>NC_141694.1:828581973-829839938 GCF_964263255.1 Lissotriton vulgaris | reverse complement strand
GGGCGATAGATAGATAGAGGGCGATAGATAGAGGACGATAGATAGAGGACGATAGACAGAGGACGATAGATAGAGGGCGATAGATAGATAGAGGGTGATAGATAGAGGGCGATAGATAGATAGAGGGTGATAGATAGAGGGCGATAGATAGATAGAGGGTGATAGATAGAGGGCGATAGATAGATAGAGGGTGATAGATAGAGGGCGATAGATAGATAGAGGGTGATAGATAGAGGGCGATAGATAGATAGAGGGTGATAGATAGAGGGCGATAGATAGATAGAGGGTGATAGATAGAGGGTGATAGATAGAGGGCGATAGATAGAGGGCGATAGATAGATAGATAGATAGGAGGGCGATAGATAGATAGATAGATAGATAGAGGGCGATAGAGTGAGGGCGATAGAGTGAGGGCGATAGAGTGAGGGCGATAGAGTGAGGGCGATAGAGTGAGGGCGATAGAGTGAGGGCGATAGAGTGAGGGCGATAGAGTGAGGGCGATAGAGTGAGGGCGATAGAGTGAGGGCGATAGAGTGAGGGCGATAGAGTGAGGGCGATAGAGTGAGGGCGATAGAGTGAGGGCGATAGAGTGAGGGCGATAGAGTGAGGGCGATAGAGTGAGGGCGATAGCTAGATAGAGTGAGGGCGATAGATATTTAGCTAGATAGGGCGATAGAGTGAGGGCGATAGAGTGAGGGCGATAGAGTGAGGGCGATAGAGTGAGGCAGATAGATAGAGTGAGGGCGATAGATAGATGGATAGAGTGAGGGCGATAGATAAGATAGAGGGAGTTAGATAGATACGATAGAGTGAGTGCGACAGATAGAGCGAGATATTTAGCTAGAAAGATAGATAGATAGATAGGATAGATAGAGGGTGATAGATAGAGTGAGGGCGATCGACAGATAGATAGATGGAGTGAGGGCGCTAGATAGAGTGAGGTCTATAGATAGATAGAGTGAGGGCGATATATAGATAGAGTGAGAGCGATATATAGATAGAGTGAGAGCGATATATAGATAGAGTGAGGTCTATAGATAGATAGAGTGAGGGCGATAGATAGATAGAGTGAGGGCGATAGATAGAGAGAGGGCGATAGATAGAGAGAGTGAGGGCTATAGTTAGATAGAGTGAGGCTGATAGATATTTAGATAGATAGATATATATTTAGATAGATAGATAGATAGAGAGAGGGCGATAGATAGATAGAGTGAGGGCGATAGAGAGAGGGTGCTAGATAGACAGCGAGGGCGCTAGATAGAGTGAGGTCTATAGATAGATAGAGTGAGGGCGATAGATAGAGTGAGGTCTATAGTTAGAGTGAGGGCGTTAGATGGATAGAGTGAGGGTGATGGATAGAGTGAGGGCGATAGATAGATTGAGGGCGATAGAGTGAGGCTGATAGATAGATATTTAGCTAGAAAGATAGATAGGATAGATAGAGGGCGATAGAGGGTTATAGATAGAGTGAGGGCGATCGACGGATAGATAGCGAGTGAGGGCGATAGATAGAGTTTGTGCGATAGATAGATAGATAGATCTATTGAGGGCAATAGATAGATAGAGTGAGGGCGATAGAGTGAGGCTGATAGATAGATTTATAGATAAGATAGAGAGTGAGGGCGATAGATAGAGTTTGTGCGATAGATAGATAGATCTATTGAGGGCAATAGATAGAGTGAGGGCGATAGATAGAGAGAGGGCGATAGATAGATCTATTGAGGGCAATAGATAGATAGAGTGAGGGCGATGGATATATAGAGTGAGGGCGATGGATATATAGAGTGAGGGCGATGGATATATAGAGTGAGGGCGATGGATAGAGTGGAGAAGAGAAAAGAAAATGGACTTAGAGAAGGAGGCATGGTGGAAGAGAGCAGCAGATCAGCACAGGAGAAGAGAAGAGAACAGGGAGTTGAAGGAGGCGGGGTGGAAGAGAGCAGCAGTTCAGCAGAGGAAGAAAAGAAGAGAACAGGGAGTTAGAGCAGGAGGTGTGTGGAAGAGAGCAGCAGATCAGCACAGCATAAGAGAACAGGTAGTTAAAGAAGGAGGTGGGGTGGACGAGAGCAGCAGATTAGCACAGGAGAAGAGAACAGGTATTTAAAGAAGGAGGTGTTGTGGAAGAGAGCAGAAGAACAGTACGTGAAAAGAGGAAATGGAGGTAGAGAAGGAGGCGGATTGAATAGAGCAGCAGATCAGCTCTAGAGCAGAGAGGAGAACAGGGAGTTAGAGAAGGAGGTGTGGGGAAGAGACCAGCATAACAGCACAGCAAAAAAGAACACAGAGTTAAAGTAGGATGTGGGGTGGAAGAGAACAGAAGATTGGCACAGGAGAAGATAACAGGGAGTTAGAGAAAGATGCAGGTGGAAGAGAACAGCAGATTAGCACAGGAGAAGAAAACAGGAAGTTTATAAGAAACATACAAGAGTCCCTCTTGAGAATAATGCAGTATGGTATGTGCTGCTCTTAATTTGAAAATGTAAAAAAAACATAAGAACTCGAAAAGGATTAGGCATTCAATAAAGTAGAAATTCAAAGAATAAGGAAGAGGCAAAATAAAACCATATTACTTGGTGGACCTTTAATAATTACTCTGGACTTACATGGGAACATAGGTATTAAATAAGTAAACTGTTAAGCAACTGCTGGCTCCGTTAGAAATCCTGAAGTTGTCTAGAATATAAATGACCAGTTTCTACAACAGTTGTGCTTGTTATGGTTGTAGTGGATTTTTAATCTAGTTTCTTGAATTTCACAGATTTTATTCATGAGGTGTTTACTGGCCTGCGCAGAAATTAACTTCTCTCACTGTGCGTGTGTGAAACCTTTTCTGTATGCAGCGCAGGATATGCAACTTCCCAAGTGCTGCTTAAAAAAGGTTTCCCACTTAGTCTATTGCCAAATCTCTCCAGGCTGCTGACAAATATGAAGAAGCAGTTCTACGTGTGCACCCCTTACTGCGATTCAAAATGACTTGATAAACCCATTTTGTGATTCCAAAAGGCTTTTCAAAAATCACCAAATGAGTTTAGTATAGGACAAACAAGATGACCCAGCACAGCAATGACTGATGACCTGCTGCAGTCAGCCCTGAGGGTGCACTGACCAACACTGGCGGAGCATCACTACTGGAGGGGAGTAATGCCCCTAAACAGTCACAGACGAGGATGACGAAAAGTAGCAGACAACAGGAAGTGCACGCTAAAATGAGGAGCACCTGTATGTGACAACCGTATGGACCGCAACCTTGAGACACTTATCCTTACAACTCAATGCAAATGATAGCAGGAAACCCAGCGGAGCGATATCACAGCAGATGATAAGAGGAGGAGCCGCGGTTATTAAGAGGAGGAGCAGCCAAAATGGAACACTGAGAGCACTTAATATAAAGAGCAGGGCTGGTTAAATAGACCAACATTGTGACGGAGCACCACTACTGGAGGGAAATAATGCCCCTAAAAAGCCACAGATGGCAGGAGAAGTAGCAGACAACAAGAAGTGCCCGATAAAATGAGGAGCAACAGTATGACAAACGTATGTAGAGCAATCTTGAGACATTTATCCTTATAACACCATGCATATTATAGCAGGAAGCAAAGCGCAGAGCGATATCACAGGAGCAGAGGATAAGAGAAAAGCAGCTGGAGAAAAGAGGTGGAGCAGTGGAACGAGAAACCTGTAAATATAAAGAGCAGGGTAGGTAAAACTGGAGCCAGCAAAAACAAGCACTGACTGAGCTGTGGGACGGCCCGATCACAAGTAACTATAGAATGTGTTAAATGGTAGTTGTCTCCTATGTGGGCGTGCGAGGAGCAAAATAAATTAATAAATAAAACAAGCAGTAGGCTGACCCGGTCTGAAGTAACTACAGAGCGTGCAAGGAGCAAACAAAAGACATAATAAAATAAATATTAATACAAACAAGCACTGTCTGAGCAGCAGGACTGCTCCAACTTCGTGGGAAGTTTGACAACGTATAGCAAATGCAAGGTAAAACGCGGAAGTGGGTGCTTGAAAAGCTCTCGGCATTGCTGTGGGGGAGCCTGGTGGGGGGCGGGGGAGCGAGCGAGTGGGAGGGGATGGGGTGTGAGGCCAAGCGCGCGCCTGGCGAAGCATCACGCTTCAGTAGACAACCTGCATTGGGAGGAATCCGCTTGTTAAAGAGTGATTGTTTCCCCCGCACTAGTTCAGAGCTATAAATAGCTCGACCTAAAAAATCCTGAATAAATCAGCAAAAGGACGTTCTTATTTTCAGCATGGGAGATCATCTGGTGATGCATGCCTCTGGTTGAAGAGTGTGGAAGCCTGCAGTAGCTGCACAACAGGAGTAAAGCAGCTGGAAAAATGGATGCGCAGGTGTGCTTTTCGGCGAGTGAAGGCCTGTAATTGAAAACAGTCGCGGACAAGGGAGACACACCCGCATGGATGTTTCTCATGCAATCTTACTTCATTTAATTGTCATTACACCAAAGTAGTGGACTGAAACTCAAAGTTTTTTCTAATATTTTAAAAACGCTCAGAGGTTTTATTTAGGCACAGGTTGTTTCTTTCCCACAAGTTTTGGTAAAGGCCTTTGCTGACTTTATAAAAGGCCAATAGGGGCTAAGATTTAACCCTCCTCACCCGGCCCTTCCCAGCTATACTCCCCATCCACTCACACCGTGGTCTGTGTCCATAAACTCACTATTGTGGTGTATGTGGTTTGTCCTGGGTTCGACTCCATCACTTTTGGATGAATTCCACACATCAGCTACTGTGGTTTGTGCCTTATTCCTTGGATTGTGGCTTCAGTATTTCGAAGTGGGCCCAACAAGGTGGAACCTACAGACTAAATACTATGTTGTCTTATTGCTTCGACATCGCTGCCTCAGCATAGACCCCAAATAGTCCCTAGTGGGGAGACCCCACAAAGTCACTACTGGGCCTGACTAGTACACACTCTTGAGGCTTCCTAGCCTTGCCTTGATGTTAGTTTACACAGTCTTTGACTTGCAATGTTCCTTCTCAATGTCGATAACCTTCATTCCGACGCTTGAGACCTTTCCTTCAGCTACAAAAGGGAGAGACTGCACCCCTAACATTGAAAAATCTGGGGTCCACAACTTTCAGAATTGGCACTTGACAAAGAATAAGATTGGCTCCAGACTACCTTGTGCTAAATGTTATGTGGTATGTGCAGATTATGCTGTAAAGCATGAGCCTCCTCTGCACTGTCTTTCTGTTCTACTATTTTAAAAAACTTTGGCCAAAAGCATAAACGATTTAAAAAAAAATGTATTTTGTGTTGTAAACCCACACAGAACATCTCTACGCAGAGATGGAAACAGAAGACCGCCACTAGTGAAAGTAGGAACTGCAAAGATAAATTGGAGTCCCATGTCCAACACATAGTGTGCATGTCATATCCTGTTGGAAGCACACAGAGAACGCTTTGCCCAATGTTCCCAAATAAATGGCCTGGAGATCAGTAACATTAAGGAAATAGGATAACTGCACACCAGTTTCATATAAACGAACCTAACTGTAACAGAGGTGACATCAGGTGGTCTGCCCTCTCCAGCTGACAGTATGCAGAGTAAAGCACCATTTCTGCAGCGTGAATCTTTTCAGGATTCACATGATGTGCATTATTCCGACGTCTAGTGGTTGGGCCCAGAGTTCCCCTTTTTACTCGTTGTCCACCTTCTTACTTTTTGGGGTGGATGGGGACTGTCCCACCATTTTGTGCTTGATCCAGCCTCTCAACGTCATACGCCTTCCCTCACAAAAAAAGCCTCAACATGTGGTCACCATGTTCAGATTCTTTTTTTCCACTCTTGGGTCTGGAAGCATCACTGAAGCCTCTCCAAGCATCGAAAACAATAAAGATTTAGTTGAAACTTCATCGAAGAAACAACACGACACTGGAAAAAAAAGAGTCCACACTGCGAAGGAAGACCAGAGAATGTCTGGGCAGGGGGCACCCTGTTCCATGTGACAGGAAAAACACACTGTTTCAAATCCACCTGAGGTGCCACCACAAGTTTGCTCAGAAGAACCACCACCAGAGGTATGCAACATTTTTTTCCTGCTAAACCACAGAAGCGACAACTGTGAGGCCTGTGCAGACTTTAAACCAATGACTTTGAAGGTGAGAGAAAAACAGAGGCAGGCACACTACGCCATGCAAGGACAGAAGGAGACTACGTCACTGAGAAGCCTGAGTTGATGAGTGAGGAGGAAGACAATATTGCCATAGTAGTTGAAGGAAAGGTCTCAAGCTTCGAAATGTGGTCATCAACATTGAGAAGGAACATCACAAATCGAAGGAGAAACAGTTGGCGGTAACGCTGAAATAACATACAGGGGTGAGTTTCCAACATCAGACTCAAAAACACAGAAGTGGCCTCTGCGTCCTAAATTTCACCGACCAAAGGCAAGAAGAAGCAGAGAGAACCCTATTCGAAGGACACCTCAGGTGGGGGAGCTTCGGAAAAACCAACGGCGAAGGACGACCAAGGTCAAGAGAGAGCAAAAAAACTGTTGAGTGAGACCTCAATAACAGAAACCTTGCGGTCGAAAAGAAAATAGCCACCTTGCTCACAGTCGAAGATCGTTCTGACAAAACCGAAAGCAAGAGTTGGTGTCTTGAAGCCAAAATGGCTGCGATCCTGCAAAAGGGTAAAGAGTTTGATGCCTCTCAAAGCATGTTCAGAATTCTCCTGAAAACTTTGACCCAACAGACAGAAAAGGCCAACGACATGGAAAAACTCGAGCCCTCAACAACCCCAGAACCACTGGGGGAAGAAGAATAAGATCTTCTTGGACGAATAAGAGGACCCGGAGTCACAGGGCATGACACAGGGCATGTTACAGGATACAGAGATGTCTGAAAACCTTGAATCCCAGTGGCAGGACCTCAAGAAGGATTACACAGAAGAGGGGGTAGACACTTATCCATCACTTCCAGATGACCCTGTATAATCAACTGATCAAAAGTATTGCTGATAATTAAAACGTTCAAATAGAGGAAGAGAAATTCATCTTGCTTTTTAGGTCTCGCCTTTACCATTCCGCAGGAATGGGAAATGGGGAGAATTCAAGTCGCGGTTTTCTTGCAGTTCACGTGAATCACGTGAGCAAACATGCACGCGCATTCACGGCCAGGGCTTCTCCTCCCCTAGCAGCACTCCTCCCACACCAGCAACTCCCCCCTCCCACACCAGCACCTCCCCTCTCTCTCCCTGCAAACACAGCCTTGCCGTAGCAGCACTCCTCCCACACCAGCAACTCCCCCCTCCCACACCAGCACCTCCCCTCTCTCTCCCCGCAAACACAGCCTTGCCGTAGCAGCACTCCTCCCACACCAGCACCTCCCCCCTCCCACACCAGCACCTCCCCTCTCTCTCCCCGCAAACACAGCCTTGCCGTAGCAGCACTCCTCCCACACCAGCATCTCCCCTCTCTCTCCCCGCAAACACAGCCTTTCCTTTCATTTCTCCTCCCCCTCCCCAGCCCGTAGCAGCACTCCTCCTTTTGCCTTTTCCCATCACCTCACCTCACCTATTTTATTTAAAACGCTTCCACCTCAGTCTCGTGGTTTCTATGACGTTGTATGTTTATCTGTCTCTTGCCATGTTCCTCCTCAGCGTCTGTCTGTCTTTCACTGTCTCTGTTGCTTTGTCTCCGTCTATATGTCCACCTCTCACTGTCTCTGTTCGCTTATCTGTATAGCCTGTCTCGCTGCCCTTGTCTCGCTCTGTCTCTGTCTATCCCTGTCTATGCTTGCATACCTATCTATGCCTGTCCCTGTCTTACTGTCCGTGTCTCGCTCTCTCTGTCACTATACATGACTTTCTATGTCAATCACCCTCCCACAGGCTTCCCCAGCGCTGCCCCGCCCCCTGCTTCACGGCCAGGACATCTGTTCCCTGCCAGACACGCGCATCGGCAGCATTTCTCCAGCACAAGGGGCTGAAAAATAAAATATCTTTCACAGCAGCAAAGGCTTCACGCCTCCCCAAAGACTGCAGTCTCCTGAAAGACCTAGAAATATCACAATGGCGCTAACTGAAAATAATTGAAGGTTTTGTGAGCATTTAATGCAACAGCACGGGCATAACGAAGCCTTACATAACTAATAAAAACGGACAGCAAACCAATGAACTAATAAAAACGAAGAAGTCCAAATTTCGAATGCATCACTGAGAAAATTATTTTCTTTAGTGGCTCAGAAATGTATACAAGCATGAACACGAGTGAGGAACGTAACAATACCTTACTACCAACAACAATGTAACAATATCGCATTAGTGAAATATTTAGAGATCATGAAACACATTAAAAACCATACCGAAAGGTTTTGTTGACGCCATAATAATTCTGACAACTACCTCATCTCATAGAGCCCTTTTTATCAATTAAATGCTAGGACAGGAAAATAAACATAATATCTACTTAGAGTTTGATGAAGAAATCTATGCCCACTGTATTGCTAGTCAGATCTCATTTTTAAATTAAATAGTGCTGGATCTTTTGTCTTCTATTTTATACACAACATAAAGATGTTGTTTAAGAGTGGGACTTGATAAACCTTTAGTGCATTTAAAATGCTTTTTTAGACTCTACTTCAAATAGGCTGTGAGTTGGGTGTAAAAGGATAAGAAGCCGAAGAGTTTCTTGCCAAAAATGTGATGCTCCTACTAATAGCAATGCACTGCAAAGAAAGCAATCCCTCGCCGGTGGAGTTGTACACTAAACACCTAGTAATAGCATGAGGACGGGATCGAAATAAGCCCCTGAAACATTCTACATGTAGTAACAAAAGGTGCACCAGGCAGCATTTCTCCAGCACAAGGCTCGCAAAAGGCTCTCCTCCCTCCCCACATCAAATGCATCAATCACCCTCCCACAGGCTTCCCCAGCGCTGCCCCGCCCCCTGCTTCACGGCCACACCATCTGTTCCATGCCAGACCTCTCACACCTCCGTCACAGCATGTCGCCTTCTCTTCTCTCTGCTCTCCCCTCAGGCGCCGTGACATACTTCAAAGGCTTATCACTTCACACGGCCGCAGGCCGTGCAACCAGAGCACTTCAGTTGGTGTGCAGCCCCCCCTCCCAGCACTGCCTTGTTACTCTCGGCAGCCGTGACTCCCTAAACACTTTTTATTTATATTTAATTAGCAGCAGCAGCATTTCATATAATGTGTTTCCAGCCGGAGATATTCGTCGCAGCCGTGACTCCCTAAACACTTTTTATATTTAATTAGCAGCAGCAGCATTTCATATAATGTGTTTCCAGCATGAGATGATCCTCGCGCCTTTTCCCTTTCAGTTTGAAGGCTCGAGGTCTCCTTCACGCTTCACTACTCACAGCGTATTTATTTTACATTACAGACTCGTGCTGCTCTTCGTGCTGCCCTTCGCGCTCCACTGCACGCAGAATATTTACGTTTGGTTGGCTTAGCTGATGCACACACACGCAACACCACACAGATGCACCACCACTCACCCACGCAACGCCACTCACCCGAGCAACACCACTCACACACGCAACGCAACTCACACACGCAACGCCACTCATCCACGCAACGCCACTCATCCACGCAACGCCACTCATCCACGCAACGCCACTCATCCACGCAACGCCACTCATCCACGCAACGCCACTCATCCACGCAACGCCACTCACACATGCAACGCCACTCACCCACGCAACGCCACTCACCCACGCAACACCACTCACACATGCAACGCCACTCACCCACGCAACGCCACACACTCACTCACTCATGCAAAGCCACTCACACCCACGCAGTGCCACTTTCAGACACGCAACGCCACTCACACCCACACAAGCCCACTATCACCCACGCAACGCCACACTCACCACCACTCATCCACGCAACGCCACTCACCCACGCAACGCCACTCACCCACGCAACGCCACTCACCCACGCAACGCCACTCACTCAAAGCAACACCACTCACACACGCAACGCCACTCACCCACGCAACGCAACGCCACTCACACACGCAACGCCACTCACACACGCAACGCCACTCACACACGCAACGCCACTCACCCACGCAATGCCACTCACACACGCAACCCCACTCACACATGCAACGCCACTCATCCACGCAACGCCACTCACACATGCAACGCCACTCACACATGCAACGCCACTCACACATGCAACGCCACTCACACATGCAACGCCACTCACACACGCAACGCCACTCACACATGCAACGCCACTCACACACGCAACGCCACTCACACACGCAACGCCACTCACCCACGCAACGCCACTCACCCATGCAACGCCACTCACTCAAAGCCACTCACACCCACACAGCACCACTTTCAGACACGCAACGCCACTCACACCCATGCAGTGCCACTCACCCACGCAACGCAACTCACCCACGCAACGCCACTCACCCACGCAACAACACTCACACATGTAACGCCACTCACCCACGCAACGCCACTCACCCACGCAACGCCACTCACTCAAAGCCACTCACACCCACGCAGTGCCACTTTCACCCACACTGTGCAGTGCACAATAGGTCTTGCAGTAGGAAAGTTGGAGCTATTGGTTTTGTAAATGACAAAGCCCTTTATGTTTTTAAAATGAAAACAAAAATAAAAGGCATTGTTATTTGCAATTGTAATAGCTCCAACTTTCCTACTGCGAGACCTATTGGCAACGCCAGTGCTTGTTATTAGAGACATGAAACCATCACAATGTGAAAGTCAGTACCTTCCCATGCTCCTAAGTATGCTGGACCAGGGAAGAGAGGATAACGCAACTTGCAGGTCTGTAACACCATGGGCCGAACAGAAATACAAACATTCGTCAAAAGACCCTCCATATATTGAAGGGACAGTTCTAGCAGACACAATTATTGCCGCGATAGCAAGAAAGAGGGCAAATGTTTCCACTACGCCCAGACCACCGTTGGACAGAGAAAGCAAGAAGATGGACATGGTGGGAAGAAAATTTGAAAGAAGAATTGCGACTCAATGGCGCATTGCCAACTCTAATGCCCTGCTCCACAGGTATGTCTATCAGTACTGAAATGAATATTTATCAATCGTCCGGAGCTCTGTGTAGCTCCGGACGATTGATAAATACAATCGCATAGTCCATGAATGAGAAGACTTACATGAGGAGTTCACGACCACAATACTCTCCTCTTCAGCGGGTATGAACGACATGAACTGATTGAGGATTGATAGAACAACCCCATAGCTATAAAGAAGAGGACTTAGAACTTTGCTGAGAACAGTTTGCCTTTTTCAGCTGGTATGAGACCCAAGAGCTGTTGAAGGTCATTCAGAGCAAAAGTGTCCAACATCGGTGCTGTGGCAGAGTGTCTAGCCCTAAAGAATTTGCCAGAAATATTGTGGCAGAGAAACATGTTGGCAGGGGGTTTTGGTATACAATGGTAGTTACCATTCCCTTTTTAATTCAACAGAACACATCTAATAATTAAGAATAAAGTTTTGAGAGAGGTGTGCCTGTTGATTTTAATCACTTCTTGTCAAGAGTAGAGGGTGATTGCTTATCTCTCTACTGCACTTCACACAATTCCTTTTCATTTTGGACACTTTCTTTTTCTGTTTATCTTCTTTTCTGGGACAATAAATGACCGCCTATGATGTGAAAAGGGCCTCTATCTGGTGAGTACCTACCAGTTACCCCGATGGTGGTGCGCCTGTGAGGGGTCATTTTGTCCCTTACACATTTTTTTCACCACTATAGATGTACTGAATAACTGTTTTTCAGACATGCACATAGTTCCTGTTTTGTCAGTCGATTGAAAAAGTTTTTCATTTTAGAAAGGGCAATAAACAGTAAATATCCACATGTAGGATTGAGTAAAAAAAAGAGGGTCTTGGTGCAGTACAGAAAATAGATAGTAAGTATTTCATGCTGAAAAGAAATATACATATATAGATACATAGATTTACATGTGTGTTTGCCCAAGGGACAGGGTTATTGTTGTATTGATAGTTTGCTTTCACTAGCCAGTCGTCGAAATTTGGATATACATGTATTCCTTGCCTCTTCGATGCGCTACCGCTGCTGCCAGACACTTAGTAAACACTCTGGTTGCTGACTTTATTCAGAACGTTAGTACTTTTAACCCCTCCCATGCTCGTGACGGAACCGTTCCGTCACGAGCCTCGGGTGGGCTGTGCTGGTGACGGAACGGTTCCGTCACGGCCCTCTCGCCGCGCCTGCGCTAACGTTCTGAAGCGCGGGCGGGGACGTGACGGAACCGTTCCGTCACAAGCACAGCTCACCCGCGTGCCGTGACGGAGCGGTTCCGTCACGAGCACAGGACCGCCGCGCAGCCCCCCCCACCCCCTTAGCACTGAGGCGGAATAGCCGCCGCAGTGAAGGGGTTAATTGATAGTGTTCTCCACTTACCACAAAACACAATTAATTTTTGTGCCTGTGGTTCATTGGAATGTGGAGATGTGAATCTTGCCCAAGGGACAGGGTTATTGTTGTATTGATAGTTTATGAGTGGAGGGCAACCCTGGATCTCTTTTTCCCTCTAGGCTCCTTTTTAGGTCAAGCTGACCTAGCTTTCAATGCGAAAGCATTGAAAGCTGTCAGCGAAGACAACTAATGTTGCCCGTATTTGGGAATGTGGACAGCAGCCAGACGCGCGCCTGTTCATTGTCGGATTTTACCGCGGGAGCGCGCCTCTCAGACGCGCTTGCGCAGACACGTACACACAGCCCCTGCTTTCGCTTGGCTTGCATGCAACACGCATGCGCATACCCAGACACACACACACGAGCACCCATGCACGCACCCATACATACAGAGAACCCACCCCCGCCGTCGCATACGCACACGCGCACACACACACACACACACACACACTGCATACACACTGCATACACACACGCTCCCCCCCATACCTCACCAGAGACACACACACGCGCGCACACATACACACACGCGCCCCCCCGCCCGATACAGTCCCACTTACCGCCAATCCGGTATTCTGTAGCCTCCGCGGGGCTCTCCCTCGGGCATGGGAGCCCCGCGTCACCACTGCTACTCGTGCCAGGAACTCCGTGGGCGCTGATTCGCGCACAAGGCGGAAGTCCCACCCCCATGCTAGGTTTCGTTTTCAGGAGTGCCCGCGCACATCTTGTTTTTAAATGTGGGTTATTTTAAATTGTGTACAGTATCTGCTTTCTGCCCATTAAGTTTAATTTGATGCTGCACATCTCTTGGGTGCACCATCCTCCCGGCCCCCGTCCCCGCAGCATGCCTCACATACCTGCCCCTCATTCCCGAGCTGCTGCCGGTGCCCATCGGTTGTCCAAGGGGGACGCTGTGTAAAGGATCCCGGTGCGCCATGTGCTGAAGACAAGTCAAGTTTCGGGCGGAGCTCCAGGGATCGTAGGCGGGATAGAGGGGTCTTCACACCTCCTCATACCCTGTCGGGCTGTGCGCAGGGCCCTGACACTGACCTCTCTCGTAGCCTCCTTGCTCCAGAACCACGGACCCCCGCCACCGTGCCAGCCCAGTGCCGACTAACGCCACTCTCATTGAGGGCAGAGGGTTTTGTCAGACACTCTCGCCGCACACAGGGAGACTGCAAGGACCATCCGACAGGTAAAGCAATGCTTTTTTTTGTTTTTGTCGCGAAATTAAGGTGGGCATAACTTTCCCGGCAGTGGGAGGGAAGGGGTGGATCTGGTTGTAGGGCAGTATGTCTGTGAAAAGCAGGTACATCGTTTCGCGCTGGGCGTCACACGTTGTGTTTTTTTTTTGTATTTGTTCAAAAAAGTGAAGAGGGGCGTACGTGTTAATTAAGGCTGTTAGTGACTTTTTGTAAGTAGTGGTGGTGTCGGAAGCGTTACGTACCTCAAATAAAGGAGGGACCCACCTAATCCAGCTCAATGTAAAATATTGACCAATCGAGGTGGTTCTTAGAGAATATCACTGTTCAATGTCAGGGGTTTATCATAACAACTCCATAGCTACCGAGTAGCGCAACAGCACTTTACGGGCCGTGGATTTTGAGTACTTTCTTGCCAGGTTAAACAAGAAACTATAGGTCCCAGAATGAAATGAGTAGCTATTTGCTAAAAACCAACCACGTCCAGCATCTCACGTGTTACGTGGTATGTAGAGCCCTATATAACCCAGTTCGACTGGGCTGAGAAACACGGGTAAAACTGGAGAGCAAACAAAGGGGAATAATGTCCGAAGGAGTCAGGAAATGCACTGTCTGTCTGCGTGGTCTTTAAATAACGTTTGTGTGTGTGTAATGAAGTCCCATTGATTGTTGATTTGTGGAGGGGGTGGGGGGGGGGGGGGGGGGGAGATAGGTGATTTTTTTGCCACTCTAAATCGGTCATAAAATCTGTTTGATCCTTGACTTAGCGTGCCCTAGTCATATAAAACAGGTATTAAACATATGAACAATTTTTATTATAGTTTTTGTCTGATGAACTGAGGCACTACAAATTGTTCTCTCCATAAAACCAGTCTGATGTCACCCTCGGACCAGTGGAGGTTGCCCGTGTCATATTTTCTGCATGACAAATGACCTTGTTCACGATTTCCATTGAAATATACTGAGCTAAATTGATTTTATGTGATAATCTGGCAGTATGACATGTTTGTGGCCCATCTGGTCTTAGCTGGGGCACCCTGATGAAATGTTGCTCAGAACCCTGACTTATTTTGGAGTTGCAGTGTACACAGTCTTTTTGAGAGACTCAATGCTCAATATATTGTAACGAGGACAGAAGTTGTCTCTAATTTGAGCACTGGAACATGCAAAATATGGGACCCAAAATAACTGAAAGCAATGAGCTATTGCATATTAATTCCCCGCTCTGGCTTATTTAACCGCATCGCTGCGGCGGCTTTTCCCGCTGTGCGCGGCAAATTCGAAATTACCGCGTTACGTGACGAGCTGGCCTTGTCATCCGCGCAGGACAGGTAAGCGCGATGACGAGCCCAGCTCGTCAATAGCCTCGAAGGGGTTAAATATGCTCTTCCTCTACATTGCCCTCAAAACAGCTCCCTCTGCCGCTCTTCCTCTCCAGTGCCCTCAAAACATCTCCTACTGCCGCTCTTCCTCTCCAGTGCCCTCAAAACAGCTCCTACTGCTGCTCTTTGTCTTGGTGCCCTCAAAAACAGCTCCCTCTACTGCTCTTCCTCTCCAGTGCCCTCAAAACAGCTCCCTCTGCTGCTCTTCCTCTCCAGTGCCCTCAAAACAGCTCCCTTTTCACACACTCCGCACCCTCACACACTCCGCACACGCTGCAACACTCCCACTCTCCGCACCCTCACACTCTCCGCACCCTCACACTCTCCGCACCCTCACACTCTCCGCACCCTCACACACAATTACACTCTACTGATTACAACATACACTCCACACAATACCACTCAGTGCCACATAATTATATGCTACATAATTACACTGCGCACAATGCAACATACACTCCAAATACCACTCAGTGCCACATAATTACACTCTACTGAATGCAACACACTCCACACAGTACCACTCAGTGCCACATAATTATATGCTACATAATTACACTGCACTCAATGCAACATACACTCCAAACAATACCACTCAGTGCCACATAATTACACACCACATAATTACACTGTACTGAATACAACATACACTCCAAATACCACTCAGTGCCACATAATTACCTGCCATATAATTACCCGCCACATAATTACACTGCACTCAATGCAACATGCACTCCAAATACCACTCACTGCCCCATAATTACACGCCACACAATTACACTGCACTCATTGCAACATACACTCCAAACAATACCACTCAGTGCCACATAATTATACACCACATAATTGCACTCTACTGAATACAACATACACTCCAGACAATACCACTCAGTTCCACATAATTATATGCTACATATTTACACTGCGCTCAACGCATCATATACTCCAAATACCACTCAGTGCCACATAATTACACGCAACATAATTACACTGCACTCAATGCAACATACACTCCAAATACCACTCAGTGCCACATAGTTACACACCACATAATTAAACTCTATCGCATCACCACAGCATCACTCAGCACCACCACAGCATCACTCAGGGGCACCACAACATCACTATGCGCTACCACAGCATCACTCGTCGCAACCACAGCATCACTCGTCGCAACCATATCATCACTCAGCGCCACCACAGCATCAATCTGTGCAACCATTCAACAACAACTGGTTCAAATATGTTCTCTCAATGTTTCAAGCTTTATTACAAATGTCACAAAAAGAGGTTAATATTTCACTTCTGTTCTTGGATTTTTGTCACAATAAAATACACTGAACATAATCTTCACAAAAGTTATTTACAAAAGTTTAACCTATTGCCATTATAAATTACAATAACTTTTATTTAATTATTAATTATTAAAAAAATTCAAAGCAATTGTTATTTGTAATATCAATACATCTAAGTCACGTAAATACAACACATATTGCATTATAAATGCTATAGATGTCACATTTGTGAAAGTTAAAAGTATTGGCATAGTAAATGACAAAGCTATTAATGTAGCTATTTTCAAAACCAACACATAAATAAAAAATGTGTCATTTACAATACCAATAGCTCATACTTTCCTAATGCGAGACCTATTGCATTGCAAATGCTTGTTTAATTGGTAGTGAAAACAAACTCCCTACACAAGTAGAACAGCACAGAAACACCTAAACCGGAATAATAAAAGCAGTTTCTGGGAGCAAGAATCAACTCAACAGAGACAAAAAAAGAGGAAATTAAAAACAGCAGCAACCCCACTAAATGTATATTCTCATTACTTAAGGATCTTAAAACCTCTGGGCAACCTATGTCATCCCCTCTCACTTCCAACGAGCAATGTGAGATCCTTGATGCCTTTTTTATTAAATATGTGGACAATATCTACAAACCCTTCCCTCATTCGGTGCCCCCAATAGGCCGCTCTATCCCCATGGCCGTTAATGGCCCTTCACTTCCCACCTTTACCGTGCTCTCCCAGGAAGCCTACAGCTTATCTGTAACAAACTCAAATCCGGATCTCCGGCCGATCCCCTCAAATCCGACCAACTTAAGATTTTTTTACCACAGCTATCGCCTGTGTCCTGTGTTCTTATGAATCTGCCTCTATCCCACGCTGTGGTCCACAATGCCTGGAAACATGCTAAACTGATCCCACTCCTCAAGAAACCCACATTAGATGACTCCAAGCCAGCAAACTTTCGTCCCATCTCCCTCCTCCCTTTGACAGCCAAGATCACCGAAGCATACATAAATTCCATCCTCACCAACTATATTAACACTAATAACTTACAGAACCCCTCTCAGAACGGTTTCCGTCCACGTCACAGTAGGGAATCTGCCCTTCTGGCGGTCTCGGAACATCTGCGACTTTCACTGGATTCTGGAGGAACTTCTGCCCATATCCTATTTGGACTTTTGACACTGTGTCCCACCAGTTTCTTTTGCAGCGCCAAGAGGACATTGACATTTGTGGCCCGGCCTTGGGGAGGCTCTCTGTTTTTTGCGGAAAGATCCTTTTAAGTGATCACCCCCCCTCCCTTTCTCCTCTCAGATGCACAGTGGGCGCCAAGGGGTCCAGCAGGGCTCTGCTCTGAGCCTGACCCTTTTTAACATATATATTCGACCTTTGGCAGCTGTGGCAAAGGATAGGTGTTGGACTGTGTTCTCCTACGTGGAAGACACACAGTTAGTAATCGCCCTATCCGATAACTGGACTTCGAACTGCATCCAACTAAACGCCACCAAATCGAAATCCTGCAGGTGGGGAAAAACTAAACTAAACCCAAGCACATGGTCAAAAATCTGGGCGTTTGGATGGACACAGCACTCTCCTTCCAGCTCCAAACTAAGGCAGTGGTAGGAGTCAAAAATGTCAAAGCTTTATTCGATTATTAAGAACAATCATAAAAGCATACAGTATTAAAAAAAAAACAGGATAAAGTACAAAACAGGCGACACAAATTACTGTAAACGGCCAGACAAATATTAACAAAAAGAACCAGAGTTAAAACACCAGGCTTTTCCTATGGGACACAGCTTTTAGAATAAAGGTAGCGGTAGAAAAACAGATGTCCAAAGTATCAAGTGCAAATAGCAATTTCATGGCTTGGGCAGTAGTGAACGCAGAATATTTCTTAAAAACAGGTTTAAGATAGTGTAAACGAAGGTGCAAGTAAAGAGGGCAAATAAGCATAAAGTGCAATGTGCATTGCTTGGTTGTGCCATCACAAGGGCATGGGGTTGGACTATAAATTTTCATCTGTGGGAAGGCCACCAGGTTATGGGCAATGCCTAATCTCAACCTAGTGAGAACAAACTGGTGAGATTGTTTGGTAATAACTTTTAAATACATGGGCATGCCCGGATCAGCCAACATGTTAGAATGGTAGAAAACATGGGTTGAAAAGTGGCTACATTGGACATTACGCAAATTAGATTTGGTCCCCAGAAAAACGTTTTTAAGCTCCTTTTTAGGTACAGTGACAGTGCTCAAAGGCTCATCAAAAATTTCAAGATTAAAAATGTCACTGTAAGATGATAAAACATAATTTAACCAGGGGATCTTACGGACATTAACTAACCGAATGCAGTCTGAAATGATTCACCTGGTAAATCCTGTCTCGTCCTTTGCCCAGATTGACCTCCAGACCATAAGGGGTCTCAGGCCCGTTAGATCTGTAAGATAGTCCAGCCCCACCTCTCTATGACTCAGTTCAGTGGATGCCGAAGAAGGCAGGCAAAGGAGTATTTTAAGGAACTGGTTCTCTGTAACTTGCAACTCCCTGTGGTTGCAGTAGCCCCATACACCCGAGCCGTATAGGGCAATAGATGCGCATCTGTGCCTATAGATGTTTAACATGTCAGGGATGCGACGACTACCTAATTTAGATGCAAAGCGGAATACTCCTGAGGAGCTTTTGCTCATCTTGGCCTTCACATTTAAAACCTCCGATGCCCAAGTCCCTCTATTATTAAAAGTTATACCAAGATAACAAAATGTGTCCACTACCTCAATTCTATGGTTATTAAAATGGAATGGTTTAAAAAGTTTCATCTGTTTCCTGCAGGCCATAATGAAGGTCTTAGAGTTATTAATTTTTAATTTTCTCCCCCGAATAAAATCATAAAAATAATTCATGAGATTTTGGAGTCCATTTGGAGTTCGCGAGAGTAGAACTGTGTCGTCTGCATATAGCAGAACCGGGACAGGATGGCTACCAACCTGTGGAGAATCTGAGTGTACCCTCTTCAATTCGGACTCCATAGAATTTATAAAAAGGGAGAAAAGTAACGGGGCCAACACACAGCCTTGCCTTATGCCTGATTTAACCCTGATTTTCCTGGTACATTCCCCTGCCTGGCCAAAGCGGATCTGGGCTGATAGTTTATTATAAAGTCTGGCCAGGAAGTAAATTATAGCTGGTGGGGCTCCCATTTCCAATAGAGTGGACCATAACAAAGTATGATCCACCAGATTAAAGGCACTTGAGAGATCAGCGAAACAGAGAAATACGGAGCCCTGTTCGGCTTTATTGTACTTCCCGATAATGAGATCGAGATTAATACACTGCTCTATTGTCCCAAGACCCTTACGGAAGCCATATTGAGATTCTGCCAAAATTTTATTGTCCTCCGCCCATTCCTCCAGTCGCACTAGTAGGACCCTGCTCATAATCTTAAGTGAGGAATCCAGAAGGGAGATAGGGCGGTAGTTCTTAGCCTCTCCTCTATCTCCCTTCTTATAGATCGGTAGGATTATGGATTCACTCCAGGTAGATGGTGTACTATCCCTGACTGATGCATTAAACACCTGGGTCAGGAGCGGGCTCCAAAGTGCCAGGTTGGATTTATACAGGTCAACCGGGACCCCATCCGGTCCCGGTGCCTTCCCCCCCTTTGCTCTTACTGATGGCAATTTCAACTTCTTGGAGGGTAATCCCCAGGGATAACTTAGGTTCATAAAGGGCGGTAAAGGGACTAGCACAGTCCTCCCCAGCCGGGTCAAACATTTCTGTAAAATATAGGACCCAATTATCTTCGCTAACCTGTGCTGATAGTATAGGGGAATCTTCCTTTACAAGAAAAGGGCTATTGACAGTGTTCCAAAAGAGCTTACTGTCACGCAGTACTGCTGCTCTAGTCAAATCGTCCCAGGCAAGCTCCCTTAGCTCTTGTTTTCTACGTGTTAGGTGCTTTTTATATGTCAGCTGAGGTATGCAATGGCCTCCCTGTCTCTGGGTTGTTTAGAAAGAGCCCGCTTAAGATCTTGGAGGGATTTAGTACACGCACTATCAAACCAACCGGCAGCTGCCTTCTTCATAATGCCTTTGGTGATAGTAAGGGATCTTTTTATAGTGGTACCCAATTCCTCAAAATCAGCTATAATGCACTGGGGGGAGGCATCTGGGTCCAAACATTTATGTATCGCTACAGACCCCGCTCCCACAATTTTATGCTGCAGCTTCTCAGAGTTATCCCCACACCATTTGATGCGGATACCATTCTGCCTACAGGAAGTTATGTCTTCTACTATCGTACGCTGAGCGTTAGCCGGGGACCCCCAAATATATGTCGACATGGTGATGGCATTATGGTCGCTACTTCCAAAATCTACAACAATTGGATCCAAACAGAGTGGAACAATACGTACAGAGACCAATAAATGGTCAATAACAGAGGCCATGTTCATTCCTACAAAAGTCGGTACAGGATTACCCTCATTATCTGCAGCCGGGGAATGTATCAATAGATCCATGTTAAGCATAAGGGAATTGAGGGAGTCACCATAAGCTGAGTGTATAAAATGTGCCCGGTTTTCCCCATTATCCCCGTCATACCCACATACTTTAGTAAAGGAGTGGGGGCAAGTACGAATATTAAAATCCCCTCCCCAAATGATATCAAAGTGTTTATGGGTATCTTTGCAAATATTTCTCACTGCTAAGTCCAACTCATCCACGACTGAGGTATTTGTAGCATCGAACAAATTATTATAATGGTTAATCAGCAGGGTTACATGACCCCTTTTGTGTTCCAAGCTTAAAATTTGTGAGTGGAAACCCACAGTCTGATGCGATTTCACACGAACATGTAGGTTCACAGAAAGTAGGGTTACTAGCCCACCTTTAGCCCTGCCCATGTTAGACCTTTGTGCCGGGTTGTTATATGACACAAATCCATCAAAAGTGATGTCAGTTGTTACCCAAGTCTCTTGTAAACATAAGACATCAAACTGGGATAGGGTTTCACTCCAGCCCAAGGACGACATTTGCCGGCTCCAGCCAGAAATATTCCAGCTAGCAAATTTGAAGCCGGCAGTACATGTAGTTGGTTCTGTAGCCTCTGGTGCACTAGTGAGTCCTAATGACGGCAAGATAACAACAGGGGAGACCTTAGATAATGGAGGGTGAAGTGTGGCAAGGGGGTCACCTCCCCGGGATAGTGAAAGTGCAGGGGTGGGGGGCATTACGAGTGCTGAATCGTTAGATGTACGTTGCCCATAGCATCTACTAAACTGTTAACAGTAGCGGGGGGGGGGGTGTTAAGACATAAGTCGTGGGTAGTCAGTCAACTCCATCTAAACCATTAAGACAGCTAAATCGGTTAAAGTCACAAAAAGGGGTCTCCGGAGGCAACATGACCGGTCTTGCTTCATACCTACGAAATCGGCCCCTCCGCTCAACCCTCGTCCAGTTATCTCAGCCTTGATCATGGTACATGGGGTTAGGGGGAAAGAAAAAAGACAGTGGAAGCGTCTGGATGGTGGAATCGAAAGATCTATTAAAACCAGCACATATGTGCGAGACTGTCCTAGGGTCTCTAAAACTCACCGTGATACAGTCCCCATTAATAGTCTTTCTGGTTTTACCCAACCAAGGTACCCTTCTTACCAAGATAATTTCATTGTGAAGATGGGCCGGGAGGGGTCTATTCCAGTTCAGCCATCTGATGACTTTACTTTTAAGGGATTAAAAATTCTCGGCTTCTCCAGCTTCTAGTGGGGGACTCCGGCCAAAACTACCATGAAGTGGTTAGCTTCAGGGGGCAGGTCAGGCCTGCGCGGTCTAGGGGCAATCTTGTCAGGAGGTGGGGAAGCTATATGGCCGTTGGTTGTAGCCCCGTTAGTAGTGGCCATAGATTGAACTGGTCCTACAGGTAGCAAAGGAGGAATGTTAGAGTTGCTATTTTGAATCGGGGCTAGGTCGCCCGTTGGGGGGCATAAAGGGCGAGCGGCATCATTCACTAAAGGAAGACCTAGGTCAGTGGGGGTGATTTGAGGGTTACAAGGAGTATTAGACTTGGGGGGATCTAGCTAATATGGCAGCGGAGGTTTTCTCAATGTTAGTAAGACGGAGTTCTATACGTTCAAATTTTGACTCTAAAGGGAATAAAATAAATTTAAAAAGGGCTCCCAGGGATTCTAAAGAGAAGTCCAAACTAGGTATGGGTTGGGATAGACCTGGTGTGGGGTTGGGGGTATCATGTTTATGCTTGGCTGTTTTAGATTTGCCACCCGATTTCTTATTATCCGGCCTTTTGCATTTAATTGCGGCCCCTTCTTTAACCCCATTTGGCAAAGTATCACAAATAGCAACGGGATCAGGAGAAGTGGGCACATTAATATCAAGGACCATATCAATTTCTGGTAGGATTTCGTTAACCAAAATGTCCAGGTCAGGTAACGCCGGGTTTGTCTCTGTAGATGTTCAAGATGGGCCACCCGCAGCATTGTTAATAGACTCTGTGGGCCGCTCGGGTGTTTTAGCATTAGCTAGAGTTCCAAGGGAAGATCTTTTGAGGGCCGATAGTTCCTTAGATAAACACTTCTCAAGGACGCTTATTTCGGTATCAATTATGGTATTAGCTCTAATCAAAAATGTCTCCACATCTCCAGCGATGGCCGCTCCAGCTAGGGAAGACTGCTCCTGGTTTCGCGACAGGACATCTCCCCACACTATAAATAGCATGGGGTAGCAGCAGAAACAAGAGGGGGGGGGGCCCGGTCCGGTCAAGACCGGGCACAAACGGGCCCGCCCTTGGCCCGGGCTTTGCCCAGCGACGCTCCCGCGCAGCGGGATGCTGTAACCAATAAGTAGGGGGGGTTACGGCCTGTGGGCGGAGCAACAGGGAGAGCGGACCAGGTGATGGCTCTAGGTCAGGCAGGGACTCCTGGGAGTTGGAGTCCCTGCAACGCTCGCAGCCCTGTTGCAAGCCTCCAGCAGAAGCCCACGGTCCTCCCATCCTTCTGAAACTCCTTATTGCCTCTGTCCCAGATCGTGAAGCGGCACCCGCGACGCAGCACCCGCGGAGTGGGTGCAGCGAGATCAGGAAGAGAAATGCAGGGAGGGAAATGCAGCCACAGCGATCGTCCCAGCAGCAATAATTCCCCACTGGACCGAGTCTTCAAAGATGGTAGGAGTCTGTTTCGGGCTCCTTCGTGGTCCCAAGCCTTTGCTGGGCTTCTTTGAGGCTAATACTTGGCAGGTTATCATTCAGGCCACCAATATATCTAGGTTGGATTAAGTGAATGCTCTGTACTTCGGGGTTAACAGAGCAGATAAACAGCGCCTCCAAAGAATACAGAATGTGGCCGTTCGACTACTGTTTGGGCTCCCTAGGACCTGTCACACATCGGAGTTCATTAATAGGCTTAATTGGCTTACAATGGAGAAGCATGTTCTTTTTAAAGCGCTGTGCATTGCCCACCGAATCCTAAACGCTCAATCCCCTGAAATCCTAGCAGACCTTCTCACACCTTATACTCCCACCCGTCGCCTGCACTCTTTCAGCAAGCATCTGGCTTGGCTGGGGCAGTCATGCGCTATATAAATTATATAACATAACAAAAGCGTACCCTTGTGATAAAAGAATTCGGTCTTTATTGCAAGAAACTCACCAATACCAGAAGTACCAGTCTCTGACATTGAGGACTGTAGGGAAATTGGTCTCATGCATACTACTCGTACCATATGCAAAGCTACATATGACATCAATTCAGGAATGGGTACAAACTCAATGGTCACAAGCCACAGGGAGTAAGCAAGATCTAGTGGTTGTCACACAAAAAGTACAGGAGGAGATGGCGTGGTAGAACAGGACAAATATAGCAACTGAGAGAACATTCTCAGATCCAGCTCCCACGGTAACCATGATCACAGACGCCTCGCATATGAGAAGCCTCAAAAATCTAAGGAATTTTAAAAGAACTGGAAGCGGTTCAACATATCAATGCACTGGAACTAAAAACAGTGCCCCTAGCCTAAAAAGCCTTGCAGAAACAGCTGTGGGGAAAGTCATTACTAATTCAAACAGACAAAACAACAGTAATATTCTATCGCAACTAACAGACTGGAACAAAATCCTTTGTATTGTTGAAGCTAGCGCAAGAAATCTGGAGGTGGGCCATCCAGAGACATATAAATGTAACAACAATACATCTTCCAAGGAAGTACAATATAGAAGCAGACAGACTGAGCACACAAGCATCTTCCTTGCACAAGTGAAGACTCAATCAAACAGATAATCAAGCAATGGGGAACACCAGAAATAGACCTGTTTGCAATACCAGAGAACGCAAAATGCCAATACTTTGCATCCAGGCGTCCACACCTCCACTCCTTGGGGAATGCTCAGGGCCACTGGAACTAAGCGACTGTGCAGTCGTGGAGATTTTTGCATTATAATAGATTTGCCGCATTAGCCATAAAATCCATCTGCTGCATAATCTGCAGATTTTAACAAAAACATTTTTTGTCTCAAGCATTAAACTGTTCAAAAGTTACTAAAAGCACAGAGGCACATGCTGTGGAACACCTTTTGCAAAGGTTGACTGATTACCTTTCTTTTGCTTATTACTATATTTTGGTATTTAACTTGTTCTAATGAGGTGTAACCAATGCCCAGACAGCACCATCAAGTGTAAAAAGTACAAAATAATGAAGTAATGCTAGCAAAAAGAATTACCGGATTATACAACATAATTTGCCTTTTCTTGCTGCATAATTTACTCAACTCTGCAGCATTATTTGGCCCTTCCCAGCCACCTATTTCCAGTGGCCCTGGGAATGCTCTGTTGATAGACAGGTCAGAGAGATTTGCTTACGCTTTTCCCGCGATCCCGCTGTAACACAAGGCAACCAACAAATGCAAACAATCACTAATGACACGGATATTCATCACGCCACAGTGGGAGAGACAAATTTGGGTCTCGAACATGATAGAAATAACCCAAGACAACATAAAGAGGATATTGTGTCGGCAAGTTATCTACTCTCCATGCAAGGGGGGAGAGTTCTCCATCCAGAGCGAAAAACACTGAGGCAAGCAGCTTGGCTCCTGAGGACATAGTTTGGACTTCTAGGTCTCCCAGAGAACACAATGGCTGTTCTCAGGGCAGCAAGAAGACCAATAACAAGAAAATCCTATACAGCCATGTGGGAAAGATAATCAATGCGGTGTCAAACAAACCTACTAGACTGCAAACTGAATTATGCTTTATTGAAGGTGCATTTGGCAGCAATAATGGCCTACACAAGAGGTTGAACAGGAAATAGTTTCTTCACAACCCCGGTAACCAAAAGATTCCTGGAGGAAGCAGAAAGATTAGCACCTCCAAGATGGTTGCCAGCTCCAACGTGGTACTTGACTTAGTGTTAACACAACTAAAGAGGAAATCCTTTAAACCACTTCACAAGGCATCCTTAAAAATGATCACAATGAAAGCAGCTTTCCTTATCGTAAAGACATCTCTTTGCAAGTCAATAATAAGCACTCACAATCCAAACACCATACATGCAAATACACAGACGGGATATTTTTGAGGATAGACCCTCACTTTCTACCAAAGGTTATATCATGTTTTTCATATAAACCTATCAATTCAAATACGAAGTTTCTTCCAAGAACCCAAAAACTCAGGCAGAAAGAGCACTACGCATGGATGCCAGAAGAACGACATTGAACTATATGGAGATAGTTAGAATAATCAAGAGGGGAAAACAACTTTTTGGGTCATTGGCAGACAATATAAAAGTAACTAAGAAATACCATTTTAAAATGTATAACATACAATCGAAGTGTGTCACACAGCAAGAATACATCTACGAACCAAACCAGGACACACTCTACTTGTAAAAAAAGAGCAATGATAGCCTTTCATGTAAATATAACATTACAGGACATTTGCAGGGCAGCTACTTGGTCAACAGTGCACACTTTCACAATGCACTATTGCATATTGTAGGAAGCTGGCTCTTTATATAGTGGACCAAAAAGAGGTTCACTGTGCAAAGAGTCAAGGCAAGCCCCAAAGGAATTACATGGGCTCAAATGACACCGCAAATGCTCTCTTTTTTGGTAGTGAGGGGGAGCAGTTGGGCGTATCAAAGGGTAGTGCTAAGCATTTTTTACACACACAAAGGCATTAAGTGAGACACATTCAAAAAAGAAACCGGACACCAATTTATAAAAATAACACATACTTTTATATTAATTCTGATACCAAGATCATTGGAACCAGGTAAGTACTTTCAGAGGTATGAATTTCTACAAATTTCAAAACTTGAGTGCAATTTTTGGGTGCAGTATTATTATCCTATAAGAGAAAAACATGTACTGCATTCGGGCACTTGTGACTTACGGACTGTGTACGGGACTTAAGGTGAGTATGGAGCAAGGTCCAAGGCCATACTAAAAGGTCCCCTCAGGAGGCTCTGGGGCGTCGGGGTGCAGTGGCGTTTTAAACCCGTCCGGTGTCCCATTCACTTCAATGGGGAATAGCCCAGTTACAAAGAGGCTGCAAGCAGGGACTGGGAGGCCAGTCAAGGGGAACCCACAGGGGGGCTCGACCCTTGAGATGCTCGGGCACGTGAAAACACCTTTATTTCACTTCTCCTTCAGCTGTGGGGCAGGGGTGCAGTGGTTTCTTTTGGCATCAGGTTCGGTGCTGAAGTCTCTATTGGTTGGAGGAGACCTGCAGAAAGAGGCTGCACGCAGCGCCTGGAGGTCAAGTCTGGTTTGGCTTTTTTGGGTCTGGTACACCATTGGAACAGTCACCTCCCTTGGACACGGGCTCTGGGGCACCGGTGCAGAGGTGCTTTGAGGTGTCTGTCGCAGTCTCACTCTTTGTTTCCGCTGCAGAGGGTCAAACATGACAGCTGGGCCACTCTCTGTAGTCCCAACACGTGCAGGTCAGTCTTCCTCGGTGTTGGTGTCCGGACTAGACACAACAAGCCTTGACTGCTGCAAGGGGTCCAGTACCCTTAGGTACTGGTACTGTGAAGCTCCAGTCGGTCCTGGTATCTCAACCCTTGAAAGGAGGACGGATCTGACCTGTAGGAACACTGCTACTTCTTGCTGGGCGGCTGCTTCGTAGGCAGTCCCCGCAGGCTGGAGTTCGGTGTACCGGGCATTGCTTCTTTGGTGACTGTGGCTTCAGGGGAGTAGCTCCTCTACTCCAAGGAGTTTCTTTGGCAATTGGCGAAGCAATGGCACAGCCCGGCGGGATTCTTGGAGTCTGCACAGTCGTAGGATGAGCCGGTATCTAAAAGAGGGTTGGGTGCAGCAGGCAGAATTGACACCAAGTCAGTCGAGCACCTTGGTTCATCAGTCCTGTCTTCTTTGTCCATTTCTTTTTGTCCATCGAACTCTGAAGTCCTGTTATCAGGGGGTCCCCTAAATACTTAATTTAGAGGTGTTAAGGGGAGTGAGGGGTAGTAGCCAATGGGTTATTTACCCCAAAGGTCACTACACTCCCTAGATCACCACTTCCTTTGGGGAGTGACATCACCCTGTCCCAGAGTCCCTTATTTCACCACACACAAGATGTTGGAATTTCTAAATTGGTGTTCACTTCAGGCTTGTTCACCCTAGAGGTGTGTTCAGCCTGGCAGTTCAACACGCCTCCTGCATAGCTAATTTTCCCGCCTGTCCTAAAGCCAGACAGGCTCAGGTCAGAGGGTGGCATCTCCTCTGTCTGAGTAAGCCTTTGGTCGAATATCAAAGGCAGCAGAGGCCTTTGAAGCCTTCTGTCTTGATAAGCTGATTTACCAAAACTTCCTGGAGGGCGAGGTGAGAATACCCCTCTCTGTAGCCGGCATGGTTTCTGACCTCTGACAGAGCTGCTCTCACGTCCTAGGAGGTCAGAAACAAGAATGTATTGGAAGGCTGAACAAGACCAGACAGCCAGCACACTAGAAGACTAGTAGGGTACAGGAGGGTACCTCTAAGGTACTCTCTGGGTACAAGTATTAATAAATCCATCACTGAAATTAGTGTGGGGTTATTATTATCAGGTGTTCGACACCAAACATCATAAGTTTCAGTGAGGCCATTAGGCAGCTGGGAAACTCATTTTGGTCTTTGAATTAGCCACCACAGGGGCATATTTGCTCATGCACATATGTGCTCACATATAACGCCCCACCCTTAGGGCTGTAAGGCCGGCTGTAGAGGTGGCTTACAAATATTACATGCAGTGTTAGGGGACATAGCTGGTACAAGATATACTGCAGCTATTAGCGACCTTCTTTGGGACCTATGCCCTAGGTTCCACTTACTAGGGATTACAGAGGTACTAAATGCCTGGTCACTTGAGGATCAAGTGACCAGTTTTCTTGTTTTGGGGGAAGAACACGGTCAATTGGGACCTGGTTAGCAGGAACTTCGGTCAAAGTTGCATCAAATACCAGGCAAAAAGTGGGGAGACTTCAGCATCAAACAAGCATTTACAATGCAATAGGTCTCACATTTACGGAAGTTGGAGCTACTGGCATTGTAAATGACAATGCCTTTTATTTATGTGTTGTTTTTTAAACCGATAAATAAAAGGCATGGGCATTTACAATGCCAATAGCTTAAACACTCGCAAATGCGAGACCTATTGCATTGCAAAAGCATTCGGCGCCCGTGCCAATTTTTTTTTTTAAAGGGTTAGGAGAGAGCATGTCCAGCCTGCTATTTGAGAAAATAGTGCTCAGAGGCTGCCATTAAAACCTACTGAATAACAACACAAGTAAGAGGGAGTGTAGGCATGGGAGGGTACCAAATGAGACAAGGCGGTACTAAGGAGGAATTACTAAGTCTATTGACCAATGAACAGCCACAGTTTACAGTGGCAATGACGCAAGTCAATGAAAATCATGGCAGAGAGTGGGCAAAGCTTCAAGTCCCTACCTGAATACAGCATGCCTCGCAGAGCAGCGCTGCCCAGTCTCGAGCTAAACATACTGGAGTCCTAAATGTCACAAAGTGGACTGTCCGTCTCTTGTTTCCACTATGAAAGTGACACCCAGAAGTGTAACCTTATGGATGCTGTCTTCTCAAATCACACTTATAAATGCACACTCAGTGACAGCCAACTGTGTTGGTCTGGAACTCAGAAGCAAAATCTGAAATTGGTGCTTGAGACTGCACACTGAGAAACTGAGCTAACCTCCAAGCATCCTTTCTTTGTGCTCAGGAGGAGGTTGCATATCTACTAGAGTGCTCACTTGCAAGCAGCTTCACTCTATGAAACAGTTCAATGTTCCTTACATTGCTGTTCATAGGTTACATATCATTTCACTCGCTGATTAAATAGCACACTATTTTAATAGGGAAAATAAAAAGTTAGCAACTGAAACAAGCATTGGCAAAGCCAATAGGTCTGGCATTGGCCGTCAGCTTGCTACAAGAAGTAAGAATAAGCCAACAATCAGAACTCAGTAAGCTGTCATCGGGTGTGCTAATACATGAAGAGAATGTAACATGAAGAAAGGAAAATATTACTTACCCTGTGGGCATCTGTTCGTGGCATGTAGTGCTGCAGATTCACATTAGCGCAAATGTTCTAACTGGGTGATAGGTTTGTGAGCAATAAAGCAATTATCCATGGCTGGGGCTAACACATCCTCTAACTAAACTTCAACCAGCAGCTAATGGCAAACGACACCCCGTGCCTATTGACTGCAATTAGCCCTGCTAAACTCTTAAACCCAACTAGCTGGTTGTGGTGATTTATTAACCCCTTGTATGCTGATGACAAACCCCAGCCGTCATGCACTACGGTGCTCGTGTGCTGATGACGGCTGGGGTTCGTCATGGCCCGCCCCTGTTCGTTTGTTTACCGCACAGCGGCGGAAACGGGCCAGCAGCGAAGGGGTTAAGCCTCATTTGCATGAAATATGGTTTAACAAATGTTGACGTTCCTTTCAAACACTTTGGGGGTAAGTAAACCTCGAAACAGTGCTGCGAATGAAAGCTGCCCCTCGCCGCAGAACCGAGCAGGCATCTCTCACGGGCCGTCCCCAGCCATGTTTTGTGTCAATACAAAAAACGCAATTTACAAGCAGGCAACGCATGTCTTTCAAAGCTGACAAAGCGCTTCGACGCCTCAAGGGATAGTAAGCGCTGTATCAATGCAATACCGCTGTTGGGTTAGGGATTGAGAGTGTGTGGTAAAGTAAAGTGAAACTGCATATGGTAAAGTTTGGCCCTCAGTGTGATTAAGAGACGTAAAGAAAACAAAGGCGTTTATGTAGTGCAGAGTGTGTAATGGAGTCCCGCGAGTGAAAATCAATAGTGAATAGTGTATTAAAGAGATGTAAAAAAGCTGTGCGTGTGCCTAGGATTGCTATAGAAAATCTTGCGTGTGGTGGTATAGCCCTGCGTGTGATTAAAAAGTAGGAAAGAGGATTTGAGTGTGATAAGGAGACATAAAAAGCTGGGCGTGTGGCGAATTGTAATGAATAAATGATTGCGTCTGGTGCAAAGTGTGTAAGAGAGGTCTTCGTCTGAAAAAGAGTAGTGAAGAATTGATTAGGGAACTTAAAGGGACGTGCGCGGAACACTGAAGAAATACTCAGGTGCTGCCCGATGTGTAAGAGAGCACTGCGTGTTTCTGGGAGTAGTGAAGAGCGCGCAAGTGTGGTACAGAGTTATAAAAAGCCCTGAGTGTGACAGAGTATCAAAGAAAGGCTGGAGTGCGGGAGGGGAGTGTAACCCTAAGTGTGGTAAAGCTGTCAGAGGGTTTAAGCGTAACTTTACCCATGCATGATGTGGGGGCGCTGGTAAAATAATCCAGTATGTGATAATATCACAAATACGGTAACAAGCACCAGAGGGAGCACTGCAAATAATGAAGGGGGGGGGGGGCATGTTTGTGTAATGAGGGCACTGGGGTGGTAAGAACGTGTATGTGGTAACACAGCAACTGAGCTAAAAAGGTGCTGTCTATGATGTTGCAGGATACACAGTGTCTGGAATGTGGTAAAGCGAGGTACCAACCCCTTCTTATAGTAAAGAGCCCTGTGCACGTGGTAAAGTGAGCCAGGCCTGTGGCAATGAAAGGGAGACTAGAGAGCCCTGAGTCTGGTAAAGCGAGAGGTGAACGAGGGTAAAGTGTCTGTGGGTAGAAGGGACCCCGAGTGTGGCAAAGACTGGTGTGGAGCTATGTGTGAGGTAAAGAGAGGCCACCTGTGGTAAAGAAGAGCAAAGTGCTCTGGTGAGCGGTAAAGAGGGGCAGGTGTGTGGTAAACATGGTAAAGGCCCTGCGAGCGGTAAAGAGGGGCACGCGTGTGGTAGAGAAGGTAAAGCCCCTGCGAGCAGTAAAGCGCAGAGCCCCGTGAACGGTAAAGTGCGGCAAGTATAGGGAGCTCGTGTGTGGACAGTGCACCGGGGCCCAACGCCTAGGGTCCATTGAGACCTGATAATACACCTCCAACAATAGTGAAACAGGCCATTTTCTTGCTCGCACCAGGGACCGTGGCAACTTTGCTAAGGTACTAGATAAAGTACGGAATAAAATATACAGTGAACCACGTGTGAAGTAAAGACATGTAGGGACCCGTGGGTGGTAATAAATTATATAGTGAGTCGCGTGTTTAGTGGAGAAATGTTCAGAGCCCTGCGAGCAGTAAGTGGGGCCTATGTGTGGTGATGTCAAGGTGTGTGTGGTACAGGGGCCCACTGTGTGGCAATAAAAAGTACAGTAAGTCCTGTGTTTGGTGAAGGGGTAGAGAGCCCTGTGAGCGGTAAAGCGCGGCCCGTGTGAGGTGAAGGGAGGCCGGCGTGTTTCCAGGGCTGTGCACAGGGCTGCAAAGCGTGTGTTAAGAAGGAGTTTGTCGCCCCAGCGCACCACAAAGCTCACCTCTCAGGGCACCTTCCAGGTCATTTAGTGGGGATGGACTGGGGCTCCCGCGGCTCCCTTCCAACAGGGGCAGGCGGCGCAGGTGCTCCTCAGATGGCCAAGGTGGCAGCTCGGCCAAAACGTGCGTTCAGGACAGGAACGTGTAGCCCTGGCAACAAAGTAATAACTGAGAGGAATTTAGACCCAACGCCGCAGGAACGCACGTGCAGCTCACGGGGAGGGACTCTGCAAACAGAAATGAGTTTGTCTGGACGCAAAATAAATAAGTAATGCAACTTTAGTCAACAGGCTTCAGCAGCTACAAAACAAGAAAGTGCACCATAACCTTAACTCCACGGTCAACCATTCAACGGCCTGGTTTAAAATCAGCGCCTCGACGCTGGCTCACAGCGCCCTGTACTCAGAAGTAAATGCTGTGGTGTCTGTTGTCTTCATAACGACCCCGAAGGTGCCCTAGGTGAACCGGTAACCGGCCAAGGTGCATACAAACGTGTGGTACACACATGTGCATCAGAGCACAGGGCCTCATTCATGTCCACAGAGTGCATGCTGGGAAATAAAGGGAGGAGGAAGGAGATTGCGAAACTGAAAGCGATTGCTTTTGGGAAAAGCAAAGCCACGAGTGGTGCGCGCGCACGCCATATGGTTTCAATCGCACCCGCGTCTGGGCACGATAAGGGAAACCATATGGCAGGAATGCGCGTAATAGACACCAATAGGACATGGGCGGAGCAATGCGCCCGCCTTTGGTCTATAGTGTGCTATTTTCAAAATGAATACGCAGGGAAAGGCCAATAGCAGGCCACAGAAGTAAAAACACACGCACAAGCGTGTGCAATTCCAGGGTTCATTTCTGAACCACGGACAAAAGGACTCCTGCCTGCGCGAGCACTGCTGTGCAGTGCATCGCAGGGCGCGAGCCCTAAAAACCAGTTTCGTTCACATAGACATACAAATAAACAAGAAAACTCAAGTGGGTCAAACAGTATTAAACCATGTATTTACAAGTTTAAAATCATCTTTAACCCAACCACCAAAAGGATAACAAAAAGCTAAAAAAAAAATCAATGCACAGCATGTGAATCCAGAAAAGATTCACACTGCAAAACTAAATGGTTTCTTACCTGCAGTAATAGTTTTGTAGCTAGCAAAATTTCGAGTCACATGCAGCCCACTCACCTCTCTAGAAGATGAAGGAGCAATAATAGAAAATTCAAAAAGAATCTGAAGATGGCGACCACATGTGAAAGCTTCCGGGGAGGTTGTATGACATCAAGAGAGGCTGGATTAAGCACCAAATGGGACAGTCTTGGCCCAAAAAAGCAACGAAAAAAACACAAACAGGAAGGACTACTAGTATAAAGGAGAATTCTGGACCCAACCACTAGAGACCAGATAATCCACGACATCTGAATGCTGAAAATTCTTCAAACTGCAAAACTACTCCTACAAGTACGAAACCATTTCAATACGGACCAACAAAAAGTGTGGTATCTAAAGCAACAGTTAGATTACCAACCAGCTACAATAATTGCAAAAGGGCAGTTTGCTTGATCATGTCACATAACCTGACTTCAAATAGGACTCTCCTTCCTTTCTCCACAGGGACAGAACAAAGGAAGCCATATTTATAGCAGAAGCAGGGCAAAGTTGAAAGAACGTAAAAGAATAGTAGCAAAAGAAAATAGAATCCAAAACAATGTCAAAGACACAAGTGGACTTACCTCAGCTGATTCGACAGCTTCCAGCTTTTTGACTTTCCGTTCCAGTAGACGGAAAATTCTCTGCACAGCTTGCGAATGACTGGCTTCAGAAAAGGCACTGCTGCAGCCTTGGACAAGAGTTTGGCACACTACTTGAAATGCTACTTTGTGCTGTATGCCTCTTTCCTGGTTATCAGCAATCTGTATTAGGTCCTCAACCTCCAAAACGACAAGGTAAAAAGTAGAAGTTATACTTCTATATGCATCATCATGGACTCAAATTAGTTCAAACATTATACAATTGTAGAATTTGTCAAAACCTGCAGCATTAAGGAGGCAGTAGTAGCTAAAAAAAACCTAAAATTGTAATAGCATTTACATCCCGCTTACTCCCCTGGCGAGGCATTGAAGCGCTTTGGGTTCTGGAGTAGACTGTAACTCGATGCAAAGTTAGTGAAAGTAAGTTGGTGATTTAGATTGTGTAATTCTTTTATGTAAGTATAGTGACTAGGTTACTGTAGGAGAGTAGGGTCTGCAATCCTATGATCACCCGGACTTTTTGCTTTTGTTTCACTGGTTTACGACTTTCTCAGGCTGTGGGCCTGCCAATCAGACCCACAGCCTAGCTGTTCTCTCGCTAAATTGCTGTGTGTACCTTAGGTGCATTACCCAATTGGAACTGGGCCACCCTGTCAGACCCTGTAACTCAGGGCATCGGTGTACCCAGGGCCTACCAGGGGCTGAAGCATGTATTATGCCACCCCTGGATGGCCATCTAAATCTGACACAACTGGCTGCACGACAGCTGGGGCAACGTGGCGTCCTCGCCCGTTGCTGTAGGTATAGTATCCCTATACCTAACCTTAAAATGGACACCCGAGTTCCTATCAGTCACTCCTATGGCAGGCCTTGACAATCCTGAAGGCAGAGTGCATGGAAGCGTGTGAATTGGGCTCTGGCACGAGCCGAGCCCGGTTGCAGCTTGCGGAACCAAGACCCAATGGCTGTTCCATGATAACGCGTATCATATCGGTAACTTCGGTATCGCGTTATCAAGACATGTCGAGTAAGGTGTCATACGAATCGGGATGCTGCCCCCTCACCAACTCTGGCGACGAGGTTAGCATTCCGCCCTTCTAGAGGGACACGACATGTACGTAACTGTGAACCCCGGTTAAAGTTAACTGAAGCCTCAGCTCCACAAAATGGACGCTGCCACCACAGACACGAGTCTGACCTCCTGCTGCTGGGAGTCCTTCCAGCGAGGAGAGCTTGGACAAAGGGTTTCCTGTCAAGGGCGGTATTCGCACCGTCCCAGACAGGGTTTGTGTATTCTGGGTAGGTAGGGCTTTGCGAGAAGGTGACTGCGGAGTGGCACCCCGGTGCTCACTACGCATCTGCCGGCTAGAACCAGTTCCAGGGGCGCGCCGCCCCTAACCTGGGGAAAGTCCAGCAGGGGGAGAGGGGTGTAACTACCCCCTTCCTGGTCCCACCCTTGGGGCAGGGCCTAGTCATGTACCCACCCCTTTCTTTAGGATAAAGGCCGGAGCGGGGACCCTTCCAAATTAGATCATCTTTGAATCAAGAACTACTTTCTACGAAAGGACATTCGAGACTCTTCTCAAGATTTCTCCCTTTGACTAAGGAGTAGTCACCCTGCATCCGCAGGCACCATCTAAGAACTCTGCGGTTTGCTGCAAGTCCTTCCTCAAGGATCCGACGGCCCAGCTCGACGAGAACCGGCTTCCCTGGCACCTCTGACCTCTACCCACGTCGTCAGCTCAGCTGAGATCTGTGGGTGCGACGAGACCTCAGGGACCGGCCATCATCAAAACCTGCACGCTTTCTTAAATCAGCACGACCATCGAAGCAATTCTCTGGTGAGTGCTCTGGGGTCCGAGAAGCCCCGACCCTGAGTAGCTCCAGCACCGAAGTGCAGTCTCCCAGCATCTCCACGATCTGCGTGGGGCCCTTCTGCTCGCTGCTCAGCACGTTGTCTGGTCACTAGCCGCTGGCTTGTGCCCTTCTTTGACGACATCCGACAACCAACGCTGCTGGTCTGGTTGCTCCAGATCGGCCCTTGCTCCCTTTTTCGAGAGGAGCACCCCGGACCCTCCTGGTCCACTCAAGACGCCATTTTAGGCCCACCACGTGGCCCTGAAATCTGCCAAGGCTTGTTGCCCCAATCCTGGGCCCAGCGACGCCGACAGCATCAACCTTCGTGGGACAGCTCGCACCTCCATCCTGGTCGCCGACAACGCCTCCTGGTCCGTGAGACTGCAGAGCCTAGCGTCGCCCACTCACCTAGTCGAGGTGACGGCCATCCAGTGCCTTCCTGGTACCCTCTGACTACTGGCTAGTAGTACGAACTTGGTCCCCTCTGCTTTCAGGTAGCAACGATCACTGATCCAGGCTTGGATCTCTACGAACTATTCATCACTGGTCGCCGGCCAGCAACCCCTTTTCTTCCGGCTCCTGGCTCGTCAGCGAAGACCCCCGACGCCTGTAAGACTTGTGCAGCCGCAGCCCTCGTGGATAGGTAACTTCGGCATTTCGGTGCCTGCATAGCCTCCTTACTCCAGGGTCCCGAGTCCCTCGCTTCCGATTTGCCTTATCGGGTCCGCCCGAGACCACTAAACTTTCCGTGCCCTCGGGCACTTGTTCTAAATTGTGCACTTGAAGTATTTTCTAAGAGCTTTGGTTCTGTGCTTAGTACCCTGTCCTCATAAAGAGAACAGGGCTGTTGTGATTCCAATAAATATACTGTTTATTTTCATAACACTTGTGTGGTGTCCTTTCACTGGGTGTTCAAGGGGTATGTGATGGTATTACAGCTGGCTTAACACGCCCTCTAGAGTTTAGCCCGAAGACTGCTCGTATCCACGCTACTAGGATAGCTGGTCTAAGGTTGACTTACAACCAATCACCATAAGGGTCGTTTGGAACGATACATAGTGGTCGCTAGAATAGCGAACGCTGCATATCGGGCCAACTTCTCACAGTTACTTTTAGTGTTCTTGCAATCTTGTGCAAATACTCCATTTGTGTGTGATAGTTAGTGAACAATTTGAGTCAAATGTTAGTTGGCTGGACAAAACAAATTAAGAGAAGCTAGAAATGTTGCTAATAAAAAGGTCCATTGAAGGCTTCAGAGCATTAGGAGTGTCGCAATTGAGAGAAAATGAAGGTTTGGACAAAGACCTGGGAGTGCATGGAAAAGGTGGTCGGCAGAAAACTGGTGTGGTTCATAGTGTGGATTTTATAAAATATTATATAGTACACACAAAGTCACATACGTTTTAACCAGTTTTCTGAAGGTTATATCGTTCTCCATCGCCCTTATCTTAGCTTGTAGAGAGGTTATACAGTTTTCGCTGTATGTACAGAGGATATTCCACCAACATTTGTTGTTCTTCTAAGCTGGAAATATCCGATGAGGTGCTGATCTAGAGCATAGGTACCTTGGTTGGATGTATATAGAGACTTTGGTCAGTATTGCCTTGTGGGTGATACATAGCTTGAAAGTGGATCTTCTAGTAATTGAAGGGCCTTCAAGGAGGGTGATATATGGGCTTGTGCATTTACATGTAGTAGTGGTATGGCAGAAGAGGCTTGGATTCTCTCATGTCCTCATGATTGGTAAAGGTGAGCCTTGATATATGCCATTAGTATATTCAAACTTAAAGGGATATTGCGGCCTGAACCTTATGAGGGAATCCTAGGTATGGAAAGATGCGTCAAAGTGTTTTCACAGTAAAAAAAGAAAGGTGATTGAATAGTTTATCCATGTGAGCATTTATGGGTAGTCTGAAGTCCATGGTAATTCCAAGGTTTCATACCGCCTAAGATATTCTTGTTGAAGGGCCTAGTAAGTCTGCCAAGGTGAAGGGAGGACCTGCCTTGTGCTCTCTGTTTAAAACAAGAGTAAGATTGGCTTACACCTAAATGGCACATTTAAAATACCTGTAAGTCAATAGTAAAGTGGCACTACCTGTACCCAAGGCCTGTAAATTAAATGCTACTAGTGGGCCTGCAGCACTGATTGTGCCACCCACTTAAGTAGCCCTTTAAACATGCATCAGGCCAGCCATTATAGCCTGTGTGTGTGCAGTTTTAAACTGCCATTTTAACATGGCAAAATAAACCTTTTGCCAGGCTCAAACATTCCTTTTTAATACATATAAGTCAACCCGATAACTGGCAGTGGACAGCCCAGAGGCCAGAGTACAGTGTATTTAAAATGTTGGACATATACTATTAAGTTATACATTGCAGCAGCGAAAAACGACTTTAGGAGTTTTTCACTGGTGCAAGGCCTACCTCTCCTAATGGATAACACTAGAGTTGCCTTGTTACATTTTATATGTGTAATTTCCAAATGGGAAGAGGTAAACAGTCCATGTTTGGGCTCTTTGGAATTGTAATGGAAAATCCTAACTAATGGGGAATTCGGATTTGAAATTACAATTCTGAAAATGCCACTTTTAGAAAGTTGGCATTTTAGTGCCTTAGCCAGTTGGTGCCTGCAGCCTGTCTCTGGGTCACATGACTGGGTGTAGGTGACCAATGGGCTTTGTGTATTCCTCATAGACAGCCATACACAATGGGAAGCTTAGGTGTGCCTGGATGGGCCATCACTGGCAGGATGGGAGAAGGACCTGGACCCAGCCTCACTTACACTTGAATAGGGTGTGTTCTGCCGCAACTCAAACAGCTACATACCCCTGTTGTTAGTCTGGAGCCAGGGAAGGGAGGGCTTCTGTGCACTTCAAAGGCATATCTCTAGAAGCTTCTCCCAACTTCAATCAATCAATCAGAACAATTTGTAAAGCGCGCTACTCACCCGGAAGGGTCTCAAGGCGCTGGGGGGGGGGGGTCCGTTACTGCACGAAAAGTCAGGTCTTGAGTTGCTTCCTGAAGGAGAGATGGTCCTGGGTCAGCCATAGGTGGATGGGGAGGGAGTTCCATGTCTTGGCCACCAGGTAGGAGAAGGATCTTCCTCCAGCGGTGGCTCTGCGGATGCGTGGTACGGTGGCGAGGGCGAGGCTGGTCGATCGCAGCTGGCGGGTGGGCGTGTAGAAAGTGAGGCGGTTGTTGAGGTATTTGGGGCCCAGGTCATGGAGAGCTTTGTGTGCGTGGGTGAGGAGCCTGAACGTGATCCTCTTGCTGACGGGGAGCCAGTGCAGGTCTCTCAGGTGGGCAGAGATGTGGTTGTGGCGGGGGATGTCCAGGACGAGTCGTGCGGAGGCGTTCTGTATGCGTTGAAGTCTTTTCTGTAGTTTGGCAGTGGTTCCCGCGTAGAGGGTGTGCCCGTAGTCTATTCGGCTGGAGACGAGTGCCTGGGTGACCGTCTTCCTGGTTTCGGTGGGGATCCATCGGAAGATCTTACGGAGCATGCGCAGGGTGTTGAAGCAGGATGACGATACGGCGTTGACTTGTCTGGTCATTGCGCGGGCGGAGTCCAGGATGAAGCCCAGGTTTCGTGCGTGGTCCGTTGGCTTAGGGGTGGTGCCCAGGGCAGGGGGCCACCAGGAGTCGTCCCAGGTGGAGGGGGATGATCCCAGGATGAGGACTTCCGTCTTGTCTGAGTTCAGCTTCAGGCGGCTGTTCTTCATCCATTCGGCGAAGTCCTTCATTCCCTCATGTAGGCTGGCTCTGGCGTTGGCCGGTTCGTTGGTGAGGGAGAGGATCAGCTGGGTGTTGTCGGCGTATGAGATGATGTTAAGGTTGTGTTGGCGTGCGATGGCTGCGAGGGGGCTCATGTAGACGTTGAAGAGGGTGGGGCTGAGCGAGGATCCTTGAGGTACGCCGCAGATGACTTCGGTGGCTGCGGATCGGAACGGGGGGGAGGCGGACTCTCTGGGTTCTTCCGGTGAGGAACGAGGTGATCCACTCCAGTGCTTTCCCTTGGATTCCGATGTTGCTGAGGCACTGTATTAGGGTGCGGTGGCAGACTGTGTTGAATGCTGCAGAGAGGTCCAGGAGGATGAGGGCAGCTGTTTCCCCGTTGTCGAGCAGGGAGCTGTCGTCGTCGGTGGCTGCGATGAGGGCGGTCTTGGTGCTGTTCAAAGGCACAACTGGGTATATATACTAGATCTCAGACACTACCACTTCAGTGTACTTCTGGACCTGTGGATACTCTGCCAAGGACTGCTGTGCTGCTAAAAGGACAACCACTCTGCTGGAACTGCTGCCCTGCTGCCCTTTTGCCTGGGGGATAAGGACTAGACCTGCATCTCTTGAACCCAGATCCCAGAGTGACTCCAAGGGCTAGTTGACTGGAATCCTTATTAGAAGCCTCACGGACACAACAGGTGTCCAACAACTGTTCCCCTGCACCTGGACTGTGCCATCTTCCCTGCCAAGTTGTGCCACCCCAGTCCTGGATCCTTGGAATGGGGCTTAAGGTGCTCTGCCAGCCTCTGTGGATCCCGCAGAACAGGCATCTCCTCTGCTGTGTGGTGCAAACCGGAGAACAACCGACACATCGCCTCTGCTGCATGGATTTGACCAGTTGCAAAAACTTGCATCACAGCCCATCTGAACTGCTGCTGGGCGACGCATCCTTGACACAGTACTTTGTATCCCTCAAAGCCAGCCTCAACAATGACGCTGGATTCCACATCGCATCCTCGCAGCTCCTCGGAACCGGTGCACAGCTTCGACTGTGCGATGCATCGTCTACACCGGCGTTCGCAACGCAAGCCCTCGTCGATTGGATCCTCAATGATGACACAGGATCTTGCACTGCAGCCTTGCAGCATCTCAGAGCCAACGCATCGCTTTAACTGCATGATGCATCCCTGATGCAGATCCTTGCAATGTTCTACAAATCAGGATCCAAGGTACTCTGTTTAGCTGACCTAACTGGGTCCCAGTAGGCAGCCTGCGCTCCATCGTAGTTAGCCTGAACTTGTGATTTTGTCCCGGTCCACCGTGACCAGATATCCACAGTTGGAGCTGTATGGCACTATTTTGCACTACAATCTTTAAAATCGCCTATCTCCGGTTCCACTGAAAGTTCTATTTTCCTAACTTGGTGGTGGATCACGTTTTGTCTGGCGTTTGCACTTTATTACAGTTTGAAGTATTGCACAACTACTTTACACATTGCCTCTAAGTTAAGCCTGACTGCTCAGATCCAAGTTACCAGAGGGTTGAGCACAGGTTAATTTCGGGTTGGTGTGCCTCCCCCTGACAAGCATTGTGGTTGCTAATTGACCAGGGCTAACATCTCAGTTAAGGAAGCCCAGGAAGCCGGATTCTTGCAGCTGTTCACGGAGGAGGACGCTGTCAACCCTTGTTCTTCGTGACCGTTTTTGGCACCCGTTTTGGAGCCCGCCGAGTCCCGGTGAAGCCAGCGCTGGGACGATCCCAATTTTACCATTATTGCTCATACCGGAGCGGTTTGGCTATTTTGAGGTTGACTGGAGACGTGATATTGGAGGAGCGCTTTCTGCCGGTAGTCCTCGGCTTATCTGGGCCCTTTAAAACCTTGTTTGGAATCGTTCTTTAAGATTTTCCTGAAATTTAGGCGCCTTCGCTCTGGACCTCCTTTACTATGTTTCACCACTGAGTTATCCACGACTGAGATTCAGTACTTCTTCTTGCCTGCTTAGGAACCATTGAGGACCCGTGTGTTTCTGGACCCCTACTTTTATAGAGCTGCTGTTTTTGAGGAGTGCATATTTGGCACCCAGTCAGTGTCAGTATCTACTTTCCCCTTCACACCCTTGTGCTCCCCCCAGATCTCCAAGTTACCAGTGCCCTGATGAAGGTGACGGCTACTTGTTAGTCCAACACCGAAACGCACATCGGCACCGTGCAAGACAGAAACCATTGGGCGACTTACTCTTGACAGCACCATTTGGATGCACTGCTACCCTCCCTCTATCTGTATTTCGTGTCTGCCTTTTATATATATTCTTTGTACTTGTATATAATCTGTTTTACTTGACATTTGTGAGAATATGGAGCGTATGAATGGCAAGATTGCTGTAAGTATATGTTCATGTTTTTGCTCTTTGTTGTTTGTTCTATTTTATAGAGCTCTGTTGTGTGGATAGGGAAATTTAGCTCGTTGGCCTAAATACTCTTATGATTTCAGGCTTCTTTGTTTTGTATGCCTATTGTATATTCTGTATATTGCCTCCTTTTTTGATCCGTTGTTCACAAGTAGAAATTCAAAAGATGTATAATTATTACTGAACAATCAAATCCTTTTGTATTGTATCCTTATTTGGATTATGTTATTATTTCCAAATTCCCCGTTATCTGATATCTTGTTTATCTATGTATGTTTGTAATTTGGCTATGTATTATTTTCTCCCCTGAACAAAGTGAATTCCTCATTTTATCCATTAGAGACGCAATCACATTCTACTAGTATCTTGTGGCAGGAGACACCTTCCTTCCTTGCCCTTGAGAGTAGACTATTCCTCACATCTCAGTTTTCCAACAAAGTGATTTCTTACAATGACTTGTACATTTAGTTTTATCGATGAAGGTGCATTTTGTCACGTGAGTTCTTCGATTAGTGCCAGATCCTTTAAAGCATTGCAATTTGTAATTTCCTCTATTTTAATTCTGTATTTATCCATGGAGTTTTTTCTTTTGCACTGCATTGATGATTTCTGAGGGATCAATACATCAAAAGCTGCATGGAGCCAACCATAGAGCTTCTCTATAAAGTTTACTGCTTCTTGTTCTGGATTAGGGTTTCTAGATCTTCCATGTTCAGTTTATTTCAAGGTCTGTAAGTAGTAGCATGATGGTTTAGTTTGGCTGAAGTTCGTTGTGGAGTCTTCTGCTGGAAGGAAACTATGTGATAATCAGTCCAACCGACTGGAGTAGTCCCTTGAAAGGAGATTAATTCTGGATTGCAAAGAGGACATCTAAGGTGTGTCCTGCAACGCAGGTGGGATAAAGAACGAGTTCACATAGGTTGAGGTTGTCAAGACTTGTAAGGATGGTTCTGGGGTATGGAATATCAGGTATATAGAACCAGATGTTCAGGTCACCAAGGATATAAAGGTTTTGGTGATACTAAGTCTTAAAAAAGGTATCTAGTGTAGAGGAGAAGGAAGTTGAAGCAAAAAGGTGAATTCTTCCCGACAAAGACAGATTTTAAATCTCTGATTTAATGAGGTTATGGATTCAGTAAATACAGTGGCAAGCCACTGCCCCTTTTATCAATGCGGTTGTGCATAATGTTGGGATAACTGAGTAGGATGGCTTAAGGTAGTTTTAGAGCCATGTGTACCCCAGCCCATGATCCAGTCATGAAAAGCTTGTAAGGTTCTGCTTTCATCAAGTTGAAGATATTGTACTTGGTTCTTCCTCACTGAATGCACATTAGTAGTAGGCAGTTTTGGTTAGCTACTTTGCTGCAGGGAATGAAGCATTTTAAAGCTGCAGAAGAGTAACTACGATCCTTAAAGTGGTATGCAACAAGGAGATTTTAAATAAGCCAGAGTGATTAGGCGCACAACCTGTGTGTCCGCAAAGTGGAAAGTACTGAGGAGTATCTGGTATAGGCAATAGGGCGAACGGTAATCTCACACAACCGCTCAAGGTTGGACCAAAAGATCCACACAATAACAATAAAACAACAATGCCCCTGCACTATACAAAATTAAAGCATTCTTAGTAATGAAATTGTTTAGACAGAAAATTGGTTTGTGTACATCCACACTTTCAGAATGACTTAAAGAGAGTAAATCATCTCAGTCGAGGTATAGAAAGTTCAAAAAAGACGTTCTGTTCTTGGTATGGAGTGTCTGTTTATTGTTCCTTAAGTTATGCCAACACGTGTTTCATCGCAGGGAACATACTGCGAATCTTCAGGGCCTCGTGAGAAACATGTGGAGTTCGTGCTTGATAAGCCCGTTATGGGCGGTGCCAAGGTTATTCAATTTCCGGGTGTCTTGAGAGTCCGTAACAAAACGCTGTTTCTCGACTCCTCCCGGTTACAGCTCACCTCTTTATTGAATAAGATCCTACAATTACGCAAACAGCGTTTTGTTACGGACAATAAACAGACACTCCATACCAAGAACAGAACGTCTTTTTTGAACTTTCTATACCTCGACTGAGATGATTTACTCTCTTTAAGTCATTCTGAAAGTGTGGATGTACACAAACCAATTTTCTGTCTAAACAATTTCATTACTAAGAATGCTTTAATTTTGTATAGTGCAGGGGCATTGTTGTTTCATTACGATCCTTAAAGTGTTGGACTGTTGTTGATTAGCACTGTGCTGTATAGAGGACTAGTTGGTGATATGATAATTCTAGCTGGGACAGTGCTCAATTTCCTGTGATCGTCATTCTCCTGCTCCGAGAGGCTTGGAAGAGATTTTGTGGGGTCCTTCTATGTAAGTGTTTAGGACCTGGGATTAGACTGGGGGCATTGGGTGCTCAACTGTCTTTGATAGGGTGACAAGTGTATCAACTCTTTGGGATTATGTGGTAGCAGAGGAGACGAAAGAATAGAAGGATGTTGTGGCATGTCCTTTTTGTGTGTGTGTTTTATGGGGATGAGACTGGGGGTGCAAAACATGAGGGACAAAGTAGGAAAGTGCCCCTTTTTAGGTCTCGATAATGCTGGTTTGTCGAGATTATAGTAAGCGGTCCGAAAAGTCTACCTAGCTGCAGATCGCGTACAGTTCATGTGAGCCAGGCGTGTGCACATCAAACACCATTGGCCTCGGCATCAGACATCAAAGGAAGCCGCACCCCCCCCACCCATCAGACTTCAAAGGAAGCTGCTCCCGCGCCACGCAATGAAACACCATTGGCCTCGGCATCAGACATCAAAGGAAGCCGCACCCCCCCCCCCCACCCATCAGACTTCAAAGGAAGCTGCTCCCGCGCCACGCAATGCCGAGAGCTCGTTTTAAACTTGCGCCTTGCCTGACTTGCTCCTCTGCTCAAAATGACCATTAGTAAAAAACTTTTCTTTGTGCAAAATACCGCACTTCAAGTTAAACAATGGCACTGGTATGCCTATTGTCAGCAGCTTGGTGGCTTCTGCTGTCCTGTTGCCAAGACCTATGTGACTGGACTCCGAGATCCCTAGAGCCCCTGCAAACGTGGCGGACAGTTGCACCAGGTTTGTTTACTTCATCCGAACCGCTCTCCAAAAGCTTGCACTGTGCAATTGTGGACTACTTGATGATATAGTTTATTAGCGCTTGAATAGCGCTCAGTACCAGTATTTCCCTGGATGTGAGCGCCTTGCTGTAACAGGCTCCCCTGCACTTTGCATATCCTTCCCTTTCATGCTTCCGTACTTAAAAGGCTCTTTTTTAGGTCTCGCCTAGCTATCGCATAATCGATCGCTATGCGAGAGATTTAGTAAGGGGCACCACAAAATGCTCCCAAAGACCTTTGGAATGCGGTTTATGGACAGTGCATGTGAGGCATTCAAGCGCGAAGCTGGCCTCTGGCATCAGACTTGAAAGCAGTAGACTGCTTTCTCCAACGCGCGCTCGGCCTCACTTCCTGCTCACCCTCTTACAATTAACTTTCGTTATCGCTCACACCCCATATGCTCATTCCACTCCACCCTTCCTTTGATGTCCGCTTTTCTTGTTGTTTACAAACCATTGCGCTGGTTCACTCGCTCACAATTTCCGATTAGAAAACACGCACGCCCCGCATGACTACCCTTCTTCCTGTTTTTATCATTCATTCATACTGTTTGTGACTAAGAAATCGAAACGCACTCACCCTGAGAATGGAACGCGCACACTGTCGCAGCAGAGCGTGCGCGCACTGATACGAGAGCATGCATACTCTAGTATCAAAGCACTTACACTGCTGCACGCCTCACACTGCTGCACGCCGCACACTGCCGCACGCCGCACGCCACACACTGCCGCACGCCACACACTGCCGCACGCCGCACACTGCCGCACGCCGCACACTGCCGCACGCCGCACACTGCCGCACGCCGCACACTGCTGCATTACTCACACTGCTGCACGCCGCACACTGCTGCACGCCGCACACTGCTGCACGCCGCACACTGCTGCACGCCGCCGCACGCCTCACACCGCCGCACGCCTCACACCGCCGCACGCCTCACACCGCCGCACGCCTCACACCGCCGCACGCCTCACACCGCCGCACGCCTCACACCGCCGCACGCCTCACACCGCCGCACGCCTCACACCGCCGCACGCCTCACACCGCCGCACGCCTCACACTGCCGCACGCCTCAAATTGCCGCACGCCTCAAATTGCCGCACGCTGCTGCATTGCTGCATGCTGCTGCACGCCTTACACTGCTGCACGCCTCACTGCTGTACGCCTCACACTGCTGCACGCCTCACACTGCTGCACGCCTCACACTGCTGCCGCACGCCTCGCGCTGCCGCACGCCTCGCGCTGCCGCACGCCTCGCGCTGCCGCACGCCTCGCGCTGCCGCACGCCTCGCGCTGCCGCACGCCTCGCGCTGCCGCACGCCTCGCGCTGCCGCACGCCTCGCGCTGCCGCACGCCTCGCGCTGCCGCACGCCTCGCGCTGCCGCACGCCTCGCACTGCCGCACGCCTCGCACTGCCGCACGCCTCGAACTGCTGCACACTGCTGCATTACTCACATTGCTGCATGCTGCTGCACGCCTCACACTGCTGCACGCCGCTCACTGCCGCACACTGCTGCACACTGCTGCACGCCTCACACTGCTGCACGCCTCACACTGCTGCACGCCTCACACTGCTGCACGCCTCACACTGCTGCACGCCTCACACTGCTGCACGCCTCACACCGCTGCACGCCTCACACTGCTGCACGCCTCACACCTCACACTGCTGCACGCCTCACACCTCACACTGCTGCACGCCTCACACCTCACACTGCTGCACGCCTCACACCTCACACTGCTGCACGCCTCACACCTCACACTGCTGCACGCCTCACACCTCACACTGCTGCACGCCTCACACCTCACACTGCTGCACGCCTCACACTGCTGCTCGCCTCACATCTCACACTGCTGCTCGCCTCACACTGCTGCACGCCTCACACTGCTGCACGCCTCACACTGCTGCACGCCTCACACTGCTGCATGCCTCACACTGCTGCATGCCTCACACTGCTGCATGCCTCACACTGCTGCATGCCTCACACTGCTGCATGCCTCACACTGCTGCATGCCTCACACTGCTGCATGCCTCACACTGCTGCACGCCTCACACCTCACACCGCTGCACGCATCACACCGCTGCACACCTCACACTGCTGCACGCCTCACACTGCTGCACGCCTCACACCACCACCACATCACTCAGGGACACCACCACATCACTCAGGGACACCACTACATCACTCAGGGACACCACTACATCACTCAGGGACACCACTACATCACTCAGGGGCGCCACCACATCACTCAGGGGCACCACCACATCACTCAGGGGCACCACCACATCACTCAGGGGCACCACCACATCACTCAGGGGCACCATCACATCACTCAGGGGCACCATCACATCACTCAGGGGCACCATCACATAAACTCAGGGGCACCATCACATCACTCACAGACACCACCACATCACTCACAGACACCACCACATCACTCACAGACACCACCACATCACTCACAGACACCACCACATCACTCACAGACACCACTCACATATCAAGAATTACAACAATTGAAATTTCAGAAACTTTAATTTTTCTTATAATGAAGAAAGACACAACAATCTGATGGGTGGCCTTTTCAGTCACAAGCCTATGGTAGGGCTGAGAGAGAAGGCAGCCAATGGTAGGGCTGTGAAAGAAGGCATGTTAGCAAAAGTGCAGACAGTGCTTAATTTGAGCCAGTGGTTTCTGGTGCTAGGCACTGGCACTTAATTATCAACACCTGCACTTACTAAAGTCTGCGACATGGTGGTGTGCTCTGTCTAAATAAGACATGAACACAACAGCTGTTTATTAATTTAATATACATTAAAATGACTAATACCTGCTGCCCAAGTCATTCTTACATTGTTTGGGCACCTGGAATAGTCAGAATTGTCACACTTGTAGGGTGTGATGGTTAGTAGTTGTGTTTGTTCTATCACTGATGGCACTGGCAGGGGTAATGTTAGGTGCAAGCTCCCGTGGCTACGTAACGACGCCCTGGCAATTATATTTTGTTCCACAAATTAGGAACTGAGTGCAGGTGACAAGTGGGCAAGATAAATGATTGAAAAAAAAAAATCACAAATTCAAATGTCTCTGCATATTTACAGGAATTTTCCAAGGCCATTTCCAATTGAAAACACTCAGAGTAATTCTCATTAAGGTTGTGGTAACTGCATTTTAGTAAATAGAAAGAAACGCCTCCAAATTTCAAGGTGTCTAGGGAAGGATTTTTTCCATAAAGAAAGAAAAAACATTCTCTGAGAAAGTAAAAAAAAATACAAGTCAAATGTGAAAATTCATATCAAACACCTGCTCTTCTCCTAGATTGGCAACTTAGTGGAAAAGTAATTCAGTAGCCTTTGGAAACTTAATAGATTTACAGGACTACTCCTGGAAATGTCTGAGCCCCAAAGAGTTAGAAATCTATTATAAACATAAGCACAAACTTACTTGAAAAGATTTCCATCATTTTTAATGCAAGTCTGTGTTATTATTCAGGAACAAATATTTTCCCTAGACCCACAAAACACATCCCAGGCTTACCATTTGTAGCACAGAGGAGGAGTCCAAAGATGCTACATTGCCAGCTAGCACTTGAATCATCTTCCTGTTTGCTGCACCTGCCAATGCTGCTGGCTTTGACGCTTTCATCACTTTATTAAGAGCTGTTTCAATAAAAATAAGGAAGGGGAAAATTACAATACTAACATGTCTCCCTATATTTGCAACTTGACACAACATAACCACAATCTCATACTTACTTGGTACAAATTGAAGAATAAAGAATACAAAATTACTTATCTATTGGGGGTATTAAGTCCACATACCATAATTGTCCAACAATCTCATATCATTGTCTATCTTATGTCTGCAGCACGTTCCCTCCCACCGGTATCCACTGCAACATAATGAATCCACAAAAGAGGCTCAGAGAACAGCATGTTAAAGATCAATTGCTGCGTCGCCACAGACTCCATATTTCTATGGGCACTAGTCTCCTTTTCTTCAACAGGTAGTCAGACCTGGACTCAAGTTATTAATCTATTGTCTTGTGTGCTAATGGTGGACCCAAAGTCTAAAGAATCACTGTATACCTGGGAAGGTCAATTTTCCCTTTTATCCTTAGGAATGGCGCGATGAGGGGGTGGGCTAATGGAGCTCAGGTTTCCCCTATTTTAGTCACTTCCCCATGGACTGCTGACCAAAAGGTAAGGATGAGGTCAGAGCCCCATATAGTGGGGTTTTCTCTTCTGTACCTCAGTCATGTTGAGGTATTCATTGGTCCTGTAGAGAATAATAGTAATCAGTAGTAATATATTATTTGTAAAACTTTTACTTGCAGATGTCTGGTGGTGGACTGAATGGCAAGCATGGGAGCATTTGAGTCTCCTCCCAGTCCTCCACTTCAATTTGCAATAGGTCGTCTGACCAATTCTCTTTCAGCCTCTGCATTTTAAACTGTTTATCATAGTTCTATACATGATCTTGATTCAAAAAGAGTGGTTTGTAGCTTCCAAACAGCATATCTAAAGCTAGTCAGATTTTTAAGTATCTGAATTACTTTGTGTTGGCCAATTTAAATTCTACGTATATCTCAGAAAAGGTTTTTATACAAGTGGGTCATATCATGACTCAGAATTTTGCAATATTAAAAAAGGACCCATGCTCTGCATCCCTTTAATTCACTTGCCTCTTTAAGGGCTGTGCTCAATCACAAAATGGTTTTTATATCAGTTTGCTATCCTAGATTATTACTTTGGAAACTTTGACCCACGTGGGCTTTAGACCAGTATGGGCTATGTGCGAGTGCCCTCAAGTCAACTCCAACCTCACAATCATCTTGAAATTGTCATGTGTTGCTTCTTTTCATCGAGGCACCTCAAGGGCAGGTGACCAGTGTAGGAAAGTATCTTTTTGTCATGGTCACCCTTACTTTTTGCCACTGGTACAGATTTTGTTGGCTGATGTGCACTGGGACCCTTCTAACCAGACACCAGTGCTAGTTCCCTAAAAACAAGGTAAAATAGTCTAATTGTAACACAATTGGCACACACTTTAGTACTTCTAGTAAGTGGTATCCCTGTTAGTTAGGCCTTAAAAGTCGAATCAGAATTTGGTGTTGGATTTCTAAAAAAGGTCCAAATACACCAACAATGACTAGCACATTGGAGAGGGTCAAGGATCTCAACCCGACACCTTATTTTCAACTTAATGTGAAGCAGTTAAGGGCCCTCTGTAAAGCTTGTAAATTCAAACCTGGGTCTTCTCCAACCAAGCCACAACTCCAGGAGTTGCTTGCTCAGTTTGATGCACGACATGCAAGAGCAGAGAATTCTGATATTCCTGAAGAGGAAGTGGTCAGTGAAGAGGATTCTAATGATGGAGATTATTCCCGTACCAATGGTACAGGTGATGGGAAGATCCCTCACCTCTACCCTAACACTGCATCTAGAGGGTCTGCCCCTACCTGTAGTAGGTCAGGCCAATAAGGACAGGAAGACAAGCTGGATGAAGAGGAGCTAGTCCTTGTGAGACTAGCCAAAAAGGCAGACCCTGAGGCCAAAATCCCGGCCACCGAACGAGAAAGAGCTGATGAGGGTTTGGGCCCGTAAGTGGTGGTAACAATAAAGTAAACAGTGAGAGAGAGGAAACTTTGATCCCAAATCCCAAGAGATTGTCTCTAAATATGTTGAGGGTCATGACATTACCAAATGGATACGGTCTTTGAGAGGGCATGTAAAATGAGGAGATTACACCAAAAATACTGTAGCTCCTCAGGAAAGTGCAGGGACAGACTAGTGACACTGGATAAGGCAGATGCTGAGTCTTATGACCTCATGAAGGAAACCATGGTTAAGGGCTTTGTACCCACTACAGAGAAGTACAGGATTAAGTGCAGGGAGACTCACAAAACCTTGAGTCAGTCCTGGGTAGATTGTGTTGACCTATCAGTTAAGACACTAGGTGGCTGGTTGAAAGGCAGAAAGGTGCAATATTATTATGGGCTTTACAATAGGTTGATGAAAGAGCACTTGTTAAGTAATTGTACCCCCCCCCCCGGAAAGATGTGAGACACAAAGAGGAAAAACCCAAAGAGTCTTCAAAAGACCCCCAAACCCTGTTCATGAGGGTGGGCCCTGAAACACTTCATGGTAAGAACTGGGATCCCAAAAAGGCATGGTGTTTTAATTGTAAAGCCAATGGACACCGAACTGGGGACTCTTCCTGTCCCAAAAAGGTTTCCACTAGTGCACCTTGAGTCTCTACTGGGGTGGTGAGTCTCCAGATGGGATCCTTGGTGTGCCATGACCAGGTCAGAGACCAGACTGAAGGCCACATATCAATGGGGTTGAAGTAAAAGCACTGAGGGATACAGGTGCAAGTGTCACAATGGTAACTGGAAAACGGATACTACCAGAACAGTACTTAACTAGACAGACATATTCAGTCATCAATACTAATAACAATACCAAAGTTCAACCCATGGCAATGGTAACCTTTGATTGGGGAGGGGTTACTGGCCAAAAAAAGGTGGTTGTGACCTCTGCAAGTCCAGCACAAGGTCTGCTAGGAAATGATCTGTAGACCTCAGCATGGGCAGTGGTAGAGCAAATACCCCTCTAGCCATGCTGGGAATACCTGAATGGGCGTGTATGGAAATTCGACCACTCGAAAAAGAGAGGTTGGAGCCGGGAATAATGGCCCAACTCTCCAATAGAAAAGGCCTGAAGTCTGGAAAACCAACTTCTGCAACGACAAAAAGTCAGGTCTCCTCAGGGAGAAGACCTGCCAGCCCTTGAAGGAACTGAGCCCCAGAAACTTGGACCTTAAACGGTAAAGCTACCAGGCCAAAGGAAACACTCTAGGAAAGATCCTTGGCAGGGACAGAAGACATGTTCCCCTATAGAGAGCCCGAGACAGCAAGCTGCTGAACAGGTAAAGGGAACGGTCAGTGGCTCCCACTGAACCTACTGAGAGGAGGAACTCCTGTATACTGAGGCCAGAGACCCCAAACCTGGTACCACTAGGAGAGTGGTAGTGCCTCAGCAGTATAGAGAGTTCCTACTCTCTCTAGCACATTACTTACACCTAGCTGGGCATCTTGGCCAGATAATGACTTGGAGTACATTAGTCACCGACTTCTACTGGTGAGATATGTCCCACAAAGTACAGGAGTTTTGCAGTTCCTTTGTTATCGATCAAGCCAGTGGCAAGACAGGTAGCAAACCAAAGACACCCTGTTTTCCTCTACCTGGGGTTGGGATTCCCTTTGAGACGGTATGGATTGACATTGTTGGGCCCCTTGACCCACCAACAGCCTCAGGAAACAGATTTGTGCTGGTGGTAGTGGATCATGCCACGTGATATCCTGAAGCAATTTCACTTGGGATTATCACTGCTCCTGCAGTTGCCAAGGCCCTCATAAGTATTTTTACTAGAATGGGCTTTCCTAAGGAAGTGGTTTCAGACAGAGGTAGTAACTTCATGTCTGTATACTTAAAAGCCATGTGAGTTCAGTGTGGAGTTGACGTATACATTTACCACCACATATCACCCACAAACAAATGGTCTGGTTAAGGGATTTTACAAGACCATGGTAGGTATTGTAGGAAGGTGTCCCTCTTTGACATGGTCACCCCCACTTTTTGCCAGGTATCTGATGCAAATTTGACAGAAGTGCACTGGGTTCCTACTATCCAGGTCCCCAGTGCCAGGTTACTTTCCATAAGCTGTACAATTGTTCCCCTAGTTGGCAATAAATTTAGCACCCCCTGTAGGTCCCTGGTAAGAGGTACGCCATGTACCTACCTTGGGGAGGGAGGATAAAGAGGGTTCTCAAGGTCCACAGCATTTATTTTGCCACCCCAAGGGACCCCTCAGCACCAACATGCAAACTGCCATTGCAGGCTGCGTATCTTGGAGCAGAGGAGAGTGAAAACATGACATGGCATGCATCGCTATGTGCCATGCCTGCAGACACTGCATGCAGTATAGGTAAGCCACCCCTACAGAGGGATCTACAGCCCTAAGGCAGGATGCACTATACTACACGTGTTGACATATCTGCATGAGCAGATATGCTCCTGTGACGTCTAAGTAAATTCTTGGATTTCACAAGTACACAGGGAAGCCCTTTTAAGTACATGGGCTGGACACTGATAAAAACGGGTTCCCCAAACTACATGATGACTTCACTGAAATCGATGGTGGTGGATTTATAAATTCATGCACCCAGAGGGCACCTTAGAAGTGCCCCATGAAAACCTACCAGCCTTTTGTGTGCTGACTGGTGTCGGACAGCATGCTACCACAAGCAGGTTTCTTACCCCCTGCAGGTGAGAGCATACACTCTCTGAGAGAAGAAACAATGCCTTCTCTAAAAGTAATATAAAAATCTGTGTTATTATTTGTATACATTGTGTGCCATTTATTGACTGTGTGTGTACAACAAATGCTCAAGATTCTCCTTCGATTAGCCTAAGCTGCTCTACCACAAAATAGAGAATTTGGGATTTTTGAAGAAAGCCCAGTAAACCAATAAGGGTTTCCTGGACTCTCTATACAGTGTACTTTACTTTATAGAGAGACAGTTTCCTCCAGTGCGCACTCCGTAGGGGGTCTCTGCAGCAGAGGTAAATAAGAATGTGCACGGGCGCCAAGGTACACCCTCTAGAGGGGACAATGCTTGTTCCATCTTAGTTTAGAGTAGAGGGGTATCCTAGGATTGTTTGGTGGACAAACCCCAAGGAAGTGATGTAAAGTGGCATGGGTAGCCTCGTGAGAAATATCGCCGCGTTTGCTAGTGAGTCCTTCGCTCCCACAAACGGAAAGATGGCATAAAAGTGGCACCCCAGACCCACAGTCTTCAGATCACTTCTGGACTGGCAAGAAGACAGAAGGAGGACTGCCCTGCTGCTCCCTGGATCCCATTAAAGGCTACACCTAGGAAGGACTGCACCTGCTGAACTCAAGGGACTGGCAAAGAGAACTATGCCTGCTCTGCCCACTTATAGAGTTAGAACTACACTTGTGCCCACAGCTGAAGGAAGACTGCCACCAGGCCCCCTGGACACAGCAAAGTGAGCCTGCATCAAAGACTGACTGTACCTGCTAAACAAGACGGACTTGCAAAGACTGTCCCTGCCGTGGCCACTTGTCGAAAAAGGATCCACTTGTGTCAGGGCAGAAGAAGTGACTCAAAGGGCTAGGTGGCTAGGCCCCAGTTTAGCACCATGGACATAAATGCTTCAGGAAACCAGTACTTGTTAGACTTCAGCTGCCCAGCATCAGGTGCCTGCCGCTGGGCACTGAAGTGCCAGCTGGGAAACCAAGTCCTGACATACTCCAGGTATCCCCAAGTCCATGGAACCTGTGGCTATTGTTAATGTTGAGTCTGCAGGAAAAGGATACTGATCAGTGGACAACCGCTGAAGATCGCTGTAACAGGAGACCAGTCGACCAGTGGCAACTGGGCTTCACTGGGGCATTATGGGAGATTGAGCCTTGAGGCCAGAGAGGACCCCTGAAGTTTGTGGACCTGGGGTGGCCACACGAACACTCACCATATCTCTTCCACAGATTCAGTATCCTTAGAGTTGTCTCAACATCCTGAATCCCAAACATCAGGACCACTTTCTGGTTGGAACCGCAATCCTGGTGAAATATTCTGTGAGGACTATGAGACTGCTGGACCCAACAGGTACCTAGCTCCTCGGACCGAAATGGTTTACAGTGACTGGCTACCAACCTGGGAAGCTGGTCAGTCCAAAAGAGGATTGGTAGTCATCCAAGCCCAGCAGGTCTGGAACTGTGATACTGATTACTAAGATTTATTGGAGCTTAAATTTGCATATCTTTTAAAGATCATATAGCTGGTTCCTCGCAATACATTTTTGCGGTTTTGGTATTTATTTTAAGATAAACGCACACTCTATATTTACAAATTGGTGTTCTTTTTTTATTGTGTTTAGTGTCATACTTACCTGTTTTGGTACTTTCAAATGCTTTATACTTTGACTAAGCCTGACTGCTCTGTGCCACATCTACCCTGGACAGAGCTAAAAGATTTGCTAAAGAAACATAACTGGACCTGATAGAGACAGTGACATTATTACATGGTGAGGTCTCAAAACATTCCTACATTTTTTTTTCTTTTTGGGCAGTATAGCATGAACTTGGCCCAAGGAAATTAGGGAGCTTTACATGAGAACCAGACGTTTTACATATTACCCCATGTTAGACATATGTATTTAGACACGGGGAGTTTAAGTAATTTGCAGAGAATCACATTATGTTGGGCTGAGGCCAGTATTCATACCTAGTTCCCCAGTTCCAAAGTTGGCAGTTCTGGCAACTAGACTACATCACCTTCTATATTAAAGTCATATACGCTAGACTAGCCCTGGGAACTAATCAAAAAAACAACTATTACCACAAAAAAGCATGAGGAAATTTTAAAAATAAAGACTCTTATCCTTGCCCGTGGCTTGCTATAAATGAGCTCCCACCTACCAATGAAATGAAACATAGTAAACACCTTACTCCTACACTAATTCCTAACTCAGAAAAGCTAAAGCCCTTGAGAATGCCAATTCCTCTTGATCATCCACATCTGAATTAGCTATTGCATCCCCAGAACCAGCCTTTCATCACCATGTCTAACCACCTTACGCAACAGCCCTATTATTCAGTTTCTTGTAGGCTTCCTCTGCAAGTGCTCTGTAATCCTCTACCTTCAGGCCAACCTTTCAGCAATGAATGCAGTGAGCAAAGGCCCGACTTTGCAAGGTGGACGGCTAGTTTCTGCTCTGCAGATGTGGCATCACTGCTGGTTATAACCATGGAAGGCAACACCGCCATAACTACTTGATTTGTTAGCTTGTCATTCTGACGTAGCATTTCTCCTTCCATTAGTAAGTTGGTTGCTTTTTCAAGTGGATGGTACCTAAGAAAAGAGAAGACGAAGACCATTAGATCTAGCGTACAATGATTTGTAGCTCCAGTTTTTGCTACATTCCCTACTGGAAAAGGTTCCCCACAGTTGAAAGTTCTGGTTAGCAACATTAAAAAAATGCTTGCTACATTATTAGATGATGCAAGAGGTCCATAAGCAGCCCTTAATTTGTGCTGGTGATTGTAGGTGGTGGGGCACTGGCACACATGTTTGGGACAGCAACTTTTCTTTATATAAGAGAGAGAAAGAGAAAGAAAAGAAAGGAGTAGCAAAGTAATGCCAATATGCACGAGTGAGAAAAAGGGATAGGAAGGGTGGGGTGTTGAAAGAAGGAGACATCCAGTAGGATCAGATCTGGGCAATCTGGTTGGTGTCAGGCAAGCCAGGAATTTGGCAGCAGATTTCTAAGAAAAACGTTATGTTCTTGCATTTTTAATTTTGTATGAAATTGAGTACTTTTAGTGAGACGGTCTTCGTGCTTTTAAGAAGGATTGTTTAACATCAGATTTTAAAATGTACCAGCTTACTTCAACACATCAATTTTATCATCAACATTTTACCTAAGTTAAGTGTTCAAAGGAAGTGACTTGGGTATCCAAATAGTGTGGTCCCGATCATGGGTGACCAGTGGTAAATAACAATGGATACTACTTATTAGCTACTGATTATCCCAGGACACAAAGAAAAAGCCTCAAAATGTGTTCCTCTTGTCGGCTCAATTTTTACACACCGCTGCTTTAGCGGTCACAGTGGGGAAGTAGTTCAAAATAACAGCACGTCAAATGGAGTAGGCAAGGGGATTCACAAATGTTGCTGCTCCTTACTGGTACTGATTGTCTGAGAATGAATGGCTTTCGATATCTACTGACAAAAGAAATGGCTGGGACCTCTTGTTTAGAAAGATTAAAGTCACCAGAGCCATTTTGTGGACACAGTTGGAAGCATTGCAAAGGGATATTCCACCTAGAGGAGCAAAGTAAATGCATCAATTTGATTCAAGGAATCCCACAAGAGTTTGTACTCTGGGTTAAACTGCTATACACAACACACAAAGCGAGAGCCCGCACTGGAGCCCACATCTCTCAGTCCTACCTAGTAGGTCGCGGCACACGTCAAGGCTGCCGGCTTTCACCGCTTTTGATCGTGTTAGCACTTGAACCATTAGCCATTAAACTTCGGAAAGAGGCAGTAGGACATGGGATTCAGATAGACAATGCCACACACCACAGCTCACTGTATGCTGATGATATCATTCTCTACTTACATCATCTTCAGAGTAGACTGGGGCCTATTTCTGGTATATTCACTCAATTCCACAATAACTCGGGCCTACCATTAATGATTCCAAGTCTTATGCCTTCTATTCCCACGCCACAGAACGAATAGAGCCAACTCATTTTGTTCCCCTGGTACTCCCGACTGCACCCACTACTTTCAAATACCTAGGAATACAGATATATAGAGGTACAAAGGAGCTACTAGACGGTAACCTGGTACGGGCAATCAAGGCACTCAAACCCCAAATAACCTTCTGGACCGCACTACCACTCTCCGTAGCAGGAAGAGTTGCCGTTTCAAAAATGGTTATGCTCCAGAGACTGCTATACTATTTTACTAACTTACTGATAGTAATCCCGACCAATATTTTTAAAACCCTGAATACCCTACTATTAGACTTAATATTGGGAAAGGGCCGCAAACGGGTGGGGCGCTCGAAACTCCAGTTGGGAACAAATAGAGGGGGTATAGGAGTCCCATATTTTAGTGTGTATTGTTATGCGAGTCAGCTCTAGTGGCTATCATACTGACTGCAGGCCATAACCTCCACGAGATAGGAATGACGCAGCAGGCATTGGACTGGGGTACCCTTCATACCATGCTGCTACCTAAGGGACAGACCCCACATGCGGCTCCAACCCTATTAAAAGTAACCCGTATCCACTGGAAAAAGGCAATACTATACACTAATCGATTACTCCCCTATGCCGCCAATGTCCCACTTTTGGAGATCCCCAGGCTTGCAGGAGTAATTACAACTAAAGGTATCTCCAAGGGGACGTGAAAGGGAGTACACACTGTAGGTCCTCTCTTCGATGATAGTATGCTGCCAGATCACGAGAACTTTGCCAGAGAACAAGGTGTCCCGCGTTCCCTTTGTATTATACATGCAAGAATCCGCAGGTGCATCACGCGACACTGGGCACCAGATAAAAAAAAGAACCTGCGCACAAATTAGTACACACACCATACCTAATGGGTAATGGGCAGCATTTCACCCAATGGCTATACAGGGGTATCCGCTCCCATGCGGAGACATCGCTGACAGTGCTAAGAGAAAAATGGAATGCTGACATTGGGAGAGAATTATCAGATAAGGAATGGACATCCTTTTGGAGTATCCCCAAAAAGTTTCCAGAAACACAAACTTTTAATTAATTCAATTTTTGGTGCTACACCGGGCCTATCTTACGCCGCAATGGTTAAGCAAGATGTATCCGGGTGTTGGAGACCAGTGTCCCCGGTGTCTGGCACAGGTGGCTGACTTGGCACATATGTTGTGGGCCTGCCCGTGCCTGGCCGCCTTATGGGCAGCAGTTACAAAGCTCCTTGGGACTGTGACCGGTGTGGTGAGGGTGACACAGCAGAATACTGTATACTGGGACTGCGCCGTAAACGCAAGAAGCAGACAGTCTCACATAGATTTGCTGCTTTAGCTCTGATACTAGCAAAACGATCAATCACAATATGTTCAAAATGCTGGTACAGAGAGGTGGTCAGGTGGGGGAGGGCGAAAGTATGGCGATACAGATGGAAGAACGAAGGGGCTTACGGAAAAACCTTATTTCATTGGAATGGGATGCAATGCTAGAATTACTTAGATCCTCAAAACCCCCACCAAGGTAAACAACTGTACCGTATACACCCACCGGTCACCACTAAACGAGACCTACAGATATAGAGCCCCACAGATAATAACAATACAGGATTGTGCATGGTTGGGATGGAGTTGCATCCTAAAGGGAGGGAGGGGATTGGTATAATATGCCGACATGGGGATTATAAAGATACCCTTAAATGCTAGTGTTGATACTGCAACGTATAAACCAATGCCTACAGTTATTACTGTCATTATACCCCAATGTTATTCATGATGGCCGCAATGGATGATTACCCCAATTGGGATCACTAGTATGTATCACTAAAATGTATAATTGCTGATATGTCGGAATGTTCTGCATGAAAATCAATAAAATGTGTTTTAAAAAAACTCCATCAATTTGATTCAAGAACAAGCTAATTATACATACCATCGACCATCTTGTGAAAGATCCACTCTCCGAAAAAGATTCAGCAGACTGTTAACTTTGTCTTCTGGGTCAATATGCTGACAAAATACCTTAATAAAAAAAAAGGAAACAAAATAGCTGCTATTTGATCCGGAGCATTCTAATTTACATTACAATGTACTGGTTTATATTGCTACTGTTTAACAATAGTTTTAATGAATATGCTACTTACCAGTATGCATCTGTTCTTGGCATGTAGGGCTGCTAACATTCATATCTTAGCATTAGATCGCCGCCTAGTGTTGGGTCCGGATGATCGCACATTGTTGTCCTGGAAGAGTCTTCGAAGTATCCTGAGATAGGTGGCTCCTCCCCTGGACTACAGTGCGCATGGGCATCGGCTCCATCCCCAGATTGTTTTTCGCCATTGTGGCAGAGGATGGAGTGAAAAGTGTAAAGGATGTCCATGCTAATGATTGAATACAATAGTATATCTGCAGCTGCGACAGGCACCGGGGAGGAGGGTGGGCGATATGAATGTTAGCAGCCCTACATGCCAAGAACAGATGCATACTGGTAAGTAGCATATTCAGTTCGAGGCATGTGGGCTGCTAAATTCATATCTTAGCATAGAATACATAGCAGTCCCTCCATCAGCGGCGGTTGCCCGTGCCAGCTGCAGAAACCTGAAAAAGCGTCTTGAGAACAGCCTGTCCTACAGCCGCTTGCTGTTTGGAATGTACATCAACACAGTAGTGTTTTGTAAAGGTATGTGGTGTAATCCACGTGGCTGCTCTGCAAATGTCCTCTAGAGGAATGTTTCCTAGGAAAGCCATGGATGCCCCCAATTTGCGTGTGGAGTGCGCCTTTGGGGGTATTGTTAAAGTGCGCTTGGCTTTTTGATAACAGATTTGAATGCACTTAACAATCCATCTGGCTATTCCTGCTTTGGAAATCGGGTTGCCTTTGTGTTGTGGTGAGAAGGCAACAAAAAGTTGTTTCGTTTTCCTAAAGTGTTGTGTCCTGTCTATGTAGTACATCAATGCCCTCCGTACGTCTAACGTATGGAGCATTCTTTCCGCCACTGTTTGTGGGTTCTGGAAGAATGCCGGCAAATCGATAGTTTGGTTGAGATGAAAATGTGACACCACCTTTGGAAGGAATTTGGGGTTAGTACGTAGCACTACCCTATTTGGATGAATCTGAATGAATGGCTCTTGGATTGTGAGCGCTTGTAGCTCACTAACACGCCTCAGTGACGTAATAGCAATTAGGAAAGCAACTTTCCACGTTAGGAATTGCAGTTCACACGAGTGCAGTGGCTCAAATGGTGGTCCCATCAGTCTGGTGAGGACCACATTGAGGTTCCACACCGGAGCTGGCGGTGTTCTTGGGGGAATGACTCGTTTCAGACCTTCAAGAAACGCTTTAATGGCAGGCACCCTGAAGACCGAGAGATGCTGCCTGTTTTGAAGGTAAGCTGCGATGGCGGATAGATGTATCCGAATAGAAGTGAACGCTAGTTTGCACTTATAAAGGTGTAACAGATAGCAAATGATGTTAGGGATAGATGCATCTAGCGGGTTTATGTCATTGTCTGCACAGTAAATGACAAAACGCTTCCATTTTGCGGCATAGCATGCTCTGGTTGACGGCTTCCTCGCCTCCTTGATGATGTTCATGCATTCAGGAGGTAGGTTGAGGTATCCAAACTCTAAGACTTCAGGAGCCAGATTGCTAGGTTGAGCTGTTGCGGATCTGGATGCTGAATTTCTCCATGGTTCTGCGTCAGAAGTCTGGGCGTGAGCCGCAGTCTTTGATGCGGTACCACTGAGAGTTCGAGGAACGTGGTGTACCAGGCCTGGCGCGCCCACGTTGGAGCAACTAGGATGAGTGTCATCGAGTGTTGCCTTAGTTTTCTCGCCACCAGTGGTATCAGAGGTGTCGGGGGAAAAGCGTACGCAAATTTGCCTGACCAGTTCATCCATATCGCATTGCCCTGCGATTGCGGGTGTGGGAACCTGGCGGCGAAGCTTTGGCATTTTGCGTTCTCCCTTGTGGCGAACAGGTCTATGTCTGGACGACCCCACCTTTGGAAGTACGGCTGGAGTACTGATGGATGTATCTCCCACTCGTGCATTTGATGGCTGTATCTGCTGAGCAGATCCGCCATCTGATTGTCCTACCCTGGGAGGTGTTCTGCCATGAGGAAGATGTTCCTCTGAATGGCCCACTTCCACATGCTCTGAGCCAGGTGAGACAGCTGCGGTGAGTGGGTGCCCCCCTGCTTTTGGATGTAGTACATCGCGGTCATGTTGTCCGTCCGGACTACCACCACTTTGTTGCACAGATGTACAATGAAGGACTTGAGCGCCATGAAGATCGCCATCAGTTCTAGATAGTTGATGTGCATCTTCTGTTGCTGCGTCGTCCATAGTCCCTGCACCGTGTAAGTGAGCAGATGAGCTCCCCATCCCTGGAGAGATGCGTCCGTTGTCAGGATAACCTGTGGCACTGGCTCCTGGAACAGTCGGCCCTTGCAAAGGTTGTGTGGAGTCCACCAATGCAGAGAGTTGTATGCCCGACTGGTAACCAACACTAGGTCTGTTAATTGTCCCTGAGCCTGTGTCCACTGATTTGCTAAGCACTCCTGGAGCGGGCGCATATGCAACCGTGCGTGAGGGACTATGAAGATGCAGGAGGCCATCATGCCTATCAACTGCATGAACACTCTTGCTGGAAGTGAGTGTCTCGGTCTGAACTTCTGGATTAGAGACTGCATGCTGTCTATCCTGACGTGGTTTGGTTGCGCCTTGGCCGTCAGGGTATTGATTGTCGCACCCAGAAACTGCCGGACATGTGCCGGCTGAAGGTGTGACTTTGGGTAATTCAACGAGAAACCCAGGTCGTGGAGGAGGTGAATGGTAGTCGACATGTCCGCGGCGCACTGTTGTTCCGACCTGGCTTGAACGAGCCAGTCGTCGAGGTAGGGGTAGACATGGATGTTCTGCCTCCTGAGGTGCGCTGCTACTGTCGCCAGGCACTTGGTAAACACCCTTGGGGCTGTTGTGACTCCGAAGGGTAGGACTTTGAACTGATAATGCGTGCCTTGGATAGTGAACCTGAGGTACTTTCTGTGGGACGGGTGTAGTGGAATGTGGAAATAAGCATCCTTGAGGTCTAAGGTTGCTAAGAAGTCTCCTTTGTTTAACATAGGAAGAATCTGTTGCAGTGTAAGCATATGGAAATGCTCTGACAGTATATACAGATTGAGGGGACGGAGATCCAGAATTGGTCTGAGAGATCCGTCCTTCTTTGGAATGAGGAAGTACAGGGAATATACCCCCGTGCCCTCCTCCCCCACTGGCACGAGCTCGATTGCTCCTTTTTGCAGCATCACCACCACTTCCTGCTGCAATAAGTGCAAGTGCTCTGCGGACATAGGTCTTTGCCTTGGTGGAATGTTGGGTGGAGTGGATTTTAACTCTAGACAATAACCGTACTGGATAAGTTGTCGCACCCACCTGTCTGTGGTGATGTTGATCCAGACGGGCAGGAACTGCTGTAGTCTCCCCCCCGACAGGTGTTAAGTGGTCGGGGGGCAGTGACAGAGAGTCACTGGTTGCTTGGGGCAGAGGAGCGTGAATTGTTGGTCCCTCTGCCGCGTCCTTTGTTGCTGTTTCCCCTGTAGCCCCTCTTGTTCTGTTTGGGGTACGAGGATTGTGCTCCACCTCTAGGGAACTGTGACTGCTGACCCATCTGTCCTCTGGTGACTCCACGGGCACCTGAGCGACGAAAACTATTGCCACGAAACTGCTGTGATTGTAGGGCCCCCATAGATTTAGCAGTTTCGGTGTCTTTTTTAATTTTTTCCAGGGTGGTGTCAACATCTGGACCAAACAGTCTATCAGGATTGACTGGTTGATTAAGTATGGTTGTTTGAATGTCAGGTTTAAACCCCGATATGCGGAGCCACGCCGGTCGTCTCAGCATGACACTGGTGTTAATGGCCCTTGCGGCTGTGTCCGCGGCATCAAGTGCACACTTTATGGCCGCGTTGGAGATCAGTTGTCCTTCCTGTATAATCATTTTGGTGCCCTCTTGAAACTGCGGAGGCAGGTGTTGCACAATTTGCTCTAGTGTGTCGTAATGTGACCTATCATAACGAGCCAGTAGTGCCTGTGTATTTGCAATACGCCAGAAATTGGCAGCTTGCGCAGCCACTCTTTTGCCTCCTGCCTCTAGCACTTTGGACTCCTTATCCGGGGGAGGAGCTTCACCCGTTGTTTGGGAGTTGGCCCTTTTACGGGCATTTGCGACCACAAGGGAGTCAAGCGGCAACTGTCCCCGAATGTATGCAGGGTCTGCAGGCGCTGGTCTGTACTTTTTTTCAATACGTGGGTTGACCACCCTCGCCCTGGTAGGCTCTTTAAAGATGTCCGCAGCATGCTTGAGGACCCCTTTGAGCATAGGCAGTGTCTTTACAGTTCTTTCCGAGACTGAAAAAGTGTCGAATAGAAAGTCTTCTTCAACTGGGTCAGCATGCATGTCCACATCATGATTAGCAGCTGCCCTCTCAATGAGTGCATGGAAACCTGCAGAATCCTCTGTTGGGGATGCACGTGTACTGAAAGCCTGTGGGTCTTGTCCCACATTTTGGGTGCCTTGGTCCCCAATGTCATCATATGAATCCTGCTGTGCATCTGGTTCATTGACCGGGAAAGTGTATTGGTCATCTTCATCATAGCCCTCACTTTCAGAGTGGTCTGGAGACGGTGTTGGGCTCCTTCTTGGAGGGGGCTGGATAGGTTCCATGAGGCCTGAGGCGTCCTGTGGAAACTTTTTCTTCTTCAGTGGGATGACATAGGATTCCACCGGCTGTGAAGTGATCTTCCTTTTGTAAAGGGTTAATTTGCCCGTGTCTGCGTCTATGAAGCACTCCGAATCCTCTTCTGAGTCGAGTACTCGCGCTGAAAATGCCCCTGCCGTAGAAGATTCCGACTTCTTTGGCGTCGATTTTGATGAAAAGGCCTTCGGCGCCACTTTTGGCGGCAGAAGGAAGAGGAGTTTACTTGCGGGCTTGACCGGGACGTCTGTCGCCTTCTGCGGCGATGGCGCCGGCGCCGACGAAGCAGAGGCCTTCTCCCTAATTCTTTGTAGTGAAGAAGCAATGAGAGATGCGTCAGTGACAGTGGCCTTTGGCACCGACGAGGTGGCCTTGCCTTCGGATCCGACGTTCTGTTGGTCTTTTGGAGGGTTGGACGATGATGCCACGTCCGCCGACCCCGAGTCCTTGGACCGATGCGCAGATGTCCCAGTCGGAGCCGGAGCTGTGTCGCTGGCTTTGGCGGGCTTCGCCGGCGCGCTTGTCTTGTGCGTGCCACCCTTTTTAGAGGATCTCTCCTCCGGCGCCGATTTCGACCCTGTGGAATCGCCAGATTTCTTCGACTTCTGCGGACCGGAGGTCGACGGAGTCGATGAGGCTGCAGGCTTATTCGTTTTTGATGTTACGATCGCCATCTTAGGGACGCCTGAGTCCTTAAGTTTCGGTTTCGGTTTCGGGTCGGCCATTTTAGGTGTAGTCGATACCGTTGCTTTCAGTTTCGGTTTCGATACCCTCTGCGCAGCAAGTATGTCCGTGGCCGGGCCCGCAGGCGGGGCCGTGGCTTGCGCTACGGGGTCTTGGGTAAGGCCGACAGGCGATCCCGTGACCCGCTCCTTATGTCCGTAAACTTCGGGGCATAGCTCGTCCTCTGAGCTATCTTCCACGGCCCCATAAACCTCTTCGTCGTCCCCTACCTCGTCGACGTATTCAAGGCCTTGACCCACGACTCCGTCGTCGTCTTCCGGATCTGCCTCGACCTCCGTCTCGGGCGGGGAGATTTGAAGATGATGGCTCCGGTCCTCCTCTTCTTGGTCGTCGAAGATGTTTTCTGGATCCGGGGCCGCTTGTTTGGCCACAAGGCGCACCGCGCGCCGAATCGTGAGAGTCTTCTTTGACCTGAAACTCGCACAGGCCCTGCAGCTTCCTTCGTCATGATCTGGCGAAAGGCATTTGTTACAGACCGGGTGCACGTCTATATGTGGGTATTTGGACCCACAGAGCGGACAGAGCTTAAACGGACTCCGCTCCATGTTGGAAAATCGGTGTCGAGTCGCGATGAGAAGGCCTCGATGTCCGAAGAGTTGAAAAACTCCGCTGATTCCGGCTCCGAGAGACGGAAGAACTCGAGACCGCACGCAAACAATACCGACGTAAAGAACACACAGCCTTTTGGCCGTTTAAAGTTATGTTTTCTCGGTTCCGACGGAGAGACGTCGAGACCGCATCCGAACCCAATGGCGGAAAAAAACAATCTGGGGATGGAGCCGATGCCCATGCGCACTGTAGTCCAGGGGAGGAGCCACCTATCTCAGGATACTTCGAAGACTCTTCCAGGACAACAATGTGCGATCATCCGGACCCAACACTAGGCGGCGATCTAATGCTAAGATATGAATTTAGCAGCCCACATGCCTCGAACATATAGATATCTTCAATTGCACTGTTCCTGTATGTTTTGGGGTAGGTATTTGTACAGCGTGGACCTACCTCGAGACCATTGGCGCACTGAACACGGGAAGAAGCACTGAAATATGATTCATGATCATTTATATTGAGGCAGAATATCAGAGTATTCAAGGAGTGTTTTTGTTCTATAGTCTATGTAAGTGGTTATCCATCAAGAGCACAAACTGTGTGTGGTATTATATCTTATTGCTCAGAAGTACAATATCCTAACTGATCAGATGTCCAACACAGTGCACAGCGTAAACAATAAGTGTTACTTGTCGCATGTCATCTGAATTTATCAGGACAACACAAAAAAAGCAATGGAGGAAGAGAAGTCAAAAACATTTGATAATTATTCTTAACTATGCCACATTGCCTGCCACCTGAACTTTAGTGGTTTAAAAATACTACACAAAAAGCATGCGTTTTTAGCTGAAATACTAAATTCTAATACAAAGTGAATTCCACTGGTTCAATGTGGATCAATGACCTCAATCTACAGTAGCAGTTAATGAAAACTTTGTGAAAGTCTAATAAACAGAGATGCATCATGTTTCATGTGCTGAGGATCATGTATCAAAGTATCAAATCAGCCCTTGTTAAACAAATCAGCCCCTTCATAAACACATAAGTAACCCCTGCCTGTATATTACTATCTCTTTTCCAACTCTCATGGAGAGTAACACTGACGGAGAAGAGGTGCACATAAAGAATGGGCATGGAAAAAGGCAATGGAAAAACAAACTACTGGTATTTCTGCTTGGATAGTTATTCTCAGGTAGTTAGTTATTGGAAGGAGATGGCTAGGAATGTAATGCAGAGTTTATATAGCTTGTACTACCACCAAGTGGAGCCCTGAAGTGGTTGCCTACATGGGCACAAGGTATACAGTGTAGAGTGTGTCGCTCGAATGGTGGAGTCTTTGGTTTTTGATCCTATGTAGAAGGTGTTTCCATGTGGTACTCAAGGACCACAGTAGGAATGTGCACCGTTTTGACATGGTTACCCCCACTCTTTGTCACAAAGGAAAGAACCCAACTGTGGATTTTTCAAGCCTGCAACTCACTCTTCGCTTAGTGAAATCAAACGTCCCGTGCAGACAGAACGACGTGAGACTGAGAAGTTTGTTACTTATCAGGGTGACATTCAGGGGGGCATCTAATTGCCCCATGATAGACCTTATTTGCCAGCACACACAGCTGGAATTATGATGTGGCACATAACTGGAATACTACATACTTTCACAAGATATTAAGCCCTGATGAAGTTCTGATTGTTTATGGAATGAAATACTTTGGATGGACGATGTATGTGAAACAAGAAAAGATGATGGAAAAATAAAGATTTTGTTTAACCCCTTCCCTGCTGGCTACATCCCCGCTGTGCTGGGGTGAGGGGGGGCGCGCGCAGGCTCCCATGCTCATGACGAGCTCAGCTCGTCATGAGCTACAGTGCTCCTGTGCTCATGACGAGCTGAGCTTGTCACAGCCGCACCCGTTTCTTTAGAATGCTCAGCACAGCAGGGGAATTAGCCCAGCGTACGAGCGTTCTAAAGGCCATGACAAGCTCAGCTCGTCATGAGCACCGGAGCTCATGACGAGCTGAGCTCGTCATGAGCATGCAAGGGGTTAAATACACACAAATGGACTTCTTTACCTGGTGCACCTCCACATGCTTTGACTACCACCACTCTTTGTCTGGTATTTGATGTGATTTCGACCAGAAGTGCATTGTGTTCCTGCTGACCAGGTCCCCACTGCCAGATCTCTTTCCTAAAACAGTGCAATTGTTTTCCCCCAATAGTACCCTCTGTAGATCCCTAGTAAATGGGACCCCTGGTGTCTCAGGCCAGAGGTACCAAAGAAGGTCCCCAAGGGCTGCAGCACGAATTGTGCCACAGTAAGGGACCCCTCACCAAACTCATACAAGACTGCCATTGCAGGCTGAATTTTTTGGTGCAGGCAAAAGTTAAAACCCAACATGACACACATCATTGTGTGCCATGCCCCCTAACACTGCATGTAGTGTTTGTAAGTCACCCCTATAGCAGGCCTTAAACCCTTAAGGCAGGGTGCCTTATATTACTTGTGAGGACATATCTGCATGCCACCTGTGCTCGTTAGTTCAATTACTGCCAGTGCAAGTGAACAGGAAAGCCATTTTAAAATGTGTTGGACCCTGGTTAAATCTAGTTCCACAGCTGCATGATGGCTTCACTGAATACAGGGATGTTTGGTATAAAACATCTTGTATTAATAAACCCACACCAATTACAGTGTAGGATTTGATAGATACACCCAGAGGGCACCTTAGAGGTGCCCCTAAAAACCTACCAGACACCGGGTGTTGCCTGACTTGTTTTCGCCAGCTTGGCACCAGAGGCGAGTTTCTGACCCCCCAAGGTTGAGGGTCTCAGGAGCTCAGAAACAAAGCCTGCTCAGGCAATGGGTATTCACACCCCCTCCCCACTGGTTGACCTGCAGAGTAGCATTCCAAGGTAGGGGACCTTCAAAGAGCCATTGCCTTTGAAATGCAAATCTGGCTTCCCTCACAGGAAAGGATGCTGCTCCCCATTTGTCCAGAGCCTTTTGGCACCTGGACAGGTGGGAAAATTAGATCGTCCGGTAGGTCCGCCCACCCCTAGGCTATGAAAAACCCCTAAGGTGGCCTAACCTGAAGTGGACAAGACTTTTCAGAGTTGGCCATCTTGGTGATGGCAAAGTTAGGAACTCTGGGATAGGGTTATGCCGACTTGCCACAGGAAGTGGTCATGTAGGAGCATAATGACCACAGGGGTCAGTAGCCCATTGGCTACTCCCCTAAATTCAGTATTATGGGGCACCCCTTGGCACCAGAAAAGCAGATCCTGCTGACCTACGAAGATGAAGGACACTGAAGAGCCGTACAAGCAAAGACTGAAAAACAACAACTGACTTAGCACCAGCCCTGCCTGCTGTTCCCCATCAAATTGTGCAGGTCGTCTTGTCCTGCAAGCTGCAGTGCCTCAAAAAGGCATGGGAGGACAGCCTGCCTTCAACAAAGAACCAGGAACTCCCTTGAAGCAGCTGGAGCAGCTTCCCTGCATCCTGCAGAAACACAAACAGACCTGAGAGGACTCCAAGACCACGAAAACTCGACACCTAAGGACACCACTGCAGCCATCACTCCAAGTTGAAGTGGGCCAATGGTGCACGCATGGTCCCCCAGTCCTCCAGAGATGCATTGGATCTTGCCCCAAACTCACCTAAAGTCCCAGAGACTGGTCTTGTAAGTCACTGTACTCTACGTGAATGCCCTACTGGTTTTTCCTCCCTTAGGAGAACACTGCAGCTTCTTAAAAGTTTAGACTTTTTAAATGTAAAAGTATTTCTCTTGCAAAACATACTTACCTGATCGTGTTGATTCTGGTGCCTAAAAATATATAAAGATAAGCGTTATATTTATAAATTGGTGTGGAACTCCTTATTGAGTCATGTGCATAATTTGACTATTGTGTGCATTTGCAGATGTCTAACACTTCTCCCTGATAAACCTAAGTAGAGCTTCCCCCTAAAGAGGACCCTGGGCTTGCTTGAGCAAGCCCCTGTCCACTCATAAGGGAATTCCTGGACTCTTTACACACTATATCTCTTTTTGATATACCATATAAAGAGTCAGCTTCCTACAACCACCAAGGTGAGAATACTGTATTATCAGACACAGCGGTTACCGGTTTGGTGGATGAAGATGTGTGTCAGATTGACATCCAGTTTACAGTTTCAGTAAGCGGACAAGTTTGAGTAGCAATGGTGGACCTTTTTTGGCGTTTCTTGTGATCATAATATACCTAGCTGGTTCCCGCACTGGGTTGTCCAACCTAATATTTTGTTTAAATGTTCAGGTCCTGAGCACTTTTGAAGAAGCTAATAGCACACTATCAAGTACAGCTTCAAGTACATTGAATGCAAGATGTCTCAAGACATTTGTATGTGAGGTGTCTCAAGATGATATTGAGTGAGGGTTTTTGCAGAAGGTTCATTTAATAGCAAGTAGGGATGGATTTCTTTGCTTCCATTTATAAGCAACAAAAAGAAGCAGATGTTCCACATAAAACTTTTTTTTACCATAAATTGTTTAGGCCTCAATAAGTCATACAATTTTTGCATTGTTTACAACAAGAGCCCAGAAACGACAATTCTTTAAAGGAAAAAAGTCAGTGAATGAAAACAAAAAAATTCCAGGAGGGGGAAAAAACCTGCTGGACCGCTGCATCTGTGAAAAGCTAATTAAAAATACTAAAATTGCAATATCATCAAAGTAAAAGGGGGACAACATCAAAATGTAATTATATATTTCTAGGATGCTATTCACAGTACTGTCATATCAAATCAACTATCTCGGCTCGTTGCAGTATATTACAAGCAAAATTGAAAAGCACAACATTACTGGTACCTGGAGAGGGCCTGAGTGAAAAACAGAAAGCCTTTTGGTGAAAAACAGTTGGGTAGAAACTTTATCATCAAATTAGAAACTATTTGTAAGGCAGCCATACAACAAATTACGTGAGGGTAGTTGGGCTGGGCCAGATTTGTGGTGGTATTATTAGCAGGTCACGTTAATGCCAATGCAAAAGTCTGCTTATTAGCATATCCTTTGTGATTTCCAAACTTCAGACATACCTGAAAAGATGAAAGAGCAGCCAGCACAACATCAAGGTTATCGTCAAGCAGGCGAGCAAAAATGGCTTCTCGAATGAAGGACTCATCAAAACCATCCTGAATGTTGAAGGAAACCATTATCAGAAATGACAACATGGAATATACAACATGGACAGTAAGCATGAAGATGCAACTAGCTGATAAAATCTATTACTTTTAATTGACTGGTTTTGTAGATTTGTGTCCAGAAGCAAACAAACCTTTGTGACCACCGCATCTTTAAATACAGGAGTTGAGACTCATTCAGTAGCCTGGGTAGGACCCCGATATAGAAGATTCAAACTTTTAGAACTTTCATATCTGCAAACCCAGCTTCATGCTCAGATGACTATACCCAGACTTATTACAAAAAGAAAATGCTGGTCTTCCTAGCCATAATTCTCCTCAGAGCCTTGAAAAAGGTATTGATGGCTGACAGGAAGATGCCCAACTCCTAAAAAGCAACCATTACGATCTTTCCGAAAACCAGGGAAGGATGCCCCTAAAGTTAAGTCCTACTGTACGGGGCCAGTCCTGAATATCAACTAAAAAATACTGACTAAAACAGGCTAGAGATGCCTCCATCACACCTTTTTCGGAGGGGGGGTCAAGGTGGGGGGCGTCGAGGTTGGCTTCATACACTGCAGAAACTGGAACAATGTCAGACACCTTTTTATGTTATAATCCACCTGTGGATGGGCTGAGAAGGAAAACAGCAGAGACACTAGTTGTGGAAAATGCCTTTAATAGTGCTGAATGACAATATATCATGGAGGTGACACATAGAATAATACCCACAGAATCTCCATGATAGACTAATTATCTACCTGCACAAACTGCAGCGAGTCCTGTCTCACACGGAAGGTCAAATGGTATTCTGATGAGACAGGTCCAGTGGAAAAGAGGTGCTAGACAAAAAGCCCCTTTCCCAATTTCGGTCGGTTTTTGCTATAGAGCTCCTGGCAGAGACCATCGTTTCTGAGTTTTTGAGAGTTGCAAATTAAGTGGATGTAGACAATAGCATCTCCATTTTAGAGGACCATGTTCTTTTGTATTTGGTACTCCTGAGCTACAAGCTAACCGCTAATAAAACCATGTGCCTCAGATTGGAATACACTACAGAAGCATATTATGACATTTATGTTGGGGAGGAGATCTTCCAAGAATCTTTTACAAAAATCTTTGAAATACTAAAACGTGAGGGTGGACTGGACTTGTCATATCAACTACTTTTCGATTGCACCGCTGTTTTCTTTCAGGGGCGTGGATTCTTCGGGACTGCTTCGGGTTCCAGATTAGAAAATCAATGTACTTCTTTTGATGAATACAACAATTCTCACATGTAGGACACAAAAATCAAATAGAGGCTGACGTCTTTACATTCAGCGTGCCCACTAATGGTATTTACAATCAGAAATCCCTTCTATCTGTGGGCTCATCTGGCTCTGAACTAGAAGTTTCATACCAACCCAGCAAAGAGTAATAGATTTTGCCCCAAGCATAGCTAAAGCTCCCATATCTGCTTGCCCCCATATCTGTTTGGGAGAAGAATACTGCTCTCAATGTACAGGTGGTGGGTGATGTGGTAACATTTGAGGACATGCTCAAGACTTTTGATATACTACAAAAACATTTTTACAAATATTTGAAGATTAGATACTGCTTGCAACCAAAGTTATAGATGAAGGAGGGAAGCAATTTCATCCTGAAACAGACCATAAGACTCAGATCAAACGCACAAAGCACACATATCAGGACACTTAGCTTTCAGGTACTATGAAGGTGTGCCCAATGTGAATAAGAAATGTCATGCAAAGGTTTAGGAAGAAAATGTTTGTGGGTTCCTGATTAAATCTTTGCTTCAGAGTTCAGTGAATTGGTCTTGAAAACCTTTGGATTTAAAACTGGATTTTATCTTTTTTAGACTGTATTCAAGGCTTGAAAAACCATCCCTGTACAGCTGTGTCTTACAACAACTCTATCAATCTTTACGAAACAGCTGAAACCTTTTTGGATCTTTGTTCTTAGTACTATGAAATTCTATAGATCCATTGATCTTTCCGTCAACTGATCTATTGTATTTTTTACATCACAAGTTTCCATTTATTTGTATGGACCGGAGGTACCTTTAAGTGATGTCTGCACCAGATAAAAAGTGGTGGACAAATAAAAACACCTACCTTGGATGTTTCAATGACCTCTTTAAGATGCTGAAGTGCAAGGTGTCGGACCGCAGGCTGTGGATGATTCAAACTGAGCAGTAGGGATGTGTCAGAATCTGCCAGCAACTGAAAATAAAAAATAGCTTTTAATTCAGGAAACTCCTCACCACAAAAACACAGACAATGATATAGAGGGCACACATGGAGATGTGGATTAAGAGTGAGTATCAGACAAAAGTCAATGGGAAGATGAATAGAGTTCTATATTTGAACAGGAACTTGAGGATGGAGTCACTTGTAAACACAAAAGGGCATAGCACTAGACACAGAGAGAGGAGCAAAAGAACCAGAATGCAGATGGAGACACAACAAGAGAAACAAGCATGGCAAATGAAAGAGACACGGATGGTTGGATGTGGAGCACAGGAAAGCAGGACTAAGGAACTAGGGGGCCAGCAACATAGAGACAGATATATAGTCATCAATACATGGGCAGAGGAAAGCAAACACTGAAAGGCGCATGGGCACAGGAACATAAACCCAGTAATATGGGTACAAACACATTTATTTTTTATTGTCCTCATTCTCCACCCAACTAGCTCCATTCGACCCTAGAGGTATTGACACACTGCCTCAGAAATACTGGATATGTAGTCGTGTAGAGGGTTTGACCTTCGCCTATCAGTGTTGTCAGATACTCAAAGGTTTTTTAAGGAGACCTGTGGGGGAGCCACCTTACAGGGCATTAACCAACCCATCCACATCAGGGCACAACCTAATGTCTCTGGGTATACCTGAAAAATAGTAGGGCAGTGTAATCATCGGACGGGGGGGGGGTGGGGGGAGGGGGGGCATGGAACCTCATCCGTCATCCGTGTTACCCCCATTTCAAGAGATTCCAAAAAGCTTGTTTATTTTGGCTGCCAAATCTCATTAAATCCTGCAATATTGATGACTGCCAGTCAACAAATGAAGGTGATGTAGATTCCTTCCATTTTTTGCAGATTTCTCTCCTGGCCAACAGGATAACATAGAATGAAGTTGTTTTGCGGGGCCTATAACGCCCTCCAATAAGCCAAATATTACCAATGAGGGGTTAATTATAATGGGGCAGCCAAGCGATGTTGTCAAAAATCTACTTATGGAGTCCCAAAAAGGAAGACAGGACTGGGCAGTCGAAAAACATGTGAAGATCAGAAGCTGCTATTGTCCTGCACCTCATACATAACACTGGCGAGTCCTTTGAAAATTTTGAAAGTCTCCGAGGTGAATAATAAGCCCTATGCAAAGTGAAGAGGTGATTCCTTCGGAGTCAAGCCGGTTTAACTACATCCCACAATGTCTTACAGGAGTTTAGCCATAGATGTTCAGTATCCTGGTCTAATAGGGAGACCCAACAAGAGAAACAAGCGTGGCAAATGAAAGACAGACACGGATGGTTGGATGTGGAGCACAGGAAAGCAGGACTAAGGAAACAGGGGGACAGCAACATAGAGACAGATATATGGACATCAATACATGGGCAGAGGAAAGCAAACACTGACAGACGCATGAGCACAGGAACATAAACCCAGTAATATGGGTACAAACACAGTCTTGTCTACAGTAAGCTACAGAGAGACGAGCACAAAGAAGATAAAAAACAAAGAAGGTTGGCTTGGAACACAGACATGAAAACTGGACAACAAAGATGTAGTAAATGACTACAAGAATTAGACAACAGGATAAACAAGAAGGCAAAAGCATTAAATCATGGGGAGACTAACATGGGTGCAGAGACATGGGGGGCAGGGAGATGGGGCACGGGGATGTATCCTGCATTACCTCCCTAAAAAAAGACAGTTCTATGGTAATTATATCTTGTATAAACTCTATGATTTACTGCACTAATACTCTTGGCATGCCTAACAGGATCATTCTAAAACTTCAGTGTCCAAAATGCTCACGTCCGACAAATCTCTATAAAAAAGATCTTGGTTCTCCTCTGCATGCAGCTTCTTACACTGCCTCCCAGAAAGCACTTTGCTGCAGTTATTGGTGTTCCATCCTTGTAATGTCTTCATTCTCAGCTTCCCATGAAGCCTTACCCCACCCCAGCATTTCTCACTTACAAGGTTCACCAAATACATTCTAGTAGACTTCTCAGATTCTCTAACAAACTAGGCCTGAAGTCTCTCCTTCCTTAAACCAGGTCTCTCGTATTTACTTCTGCTCGATTCTGAAACCAAATTTAAAATTGCTGTCTTTTCAGAACATAGCTGTGATGAGTGGGTGGGTGTATGTGTGCATTTATCTGTGTGCGCTTCAGCTGTGGTTTCCAGTCATGCTATCTGTCCTGGCTTGTCTCCCTGTGTGTTGTATATCCATTACTCTACCTGCAAACGTTCTGACCTTTCTAACACGTTTTGACTGCTGGCTTTTACCTGATATTTTCCACCACTTGTGGACAAGGAAATGAACTGGTGAAAAAGGTCTTGCTCCGTTTTATTTTTGACATCCTTCAGATGCTCCTCCAACACCAAGTCTAGAGATTGTGGATACCTGCCAAATCCCAATTAAATAAAAGCAGTTAGAACAAAAGGAATCATGTCACGTCAAAACAAACTTAAGACGGGGGTCTCCAGATACAATGGCGCTGAACTGTACATGTTTGCTGTGGAAAAAGAAACAGTTTGTGCTTTTTGACTCACATAACTCAGTTATACTAGATATTAGCCTTTTTCTGATCACATCCTCTAGCAGTGGAATTAGAACAAAAGAGTAGGCAATGTACTATACATATCTAATGTACTCCCTTTTTCTAGACGCCTAATGGTAACAATTTCTGTTTTCTTTATTGTCAAACAAATTCCCAAAAAGTCAGATTCTCAAATAGCACTCTCCCTCGCTGGCTTGCAGGTGTGCCTCTGCACCTGCTCATTGTGCCCAAAAGTTCCTTATAGCATGACCTCATGGCCAGAAACTGCTCATCACTCTACAGTAGCTGGCAGTGGCAATTTTCTGCCATCAGCATATGTGTGATCTATAAATTTACTAAGCTGATCACGACTGAACAGATAAGAATCACCAACATATCTTTTTTATAGCATGTAATAGGGCAGAAATAGATAAAGCTATACAACAGTGTTTTTAGAAACTTTACATCACCCAAATGTATCCCTTCAATTAGTTAACTGAATACAATTAGAAACATTACTCCCGCAGAAACCACCAGATAGGAGAATGAATCAAATTTTACTTTTGTTACTTTATCTAGATTTGGTGAACCTGATTTCAGGATGTTATAAAGCATTATATGGGGGATAAAGGGGACGTTGGGGATTGGGGGGGTTAGAGGAGGGTACATGTCCCTGTAGTCAAACAGTCCTCAAGGGTACTATGTCGCTATTCATACCTAATTAGCACTACTGTGTCTCCTCGTATCACCAAAAACAAGATAGATGGGTTATGTGCAATTTCTCTTTTTTGGACTCATTTATTAATGTAAATGAGGTCCATTAATTAGAGCTAAGGATACCTAAGAGTGGAACTATCCGAAATTGTCAACAGCAATGCAATGTCCTCACACTGCTTTTGTATGACCAAACTTGAGGGAAAGCATGCTTCAAACTTCATTGCCATTCAGTTTTTGACTTCTGTATAGCGACTACCAATAAGTCCTGCTTTTTGTGGTAGCTATTTAAGTGATCTCTGTGAAATATTTGTTCCAGCCCAGTAGAAACTGGGCTGGACCCACCCACGCAACTCACCCTAATGAGATGGACTAATCATCCTGTCAAGGCTCCAAAATAGATCATGTTAAATAATATGAGTTAAACATTTTCATACAGAATAACAAACATTCCCCATTCAAATTTCCACACCAACTGTTGTGCAGACAGAGGGTTCGAGAAACACACCAGGGCAGAGGCAAAAAACTACAAGTGGCTTTAAACAACACAAAATATACTTTCAAGGATAAAATTTGAAGACAAAGCAAAACCTACATACTTTGTTTCCAAAAGTCTGATGAAAGGAAGAAGTTGGTTGTTTAACACCGATTTCTTATTTTCATCTGCTCTGTTCGCAACACCATAAGCAACATACTCATCCAGAAAGGCCCTGAAAGAAAAACATAAGAGCACACTTAGCTTACACCGTTTAGTAATAAAAATAAAAGCACATTTTAAGCGTTATACCTGTTCCAAAATAATTTTTGCTTAATACTACATATGGAAAACTACACAATGTTACTTTCAGAGACATGGGAGGGGTCGTTAGAGGGAGCAATCCTCGTTTCAATACTGCAGGGTCTGCACTTATAGGCACATGATACACAAGCACTGCATATCCCTTGCATCAATAATGTCATTTCAGAGTTGTTTGTAAAACACAACAGAAATCGTGCATCTAGAAACTAGTACCAAATATCCATCAACCAGTTTGCTGGCAAGTAGTGCTTTGAATGATTTAGCACAGTCACATATCACACACTAAAGTCACTCAATGCTTCAGTGACAAATAAACAAGCTATGCTGGTCCTACAAATGTGCCGAACCGGGAATCAATCAGTCAGGATACAAAGGAGGAAAACCAGTGAACTGATTTGGTAAAACACCAAAATATTATGAAAAAGGGGTACCCACAATCACAAGAATCATGTGTGAAATATACTATAAATGCAAATAGTTTCATGCATACTACTACCCCACTACATCAATTTATCCAATTACAGCAATAAATACTGCCTCAATATTAAAGCCTTTTCTGTTATCTCAAGTTTTAGCCTAGCTCGCTAGCAACCAATTTAATGAACAACTGGGACTGAACATTTCAGTATTTCCATCTCATAATGCCAACAGTGTACCTGTAATTTAAGATCTATGTCACCAAACATTGAGAGATTTGCATAGGCGGACAATAACTGAATAAACAAAAAGGATATACAATTATATAAAAGCCACAGGTGCCAAACCTACCATTGAACTACTTATGTCATATGCACAATAAATGCAGATTCTTATTATTGACCCAACAATGACTAAAAACATTACACAAAATGGCTCAAAACGATCATAATTGACCATGACACTGACCATACAATCTCTTGAGCAATTTACATCTTATTATGATGGCCAAGCACATGTTGGAGCCAGTAAATGGCTACTGATTTAAGTGATAGGTTTCCTGGTGTGTCTGAGGGGTCAGGTGCGATTACCACTATGATGAGCTAGGACAGCTACTGTAATGATGGGCAAATGGCATTTTTTTGTCAAGAGATCCTAGACCATCTTGGTGAAATGTGAAAAATGCAAGTATGCGGATTTAAAGATGATCATCTTCTCAAATAGCAGCCAATGCAATCCTAATTTCCATTTAACTAAACAAGAAGACATCGTACAACTAATGATATCCGTTTAAGTAATCAGCTTTTGATCGAGACAAAGGTAACCTTTGCCTTCCCAATTTTACTTTATTAAACAACATTAAGATATCTAAGCGGTCTCCAGGTTAAAATCCATAAAATACAACACAATCAAGATTTATACTGCAGAATTTACATCACCATACATATAACAGATTAGATTAGGTCAATTCAACCATATTCGTCAAGTGGTTTGGAATGTAACAAATTCATTCAGCACATTCCTTGAGAATATCAATAACAAGTCAAAATGAAGTGCGAAGAAAATGTAGGACAATAAAACACAAGGGCCAGAGCAATGATGACATCAATATCTCTTAGAACTTCATTACAATGACAATCCTTAAACCGCAAATTTGTTAAACCATTCCACTTGTAAAACATCAACATAAAAAGATGGGAAAACAACCATGAGAAAGAATTCATTTGAAAAGAAAGAGGCTCAAGTTGAAAAAAAGACACCTACATCAAGGTCATCTGACCGGTAGTATGTGTGGTTCCGAAAGTGCACGTTATCATCTATTGAAATGTACGACAAACAGCCAAACACTGCAGTACAGGGAATAGAATAGAGGAGAAGAAACACTTTGCACAGCCAGAGACTCAAAGAAGTAGCATTTACTCACCGAGCCAGAATCAGGTCTAAACCATTCTGCAGCGGTATATTTGTAATTATCGCCATGAGAAGGGTTGTGCAAACCTCTTTATCTGCCTCTTCTGGTTGCTCCAATCCCTCTGGATTCAAAAATAAAACATTGAAGCAGAACAGCCAAGTCGTTATCTTGAAAGAATCACTCACATTTTTTAACAACTATTATACCATGAGGGTTTTTTACATGATCGAGAAATATAAAGAACTTCTTACTTGACAGTAGTTCTCCATCAAATTCACAACTGCTGGGACATTACCATTGGTCAGGCAGCAACTCAAATCTTTTTTCTTACTTTGTATATGTAGATATTAAAGCTCTCTAAACATAAAATGTGTGAAGTGGTAAAAGGAGCCACTTGTATTATGCTTTGTACACTTGTTTAGTGAACGTTCTAATTGTATGGCCTTGTAGCGCAGTCGAGGACTGGGTTATCTTCACACCGTGGACTCAAACCTTTCAACAGAAAGAAGAATCTAATTTTTAATGGCTGAGCTGAATCATCTGTACTGCAAGTGTGGTTTGTTCATTTTGTGTATATTATTATTATTATTATTTTTATTATTATTTGCTGTTTTATAACGCGCTCCATTACTACCAGAGTATCCTGGCGCGAAAAAGAGAAACAAGCAAGTGGCCAGCTAAGGAAAAAAATATCATTAATAGGCTGTTCTAAAAAGAGGAGTTTTTAGTGCTTTCTTAAATGAAACAAAATTTTCAGTCGATCTCAGGGAGAGGGGAAGGGAGTTTCAGGTCCTAGCTGCGACAACAGCAAGCGAGTAGCCTCCTAGTCGTACTCGCTGGAAGCGGGGCACACTCAAGAGATTGCAGCCGGCTGAACGTAGCGGCCGTGTGGGGACATAGCGGCTGAATCTTTTTCTTAGATAGGATGGTCTCATGTCATGGACTGCCTTAAATGCTAAAGTGAGGATTTTAAAAGTTATCCTTTGAGCGATCGGCAGCCAATGAAGTTCCTTTAGGTGTTCTCGCACGCTTTCTCTGCTTGGAATGTTATACAGTAGCCGTGCTGTCGCATTTTGGATAATCTGCAGTCGGGCAACTAAAAAAGCTGGAGTGTCGCTAAAAAGAGAGTTGGCATAGTCGAGCCTAGATAAAATTAAAGCTCTTGCTACCGACTCTCTAGCTGATGATGGCAGATACGGGAAGAACTTTCTCATGGCTTTTAGAGAGCCGAAGCACACAGCAGTAAGTTTTTTTATGTGTGCCTCGAATCTCAGATCCTCTCCAAACCAGACTCCCAAATTCTTGGCAGCGATAGTAACTGAGCCTGGCTGGGGAAAATCCGACTGCCACAAGAGGTCTCTGAAATTGGATGGGAATTGGCCATACAGCAAAATTTCTGTCTTGTCTTCGTTGCACTTCAGCTGTGCAGCTGCTAACCAGTTAAACACAGCGGAAAGGCACGAACGGACAACCTCTGTGTTAGTTGCTGCGTCCTTCCAGGTAAATAAAAGCTGCGTATCATCTGCGTACGCTATGATTTTTGCTCCCATTTGTTCGGCCAGCACAATGAGGGGGGTAAGATAAACATTAAAAAGTAGGGGACTCAATGTGGAGCCTTGAGGAACCCCGGTAGTGAGGGGCCTGACCGCAGATAAAAGGTGGGATCCAGACCTGCTGAGACCTGTCCGATAAAAAAGATTCTACCCATTTCAATGCTGAGCCCACCACACCAATCTCCGCAAGGCGGGTTAGAAGGAGCGAATGAGGGACAGTATCGAACGCGGCAGAGAGGTCTAATAAAATCAGAGCCGCTCTGCCGCCACTGTCCAGACACTCCCTAATGGCCTCAGTAATCTCCACCAGCGCCGACTCAGTGCTATAAGCTGCACGAAAGCCAGACTGGGCAGGATGTAAGAGCTCCGAGGTTTCTACAAAGGCATTAAGCTGGGCGAAAGCAAGTTTCTCCCCAATTTTTGCCATAGCTGGTAGTAGAGATATGGGTCTGTAATTACTAGGCACAGTAGGATCTGCACCCACCTTTTTTAACAAAGGAAGCAGCTTAGCCTGTTTCCATTCGTTGGGAACCCTGGCTGATGTAAAAGATAGACCCATTATTTGAGAAACCTCAGGTGCCACTGCTTCTGCCACTTCAGCCAACACCCTGGCCGGGCAGGTATCACCAGGGGCACCAGATTTTAACGATTTGATTGCCACTAAGGTGTCCTCCACCAAAGGTGGGACAAAGTTCTCCATGGTGTGTGTGGGTTCAACATTAGATCCGACCCTATCCTCAGTCCAGTTCCCCCCACCGATAGCTCTGAGACTTTGCTGGATTTTGGCAATTTTAGTCAAGAAATAGGAGGAAAGGCTTTCGCACCATTCGGTAGAGGGCTTGATAGAAATTTATTCAGCACAAGGTGAAAGGAAACTTTTTACAATAGAAAAGATCTTGCGGCTATTGTTATTCGCCTTCTCAATTCTTCTGGCAAAATATTCAGTTTTGGCCAGCTTGATATTGGCATAATATTCCCGCTGAGCAGAGCGGTAAGCTGCCTTTGCTTGTGGGCAATAGGCCACCCTCCAAGCTCGCTCCAGTTTTTTACAGACTAATTTACCAGCTCGAAGATGGGGCGAATACCATGGTTGTGAAGGAGTCATCCTGCTTTTGCCGGGGTCAGTCGCCTTTGAAGACACAGACAGGGCTGCTCGAATCCACCTATCATAAATCTCCACCGCAGAATCTAAATCTCCTCCCAACTGGGGCCTATTCTGATCCAGCCAAGCATAAAAATTGCCTACGTTGATTTTTGGGGGGCGTGTATTCAGGTAGACTTTAGGTGAGTCTTTTAAGGCTGACCAAGAAAATCTAATAAGCTGGTGGTCAGTCCAAGTGAGTATTTGGGGGGCTTCAACCTTCAATGAAAAGTTAGAACAGATGACGTCCAAAGTGTGACCTCCCGAATGAGTAGGGGAGGAAACCCATTGGGTAAGAGAGGCCAGATCAAAGGAGTCAGATAGGAGCTTACTTTCCTGACGTTCCTGACAATCTACATGAATGTTTAAATCACCGAGCAGCAAGAAACGAGAGAATCTTACTGCTCTAGGGACAAGAGTTTCTAAGAGAGCTTTAAGGAATCGTCCCGCGGGGCCGGGAGGGCGGTAAATAAGGGAGCCACCCAGAGTGAAATGAGGGGACAAAACTAACGAGAAGTTCATAATCTCGCCGTCCTCGAGATCATCTGAATCTTCCACATTAAGCTCCCAAGATTCTCTAAAAATGATTGCTAACCCGCCACCTCTACCACTAGCCCTATCCTTCCTACGGATCTTGAACCCTCTTGGAATGGCTAGTTCGATGTCAGGAGCACTCGAACCATCCAACCAAGTTTCCGTAATAAATAGCAGGTCCAAAGAACCTTCTTCCAACAAAGAAAAGGTTTCTAAAGCATGTTTACACATTTATCGTGCATTTATTAGGGCTGCTGAAATAGAGGCTACATCAAAGCTGGATGTAGGCGAAGTGGAGTTATTGATACCGCATGCAAAACCGCAGGCCGGGCAAGAGCTGAGCCTAACAGGGTCAATAGTAGCACATGGCATACCTTTAACTGATGATGGGCGTAAGGATATCAGAGACGAACGTGTATAACTAGTATTAGCTATAGTCGTGGTCTGGGCCTGTTTGCCAGTCCGTCCAGCGTCCGCCGCGTCCGAGGCGCGGACGGGCGCAGACGGGCTGACCTTTGGCTTACCTTCGGCGCGCCCGCCATGCGCGACCGCTGCGCGCTAATGGAGGCATGCTAATTTTATGCCGAGTCCTCTCTCCGCCAGCTAGAACGCTGCCACCAGTTCTGCTGGGGAGAGGGACTACTCCTAAGATGGCCGCCCGCCCTCGCCACGACCGGAGCACCAGTCGCGCTGAAAGGGGCCCTGAGAGGCGTGTAAGAGACTGCCGAGTGAGTCTGAGCCCCCATGCGGTGTTCCTGTATAACAAAAAGGTTAGGCAGAGTGAAAATAGAAATAAAATGGAAAATACGATCTTTCCGATAAAAGTTCGAACACACAGTATTAAAATCACCACTCTTCGATAATGTTATGGCCACAAACTAAGCAGAGGGCAAAGGGAGCTGCCACCACCCCAAACACACCGCAAAGACTGCTAGGCTCAATTGAATTTATGCCGAGTCCTCTCTCCGCCAGCTAGAACGCTGCCACAAGTTCTGCTGGGGAGAGGGACTACTCCTAAGATGGCCGCCCGCCCTCGCCACGACCGGAGCACCAGTCGCGCTGAAAGGGGCCCGGAGAGGCGTGTAAGAGACTGCCGAGTGAGTCTGAGCACCCACGCGGTGTTCCTGTATAACAAAAAGGTTAGGCAGAGTGAAAATAGAAATAAAATGGAAAATACGATCTTTCCGATAAAAGTTCGAACACACAGTATTAAAATCACCACTGTTCGATAATGTTATGGCCACAAACTAAGCAGAGGGCAAAGGGAGCTGCCACCACCCCAAACACACCGCCATATTATTCGGCCTTGTGTGTGCCTTCTGATGTGTGCGACAGTGGGCAGCAGGTCTTCTCTAATTCTGGTACCTATCTCTCTAGTAGTAGGCAGGGCTATTGTGAAGCAAGTTGTCTGGTTGACAAACCATAACAATCCTTTTCCTGACAAACTGCTGAGTGTTTGGAGAGTGCTGCAAATATAAACATGAACTTTTAAAAGAAAGAATGGTGTGTTTTTCATTCTACCTTCCTTTTCTAAAAGCAAATGATGGGTCGATTTACTGGGAAAGCCTGCATCTTGCCCTGGATTCAAGAAAATATGGTTCACACTGGAGTAGGTCCCCAGCCTCTACGTATTAAAGAAAACAGACATAGCTAGCTGAAAAGCCTGAATTTATTCAAAAGAAGCCCAGGAGCTGGAAAATGCTCACTCAGAGGAAAATGTTTCCCTATAAAGGAAACGGCTGGGAGGAGAAATCAAAGTACTTCTCTTCTATTCTTCTATGTTTTTACCCTACACTCAGAGTTGGAGGAAGCAGATTATCTCTTGAAACATATCACTGCCACCTATGATGCCTTTGTGGATCTGCCACATTACCTCCGGTGGTCGCCTTTAACACAGCATCTGAAGCTACGCAGTGGCAATGGACATTAATGAACTGAAGCAACAGCAACATTTTCTAGGTCTATTTGAACACTCGGGGCTAAGATTCATTTGTGGCACTTGGAGAGGAATATCCACTAAAATGGGAAATCGGTTAGCTATTTCAAAAGCATCTACAATGGAAAGAAGGATATATTTGTAATAAATACAATTAAAAACAAGGTACAATAAAGAACACTTAACCGCATGCGTGCGGGCGGAATTCCGCTCGTACGCTGAGTTTTTTAAAACCGCATGTTACGTGACGAGCTGGGCTCGTCATCAGCGTGCGAGCGGGCTACGCCATGACGAGCCCAGCTCGTCATCAGCGTAGAAGGGGTTAAAAACAAAATAATTAAATTAGATGGCTAAACTTATAAAAAATGCCTATAGTAAAATAAAATTTCCACCAGTACATTAACCTTGACCATAAACCTATGCATACTTGTTAACATTATCCATACACTAACACTAACCTTAAATGTAATAACCCTTAACCTGACCTTTACATTAACCACTATCCTTGCAGTAAATGTACCCGTTTTCAAAAGACTTTTATTCTGGTCAAACTGAGTTTTAAAAAGGGGTCAAAATAACTATTTTTCGTTACAACGGTATATTTTCATGGCAACACAATTCCTCTATGAAAAATAATGTGAGTGTTCAGCGCAGAAAGAAGAAACCATCAGAGAGCTCACCATCACTGCTTTGCTGGATTACGGAATACACCAGATTTGGCAGGAGGTACCGCAGAAGGGCAGTTGTATCGTATGCAGTCTCGATGCCCTGGAGTGTACTCATCAAATCTGGGACTTTGCACAGAAGAGTAAAGGGTCTGCATGCAGAAAAACAAACAACAGACATGTGAGCAGCATTGCTATCATACTACTAGGTCAGTTCACCTGCAGAGCTATATACGCTTTTCTAGTTTCACACAACTTTAAGTTCATCCATCAGGCGGAACCTAATGGGATGTTGCTAAGGAAATAAAATAGAAATATTTATTTGAATAGTTTTGCTTAAAATTTTATTTCTTACATGGAATGGTTAAATGTCAAAAAACATTCCAAGTAAAAAACAAATTATTTTCTGACAAAGTCAGACAAACCACCTTCAATCACATCTTTAATTTTAAGGTTTTGTTGAGCATGGCATGAACTCATTCAAGCATCAAAGTGCTGTTCGATGTGAGAGAGGCTGCAGGAAAACACTTTGGCAATGGGGCCTACATGCATAGCACTGTAAGGGGGATAAAAAAGTTTGATACGGTACTCTAAAAAAGGGAAGGGCAAAGAAGTGTAACTAGAAATATTTTATTAGAGGCACCACCTTAGAAATACGAAACACCCTGCGTATATGATTATAATACCTTCATTAGCTTCATCCAAATTATTTTCAGGGATATAATTGCAAGTACTCCCGCGGCCGGGCTTACATCACGGGCATCCTCCACAAAAAGTACAAGTGGGGAGCCACGGGCAATGGCCAATGGGTCAAGGGAGCCGTGGTTAAAAAAAGTTTGGGAACCACTGCAGCTAGAGCATCTTCTGTGTTCCGATTACAAAATGGTTGATCAATAAAAGCACAGGTGTGTTGAAATAAAAAAAATGTCTTGCTACCTTTCCAAATCATAAAAAGCAAACTTTTTTAAAAATAATTTATTTTTTCTGCCATTAATATAGTAAGTAGGACATCTACTTAAAGTAAGAAATATTGCAAGACTAAGCTTGTGCTGATAAATTACACACTGCCAATATTTTTTAACAGTCCAACATTAAAGAGAACTCAAATTAAGCTGAAAGCGATGAATAGCATAGTGAAAACAATGGGAGGGCGGTCCAAATTAAAAGAAATGCCCCAAGGGCTTAAGTTGCTAACAATAACCTATGTTTGTACCAACTTGCAAACATGTTTAAACAAGCATTTACAATGCAATGGTCTCGGCAATATTATAGGTAGAGCTATTGGTATTGCTCATTTTTTTTATCTTTTTTGTATCCCTAAATAAATGGCATTGTCATTTCTATCGGCATTAGCTTTTTTTGCATATGTGATACCTATTGCATTAGCAGAGAGAGAGTGAGGTAGTGAAAGAGAGAGAGTGAGGTATTGAAATAGAGAGAGAGAGAGTGAGGTAGTGAGAGAGAGTGAGGTAGATAGAGAGTGAGGTAGTGAAAGAGTGAGGGAGGGAGAGGGATGTTGTGAGGTAATGATATAAGCAAAACAAATGGACATATAGTTTTCTGAAGAAGCATACATGGAAACAAAGCGGATATAATACATAAGAAACCATGCATGGAAAAACACTAAATAAAAGAAAGAACATTTAGTGAATAACAGCTAGACATGTCACTATCTGATGAAGAATGCATGGAAACAAATTATATGTAATACAGAAGAAACCCTGCATGCAAAAACCCTGAGTACCAGATAGATACATAAAAGACCACACATATACCCGCAATAAATAATAAAAGGGACACATCTCCTTCCCTTCAAAACCATAGTAGACAACATCACACTGTACCACGTCCTACATCTCATACCAAACCCCACATGCCACAGAAGTTGGCCAGACAAGCACGAACAGCAATACACAAGGAAACAAACACAAAGTGGCACAGCAGATCACAACCATGCAAACAACAAATCTGCATCAGAAATGGGTGGACTAACTAACGCACATCCATTCCATAAAGGATCTAATCCACCCTCACACAGTCATCCCTATACAAGAGCATCTAGTGTCCACCGTCCCCACACAATCATCCCGACACAGGGCATCTAGTGTATCATACAAGCAAAGAATTTGTGACCCACACAATCATGAATAAGGAAGGGCATCTGGTGTATCACACAAGCAAAGAATGGGTGATCCGCACCCCCACATATTGATCCATACACAAGACTATCTAGTGTATCACACAAACAAAGAATGGGTGACCCCCACCCCCACACAATCATCCCTACACAAGGGCATCCGAAGTATCACAGCAATGTCTGCAAATGCAACACTCAACCTCACACCATACGTCACAGTGCACTCAGCAATAAACATGGAAAACCATGGAAGGAGACCATAGCAAACAAAGCACATCATTACATAGTAAAGGGGGCGTGACCTAAAAAGATGGCGGAGTAGACGATTTTCTTGGGGCGCCCGTCAACTCGAGTGATTGATAAAAAGCCTGTGTGTTACAAGTTGTAAAATTAATAAAAATCTGCTTGTAAAGTCTACCTCCCTTACCTTGCCGCTAACTGCGATCTCTGATGGGCCGATAATTGGTGGTATTCCCAGACGAGCTTGGGTGAATGGGAGCTCAGCTGGCCATTTCGCTTTCGCTGCTGAGACCTGGGCCAGCGGTCTCACTGCCAAGGCAGCCGGAGGTGCACAACAGTGGTCGTCTGCCATCCTGTTGAGGGAAACACTTCTGACTGCCGGGTGAGAAGGCGCCCTTCTGTGACAGCCCGATCCCCTCGGGCAACAGGTGAGTAGGTTCAGGGTGATCAGCCTCAAGGCTATAGTGGTGTAACGCAGCCGGATTTGAGGACGGGCACCGGCCGGCGGTGGAGGCTGAGTGAGAACCTCTTTTGAACTGTGATCAACTGTGGGGGCGGCCCTTCTGCTGGAGTTACTGCATTGAAAGATCACTACGCAGAGCAGGACGACGGGGGGCAGAGCAGGACGACGGAGCTGCGGGGGGAGGGAAGGGGGGCAGAGCAGGACAACGGAGCTGCGGGCGGAGGGAATGGGGGGCAGAGCAGGACGACGGAGCTGCGGGCGGAGGGAAGGGGAGGGGCAGAGCAGGACGACGGAGCTGCGGGCGGAGGGAAGGGGGGGGCAGAGTAGGACGACGGAGCTGCGGGCAGAGTGAGGGGGGGGGGCAGAGCAGGACAAAGGAGCTGCGGGCGGAGGGAGGGGGGGAGCGGGACGGGACGAAGAAGGGCTGCGGGCGGAGGGATGGGGGAGGGGGACGGAGCTGCGTGCGGAGGGAAGGACAGAGCTGGACGAAGGAAAGCGGAGGGAAGGGGGGACGAGCAGAGCAGCTCAGAGCAGCTCTGGAAACAACCACCGTCTTTCTCCGAGGCAAAGCAGAAATGCCTCGGAGAAAGCATGGTCATTTTCGCATTTGGGGGCGTGTTTTGCTGTTCTGAGTGACGGACAACGTCACTGTCTAAAGAACGCAAAAAATCACGCCCCCAAATCCGAAAAGGACGGGGCTACATTGGAGTGACTGATCTCTCCTCCAATGGCTGGCCTCCGTTTAGGAAGCCAGCCAATTGAGGAGAGGTCAAGTACAGAGGCGGGTTCAAGCTCCGTACTCAAAATCATTAATTCTCTGACCGGAAGCTGTTGTTCCTGGTGTAACCTCTTCAACATGCTTTCTTTCTTCTTCTCTCTCTCTCTCTCTCTCTCTCTCTCACACACACACACACACACACTCTCACCTGTAAAAAAAATAATCATTAGTTTCATGTACTTGGTATTTTGACACCCGTGCACCTCGTCGCAATCCTTTCACATAAAATAGTCATCACAACTGGAACATGTGTGACAATCGGTCTGTAAATGGTGCAGAGAGGCCAAGGACTGGATGAGCATGTAGTGAAAAAACAACTTTATGATCCACTGGCAGGTACTGTGAGAAATTCACACTACTTTCAGCCTTAGCACCAGAGGGCCCAATCATGTCCTAGCATGAACACACGCCCACAACTTGAACTCCGTCAGGCACCTAAGGGCCTGTCATTAAACAATATGCACTCTACAAAAGTCACATGTTGCTCAAAAAAACTAGCGAAGCACGACATCAGAGAAAGACATGCAATCTTAGACAATGCAAGATGAAATAAAACATAAAATGTAAATAGGTACTGTATCATTAACAAACACTACCTTGAAGGAAGGGTGGCAAATGAAGTATTCTGTAACAACAGTACTCCTGTACAATGGCTCTCAGTGGACTCAGAGGGCTTCGGTAATCATGCACAAAATAGCATTTTAATGATGTGATGTGGACATCAGCATTAGAACTGGATAGGTTAATGCCCAATGTATGGCACTAGGCAGAGCTGATCCCATTGGTTATTTGTTTATTTATTTATGTATTTATTTATTAACAGTTTTATATAGCGCGTACGTGACCCATGGGTATCAGAGCGCTTAACAACATGTGATATAAATACAAAAAGAAGTGTACAAACGAGCAGAAAACATGTTGACTAGTAAATGGCGATTTAGACATAGTAATTACTATATCTTAAAAATCTTGATAAGCAACATTTAAGGTATTGATTCAATACCTGAGATAATAAAGTTCTGAGGTAGAGATTAAAGGTGTTACATCAGATCCTATGGGAATAAAATCCATGAAAGTCTCCGGTCTATACTGAGATGGAGGATTCTTGCGCTATACAAGCATATAAATAAATAAATAAATAAAGAAAATTATTTCCCAATCAAAGATGGTGGTCAATTTTACGCAAGATCTAAATCTCCAGAGTGTCCAACAGTAAATTAGCTTGTGGCGTCTATTTTTCAATCTTCAGTCTATTAAGATGCTTACCATGGAGATCTTTGTTTAGCAACCAGTGTGCCAACATGCGCATGTCTCTTCATGTTTGAAGCCAAGCGTCCCTCGCCCTGGGTGTTGTGGAACTCCTCCCAAACAAGTGTTCGACTGAGATTTCCTAGTTGCTACCAAATGGATTTTGGATATTCCTGCTAAGGCAGTGCTGCGAGAGAGCTTGTTGTTTTCATGATCTTTGTTAATTAATTTGAACTGTGGTAGATTGTGTCTTTCTCCTGAAGAACCCTTGAACTCAGATATACAATTGAGGTTTACCAAGTTTATAATCTGGGCCACTGGAATTATGCAATTCGGCTACTGTGCAGCTTTTTTAATAGTTATGTTTGTGCTGCACTTGCCACGTAATGCATCATCTGCTGCATCCTTAGTAGGTTTTAACAAAACTGTTTCTACCTCGAACAGATCGAAAATTATTATAAGTGAATCGACGAGTTCCTGCGCTGTAGAAGGCCCTTCGCAAAGGTTGACCAGTCACTTGTCAGTAGCTTGTTGCTGTACTTGAGGGCTGGAATTTATGAGGTGAAAACTTTGCTAAGAAAGTATTAGCACGGTTTAAAATGTCAAAAGAATACTTTCACACAATATGCAGCATTACTCTGCATAATTAGCCCTTTCCTGGCGCATAATTTAGTCAAATCTGTCACATAAATTGGTCTCCTCCTGCCGCATAATACCTTTTTCAAGACCAAATAGTGAATGGACCTCAAAAGTTGTATACACTACACACAGACAATTAAAAGTGGTACTAAAACTTATACTTATTGATGAAATATGTGTAACAGGAGCAATGTTCTTGTTCATACAAAGCGCGTATGGCTTCAGAATGACTGCCAGCTTTATAAGGAAGATCATTATTCAATAATTCTCAAGGCAAACTATGAATTAGAATAACAGAGTTTTAGTTGCCTTTTGTGTTAAGTTATTAAACCTCAGTTCAGGTGAAGAATCCATACGATTTCCAGTTGAGGCGCTGAGCAGCCAGTGTCTCTTTTTACTATTCCCTTTGCCCTGAGTGCCTGGCTGGTGCTTCTAGTTAGTTGACCCTCAGGGGCAACGTGGGCAAGACAAAGCTGCCTCTGCATCTAGGCATTCTTCTAATGTAAATGTGAGCCTGACACTCTGTCAAACCACAGACCCACCCATGGGATGGGCCACTCCACTGGTTCCCCCAAGGACCAAAGTCCTATTAAAAGAATTATTGTTGCAAAGTGGCCACGAGGCATCATAATAAGTATAGTCAATGATTTAGCAAGCAGTGATAACGGGAACAAAACCTACTATGACGTGTTGTTAAAAAAAATATACATCCATTCTGAAAAGCTGTTTCTTAAGGCCTTTCAATCGAAGCAGTCAATGCATTAGTAAACTTTTTGTGGTATAAAAAGTAGCAAGAAAAGAGCCATTATCCCTTACAAAGTCAAAACACGTGCACCATTCTTAATAAATGAACTACGAGCAATTTAAAGGGCTGCTTGATGGGGTGTAGGGTACAAGGGCTAAAGATTTTGGACCACTTCACTATGTGACATCACGGGCACTGTTTCCAGTCCTGCACTTTAGTGTGATAGCCGCCCTAAGGCGTTCAGGGTAGTGTAGTTTTAGCTGCTGACATAACCAGACTAAAACAACTGGGAGCAAATGTTTGTGGGTGAAAAGCAGGGTTGTTCGCAGGGCTTGTGATGGAGTGAGGGGGCCACCGGCACACGCTGAGGCACCATACTCAGAGTTCGTTGCGTTTTAATTTATAGTACTCTGAAGTCACTGACACACAACATGACGCTATAAAACACACCTGAACAACAAGTCTGTGTTATGCGGACACCACCTGCGCATTGCTAGCAAGCCTCAGCAGGTGTGGGGAATGCAGGCGCCCCCCCCCCCTGCCTGTCCTCCCCCTCACCCCCGGCCTGATCCAGTGTCTGAGCCTGCAGCTCTGAGCACAAACAAACAGACCCTGCCAGGAGCCGCCGCCTCCCCCGCCCTCCCACGCGAGAACCGGCCGGGCTTACTGTAAAGCGTGCAGGGGTCTGCGGGATTTAAAGATGGCTCTGAATAATGTGTTAGAAGAGAGCCCAGGAAGCTGTACACAGGTGTGATATTGTTCTGGATCGCAATAGATCCTGTCCGTTTGTGGACCAACTACTTTCAGACATGCCTGCTTCTCAAAAATGAACGGATACATAGAGCCTCCTTGTGATACGAGATGGAAACCCACTCTAAGTAAGGGACTCCAGCTTTGGTTTTTTGTGCAATGTCCTTACCGGGTGATCAACCGTGGGGGCGGCCCTTCTGCTGGAGTTACTGCATTGAAAGATCACTACGCAGAGCAGGACGACGGGGGGCAGAGCAGGACGACGGAGCTGCGGGGGGAGGGAAGGGGGAGGGCAGAGCAGGACGACGGAGCTGCGGAGGGAAGGGGGGGCAGAGCAGGACGACGGAGCTGCGGGCGGAGGGAAGGGGGGGGCAGAGCAGGACGACGGAGCTGCGGGCGGAGGGAAGGGGGGGGGGGGCAGAGCAGGACGACGGAGCTGCGGGCAGAGTGAGGGGGGGGCAGAGCAGGACCAAGGAGCTGCGGGCGGAGGGAGGGGGGGAGCGGGACCGGGACGAAGAAGGGCTGCGGGCGGAGGGATGGGGGAGGGGGACGGAGCTGCGTGCGGAGGGAAGGACAGAGCTGGACGAAGGAAAGCGGAGGGAAGGGGGGACGAGCAGAGCAGCTCAGAGCAGCTCTGGAAACAACCACCGTCTTTCTCCGAGGCAAAGCAGAAATGCCTCGGAGAAAGCATGGTCATTTTCGCATTTGGGGGCGTGTTTTGCTGTTCTGAGTGACGGACAACGTCACTGTCTAAAGAACGCAAAAAATCACGCCCCCAAATCCGAAAAGGACGGGGCTACATTGGAGTGACTGATCTCTCCTCCAATGGCTGGCCTCCGTTTAGGAAGCCAGCCAATTGAGGAGAGGTCAAGTACAGAGGCGGGTTCAAGCTCCGTACTCAAAATCATTAATTCTCTGACCGGAAGCTGGCAAGCCAGCTTTTCCGGTCCGAGACCTAAAAAGGCTGTAAAGCCCATAACGATCTCTTTCCTGAAGTGCCTCTTTAAACCCCAGTTAGTTGTTGGTGACAATACAGATCAGCTGTGCTACCTGTTCTCATCCCCCAACCAGTGAACACTGATCAATACTATGCTGTATTTGCTTACACCCACAGCAAGCACACTCTCAGAACATTAGTGAAAGTTACCAAAAAGCTCTCTTAAGGGTATGCCCTCAACATTTAAACATGTTGGAGAAGTACTGGCAGAAGTGCTGCTTTCCACCATCACAAAAAGGCAAGTAGAGGCAGACCAGGAAATTCATAGTGAGTGGTGTGGGAGGAGAACTTGATATTAAAAGTTCTAAACTCCCAGCTTATGCTTTACAATATATTCCTGTAGAATGACTGTTAAATAAGCCATCACTGAATGTTTGGAATCGGCCAACTACTGAGCAGTTTCCTTTTAGAAACTTTCCATCACTCACAGGAGCCTGACAGAGGAACAATGAAGCTGTGGCATGGCCCAAGTCCACCTACTTCTTCCCCAAGTGGTCTGACTCCTGGCTCTGCAGTACAACTATCAGGCAGCCTAGCCCGTCTCGGATCAGGAATGGGGTCTTGCTCAACGTCTTGGTGATTTGCGTTGCCAAAGCACGGACCAGGGAAGGCTCCATCACCGCTTTCACAGCAAGCTGGCAGATGATCATGTAGGTCGCCGCTCTGTAATCCACCAAGGAAGATCTCAAACCCTGGTATGGAAAAAAACAAAATTATCCAAATATTTATGATAAAGTCCACTGCTGTCTGTACACAGTTCATGGACCCTGTACACATTCTGCCTGCTATCACTTCATTTATTGGACCTCAGAGATCATGTTCATCTTAGATTGCTTCTTCACATCACAAAGTCCCCATCATGCGTGTGCATCTCACACATCTGCAACGACTTCTAGCTCCCCCCTACCACAACAGTTTGTATATTGATAAACAGAGGAGAAAGTTCACAATAACTTGTCACAACTAGGATACAGAAAGTATTCACAGAATAAAAACAGAAAGGCAACAAGGTCACAGCAAACAAGCAATAATTCATACCTTCTGCACATATGGGAGGAGCTTGGCCACGATTATTTCGGTTATCTTCTCCATAGCTTCCAAGGCTGCAACAATAGTGGAAGCATAAAAGGAAACCAACACCCTCAACTGTGGTGGGCTCTCAAAGTGCTCTCCAAAGATCTGGTGAAAGTAACAGAAAATATACAAAGACAATGAGCGATGGAGACAAAGAAGAAGATCTTCAAACATGTAGTGTATGGGATAGAGTACTTGGTTAGATCCACTAATGATAGGGAAAACACTTCTAAGCACTGGTTACAACACAAAGATGCTCTGAGGGCAAGAGTTCGTAAAGCGGAGTCATTTTAGTTTACCTGAACATGTATCCATTAGTAGAATGAGCTTCTTTAAACAATGGCTCTGTTCACTGCCCTCATCTCTACAGCAGGTCTGGATCCCTATCTAGACAGGGGGGGTCCATCTGAGAACTCTAGCCTAGGCTATGCTAGAGGGGTCTTTGTGATTCAAATATATCATGGTGAAGTATAAAAATGGACGAAAATAGTTGACAAATGTATTTATTCACACAGTAGTGGTGATATTATTAAATTGAGCTCAGTTGTTAATTTTGCTTAACCCAGCATCTTTCTAATTCCCCTTTAAACAGGAGGGCAAACCCAGCTACAAGGCCCTTATCCACCAAATCTCTCAGGCATTCCCCTGGATACTCTGGGCCCGCCTGTATCAGATCATCTCCAGTGACAAACTATTCTACTAATTTCTTTTATACCCTTTAAGGGTAAAAACCCATGAAGCCTACGTAGCCCACTGAACTCTCTGCCTCTCGATCTCTCATGATGCCCTAGTGTGGGCATTATCTATGGGGAGTTTGTTCCTGATTGGCTACTGATACTTGTTTTTTTTTTAGATGGGGAGCCAAGTAGGATTGGTTTGTACCCTACTGGATTTGCATCAATATTATTTTTACATGCAGTCAAATCTGCTAATTCCTCTGTGGCTCATGTATATGAGCATGCTATAAAGGACAGAGTGAAGAGAGGATTTCAGCAAATCACTGCCTCCCTGTCGAAAGTAATCTGTCTCCATATTAGTAGATTACCAGGCTCACCTTTAGTGTGGTCTCCATTGTAGGAAGCTGGCCCTTTATATAGTTTCCCAAAATTAGGTGCACTGTATAGAGAGGACAGGGATACCTTAATAGTGCACAGAGGCTTGCTTTAACAATCCCAAGGTGCTCTATTTGTGGTAGTGCGGTCAAGCAGCCTTAGACTTATCAGAGGGGATCAAGGACACACTCTGACACACTGACAGCAATTTAGAAGAATAGATTTGTGTATTATTTTAGCACCAAGATCTATGAGATTAAGCAAGTACTTTTTGAGTGAGTGATTTTCAGAAACACAGAAAATACAGAAGGTCAGATTTGAGGCAAGAGCCTCGAAGGCAGTACTGTTACCCCATGGGAGAAAAAAACTCCATAGGGGTACTTCCAATCGAGTTACAGTGGTGTTCTTCTGGACTTAAGGTAAGTAGAGTCCAAGGTCCTTAGAACCATCATCTGTTTTGGTTTACCTGCCAAGGTGTGTCCAGGTGCAAAGGTGCTGGTTGCAAGGGTAGCCTCGAATGCTACAGCTGAAGTCTATGGAGAAAACCTGCAACAGAAAAATTCTGCAAATGGAGACTTGGGGACAAATCCGTCAGAACCCAAAGAGGGGTGGTCTCAGTTCTTGAGGGTCTTTGGGGCAAGGGTGCACCATTGGTAGACTCGAACTCGGGTTGTGGGGCTTGGGTGCAGAGGTGCTTTGTCAAACGGGTAGCTTATGTTGGAAGCAAGTCAAGAGGTCAGGAGGCTTTTAGTGCGTGGGCAAACCTACCTCTAAACATATATGGCAGTGTCAACCTTATTAAAATGATTGTCCTCCCTAAAATTACTTTCCTTTTCAACTGTATCCACTTACCTTTTGATAAAGGAGAAGAGGCCAAACTACAAGGGAAGATAGGCAGCTTCATTTGGTCCTCTAAGGGTTCAAGGATATCTTGGAAAAAGCTGAGGAGGAGGCTGGAGGAAGGAGGGCGGGGGGGAGGGGTTGGCCCTTCCAGATTTAAATGGCATATTGTTTTTCATGCGTTGATGAATAAGACAGACCAGTCTCCCATGGGAATACTCTTTCGGGCAACGTTAAGTGGATTGAGAGGAGGACAATGTCACTTTCTTTTTAAATATGGGGACCCGAAGTACTTCAAGAAGGCGAGGCTGAAGATTCTGCAGGGGGCCCTAAGAACTTGGGTGTTTTTCCAGAAAAAAATAGGACTTCCCCATTACTTTTCTTGGGCCCCGATTTGGAATTCTCCGGGAACACCTGAGAGCCCAGTTCAGTCTGCCATTAAAATCTGCAGGGCTATTTTGTTGGGGAGATCTTAAATCTGGTTCATCTTTGGTTAACTGAGAAGTTCTGAGTAACTGTACCGGGGTCAACTCACTAGATTTAAATATTAGCAGGTCTCCTCCTGGTGGGCAAGGCAGATTTGGGTAGTGGAGGAAGAAGATTCCTGGCTAGGTCAGGCGATGAGAACAGGCCCTCTGAAAAAGGAAGTGTCTTTGTGGTATCAGGCCTTGGTAGAGGCAGATGACCACCTAGGCATGGATATCTCAAAGCTTTGGGCTGAAGACCTAGCGAGTGAAAACGCTAAAGAGATTTGGTTAGATTCTTTCACAATTCTACAAGCAGTTGTGAAACCCGCTTCTCTTAAGCGTAACCATCTTTTTAACACACAAAGGGTTTATTGGTCTCCAGCTAAGTTGTTGAGTTTTACTGGAATCCCATATTCTTGCCCAAGATGTATGCACCCCTCGGAGGATGATATCCACATGTTTATGACATGCCCAAAGATCACTGGTTATTGGATTGAGATGTGTAAGTTCTTGTGAGATGTGTAAGTTCTTGTGAGAAGTAATTGGTCAGCAAGTCGAGGTAAGCCCAATTCTTATATTTTTTGGCTTGATCAGGAAGATTCAACACGAAAAAACGCTGTTATCTCCAGATTTATTTTCTATGCTTTCCTCCTGGATAAACAAGAGATCTGTAGGCTTTGGAAGTCTGAAAGTCCTCCTTGCTTTTCTGACTGTGTTAAGAATATAATCTCTACAAGTCAGTTTGACATGGCTTGCGATTTTAGAAGCCGGGAGAAAGTTTGGACATTGTTGGTCGAATGGAGCAAACGCCCCTGGAGGTCCGATGATTAAGCCAAAAAAATCTTGCTGTCGGTCCTGGTTTCCTTCTGCTACGGGCATAGTGGTGAAGGATGGAAGTGGAAACAGTATCTTTTTCTTGGATGGAAAGGCTCTGCTCCTTGGTTTGGCAATCGGGATAGGAGAGTTTCCAGCAAGAGAATTGGCAGAATGAGGACAAAAAAAAAAAAATAGATGGCGGCCTCTCTGGTGCTGATGTTCCACATTGGTAGGTCTGAGCTGGATACTGAGCAAGCCTTGGCTGCTGCAAGGGGTGCGGTACCCAGGGTATTAATACAGGGCAGCTCCTGGGGTCCTGGCACCTCCAGACTTGGTGGGGGAAAGATCTGACCTCCCCTGAGCACGACGACCTTCTCCTGGGCGGATGCTACATTGGTAGACCCAGTGGTCAGCAGATCGGTGAACTGGACGTTGCGGTCAAGGCCTGCAGTTAAGTGACTCCTCTACTTTAAGGGAGATGATGGCGGGTTGCTCCACTGAGGCATTTGAAGGCTGCACAACTGCAGGATAAGTCGGGTCTTTTCAATTGTCATGACAGGAGCAGGCAGGCGGGGTTTGGAGCGACGTCCACAACTAGTCCACAATTCATACATTCGGCAGATCTTCTCGGTCCTCCTTCTTCCTTAGTCAGGTGAATCAGAGTTCCAGGTGTTAGGGGACCATCTAAATACTGAATTCATGGGTGTTAAGGGGAGTGAAGGGTAGTAGCTAATAGGATACTTACCCTTGGGGTCACAACACTCCCTATAGGACACCTTCCTGTGGGAAGTGGGCATTACCCTGTCCCAGAGTTCCTAATTCCACCCAAAACAAAACGATGGCACCATTCTTTTGTGAAGAACATCAGGCAGCCCATCAGGCAAGCCATAGGGGTTTGACTAATCTGGTGTTGCAACACGCCTATTAGCATACCCAATTTCCTGCCTGTCCTGGTGCCAAATAGCCTCTGGGTAGGGGGTGGCATCTCCCAGGTCTGGGGAAAGCCAGCGACACATATTAAAGGCCGCAGGGCCCTTGAAGCCCCTGGCCTTGATATGTTAAATCACTAGCCTTCTCCAGAGCAGTCATTGTTTCTGGCCTCAGAGAGAGGTCGCTCTCACCTGCAGGGGGTCAGAAACATGTTTGTGGTGGCAGGCTGGATGAAACCAATCGGCCAGAACACTAGATAGTGGTAGATTTTTCAGGGGGCATGCCTAAGGTGCCCGCTGTGTGCATGTCATAATAACTCTTGTACTGGCAACAATATTGATTTATTAAGACAAGGTGTTTGATACCAAACACTATAGGTTTCAGTAAAGCCATCATGTAGCTGGGGGAACACGTAATGACCAGTGACCAGGGCATTAACTTAAGATGGCTTCTCCACTCACTTGTACCATCTAGTAATTGAACTAGACAGCATAGGGGCATATCTGCTCATGCAGATATGCGCTCATATTTAATATAATGCACCTGCCTTAGGGATACAAGGCGTGCTGTAGGGGTTCCTTACATAAATTACATGCTGAGACTTTGGCACGGCACACAGTGAGTGTACCATGTAGTATTTTCACTCGGTTTGCACCAAGACAGGCAGACTGCAATGGCAGTCAGCATGCAATTTGTATGAGGGTCCCTTAGGGTGGCATAATACATGCTGCAGCCCTAAGGGACCCTCTTTGGTACCCATGCCCTAGGTACCGGGGATAACAATTACCAGGCACTTACAGGGGTGCCAAAGTGTGTGCCAATTGTGTGACAATTAGCACATTTTATCTTGTATTAGGGAAAGAGCACTGGTGCCTGGTTAGCAGGGACCCAGTGCACATCAGTCGAAAAATATCAGTACTAGTGGCAAAAAGTGTGAGTGACCATAACAAAAAGGGGAACTTTCCTACACCTGTGAGGGGAATTACTGTGTGCTTAGTTGCAGTGCATGGGGATTCAAACATCCAGTGTATGTTAATTACCTGTCTTGGTATCAGACGTTCCCTTGCTCTAGGGTTGCTGTGATTACAGAACCCTGCCGGAGATGTCTACAAGGAGAGGTTCTCCCTACCTCCTCCATGCTTAAGTGGTACATTTCTTTAGAGATTCCAGTGGTTGAGAACACGAGGTGAAGCAGGTAAGGGGCTGCTGGTTGCACACTACATACTCAGGGTTTGTGGGTAGAGAGGAACATTAGGATTTAAATACCAACCTTTACTGCTTTGGTTACTAGTGTGCAGATGAAATCCATGAATCCCAGATCTTTATAGCAGTGTGTAATCAAAGTGCTCCTGGCAAGGGGAACGCCTGGTTTCTGTGCAATACCGAAAAAAGAAGGGATACGGTTACACAGTACTCAAATGCACGTTAGGAAATTACAGATCTTTCGTCAGAAAATATTTGACAGCAAGTCAGACATAACACCACACACTGCTCTCTTGGTCGACATTTGATAATTGAACTTACTAGACATTTGGGGCTCAAAGTCAGAAAAGAGTAAACTTGAAACCAGGTAAGTGAAAAGAAAATGAGAGAAACCAGAGGAGGGGGCAGCTAACTAACTGTTGGGGAGAAAATCAGATAAGCAGACAAATGTAACTTTTAACAAACACACTGAAGTTTTAAGCTCTACAATGAATTTTACATTATTGGACTCTTGAAACATAAAAAAACTATTTCAATTCAAACTATGATCCAGAGAGGTAGGCATCTTAATTATTAAGAGACCTGCCAAATGGCCTTGTTAGTTAAATAAGTTGATGTGCATTTCAAAGACAAAAAAAAGATCAATTCAGTGGACAAACTGCCTTTTGACATAGTTTAGTTTCCTGGGGTGTGTTACCTAACCGTGTAGTCAGGGTATTCAGATTGAAAAACGTGGCTTACATGTCAATTTGCAGGTAAATTGGATGGCCGGGTATCATATAATTTCAGAATATTTCATGGTTACTATAAACATACTAAAGGATTTTCATTGGCCCTTATATTTAATGTTTCGCACAGCTGTAATTTTTTATCTCTAACACAATTGTTTATCGCATGAATTTGGGCAAATGTCCACCTCTGCACTAACTGCTTCTCATGTTTTGATCTTTATCAGAAAAGTGATCAAGGGTTAATGGAGGACTTGGATGATTCACCCCGCTACCCTAGTGAGCCACTGCCATAACGTGTGCCTGGGTAATTTTATAAGCATTGAGGGCAACCAAATAAAACTTTAGCTTTCCTGGTCACCTACTTTCCCAATTTTAAATTGCTGCAACGTAACTGGTGTGGTAGTTTCATCTGTTCTGCTGCCTATAAGTCACACCCAAATTAAGGGTTTGTTTGATAACATCCCTAACGTATAAGGACCTTGCTTTAGTGATAGATCTATTGATGCTCTGGGCACTCTAGCTTCACTTAAACCACATAAAATAATGGCAGATGCCAGTTCAGATACCAATAACACCACCTTACACAGATGCCATGTTCACCAAACTGAAAAACTCAGATGTATATTTACATCAACATAGTTGTGGAAATTGCCTCACTTTTTGCGCTCCTCTCATGAGCAGAAAAAATCATTAACAAATTCTACCAATTTCAAGACGGTTTTTCTATTCAGAACTGTAAAAATGTGTTTTAAACTTTTCTGGCAGTTACACCAATCCTCACTCTCTCAAAATTGTATCACAGACAGACAGACAGACAGAAATTTTTTTTTTAAATCAGTCAGTTGAAAAGATTCCCTCTGAAATATAGATTAGAAACCAGCTTGGTGACTACAATGAACCCTTCAGTTTACCCTGATAATCCTATCAATTTAAACGAATTATTTATAATATTCCTCAGGCTTCCTTCCCCCTCAATGACAAAAGCAATGCCCATCCCAAACAAACGGCCTTCAAAAGAACATTGAAGTTTGTTTTGGACTGTCTTCTCTTGCGCGACAGGTCCTCTCATACTTCTAATGCATCAGGTTTTATATGAAGAACTACTTGTAGTAGGGCTTTTGCTGTCCCCATCAATTCCGTAGCTTTTTGAGACAGAAATGTGAGGAAATAATGTTTTTATTAGTCAAAGTTAGATGTTATCAAAGGGTCCTGGGCAATGTTCCCTCAAATTTTTTTTCCACTGTGTGCGGCAGTGGAGGGTCTCTGTGGGCAGCAACCGTGGCTATGTGCACCAGAAACCAAACCACACGTGTCTGCGGCGCCAAATGGCACTCAAAACGTTTACTTTAAAAAGTGAAAAGATGGTGCATTTTCCCACATACAGCGCCACAATAAGGGTCTTAAGGGCAGTTTGCAAATTGGATAAGCACGCCATGACATGAATTGGTTACACTGGCAAGTACACTTCAAGTTTAGAAAAGCACAAGACTTCAATGGTGGTACCATCATAAGATTTTAATACAAATTTTTTTTTTTAAACGCCTTTTGAAGCAGAGGCAATTTCAAGAGGGAGCCAGCCTGAATTAGGTCTATTGGCATGGACATGTATGCATTTAGCAGTTTATTATTTATTGGTACGCAAGGGCTTGTGGAAAGTGAGCAATCAGACAGCACGAAAATCTGTGCCCTTTTCCTTCCCTCTGTTCCCCTCGCTATCCCCATGCTCTCTCTGCCAGGACTTTCCTTCTGTACCCCTCGCTGCCCGTGTCTCTGCCCAGTTTTCCCTTCTGTTCCCCTCGCTGCCCCCGTGCCTCTCTGCCCTTTCTGCCTTCTGCTCTTAGCTGCCCCTATATTTCTGTATTCTGCCTCCTTGCCATTAGTTGTTTGTGCCCGTCTGACCTCTGTGCCACTCGTTTTTCTGCCCCTTTTGCCTTCTGTTCCACTCGTTTTTCCCCTCGCTTTTTGTGCCTTTCTGCCCTCTGTTCCACTCGTTTTTTTGTGCCTTTAAGCCCTCTGTCCCACTCGTTTTTTGTGCCTTTCTGCCCTCTGTCCTACTGGTTTTTGTGCCTTTCTGCCCTCCATCCCACTCGTTTTTTGTGCCTTTCTGCCCTCTGTCCCAGTCTTTCTGCCCTCTTTCCCACTCGTTTTTTGTGCCTTTCTCCCCTCTGTCCCACTCGTTTTAATTGCCTTTCTGTCCTGTGTTCCACTAGTTTTTTGTGCCTTTCTGTCCTGTGTTCCACTCGTTTTTGTGCCTTTATGCCCTCTGTCCCACTCGTTTTTGTGCCTTTCTGTCCTGTGTTCCACTCGTTTTTGTGCCTTTATGCCCTCTGTCCCACTCTTTCTGCCCTCTGTCCCACTCGGTTTTTGTGCTTTTATGCCCTCTGTCCCACTCGTTTTTTGTGCCTTTATGCCCTCTGTCCCAGTCTTTCTGCCCTCTGTCCCACTCGTTTTTGTGCCTTTCTGTCCTGTGTTCCACGCGTTTTTGTGCCTTTCTGCCCTCTTGCCTTCTGTTCCGCTCGTTTCCCCAGCCGCTGTGGCCTTTTGTTTAAATATTGCTGACAATCAGAGCCCCTTCACGGGCTCCGATTAACAGCAATACTTAAACAAAATGCCACAGTCTGCCCCTCGCTTTAGTAACAAAAGCGTAGACACTTTCCAAACACAGCGTATGCTAAAGTACACGCTGTGTTTGGAAAGTGTCTACGCTTTTGTTAGTACAGGGCGGGGCAGACTGTGGCATTTTGTTTAAGTATTGCTGTTAATCGGAGCCCGTGAAGGGGCTCTGATTATCAGCAATATATAAACAAAAGCCCACAGTCTGCCACGCTCCCACACAGCCGCAAGCGCCATAATCCCCACCAGCCCCCCGCCTCCTTACCTGCACTACTCACGCCCGCTCCGCCGCCACCACTGGAAAAGTGCCTGATGTTCGCGGCGTTCGCTTTTTAAAAGCGGCGGGTGGCGCGACTCTCTAGCGACGTCCTGCGAGCGCGCTCCACGCTAGATGGTGCGCGCTGACGTCAGGGGAGGTGCGCGCGGCCTAGAGGGAACGGTGGTCCTGGGTAAGAAAAAGCTGTAGATTCTAGGCAAATCACGACACCCCTGATTCATCCAGTACTGTAGTTTTCAGAGGTCTGTGGTTGGAAATTTTGCCTGGGCTATCTGAGTGCCTGCTGACCCGAATAAAGCTACACATGATCTATCTTACTTCCATGCAACTTTGTCTCCTTTTGCATGGTAACATTTTGGGCTTTTGTTTTCCAGACAATAAGGCCTACCAAAATGTGAGGGACAGAATTATAAAAAATATATATTATTGTTATTTTTATATAGAGCACAACAGTACAAACATAGATGGGAAATAAACACACCTATCAGAGCGTTGTGTCATGTGTACAGTCACTGAAGAGGAGAACAGCCTAATATGTTTTGTGCAAGTCTACTCTGAACCTGAAAGGTGAGGAGAAATTTTTTGAAATACTGAGTAGTAGCTTAATTTGTGTGTCCCCTGTTGAAATACAATGGCCAGAATACACAGATACTTTTTATGTAGTCTTAACGATTTAGAAAAATCTAATTTTGAGCTACAAATCAGGAATACACACTGCACTGTTGATGAGGCATCACACAACACAAAATCAACTGTTGACTGTAGGAAACTTGTCTTTTGTTGCCGAAGCGCCTCCCCCCCAAAAACACACACTTTTTGCCTGGTATTTGCTGCACCTTTGTCTGGAGTGCACTGGGTTCCTGCTAGCCGGCTCGCCAGTGTTCTTTCACCCCAAAAAAGGGACTTGGTCAATTGATCAGGCCTTTAGTACCTCTGTAAGTGCTTAGTAAGTGGTACCCATCATACCTAGGGTAGAGCTACTAAAAAGGGTCCCTAAGAGCTGTGGCAAATCTTGTGCCATTCTAAGCCACCCAGCACCAAACTCATGCAGAATGCCACTGCAGGCTGCATAACAAAGTGCTCTAAAAATGGAAATAAAGATATGGTACAGAGAAGGGGAGAAAGCGAGAAGCACCACCTACCTGCATCCGGCTAATACGGGGAAACGAACGCCGCCACCAGCCAAGAGTCAATCCCTCTGTTGCATCGCGCTGCCGCCCCGGGACCACAACTCCCGGAAGCCTCAGCGGCGGCGCGCACCTCTGACCTCGCGCCAGCGCCCGGAGGCGCTTTAAATCGGCGCGGAGGTCGGCGGAGCTCGGGGGAGAAAGCGAGAAGCACCACACCTACCTGCATCCGGCTAATACGGGGACACGAACACCGCCACCGGCTAAGAGTCAATCCCTCTGTTGCATCGTGCCGCCGCACCGGGACCACAACTCCCGGAAGCCTCAGCGGCGGCGCGCACCTCTGACCTCGCCCCAGCGCCCGGAGGCGCTTTAAATCGGCGCGGAGGTCGGCGGAGCTCGGGGAGAAAGCGAGAAGCACCACCTACCTGCATCCGGCTGAAACGGGGACACGAACGCCGCCACCGGCCAAGAGTCAATCCCTCTGTTGCATCGGCGATGCCCGGGCAAAGGGCAGGCCCTCTGAGGCTTGAGGAGACTGGACTGGGCCACCCCCCCTTGACTTCCACTTGATGACCAGGACTATTTTGGTGCATACTAGTAAGCAATTAACAAACTAATCACTTGCTATATATAGCTGTTTGTGACTTGGGTCCTAACTTTTGTTTGCGTAACGCCAACACTATAGCATTGCAAACATTATGACTTCACATGTCTCTAAGGGGAAATCAACAGGGGCAAACAGAGGCACGTTAGATGATTTTATTATAAAGGTGTCCTCTGGAATTGATAAGGAAATCTCCCTAGCTGAGCAACGAGCTGAGCGGCGACGCTCTATTGAGCTTATTAAAAATAAACGCTCGTCTTTGGGATTGATACAGCTAGCAACTTCGCCACTCACCACGATTCGCACTGAAATCGAGGGTCCTGATAGTTCGAATAATGATAGTAATCCAAACTTTTTCGAGAGGGAATTTCCCCATTCAATATAAATAATGTAAATAGTGAGATGAACTCTAATGTCTCTGTGTCTCTTTTAACACCAGAGGCACAAGTCCCTGAAGGCATACCTCCACCAATAATGGAGATTTCTCCAATAGTGAAGATTGTTTAAAGTGAAAATTCTACAACTCCCAAGCGTACCCGAAAACCAGGCCCCCCTCTAAATAAGAGAAGAAAGAGGAAAAGTGGTCAACAAAAACGTAAAAACACTCGATCTGAGACTGGCACTCCTAATAATCGTACCCCAAATCCAATAGTGATACCTGCCATAATCACTCCCCCATATTGCCCAGTGGAAAAAGCATCTTGTAATGACTTACTGAGTAGTATTGAACACTTAAGAGCTTTTACACTACCACTTATTGAGAGACTAAAAAAATGGATCTCCAGCTGGGGACATTGGAACAAAGAATCGGGGGAAACGGGGTCGTAACTAAGGATATACGAAAGCCTACATTAGTACCCTTAAATCCTCCTGCCCTAAAGGAAGCTAAACTCAATAGTCAAATTAAGTCAAAATCTCTGAACCCACTGCCTTCTAAAACATCAGGCCAAAATATTAAAAGCAGGGGTAAAGAGAGTCAAATTGGAGGGAAACCTAATACCTCGGCAAAAGTACAAAACTTGAAAGACCCCCAAAATGCTGAAAGGGTAGTGATGACCAAAAGGCATAGAGTGGAACTGCCACCTGAAGCAGTCCCACTCGTAGTGGTTCTCACGGGAGTCCCCCCATTAGAGGAGGGTAAGAGAGAAGATTACCATCAGTTAAAAAATAAAGCTATGTTTTGGTTAAGACAAAACCGCCCACTCCCCGCTAACTTAAATGGTGAAATTCTAAACGTAAGGCGTCTCGCTTGGTCATAGAAAAAAACATCTAACCGGCGACATTATTGTAATTAATTTTAGAGATCGTAGGGCAGTCAGATATATTTTAAATTGGCCCCTAGAGAATAGTACCAACGGCATTACATCCCGTGAACTGACTTATTTTTATCCCAGACCTGTAATGGCACCGATTAATAATTCTAGGATCCCAGCTCGATATCACGACAATGGCTTTCTACCGGTCTATAACCGCTATGCACCCTTAGCAGGCATGGAGGGAGTAGACTGACTGTCCCCTTTAGACAAGGAATGGGGAAATAGGGAACAACCACATCAGTCCTCAGATCCTAGGGAAAAATCAGAGTATCCCCCAATACATAACTTGGGTGAAATGGAGAAACACCTGGATCAATTAAAAGACGATGTTTTAATAAAGAATGGCATAGTTTCAGCCCCACATATGCAACTTTGTAAACCAATGTCAACATTACCAGTAGAAGCCAAGTCGAATAACATCTGTGATATAAAAATACTTAGTTGGAATGTGGCAAGATTGGAACCTAGATTGACGGATAAAGATTGGGTTGAATTAATCTCAGGTTATGACATAATAATGTTTCAAGAAACTTGGGTGCCCTATGATTTGAATGTTACTGGGTTTCACTGTTATAATATAGCGGCTCGTAAATCAAATTTTGGTCATGCTGTTGGAGGGCTGTTGTTGGCTTTAGCATTCTGGCTGGGGGGAAACATAGGACTATCAACACAGGGAACCCTAACATCCAAGCTATTGAATATACACGGCATGTTCCTTTTGTCTTGATAAACTTTTATAATAATGATTTTATTTCGACCCCAAATTAAAACTAAATTTATCTCCAACTTAGAGGATAGCCGGGCGAAAGTGAAGGACTCTAAATTATTTTAGGTGGGGATTTCAACGCCCAGTTATCAAATAATAATTGGCAAGAAAAACAAGGGAATGGGTATCCGGTAAATCAAAGGGGACAAGAATTGCAAAGTTTGTTAGATGAGCATATTTTGACAAATATCATGGATTCTGGTCAGAAGACCTCGCTACAGCAAGTGCCTACACACAGAGGTCGAGTTAGCACCTCTAATATTGATTTTATCTGTGTCTCCTCTGGTATGGCAGATCGCATAATAGCAACAGATGTCTTAGCTACAGAATTCGAGGATCATAATCCCGTAACAGTAACTATGAGGCTAGACCCCCGACCTGTCTTCTGTGTGACACAAGGAGCAAGAGATACAAGTGTAACCACAGATAAACTAAGGCTAACATGGAAAGAAATAGACAAATCTGGAATCACAAAGTCGTTGCTCAAAGAAGAACAGACTTCAATTGATGGTTGCTTAGATTCTACTGCTGATGGCCAGGTTATTATTTCTTGCTTTAGTAAAATATGCTCTACAGTTAGAACCCGGTTATCTGTACCAGTAGGCCGGGGCCCAAAAGAACCTAGGTGGTTTGATAATAACTGCTCTGTGGCGAATAGTAACTTACGTAAGGTCCTTACAGAGATTCCCAGAATTAAGGTGAACGTGAGTGCAGCAAGGAAAACTTATAAATTAGCTGTAGAGAAACGGAGAGCAACACTTCTGGGCGAACGCTGGGAATCCCTGGCTGTAACTGCGGAAGGGAAGTTAAGTAAACTATTCTGGCCCGCAGTTAAAGAACTCCGAAATATGGGCCAACAACTTACCCCGATTAGCTGTACCATCTCCAGCGAAACTTGGGAATGCCACTTCTCTAAAATGTATGCCTCTCCACTGAATAGTGAGAATAGCGAGGAGATAAATGATTTTGAGGCATTTAAAAACCTAAATTTTAACTTGGGGGAAGTGGAAGAAGCTATCGACCAGAGTTTGGGAAATAAAGCCCCTGGCCCAGACGGGTTACCCATAGACCTCATTAAATGGCAACCGGGTCTATGGGCTTCTATACTGGTGAAAGTCTTTAATAGTCTTCCTAAAACCAAAATGCCGGAAACCTGGGGTACCAGTATAATAGTTCCCATTCATAAGAAAGGAGACAGGTCTGACCCCATGAATTACAGGCCCATTTCATTGTTAGATAATTCCCTAAAAATGTTGGGGCGTGTTATCTATAACAGGCTCACTACATGGTTAGAAGATAGTGGGATCCTGTCCCCATGCCAACTAGGATTTAGAAATAGGGTTGGTACAGTTGAACAATGCCTCAACTTGAAACTAATTATTGATAAATATAATATTGCATGGTTGGTTCCCATTTATTCAGCATTTATGGACCTATCCTCAGCTTTTGATTTTGTTAATAGGTCCAAACTTTGGTCTATTTTATTGGAGTATGGTCTGGATGCTGCCCTGGTTCACTTTTTAGCTTTTTTACATACAGATTCAAAATCCAGAGTGAGAATAGGTATGGGTGGAGAATTATCAGGAATAATTAATATAGGTAGAGGAGTCAGGCAGGGGTGCGTTTTAGCACCCTTGCTCTTCATAATCTATATTAATGGCTTGAGTAAGTGTCTTGGTAAATCAACCCCCGACGTCCCGCTAATAAATGGCAAACCGGTACCTGCTCTTCTGTATGCCGACGATGCAGTGTTATTGGGACGTACACCTAACTCACTCCGTACTCTGGTTTTAAATTTTACAGATTTTATGGATAAATTGGATTTGAGGGTAAATTTAAAAAAATCTTTTATAATGTCTTGTGGGCCAGGTAAGCGGCAGATGAACTCCATACAGGTTGGAGAAGGAAAACTTATTGGAACTCATAACTTTCCATATTTGGGAGTGACCGTTGCTGCGAATGGCTCGTGGACTGGGCATTTGGCCCAGGCCACGGGCAAATTCTCAAAGGCCACTAACTCAATTTTAAGTATCCCAAGACCAAAGAGATATGATGCAATTAAAGAGATTGTAAAAAATTTAAATTACAGTGTGTCCCGGTAGCGACCAACGGGGCAGCAGTATGGGGCATTGGGAAAAGTACCACTATTCAGCAAATAGAGAACAGGTTCTGTAGGAAATTGCCAAGTGTCCCTATTTATTCATCAAATTTTATCACACATAGCAAATTAAACCTTTCATTTGTATCAGATTTTGTTAATACCCGCCCAGCTTTATTTTGGCACTCGGTTTGGACGAACCAGTCAGCAAAACTTACACAGGAGATAATAACTGACTGCTTAAACTGCGAAAGAGGGAGGAAGATCCCGTGGCTTCAATATGTGTATACTAGCCTGGAGGAAGTAGGTTTGAGAAATATTTTTGTTAACCCAACTGAAGCTAGTAATATTAAGAAATCTGAATTAAAAGAAGCACTAAGAGCACTTTATTTACAGAAAAGGCTGAAGATTGAATCAGGGAAAAACACAGTCGCTAAGTATTTGAAATCTGTGTCGCCTAAATGTACTTTGGCATTGTACTTAACATTACCACTGACTAACTGGGAAAGAAGTCTATTATTTCGTCTAAGGGCTGGCACTGTGAGGTATCTGTTAAATTTTCCTTTGGGTTATCAGCAAAGCACAGTTAAAATTAGCTGCCCTTGTGATGGACAAAGCATACAAAATGATCTGCACTTTATTTTTTGTTGTAAATTTTATGTGAAATACACTTAATGGTTACTAATTCCGTTTTTTTAAAAAACACAAACCAATTACCTTGGAATAATCCTATCAGGCACTGCTAAATCTAGATAACGAAGAAATAATTTGCCGTATCGGTACCTTTTTAAAAATTGCTGTTGGAGCACGCAAAATGTTTAAACTGTAATTAAACCTGTACTTTTTTTTTATTGTATTTTATGGACAGCAGTATTTTATGGGATATGCATTATGACATGTACTTTTATGAATTGAAAAATTCGAATAAAGATTCTTTGAATTGAAATGGTACACACCTGTGCCATGTCCCCGTACACTGCATGTACTATTTGTAAGTCACCCACACAGTAGGCCTTACAGTCATAAAGCAAAGTGCATTATATAACATATAAGGACATATGTGAATGAGCACAGATGCCCCTGTGCTGGCCAGTTCAATTACTGAGTACAAGTGAAAAATGAAGCTATGTTAAGGTATGTACTGGGCACTGGTCAAAACGAGTTTCGCAGCTACACATTGGCTACACTGAAACCTATGATCTTTGGTATTAAATACCTCATATTAATAAACCCACACTGATTCCTACCGACCTCTAGTGTATTGGCTGACTGGTATAGACTAGCCTGCCACCACAGACATGTTTGACCCACTGTAGGTGAGAGTCATCGGTCTCTGAGGGCAGAAACAGTGGCTGCTCTGGCAGGAGATGTTATCACCTCCTCCAAGCAGGATGACAAGTAATCAGTAAATCAAGGCAGGTGAATTCAAAGGCTCTCCCCACCTTTGATATGAAACCCTGGCTTCCCCAGACAGTGGAATTGCCACCCACTGCCCAGGGCCCATTTGGCACCAGGACAGGAAGTGGTCATACAGAGGGTGTAGTCACCCTAAAGGTAAGTAGCCCATTGTCCACTACCTGACACTCCCTGCAATGCCCTGGATACAGTATTTAGGTGGCAGCACTGATCCCGGGACTACTTCTTTTTGTTTGTCAAACCTGGAGTGGACAAAGAAGATTTCCACAAGAAAGGAGGCGAAACAACTGACTTGGCGCCAACCCTAAGCCTGCCTGCTGCACATGATCCTTGTGGAGAACTGACATGCCCTGCTGTTATGCAGCCTCCAAGAAACTGGAGGGCTGCTAGGGCTTTGCAAATCACAGAACTCCCTTGGAGTAGGTTCTCCCCTGCAGCCGCAGGCACTCAAGAAGCAAGGCCCAGTTCACCGTCCTGCGACTTACCGGGAATACTGACGCTGCTCCTGCCCAGGAAGAGGTCACCGTGCTCCCTCAGGTCTGATCCATTCTCCCTCCAAGTGCGGAGTCAAAAGGACCAACCGGAGCCGCACAGTACCAACAGCTGGTGTACCGGACCACTGGCAGCAACCATGGCTTGTTGTGTCCAGACACCAACACCAAGGAATACTGGCATGTACGTCAAGGGACCTCATAGATCATGACTTCCACATCAAGAGTGGGCCAGCTATTTTGTTTGCCCCTTTTCTGCAGAACCAAGACAAAAAGTAAGCCTCCGACCATTGCCCCAACACGTTAAAGTACCCCTGCAATCACACCCCACAGCTCAAGTCCAAAGGAGGCGACGGTGCCAATGGGGTCCCGAGACCCTCAAAGGCTGAGCTCACCCATGGGATTGCCCAGACTGAAGTCCCAGTCACCACCTGCAGTCCCAGCTTGCTGCCTCTTTTCAACCAGACCATTACTCATTGAAGTGGACAGGGCACCAGACGCTGAAACATACCGCTGCACCTGGACACCCCAGGCCCACTCGAGGTGTTGCCTTGGACCTTGCCCCATACTCAACTTAAGTTCCGGAGAAGGGTCTTGTAAGTCGCTGACAAGTGCTTGAATGCAGAATATGTCTTTCCCCCAGAGGATAACATTACCGCTCCAGAAATTGCATTGTGAACTTTTGAAACCTGTAAAAATTAATAACTCAAAAAGTACTTAACCGATTCCGATCTTGGTATCTAAATTCATATAAAATGTGTTATTTTTGTAAATTGGTGATGGATTTCTTTTTTGAGTTTCACTTACTGCCTTTGTGTGTGCAATAAATGCTTAGCACTATCTTTTGATGAGCCTAACTGCCCGCCCACACTACCACAAGAGAGAGCATTTGGGTTATCATTTCTGCCTCTATAAACCAACTGGGTTTGTTTGGACTCTGTGTACCTCATTTTCTTCAACTATATAAAGAGCCAGCTTCCTAAAATGACTAACATCAAAGGAAGGTGTAACAGTGAGGGCCGCTGCCACAACCATTTGCGAAAAACTTCTCTCCCTCAACTCCTTCTTTCCTTTTAGTCACAGAATTTTACAGTTCTTCCTACCTCTGTGCATTTCAGAAGATGCACTATTTCTATTTGTATGTAACTTGCAGTTGCACTGATGGAAGTCAATCTGCTTTCATCGCTTAAGCTACAAACTTCTTCATCTGGTCAAAGGCGCTCCTCACTTTTTATGAGGCTCTGGGCTGAATTCATGAAATGGTGGACTCTTTGCTTAAGGTTCAAACAGGAATTGCGCTTGGATACATGTTTGTAACTTAGGAGGGTATCAGTGCCAGGACTCTGGCATCTCTCTGGAAGTAAAAAACGTGGTTCATCTTCATCCTGCGATATTTATTCCACAAAGACATGCTTATTCTCCAGATCATACTGAAGAAGATCCATTACCCTGTTGGCTATCAACTGGGCCGGGTAATCTCCTTCCATTCTTCCTCGCAGTCCCATTACCCTAATTTGGCTTTGTCATATTGCATTCTTCATAACTTCTGTAATCTATTATCACATCTGATAATGGCGTGCCTATTATCGCACATTTAGTGGTCTCTTGTGTTGGTTTCTTTTTTTTTACCAACTCATGTGTCAGTTATACCCTCTAATGAGGATACTTATCAAATGTTCCCTCAAGCCTAGAAATAGAATTCTCAGTCTTGCCTGGTGCTGTAGACCTACTGCCTATAGTGAGAGACCCACATTCCACCTGCGATTGCTCTCTGGGTTTTGCCTTAGACCTTCTCCCATGTGGTAAAAAGATTTCACTTTGCCATAAAGAGATGCTATCCTTTAATCAGTGAACTGTTTTTATTTGGAGATATGCGGGAATGCTGGGTGTTAGGGTTTCTGGCATTACTACTAATTCTGGAGCTTTCGGCACAGAAATGTGTGGTAATTCAGTTTTTTGTTTACAAAGATTGACATTTGCCGGCATTCAGAGAAAGTGGGATCCATGCAAGGCACACCCCATGGACTTCCACTGGGCTCTAATTTTCAGAAATCTCTAGTTGCTTGCTTTCTGCGTAGGGTAAGTGTTTAAAAGCACATCAAATCAGTACAAGATAGATTCCTGGAATTGTCTTGATGTTCTCACAAGTGAGGACAACAAAGACTTAAGAACACTTGTAATAAGTTCGACATACAATTCCCAGAACTAACAAAGTTGAATTTGTAGTAGGCCTGTCTGGAGCGGCAACCTCTAAGTGAACCAAGATAAGACAGCCCAAATTCAGAAGGCAGAGAAAGTGTATTGGAATTTTGTAAAACAATTGCTGAACATGACTGATTATTGCAGTCACTATCATAGATCATAAGCAACTTCCTGAGTCAAGATATGTTCATGCATTGCCCATGTGTTTGTAAGAGGGGCAATCCACGTGTTCCCAACCTCAGTGGTGTTGAAGAGAGAGAAAGTCTGATAGCACAATGGTCAGAAAACATCTGCAAAGTCTTGTGATGCTAGGAGCCACAGTCAAAAACATTCTTGAAGAGATAATTACATATTTGAGTCTGCGCTACCAGTTACAGGGAGATTTAGTTCAGACGAGGGCCAAATCACTGTACAAAACCAAGGTGCTTATCCTGGGTGCAATCAATGGATCCTGAATCCCTGTCCACAGTAAGATGCATGTGTGCACAGCAACCCAGCTCCAATCTTAATGCCACACAAGGAGTCTTGTGGAACACGCCCAATAAGAAGCCTGAAGCTTAATACTGATAGTTTATCTGTGAACCTATGTCTTTTACCTGTGTGAACTGGCGGACACTTTTAACAGCTGCATTCCCTTCACTTCAAGTATTATAAGAAAAACATTGAAACAATATCTCAAAGACTAGGATGCAAAGTCAGCTTCGCTAGTTTCAACTGCTGTGCACTGGGAAAGAGAAGTTACAATTTTGATTTCTGAAGTTAAATGGAGTTTTCCTTGTACCAAAAGAAAGAAATGTAATTCTCTCATAATTATCAGTTCAAAATCTATAGTAGCATACTGATATTCTTTGTTGCAATGAAAGCTTGTTCACTTTAATAATGTTTTTTATTTTGACTAACTGATTTCATGCCCTTTCACAACATTGTAAGTGTGAAAAAGGCGCTTTCAGCATAGCATCCTTGGGGAGGAAGGGGAGGGATTACATACCAATATTGAGCGGTCACAGCAATAATACCGTTTCTCACAGGTCAAGACACCTTACACTGTGTGTCAGCATCATATTTAAAATGGACTGGAAAGGATATATATGTATTTCTGCAAATGACTATGGTCTTTCTACTCTAATATTAAGATCGCAATCCAGTTTACTCTCCTCAACTACCCTATTGTAGGCTTGGTACGCTTGCATCTGCTGAAGTCAAGTTCTCTCAGTGCCTCACACACCACAGTAGTATAAAACCAACAAGTCAGTGGATGTTCAACGTGTAATGACTATGCTATATTCTGCTCTTGTCCTTCATGCAATGGCCGTACAGCTTCATATATATTTGATCTCCCGTCTCAAAGTGTTCACAAGATATGCCTCTCACACAGTTTCTGTGCCTTTTAAAAAGAGAAAACGGACCATGGTGAATACATTATTGGCGATTCTGAACCATTTGCTTGAGTTTTAGTGGCGTTCGGCAAAGCAAACGATGAAGATTTATAAATGGCTCGGAGAGCTAGACAGTGAAATGTGTTGCCAGATATTTTCAGAATGTATTCTAAAAATAATGGCCTAAAATCTGCACTGAATAGGACGAAATGTTTGTAAAGAATATTTGATCATTATATCTGACGAGATTGCTCTTTAAGATATTGTATGACAGAATCAATATTAAAGAACAAATCAGCATGGCCCAAGCTCACAGCACTGATCTTACAAATCTGTGTAGATCAGTGTAGTAAGGCCTTCATTCATATTTTTCACACCCTTCAAAAAGACTCATAATGCTGGCCTAACACAAAGCTCATTTTGTACCACTTAGGGTGTTTCTTATACAGTAAATATTATTTCTCCTCATTACAGGAGAAACTAATAACCTCCAACAGCAGGACAGATTACTGCAGCTTATGTTCACAATGTCCGTCGTTCCATGAAACGCAGATATAACCATCCTACTCATGAAACGGGCCGTGCATTTGAGGACTCCACTGACTTTCAGGAAATGGCATGAGTTCCAGATATACCGGGACATGCACTAAAGAAGAATTTGGTAGGAAGTGAATGGGAGTATGTATAATTTAACATTGGGTTAAACATTTAATGTGCACAGTCTGCTACTGTTGAACAATTTAGAAGTGCTTTCTGTATGTGTAACAATTTCTGAGGTGAACTGAACCCAATGTTTATTAGTCAAATGTACTTCACATCTAGAATCCTCAGCAGATCTGGGCAGAAGTGTCCTGAGTGTGGTGTGGGCAGGCATTAACTATTAACAAGCTCAGAGTCTAGTCATTTCACGCCAAATAAGACTCTAAACCAGTAGTTCCCAAACTAAGCACCGTGGCACCCCAGTGCGCCATCAGAACTTGCCTGGGGCGCCGCACAGCTCATGGGGACTTGGGAAAGGTTCTCCTCTACTGTAACAAACCAGATGCTTTACTTCCATTGGTGATGCTGAATGTTTCATTTCAACAACTACAGCTGAGCGTGGCGGCTTTTAAAACCCATCATGTTTGATTTGTTTCAATGCTAATCTTTCATTTGCATACTACTGTACAGCTTCGTTATGAATACATGTCGTTACATTTTTGGAATGTGCATCTGTGGGCCCGAGCAATCCATGTGGGAATGCTATGCACAGGAGTTAGGAAGCGTCACCTGTCAGCATCTGGAATGCTTTGAACAAGCATGATTTGGTAGAAGTAAATCCCTAACTATTTCTCCTATAACTATCATTCCTTGTGTATGGTCTGATCACTACCTGATCATGTTTACGATTTCGATTATCAGCTCAGCTACCACCTCCAAACCAGGCAGTATGACAGCCAGGAACTGGAATCGAGCAACTATAGAGAAACTCCATACTATATTAGCCAACACAGCCCCTCAGACTCAAGACTGTTCAACCTCCAGTCAGGCTACCAATCTTTCCATATGGCTAGAGAATGCTTGCAACATAGTTGCCCCTCAAAAAAATATTAAATCACGAAGACCCCATGACGCCCAAAAGTGTTTTTCCCCAGAGCTTAAAGAAGCAAAACTAAAACTTCGACACGCTGAACGGAAGTGGAGATGCCATCATAACCCCGAACTTAAACTAATTTACTTACTCCTCCTCAGAGCATATAAATCCTCCATTCTCGTGTGCAAAACGGAGCATTTCTCCGTAAAAATAGCGAATTCAGCTAATAAGTCAAAGGAAATTTTCGCAATTGTAGAGGAACTCACTAGCTCGGCCAGAGTAACGGTACAGCCCGAGCAATCTCAGCAGCTCTGTGACTCATTAAACCATTATTTCTTCGACAAAATTACTGCAATAAAAGCGAGCATTCCCCATTCTAACACTTCCTTCACTCCTAGTCCTAGCTGCCAAACCCCTGTGGCTTATAGTCAATTTTCATCTATTACTCTTGATTCTTTTTTGGAATGTGCATTTGTGGGCCCGAGCAATCCATGTGGGAATGCTATGCACAGGAGTTAGGAAGCGTCACCTGTCAACCTCTTGATTCTTTCTCTGAACTAATAATTAAAGTCAAGTCAGGCTCCCCTCTCGATAGTGGCCCTTCCCACATCTTGCGTGAAGCTTTCACGGCCTGCACAGAACTCCCTATTTCCCTCCTCAATTCTTCTCTCAGCAGTGGACAGGTTCCTGAGTCCTTCAAATTGGCAGAGATTCTTGCTATTCTGAAGAAACCTGGCGCAAACCCTCAGGTCATGAGTAATTACCGCTCAATCTCCCTCGTACCCTATCTTGGTAAGATCTTGGAGTCTCATGTAGCAGGTTGCCTGAGCTCTTTTGTAGAAGCATCTTCTCTTCTAGATTCCAGCCAGGCCGGATTCAGACCTGCCCATTCGACGCAAACAGTCATCTTGTCGGTCATGGACGAGCTTCGCAGAGGAGCAGATCAAAACATCTCACAGGCTCTAATTCTCCTTGATCTGTCGGCAGCATTTGACACGGTCGACCACAACATCTTGGTCGACCGTGTCCGAAGTGCAGGGGTCGGAGGTCAAGCACTGAAATGGCTCCAATCGTTTCTGTCAGACATGTTTCAATCTGTTCGCCTGGGCCATTACTGCTCCACGAAAGGTAGTCCCGCAGGGTTCCTCTATCTCCCATTTTGTTTAACCTCTACATGCAACCTTTGATCACTGCCTTGAGGGAGAGGAACGTGTTGGTTTTCAACTACGCAGATCTGCAATTAATTTTCAACTTACATTCCACCAGTTCATCTGAATCCTATTTGCGGGATACTATGACTTATATTAGCAACTGAATGAACTTGAACCAACTTAAGTTAAGCCCGAACAAAACAGAGCTGATCCTGACAAGCGGCAACAACAGCCCATGGAACTCCAACTTTTGGCCTATCCACTTGGGACCTCCTCCCGCCCCGGCAGTAACGGCGAAGAGCCTGGGCATAACGATAGGCAAGGATCTATCTATGAACCCACAAATCAACTCAGTGGTTTCCGCTGGCTTCTTTATGCTGAGGAAAATAAAGAAGATAAAAATATTCCTCTCAAAATAAGCAGCCATTTTGGTAGTCCAGGCGTTAATCATTTCCAGACTGGATTATGCAAACTCATTGTATGCCGGTATCCCAGCCTACCAAGAGCAACGCCGACAACTGATACAGAATCATGCAGCCAGGCTTATATTCCAACTTTCTTCTCGCCATCATGTCAAACCCCTGCTGCAACAACTTCATTGGCTCCCTGTGAGCCAACGTTGTGCATTTAAATTAGGCTGCATTGTCCATAAAGCTCTGACGAACACCGGCCCGGTATTCAAGAAATAAGATCAAGAAATACAGTCCCTCCCGCACCCTTCGGTCATCCTGCCAACGTCTCTTGAGCACCCCAAGATTTAAACGAAACAAACATGGCGGGCTGTGTTTCTCAACGCTGGCTCCCCAGTTTTGGAATTCTCTCCCTCTTTCCTTACGACTAACCGACAACCATCTTCAATTTAGGAAGCAGCTTAAAACTTGGCTATTCACGTACGCCTATCTCATATAATTCACCCTTTGCTGTAGCGCCCTGCCCTCTAGCGCCAAGAAACCTACCCGGTGTATGTCGCGCTATAGAAATAATTTTTAACATAACATAACAAATATAGAGCATGTCTACTTAGGTGGGCCGGGCTCAATCAGTACAGTGCTGCCCAGTATTATTGCTGCCCTATTCTGCAGCCCCTCAAGTAATCGCTTCTACGAGGGAAATCAGGTAATTATGATCATGTATAGTGAAGGGGTCCTGTCCAGATCAATTGTGAGTGTTTGTGGTGTTTTAAGGGGGGGGGGTTCAGATGACTGGAGAACTAACTGTGTTATGTGCTTTAAAATCTTTTCTGCCACTTATAAAAACAAAATACCACGTTGTCAGTTGGCTTGCCTTATCTTCCAAAATAGTGACTCCAAACTGCTTACGCACCTTCCCCATTCTTTCACATATTCACAACTCTGTAAAGCACAGCATTGTAATTCAGTGGCACACGAGTGTTCATAAACACACATCTATTGAAACGTGCTCACACTTATGACACACGAATATGCATGAGTCTGTTCTAAGGTGAGCACATAGCGCTAGTGCTTTCACTGTTCACACTCACGGAATGTTTGACAAAATGACTTCAAAAGTTAAACAGGGCTGTTTTCTTAGGTAGCACAGATACAGATTCACAGCAAGATACTTACCCTCCAAGAATGAGCCTTTCTATGACAATAATAAAGCAATTTCTTTTCATACGGTAAAATAGGAAAGGCAGTATTCTTGATCATGGGCTACTGATTGTGGTAATATTGGATTGACCCTTTCAATGCTTTCGGTGTTTAAACAAAACAAGCAAAAATAGGCAGGGTGTGGGGAGGAGGTGTTTACTCCTTGGCATCAGGTGGCACTATGCTTTACAACCCTGTCAAGACAACAGATCCGGGAATATCGTGTAATGCCCCAAAAAGAAAGGTCAGGTTTAACCCAGCAACATTTGAATAGATTCCCTCCTGCTGGTAATAAAAAAAGAAGCCATTACAAACAACTGTTATATTTAAATTTTGTTACAAATATGATCATAATACCTTCATTGGCTCCATCCTAATTATTTCAATGAGAAAAATGGAAGTGCTCCTGAGGCCTGGCTTACATTCCCCCAACCAGCCGAAAAAGTGACATAATGGGGAGCCACAGCCAATAGATCAAGGGAGCCGCATGTTAAAAAAGTTTGGGAACCACTGCTCTAAACTATGCATCTGGATCAGACCCGGATCAGAACGCAAAGGCCATACCCCTCCATTAGCGTGTTTTGTCCATGACCATGGTCTAATTTCCACCATACATATTGGGCATAGAAGTGACAGCTTGTCGCTTTGAGCACTCACAGCACAGTACATTACTAGTGTTCATTCTGCACAAAGCCTAGAAAAGTGTGCACCAATGCATTTGGGTGCAGCACACAGAGTAAAACAAATTATAGGAAATATGAATGCCCGCATCTGGGTTGTTTCCTAATTATTGCTTTTATTTCGATTTTTAGATTCTCTCCATTTGATTCCCAACGCAATATTTTATTAAACGTGCTGTAGCACAATATAACATTTCTATGCTGATAAATGCTTTTTACGACCTTATTGTAGGTTTCTTGTTTTGTGTCTTGCTATAGTTGCAAAATTACACGTTACCTATCATCTCTGTGTTTGGGTGTAAGACAACAATTGGGGCAGCTGAATTGGATGGGATCACAGTAACAAATGTACATATACAGAGATCAGCATCTCGTACATGAGAGCTTCCCAAAATACCCACCATGCCCAGACCTACATATGATAACTATCTACATTAAGAAAATACTTTTTAAAACACATTGGCTTGCTTTAGTTTAGTTCTGGGTCTTTCCCAGGAGACAAGCCAACCCCCACTAACGATGTATTTTTATTGCGAGAACCGTGGCAACGCTGTGTGGTAGGGTACTTTGCTATTATCCATTAGATCTCTCTACATGTTTGGCTTCTTACTGTAAGTCCTTCTCTAAACAAAACACTTATGAAAAAAAAGCTCCCTGATATTCACCAAGATATCCAAAATTCAGGAGTAGTATGAATGATTCAAATTCCTAAATTCAAAATCTTCTGCAAATTTAAAAAAAAAAAAAGAAAGCTTTCTTTCATATCCAATTCTTATATCATCATGCAAAGCGTGGTCGGTACATATTGAAAAATCATTCTATGCTATGGCTCATTTGTTGGTTTTCTGCCAAACTACAAATACTTTAAGAGGAAAAATCTGTCAGCATTGCAGTATGTTCGTTTTGTAGACCAGCCTTAAAGGCACGATTTTTCTAATTTAACAAATGATTTCTTTGTGAAACTTTTGAGCAATCTAGATGCAAACCCTTGCTGAATTCAAGGTATTGGCTAGTTTTCAGACATGTAAAGTTGTTGTTGTTCCCACATGGGCTTTATTTCTCCGTAAATAGCAAGTAGGTAGAAAAAGTAAAAATAGGAAATACAGACCAACACAAGTCAAAGTCGATGGTGAAAGAAAAGGTTATTTTGTATCTAACACTATTTGAAATAGCAATGAAGTGGGTGATCTAACCAGGCCCAACCTTTTGTTGATACCGGTTTAGGGCTAAAACACATGCACACTTTCATGGACATTATTTTTTTTTAACACACAAAAAAAAAAGTTGCCATGAGGCTTGTCCCGCAAGAAATAATCGCTTGTGTAGAAGATTCGGCAAGACAATAAGCACCCTTTTTAGATCTCGTCTACACACTGCTGAGTTGCGAGACATAATGTTAACAATTCAGTGGGATTACAACCCACCCAAAGCATAGCATTAGTTGTTTACTATGTCACTCATTTGCAATCTTTCTTTTGCTTATCTCCCGTAGGCTTCCCTTCCTTTCTTGATTTAGCTCCTACTGGGAGTATGGACCAAGTAAGTTTGTTCTTTCTCGTTTTTGTTCTCTCTCATCTTTTTCCAACACACTATTTTTTAAATTTATTTTATAAGTGTTTCAGTATTATTCCTGGATTTACAATGTACTTTCCTACTTTTAACACAAGTATACAGCTTCTTAAGTATGTTGCTTTCATCCTATCTGCAATCTCTATTGCTGTTTTAGTTACTTATACTTACAACTCTACGCCACTCCATTCTATGTTACTCCACTCTACACCACAACACACCACCCCACGCTACTCCATGACACACCACTCCTCCCTATACCACTCAATTTTAAGCCCCTCTACGCCATATGCCTCTCTTCTCTACGCCATGCTACTGTAAGCCACTTCACTCTACCATACACTCTACACTATGTCCCCCCTACTGTACACCACTCCACTCCACTCTACGCCCCTCTATCCTACTCAACACCACAGCACTAACTTTTAGCCATGCTGAACAAGAGCCACATAGCTGGGTAACATGGCTAAAAGGCATTGGCACAGCCAATACCTCTCACCGGTCCTAGGATGCTTGTTTCCAGTCCAGGGAGGACCTGGCTTGACAGTTCGGGCTAGACAGTTTCCATGAGGCACAGGGTCAAGACTGATTTGCATATGACCATGTCTAAACTTGGGTGGCATGGTGAGCTAAGGAATGATGGATTTAACCCAGATCTCTTGACTGGAGGAGAATGTTTTGATTTGTTCTGCATTCCGTCCATCAATTGTGTGTCTTTTGAATACCTCTCACATTGGCGCGACCTATTGGCTTTGCCAATGCCTGTTATTTATCTTTTCCTATTTTACTTTTTAATCTTTTAACTTTTTAATTTTACTTTTTAATCAAAGGCATATCAGAATGCCAGTAAATATCAAACATAGCACAACCGAGTGTAAACTACAACCATAGTACATGGACATGAGAGCTTTAACATATGTTCCTTATAAGGAGCTCCTTGATGTCAGAGGAAGGCATAACACTTTGATAACTGTATGCATGTCATAAAAATGTAAAAGAATGCAAGCTGGGTTTATAAAAAAAAGAATGCAGATTCTAGAAAGATCAAAAACATTACTTTCTCTAAACACTGTTAAGTTACCTGAATGGGTTCCAGCCAGTTCCACCGGTGAGTTGGGTCTTTGATGTTTAAAAGCTGGATGACTCTAACAAACACTCTGGTTTCATGATACGGCAACACACAACCAATGAGACTATCCTGATTGTAGAGATGAATATGAAACCTTGGAGGAGAAATTAAAGATTATACAACATATTAAGCACCTAGTGGCTTAGCTCCCAGAACACAAAAGTTACAAATGATAATCTAAAAATATAAACAAAATGGCCATTCTTTGGCTCGATTTAAATGATCTTCCACCATTCCCATTCATCGCACCTGATAACACATAGTGAATACAGACAATGAAAAATAAAGAGAAGCAAATGGAGAAAGTGGAACAGTCACAGAGGTATCAATTAACATCCAATGCAGTCATGAGCAATGTCAAGAATTTGATACAGAGAACTTCATAGATCAGTAAAAAAATAAAATGTACAGAAAGGACATCGGAGGTCAACAAGTGTGGGATGCTAAGATTGTTTTATCACAATAGCTAAAGTATTGCAATTGCCAGTGCCAATCCACTGACTATGGATGTACATAATATGATTTACCCAAAGGATATAAAGTCAATTCTGAATTGTGACTTGCATACATTTCTCGATAAAGGCATGGTTTGGCAGGGAAGAGACTAGACCAGGATTTCAATGTTTATAAATGTGTGTATCATCTTGGAAAGGAGCACGCGAATAAGAAAACCATATGTTCAACATTTCATTTGCATTAATCAATAAGCAAATGGCAAATGATATGGGATTCCGACACAAGCCTGGAGGACAGGCAATACATCGAGACAACCACTGGCGTTATGGCAAAAGTAGCCTCAACAGTGAACTAAGGGGTAAACGCTGCACCCATGCTCTGCTCACCTCTTAGCTCCAGTGAAGTGATTGCTTTAGTAAAACAGACTAAGTAGCAGACAGGGATTCACTACCCTCAAAATATGTTGCACCATCATGGCTCTCTTTGCGATACACAGTACTTTCAGTCTGAACCAATCAGAGGAATGTACCTACATCCATTTGATGGGAGCTGTAAGTGTTTCTTTTAAATTAAAGTGGCCTTCCACAACTTACTCCCTGTTTTAGTTCATGTATGTTGTCATAGCGTTGACAGAGAGTGACAGAGGGAAGAAGTAAACAGGCTGAGGTGCACTGACAGACTTGAGTATAAGATAGTACAAACTACAAAGTGCATAGACTACCTAAAGGCTTGAAGATCACGGGGAAGGAGGATTCTGGAAACTGGGCGAGCTAAATGAGTCACTCATTCAGATTAAATAGACTTTACATAGTACAAAATGTCAAACCAGTATGCATCAGCGCTTTGGAAGGTGGAGATTCTATCTAAGAACAATGTCTGCTCCAAGATACATGGGTAGCATATTCTTAAGGATAAAAATGTCTGATCAGAATGTGTTGAGAAGGCAGAAGTAGACACAAAGGTTATGAAAGAGGAAACAAGTTGGTCAAATAACTACAGTATGTGACATTCAAAAACTGTAGCTAAATTGAGCACACACATCACCTTATCCCTTGTTTTCTTTCAACTGCTTTGGTTGGAATTACAGGGAACCTATAGCAGAGTATAGCAGGAAACAAGGCTGTGCCCTCCTGTGGACGAATGCAAGTTAGGTCCTCCTGCCTCTCCTGATCACTAGCTAGAGAAATCCGTAAGAATCAAAACTGGCAGTACAAAATCTAATCATCACACTGCAGAAGTGCTTTGAATCTAAAAGGCGAGGGAAAGTGGAAGAATACACATTCTATGCAAGCATTCAATAAAGACATTCCAATAGATACAATTTCCCTTTCCAACAAAAATGTAAACACTGCATGGAGAAACACAACCATATAGATGGTAACAAAAAAGTTCCAATAATGTGAACTTACATTTTGGAGATAATAGAGAGAATATCTGTACTTAGGCAACAGCCGATTTTGCACCTCAATACGCCAAAAAATGACAGGCATTTGTATCATGAAATTTTAAACACATTAACTATTTACAGAAAATTTTAGCCAGCATTGGACAGGCCAAATAAGTTATGTGTGACAATGGAATCTTGTTCTATTTTGTGAAGGATACCTGTGAATCAGCCACTCAAGGCACTTCTGGGCGGGCTTCAGCATGAAATATGGAGACAAGTGAGTCAGGAAACAAGAGATGGTTTCATCGAGCTTCTGGTTGACTTCTTTAGTCTGCACACTGCGCTCCAGGCTCTTAGACGTATAGCTGAACAGTGTAGCTTGGAATACTTCAAAGGACGAATCTATGCCCATTAGCTCTTCCAAGCCATTACAGCCTACAACAAGAAATGTAACAATATGTTTAATCAAGTAGCAAACAGGAGGAAAGAACAATCGGAGCGATTTTCTCAATTTCTAGAAGGTACATCTAATAACCACTTATGCCGTGCCAGCAGGTCAGGTGCTCTTTAATATCTGGAGCCACAACTGATATAACAATGCCCATCAGGGTTATTACTAAGATTTTACAAAAAATAAACAAAAAGCCTTCACACTGCAACAGACTTGCTCAGCTGACTGTTAGGATGAACACCAAGCACCAAAGAACCTGGTGATTAACAAACAGATCGCTAAAAAAACAACAACAAAAAAAACACATCTAAGATGTACTTTAACAGGTCCTGCAGCCTGCTATATTTCTTCCTGCAAAAGTAAACAAGAAAGAAACCATGCCCTTTGGCCAGTAAACTTATATTATATACCCAATACCTATGCCTTGATCGATCTAGGCGGAGTACCTTTTTTCAATTATGTTTTTTAATCATTTTTTTAAATCCCGCATAGCGACAGACTGCCCAATAGCCATGATGTCATTCCAGCCAAGCATTCCAGGAAAATCATCAAGGACAACTGGATGGAGGAGCTGCTCCAGAACTTTCAGAGAATGAGAAGGGTGAATCTTCTTCAACCCTGACCAATTCCATACCCGAAGGGTGTCACTATTCATCTCACTTCAGCCCTAATTAACCTGGAGACAGCTTGTATTCACAGCTTTTGAGTGCTTTAAACTTCTGCAAGCTGGAGGAGGTCATTCTGAATACAGAAGCATTTGAACAACTGTTCTAGCCATTATGGTTACAGCGAGATTTCCAGATTAAGTGCAGGCAAGAATACCCTTATTCTGACAACTGGCTAAGGGTACCAACAGGACATGTTGTGGGTGTCACATCACCTTCGCTGTGACTTGCAGATTCTTTGCTAGAAACGACTGAACTTTTGAGGCATATTTTGGCATGTGCATTGGGAAATGGCCCACTACACTCAACTGTCCCAGAATAAAAGCCAAAGAAGCTAGTAGGGACCTGAACTGAACTGGTCTCTGGACACCAATGAATTGACTATCAGTGATGGATACTAGTGACCGGACACTGGGTCACTTAAACATTGCTGTTGGACCCGGCCCTTTAGGCAGGTTCACCCCGAGACTTTTTGCTTTTTCCTAGCCTGTTTCTGGAACCTGGTGGTGGTGATTTTAGGCCTCTGCGCACTTTTTCACTGTGGTACAGTGTAAAGTGCTTGAGCTCTCTGTGTATGTGTGGTGAGTGACCTGCCCTCCCATAGGAATGAATGGGGAATATGTATGCCCATGGTAGTTCCTGATGTGTGGGGAGTGCAGGGGTGAGTTTGGTATGAGAGAACTCGTGAGACTGAATGCTGCGAAATGGTATATGCGGCATGATTGTGTCTAGTCTAGAAGTGCCACTTTTAGAAGTTGGCATATTTGTGTCATTTGTGTCTGGCGTGTGATTGGCTGGTGAGCCTGGTCCAGAGTGCCTGGGCCTGCTGTGGATTGACTGTCTGGTTTGAGGATGACAGGGGCTGGAGAGCCCAGGAGGTTGTCGGAGTCAGCCCATGGATGAAAGGCAGCATCTGCTGCCAGGGAAGTGGGAGGAGATGGCACCTGATAGTGAAGGGCTGTGCCTGCCTGACCACAATGCTGGCTCCACCTACCCGCTGGGCGACTGTCACCTCTGTCCCTGATACTGAAGGGACTTCCCTATAACCAGTTCTAGCTGGTTCTCACACTGCCTGCACAAAGACTTCAAAGACTTTTCTCTGTATAAGAAGGGGCTGTGTCCCCTTCCAAAATGTTCTTGTTTCTGACTTGAATCTACCAGGGGCGGGCGCTGCCCAGCCCCTGGATGCCTGGAGGACTTTCCTGGATGCCTGGAGGACTTTCCTGGATGCCTGGACTACTGAAGGACTTCCTGGGACCCTATGCCTTGCCTATAGTGATGGGAGACCTTGTTTTGACCCTGGAAGCCTTGGCCTGTAATGCCCTACAGCTGCTGGGACCCTCCTTGCTGTGGGGGTCCTTTCTGGGGAGTTTTGGTGACTTCTAGGCTCCCCAGCGCCTCGTGCGCGCGGTTATCCTGATTCCTGGCAGGGCGCTGTGGTTATCCCGTGTGGGAAGCACGCCTGCCCTTGACGTGCCTCCCCAGTGCTTCGTGTGCACTTTATTTTTTATGGACGGGTATTCTCCAGTTTATATGCCCCTCTAGGAGTGCCTACCTCGCTGGTATATTTAGTTTTGTGACCGAGGGTGCCCACCCCTCATTATGCCCCTCTGTTCACCGCCGCGGCCCGAGCTGTGGATAATGGCCGCGGAGAGAAGGAACCGAAGGAGTTGAGCCCGGATTGGCTCAGAGAGACGAGCCCCCTCAGCGTGCCGCGCTGTGATTGGCGGGCCGCGGGAGGCTCGCCCTGAAGGTCGCGCTGTGGTTGGTGCAGCGCTGGAGGCTGCACCGACTAGCTGCGCTGGGATTGGCCAGCGCCCGGTGATGCAGGGAGAAGATGGCGGCCGTTGCGGGGCTCCCAGGACCGAGAGGGAGTCCCGAGAGGAGAAGCGTGGCCTGCTGCTGGGGCTCCCGTGTGCTGAGGGAGCCCCGAGTGAGGAGAGCGCGAGCCAGTGAAGGCCCGGTCCAGAGATGGGGGACCGGGTGTAGCGAGGAGCAGGCGTTCGTAAAGGCGGGGCTCCCATGAGGAGAGAGAGCCCCGCCGAAGAGAGATGCCTGCCGGACGGCCCGCCTGCACCGAGGAGCCACTGGTGAGTGATGCAGAAGCAAGGGATGGGCGCCGGGACACATTGTCGGTGTCCCGCCCCCCCCCCAGTAGCGCGAGCTCGCGCTCAGTGTCAGTGTGAAGCCACGAGGGCTTCAAGGGCGGCCCCGGTTGGCAGTGGGTCGCCCCAACGTGTGTAGAGCCCTGAGAGGCTCCGGCCCGCATTTCCAGTGATTACGAGCCCAGCGAGGTTCAAGGGCCATATTGTGTTTAGAGCCACGGAGGCTCTAGGGGGCACAGTGGTTTTAAGAGCCTGTTTGGCTCCAGCATTTGGCCATTTCTAGTTAGAGGGGGCGTCGGGGCATATTGCCGGTGCCCGCCCTCTCCTGACTGCGAGGAATGTGTTTTTAGAGCCTGTGTGGCTCCCACAGTGGGTGCAGTTTGAGCCCAAGGGTCAGTGAGGACCCTGTCGCAGGTTCTTTGATGATTCCCAGCTGCCCAGCAATTAGTGGGCAGCTGCACCGTTTAGGTCTTGGGATTTCTCAGGTGCCCAGCAAGTAGTGGGCACCTGCAACGTTTAGGTTTTGCGCCAGTGGCGCACCCTTTGACTGGCGCTGCCTGGCAGCGCGCCCTGACATTCTGGACACAGGGCGTCTTAGCCCCAACAAGGCCAGTTGGCCTAGGGACTGCCACAGAGGGTGGCTTATGAGAGTTTCTGCGCAATTGTATGGTTATTGCACCTCTGAATGTGTTTTCTTGCATCATGTGTTATTCCTGCACCTCTGAATGTTTTTAGACATCATGTGATTTTTGCGCTATTGTATTGCTCTGGCACCTCTGAATGTTTTTATGCATTATGTGTCGTCCTTTTCCCTGCGCTGCACCTCTGAATGTCTTAGGCATCATGTGTCTTCTTGCGCTGCACCTCTGAATGTATTTTATTGCATCATGTGCTTTGTTCTGAACACCGCTGAATGTATTTTTATGCATCATGTGTCTTTCTTTCCTGCGCTGCACCTCTGAATGTTTTAGGCATCATGTGTCTTGTTGCGCTGCACCTCTGAATGTATTTTTATTGCATCATGTGCTTTGTTCTGAACACCGCTGAATGTGTAGGTTTATGCATCATGTGTTTCCCTTTACTACACCGCTGAATGTGTTTTCATGCATCATGTGTAATGTGTTGTGCTTATACCCCTAAATGTTGTGTGATACTTAGGTGGTTGTTCTTTTTAGTACAGCTGGTCCTAGTGAGGTCCTGGTTCCCTGCGTGACATTCTCCTAAGGTGTTTAGGGTTGCGTAGGGGGTACTTACCTGTTCCCAGTAGTTACTGGATGTGATTTATAACTGTTACTTTGTGCTACAGTGATTTTATATTCTTTTATTCTAATTTCTGACAGTATTTCATTTCTACTAAGTGCTGATTCTGACAGTGGCCCATGTGGCCCTGTCTTGTAAATAATCCCTTGTGAATATTGCCCGTGCCAGTTGGCACAATGTACATGTGTGATACGATCTGAAGTGTGTTTACAATACAAAAGTTATTTTATAAATAACCTTGTGTGGAGTTCCTTTTGTGGTGTGCCTAGTATGTTGTTGCTGTTGTGTGCTGCCGCAAATGCTTTACACATTGCCTCCGAGTTTAGCCTTACTGCTCGTGCCAAGCTACCAAGGCGGTGAGCAGGGGTTATCTTGGCGTGTGACTTCCTTGCCCTGACTAGAATGGTGGTTTCTGCCTGGCTTTGGCGTCAGCCTTAGCCTACCAGAAATAGCCAGTTCTAGCAATTGCCATAATGAAGAACACAGAGTCAAAGAAATTTCCAAAGAATTTCCGTAGGGCGAATGTTATAATGCAGTACAGTGGTTATGAACTACTGGTTCAACGACGGCTCTGGGGGACCACAAGCTGTTGAATTTTCAGATTTATTGTCCAATTTAAACCTAGTTCAACATGTCCATAATCCCACTCATGAAAAGGGCCACATTTTAGATCATATCTGGACCCATAATATCTCACTCTTTATAACTAGCATCTCTCCCTGTATCTGGTCAGACCATCATTTGATACAATTTACTGTCTCAGCCAACGCCCATAAAAAGCCTGTCGCATGGGTGGGGGGTGAAACCAGGAAAAGGAAATCCTTAAACAAAGCAGATTTTATCGAAACCTTGGAGAACTCAGTACCTACCTTCTGCCGTGATGTCAACATCATGGAGGGGAAAGTTACAGAATGGCTGTCAGCAGCAAGCAACATTCATGCCCCTATTGTCAAATTTTCGCAGGCCCGCAATTTCGAAGCACATAAATGGTTCTTTATAGACCTCAAACAACAACTTGTGTTACGTCAAACTGAGAGGAAATGGAGATCAAGATATTTAGTCGAAGACAGATCTCTTCATTTAGCTCGTAGAGATTATAAAATAGCTATCTCCACTACCAAATCAGCTTACTTCTCAGCTAAACTTCTCAACGCTCAAAATAATCAAAATAAATTTTTAAAATTGTAAATGATTTATGCAATGACACGAGAACCATGCCAACGCAGACACCTACTCAGGAACTCTGCGACACTTTAAACCATTTTTTTCTCGATAAAATCTCCTCCATTAAAGCCAGCCTTCCCAACACCACCAACTGGGAACCACTGGAAGATATCTCAGAGAATCAGAGAACTCTATACACTCTTCAACCTCTATGTATTGAAACCTAACGGCACTTATGGCCCTGGTTAAATCCGGATCACCCGACGACTGTTGTCCCCCGCACGTCTCTAAAGAGATATTTACCGCCTTACCTCAGAGCGTGCTTCCTTTCCTCAATGAATCACTGACCCAAGGTAAGGTACTGAGCACCTTTAAGCACGCTACGGTAGTCCCCCTTATAAAAAAACCTGGGGCAGACTCTAGTAACCCTGTCAATTATCGCCCCATTTCCCTTCTTCCGTTTTTGGCAAAAATACTGGAGGCTCACGTAGCCTGCAGTGAGTCCAATTTTATTGAAGGCTCAGACTATCTGGAACCAAATCAAGCCAATTTCCGCCCAGCACACTCCACGGAGGCAGTGATTTTGGCTGTCCTGGACACCCTTAGAGCCAACGCAGATAGGGGCAATCACCAGGCACTGGTGCTACTGGATTTGTCGGCCGCGTTCGACACGGTTGACCATACCATCTCATTAAACCGTGTCGAGCAGGCCGGCCTGCCCTGAGTGGATCAAATCATTTCTAGCCGACCGCACGCAGGCAGTCAGGCTTGGCAATTTTACAGCCCCCAAACTTACCTCCACTTGTGGGGTCCCACAGGGTTCTTCTTTGTACCCACTGCTTTTTAATCTCTATATGAGAACCTTAATACAATCAAAGCAGAAATATCACCATCTTTAATTATGCAGATGATCTCCAGATCATCTTCCCTCTTGGCTCTCCCAATGCCGTGAGTGAGTTTCAATCAACCATGATCCATATTCAGCGTTGGATGGACGTCAATCACCTCAAACTCAACCCGGGCAAGACAGAGTTGGTCCTGCCTGGGGACAGCAAGAGTAGCTGGGGCCCGCCATTTTGGCCACTAGAACTCAGGCCCCCTCCCACTCCCTCTGCCTCTGCAAAAAGCTTAGGGATTACCATCAACGCTAACATGTCACTCCGTGGGCAGGTGGGAACCGTGATCTCTTCTAGTATCCACCAACTGCGAAAAATCAGGAAAATAGCCTACCTGCTGACTCAGTCTGCTTTAACCCAGGTGGTTATAGCATGAATACTCTTGCGGCTTGATTTTTCCAACTCTATTTATCTGGGCCTTCCTGTAGGCCTGCAAAAAAGGCTTCAAATGGTCCAGAATCAGGCGGCCAGACTGATCCATAGACAACCTAAGTGGGTATCAGCCAGACCCTTTCTAGTTCAACTTCACTGACTCCCGATGGTTCACCGTGTATCCTTCAAGACTGGCTGCTTAGCCTTCAAGGCTCAACATGGCAAAAGCCCTAAATTCATAAAGAACATGATCACTAACAGGGCTCGACAAATCCACTCGACCGCTCGCATTTGCGAGGTAAATTTTATGAGGTCGAGCTATTTTTAGGTCCTACTCGCCCTTTCTGGTGAGTAGGAAAACATACTAACTTTTGTCCTCCGTCTTTGAAAACGGAGCAAATGTGACAGGATAACAAGATTTAAAGGTCTTTTTATTGCTCACAAAGCAAATGAGCAATAAAGATGCCTTTAAATCTTGTTATCTTGCTCCGCTTTCAGAGACGGAGGTCAAGTAGGTTACTGTTAGGTCGAGGAGTTTTTTTTAAAGTACTAGACCTGCAGGACTAGTACAATTTTTCAGATTTCTCGAGCCCTGACTAAATATACTCCACGGCGTAATCTACGGTCTGCTCACCATTTCTTGCTTACTACTCCCTCTTTTAGACGGAAGCACATGGGAGGTTGTCGCTTCTCCCACCTTGCTCCCAGCTTTTGGAACTCCCTCCCTCTTGCACTTAGAAGCTGTAATAACCGCCTCAGCTTTAGAAAGTCTTTGAAGACATGGCTATTCAAACAAGCCCACGGCCAGTAACTCAAGGTTCATGCTTAGGATCTTGACCGTATTAGCTTCAGTTTTCAGCGCCATGAAACCCTAGGGTGTGCGCGCGCTTTATAAATGTCTGTTAACATAACATAACAGTGGTTCTTAAACTGTGGTCCGAGGACTCCAGGGGGTCTGTGATCGTTTAACAAATTAATACATTAAAATTAATAAGGTATATACAAATAAAGAAGCACATTTTTAAATGTGAAAATGTTTTAGATTAATTGTGAAATACACATAAAATATTTAAGCATTTGTTTGGTGTATATTTGTTTCTATAGCTTTGTGTATTGTTTTGAGGTTCAAATCAGAGAAATTACTGAGGCTGGGGGTCCCTGCCTTCCAATAGTGACTCAGTGGGGGTCCCCTAATTTCAGTAAATAATCACTGGGGGTCCACCGACATCAAAAGTTATGGAGAAATTAAACAAAACTAGGTCCCGAAGGTGCCAACACATAGTTTTTTGAATATATATTAGTTATAACTGTTCTATTTTGAAACCTGTTAATAGAAATACTTTTCATTATAGAAAATAAAACAGTGATTCTGATTTGAAGGTATTGTTTGTTATCCACTGTGCAGCACTAATTGAGAGATTCTCAACAGCTTGGCATCCTGGAGTAAGCCCTTACTTTTTGCCCTCTCTAACTTGATAGAAACAAGTACCTAAATGGAATAACTTGGTTATACAATATGGGGAACACCAGCACTGTTGCCTTAGTCTCCTCGGACTGTCCTAACACTCCAATAAAAGGCTTTGGAAAAGACGGTATGATATACCCATGTAGTCAATAAAGCATAAAATGGTAAAGAGGAAAAAAGTCTTCCAGGCCACACAAGTTTGATGGATCCTTACAATAGCTAACTAGTTATTACAGAGAAAATAGGCCCATCCTGTCGATGTGAAGGGAGTATTAAATCAAGGTGTGCACACAAACCTAGGAAAATAACAGCTCTAAATACTGAATAGAAAACTTTCCAAGATAAGGCAGGATACTGGTATAAAATTATCCACACAATCATTCTTATATTAAGCCTTATGTGCTTAGATCTACTACTACTATATATCTGTGTTCGCCCATCTGGATGTCTTGCTATTTGGTACAGTGCCATGTTGCAAGAGCAACAAAGGCCAACTTGTAGAAATGCTTAGAACCTAGAAAAGGTGCAAGTTTGCGGAAGAGACAAGGTGATTACTTATGTTACTGTATTAAACACCCACCTCATCATGTTCAAACAATATATTCCCAAAATAATGTTGCAAGGAATCTTGAAAATGACTATTCAAGTGGAGCCAAAATGGTTCTTGGGAGAACAAGCATACACTAAGCAGTTTCAAATGGTAAATGAAATATACTAAGATATGGATTTTGCCAATAGGAAAATAAATGGTGAAACCGGGAAAATATTATTCATGCCTCCAACATGTACTCCGAAAAATATGCATACTTTTTTCCTAATACTTTCGCTGGGTATCCAAATTGCTTTAGATTTTTGATAACAGCATTTCTGTTAATTTGGTAACATTTGCTTTTCTGGGAAAGAGTTGGCTTAATATAACCCACAAACCGGCATAGCGTTTGAATGGATATCAGGCACTCACCAATGGCAAAGAAGGTATCACGATCGATGTTAGCAGCTTCTTTACAATCAAACAGTAAGGACACAACTTCCTTCCGGGCCAGGAGGCTGGGATCATTCTGAGGTAGAGCCAATCGTTTTAGCTGTTGTGCGAGGGACGTCATTGTTGCAGTTGGCAAAGGATCCTTTGGAAAACGTGAAACAGCATTCTAGTAAGAGTGTGCAGGAGGCAGGTGGCATACTACAACTTTACCCAACTGTAATACCCTTTTTTTTCGATTGTCTTTATTACTTGCATGTACATCACTCAAGATAAAATAAAAACACATACACGGTGTTATCACACTACAAAAGAATTAATCATTAAATACATGGGTTTTATACACAGGTAATTTTAAGGACCAACTAAGTCAACTGCATGAGCAGAGTTTGATACTAAGCACTGTGGCTGTTGGCAGTGTTAGAAATTGTCGAAATGAATGCTGAAGTATAAAGCATAATGTGGGTAGATTCTCTGAGTAGGTTTAGGAACCTGAGAAGGCAGCAGTACGTTTCAAGCTCAGCAAGTCTAGTGCGTGTCCAGTGTGAATGATGCCTAGCAAAAAGATGAAGAAAACTTTCATAGTTTCTGTGACATACCCCTATCAGCTACTCGATGACTGGATTTTCTGAAGAGTAAAAATTCCACAAGCATAGGGTTAAACTATTTCTCATACAGATGTCAGATAATTAACCAAGTGAGGGAATGGATTACTCAACACCACTCTACAAACCAGATGGGGCATTTACAATCATTTGCCAATATATATTTCTTAGACTATAGTGACTTCAAAACAATAGTTGTATTACATAGTTTTAAAAAGTGTTTAAGCAGTACTGTGGCAATTACATCGAATTCGACCTTTGCAATTTACTAATAAAAGAGTGAAACTTGTTTATTGGTACATCTGATCCAAATGACAAATTATAAATGATATTGCTACAGGGCAGGAAGTTTGATCAAAACATACAGCCTTAGGTAGCCCATCCATAAGGGACACCTTTTATAACGATAAACCGAATCAAACATGTCACGTTGGGTGTAGGGGAGAAACACGGATCTACTCCAACTGGGAGTTACCTTTAGACATCAATCAGAATGATGATGGGCCTGTTTGATCTGAATTATAGACCACATTAACATCTCTCCTACGTAAAATACCAATATTAAGGACAATCAGCAGCAGAAATAGAGGGCTTCTCTCATGATTATGCCGATGTAGCATTAAGCGCTCCTGCAGAACACCATAAGTTAGGCCACAACAGTATTCAGTTCAAGATTGGTGTTTGCGAAAATCTGTATAGATTACGATAAGTAGAAGCAAGAGACCCTCCCAAATTGGTCCTGGTGGATCAGTATCAGGACACGATGCAGGAGATATATGTCAATTATTTGGCAAATGACAATTCTGCTATAAGCAAGGTGACGGGCTGGTGAGATTCACTTTCATCAGGAGCTTTCTCGCGCTTAAACAATAAAATAGCACTCTCATGAAGTGGGATGCAGTGAGACATTCACTACACACTTTTACTGAACCCTGATAAGCGTAGGTGCCAGAGAGGTTTCCTATGCTTAGGAGGGTTCAGTTCTGTACCATGCAAAAGTCCCGCGGAATCCCTTCTAGACCTCAGGATCCTTTCTAGAGTAAGAGGCTTACCAATGGCAAGATCAGAAAAAACCACAAGCATCTCATCTAAAGCAACGGGCAGAAGTAAACTTTGTCTAACGACATATGTAAGGCCCTTCCTAACTAGCTATGCTGTTCCGCCCGTGAACATTTCAGGATAGAGTGTGCCTACTGCAGCCTATCTTTCCACATCATTCCCACTGAATAAACACTTGTTATCACCCACGACCGTACTGCCTTGTGATCACAGAGTAGTGTTCCTTAAACAAACAATACACCACTGACCACCTTATCTCAGAACGAAACCCTCCAACTGCAGACATGGCGTCCTAAAACCATAGTAAAATATGTCGCTAAATGCACAACCTAAATGGATTAATCCTTCGAGTGCTTGATCCGTGTGTTAACCCATAATCACAGGTTTGAATCCCACTGGATCCGCTAAGTTTTTCATCTTGCCAAGGTTGAAAAAAATGAGTACTGCTGAGTTGGTTAACATTAAATATTCCTTACCTGTCAGGAGCCCCCATGCACCCCTTGGGGTGACAGTAAATGCAACAGATGTATGCCTGTTGTGTGTATTAATTTTCAGCGTGCAATGCAAAAAAGCAAGGATGAAGACAATCAGATGTATTAGGGTTATTGGGACGTCACACACTTTGCCCCTACTTTATTGGCCTTACAGATGCAACACTGGCAAGACTGACACTGTCCAACCCAAGCCAGCATTTTAAATGTGATCGGCACATGTGGATGACGGACCTTTACCTGGCTTGTGTTCCCAGAGTCAGAAGAGCAAGAACTGGGGGCTGCTCGCTCCAAGCGAAGGCGTCAGCCCTTTGGAACGCTCTCCTGTTGACCATCAGGAGCATCCAGAATCACTGGACTTTCAGAAAAGCAGTGAAGACTTGGCTTTTTCTGGCCTAATCCCCTGCCCTATCTCTCTTCCGCAATCTGATCTGGAACTAGCACTTCGACGCCCAGTTGCTGGGGCAGCCATGCGCACTATAAAATCCATTGACATAACATAACTACTGATTCAGTAACTAGTTTAACATTTGACTAAAGCTTAACCATACCTACCAGCATTTCAGAAGCAAATCAGTTACCCATTCCCAGCCCTGAGAGGTGATCTTGCTGAGAGGTGACCCGCTGATGGGTCCCATTGTCATTTCTCCTTGTTCTTGGTTGGACCATTATTTAGTTTATGGTCAATTTCCCCTTTTTACAAGAATGACAAATGCCATGCCTGAGTGGAAAATACTGCGTAGTTGGAATAAGGTCAACACTGCTGACCTGACAGCCACTCTATTGCACTCAGACTACCTTTTACCCGGGAAGTGTAATTTGGAGACTGAGAGTGCCACCCTATTGTCAAAACTTAAAGAAGCCATCGAGGTGGTGGCACCAGCTCGTAAGATCAGAATTGTGGACAAGGGTAAGGGGACACCGTGTTTTAATATTCACTTAGGGACCTAAAACAGTCACTTCTTCAGTGTGAGAGAGCCTGGCGTAAATCATATGAACCCAGTGCTCATGCAGCCTATGTATCAAAGTTCACCAACTATTAAAAAGCCATCCTGTTATGGAAGGCCAAATTTTATGAGGCTACGATTGCGGAGGCCGCTAACCTCCAGAAAGAGATCTTTAGGATCTTAAATGAGTTAAGGAAGGATAGAGTGCAAAGATCTATCTTTAGCCAAAAAGATTGCCATGAATTTCAATCCTTTTTCTTAGGAAAGATAAAGGATTTGATGACAGAAATCCATCACACCCCGATCCTTCCCTGCTCAATTGAGACTATCACCCCTCCCCCATGCTGGCTAATTTATTGACCACCTTGCCATTACTCACCAAGGAGCTTTTGATCATTTCAGTTGGGCGAGTGAAATCGGGTTCACCTGCTGACCCCTGTCCTCCCAAAATGTTTAAGATGGCATTGCGAACAAGGAGCTCTCCCTCCTGAATCGCTCCTTGGAAACAGGGCTTGTTCCCTCCAATTTTAAGGAGGCCGGTGTGATTCCGCTCTTAAAAAAAACAGGCGCTGACGCTAAGAATCTAAAGATCTTTAGGCCAATTTCACAATTGCCTTTTTTTAGCAAAAATACTAGAACAGCACGTCTTACAATCCCTTTCCCGCCATCTGGAAGCTAACCATCTTCTTGAGTTTAACCAGGCTGGGTTCAGAGCTCATCACAGCACGGAATTGGTTATTCTCTCCGTGCTAGATGATTTGAGACTCGGGCAGTCAGAAAAATGCTGTGTGCTCTGGTATTACTGGACCTATCCGCAGCATTTGACACTGTTAATCATGGCCAGTTACTGTCGCGGGTCACAGACGTAGGAATTCAGGGCACGGCTCTTGCCTGGCTGACCTCCTTTCTTAGGGACCGCTCCCAGCGAGTCCAACAAGCGGATTTGGTGTCCCATCCAGCCACTCTGGCATGTGGAGTGCCTCAGGGTTCAGCATGATCACCTCTGCTTTTCAATGCTTATTTGCAGCCCTTGATTGCAGCACTGAACCAGATGAAGTGCAGGGTTTACAACTGTTCCGACGATACTCAAATTCTTATCCAGATTGACCATTCACCTACGGCTCATTTAAAATTGCAGGATATTCTGAAATTTACCGTCAACTGGATGTCGGTCAACCCTGACAAAACTGAGGTTTTGGCGGTTACCAGAGTCTGAAACCCCTGGAATGATCTGTTTTGGCCTTCAGAACTTGGGCTTTTTCCCGAACCAGTCACGGCTGTAAAAAGTCTTGGCATCAAAATTGATGCCTTGCTATCTTTGACACAACAGGTGTCGGCTGTGATAGGAACTAGTGTTGGTCTAATGCAGCAGCTGCGAAAACTGTCCCCACTGTTGTCCTTTGCTACACTTAGACTGGCGGTCTCAGAGTTGATTCTGTCGCGTCTGAATTATGGCAACTTTCTGTATTATGGTCTACCAAAAAAACTATTGGCCAGGCTCCAGGTTGTCATGAACGACGCAGACAGATTAATTTTTAAAAAACATAGATATACACATGCCACGCCCCTACTTTGGGATCTACATTGGCTCCCGATTACACAGAGAATTAAATTTAAAAGCCTCTGCATTGTGGATAAAGACATTTACGACTTAGCCCCCAGTTACATCAAGGGTCAATTGACCAACTACACTCCGAGCAGGATGCTTCGGTCAGCAGATGCATGTCGCTTGCTTTGCCCCCGGTTTAATCTCTCATCCATGTGTGGAAGAGCTTTTTTTCCCCTTTCAAAGCAAATATAACCATGTAAAGTAGGTCTGGATTAAATGTAAACTATGTTGGCGTAATTTGGGGTAGTTTTGCATTACACTTGTTACACAAAATTCCCGAAATTACACCATCACGCTACTTTGCGTAATTATGTACCATTTGCAGTAACAATTTACAGTAAAATTTACTGCAAATACACATGTACAACAGAACGTGAGTGGCTGTTCGTGGTGTTTTTGGTACTTTTTTTTTTAAACCTCTTTGAGGCGTTCGTCGGCCAAAGGCCGCCGCGAGCACTACCTACGCAGTGCTGCGCACATCTGTTGGGCAATGCGGACCCGCCCACTCCGCTAAACCGCCGCACTGCGGCGGAATTGCCGCTGCGTCAAGGGGTTAAGAGTGAAATATGTATTCACATTAAACATTGATGTGAGGGTGCAATTCATGCAATGTGCCTAGCCGAGCTACACTGGCTCCCTGTGCAGCAAATAATAAATTTTAAATCTCTTTGCATTGGGTTCAGGGCGCTGCATGAACTCGGTCCTAGGCCATTGCAGAAGAAACTGGTTTGGTACACTCCTACCCAAAGTCTTCGCTCCTCTTCCTCTTATCTTGCAAAAGGTACCCAGATTCTACAGGGCCAGACTGGGAGGAAGATCCTTTAGTTTTGCTCCCGCGAAACTCTGGAATGAACTTCCAATCGAAATCAGACAATGTAGTACTTTGTCCCTGTTCAGAAAAAAGATCAAAACATGGCTGTTCCCCAGAAACTGATTCTGTTGTGTCTGAGTAATGTTCATTTTAGGCTATATCTTATCTTTATTCATTCTTCTTGCTCCTTGCTGATCTGTGTTCACGTATCTCCAGCGCCAGGGTACCAGTGGGGGGTTTGTCGCGCTCTATAAATGTTATATATAATAGAATACAATGCTACAGTATAGCACTGGATGATGGAGTTGTATTTAGTGTAATTATGGGAAATTTTACAAAAATTGTGTCTAACTATGCAAACAATTAAAATGTTGAACTTCTCCTAATGTAAACTGTTGTTAACTAATAAGCCAGAACTGGCTGAGGGTTTATGTTCTTAAGCAAGACAAGCCAAGTATAAGTATTACTCTATCAAATACAAGGATTACTAAAGTTATGCACAAATGGCAACTTTGAGCACTGAATTTCCCTTAAGAGATCCAATGAGCAATTTGAAGGCTCTGGGGACATAAAAAACAACCTCACTCTAAAGAGGTTAGGTTAGAACAGATCATTGACAAATAGTCCTCAAAGGTTGCAGGATTGAGAAGGGGAACATTGACAAATTAATTTGCTCACCATTCTGACTGAGAACAGAAGTCAAAACACTTGATCTGAAACTTCTTGCTGTAGCCAACGAGGGGATGTTTCGTGGTCTCTCATTTGGACTTCAGAGTGCTGTACAGGGCAGCGTGTGAAAGATTATATTAATATAGCCTTTTGGCAAGTAACGCACCCCGGAAAACCCAATTTGAGGGCAGCAAGTACAGACAAAACCCAATTGGCAGAGTTCTTTATGTAGAAACAGTTTTATACAAATAAAGAATATCGAATAAAGAATATACAGTTACACAGAGTAACACAGTAAAAACAAATTATGTGGAAGATTCCCACTTAACTAAGATTAAGATTAACGAAGGTCCAACTAACTTAGCAGGACATACTTTAGATCTTATTCTGACCAACTCCTCAAACATTCTCTGTGAGACTCCATGTCCTCTTATATGGCCACACCCCAATTGATTTCCAAATCTGAGGGCCCAAGGCGGTGCCTGCCCCCTCCACTGTTCCGAATTGTTTCAGAAGACAGCGGCACAAAATTACACATGACATCTTTATGTATACATTTTTGGTAAATATAAACTGGGAATCAAGGAACATTGACGATTATTTAAATAACTACTGTGAGACTGTGAGAAAGTGCCATCTTTCTTGCATGGTATGCCCCCACTTTTTGCTGAATCGCTGATGGACTTTGACTGAGTGTGCCCTGGGCTCCTGCCAATCAGGTACCCAGGGCCTGTGTTCCTTCCCTAAAACTGTATTGAAACCTAAACCCAATTGGCATCTCTGGCCACATAAATGGTACCCTAGGGCACTGTGACCAGAGAAGACCCCCAAGGGCAGCAGTACTTAATGTGCCACCCTTAGGGGCCCTGTACCCTGACACACACACACACTGCCTTTGCAGGCTGAGTGTCTTGGTGCAGAACTAAACAGAGAGTCGACGTGGCACACATCCCTGTGTGCCGTGCCCATAAACACACTGCCCTGGCATACCTCAGTCACCACTCCAGCTGGGTGCACTATGTCAGTGGTGTGGGCACAGGTGCATGAGTCCTGTGCCCTACAGTACCCAGGGTCATTCCTGGGCACTGCAAGTGCAGTGATGCCATTAAGAGTATATGGTGCTGGGAGGTTGTCATTACGAACTCTACAGCACCATAATGGCTACACTGAAGACTGAGAAGTTTGGTATCAAACTTCTCAGCACATTAAACCCACACTGATGCCAGCGTGGGATTTAATGTAAAATGCACTACAGAGGGCATCTTAGAGAAGCCCCCTGAAACCTAACCAACTTCCAGTGTCCTGACTGCGTGGCTACCGAGGCTGCCACCACCAGACATGTTTCTGGACCCCTGGGTCGAGAGCTTACCGCTCTCGGGGGCCTGAAACAATGCACATCCTGGGACGAGGTGCCAAGCTTCCTCCCCCAGGATGGGCAGGGGAAGCTTCAAAGGCGTGCTGCCTTTTGTGAGCTTCTCCAGGCCAATTGCTGTACTCAGCAACTGGCCCCCATCGGTTATGACCCCCACTCTGGCGGGAAGACGGGCGGGAAACCCTAAGTGAGGAAAGGGGGTGTACCAGCCTCTGCCAACCCCACCCCTCAGGTGGGAGAGGCGAGGTGGAGCGTAACTCCGGGCTCCTGCCATCTTGAGGATGGGGAGCCCTACCCAATCAGAGACAGGGTCCTGCCCCCCTCCCACAGGAGAGGAGCAGGATAGGGGGTGTATTCACCCCAGGACAGGGACCCATTGGTCCCAGGCCTTGCCCTACCTGTAACGCCCCATAATTTAGTTTTTAGGGGCACCCTGAACCTTCCTTCCTCAGATCCCATTTTGAAACAAGAAGGAGAACAAGAAGAAAGAAGACCTGCAGTTCAGCTGCTAACAAGAGGACAAAACCAACTGATTTGGCCCAGCCCTACAGGCCTGTGGATCTTTGAACATGCTCCTACTAAACTCCGGCATCTCGAGTAGTCAGTAACCTCGAAAAACCCTGGAGGACCCGACTGCCTTGCTCATCTAAAGACTGGGACTCTCACGAGCAGTGGTTCTGCTCAAACAGCAACAACCCCTGGTGCCAGCCAGGAACCGCGAATCCAGCACACTCTGCACCCGCCGAGCCCGGCCTGTGCCTGAGGAAACAAAGACCACGAGGACGTCCCCCGGCAATTGGGACCATGAATCCAGTGCCCAAGGACCCTCCTGGATGCTCCTGACGACGCCTGCAGAATCACAACAAGGAACCCCTCCAACCGCGATCAGCTGAGGGTAAGATTTCCAGACGTTAAAAGACACCCCTGCACCTGGCACCCCACGGCCCCCTGAGGCCAACTCTTGGGTGTCTACCTATCCTCCAATATCCCAACTTAACTCTCAAAGTGGTAGTCGCACCTGAAGAATCTCCGTCCCCGAGCCTGCAGCCTTTGTTCAACTTCCAGCTTTCCTATTGAATTACATTGGGCGCCAGAAGGCCCAAAAGCACCCTGCACCCAGCCGCCCGAGTGCCACTGGGAGTGCAGCATCTATCCTACTCTACTTCCCCACATGCCCTGTGTAAGTGACCAGGAGCTCAGCTCCCACAGCCACATGGCCTGCCTGCTAGCAGCCACCAACCGAAGGCCCCTATCCTCCATAGGATAACAATGGGCCTACTCACTCGGCACCCAGCTGCCCCTGTGCCGCTGAGGGTGTAACAACTGTACTTACCTGACGCAGGGAGACCCCTGAGTCTACCCCCCACAACATTAACTCTGCCAGCCGAGTACTTCCCCAAAGACCTATAACTGGATTTTCTCCACAGGGTAACATTGGCTGGGTTTCGCTCAGAATTTCTTCTAAAGGTCGAGTTTTGCAACTTTGAAATATTCCTTAAAAATCGTCAGAACAAAAACAAAATTACCCACCTGTCATCAGGAGAGATCCCAATGCTGTATCTTTGAGCCCAGCACTGAACCTGAAAAGTTATTATTTTTTTGTTAACTTTGCTTTATTGAGTTTCAGGCAATAAAGTAAACACAGTACAAACCCCACAAATTTCTGTCTAAGGTAGCAGGAGCGTATCCAGCTCCGGCCCAACCACCCAACATCTTCGCAATTCAAAAGACAACAAACCCTATGCACACACTTGACAAGTAAAAAAACGGATTCAATGTCCAGATATGAGAATTCGATAGAGCAGAGAAACCAAAGTAATGTTTGAATTGATATATAAAAAATGAGTAAGTATCAATGAAGAAGTCTTGGTCTCCTTGTTTTATTCCAACACAGCATGTGAACAACCAGCCGACACGTGTTTCATCGCATCTTGCGAATCTTCAGGGCTGGAAACAATACAGAAAACAAGGAGCTATACTTGGGGATATACATGTTTGTATGTGTGACCTTGAATAACACTTCAGGTCAGCCGTTGAGACAAACATCACATTGGAATATCTCATGCACATTTTTATATGCCCTTGAGATGGTTGTGGGAAAAATCATTTGATGTGCTATGGTGCTCAAAATATGCTCGTGCATATCATGCAATTGGGGTGAGCCGTCGTGCACTAAGGCACCCTACTTGATAAAGTGAATTGTCCTATATATCTCTTACTATAGTTTCCAAATTGTGCATAGTGCAGTGCTACGTTAAAATCTATGCCGATGTGAGGTATCACGCGTGCAGTATGTGCTTGGTAACATGACATATGAAAAATTCCGACATATACCTCTATTGGTTGTGCATCGGACTTTATGGTCTGTCGTGATTAATAGACATGAGTAGATTTAGGAAAACAAGAGAAGGAAGATGATGGGAAATAAGGAGAAAAAGAAAAGAAGAGAGGTTGAAAAAGTTAGATCAGATAAGAGTATCATTTTTTATAGAATCGCTTAACTAAGCACAAAGTACGTTCTGCTCTAGTAGATTAGCAGACAAGTTATGCTTTCTTAGCATCAGTAAGTTCAGGGTCTGCATTCGGTCGCTACAAGGAATAAAAAAGGTAAGGAACGGAAAGCTCACCGCTCTTCCGGTGATACTTCCGACCCGGAAGGGCCCAAGACCATCCAAGCTCTATTGAAAAGGTGAGGTATGATAGCTGCAATAGAGTTGAAGAACATAGAGTTATATATTTCTCAGTAGTTGAGGGTGAAGTTAGAGGTGCTAAGCATAATTCGCACTAGAGTTGACTGTTTTTAAAGGTACTATATTTATTTGGCGGTCCTCTATTAGGAGGACTCTACCTGCACCGTGTAAGTGCATGTAAGACAACACTGCAACATCTCTTAATGTGCCGGCGTATCGGTCTCTCATGTTGCAATAGTTTGGGGCTACTGGCACACCTGCATACTTTCATGTAGCTTCCTATAGTGAATTAATGCTACATTTTATTTAGAGCGGTCAAAGTAATGTATATGGGACACTCTGTTATTGTGAAATAATTATGCACAAGTCTATATTCACATAAGGCAATTGAATTTACCTTGCAAGCGTAGTGCGCTTGTTATGGGGTGCCCGGGGGAAGATGTAGTGCTCGGTCACTTTGTATCTGCAATGCGATACACGTGCAGGGTATTAGTCAGATATAGAAAGGTACTGGCACAGAGCATGGTACTTAACGTTCAGTTATGGAATTACATTCAAGCCGCCTACCTGAAATTCCGAACTTGCTCAATTCTAAGGGATAATTCCGTAGCCTGTACCGGATTCGGTGTCTGTAACACAAAAAATCCGGACGGGCGGGTTAGAGGACTCTACGCTGATACGTGTGGCCAAAATTATCGTGTCCTCGTGCAGAAATCTCGCGGTCGCGTTACCTTAAAGCGTCTTGTTGCTCCCTTCTCCTCCCGGGTCTCCTCGTTCGAAGTGCGAACGCGTGACCCGGAAGTGGATCCTGTTTAAGTATCGCCTTGCCCCCGGCGACGGAGACGTCATCCAGGCTTGCCAGAATTAAAGCGATAGCTGCAGACAGGGGTGTGTTCTTTAGAGTTGCGGTTTCTATTGTGAAACCAGGATGAACGCTACGCGAATTAGTGGATACTGCACGTACTAAGAAAGGGCATGCCTATTCTTAATATTAAAATAGTAGTATATATAGAAAAAAAAGGAATAGAAAGGAAAATACATGGCGATCTGCCATATGCAGTGGGTGATAATTATCCGATGTGCAGTGATGGTGGATGTCATGCTCAGTGCACTATTTTATCTATCCGTCACTCAGGGATTTGTGAGTAGGTTTGTGAAGATGTTGCAACAATCTCGCATACTATCACAGCGGTTGCAGAGACACGTGAAACGATCTCCTCCCAACCTCCCTTACAAATCTAAAATTATCAAAATATCATGTCACAATTCAAAACATAAGAGAAAAAACTTCATTACTTCGTATCCCCAAATTACCTCCAACCGGTTGCATTGGGGTTATATCTAGGGTTGACATATTTATGTGATGAAAAGACATACATTTGTCGCTTGAACTAGAAACCTGGTAGATGTCACTATAACAAACAGCAAGTTAAGTAAAGTTGATGCAGCAATACAATCCTGCTATAGTTATCCAAGTATGTGTAGGTACACGATAAATTCGCTATGACCTGTAACAGAATTGGTGAGAGTCAAATAATACAGTAAGCTCCTGCTATTATGTCATAGTTGTTATGTCAGTACAGAGTGAATTTATCTGTTTACCTACGTTATTTGGGAGTTTAATCACCTAAGAAAAATTGAAGCTCTGAATCAAAGTTAAGACCTAAGCCGACTGCGTACATTTTCATGATCCACGTTGCCTCCGTGCGTCGTAGTTTCAATTCTCTGTTGCCTCCCCTGATCCCTAGGTTTACCACGTCTATGCCATAGAAGGAGACAACTTTTTCACTTTCTGAGTTTTGGCAGCTTGCCACATGCAGTGCTACAGGATATCTGGGATCTTGTTTGAATATTGCCCTCATATGCTCCGAGATTCTGTCCTTGAGGGCACGTATAGTACTTCCAACGTACTGTTTACCACATTTACATTCTATGATATAAACCACGTATTTGGTTAGACAGTTGATGTTAGTATTTATGGAGAAACATTCACCTTTGGGATTTGAGAAGTATTTGGTCTTATGTTTCGCCCACCTGCACATAGCGCAGAATCCACATTTGTAAAAACCTTTGCTTTTCGACGAGAGCCAGTCTGTAGCCTGTAGGCCATGTGGTACAGTGGGACTCAATCTGTTTCTGAGGGTGTTACCTCTCCTGTAGCAGATCTGGGGCCTGTCTGTAATAAATGGAGTTAGAGATCTCTCATTCTTTAGTATTCTCCAGTGTTTGGTCATGCTCTTTCTTAAAGTGTGATGAAGAGAGTTAAATTCTGTAATCAACCTGATTGAGTTGTTCGTGGGCTGCGGTTGTGTCCTGGGTTGTAACATGTCTGTTCTTACTGTTTTGTTGATTCTCTTTTCTGCTTGTCTGATCACGTTACTAGTGTAACCTCTTTTGGAGAACCTGTTTTTCATGTCCTGTACACAGTCCCTGAATTGGGATTCTTCACTACAGAGCCTTCTGGCTCTCAGGAATTCACCATACGGTATAGACTTTACCTGGTGCGGAGGATGAGAGCTGTTAGCGTGTAATATAGAGTTACATGAGGTAGATTTCCTAAAGAGCTTGCTATGTAAAGTGTTGTCTGCCACATATAGTTCTATATCTAGAAATTCTATTTTGGTTTGACTATGCGTCATGGTAAATTTAATTTCCCAAGTATTGTTATTCAGATAGTTAAAGAATTCCATGAGTAAATTTTCTGAACCTGACCATAAGAGAATGCAATCATCTATATAGCGTCCCCAGAAGATTATGGAGTCAATAAATTGGGAGCCCTTGTCACCCCAGATAAGGTCAGATTCCAGGTTACCCATAAAAAGATTAGCAAACGAGGGGGAAAATTTTGATCCCATCGCTACTCCTTTCTTTTGACGATACCATTTCTTATCAAACATAAAAAAGTTGTTATTCAACACAAGTTCCATCATTTCTGATAGCATCGCAGTATGTTGGTACAGTGAAGCTGGTCTGTTGCTCAAACACCTATTCATAGCAAGTAGTCCCAAATCAATATTGATGCTAGTATATAGGGACACAACGTCCATAGTGACAAGAAATGTGTCCGGTTGCCACTGGATGTCAGACAATATGCTCAGAATGTGTCTGGAATCTTGTATGTATGAAGGAAGATTGTGTACTAGGGGTCCTAGAAAGAGATCGATGTACTCTGCGATCCTCTCAGTGGGACCACCTATGCCCGAGACTATTGGTCTACCCGGAGGGAAGGGCTGGTTCTTGTGTACTTTAGGGAGTGTGTAAAGCCAAGGGTATGTTGGTCGAAAAATTTTAAGGTATAGGTATTCTTGGTCATTCAGTAGGCCCGATTGTTTCCACAACAATAGTTTGTCGTTGATTTTAATTGTCAAAGGACCTATTGGATTGTAGGGTATTGTTTCATAGCAAGTGGCATCAGCTAGTTGACCGTGAATTTCTCCTTCATAATCAATTTTGTTCATTACCACTACGTTGCCGCCTTTATCGGCCTCTTTGATGATAATATGTGCATTGTTATTGAGAGAGGTTAAGGCGGCTCGTTCTCCAATTGTCAGATTGTCCAGATACTTGAAGGATTTTGTTATGTTGTTAGTGTTGATTCTATCAATGTCTTCTAGTACCCTCTTGTGAAACTGATCTATTGCATTCCCTCCTGATAGTGTAGGTATCCATCTAGACTTGCTTTTTAAGCCACTCGATAAGCTGTAGTCTGGGTCTATATCAAGCTCCATTAAAAGTCTATCCATGTCGTATGGTGAATCTTCCATATCAGTAATAGACAAGAGTAAATGCGTGGCTTGTACATCTTTTATTGACAAAAATTCTTCTGTATTCGCAAGGACAGGAATATTCTTTCTACCCACATCAGTACTGGTTTTGTCAGAAAAGTGTTTCTTTAACTTTAAGTTTCTAATAAACTTAAATAAGTCTATTTTGAGTCTACATAAATCACCTGTGGCAAAAGGATTGAAACTAAGACCCTTGCTTAACAGTGATATCATGTTTGGTGTTAGTTCATGTGAGGAGAGGTTAATCACTTGGACTTCCGTCTGGTTAGTTGGGCTCAGTTCCTGTTCGTGCCTGATCTCAGCTTGTTTCTGTACTCTGTTCTTTGATCTCCTACCTCTACGGGTTTTGGATCGGGTGGATCTCTCTGGACTGGGAACCGGTTGCCTCTTCTGATTCTCTGAACCTCTTGGGAAAAAGTCGCCACACTGCCTGCAGCTAGGGTTTCGGGTTCTCCACTACTAAGTCCCGCACTGCTGATAGAGGCATTACTGGACGAGACCGAACTGGCTCCTGCTGTAGGTTGAATATTCACATTTCTAGTCTTACTATTGGGAATAAGTAGGTCATATTTACTGGCGTACATTACTTTGACCGCTCTAAATAAAATGTAGCATTAATTCACTATAGGAAGCTACATGAAAGTATGCAGGTGTGCCAGTAGCCCCAAACTATTGCAACATGAGAGACCGATACGCCGGCACATTAAGAGATGTTGCAGTGTTGTCTTACATGCACTTACACGGTGCAGGTAGAGTCCTCCTAATAGAGGACCGCCAAATAAATATAGTACCTTTAAAAACAGTCAACTCTAGTGCGAATTATGCTTAGCACCTCTAACTTCACCCTCAACTACTGAGAAATATATAACTCTATGTTCTTCAACTCTATTGCAGCTATCATACCTCACCTTTTCAATAGAGCTTGGATGGTCTTGGGCCCTTCCGGGTCGGAAGTATCACCGGAAGAGCGGTGAGCTTTCCGTTCCTTACCTTTTTTATTCCTTGTAGCGACCGAATGCAGACCCTGAACTTACTGATGCTAAGAAAGCATAACTTGTCTGCTAATCTACTAGAGCAGAACGTACTTTGTGCTTAGTTAAGCGATTCTATAAAAAATGATACTCTTATCTGATCTAACTTTTTCAACCTCTCTTCTTTTCTTTTTCTCCTTATTTCCCATCATCTTCCTTCTCTTGTTTTCCTAAATCTACTCATGTCTATTAATCACGACAGACCATAAAGTCCGATGCACAACCAATAGAGGTATATGTCGGAATTTTTCATATGTCATGTTACCAAGCACATACTGCACGCGTGATACCTCACATCGGCATAGATTTTAACGTAGCACTGCACTATGCACAATTTGGAAACTATAGTAAGAGATATATAGGACAATTCACTTTATCAAGTAGGGTGCCTTAGTGCACGACGGCTCACCCCAATTGCATGATATGCACGAGCATATTTTGAGCACCATAGCACATCAAATGATTTTTCCCACAACCATCTCAAGGGCATATAAAAATGTGCATGAGATATTCCAATGTGATGTTTGTCTCAACGGCTGACCTGAAGTGTTATTCAAGGTCACACATACAAACATGTATATCCCCAAGTATAGCTCCTTGTTTTCTGTATTGTTTCCAGCCCTGAAGATTCGCAAGATGCGATGAAACACGTGTCGGCTGGTTGTTCACATGCTGTGTTGGAATAAAACAAGGAGACCAAGACTTCTTCATTGATACTTACTCATTTTTTATATATCAATTCAAACATTACTTTGGTTTCTCTGCTCTATCGAATTCTCATATCTGGACATTGAATCCGTTTTTTTACTTGTCAAGTGTGTGCATAGGGTTTGTTGTCTTTTGTTATTGTGGAGCAGTGAGCTTGCTCGCTTCTCCTTTGGGTGGTTATATGGTTTTCCACTCACCCAGTTGCACCACACTCTACTTTGTTTTCCTATAGTGCTTCCATACTGGCAGAGCGCCCGCTCTCTGACAACCTAAAAGCCATTTCCCTTTCAAAATCTTCGCAATTCAAAGCTAGAGTTCGTCTGAGAGGCAATTGCACAAAGGTGCCCGGCAGGGCGAAGGCCCCTGCTAGGTACACACAAAGCAAACTCATTTTGATAAAAGAATAAAACCCCAAACCCCTTACCGCCCTCACCCTCCCCTCACCCCCCCCCCGAACCGGTGTGCCGCGGTTGATTTGAGTGCGGTTGGTGTCTATGATGGTCAAGGTATAACTATTCTTCATCGGCGTTCTCCGATGATGAAGAGTCTGCAAGTGTCAGGAGGAGAAGATATTTCGGGCATGTGACTTCATTAATTTCCAGCACCAGTAGAGCTAGTAACGGGTGCCATATAGTATTAAAAGAGGACATGGATTGGGTGAGAGTAGCCTGGATGCGTTCCATATCAACTATGTACCAAAACTTATGTAGCCACCCAGTGTGTGAAGGGAGAGTCTATGTAGCCCATAGCGATAGGATATGTTGAACAGCCGCCCCCATTGCCAATCCCATCTGTTTTCCCCTAACTGATTTCAATGGAAATGTATGTGCGTTGGGCAGCCCCAAGAATGTATAAGCTGAAAAACGAGGGATTTCAGTGTCAAATTTTTTGTCTATGTCGTTAAGAACCACCGTCCAGTATCCTGTCACTTCTCGGCACTCACATAACAGATGAGTCAGTGTGCCCTCCTCGTCGCACCCCCTCCAGCAAGTCGGACTGCAGTCTGGATTACCCCAGTTTAGTCAGACCGGAGTTAGATACCAATACGTTGCTACTTTGACCGGCGCTTCCCTGCTCGCAGTGTTCCTAGCGGTGTCGTTTGCTCTATTGTATATGGCCTGCCAGTCCCATTCAGAAAGAGCTCTCCCCAGCTCCCTCTCCCAGCATTTCTGACCTGCTGGGCACTGCTTAAGAGTCAGTGAACAGATCATCCGATAAAGCTCAGTGATCAGCTTTCGTTCTGTCTGCTTGGTAACAAGCCATTTTTCGTAAGTAGTCAGTTTCCTACCCACTAGCGGGTGTATCTCCGGGTGCATCAACCAGTGTCGATGCTGGAAATACTGGTATCTTTTCGGGTTAGTGAGATCGTATAGCTGTGAAAGATCTGAGAACTTAAGAAACCCGTCTAAGTCGAATTGATGGCCTGCTGATTTGCATTCCGAGGCGCGCCATTGCGAAAATGCCAGTTTGTCCATCCCGGGTACAAACTCAGGATTGTCAAGCAATGGCGTAGGCGGTGAGGGGAACGTGGTAAGCCCCTTCTTAGTCGCAACCATATCGCATACCCTCATCACTGTGCGGGTGATTGGGGATTTGTTGAGATATTTCAGCCTGTAGGTTCGCCTCAGGAAAGGTATACTCCATAGGGTTGCCTGCTCCATCGCTCTATCCTGGAAGAACAACCTCTTTTCTGATTCAGGCCGGCTCCATTCCACCAAGTACCTAAGTTGGACTGCCTGAAAGTACTTTAGGATGTTAGGGATCCCTAGCCCGCCCTCGTCTGGAGGCCGGTGATAGAGGTCTCTGCGCATTCCCGGCCTCGTCCCAGCCCATATGAATTGTTGTATGGCATCTTGCAGCTTTCAGAGTGTTCCCATGGGGGCCCCACTGGGATGGTTTGAAAAACATACAATATTTTGGGTAAGATGGATATCTTATCGCCGCAATGCGGCCAAGTAGCGACAGTGTTTGTTGCTGCCATCGTCTCAGATCTCCTTGTATTTGAGGTGAGTTTTGCGTAGTTCAGGGAGACTGTCTGCTCTGTAGTCGGGCTTAGAACAATCCCTAGGTATGGGATGGAGGTGTACGATTGAAGGTCCCCATATTCTGGAGCTGCGTTTTGTGGCATCGGGTTGTTGCTCCCAAGGGGAAGGAGCATTGATTTCCTGGTGTTGATTTTGAAGCCAGACGCCATCTCAAAGGCTGATGCAACATTGTCAGCGGATTTCTGCCACTGTTACACGCCCTTCCTAAATCCCTGAAATCACACCCTGGGTAACACACCGGTTCCGTCCCTCCCTCCCCCCGTCCCACCCCTCTTCCCCCTACCCAAACCCCAACCATCTCCCTCACCCTCCTTCCCTTGTCGCTCCACCCCCCCACCCTAACCCCAACAAACCACCATTGTCCACTGCCCGCCTTCCAAAGATGCCGGCAAATGGGAAAAGAGAGTAGGTTCCTCGTGCAGCCCAGTTGACCCTGGGTCCCCTCCCCCGTCACCCATAGTTCTGTGCTGTGAGATCCCCATTTGCTACTTTTACTTTCACTCAGGAGTCGAGATGTCCCGCAGCACCGCTTCCAGGGCCGATGCCCTCTCTTGGGACATAGCGAATGGGTCTGGCTTTGATTCAGCTGTGGATGCGCGTCTACGTCCCAATCTCTGCCATCCGCTCCCTGTTAACTGCTGCGAGGGATTAGGAGAGGACGCCTCGCTGTGGCGTGCTAAGCCCAGAAGTTCCCAAGTTTCTTGGAGTGAGCGCAACTGCTGAATCTTATCGATCCACTTAAAGATAAGGTGGAAAGGATGTCCCCATTAACACGGCACTCCTTTGTCTTTCAAGTAGGTTGTCACTTCCTTGAATGCTTTCCTCTTCTGCAGGGTGATGGAGGCCAGGTCTTGGTAGTGGACTACGGGGTGACCCTGGTATTCGAGAGGTTGTTTCAGCCTTGCCTCCCGCAGTATTCGTTCTTTTAACTGGAAGTCTGGCAGGAAGGCAAGAATATCAGGCGGCGGAGCCGACGCTCGCCTCCCAGCTCCCATTCTGTCGGCCCGATCGATGCGAACCTCAAAGTCCAAGGACTCACCTAGAATTTCTCTGAAGGGACCCTGGAGGTATTTGGCCATGTCTGCCCCTTCTTCTCGCAACAGAACCCCCCTGTCGCGGATGTTATTGCGTTGTGACTGATTCTCCAAGTCCTCAGCGTGCACCTGTAGATCCACCTACTGATCCTTTAGGCAGATGATTTCTTGCTGTAGGAGCTCTAGTTCCTCGTTTTTGGACTGTTCTCCATTCTGAATGGCGGCTACACGCTCCCTGACACCTTCGGTTTCAGTGTCTGCAAATCGTTCCGGAGCGTGTTAAAGAGCATTTCCAGAAACTCTCTGGTGATAGGCATGTCTTTTGGCACCCGCTCATGGTGGGGTTGGAGTGAAGCATACCGCCTTTGCCCCCTATTGTAGGGGTTTCGGGGAGCATTTCTCTGAGCGATCTCTCCCCTTTCTTCCTCATACTCGCCATCTGGCGGCACTCCAACAGCCCTGGTGATCCGCAAGTGCACACCTGTGCAGGGGGTGCCAAGGGGTCCCGATATCCAAAGAACGAGGCTAGATTGCCTTTTCCCCACTACGGTCAGTCCTGCAAGCGTCTTCCTGTGTCACCTCCTTGCGTCTGCTCACCCACCTTAGGCCTCACCGACCCCCAGCGCTGGATTACCTTAACGATCCCGCTGAGTTGTACTAAAGGGGCCAAAGGGCTCTCCTCCCCCTTCCAAGGGCTCCAGTGGCAGTTCAGTGTGGGATTGACAATGTGCGTGAGCTCTCCAGTCCGGACCACCCACCAGGCCACTCTGCGTATCCGATCGCTTCCCCTGTGCCCCCCCCATGCGCAGCGACATTGCCGAGGTCTGCATAGGTATCCTGGTAGGCCTCAGCCGGGCAGACTGTCTACTTCAGCGACTCTCTCCCACTGCTGGGTATGTAATATTCATCCTGTCGGGCCCCCCGGTGTGGTCTCTGTCTCCTGGGCCAGCTTCATGTGATGGGGCCCAGCCGTTAAGTGCCCGGCGGTGACAGCCGGATCTTGCTGCTGAGGTGGGCCCTGTCTGTCTGGATGTGGGAATACAGCGAAGGCCGCCATGCGCAGCCCAGCCCCAGGCCGGTTTTGCTTCTTGTTAGGGCCTGCTTGTGAGGCCCGCCACACATGTGGGCTGTGCTCTACTCGCTGCTTGTAGGCCCCTCTAGTCGGCTCTGCCTCTCTGGGACTGCGAGTATTGGGTCAGGTTACGGGTTCTGCGGAACTCAGCTGCCGCTAGCCTCACTCTTCCGGGATGGGCACTGTGGGAGGCCGAGGTCGATCTCCCGGCCTGTAGAGACCCTCTTGCCATTCTCTTGTGCTTCGCGCCTGGTCTTAGTTGGGGGCCAGCGGGTGCACACTCGCCGCTTCTCCCCGCAGGGTGACATGAATCAGGGATACACCGTGGACTACCTCTTGGCTCACAGTTGGTCCTCAAGACTCCACCCTGGGGCGCCGCCGCCTGCCGCCAACACCCAGCACTCTCCGATGTAGCCCCCTCAGCCTCTGGCTCGATTTCGGCATCTACCGGCCCTCCGTCTCCTGCTTGCTGTCCAGCAATGGCCGGAGCTCGTTGTCCCACTCAGCCGCTCGCCTTCACTGGGTTGCAGGCATCCCCCACAGGAGCTCGTAACTCGTCTGGCCGCGTCTCTCCACCACCAGGGTCTATTGGCTGCCAGTCGCAGTGGCTTTCACAGTCATGGCCTTGGTGCCATTTTCAGTCGGAAGGCGCTCAGTCGAGATAAGAGTCACCGCGCCGCCCCCGACCCTTCAGGCTGCTCCCAGTGATGGCGTTTCGCGTACCCAAGCTGTGCCACAATTTTGGGGTGCACAGTTGGGATCTTGAGCACAGATTGAGGAAGGAGGACCCTCAACAAGGAGCCTCCGGGAGTTGCGACCGATCAGGTCGCCATTTTGGCCATGCCCTGAAAAGTAATTATAACCGTGATTTACTGTTAACCCAATTTTCCCCCATGGGAATACATTGCCTGGTTTTTGCCAACATTTCTTTTAGGTGTCGATTTTCAGAACTTACAAATATTCCTTAAAAATCGCCTGTGTAACACAAACAATTTCTTTCAACATTTGTAAAGTGATTTTATTGCATTTACTTAAAACTTCCCATTGAGCTCAATGTTATTTTGTGTTTAACTTGTGTTGCATATTGCAACAACTGTAACTATTGCCTTTAAAAAAGTCAACTGCTATTTGAAAGTATTCAATTGCAACATCTCATTCTGAGAAAGTATTTATGATACCTACTTGTGGTTCTAAAATAAACAACTATATATTTTTATATATAAAACCATTGGCCTAGAGTTCAGTTCTTGAGTGTATGAGACCATTTGCTGACTAAGTGTGTACAACAAATGCTTTACACTGTCCTCTGATACTGCCTTACTGCTCGACCAAACTACCACTTTAGAGAGTAAGGTTACATCTAACTTTAGCCTCTGCCATACCTCTGTGGACTGTGGACTTTGTGCACACTGAACCTTACTTTGGTGCAGTATATACTGAGCCACTTTCTTACAACTACCATACCACAGTAAAAGCAGCCATAGATAACCTGGCCCCACTGAAACCGCAATCTAATACTACCAGACAACCATATGCAACCTAGTTTTCTCAGGAGAGATGTTGGCGTCACTCCCATGACCAGAATGATAAAGAAATCTATAAGACCTCTATAGCTCTTTATCATAAGAACTTAAAGAAATGCCTGCAGAGCTCATACTGCATCACAACTTAACCAGGCAGGGAATGCTCCTAAATAATTATATCAAATCCTCAAATCTTTTACTAACCCGAAGGCTTCTAACAATGAAATTCCTCCATCTCAAGAACTTTGCGATGAGATCGCCAATCATTTTGAACATAAAATCAATCTCATCTATGAGAAATTCACTGAAGGTAGGAGACCCTTGAATGAATATTTAAACCTTTGTCCTCTTACTTCGACCAATCGTCATCTCTTGGATAGTTTTACTCCAATCACAGTAGATATAGTTGAGACAATGTTGAAAATAGCCAAATCCGGATCACCTATGGACGTAATTTCAGATGGAATCAGTCTTCCCTACAGCACAAACAGGTTCCCTCTATCTGCTCAATACTTCATCTCTCTATGAGGAAGGGCCAAATTCCACCAGAGTGGAAGGCCGCACAATTAATCCCCATCCAAAAGAAGGCTAATGCCCCATTAGTGGGTCTGTCTAACTACCACGCGATCACTCTTTTGCCTCTTCTCAGTAAACTATTAGAAAAACAGATCAACAAACAACTCTCAGAATATATTGAATCCACTGGATGCTTAAACTCCTCACAGTCTGTGTATAGACCAATGTACAGCACGGAGTCAGCACTGATTGCTGTCACTGATAATATAAGACACTCTCTTGACAACGCCAGGCAGTACTATTGGTGCTACTGGATCTGTCAGCAGCTTTCAACACAGTATCCCGTTCTATTCTGCTCAGAAGACTTAAAGAAATCATGATTTGTGGACAAGCCCTTCTATTGCTCTCGTGTTTTTTAACCCATCGGAAATAGACAATCAATCTTGGTTCCTTCCGATCTCGAACTATGGAGCTTACCAAAGGAGTGCTTCAGAGATCTTGCCTCAGTCCCACCTTATTCAATATCTATGTGGCACCGCTGGACAAACTACTCAGAAAGCTTGGCTTTACCCGAATTTCATATTCTGATTACGCCCAGCTTTTGCTATCATCTGATAGAAACTCTAAGTATACTCAGGCCTCTTTCTCAGAAGGTATGACAGCAATTGCTGCTTGGATGATGGATAACTTTCTCCAGTTAAATACTGGAAAAACTGAGATCATGCTCTTCGGTGATGCTTCTTTGCTTCGGTCTCCAGAGTGGTGGCCACCCGAACTAGGTGCTGCTCCTGTCCCCAAGACAGTGGTTAAGAACCTGGGCATCCGTATGGACAAGAAACTTACGATGAAAGATCAGGTGACAGCTACCGTAGGTTCTTGCTTCCATATGTTACTTCTCTTGCGCAAAGCATTGCCTTTTCTTCCTCTCACTGTGCATAAAACACTTATTCAGACACCAGTGTTACGCCGCCTAGATTACTGTAATGCCCTCCTGATTGCGGCATGCAAGTCTACACTAAACAGACTTCAGGTAGTCTGAAAACACTGCGGCCCATCTCGTTAAGAACCTACAAGCCAGAACAGCCTCCCTCCCCCTCTTACAACATTTGCATTGGCTACCGATATGCAAGCTGGTTAGGTTTAAGATATGTTGCATTGTGAACAAAGCTTTGAACGGTAAAGGACCTGGTTATCTAGTTGAAAAACTCATCCAATATTAGCCAAATAGATCTCTTTGATCAGGAAAGAAATCTCTGCTCCTCATTCTCCGTTTCAAGAAATCTCACATGGGTAGGAAATCTTTCTTCTACTTAGCAACCTGCTACTGGAATCAACTTCCGATTCATCTCCATAAATGTTCAGAATATCTTTCACTTAGAAAACTTCTTAAAACTGAGCTCTTCTAAATTGTCCTCACCTGGTCTGTTCCGACAGCTGTACTTCCTACAGTGCGGAGATACCCCTTAGGGGGTGATTCGGGCGCTTCATACGTAAAATAGTTTTTTTTTTTAAATATCTACAGGGTTAAAATATTAAGATTATTTAGGATCATTATAGCGCACTCACCAGAATGCTGCCTTTTACAATTGAGATTGGCAAGGAAATAATAGCCTTTCAACTATCTTTTTTTAAAGTTTCCTAAGACTGAATTGTCTTAATGGTCAGTGGGGTGCAGTTCCATACCCTAGGTGCACTTCCTAGGAGGATTGTTAGGTTGAGCCTAGACGTGCAAGCAATGCGAAGCATTGCTTGCTGTCTGCTCGACAACTATTGTTTCCCGTTTCTGGGAATGTAGGCACGAGTCGGACGCGCGCTTTTCCAGTGTCAGTTTTGTCCGCTGGAGCGCGCTGCTGGCTGCTTGCTGTGTGTGCGGTGTCAGTTTCGCTTTCGCTGCAGGCGAGTGCTGATAAAGGCCTGACACCATGTCCAAACACATTCATGCGCCTGCTAATGTTTAAAGTGCGTATGCGTAATATTTTCAGACCTTCGGTTTAATAAAAAATGCCATTTCAACAGCTAATGATATTTTAGCAAATAAGGATGACATCTTTGCCTTTACAAACAATGAAGATGACACAAACATAACAAACAAATTTTTGCAACACCAGCAATATTAATAGATTAAGAATACTGACTGAACGCACAACGTGCCATTAAGCTCAGGCGAGTGCTGATGAAAGCCTGACACCATGTCCAAACACATTCATGCGCCTGCTAATGTTTAAAGTGCGTATGCGTAATATTTTCAGACTTTCGATTCAATTAAAAATGCCATTTCAACAACTAGTGATATTTTAGCAAATAAGGATAACATCTTTGCACACAAGCGTGCATGCACACACATGCGCGCATGCACACACACGCAGGCACACACCCCTACCCCTCCCTTACAGGGCTCGCACCATCTGGAACACGCCGGGCACTCGAGCTCCTCTGCCAGGCCAGCACGAAGCGGGGTTCTCCCCTTAAGCATGGGAGCCCCGCAGTCTCCCCGCTGGTCTTCACCCGGGCCCCCTCCTGGGACCCGGGACTTCAGATGCGGCACTTCGTTTTCGCTCCAGGGCTCGCTACTAAAACTAAACTTAAGGAAGGCGCGCATGCGCAGGCAGCCCCCACAGACAGTGTGAGCAGTTATGTGAAGTCGGGAGAGTCCATTTCAGGAGTAAGGGGAGTCTGTAAGTGATCCTCTATGCTTCTTGCTACCTCTTAGCTTTCACCTCGCTAGAACTCCTTGTGCAAACCTGACTATTTTGAAATATATATATTTGTAGGGGGTGTTACATTTTGCGAAGCCTTCCAGGAGAACGAGTCATGTGCTCAACATTAAAGACTCCTCTGGTGCGCCCCTCTGTGGTGCAGTCCAGCCTTCAGCTGGAGTGTGCCTGTAGCAGCCTCGTCTAGCTAGGAAAAGTTTTCGAAGGAATGTCAACTCCACCGTCCAGCGCTCGGCAGCCGGCAGGAACCTGGAGACCCCGGGGGGATTCGCAATGAGGGAGCGGGACTCGACCTGCCCATTGCCCGCTGTTCCAAGGGACAATTCAGCGGCTCCCCTGTGAGGTGGATTAAGCAGAGATTGAAGAGCATGGTGAAGCTGCCCCGGGACCGCGGAGAAGTATTTGAAAAACGCAGCACCCCTAGGTACAGCCCGGGGCAAAGGGTTGTTGACACTGCCAGACTGAAGAACTGCTGAGGTGGAGGAGCAGCCATGGAAGAGGAGGACCAAGCGGCTTGTCCAGAGCCCCAGGAGGAGACGGGCATGTCGGATGGCTTTTCCAGGCTCTGGACCGATGTGATGGGGATGCTGGCGAGTGTTTGTGTGCAGCCGGTGACAGGGTCGGGGGAGGGGAGAGCGCTGGGGAGCTTGCGGGACAGTGAAGAGATCATCCAGTCATATTTGTGAAGGTGCATACTGGATACTGTAGTCCTGCTTGTGCAGCGAAGAAAGTAAATCTATACGGGAGGGGGCAAAAAGGACTGAGAGCCATCCCTACACACACCAACATGCTGCAACATCGTACTGTTCTTTATTGCTTTGTTTGATTTTACTTCTGTATAGTTACATACCTTGTCGTAGGTGTCTGTGTGATTTACAGTGGCACAGTAGTTGCCACCCACAAAAACTGGTACTCCTGTTTTTCCGACCTCGGAAGGATGAATGGATGCGCGAGCCTTTATCAGACTGGTTGTAATATCAATACATGTAAGTCACGTAAATACAGCACATATTGCATTACAAATGCTATAGGTGTCACATTTGCGTAAGTTAAAACTATTGGCATTGTAAATGACAAAGCTATTAATTTCGCTATTTTCAAAACCAACACATATAAAAAATTTGTCATTTACGATACCAATAGCTCAAACTTTCCTAATGCGAGACCTATTGCATTGCAAATGCTTGTTTTTTAATGGTATTTGATTTCTTAAACACTGGTATTTCCAGAAGAGAGTTCATTTTCTGAAGGTAGCATTGCCTGCCTTTGACAACCATTTCCTGGGATAGATATTTAGAGGCTAATTAAGAGATTCTGAGAGACAAGGATTGAAGCACACTAACTTAAAGATACTTCTTGCCAGCGCTAGAGTGCCAGCTGCATGATGGCCACCACATTGTGAGGCTCTGCAGGCTGGATGATCGATCCGGCAATAATCCAGCAGCTCGGGCGATCATCGTAAGCCCTAGAAGCGGGGGAATGCCTTCCGACACTGGTGGTAGTAAATAACGGAGCCCTGGACGACGCAGACCGCACGGTTTGAGTAGCAGAGGAGAGATAGCAGGGCCGCGAGTGCCACCTGAGGAAGCAAGATGGCGGCCCGCGATAATCAGAACAAGCGTGGCTGAGCTTTCGGCCCTGCCCGCCGGAAGTGGTCTGCCGCTTCCTCGGCCTGCAGCTGCACGGCCAGTTGCCAAGTGAGATGAACTGTGCGGTTCAACACTATCTACAACACTTGCAGACGACCGGAGGGCCTGACCAGCTGGGGCCCCATATTCCCAAAAATCAAGGTAGGAGCGGCAGGGGGAGAGACAGCAGCTGTGGGCGCAGCCCCCCCCCCCCTTCACCGAGAACACTGACACTGGGCTGCGGGAGTGAAGTGGGGGCTCCGGGGAAGGAGTGTCCTTCACATGCACCTGAGGCGCACGTCACACAGGGGAGCCAGATAGATCATTACTGCAGAGCCCTGTGGTGCCGCTCTGCCGGGCACTGCTGTTCTGCGACGAGCCCCGGTTGCTGGGTGTTGGGGCCAGATCAGAGGCAAAATTCTGGCCCCCCAAAACAGACCCAGAAAAGAGGAGGCCTGGTGGGGCTGGGCGCTCCCCTCGTTGTGCTAATGGCTGAACGAGGTGCCTGATGGCTTGCAGTCCTTGTGGGGGGAGGGGTCCTAGCATCATGCGTGGGCTGCTAATACCGTGAGCTCCGAGAGGGGTTGCCCCTTGAGATGGGGCAACACATCCCCTCGTTTCCTGCTTTGCTGGAGGTGACCACACGGTAGACACTGTACCAGCGCCAGCAGTCCACGCTGCCATTGCCTTAAATAGGACATTGCCCACGGAGGAAAGCTCCCAGGTGACCCTTGCTCCACAAGACAGGCACTGCAACGGATACGGTTACCCTGGTGAAGCACACTCTGAGATGCGGGTAAGATCGCGCGCCATGGGCAAGGCAAAGAGACTGATCATCGTGGCTGATTTCCGGTGGAGCTGCCTAGTCAGCTATAGAAGAGGTCGGCTCTGGGTCACCCCTTGACCGTCACCTACATAGCCGGACTTTGGACATAGTTATCCTCATCTCTACCCCTACCATTGAATCTGTGAACTTGCCATCGACCTTTGACACCTTCTGCTCTGGCCGATGCCCGGTGCAGCTACCTTAATAGCTATAGAGGAGATGGGCTGTGGACTCCCCCTAGACCGTCACCTACCCAGCTGGACTTTGGGCAGACTCTCCTTTGTCTCTCCGCTGTATCTCCCTCTTACCCTTTTACCTTATTACCCTGCCCTTCTACACTCCATTATCTCGTCTTCTATGCTCTTTAAATGTTTTCTTGCAACAGATGTAACTTTGTAACTGGTGTAACTTTGTAACAATGTGGAACCTCATGTAAAGCGCTCTGATACCTCCTGGTCTAGCCAGCGCTATATAAAACTTGAATAAATAAAGGCAGACGCAAGGCAACCAAAATTTTCTTTTGAACAGTGCAAGAACCCTCCGGGAGGGGGGTATCCCCCACAGGGGGACTCGCCAGAAACACTTATGAACCCCACGTCGGTGCCATGACCAAATATCTGCAAAATGTTCACGGATTTAAGCAATCGCTTTCTGCCACTGATCTCACTCCATGTCAGATCACATGGACCGGCTCAGGGACAAGACTCGAACCATGACGAACTTATTGCGGAGAAAGATCGCTCGAAGATGAGGGACCTGCCACACGAGAAATTGCATTTGAATAGACGAAGTGCTGGAAGTCATACGAAACAAGAATGAAGACCTAGAAGCTAGGTCCAGACGTAATATTCTGCGAATTCTGGGAATCCCAGAAACTGCAGCAATGATCCGGGTTGAGGACTATGTTGAAGAGATGCTTCGATCCCCATTTGGTGACTCCCTGTCAGCGGTTTACATAGTCGAGCAGGCTCACAGATCCCTTGACCTAAGACCCCATCTGGGAGCCTCGGCCAGACCAATAACCATGCGACTATTAAATTGCAGGGACTGTGATGTTGTACTAAGCAAGGCCAGGGACCAGCAGGAAACGAGATACCAGGGCAACATTGTGTCCTTCCCCGATTGCACTTTAACTGTTCAGGCTGACAGGAGAGTTTGTGCCGGTAAAGAGGCTGCAGCAGCAGCAGGACATCAAGTACTCTCTGCTTTACCCTGCGAAGCTCTGAATCTTCCACTACGGCAAAACCACGTTCTTCACGGGTCCCAAATTCACTGCCAAATTTGCACGTAATCTGAAGCATTCCGAACCGCCCACAAGAACAGACAGTAGCCCAGCAAAAGAGGACCCACTTAATGAAAATTACTGAGATTCTGGGCGATAAAAGATGATTGCTGTGCTGCGCTATCCATGGCTCAGCGGGGATAGGCTTCCCCCTGCATTTCTCCAGGCTAACTTTCCACTCTAAAATAACTATTCAGTAACTTAACATGTTTGCTCGAATGCTTGAGAGGTTTTTCCCCTCGCAGGTGCACCTTGTCCAGCGACCCAGCTTCCCATCGCTGGGAAGTGCTGAGCCCCTTGTGTTCTCCTCTGGAACAAGTCCTATGTTATTCCCAATAGTTGGCCATTTGCGGGCTGTTTAGGGTAGGGGTATCACTTTTCAGCCATGTTGGGCGGTTGTGGTGAGGGGGGGTGGGTTTTCCGGGTGTTGTGCAGACTAGTACTGCTGCAATGCTTTTCTCTCCCTTTTTTCCTCCCTTCCCTTCCCTTCCCCTCCCCTCCCCTCTCTGGCCTCCCTTCAAGAGGAGCACGGCGCCGCTACAGATTCGGCGTACAAGGCTTTGTGCGTTTGTAGGCGCGGGAGCGCCTGCAATCACACAAAGCTTGAACTACTGTAAAAAGGTTTGGCTGGTGGCGGCGTATCTGAGCCGCCATGTCGCAGATATCTGCTTTTTGCATGAGTTGCATCTGACGGGAGCCAGCTGCGCACGTCTGAGAGTGGGTTGGATGGGAGAGAAATTTATAGCAGGCTACTCAAATTATGCGAGAGGCACAGCTATCATTCTTAGGAGGGGAATGCCATGGCTCATGCGCTCTGCGACACCCAAGGGAGATTTGTAATGGTCGAGGAGGTGCTGGTGGGACAACCAGTCAGACTGATATTGTTCTATGGCCCTAAAGTGGACTATCCACACTTCTTCAGTGAGGTTTGGCGGCTAGCTGAGACACTGGGCCACCGCTCCATTTTGTGGAGAGGGATCTTCAATGTTCTATTAGTTTCAGCCAAGGATAGATCTGGAGATTTCCGCCGGCCCAACCCGTGGTCGGTGTAGCAGCTGCAGGTCCTTATGGAAGACCACGAGCGGATAGACATTTGGTGCCGCTGGCATTTACACAGCAGGGAGGGCACTTGTGTATCCACAGCGGGCACCACTTGGTCCAAGATTGATTACTAGCTAACGTCACTGGATGTAGACACATGGGTGCATACCACCCACCTTACTCGCTCCCTCTCAGACCACGCAGAGGTGCTGCTAGAGTTCTCGCTACCTGGCGCTCCAAACAGGGCCTTCAGCAGGAGACTCCCCTCCAACGCACTTTGAGATCAGGTCTTTCGGGAAGCGATCCGATCTAGTAGAGTACTTTGAGATAAACGTTGGTACGGTAGATTCCCCCTCCACGCTGTGGGAGGCATTCAAATCTGTTATAAGAAGCAAATGAATTGCCAAGTAGGCAGGTGTCCTGCATTCGCTTAGAGGGGATCTCAAGCGCCTTGAGGGGGTGATACAGGGGCTCGAGTCAGAGTACATCATCTCTAACCAGATGGACGCATCAAAGAAAAGGTGGTGGAGTTTGAGGAGGTGGCTCACAGAGAGCTTCAATATCTGGGGAAAGAACCACGCGCTCGCCCTTAGGGGAAAGAATATTGAGCTGGGAGAACACTGGCGGGCCTTTTAAAAAAGCTGTGGGCAAACGAATACAATGGTGAGGTACGTACTGCTCATGACGCAGTCGTTCTCGGACAGGAGGCTCTACAAGCAGAAATGCTCGCATTCTATTCCTCACTCTATGCTGCATGCCAATCAGAAGCACACCCTAATCTGATTCACTTCCTTGACTCGATTGAACTGATATGACTAAGTGATGGCCAGCGTAGATACCTTGACGAGCCTCTTTCAGAGGAGGAGGTGATTGGTGTGATACGGGCCATGCCTGGCGACAAAGCCCAGGGCTAGATGGACTCACATCTGCGTTTCACAAGGAATTTGCACCACTCCTCACGCCCCACCTCCTCAACATGTACGAGGAATCACTGGAGCGGGGTGCTCCCACCCCCTCTGCGAGAGGCACTGATTGTAACTATTCTCAAACCAGAAAAGGACCCACAGCAATGTGATTCCTATAGACCACAATCGATGATCAACCTTGATAATAAATTTCATGCAAAGTTGTTAGCCACCCGATTGCTCCCTCTGCTGCCTATAGTGCGGAGGCCTGACCAGTGTGGTTTCATCCCTGGCAGGGTCACATCCTATAATCTCTGCACCTTCTCTGCAACCATGCAAGAAATAAACGCCTCCCTCCTGGCCGCTGCTGTTTTTCTGGATGCTACTAAGGCCTGCCTTCAACACCTTGGAATGGCTGTACCTCTTCACACTCCTCTCCTGCCTTGCCATTGGCTCCTCCCCCTGTCCCCCTCATGTAGGTGGCCCGCGGCACGAGAGAGGGGTGCCCACATGCTCCTCTCCTTTTTGCTGTGGCCACTGAACCATTGGCCGCCAGACTACGGCAATACCATGCACAACGCGGACTCGCTTTCACTCCATGGGTGAATTATAATGTCCATGTACGCTGAAGACGTGACCCTATACGTCAAACATCCAGCGGTGAACCTGGACCCCCTAATTTGCGAAATTATCCAGTTCGGAGGGCTATCGAGTGTTGCCATAAATTGGGGAAAGTCAACTGTTTTCCCACGCACTCCTGTCACCGACTAATTCCAGTCAGAATTCCCACTGAAATGGGCGGACTCCCCGTTGAAAAATTTGGGAATCTAGCTTAGCCGGGAATTTGAAGAATTAGGGCATTGCAATTATGGCAGGCTTATGGAATGGCTAGAGAGCCGGCTGAACCGCTGGACGATGTTTACATGGTCTCTGGCGGGCCGGCTTGCCATTGCAAAAAAGGTGGTACTCCCCAAGTTTCTATACATCTTTGTCAACCTCCCACTACATCTCTCTGCTGAATTTAAGCGGTGATTACGATCGAACCTGATATCTCTCGCATGGGAGGAAAAGCAGGCTCTGGTTGCTTGGGAGACCCTAACGCTTCCGTTCGAACAAGGAGGCCTGGGTGCCCCCGAAATGGAATTATACTACAATTGTGCACAGGCCCAATTTGAGTTCTACTGGATATATCTAACTTAAATCATGGCGCACATCGCTCCCGAATATGAACAGACGGACCCAACACCAATACATTTGGCTACTTATAGAACGCAGACCCAACCATGCGCTAAGGTAAACACGGTTGGCTGCACAGTATGGGCGTGGCAGGAGCTTAGACTTAGGGCACACCTAAAGACGCTATTTGCCCCCTCGATACCACTCCCTAGACACCCGGCGTTGCCCTTCACTACTGAGACAGGGATGTGCCAAAGATTGCAGAAGTTTCAGCTCCACACAATGGGGCGGGCATTTCCAGACAGCGCCTTTGTCTCCATAGAAAGTACGCACGGAGACGAGAACACAGGGCTGCTGGACAGATTGGCATATTACCAGTTTAGAACAACATTGCGTACACTCTTTGATTCCTTTCCAATAGCCCCACCATCGTTCCGGGTACTGGAAGAGTTCCTGGTGAACCCATCACCACGCAAACTCATCACTCTACTATTTTCTGGTATGCAGCGAAAGTCACCGGTGTGTGTGTCCCCTGGCACAATGCGAATGGGAGAAGATACTGGGAGTCACCTTTGAAGAAGGCACATGGTCATACTGCTGTGCGCATACAAGAGAGATGTCACCTAACTATAGATTGAGGCTAATCCACTAAGTTTATTCACAGATTGTCTAGGACCCCTGAGTGATTTTACAGAGCTGGCCTGAGTTAGGATGCGCGCTGCATGAAATGCCTGGCGGGCGTCCTTTCTGCACCTGGCCTGGGTCTGCCCGGATGTTGCAAGATACTGTGGGCATATTTTTTATGTGAGGGAGGCGATGATAGAATGTAGGTTTGAACGCTCCCTTATGACTGCTTTACCCGGATATGTGCGCAGGGTGCCTGGGGAGAATAGGAAATTGGTAGCATTGTTTTTATTGGTGGCAAAGCTGCGGGATGCGATTTGCTGGGGCCGAAGGCGGAGCCCACGTGTGATTGAGTGTCTCAAGAACGCAGCATTCTGCCACAATCGGGTGTCTGAATTTTGGGAACTAATGCCTGCACAGGCGCGCCCTAAAAATATATGGGAACCGCTGCAGTTAACTTAGATCTCACCCCCTTGATCAAGCAGAGGCCTCAGCTGCAGATGAGTAGGCACTGGGTGGAACTGTGTGAAACATCTGTAATGGCGCTGGACATGCTGACACGACTTTTATTGATTGCCAGAGAGAACCTCGTACCTCCCTCTCTTCCCTCTATTGTTCTGCACCCGGAGACTCATTCAGGGTTGTCGTATGCTGCACCGATATCGGGACATTGAATGTTCAACTGGACTCTTGACAACATTATAATGTACACCATAGATGAAAATAACCTGATAATTTAATTCTAACTATGTCCTGGTGGTTTTGCATGCTAGTAATGTTCTTTGCTGTTGACTGTTCCTACTGAAAATCTAATAAACAAAAATAAAAAAATAAAAAAAGATACCTCTTGCCGATATAGGCAGCCACTTCAGAGGAATGAGAATATTAGAGCTATGTTAATAGTTTCTCAGACCAGTAGCCAGCCTAGCTGCTTCATAAAAGGCTATTTTGAGGGTAGCTATAAGCAGTATTGGAACACCTATGAGCAAGGAGGTAGCACATTCCAATCTGAAGAGCACATGGGATTGGGCTTCCCATTTGAAATCTGGAATAAAATATCTGATTCAATGGTGGAATCTAAATTGGATTGTTGCCCCTTACACCATTGTGTTAATCTGTTGTTGCAGGTTAAGGTGTTTAAGACCCCAAAAAAATGTAAAGCACTCTATAACAAACAAGGTTACAATTGAACGCCTAAGATTTGGTGACACACTTTTAGATCAGGGCAGGACATTTAGGTAAGAAGATCCGGAAGAACTTTAGTGGAATAATCTTAAGGTGGTCTTGTTACATCCAGCATCTTCTAAGGCTTTAGCCGGTGTTGTGCAAAGGCTGTTAATAGCACCTGTCATGTGGGCATCAGTCAGAGGAAGCCAGCAAGCTTGGAAAAAGTGGTCACTCAACCTGCCCTTGAAGCCCAAAGTCTGAGCCCTGACCCACCTCATTTACCTCAACGGTGAAGGTGGTATGTGGATAGGCTTTAGAGCAGGCTGTGTGAAAAAGGTAAACGCTGAGGTGAGGAGTCCCTGATGCTGCCTAATAGCAGCTCTTAGGCTGTCTATCTCAGCCGACACAGCAGTCCACCAAGCAAATCAGAGCTTCACACAAGAGTCACTCAGGCTTACCACAGATAACTATTACCTTCTAAGAATGGCAAAGGGTTTGAAGAACATGCTCTCAGTGATGGAAGATACAGCAAGCGGCTCACATGAATGTGCTTTGGGTAACATGATGTACCTGGGGTGTAGATGGAAGTATATCAGAAGGGAGATGGAGCAAACTTAAGCAGAGGGCATGTGCATAGGCATGTGCATAGGCATTGAGCACAAGGAGAGAGTGGAGTACATTACCTTACTATGTATGAAGAGGAGATACGGTCCCCATAAAATCGGAGGAGGCGACATTGACCTGTGCTGTGCATTTCCTTAAGCCCCAGAACTACAGCTCTTCATAGGTGTAATTGTCACATAAACGTGTAATATGGCTTCATAGGGTGACTTTTAAACTCTCAGGATGCAACTGTTTTATCTCCAAGTAGGGCATAGGAGAGGGTCTTTTAAATCCAATGCATCTCATTAACAGGAGGAGCCAACTATTTAGCATTTAATGCCTGTATTTGGCCTCAAAAAGGGAACGTTGTTCTGTCATGGGGTGTGAGAAGTGCTTCGCATCTAGTTAAACAATCTACATAAGTGTAAATAAATCCTAACATATTCATGAGAATGAGATTCTTTTCTGAGAATGTGTGTTCACAGAGTGTATTAGTCCAAGGCACTTTATATAAAACAATGGTGTTACATTATTTTAGCTAGTCGAACATGGTTATCATTCACTTTATCTTTGATTGAGCAAAATCAGAGCTGACCATCTCTTTTATCTGAACTGGTTAGCTGAAGGTAACACCAACACAGATATGTTTGCAAGTGCCTAGTCAACACAAAAACATATATGCAAGGTTTCATTGCAAACATCTTAACCAACAAATACATAGGGAAAACAGTGTTGTATTTATAGACCTATTCCTAGCTAGGTGAAACAACATTAGAAAGGAAACCAGCACCAAAACTATTAAGGTCATGGGTTTGCTTTGGTAATGGTGTCACCATGTATGGAACCACTTTCTGTAAGTTAATTAGGTCCCCACTTTTTTGTAAGCTTGTGTTCTGCACAAAATAATTTACAAATGGTTTACAACATCCATAAGAGCTACTAAAGCTAAACAAGAAATAAGTTTGAAGCAATAAGAAGCACACCATGCATCTGGTAAAGCATGCTATCAAAGTGTACATAACACGGTTGAAAATCCTAGAACAACCAGGTTTCATCTTGACAGAAAGTAAGACCTGACACAACCACAGCATGTAAGGAGTAGGCCTTACTGTTTATCCTCCATTTAAAGGCCTCTAAAAAGCACAGGCAGTGTTTTAGAATCCATTAGGTGCAATGTCTTAGAACAAACAAGACTTCACTTTAGTATCTTTGATAAGCAAAATACTAGAATAACTCAAACTTTGCATTTCCCTCCATAGATGGTCAGAGTAAAATTACCAACAAGCAGGGGCTACTTTGAGGTCCTGAACCTACAGTCCTTATGATGACACTTTGGACTTAATACATGACTAGAATCCTTCTTATTTCTGTAGTTTTTCTGTTGCAGGGATCTGTTTCCTTTTGCCAAGTAGAAGTATAGACAGCTTCCTTCTGGTTTCCTCGCTTATCATGCACACCATAAAAAGGAGTCACATAGCTACTCTAGGTCCACTTTCAAATAAAATGCACTGAAAGACTATTTTTTGGCCATCTGTTCAATATATTGTCGCCCCCACCCAAACAAACACAGACACACAAGCTTGGTTTACATTTCTGTGCTTTCACTGCTTCAAGCTGTACATCTTCTAAGTCAAGCAGATGCCATTGTTCTAAGGTCTTAGTGTATTCTACATGTCATACTAATACAATGTATTAGCAAAATCCAACAACTGCAGAAGATGGAGCCAGAGAGAGAAAAATATATGACTTATGCAATAACTCATATTAGAGCCCATCTACAGCTCAATATACATCCAGTCACCATAAAATCTGTGAGAAAGCAGTTTTTAACCCATTATTTTTAAAGAATAATCACCGAACTGTTGCATTTAGATTTTAAAATCAACTAAACTCAGCAATAGTTGCTTTAGCGATAGCCTTATTTCTCAATGCTTGTACGAAGGAGTGGACATGATTTATATTCGTGCCTTTAACTTAATGGTTCTAGTGCGATAAACTTAAATTACATTTTATTAGTAGTACATTAATATATTTTAGTATTTTGATTTCTTGTTGTTTTGATAATATGTTGTTATATGGACAACCACATCTAATACACTTTATTTACAAAAAAACTAGTTCAGAGAAAAAAAATGGAGACCATGTGAAAAGTGAAATTCCTTTCAGTAATTTATGGACATGAATGTTATACTTCCCGCTTTTGAAAAACAATATTGGGGAGACTATGCCTTTCAAGCTCTTACCAGAGCAAGGACTAAGGGCAGTACTAAGTTCAAACACACTGATTTCCTAATTTTGATTTGCTCTGAATTGCAATTGGGGAAACGGTATTCCTAATGTATGAATATATTTTGAATTTCATTTGCGATTCATAGTGAGTTGAAAATAGACCTACCGCATGCATATTAATGAGGTATGTTGCAATTTGCGACCCATTAGGAATCGCAGCCATCACAGGCATGGTGGCCATCTACGGTCAGAAGACCACCATGTATGTGATTGCTTTTTAATAAAGCAAGCTTTTTTGTTTTTTGAATGCAATCCACTTTCCTTTAAGTAAAACGAGATGTGTTTATAAAGAAAAAAATTAAATTTTTGGAACCACTGTCTTCTCTAAAAAAAAAATATTTGTTTTCCATTCTCAAATAGGAAGGGGTCCCCTCAAGAACCCTTCCCACTTGTGAACGGGTTACACCACCTTCTTCAAAGAGTCGGTAAAATGCGAATGTTTCGCAACTGTAATTTGGTCACAAAAACATTCATACATCCCATTCATATTTGGAAGAAATACCCTAAACATGCCCCTTCCAAATACCGAATTGCATACACAAATTGTGATTCGGTAACGTGTGACCAAATGGCAATTTGTGTTTTGTATATATTTAAAAGTCTTTCTGATCAGTTGTTTCCTAACGCAAAAATGCTTCATACATGTGTCCAGCTGGGTGCAGGGCCTGGCAGCTGTGGTACGTTGGGTCGCAAGCATAGCCAGAGGAGAAGAGGGGACTATGAGGTTCCTCCTAAAGACTGAACTACTGGGAAGTCTAGGGGAACACTCCCTAATTGTTAACAACTTTAGAAAAGCTGTATCCCTCTTGCAGCTGGATGAGAGTACTTTCTTTTCTCTTCCTGTATCCCAGCTAAAGTCTGTCCTGAAAGAAGCTACTTGGGATCTTAGCTATAGACTAGACTTTACTTCAATCTTTGCTAAGAAGGGTGTTAATTTTCTTACCGATTCATTCGCAAGAAAATCCGTCCAACCCTACGTTACTTGGAATTTACCTCATGGTATTCGGAGATTTTGGTTTTTATTGAGACAAGACTTGTTACCCCTAAATAATCTTTTGTTTAAATGGTATGGAGTATCTGCAATTTGCAATTTCTGTCATCAATCTATTCAAGATCGAATACATGTACTCTTTATATGCCCAGCGCTGCGTCCTTATCGCAGCAAATGGTTAAGACAAATATGTCTGCAAATGGGCATTGTAAATGCGAATTCTTTTATGAGTGCCTTACATAGTCCCCCTAATGAGAGATTTTGCTTCTATATTTATAATTTTTTTTAATGTTTTCTAGAAATTTTTTGAATATTGGCATGCCTATCAATGTGTCACTTTGTGTTCTAGTAATTGCTATGATTTGTCTACCCTCACTGTGAATGGTATTTTTGTATTGTACTCTTTTCTTATGTGGACCTCTAAGGAGTTCCAAAACATAATAAAGATTGAATTGAAAATGTGTCCATTAGTCACGATCACTAGTGAGGTGTGTTTTGTTTCTAAGGTAAAAGGATTGTCTTTTTTAGGGAACTTTGATCACTGCTAAAAAGGTTAAACTGAGGAAGTGAAGTATGTAGAGCCCTCACATCTTCTGGGCCCAAACGGCCAGACACTGCTGGAAACGTTACTTAATATGATCCAATTTACAGGTTGCATATGCTTTGGAGCGGCCTTTAAAGGGCGTTTACCCAAGTTCTGTAAACTGTCCTGACAAATTAACAGGGATTCTTGGACAGGGGGAAGGTCTAGAGTGGGTAGGCGACATACAACTCTAGCACCGTGCACATCTTTGAAAAATTGAATAGGATTTCGGGCTTAATCGTATTGAATTCCTAACATATGGCAGTGTGATGAGGAGATCATCAAAGATACAAATGAATCTAAAACACACAAGACAAACTGAAACAGGCTGTAAAAACAGTGACACACCTACACCGAGTGCTGCTTAGACAGGCACAGCAGGAGCTCCTAGAAGTAGAGCACAGATGGAAGACATAAGCCTGTGGAACTTCTATTGCCAGACGCCCAGTATATATTGTTTGAGATCAAGGACTACACATTTTCATATTTATTTTGTCCACTGGACAAGTAATCCCAATCCCCTGTAGCACAAATCATGTTGGTGTCAGTTTACAGAACAACAGTATGCATCTGTGTAAGAGAATTGTTTGTCACTAAAGGCAAGATTTGAATCAGTTTATGCACGTTGTTCAAATTAACATGTATGATTCATTAATACTAAAGCACTTAATAATAGCGCAAGCACTCTAATGCAATGCTGTGAGCTCAGCTTGAATATATCCAGTATAAAATGTTGTACTAATTTGTAACAATTTGAGATACCTATGTTTGCAGAATTATCCCCAATTATATATACGTACAAGCATAAGCATGAATATACAAGATTGGGGATTGTTAGCTTTCAGAAATAACATTGCACAAGCAAAATTGCAACTTGAAAAAAAAATGCTTTACTAAACTATTGTGCAACAAATCCTGCCCCTTGGTTGTGCAGGATGTTCAAAACTGCCCTTCACCTGGCCTAATTTTACCAGTTCAGCATCATTTCCTATGGCCATAGTATAGAATCTGGGTGTGACATTTGATTGTGGCCTCTCTTCTGAATCCCAAGCAAAGGCAGAGGTGCAGTCAAGTCACCTTTAACTTTATTCTGTATCTAAGGTGTATCCCTGTTGGAGTATGAACAAAGAAATATTATGGTACAGAATTATAAGAACATTCAACCGAGTATTTCAACTAATACAGCCACCATGATAGTTCCCACTAACCTGCGCGCTCGAGCGGGCGCCCACAATGTGTTTTCCTCTGCGCATTGAATGTGATGCAGCAAGCACCTTCCCGAACTCTGGCTGCCATGAAATGTTTAGGTGAAAAGTTTGAAGTTCCTCCTCCTTTCTCTCTGCTGAGAAGTGAGGAAGGCGCGCATTGTCAATTCGATATGATGTGTTCTCCCGATACGCCAGGTTTTAGAGCCAGGGGATTATGATGTATATCCATTCCACCCACTAGCCAGCAGCTCTTCTGTGCATGTGGACTGGGCCTGGAGGTGTCTGTTATCCAGTCACTGTGCATAAAATAAGTGTCTAGAGCAGCTTGTATTTGTAAGAAGCTATCAGTGATGAAGATGCCGCACAGATAATGAGCTGTGAAATGCCGCTTTCGGGACAGTTCTTTTGATTATTTCGGGAGACCATTGAGAGGAATGTGAACACCTGCAGTGGAGCTCGGCCCTACATCAACAGGGGAGGGCGAGCAGATCCAATGCCTTGATAGCAGACGGGCAAGTTTAGTATTCATTGCTTAATGAGTCTGTCTCCATTTTTTGCAGTTTTATATATAGAGAACACAACCAAAGGTATTGGTGTGCTTTACATAGGTGTTGGTGTGCTTTACATGAGGATCAGTTACAATACAAAAGGTCATATTCATTTTTTGTAGGCACGGAGAGATCATGTTTTCTGCCCAGAATCACAAGATGTTGAACAAATGCTGAGACTCGAGCCTAGTTCCCCAGTTCCAAGGTCCGCCTTTTTCACCATTGCGCAACACCCCCTCCCTTGATCCCCCCCTCACCTTTCCTCACAAATGACAAAGGTGAGTTAAGAGTACTGCAGGGATGGGATTTGTAAACAATTCTCCCCCCCCCCCCCCCGCCCTGGGTCAGTCTGTAGACTGTATCTTGATTTATTTAACTTTGCTCTGCTTGAACCTTAGAAGGAGGAAGCATCAAACATCTGAATGTTCCTACTTCTCTATTCTAGATGGGGCCCGGATTTCTGAACTTTGTCATGCCCTCCAAGAAATTATAATTCAGCCATGATCCAGGGCATGTTTTATCTCTCTATCTGATCTGAATTGTTCATTCCATGCTACGAAAAACAGGCACAAGCAATAGTGTCTGTGTGGCAGTCAACAATTAGGAATAAAAGGTGGAACTGAAGAAAATAAACTATGGAGTGTGATAGAAATAATGAACACAAGAGAAAACAAGGAGATATGACAGCCCATCCGTGGTTCGTGACGGAACGGTTCCGTCACGAGCATGGTAGAGGTTAAAGAGCACGTCCACCACTTTGGTTTCAGCTTTCCAGAAAAATGCAAACTGTTGGATGATTGCACAATGAATTGCAGATAAACGTCTGACCTCCTGCAGCTGGGAGCCCCAAAACCCAAACACACCCTGAACCCCCAAATTAACACTTGCACCCCAAAACCCAAACACACCCTGAACCCAAATATTAACCATTGCACCCCAAAACACAAACACACCCTAAACCCTAAAATTAACCCTGGCACCCCAAAACCCAAACATACCCTAAACCCTAAAATTAACCCTGACACCCCAAAACCCAAACACACCCTAAACCCCCAAATTAACCCTTGCACCCCAAACCCAAACACCCTGAACCCCCAAATTAACCCTTGCACACCAAACACAAACACACCCTAAACCCTAATATTAACCCTTGCACCCTAAAACCCAAACACACCCTAAACCCTAAAATTAACCCTCGCACCCCAAAAATGCTCTAAACCCTTAAATTACACCTGACCCCCCAAAACACAAACCCACCCTCAACCCTAAAATGACCATGTACGCCCTAAAATCCAAAAGCCCTACAAACCCCCAAACTTTTTATGAATGCGGAATGCCGGGAGGCGCTGCTGTGATATGATACTTTCTGTACCACCAGGCTGCACTTCCTTCATAGAGTATTTCCATAAACACATAGTTTAGTGGAATCCGATTGTTAGACTCTTTAAACAACTGCGGACAGACCTGCTCATGGCCCGAGGAATAGAGTCTTGCAAAGGAAAACAAGCTTTGTCGTCATGGTGACTGCCGAATTCACTCCATCACAATACTAAAATACATTTTAAAAAAGCACAGCTGCCTCGACACAATGCAAAAAATCACCTACTGTAAACCAACAATCTGCCGGCTGGCTGGAACTCGAACCGCAGGTCCTCAATGGAGAGAAGCTCTCTCACCTTTTCATATACCGGAAGCCGGTGGATTCCTCTAGCAAAAGCCTACGCACATCCGGAGCGCCGGAAGTGACGTCATTGTTCTGCGGCAAGAACGAAGACTAGCGTGAGTGCAATGGCCATTAAAGGGACAGGTGGATTGGCATCGGTCTCTTTATTTTTCCAACTCCACTTCCTTCATCTATTCCAGCGTATACTCAGGTAAGTGATGCAGCTGTTAAAAAAGAGCAGCATCGATCCTCCGCTCTCGGTCCCAGCTGCTCAATTTCCGTCCCAGACCAGCTTCCTCGTTTTTCGGAAATCACGAGTTTTCATTAAGGGGGCAAATTCAGACGCAGCTCCCTGCATGTGTGTGCTTCGTACGTGTTATAATTAATGCCTGCGTTGCAATGTGTGTGTATTATGTGTGTTTGATGTTTGTCTGTATCAGCCAGCCTGCTTGTTTAATATGCACCTTTTGTGTTTGAGCATGTGTATTTTTGTGTATGTGTGACGTAGTGCGTGCCTTTGTAAGTTGTGGAAAATTGCAAAAAGCCTAAAAAATGTGTTTTACAGCAAGTTCTTCGCCGTAAGGAAAAATAAATTACTGCCCGTGTATTGTAGGTCCCATGTTGGTTCCAAGTGTACCTGCGTGTATTCAAGATTCTCGACCAAATGGAACAGTTTTCGATCTACTGAAAAGTTGTCAATTAAAGAAGGCTAAACACATTTATTCATGTGAATATTGTATATTGTTGAGCATTACTTGTGTCCTTGCAACTTGTAGTGAGCTTTTATTACTAAATGAATGTGTGCTCTATTGTTGAATCCTGGTCACGTTCCTCAAGCTGTGTAGTGTGCAGAGCAGCACATCTTCTAAAACACTGGCAGTTTTCATGGATGCGTTTCAAAGCATAAGGATAAATGCTTCAAATAACTTAGCCGTTGTAATGCTGGTTCCTTATTTTGTTTGCTATTTGTGTAATTGAAAGGCCTGGTTGCCTGTGGCGATTGAGGTTTACGCCCTATTTAGGAAACGTAGTCCGACGCATTCCAACATCTTGCAATATCTACTTTCGCAAAACAGGCTATCATTCTGGTTTCGTTCCATGTGCATGCAATGTTTTTAACTCGTTTGTATATATTATTGAGACAGTGCCAATTACGTATTCCCTGTTTGCGCTAATTTACCTTGACCGCTAAGATCTCCGTAACAATGAAGCAGGTCTTGTTACATCTGCCACTATCGATCCCAGCCATATATTATCCAGTTACAACCTGACCTACTGCTAAAGTGCAGAGGGATCGAGCCCTGAGATAAATTCTCTCTCTCTCTCTCTCTCTCTCTCTCTCTCTCTCTCTCTCTCTCTCTCTCTCTCTCTCTCTCTCTCTCTCTCTCTCTCTCTCTCTCCCCTAGCATTAAGGCGAAAGCACGCACAAGTTGCAGTAACGCGTGCCTTCCCCATTGATTGAGATCTTATAAGAGGTTTCCCTATGCCCTCTTCTCGTTTGAACTGCGGGTACTGCATGTGTCAACGAGGTATGGGATCCCTTTATGTTAAATTGCATCTCTTACTAAACTTCCAAACACCTCTGGCAAAACACTTATAAGGTCCCAGAGGGGTGACCTATTGGCTATGCCAATGCTTTTGCTTTATGTATTTGCCATTGTAATGCCTTTTGTTTCATTTATAAAGCCATTACATATTGCACAATTAACGTACAATACTACTAGCAAAGCTAATATCTTTAGCTTAATAAAAGGTGAAACCTATTGCATTTTTAACGCTTGTCCTTTCATGTTGGGGGTGCCGGTGGGCAGAGGGTAGCAGGCATCTGACTCTCTATGCATCTGTGGGGATAGGTAACTTGATTTCCCGTCACAAACCCCAGTGTGAAAGTTCACTTATTGATAGTTCTTCTATTTCTCTCATAATGCCTCTACTTTGCTATTACTATTTGTCCTGAGCAGCAATACCTAAGCATACACTCTGGCTCTCCGAAAATAAAGTTGATTATTAGGTAATTTCTTTCAGTGCATGCCCAAACACTTCTTTTGTAGTCCAAAATCTAGGCATATTAGATAGAAATTGCACCAGGTCAGTGTACTTTTTGGGGTGCTTTTCTCCAATTAAATCTGTTAATCAGTTTGATATGCTTTGTATTTTACCTCTGAAACTTAAACCACACACAAACTAATTCTTGATTTTTATATCTAGCAGGACATAATCATGGCTTCATTCAACGTCCTGTTTTTCACTTGCGATCATTCTGTGTGTGTTTGAAAAGATGGTGACTTCCTGCTTTTGGACAATCCCGGGGAAGTTCTTTGTAAATGGCTAGTCGAAAATGTAGATGAAGCTGGTCGGCCAATCACCGAAGAGAGAGATTTTAAAGCTACGATTCTGTTCCAATCATCTGGTAAGCACAATAAGTAAACCTTTGTAATAAGTTTGCAACTGCAGGATAACGGTACAAATTACCAACCTGTTTCAGTAAAAACCTACATTTGTGATTAATTAATCCAATAATGGACAGTAAAAATGAACATGCATGTCCCCACATATGCCTTGGATTGCTCTCCAGAGACAAATGTAACACTTATGAAAAGGACTGAAACGTTTAGCTTGTGGCACTACTATAAGGCAGCCATTTTTGGATAAACTATTTTTATTTAGGCAACTTTTTTTCAGGAGGTTCAAGTTCAGGCTTACAATGTGTACTGTCTATTAAGGAAAACTTACTTACTTGGTTATGGATAGATTGTACATTTGTCCTTTATTATCAATACCTCTTTATTTATATATTATGGCTAGAGCTTGAAGATATATTGCAAGTGGTCAATGTGTTCTTTTCTGTTTTGAAGTTTATATGTAAATATATCTTTTTTTCTCTTGCTTTTTTTAGTGAAGAAACAGTGTCTAATGAATCAGGATATTTTTCAAGAGATAATTGCAAGCTTTTCTGGCACAACAGAGGGTCTAAAACAGGTGTTACTTCAAAGGGCACTGGAGAAAAAGCAGATGTTAATGGACTGTGGCAATCGGGGAAGCGCTGGTAGACTTAAGAGGGTGTTACGCGAACTACAAGAGGAAGAAATTGCAGAGAAAAGATGCAAGGACAAAAAAGCCAAGCAGAGTGGACTGGATTATATAAGAGTTGGTAACAAAGCTCATGCTGAAAGCACAACTTCTCAGCCTGGTGATGCAAGTTCGCGGATGAATTAGCAGAAACTTGAAAACCTGGCCCTTTTAGCAGGGGTGGCTAGTGTCCTTCATCAAAGATCCACAACTAAAAATGACGCATCAGACCGTGAAAATGAACTTGTCTTGGAGTCCCCGCTTAAATCCAAATATCAAGGACAAAAACATGCCCCCCTTTCACCACGTCATCCTAGAGTAATCAACACTCATTCTGAAAATACAATGGGGCCATTCTGATGTAATCAATAGCCATCCTGAAGCGGTCATGGGATCATTCCAGAGTAATCCACTTCCATCCTGGAGTGGTTATAGGATCATCCTGGAATAATTGACAGTCATCCTTAAATTAGCTAGAACCCATCCTGGAATAATTCTCCCTCATCCGGAAGTTGTCAATTAGTATTCGTGGAGTTGTAAAAGGTAATCACTCCCTGCCAGTAGAAGTCATCAGAACACCATCCTACTGTAGTTTTTGTGATGAGTCTAGGTTCGTCATCACATTTACATTTTTTGTCCTACAGGCATACTTCAGGATGGCTTGGGATGACTTCCCCAGATAATTGCAGGAATAGCCTGACTGTAATCATCAGATGAGTCCAGAATGACTCCAGGATGATCTTCCTTTTTGACATGGGCATGTGAATAAATACAGCAGTTTTTATCAATGAACCATAAGAAATGAAGTTGGAGGTAGATGTGTGTCAAACAAGCAAAGTGCAAAAACAGCTACAACAAAATCGGTCCACATTCCTGTGTTTAACTTGGTATATTGAGTTATATTGTATGAACACCTAACGAGCAAACACTCACTAAATACAAAATAGTCGTATGACACAGGCAAGTTTGGTTATGAGCGACACAGTGACTACAGGCTAACAAGAGAACGTGCGAATATATATATATCGGGTACTTGATCGTTGATATACAGATAATCGCGCATCTGTACCTTAAAACATCCGACGTGATTGTTGCTATCTTGGGTCCTTTTACTGTTGTCGCTGCTTTACCACATGGCATCAAGCCTGTACTTTTACCCGGAAGCGATCCCAACCCTTCTGACCAATGATGCTAGATGCTAGAGATCTCTAGAGCAAAACGAGCCCAATTCCCCTTAGAAAAAAGCCGAGAGAGCACAAGTAATCTAAACCAAACAAATTCCTTAACAGGTCTTAGAAGGTGGGTGGTAAATACGAAAACGATATGTTACCGTATGACGTTTACCATCTCACAATTCCTTGTAGCAGTAGATAGTACAGGTGTGTAACATGTATATGTCATGTAGTGTAGCTTTTGTATCAGATCTCTTTTAAATAGATTATGTCTACCTTTACTTTTTTATTTGATACTTTTACGTTTATTAATTCTGATCTGATTTTTTTTTCTTAATTTAATTAAATCGGAGTACTTGAAAGTACGTTTATGAATAAAATGTTTTAAAAAGTTCCCCCGGCAAATGTTCTGTTTATAATAAACAAATTGTAAGATGGCCGCCATTCTGCCTTGTCTTTTAGTCCTTTTTGTTTCGCTGCGTTTTCGTGTTAGCTGGGTCAGCGCCAGTGTCAGTGACCATCCCGCATTAAAAGAGGCAAACAAACCATAGCAACGACCCATTCTCGTACTCTATTTCAGTGCTTAAATCTAAAAGTATCCTTACGTTCACTAGTAAGGCTGAGTGATCTTTGCTGGTCTGAACTACGGGTAGACACCGTTGATGCAAGCCTAGGTGGCAATAATTCGCTCACAAAATTAGCTGCAAATGAGTTAAGTGCACGGCTGCACAGTAATGCAGGTGTCTGCAGAAGTAAGTGCAATGGGCGTCTACAGGCGTGTTACCAGTGAATCTCGGAGTGTCTGCTGGCAGTTGGGGTTCTGGGTGCAAGCAAAATGTGCTTAAATTATACATGTCAACAACATACGTTCCAATAGACCCGATTTGTGCGGGAGACCCCCGAATTTTAAAGCCAAATATGGCTTTATTTTAGATTTCACCCGCTTAAAATTGCATTTCTTTCAATATAACCCGATGGGAAAATGCACTCCTCCGAAACTCTGTTCTACATGTCCCACTTACCTGTTTGAAAATGTTGGCATGCAATGTAGACAACAGACCCGATTGACGCGGGAGACTCCCGAAATTTGACCTAATAAATGGCTTTATTTTCGGTTGTTTTCAGGATAAAAATGCCTCTGATTCACTAAAAGGCCAATGGGGGAAATTAATTTCCCCGAATTTGTTCTCCAAGTGACCTACTTCGAAAATATTAACATGTATGATGAATGGTTCGGAGGAGAGGGTGTAACTCTCAGTGGTGCAGCAGGTGCACTGACACCAGTACCTAGAGTCTTCAGGACGTTATTAAATACTAATTATTGATGTAATTTAATATCTAGTCGGGGGCCAAATTTGTACATGCCAAAGGACCCAATTCAGATGGGAGCGATTTTTGAATCAAAACATTGCGTTATTCAGTTGTCTGTCTAAAATTGTCTCTTCCCAAGATATGTCAGTGGGGAAAATAGATCCCCATTATTCTTTCAAAATCTCCCACATAACGCTATTAAAATGTTGGCATGTATGCAAGTTTTCATGCTTGGGAACGGGTCCATGGAAACCTTGCTATGTCACTTGATCTGACTGAGGGACCCAGGTTTAAAGTGAATGACTTTGAATTTGTGTTAGGGTCAGTATAGCTGGCAGGTGGGTCGATTTCTTGAATGACCCAATCAGCCAATAATTCTTGCTTTTTTATCCATGTAGCCCTGCCAACTATCACGCATCAGGCATTAGACTAACGCATTTCAGTGTGGTAGTCTGATTCACTGCACTGAAATTGAAAGTCACTCATTATAGCACCTTCCTCATCTGTCAAAGCGAGAGCGCTGCTAATGCACCATTACTGACTGAATTTAAGCTGGAGTGGAAGCGTTTGGTCACGGTGCACGCTACTGAGTGCTCCCGGCAAGCTTGGCGGCTGGCTCAGCTGCTCGCAGATCTAACTACAGCTACAAGGGGGGCTTGGGGGAGGGCAGCCGACCCCTGGGAGGTCTCCTCCCCCGGGCTGTTTGGGAGGTTTGGGTGGGGGTGCTTTTTCGAGCAGTTTCCATTTGGGCTATTTTTGGTTGTTTTTGGAGCCCAGCCTATAAATGGGCGGGGCTCCTCCTCCCGGGCACCATTTTGGGCTTAGGTGACCTGGTGGCCGGTTGTTTACTCAGCTAGTTTTTGTCCCTCCCTCCCTTATTTCTGCTGGGTTCTTCTTTCTTCTTCTTTTCTTTTGCATTTATTATTTATTTGGCGGCTGGTTGCAACAGGTGGACATAGGGTTTTTTTTTTTTTGCTGTGGTGTTCTCTTTGCCGCTTGGGACAGGTGTGTGGCGGATTATTTTGGATATTCAGTTTTTGGGCCATGATTGGACCCGTTAGTTTTGAAGTTGGATTTTGTTGGGGGAATTTTGTACAGGTTGAGTTGGTGTTCGGAGATATGGGTTGGGGGATCTGGATCGGTTTGGTTTGTAATTAGGGTTTGGAGTTATGGTTTGGGTAATGTTGATGTTATAATGTTGTTGTGGGATTTTGGTATGGTTTATTATGTGATTGGGTATGTACGGGTGGGGGCGGGTTTGATGGAGGGTGAGGGGCGGGGCGGGTTTTGGGGATTTGAAACATACAAACAAATTTGGTAAGGTTTTAGATTGTTAGGCTGTTGCTGAGGTTATGTTTTTGTAAATGTGCACCTGTTCCATTAAAGCGGCCTTTTTCACACTCTTTTGGTTTCCTGGTCTGCTCACTCTCCACCACCTCTCCCTCCCAATGTAACACATTCACCCAGCACTGAGTCATTACTGATACAACTGAGTGACCTCTTTAACGACGGAGCCTGGCACCCGCGTGGTGAGGGTCACCGGCAACAGTTCATGAGAAAGTTTTGGCTGCTGGTAGAAATAAATGGCAGTTAGTGCAGCTCGTTGGTGCTCACACCATGGCGGGTAATCTAATAATGAATTCCGTGACCAGACCTGCGTCAACCCCACACTAGTAGCTGGGTGGGTAGAGTGGTTCCTCAGCTACAGCATGCCCAGAGCACAACAGCAGCCCTCAGAATCAATCATGCCCGGCAGGCGTTATTGCCACTGAGAGAGGCCGAGTTGCGGGCAGTGGCTACCAGCAAGGTGTTACAGATTTGCCGCTTGCTGCAAAGAAGTTAGGGACATGTGTATGAACACATTTTCTCAAAGACACAGAATGGATAAAACCTTTTGATACGTCTGGCCCTAAGTGCCCGGAGTGAGGTTTGTTACTGACTCCAAGGCTTATGCTGCTATTTAAGGTTAATAAAATGTGCTTTTTAGCACGCTGCCATACTCATTCATGCTGCTACCACAGAACATTTCTTTGATAACTAGACATGTGGCAGACTCTGGGCTCTACAGGGAAACAAGCATTTGCAATGCAATAGGTCTCGCATTATGAAAGTTTGAGCTTTTGGTCTTGTAAATGAATTTTTTTTTATTTATGTGTTGGTTTTGAAAGAAGCTAAATTAATAGCTTTGTCATTTACAATGCCAATAGTTATAACTTTCGCAAAAGTGACACCTATAGCATTTGTAATGCACCATGTTTTGTATTTACGTGACTTAGATGTATTGATATTACAAATAACCACGGCTTTTAATTTTTTAAAATAATTAATACTTAAATTAAAGTGATTGTAATTTATAATGGCAATAGCTTAAACTTTTGTAAATAACTTTATTGAAGATTATATTTAGTGTATTTTATTGTGACGAAAATCCAAGAACAGAAGTGAAATATTAACATCTTTTTGTGACATTTGTAATAAAGCTTGAAACATTGAGAGAACATATTTGACCCAGTTGTTGTTGAATTGTTGCACAGATTGATGCTGTGATGGTGCAGAGTGATGTTGTGGTGGCGACGAGTGATGCTGTGGCGGCGACGAGTGATGCTGTGGCGTTCAGTGATGCTGTGGTAGCACATAGTGATGCTGTGGTGGCCCTGAGTGATGCTGTGGTGGCCCTGAGTGATGCTGTGGTGGCCCTGAGTGATGCTGTGGTGGCCCTGAGTGATGCTGTGGTGGCCCTGAGTGATGCTGTGGTGGCCCTGAGTGATGCTGTGGTGGCCCTGAGTGATGCTGTGGTGGCCCTGAGTGATGCTGTGGTGGCCCTGAGTGATGCTGTGGTGGCCCTGAGTGATGCTGTGGAGGCCCTGAGTGATGCTGTGGAGGCCGTGAGTGATGCTGTGGTGGTGCTGAGTGGTGCTGTGGTGGTGCTGAGTGATAATGTGGTGGTGCTGAGTGATAATGTGGTGGTGCTGAGTGATAATGTGGTGGTGCTGAGTGGTGAGGGTGTGTGGGGTGTGAGGGGGTGGGGGAGTGTGGGGGTGAGGGGATGTGAGGAAGGGTGAGGGGATGTGAGGGTGAGGGGTTGTGAGGATGAGGGGGCGAGAGGGTGTGTGAGGGTAAGAGGGTGTGTGAGGGTGAGGGGGTAAATGAGGGTGAGACGGTGGGCGAGGGTGAGTGGGTGAGAGGGGTGTGAGGGTGAGGGTAAGGGGGGTGAGGGGATGTGAGGGCGAGGAGGTGTGAGGGTGAAGATGAGGGGTGAGGGAGTGTGTGAGGGTGAGGGAGTGTATGAGGGTGAGGGAGTGTATGAGGGTGAGAGAGTGTGTGAGGGTGAGAGGGTAAGAGGGTGTATGAGGGTGAGAGGTTGTGAGAGGGTAAGTGAGGGTGAGAGGGTGTGTGAGGGGTGAGAGGGTGTGTGAGGGGTGAGAGGTTGTGAGGGTGAGTGAGTGGGTGTGTGAGGGGTGAGAGGTTGTGAGAGGGGGTGTGAGGGTGAGAGGTTGTGTGAGGGTGAGAGGGGGTGAGAGGATGAGGGTGTGTGTGAGGACGAGGGTGTGTGTGAGGACGAGGGTGTGTGTGAGGACGAGGGTGTGTGTGAGGACGAGGGTGTGTGTGAGGACGAGGGTGTGTGTGAGGGTGTGTGTGAGGGTGAGGGTGTGTGTGTGAGGGTGAGGGTGTGTGTGTGAGGGTGAGGGGTGTGTGAGAGGGTGAGGGGTGTGTGAGGGTGAAGGGGTGATTGAGGGTGAGGGGGTGTGAGGGTGAGAGGTGTAGAGGGTGAGGGTGGTGAGGTGTGTGAGGGTGAGGGGATGATGTTGAGGGGGTGTGAGGGTGAGTGAGAGGGTTGTGAGGGTGAGGGGGGAAGGTGAGGGTGAGTGAGTGTCTAGATGCAAAGCATAGTGGATGTAACATTGCAGCTAGCAAGTCAAGTGTTTTCAAGCTGAGTGCCCTGTGCAGGGAGCATCGCTGGAGTACAATGTCTTGCAACTTAGTTAACATGGTACGTCCTGGGATCGGCTTGACTGGTCATACTGATTCCTTCTAATAAAAAACACACTCGGGAGAAAAACTTAAAAGTGATGTTGGCTTCCGTACATGGTGTAGTACGCTCGGCTGGGTGAGAGCTTGCTTAGCTCGGTTGTAAAAGAAATAAACCCTGGTTGCGCTCGATGGAATGCTGTAAAACTAGGAGGCATGGGGAAAATGTTATCGGCTTGACTGTGCATTAGTGAAAACAAAATGCTGGAGGGCATGCTACTTAACTGGGAGGCATAAGGAAAGTATCATTGTGATCGTATTGTTATAACGAGGAATGAGGGAAACAAAATCAACTTGAAACTTAGAAGGACAAACTCTCGGCATTGCGTGGCGGGAGGGCGGGGGAGCAGGGTAGCGGCGTTCCTTTGAAGTCGGAAGGATGGGAGGGAATGAGCATATGGGGTGTGAGCGATAACGCAAGTAAGAGATGTACAGTCTCTGTGTTACAGAGAAGAAGTGGCAATGTATGTCCTCGGTAAACTAAGTTTTGGCAAGAAGGAGACTCACTGGGGTGGACGTTAAAGATGTGGGGCAGCGCATGACCAGTCAAGCCGATCCCAGGACGTACCATGTTAACTAAGTTGCAGGACATTGTACGCCATCGATGCTCCCTGAACGGATTTAGGATCTAATCACCCGCCTTGTTACTGCATGCTCACAAGGTACTGACTACCAGCTGAGCCCATGCTAGCATACCCATGCGGCCTACAGTCTCCTTTGTCTACAAAGGACTATAGTGCAGAGGTCCACCAAGAGTAGCCGTCGCCACGCAATTTTTCAATAACATTTTTTAAATACTACGTTTTTGGACGCACACCGCGACCTGCCAGCTAGTGCAAGAAAACCCCTTTTCCTGAACGAACCCACTTGTTGTTTTATTCACAGACTCTTTTTGTTGCCTTTCTAGCAACACACATCGGGACAGTAGTGACCCCGTTTCCGCAGTGATTTTAGACTCTGCCAGGTTGACTCCATAAGCAACACTTCGTGGGAAATACCGATTCATTATAATAATAAAAAACACACTTGGAGAAAAACTTAAAAGTGATGTTGTCTTCCGTACATGGTGTAGTACGCTCAGCTGGGTGAGAGCTTGCTTAGCTCGGTTGTAAAAGAAATAAACCCTGGTTGCGCTCGATGGAATGCTGTAAAACTAGGAGGCATGGGGAAAATGTTATCGGCTTGACTGTGCATAAGTGAAAACGAAATGCTCGAGGGCATGCTACATAACTGGGAGGCTTAAGGAAAGTATCATCGTGATCGTATCGTTATAACTAGGAGTGAGGGAAACAAACTCAACCTGAAACTTAGAAGGACAAGCTCTCGGCATTGCTGTGGCGGGGGGGGGGAGGGGGGGAGGGGGGGGGGCGGAAAGCGGGGATTAAAAACAAGAATAAGAGAGGCACGCAATAAAGAATCACATAGCAAACAAGCACAGTATCGCTACAAGTACAGCAGCCATCCACTTATACAAACAGAACACCAGTAGGCAGTTAGCCAGAAGTGTCACAAGTTTAAATTGCAAAAGCTCAAGCAGCAATATCGAGAGGTGGTGGGGGCAGGGTTAAGTGGTAGGGAGAGACGGCTGGGCAGGCTGTGATGGGCTGGTGGGAGGAGAAATGCGAGTAAGTCACGGCATGGCGGCCAAAGTGAAGTGAATAATTAGGGGAGGAGAAATACCAGAGGCTGGCCGAGCGCACACTGGGGAAGCCTTTGATGTGGCCTGGCGGCCGTGGAGAAATGCTGCTGGCAGTGGGAGGGTGATTGATTTGCGGGGCAGTGCTGGGGAAGCCTTTGATGTGGCCTGGCGGCCGTGGAGAAATGCTGCTGGCAGTGGGAGGGCTGTGCATGCTCGTCCACAAGGAGTCACGTGACTCTCGTGCACTGTCCGAAATCCTCTAGAAAGGAATTTTTTGGGTTGACAACATTAGGTTCGAGTAAACTCGACCTAAAAAGGGCTCTACAGAGAAAATAGGTGGTGGTGTAGCATGAATCTACCACAATACACTATCATAACGCCAATTGGCAACAATAGTGGTCACAACATGCGAATATCTTGGCATCAACATTTCATGCAACAATAAACCCATTTGAAATATGCATGCCATATATCACCTTCCGGGTGATAACTCTTTATTCATTGTACAAGTCATGGAAATCATCACAATGAATGACAATACTCAAGGACCCCAGATCTTCCTGGGCGACTTTAATCTACAATGGAATGACATCAACGACCACTCAGTGAATAACCCAAAGTCTTTTCTATTAAACCATGAGTTATCCCAAATTTGTGACAGCCCAACACACAACAAGGGGGAGACCTTAGACCTTATTATCTCAAAAACCAACACTATTTCCATACAATCTATTAGCCCCTGTGACTGGACAGACCATTATTGCATCACCTTCCTCATCAATCTAATGGTGATCCCTAAGTATGAACAACCAAAGAAAATAAATCAATGGAAAAGGGATCTTCGTAATATAAACCACAATGATCTACCTACCTTTTGCAATAATACCTTGATCCCACCGACCAACATGTAGGATGTCAATAAGCTCACTGACTACTACTACTCTTCCATATTGAAAGTCATGGACTCCATCGCGCCTCTTCAACAGAAAAATATATCCAACAAAAATTCAAAGCTCTGGTTCAACGACAACCTGAACACAGAAAGCTTCAATCCTAGAACAGCTGAAAGAGCTTGGAGATCCTCTCTATCCCTAGAATTGCTAAAACGCCTAAGAACAACAAGGAATACTTACAAGACAAGAGAAAGCTAATTTCTGTAAAATACAGCTTGACCAAGCCAGAAACAGGCCAAAAAACCTATGCGAAATAGTCAAGCAACAATCACGTAACACATATAACTCGGTAGTCTCCGGAAACAGCCCCCTGCCAAATTGTGAAGAAATGGCCTTCTTTCTTCAAGGAAAAAACCTCAAAGACCCTTGCCCTGCCAAAAACAATGCCTCTTGGAACACCTTCTCCCCAATCAATCAACACATGTACAACATGCTATCCTCCTTAAACCCATCTAACCACTTCACAGACCCACTACCTCCTCGCATACTCAGGGTAATCAAATCCTGTGTCCTCCCTCTATGGCCCAAGATTGTAAACGGCTCACTATGTCAAGGCACTATCCCTGACTGCCTAAAAGTTGGACAAATAGTTCCCATTTAAAAAAAAAGATGACAGCCAGCTCTGATCCTAACAACTAACGACCCATCTCCAACATATCTACCCTGGCAAAGCTCTTAGAGAAATTTGTCCAGAGTCAACTATGCAACCACATAGTCAAATATCAACTCCTCGACCGATTCCAGTCAGGATTCGGTCAAGATCACAGCACCGAATCCGCACTGACTCATATAATGGATGACATACAAAAAATGCTGGATCAAAATGAATCATGCCTTCTGATATTGCTTGATTTAGCGGCCGCCTTTGATACCGTCAAACATGATAATCTATTGAACTTACTGGAACAAAGGATGGGCAGGTTTTAGACCTGAACACTCCACCGAAACTGTAGTCTTATCAGTGTTGGATGAGCTACGGAGGGGAGCGGACCAGGGCACTACTCCGGCCCTGGTACTCCTTGACCTGTCAGCTGCCTTTGACACAGTCGACCATCAGATTTTGGTCGATCGTGTCAATAGTGCCGGGCTTCATGGCCTATCTCTCGGATGGATTACCTCCTTTCTTAGTAATCGCTTCCAATCTGTTCGTCTGGCTAGTTTTAGGCCTGAACAAACTAAATTGATGTGTGGGGTCCCACAGGGCTCCGCTTTGTCACCACTTCTTTTTAATTTGTATATCCTTCCATTGATTACTGCCCTGCGCAAGAGGAAGGTTGTGGTGTTCAACTATGCTGATGACCTTCAGCTGATCTTTAACATTGAGTCATCCGCTTCATCGATCTCCAATTTCCAATCTATAATGCTTTTCATCAGCGACTGGATAAATGCTAATCAACTTAAATGAAATCCAGATAAAACAGAGCTGATTCTTACGGGCGGCGTGGCTAACCCGCGGAACTCAACATTTTGGCCCGTCTCATTAGGGAGCTCCCTGGCCCCGGCACTGTAGGAAGGTGGATATCTGACTATGGTTGCTCCCAACTTTTTGCCTGGTGTTTTGCTGGTTTTTCGACTTAGTTGACCTGGGGCCCTGCTATTCAGGACCCCAGGCCCACTGCTCTCTCTGTAAAATGGATTCCATGTACTCGAAGTACATATCTAATTGGATACTGAGTCACCTTATCAGTCCCTGTACAGTGTACCCTAGGTACCCAGGGCATAGGTGCACTCAGGGCCTACCAGGGGCTGCAGCATGTATTATGCCACCCCTGGCTGGCCATCCAAATCTGACACAACTGGCTGATCAATCAGCTGGGGCAAGGTGGTGTAATCACCCTTTGCTTTAGATATAGTATCCCTATATCTAACCCTAAAATGGGCACATATCCTCCTATCAGTCACTCCTATGGCAGGCCTTATCAATCCTGAAGGCAGAGTGCGTGGAATTATGTGAGATGGTGCTCTAGCATGAGCTGAGCCCGTCTGCAGCTTTCGGAACCAAGTCCTTTAGCTGTTTCCATGATAACGCTATACCATATACTCTTAAGTGCATTATAATCCTCGTGGTTACTGCCAACTTTGGTATAGCATTGTCAAAACATGTCGAGTAAGGTGTCATACGAATTGGAATACTACCCCCTCGCCAATTCTGGCGACGGGGGTAGCATTCCACTCTTCTAGAGGGACACGACATGTATGTAACTGTGAACCCCGGTTAAAGTTAACTCGAGCCTCAGCATCACAAAATGGATGCTGCCACCACAGACACAAGTCTGACCTCCTGCTGCTGGGAGTCCTTCCAGTGAGGGAGGCTTGGACAAAGGGTTTCCTGCCTTGGGAGGTGCTAGCACCACCCCAGACAGGATTTTATGTATTACATAGAACAGGGCTGAAAGGAATGAGACATGCCTGGGGCACACAAGGTGTCCCTGTGCATACCCCGGTCTAAACCAGTTCCTGGGGCACTCCAGCCCCAGAGCTGGCGCAAGACCGGACGAAGGATAGGGGGTGTAACCACCCCCCTTCCTGGTCCCACCCAGAGGAGGGACCTAGTCGTAATACAGCCCCCTTTAGCTGGATAAAGGTAGGAGCTGGTCCCATTCCAAATTAGATTATCCTGAACAACTTAACAAGAAGAAACTCTGGATTTCGACGTCCTGCTCCACAGAAGACTGAAGAAATCTCCCTTGTGGGCAAGGAAAGTCCACCCTGCACAAGCAGGCACCATCAGCGTCCAGCGGCTTCCCTTTGTCATCTTCCCTCGAGGATCCAGACTTCAAAGCCCGACGAGACCCGGATTCCCAGACCTCTACCTTCATCTGCAGCACAGCTGAGATCCGTGGGTGCGACGAGACACGTGGGACCGGCCATCTTGAAAGAAGCAGCACTTCGCTCCAGCACGACTTCTGAGGTAACCTCGTTCAAGTGCTTTGGGGATTGAGAAGCCCCGACCCCGAGCAGCTCCTGCACCGAAGACCAGCCCTCCAGCATCCACGAGATCTGCGTGGGGCCCTTCTGCCTGTTTGCTGCTCGACGTGTTGTCTGGTCACTTGCCGGCTGGCTAGTGACCTCCTAGACGACGAACTGCGAAATCTTCACTGCTGGTCTGGTTGCTCCAGACTGGCCCTTGCTCCCTTCCAAAAGAGGAGCACCTCGGACCCTCCTGGTCCACTCCAGACGCCGTTTCCACTGACCGCTTGGGTTGCCTTTGCCAAGGCCTGTTGACTCCGAAGCCGACATCGCCGACAGCGAGAGCCTGCGTAGGACAGCTCGTGCCTCCATCCTGGTCGTCGAAGACACCACCTGGTCCACGTGGCTGCAGAGACAAGCGTCCACCCTCACTTGATGGCGACGACGACGACATCTGGTTCCACTCCTGGTTCCACTCCAGTCACTTGCTAGTGACTTTGAATATTGTCCCCTCTGCTTTCAGGTTCTTCTCTTCACTGATCCACCCTTGGATCACACCGGACATCTTCCTCCTGATCGCCTGCAGCATCTTTTCTTCCAGGCTCCATAGACTTCAACGCCGGAACCCGACACGACTTGGGACCTATGCACCCGCAGCCTGTGGGTGAGGTAACACGAGCATTTCGGTGCTCAAGGGTAGCTTGACTCTCCTAGTGTCCAGTTCCACAGTCGTTTTAGTTCTACCTAGTCAGGATTGTCCGTACTCACCTTTTTCTTGAACTGTACTGTCCATAGACACTGTTACGCATCTCGCGTATGTAATGGTTTCCAGGCAGGTTCTGCAGGAGCGTCAGGAATCCGAAGATTAGTCCACAGCCTTCCCCTCCGGCCTTCCGACTCGATCAAACACTAGAGTATTGAGAGGCTCGCCAGGGGAAAACAGGGAGACAAAACAAGGAAAGGTGGGGAAGACAAAAAGGCTTGACTGTATTCTTCTGTGTGGAGGTGTAACAACACTGTAAGGACTTCGGGTAGACGTGGGGCTGAAAGAGAAATACAGGCTATCTAACAACAGTTCCAACACACATGTAAAGGTGTCTTACATTCCGCAAATGATCATTACATACCACAAATGTTTTGTCTGAACCGCAGAATCAGATGTGTTGGAGTTGTAGGAGTTCAGCTTAAGCTATTACCGGAATAACAAACAATTAAGAGTGAATGCTCTTCTATTACCATGAACCTAGAAAAATGATAGCCTAAAGTGCAAAGCTCTCACTCAGTACGCTGTAGAAGTCTTCTAGATGCATGTGTAAATCAATTGAACTTGACAACAATCCAACGCCAACACCACTGCCTTGCCTGGAAGTCTATGATACAAAACACATGTTTAGGACTAAATAATTTTACTATTGTAAGTAAAACAAGAGTGCAGCGCTCAGCGCTGTTACCGTGTTCTTTGTTGTGAAGGTAGAAGTCTGCACCCCACTTGAGTCCACGCAAGTATCCCCAAACACGTAGTGAGGCTGGCCCAGGAATGAATGATGATGGGGCTCGCCAATATACAATCAAGCAACAGAATAAAGGGAAATAAATGGGACACCGCCAGATGGCGGAGACCAAGCCCGGCCGCTGGGCGGAAAAAGGAAAAGAAACCTAAATACCTAAAAGGGATAACACACTGCCCGGCCGGACGGCGGAGACCAAGCCCGGCCGTCGGGCGGAGCAAGAACGTGTAAGGGAAGGTTGCAGGGAAACGTTGCCCGGCCGGACGGCGGAGACTAAGCCCGGCCGTCGGGGGGAGCAAGGACGTGAAAGTGAAGTTTGCAGGGAAACGTTGCCCGGCCGGACTGCGGAGACCAAGCCCGGCAGTCGGGCGGAGCACCGGTATGAATCAGAACAAGGAGCAGAGCACAAATAGCGGGACAGAAGGGGAACCGTGCAACGCGCAGAAAGCAAGAAGGACGGTGGACTTCCGACTTCGCACAAAACCGGAAGGACCAACAGGAAATCAGGCACACAGGAACAGGACGGAACTGCTAACCAACGGAGCTAGACGCAAGAATGTAAAGCGTCGCTCCAAGAGTTCTGGTAGCATTTATAGTGGTTTCCCTTAAAGGGACAGTACGTCGGGGATCTCGGGGCATGACAGCGTGTGAGTTCACACTCTGCACACGCGTTCCGTGGGCCCCCTATTACCTACATAGAGTTAGTATAGCGTGGTCCCAGCGATCCTACAGCCTCTGGACAGCTCCATTCCTTTTATCGACTTTCACATTCCACTTACTTAGTATATGGTTTGTCGTGCCCCTAGGGCACCATTGTAATTTGTGCAACTTAAACGTATTTTTCCTATGAGATTGTCATGTGCTTAGCCCTCTGTCTTGACAGGCTTTTTGGCTCTATTTTGGAGTGATAAAGACTTTAAGCTTGCTCACACCTATAGGCTGTATTCTTCCCTTTTAAGCCCTTTCTTCCAGACCTAGAAGAGGATAGCTGCTTTATATGATGATAGATCCCTTACTCTAATCCATCTATTGCCTATTGGCTTTGCCTTTCATTATTTTGCCTATAGTAGAGGGTGTGTAGGTACTCTGACAGAGCTAAGGGTTATTTCATCCTTCTCAGGCCTACAAGGCCCAGAACTAGAGAGACTCCATTTTGCTTTCTATCCCTGCAGAGATGAGATGCTTTAAGGGAAAAGGTAATATTTTGGTTTTGAGCTGTTGTTCGCCCTAAGCGAACCGGAGAGAACCGGCCAGAGCTGAATCTAATCAAGAAGTGTCCCTGGGCTCAGGTCTCTAGACGAAACAAGCAGTTGATCACTGTGGGAGCGTCTGGAGCAAGGAGCCTGGTGCATGGACCTGGTGGGAGGAGGCTGATGGCTGGAACTTTCCATGAGGAAACAGCATTCCATAATAGTGAAGTGCAGAGGCGGAGTCAGTTAGTTGAGTTGAATTAGAGGAGCGGAGAGTGTTGGTAGAGTTGGAGGAGTGGAGTTGCAGGAGGAGAAGAGACAGAAGATGCTTGGAACAGAGAGAAGACAAACAGACAGTCAGTGAGCTGGAACTGAAGGAAGCAGTCAGAAGCAGTTAATTATCAGGAGGAATTGTGAATAGCTGGAGTCTGAAGTAATGCCTTTTAGAAGAGACTGAAGTTATATCATGGATTAACCTGTGGGAGCAGCTGGAGTTAATTGGACATTGGCACAGAGACATTTAAACAGAGTGAAAAAGCTAGTGGAACGAACGGTTATCAGAGCGGCAGAAACCATTAGATTGAAGTTGGAAGGTGGAGAGAGTCCGTGGGGGAGAGAAATCCAGTGCAAAGTGATCAGCGCAGATGTGTGTCCAAGAGTGCAGGAGAGAATCTAAGACAAGCTAAGGCACAGACGAGAGAGGAGCCCAGATGACAGCTAGAGCAAGACTTCATACTCCCAAGGTGACCTCGTTCCTTACTTTATAAATATTAACCTTGTCTTCATACTGTATGTCTAATCCTTTTCTTTCAGCGGTGTGTTAAAGTTCCTGTTAATCAAGAGACCCCGCAGATAACCTTGTCCTCATACTGTATGTCTAATCCTTTTCTTTCAGCGGTGTATTAAAGTTCCTGTTAGTTGTAGAGACCCCACAGATTTGTGTATTGTTGTTGTAATAAAGATACCCCAGTTCTTAGTGAACCGACATGTGCCTTGTATTCTTGTTCAATCAGGGTAACCTGGTCTTCTAGTCGGACATTGTTTGCATGAACGGATGTGAATCCCGGTCAGGTAAGAGGTGACTGAACAATGAGGGAGAGAGGGAACATTTGATGTCAAGAGCAGAAGGTACATATTTCAATTTGGAAAGCCGTTCTAACTCCTATTATTGTAGTAGCGAACCCTTAGTGAATAGTGAGAGAGACTTCCCAACATAGAGACAGAGAGCTGAAGGTATTCATAGGAAAGTGGTCGTCATTGGTAAGTGGCGTTAGTGAGAGCACTGATTGTGGCCAGTGTGTATACCCGCAAGATTGCGGCTTGAGTGAGCACTGAGGGTAGTCAGTGTGTAGATCCGCCGGATTGTGGATCATGTTGTAAGTGAGTGAGCACCGGGGGGATACGGTGTGTAGGCCCGCCGGATTGTGGACCGGATAAAAAGAGAGCACTAGGGCTGCAGTCTAGTGTGTAGACACGCCGGATTGCGTGTCGAGTGAGCACTGAGGGTAATCAGTGTGTAATGGTAGATAATCAGAACTGCCCCAGGGTAGATTAGTCTGGACCCATGTGGTCGCGAGACTATGAGGTATGAGTGTGGTGTAGGGCATTGATGTCCTTAGTAATCAGTGAGTATTCTTAGTATCCCTATAGATTTAGTGGTGTTTCTGATGATATGAGCTTGTATATTGCGAGTTCCCCATCCTCAGGTAGGTACCCAGGTACCTGGATAGATGGGTCCTGAGGAGGGAGGTGGTTACGTTCCGGCTGGGTTGGAGGGGCTCTCAGGAGCTGATCCCATCTGGTCTAGAACCCGGTCGTTACATCTGGCGTCGACGAACAGTTTACGAAGCCTGTGTGCGCTGTTTTGGTTTTTATCTTGATGGTTTGCACTTGGCACGAAAATTGGCCTATGGGCTTGAACAGTTGGAGTGTAAGGAGATTGCAGTACATCATGACATTTGACTTATGCAGGGTGGATGGAATGCTTTTCATCTTGGTGTTTGAACTGTCAGGCTTGAAGGGTGACATTACATGAGGGAGCCAATTACATCTTTGTGATGATCCAATTGTACAAATGTGTGTGAAAAATGCTTTTAAATTGCCCATTAAATTGCTTGCTGCGTCTGCGTATGCTGTGCAATGTGAAATGTGTTCAATGTAATATGACTTGTGGAGTTCCTTGTAAATATGCCTTGTAAATAGCGACATGTCAATGTGGCTTGTGAGGAGCATGTTCTCATTTTGACTTGCTGTGTTTCTTGTGAATTGCGCCTTGTATATATGCCTTGTGAAGAGCATGTCATTTTTTGGACTTGTTGACCACCTTGTAAATATGGCTTGTGAATAGCGCCATGTACATGTGGCTTGTGAGGAGCATGTTCTCATTTTGACTTGCTGTATTCATTGTGAATTGCGCCTTGAATATATTCCTTGCGAAGAGCATGTCATTTTTTGAACTTGTTGACTTTCTTGTAAATATGGCTTGTGAATAGCGCCATGTGGATATGGCTTGTACAGAGCATGTTATTGTTGCGTTAGGCAGGAGAGAGCTGGATCTCTTTCAACTGTTTGGAGAAAATGTTTTGAACATGTGCGCGCGTGTTCTTTGAAAACGTGGAGTGATAAGTTCTTGAATTTCCCATGTACTGCAGACATTGGGGAATGATTGTGTTTGAGCTGCCAAAGGGTTAATATCTTGAATTGTGACGGCAGTATTTATTTTAACATGCTGTTTAACATGCATGGTTATGTGAGCTGACACTAAAAGACGGTGATTGTTTAGATGAATGGTGGTTTGATTTGACTTTCATTGGTTGCTGGGTTCTGCCTATGTGCTTTGTCAGCTTGCTGACAGAATGGTAACATCTTGCTTAGAGAGAAAAGCTATGTTCATTTAACATTCTTTTTGAAATGCGTCCACGTATTTGTGTGGGTTTGCCTTGGAACACATTATTTAATGTGTCTGACTTAAAGGTCGGAAAGTTATAAATCAACTAGTCGGATTGAGATAAGGGTTTTCAGCTGTGGATGGCACACGAACCAGTGTTTTAGAATTAGTGCGTTAGCGGTTGTGAAGAACGAAAATATAAAAACAGACCCATCATAGAATGTGCTTTTAATTTGTGAACTGCAACCGTGTGCCTTTAAAAAAAATGTGTTCTAGAAAATATACATGATTATTATTTTTTCCAATGCAAGCTGCCCCTTAGAATAGCGTGTGAAAGTTAACCCACTCAGTTTGGAAAAAAATGGCTATTTGAAAAATGAATGATGTTGAATCTGGCCCTTTTTGATAGGTTGAATAGAATAGCTTGCACACTAAATTATGCTGCAATGCAAAATTACATGTTACCCCTTGTTTTATTTCTCATGTTATTTTCAATATGGAAAATTAAATGCAATGTTGTTCTAATATTTTTCCCTTTCAGCCAGGAGCTGTTTTTATGATAGATTTATTTCAAAATGCTAGCCTGTGACTTAGTTGCAAAAAATATGTCCTTATTAAATATTGGTTTTAGGATGCTTTTCATCACGTTTTAATTTTGCTTCGGTTAGTTAGAGAATAATGGTTAGCTCTCTGGCCTGGGAACAGATGTGTTTTGAGTTACAAAGAATTTGAAATGACCTTGGCTGATATGAGCCAGGCACCAGTTCTCAGCTCGGAGCTTTGTGAGGGAGGAGTCCCAGTGTGTAACTTCTGAGAGCAGAGTGAGCCAGCTTGTTATTCTTGGCTATATTCCAATTTCTTTCTGCGGAGTAATGTTTATGTAAAGGGGGGGTCAAGTCGCTCTTCCTTGCTGTCGGCGCAGACAGCTTCATGGACTTCAGATAAGGGATCCTTGCACAGGCAGAATAATTGGCAGACGCTTGGCCCTTGGAGTTAGATAAATACAGTAGGCCTAAGTGAGCTTCCCTGACTAGAGATTAGAGATGCTTGGGCAGAATGGTTGGCAGCAGCCTTGCTCCTGCAATGAGATCAGCACTTGGCAGTGATTCAAAATTACATCGCACTGTAGCTCGGCTCCTGCTTATTTTTTTGGAGCGGATTCAAAACTCTGAGCGCGAACATCTTTCTGAAGGGAGGGGCTGTTTCTCGGATGAGTTGAGAGTGGCTAAGGCCCCAGCCCTTCTGGCTGTGTATGACAAAATTGGATTTTGCCCAAACAAATTTAAAAGAATATGATTTAAATCATTCCTTGAATTCAGAATAATGTTTTTTATTAATTAGGAGGTTTCTTTCGACAATAAAAAGCACTTGGGGTGTTTTTTAAATGGAAAATTTATTTTTGCTAGATTAATGATACTTGTTTTTTCGTTTCAGGTTGTTGGGTTGTGGTGTTTGGTGTGTGCACGGCCCACCCCTCTCCCACTCCCTTTGTTATTTTACTTTTTTGTTTTCATTTGTTATGTTAGTTTGTTGCTTTTGGAAGATGGAACCGGACCAGACCGGATTGGTGGCGGATGAACGGCGGAAGCTGGTGACTAATGACCAGATCGGAGGAAGTGCTTCCTTGGCACCGGATACAGATGAAGATGAAGGGTAGTGACCTACACTGATGAATCCACAATTGACTGCATTGAACCCTAAATTAAATTTTGCACGAGTCATGTGCTATGATTATTTGGTTATAATTGAGCATTGCATTTTTCCCATGTTTTTTTTTCAGATGGACATTATATCAGTTCTGTTATGTTTATGCAGTGCTCATATATATTTTGCCTTTAGTATGCTATGCTATTCTACACTTGTTTATCTTTCACCTATTATAGTTTTCCTGTTTTCTGCAAAACAGTTTTTGCCAATGAAAGAAATGTAATCTTTTACATGGTGGTGCACACATGTGTTCCACAGATCGATACAGAAGGATTAGATACAAACTGTTTCCTGAGTTAGATGATATATACACCACATTTAGATAATTTTCTTTGATTTAATGCTTGATATGCATAGTGCTACACCAGCTATTTTGTAGGAATGGGGTTATCCTTATTTTCCTGTTATTACACTTTCACTTTGATTGATCAACTCTTAATTAGAACAGTGGGATTAGTTCCAAGGGTGGTTACCCTAGACTTTAAGTTGTCCTGGGAGGTGTGTCTTTTAGTCAGGTTATGTCCTACATCTATTAGTAATGTTTGCCCAGACTTAGAGTACCGTTTGTCATGTTTATTTGTCAGATTTCACCAAATTCTTTCTTAAGTTGACCAAAGTAGGTAGGCCTCATTTAGGCCCATTGTTATTTTCGTTCCACAAACATGGCCCTACACCAATGGATTTCATGAGTTATCATTAGAAGTTTACATTTAGTTCTTAAGTTGACCAAAGTAGGTAGGCCTCATTTAGGACCTTTGTTGAGTTATCATTAGAAGTTGAGGTGCATTTAGTTTCTTAAGTTGACCAAAGTAGGTAGGCCCCATTTAGGCCCCTTGCTGTTTTCATTCCACACACATGTCCCTACACCAATAGATTTCATCAGTTATCACTAGAAGTTGAGGCACATTTAGTTTGAGGGTGCTTTGGTTAGTTTCTGTTGTTATCAGATCGATCTTAGATATGTTTCAGCATTCAGGTCAAGGGTGCTTTGATTTGTTTTCAGTTGGTTGTTAGATTTGTATTCCCTACATTAAGTTTTAGGTGGAATTTCCTTAAGTTGTCATTTATTTTAGAGAGCCTTTTGGTTTTTGGTTTTGTTGATAAATTATGTTGATGTTTGTTTACTTGGATGTTGTTGTTTATAGATGTTCGCAAGATAAAGTCTAAGGGTGGAATGTCTTGACAGGCTTTTTGGCTCTATTTTGGAGTGATAAAGACTTTAAGCTTGCTCACACCTATAGGCTGTATTCTTCCCTTTTAAGCCCTTTCTTCCAGACCTAGAAGAGGATAGCTGCTTTATATGATGATAGATCCCTTACTCTAATCCATCTATTGCCTATTGGCTTTGCCTTTCATTATTTTGCCTATAGTAGAGGGTGTGTAGGTACTCTGACAGAGCTAAGGGTTATTTCATCCTTCTCAGGCCTACAAGGCCCAGAACTAGAGAGACTCCATTTTGCTTTCTATCCCTGCAGAGATGAGATGCTTTAAGGGAAAAGGTAATATTTTGGTTTTGAGCTGTTGTTCGCCCTAAGCGAACCGGAGAGAACCGGCCAGAGCTGAATCTAATCAAGAAGTGTCCCTGGGCTCAGGTCTCTAGACGAAACAAGCAGTTGATCACTGTGGGAGCGTCTGGAGCAAGGAGCCTGGTGCATGGACCTGGTGGGAGGAGGCTGATGGCTGGAACTTTCCATGAGGAAACAGCATTCTTTAATAGTGAAGTGCAGAGGCGCAGTCAGTTAGTTGAGTTGAATTGGAGGAGCGGAGAGTGTTGGTAGAGTTGGAGGAGTGGAGTTGCAGGAGGAGAAGAGACAGAAGATGCTTGGAACAGAGAGAAGACAAACAGACAGTCAGTGAGCTGGAACTGAAGGAAGCAGTCAGAAGCAGTTAATTATCAGGAGGAGTTGTGAATAGCTGGAGTCTGAAGTAATGCCTTTTAGAAGAGACTGAAGTTATATCGTGGATTAACCTGTGGGAGCAGCTGGAGTTAATTGGACATTGGCACAGAGACATTTAAACAGAGTGAAAAAGCTAGTGGAACGAACGGTTATCAGAGCGGCAGAAACCATTAGATTGAAGTTGGAAGGTGGAGAGAGTCCGTGGGGGAGAGAAATCCAGTGCAAAGTGATCAGCGCAGATGTGTGTCCAAGAGTGCAGGAGAGAATCTAAGACGAGCTAAGGCACAGACGAGAGAGGAGCCCAGATGACAGCTAGAGCAAGACTTCATACTCCCAAGGTGACCTCGTTCCTTACTTTATAAATATTAACCTTGTCTTTATACTGTATGTCTAATCCTTTTCTTTCAGCGGTGTGTTAAAGTTCCTGTTAATCAAGAGACCCCGCAGATAACCTTGTCCTCATACTGTATGTCTAATCCTTTTCTTTCAGCGGTGTGTTAAAGTTCCTGTTAGTTGTAGAGACCCTGCAGATTTGTGTATTGTTGTTGTAATAAAGATACCCCAGTTCTTAGTGAACCGACATGTGCCTTGTATTCTTGTTCAATCAGGGTAACCTGGTCTTCTAGTCAGACATTGTTTGCATGAACGGATGTGAATCCCGGTCAGGTAAGAGGTGACTGAACAATGAGGGAGAGAGGGAACATTTGATGTCAAGAGCAGAAGGCTCAGGTCAGCTCGGTGGTCTCAGCATGCTTTTATCATCTGCGCAAAATTAGGAAAATTAGCAGGTTTCTTTCCACAGAGGCCTTGACCCAGGTAGTCCTTGCCCTGGTCATCTCTCGGATCGATTACGCCAACTCCCTCTATGTGTGCATCCCTGCTTATCAAGCACTCCGCCTGCAACGTGCTCAGAATCAGGCAGCCAGGCTCATTCTTGGTCAGCCTAAGCATTGCCATGTGAAGCCCTTACTGAAGAGTCTGCACTGGCTTCCTATTCTCCAACGATGCCTGTTTAAGCTGGGCTTCACCATCCATAAAGCCCTGTTGAGACACGACCCGGCCTTCTTTGCCCTTAACATCCGGCGGTACCTCCCATCTCGCGATCTACGCTCCTCCAATAAGAACCTTCTGGTGTCCTATGCCTTTAAACGGAAGAAACATGGTGGCCTCAGATATACGATCTTGGCCCCTCAATTTTGGAACACTCTTCCCCCTAATCTACACATGATAAACTCGTATACCCAATTCAGGAAATCACTCAAAACCTGGCTTTTTTCCCATGCATAGGACTGATACTCAAGATTCAAGATTCAAGATTCAAAAATACTTTATTCGGTTAAAAAGCACGATAACCATAAAAGTAGCATGAAAGGTGCAATTTACAAGAGGTAAAGTGAACTTTTAAAAATCACAAAAAAGGGAAACAACAAAATTAAATCCATGTATACAATAAAAGCAATCAATCCATTTGAATTGATTTGCGACACTTAAAAACTAATTTTAAAAATTCTGCAATTGAGGCTACCATAAAAACAGTTTCCATTTTCTGGCACTCTATGAACGCTAGGCGGCATCTATATACATTTAAATCTTTGAGGATAGGGATGATAAGTTTCTTTCGAGGAAGAGTATAAAATTTACAAAAGAATAAAATGTGTATATCGGATTGTTGGGATACATCATCACATGGACAAAGACATAAATCCTTCTACCAACAATTCATCACGGGGAACGATAATGTCCTAAAAACAATATTAAATCTAAATCGGGTCAAAAGGTAACGTTCATGATTGGACATATACAATGAAAGGTATGGCTGCAATTTCTCTCCACATAAAATGTCCTGGTGGACAGAAACAGTCGTTTTTCTCGCCTCCTCTATATGTCTCTTTTCCTTGAGGTACGCCATACACAGATTTTTCAAATCTCTTCTGGATATATATTCCATTGATTGTGGGTCCTCAAAGTATTGGGGGCAGCTTATTTTTTCAAGAAAGTTTCTGACGTAGCCTATCCATTTAAAGTCACTGATATTGTCCAATGCCATAATGTCCTTTAAAATAGCCCGGTTGACAACACATTCATCATTTGTCCAAACCCTATGCCAAAGGAGGACTGGCTGAATTTTAATAGTATCAGTAACATAAGGTGTACCCAATTCAGCATGGCATATCATCGTTGCAGTACTTTGGGGTACGGACAGAATGTGGCATAAAAACTTATTTTCCATGATTTGAATCGAACTGATATTTGAATAACCCCATAATCCTGCACCATAGGTGGCTACAGATATACAGGTCGCATTATAAACAGTTAAAATCTCCTTTATGGGTTTTTTACCTAATTTTTTCATAAAGCATTTTAGGGCCATAATGGTCTTAGAAAATAACAAAGATCTAGCATGAATTGCTGTAGTCCATGAGCCACTTTCATGGAACAATATCCCCAGATAAGGGAAGGTGGGGGTCCTTTCTAAGGGATTGGAGTTTATGAAGATTGGCTTCAAGTGCTTGCTTGATCTGGACCCACAGTACATAGAAAAAGTTTTAGAACAATTGATTTTCAAATCTAAACCAAGCATAAAAGTGTTAAAGGCTGTAACCAAAGTTTGTAACGCCATTGGGGTGCGTGCCATCAGAACAGCATCATCAGCGTACATCAGTGCAGGGACAGGCCTACCTCTCACCATAGGCATGTCTCTGCCCTTCTGCACGAGGTGCTTCTCCATTCCATTTATATATAGCAAAAATAGAAAGGGGGCTAAGACGCACCCTTGGCGCACACCCCGACCAATCCCAAATTGTCTGCTGCATTCACCATTATTCCCATATCTGACACTAGCAGTGGCCCCAGAATATAGCTCTCTCAAAAAGCATATGATGGCATTGTCTACCCCCAATTCGGCCATAATTGACCATAATTTAGTGTGTGACACACAGTCAAAAGCTGATGATAAATCAACAAATGTGAGGTATAGACGTTGTTTTTTAACCTTTATATACTTCTGTTGCAAGGTGAAAAGATTCAAACCTTGCTCTATGGTCCCTAAACCCTTTTGGAACCCAAATTGAAAATCGCTTAACACCCCATTATCCTCAGCCCAGCTTTGCAATTTAGCTAAAATCACTCTCCCCAAAATTTTTATAGAAGAGTCCAATAAGGAAATTGGCCTATAGCAAGTACAGCTTAGCCTATCCCCTTTCTTGAAGATTGGGACTATTACCGATGTAAACCAGGTAGGAATCGGGCTATTTGCCAGAGCGTCATTGAAGAGCTGAACTAACAGTGGCCCCCATAATTCGATGTTAGCCTTATAGAGGTCGGCTGGTATACCGTCTGGTCCTGCTGCCTTGCCCCCCTTAGTCGCCTTCAAGCTTGCTATAACTTCAGGAAGGGTTACAATCAGAGTTCTGGATGTATCTAAATTTAGCAACCCCACGTCCTGGCCTGTTTCAGGGGTTAGTACCACAACCTTATAAAGGGAGGAAAAATGAGCCACCCACTCTTCTTCTGAGATGGCAATTTCCATGCGTGCTTTTTGTTCATGTAAAAGGGGGGTGTTAATGACCCTCCAAAAGGCAGCCGGATCCTTTGATTTTGAGGCAGCGCATAGGTTGTCCCAAGCCTCCCTTTTTATCGAGGCCTTCCTGTCCTTCAATGCTAAATTATAGTCCTTCCTTGCAATTCTAATTAGGATTACATCCCGTGGTCTTTTATGAATTGCATGTCTAAGCTTTGTTAAGGCTCTAGTGCACTTCCTATCAAACCATTTCCTATTGGACTTTAGGGAATTTTTCCTGACAACCCACAATGCTTCCTTAATTGTACTAGAGATGATATTAAAATGGGTTATTATTTCACAGCTCTCTGCGTATTCATCTAAACAGATCGAAAAACTGCTCATGCATTTACTCAGTATTTTATACAGGAAATCATCCGGGACCAGTCTGCTCCATTTAAGGTTATAACCATTTTGGGCACCCAACCTCACGTCCTGGACCATTTCGTTCGGACATTCTCTAGTATCAACTGCAACAAATAGGTTCTCCATTTTTAATACCTGTGGCAGATGATCACTCAGTGGTAAGTCCATGATGTTTGCTCTAATCAATCTGCTCGCAGAGCTAAGTGTACATAAACTAAAATCGATAATAGATGAGGCACCCCGCCCGACAAAGGTTGGGACAAATGTCGTTGTATGATGTGCTAGCTCATTTGAAAACCCAATTATTAAAAATCTCATTTAATGAGTCGCCTAATAGGGTATGTTCAAAATGCGTCAAGTTGACATCTTGTTCCAGCATTAAACCGCAAACACCCTTTTGGCCCTTTTTGCAGAGAGTGCAATTAAAATCACCCCCCCATAATAACATAACTTCAGCCCTCTTGCTCTTATCAAGTTCGTTTTGCATTTCTGAGGTTAATGTATCAAGTACGTCCTTAATCATGCTACCTGGGCAGTTATTGTAAAAATTAAAAAGAACCATCTTTGGACCCTTCCTTGTATCTATCACTATTTTTTGATAGTAACTGGATCCAGGGGAAAAAGAAATTTTATTGTATACTAGAAGATTAGATATGTATACAGTCAACCCCCCCTTGGGTCTTCCGTATACTCCACCCACCGCAGGAGTAAAGTAGGTTTTGTAGCCATTAAGATGTATTGGCGTGGTGGCCCAAGTTTCTTGAAGGGCTAATATTCCCACGTCGGTAATGGCCTCATCCCAGGTTGGATTGGTAATCTTTTGTTTTAACCCAGCCACGTTCCAAAAGAGCACCTTACAGTAATCTTTTTCTACAGGTAAAATATCTACAGTATCCCCTAGTCTTCTGACCTGGCTCCCTTGTATAGATTCATCCCCCACCTGCATTTCTGGGGTTTCCTCAGACCCTAGACAAATTATAAGACCCAAGTCCACAGGATTGTTAGACAGCCGGTCATCTTCCTTGATCTTGGGGAGTCAGTCCACTGCTTCCAAGCAATCAAACCGGTTGTAACACGGGAAAAACGGAGGAAATTGCAGGTTGCCTGTCCATCCTGGGTCATAACCTTGTGGATAAAAGTAAGGAGGCCTCCCTTTGTGTTTCACAGTGTTCCAACCATCTACATGTCTCCCATTCCACTGTGTATTGTGGTAGTTATTATCAAAAGCCTGACCAGTATTACCACCATGGTGTCGTTTGTCCTTAGTCCAACTCCACCTATTATCCGGTTGTTCACCCTCAGGGTAAAAGTAGGATAATGGCCTAGCCACAATAGACAAACCATAATTCCTTGGGGGCCTCGATGTAATAAATTCTGCGGTGCGGGGATTCTCAAATGTAATCACCACGCAATCATCGTGTGTCCTTTTTTTATTATACCCCACCCAAGGAGTCCTTTCAACCATAAGGATGTTACTTTTAAAGGCTGGGGGGAGAGGGTAGTTATCATTTAACCAATGTATTGTTTTATTTACAAGTCCCCCATTATTTTCATTTGATTTATCATCAGGTTGGGGGACTCCAGTGAGGACCACAACGTATGGTGAGGCTTCTGGCGGTAGATGTATGTTTCTACGTGTCTCCCTCTTTTCTACATTAACTTTATCCTTGGGAGTTTGTGTGGGTGGCGCTGCTTTGTCAGTTGTGGTTGGGTTTTTAGGTGTTGGTGTGGGTTTTGGAGGTGGATTAGTGGTGAGTTTTGGAGGTGGATTAGTGGTAGGTTTTGGAGGTAGATTAGTGGTAACATCGCTTTTAGCAGCTGTGGGTGGTCTGTTCGTAGTTGGTTTTTTTTGTGGAACTTTATTGTTCAAATTGAAGCTAGGGGCACTAATATCTTTATGAATGTTAGTCAGTATTGTTTCCAGACATCGTAGCCTAACCTCAATAGGTTCTAAGAGAATTTTTAGCATTGCGAAGATGTTATTATTAACCATGCTCAGGCTGCTACTGTCCTCGCTCCCTCCAGCTTGATTATCAACTACCCCACTTAGTTCCAAGATCCCCTCCAAGCTACTATCCAAGATAGTTTCATCTGGCAGACTTAGTGTTATGCCCACACTTGCCCGGGGCCCACCCGCGATATCATTAATATTGGTGTGAGCATCTGGGTTGGAGCTCACATTCAAAGGAATCGGATCCAACTGAATTGGGTCAGGGATTTTGCCAGTCTGGGCTTTTTTCCCTTTTTCGCGTAGTAGTTTTAATGGGCTTTTGTTTAATACTCTTATGTTTAGGGATTGCCCCCTCCTTCCTCCCCCTTTCAATTAGGGTACTAACTGTGGTTTCATTCTCGGTTACAGCCGGGCCATTTTCCAGCAATAAGGAGAGGTTTGGGGTTGCTTCCAGACCTTCCTGTGAGGCTGGTAAGTCACAACCCTGGTCCTTGTGTACCATTACAAGTGTTTTTGGAGCGGATACACTGTTAGGTGTGCAAGCTTGTGCAATATGGCCCAATGAGGAACGCTTTGCCATGGCTAAGTCTTGGGACACCCTTCTATCCATCAGTATGATCCCTTCATCAATAAGGGCATGTGTGCGCACTATAAAGTCATCTAGGGTACCAGTTAGTTTCTTTGCCCCAGCAGCTGCCATGCTTCTGGTCTCTGGCTGGTTCATGGCAAGCCCAATTAATAACCCCCTATAAAGCAGGAAGTGCTTACGGCCAATTACCGGTACCAATCTCAGTACAACAAGATCTCAGAGGGTCACGATGGTATGTTACAGCAAGAATTAGCCAACTTACAGTTATGCAGTCTCGATGTCCTTTGGCTACTTGCAACCGGGCAGGGTGTCTGGCACAGGCCAGGCTCCTCAGGCCTCTGAGGGCCTAAGAGGGCCCGCCCTTTGCCCGGGCTTCGCCCCGGGCGTCCCGCTCGCGTCCCGCGACGCGGGTCTCCTGCTCCCTTTATCGGGCTGTCGCTGCGCCCTGCTGGCGCGTTCCGCGTCACTCCGTCGCGGTGCCTGCCGGGAGTTGTGGTCCTCCCGGAGCGGCGGCGCGGTCTGCTGTACCCGGTGTGACTCTCGGCGGTGGCGGCAGGTGAGTTATGGTAGTTCCCCCCGCTTTGCCGGTCTCCTGCTCCCTTTATCGGGCTGTCGCTGCGCCCTGCGCCCTGCTGGCGCGTTCCGCGTCACTCCGTCGCGGTGCCTGCCGGGAGTTGTGGTCCTCCCGGAGCGGCGGCGCGGTCTGCTGTACCCGGTGTGACTCTCGGCGGTGGGCGGCTTCCTCAACTGGACTGCTGGCGTGGTGTGACTCTCGGCGGTGGCGGCAGGTGAGTTATGGTAGTTCCCCCCGCTTTGCCGGTCTCCTGCTCCCTCTATCGGGCTGTCGCTGCGCCCTGTGCCCTGCTGGCGCGTTCCGCGTCACTCCGTCGCGGTGCCTGCCGGGAGTTGTGGTCCTCCCGGAGCGGCGGCGCGGTCTGCTGTACCCGGTGTGACTCTCGGCGGTGGGCGGCTTCCTCAACTGGACTGCTGGCGTGGTGTGACTCTCGGCGGTGGCGGCAGGTGAGTTATGGTAGTTGATACTCATTCTCTGTTCAGCACGGCGTCCGATCCTGTTCATAGCGCCAAGAAACCGTCTGGTGAACGTGCGCTTAAGAAATATATTTTAACATAACATACCATATCAGGGGTTGTACTCAATGGTTTGCTTCATTCCTCCAAAACAGATCCCTAAGAGTCAAAATGAATCAACCCCTGTCTAAGGCCCATGCGATCACGCTTGGTGTTCCTCAAGGTTCTGCCCTTTCTCCCATTCTATTTAATCTATCCCTTGAACCACTGGCTTACCTCTTAGAATCTTCTAATATCCAATACCACATGTACACTGATGACGCAGCTGTATCTCAAAATCACCTCCCCAGAGAACATCATTTCACTCAATTCCATCTTAGAAAACACACACCTATGGCTCACGGTTAACCATCTCAAACTCGACGCTGCCAAAACCGAATTTCTTCTCATCTCTCCATCGAAACACAGCCCAAAAATCGATCTTTTTAGTTGAAACTCTTACAGCCCTTAAATGCTCTCCTCACATCATAGACCTCCCTAGATCACTAGGTATCACATTACACAAACACCTCAATATGCAGGATCACATCAGCGCAGCCACTAAAGGAGAGAATTACCAAGTAAGCATTCTGCGGAAACTCAAACTCTAACTACCACAAGAAGACCTAAAACAAACGGTCCAAACCCTAGTATTACCCAGACTGGATTATGGTAGTACCATACTATGTGGCTTACCTCAATACAAACTGTCTCCTCTAAGAGCTTCTTTTAACGCGGCAGCCAGACTTGTCCTTGGAACATAAAGAAACCCACACATATCATCGGACCTTAAATCATTAAACTGGCTACCGTATGAGGCAAGAATCCAACTGAAAATTGCCTGCATGATGCATAACGCGTTACACTTCAATACCCCCAGCTGCCTGGCTCAAAAGCTATAAAAATCAGGGGGCAGCAGATCATCACGAAGTGCGCTCACCTTGTTGCTGAAACCCCAAAGTACTCACAAAAAGAAAACGGATGCCAGAGTATTCTTGGCTATTGCACCCAAGATATGGAACTCTTTACCAACGGATGTTCGCCTCATCTCCTCTACCTCCTCCTTCAAAAAAGAAACCAAATTTTTTCTAATGACAACATTTTTGCCTTAAGTATATATAACAGTCATATTGAAAATTAACTACTATGGGGATTATCCCCTCCTATTACTGTCTACACTCAAGACCAATCCATGTTATAATAGTATACTGTATGATTTGTTTGGTTCTCACACATGTATTTCCTTTTTTTCCCCTCGGACCAAATGTTACATTATCCTCTGTCATTTAAAGCGCTCTGATACCCATTAGGGTCACGTTTGCGCTATACAAAACTTTATAAATAAATAAAAATAAAATAAATACAGGTGCTCAAGGCCAAGGTTCTTCAAACCAGCACAAATTTCTTTTCTTTCATTTCAGCACTGCACCTCCTCATCTCACCTACTGGGCCTTTAACAGAGCTCGACGATAGCCTCTGGTGCCCCTTCCCCCCACCACACAGGCTTGAGTATATCCCACTATGACTTTGCTATATTTGTAGTGCTCTCACCTCAGCTAGGGTTGCCCCATTTCCACTAAAACAATATACTGCCCAATTGTTGTTTTAGATTCTGAAAGACCCAGGCATGGTGCTAAATAGGATTTTGAACAAAACTGTTAATATTTATCTTCAGTATCACTTTTCAGCCTTTGTTTCCTTTAATTATTAATAAGGGATTGTTATCTAAGCTCTAGAACACATTTAAAAGTGCTTTCTATTTATATTTGCTGTTTGAAGTTTCTCCACCACTTTGCAAACGTGCCTCCTGGCACACTACTGCTTTGGAGGATGTGGTCCCCTTGGATGCTGAGGGTCATTGTGGGTCCTCAGTGATGTCACTGACCATTTCATGAGTGATGTAATATGTGAGGTCATAAGCAGTTTATTGAGGGGATGCGAGTTATAATTAGCTCTGCTAACTATAACTGCTGAATTTCTCTGGTTTTGTACTAGTGAAATGTCAGCCTAACTATAACGTCACTGTAACCTTTGTTTTTTTAATGGATATATATATATATATATACCAACAACGAAGGTTACCCACAACAGAAGGGCCCACACAGGTGAGTATTGCCAGAATCATTTAATGGAGGCTGCCGTGAGGTCCACAGAAGTACTGCCACACAAGTAAAATTAAAGTCCAGGCCGACGTGTTTCGTGTATTAACACTTCCTCTTGGGTTTATGGACAACAAGCCGTGAACATGCAGCAGCAGTTTATCAGCACTAAATATTGAATTTAGATCCCCGCCCCAGTGGGCGTTGCCACACCATGGCCTCCTGGGATCTGTAGTGCCGTAGTATTCCTCTTTTGAGTCGCCATGCATTTCAAAGTCAAATTTATGCAAATGTTACCCCAGTGGGTTGTGCTGCAAACTCAGGGCTCAACACGGACATCATACCGTCTCCATTCACGGCTCCTGTCCCTGCTGCTGTAGCGCCGTATGGCGTCACAGCGGGTCTGCTCTTGGGGCAGCGGGGCTCCTTCAGCGGCTCGGGCCAGCCGCAAAACATCAAAAACGAAGGTTACCTACAACAGAAGGGCCCACACAGGTGAGTATTGCCAGAATCATTTAATAGAGGGTGCCGTGAGGTCCACAGAAGTACTGCCACACAAGTAAAATCAAAGTCCAGGCCGACGCGTTTCGTGTATTAACACTTCCTCTTGGGCTTATGGACAACAAGCAGTGAACATGCAGCAGCAGTTTATCAGCACTAAATATTCAATTTAGATCCCCGCCCCAGTGGGCGTTGCCACACCATAGCCTCCTGGGATCTGTAGTGCAGTAGTATTCCTCTTTTGAGTCGCCATGCATTTCAAAGTCAAATTTATGCAAATGTTACCCCAGATATATATATCCTACTGGCGGTCGCCGGTAGGTAGTTATAGTTAGTACCAAGTTTACATAGGAAGAACATTTTTTGTTTTGCTTATAACTTTGTCTTCATTTGATGAATCTTCATGAAATTTCCAAAACAAATTCTTTCTTCATATCAGCTCCTATGTTGGAAGTTTTGGGGTGATTCGTCAAGGGGGGGGGCTGAGAAAAAAGGGGGGTCCCAAAACTTGTTTTCTCCATGTTAATTTCCTTGGAAACTTTAGACAAGGCTACAGGTCGAAAGGGTGAACGGAATTACCTCAAATTTGGCAGGGAGAAGGGTCTTGGTCTAGAAAGCACACTTTTGTTTATTTGGTGTAAATTCGTTCAGTAGTTTTGGAGAAATATAGAAATTTACAGATATCGATATTTGGGAATTCTGCCATCTGATTGACTGAAGAGTTACAAGCACGAGCTTGCTGCTTATTGGCTGCGAGCGGTTGCAACTAGGAAGTGTTGGCCGTCATTTTGTGATTCTGTTGAGGCGATTAAGGGGAAAAATGGGTGAAAAGAGGAGGAAAGAGGAGAGTAGGAGTGCTGTGAGCTCTGTAGGGTGGTTAGGGTGTGCTATAGAGGGTTTGTGAAGCGAAGTATTTACCCTTACCGGTGTGAAAGTTGTGTTTTGCCCAGAGTGAGATGGTGGTGAGGTGAGGGTAAACTCGGGGATGAAAGTGTGCGCCTAAACCGTGAGCTGAGTGCTGTAAACTGATGTGCTGTGGGCGCTGTAGCATACTGGCCAAAGCGAAGTATATACCCTTACTGGTGTGAAAGTGCTGTTTTGCCTAGAGTGAGATGGTGCTGAGGTGAGGTACCGGTAAACTCGGGGATGAAACTGTGCGCTTAAACTGTGAGCTGAGTGCTGTAAACTGATGTGCTCTGGGCGCTGTAGCATAGCTGTGCAGGTGGTGTTAGTATGCGTTTAGACTATAGCGGGAGTGGGAAGCAAACTACTCACTGGTACCGCTCTGAAGGCTCGGGATGAAACTGTGAGTCTAAGTCGTGAGCTGATTGCTGTAAAGTGATGTGCTGTGGGCGCTGTAGGATACTGGCCGCTGTAACATACCTGTGTAAGTAGTGTTAATATGTGTTTATACTATACATGGAGTGCGAAGCAAATTACTCCTCCCTACCGGTCGGAAGACTCGATTGCAGTGTCTTAGCAAGCAGGAATAAAGAAATAATCGTGTAGAATATAATGCAGAATGTTGCAATGCCACAGAATACAAATGGTGAAATCAGGTGTGTTTAAGAAAGTGGCTGTGTGTAAGAAAGCGATGGAGTTTGAAAGTTATATAAAAAGTGTCTTTATTTAAGCGCCATAAATGGACACACTGGTGCAATAGCTAAGGCATCCAGCTGAGGCAAACTCTAAGCTGTTCTGCTGGATTCAAACGTAAGCTCCTGAATCAGTGAATTCTACATTACATGTTACAGTTCCATGTGACATAAACAATACCTATTAGACTTGAACGACTCTAAATTCTATAAGGAAAAGAAAGGTAGGATACGATTACCACATGTATCCTTTAAGAAAACAAAGAAAAAAAAGATTTTGCAAAATGTAATCATCACTGTTTTTAGGTACCCGGGTACTGCTTTTTTGTAACACAAAATTATCAACAGTAGAACAGTCAGGAATCTGTTGTACAGTAGATGCAATCTGGTGTGTGTCAGAATTGGTAATAGTTCTACCCACATTGGAACTTTGAGGAGGCATGCAAACATTGCGCTTCTGAGAAGCACATTCGGTACCCTTCTGATCAAACCATACTTTATTGTCTTCAGCTCTTTAAAAAAAATAATTCTTGTGCAGAGAGCTAAGACCACGAGCTGAGGCAAACTTCAACCGCTTCTGCTGTATTCAAACCGAAGCTCCTGCATCAGTGAATTCCACATTACATGTTACAGTTCCATGTGACATGAACAATAGCTATTAGACATGAATGACTAAATTGTATTATGAAAATAAAGGTAGAATACGATTATCACACTGTGCCAACCAGTTCCTAAACAATGTTGTGTTTTTTGATCTTGATCGCCAGCTTGTGAGCACAGGCTGAGGAAGAGTAAATTTGTGTGAAAGGGCTTTGTGGATAACAGGCAGGCAGAGACGTATGCACAAAGAATGGACATGGTTTCAAAATGGATGTCGGGTTTAGACTAATTTAGCAAGTAAATAGCGTATTTGCATAGGCCATACATCACCGATCCCTGGTTAGAGTGGAGACGTAGGGGGCGATAATGGAAACAGAGTTCACATGCGTGAGCATACTTAGAAAGTTATTATATGAAAATAATTCAATATAAGTGTATTAAAAAAATTTAAATAATTTTTTTTTATTTTTTAAAGAAGGTGTTCCACATGACAGGCAAGATGGCGGTCTAGCGTTAGACCGTACTGCAGCACTTCACTGAGCTCCGCTTCACCGTGACCAGACCGGAGATGACCCATGCTTTCACCGCTCAGTGCTCGATCGGATGGAGCCTGTAAATGACTGCCGACTTGTCTCTGAATGATGATTGCTGAGAATCGCGGAAATTGTGCATTTTGAACCCGTGTTCTACGCCTCTATCCTTACTCCCGTTTTTGCTCCGAATTTACGTGGCGTTATGGTACAGGGGTTGTCACAGCTTAGAAATCACAGGGAAAGCCACGAAAGACATCTGAACTCACCTGGGCATATGCGGAGGTCCATGGCTCCGCCTCACAGTAACGCTCCGGACAGACTCCAGCCTGCTTCAGTAGCCGTGCTCTGGTGGATATCGCAGGCGGTGCAACCGCTGCTGCAGAGCTCTGGGTTCGTAGTGTGTGGCAGCTTCGCTTTTCTGATTCAGCCGCGTGTGCAGAGATATCCGCGGAGGTCTTCAAAATCACCAGTTATGCCGCCGAAGAGTGCTTCTGCCGCTTCAGCCGCCGCGGCCAGAGCGCGGGTCGCGAAGGCAGCTAGAGTTCTACGCTAGGAGGCGGAAAGGCAACAACGAGAGGACTCATTGGATGGGGAAGAGTCGTCTGACAGCACCTCAGCTAAAACGGTGAAAACTAAGGCGAAGAAGCAACAAACAGCTATGCCCACGAACAATACTCCAAGACAGGAGGTCCTCGCCTCACGAAGGAAGCTAAGTACTACAGGGGGGGCACAGTACTTGATTTACTTTTAAGGAAACAATTGGCTCAGGCTAGTCCTCAGGCTGAGTTATTATTAGCCATACCTCCAGATGATGGTCAGAACAATATACTGGACGAGAGCTCCCCAGTTCTCTCCATGCCTCAAACAAATAGCACTCTGGATTTAATTAATGGTTCATCCGGTCCCCCAAGTGCTGCCGCCAAACCCCAGCCCACAACTATGGCTATGGCAAATAACTTGACTATCACAGAGACTTCTAAGCCTTTACAATCTAGTGAGTTGGCCGAAGGGCTGGAAGCTGGCGAGGTCCGAGGTGCGGAGGGGCGCACCATGTCGTTCACAGGCCCTGGTGGAAACATATTAGGGGTACAAATTGAGCTAGATAACTTGGCTATGGAGGGTGCATCAGTCACAAATCAGACCATATCCATAAGCTTGTCAGCTACACCAGTTACTTCACACCCTGCTGCTTCTGAAGAACAGTTGTCTATACCCCCACTTATGCATCCTAGCAGTCCCTCGGGACTGATTGCAGTGAACGAAGGTGTCAATGTGCTAATACCTAATGTAAGCTTGGTACAAACCGCCCTGCTGCCGGAGGGTGAAAAAGACCTTAGCGAGTTTTATTCCTTCTCTGACGAGACCGGTGAGGTCGGAGCCGATGTCGTGGGGGAATGGTTGGAGAGCTATGAGTCTACGGAGGAGGATGAGGAGTCGGAACCTCTTCCTAATTCTTCAGAAGATAGTTATGGGGAAGGAAGACAGAATGTTAACACTGTTAAAGCTAAGACTAAAGCAGGGTCTAGAGTCATGCAATGTGGTCTGGGGCCCTGGTGTCAGCCATGGTGCCAGCTCCGGTATCTCGGAGATGCCCCCTACAGCGGTCGAGACTATCTTACAGGCTATAGCAGCACATAGAGAAGAGACAGCTCTGGACAGCAAAAGATCTCGTGCAGCTTTGCGCAAAATGCAAGGGGTTGCTAAGAAGCTTTCTAAAACCTGCAGTCACATAGGCGAAAGAGTCACGGAGATGGAAGTAAGGGTGATGTCGGCTGAAAAAGACTCCTCTAAGAATTCAGAGAAAATTAAGCTTCAGGAGGCGAAGCTTATGGATATCAAGTGGAAGCTTGAGGACTTAGAAAATAGGCAGCGGCGTAATAACTTACGTATTTTAGGAGTTCCAGAGAAGATGGAGGGGGAGAACATGCGGGCCTTTATTATCAAACTCCTCAGTGAATCTATGCCTGAAGTACAAAACTGGAATTGGGATGTGGAAATACAACGGGCCCACCGAGTCCCGTTCAACCTGCCACCTAAACCAGGGGTGTACCCCCGTGCTATTCTAGTATATTTTGGAAATTTTTTGTTACGGCAGGTGGTGGCTGAGAAAGCGAGACCTGATCGCAAACTATCATTCAATGACTTTTCATTTTTTTCAAGGCCCGATTTCTGTCACGCAACCGTGGAAAGAAGATGGCGGTTGCGTCTATTGATTAAACCATTTCAAGATAAGGGAGCCTTGGCATTCCTGAACAATCCCGCTAAACTCAAAATTGTATATGGTGGTCAGACAAAGTTTTTCCAGTCTGAAATGAAAGCAAAAGCCTATCTTGATGAACTATCTTAGATAAATTATAGGTATTGCTAGTAATAACCTGTACATGTTTAGGAAAGAACAGCATTTAATCATGGTCGGTTTGCATTATGTAATGTACATGTGGATATCTCGTAATAATTGTTAGGCATGAGCTAAGATTTACTTGGATGTTTTGTAAGATATAGGGGCCACTTCGGTCATGGTTTATATTTTTTTACTTATTTCTTTATTATTCTTTTCTTGTTGGGGAGCTGTAGCTCAGTAGAAGGATCTCACTACCAAATTGAAGAATCGGGGTTACCCCAACAAAATCCTGAATAAGAGCCAAAAACGAGCCCGCAATCAACATCGAGCGGCCCTCTTAGAGGATACAACCAGAACAGAAGAGGAACCTCCATTAACATGTGTTACAACATATAACACAATTTCAAATGATGTAACAAAAATTATAGGAAAACACTGGAGCATCCTCAACACTGGAAATTTACATTGGGAAAAGCCCCTTTTCTCATATAAAAGGGCTAGGAGCATCAGAGATGCAGTAGTGAATACCAGACCAAAAACAACCATAACGGAGACTGAGTCTGTTTTGAACATATGGGGCCTGCCAAAAGTGACAGGACACTACAAATGCGGAAATTGCAGCGTCTGCCCCTTTACCAACAATGCTAAAACATTACAACTAGAACCCAACAAAGTATGGACGATCAGGGGGCATACGAATTGTAACAGTGAAAACGTGGTGTATCTGCTAACATGTCCTTGTGACCTCAGATACGTGGGTATGACTGGCAGAAAAATCAAGACACGCATTGGTGAACACAGAAGCACCATTAGGTGCAAAAAGACAAACACAAAGCTTACCGAACATTTCCTGTCGGCTGGCCACAGTGCGGACGACATCCGCTGGACAATAATAGAACAAATAAGACCAGGAACCAATATAAACCAACGCCTTTTTGAGAAGGAACAAAGGTGGGTTTACAGACTTGCCACCTATAAAACTGGGCTCAACGACAACATCCCATGGAACTCCGTAATGGGGTAATCTACCCCCGTTAATATGGTGTGTAAGCTAATCCCTCTTTAAACCACACTATGGTTCCACATATGGTATGCAAGTTAATTCCTCAAAAAACCACACTATGATTCCACATTGTATACAGCAATCCAGGCTGAAGCAGGTCCTGTATATTGTTGTTTCCAGAGTCTGATACCTCTTTAGCACATTTTTCCGCCAAATATTGGTTTTTCCAAGATCAATAAAACCAATTTTCCCTCTCTGTAAGGCGCGACCCGCCCTTGAGCGCCGTTCGCGTTCAAAATCACCTAGACAACCGAAAAACGCTGTATCCCACGTGCCCATCGCGTCACACACAGTGTCATCGGGCACCACCCCCGAGCCGCGCACCGATTGGTCCACAGGAACTCCCTGAATGGAGCCACGCCTACCCAGGAAGTAACAGACGCACTACTTCTGGACGCTGTTACCGCTACGGGTGACTCCACGGGGCATCTCCGAGTACAGAACCAAGTAGGTTTAAAGGCCTGACGAGCAGAAGCCGCAAGTAAGTGCCCCGAATCTTAGAATAGAGACGTAAATAATGCGTCTCAGACCAAGACGCGCCTATTTGCTGCAACAGTTAAATGGGATACAAACCTCTTGATTTGCCACGATTCTTTAGGTAACGGATACCTGCAGTCTTGGCCAACTCGATGCCCATGAGGCGCAAATTGCTGCTTCGAGTGTAAGCAAAACAGTCCCTAAGTGTGTGATGTTTTGAAATGGTACTAAAACTTAGATACCGGTCACTTTCAGAAATGCCTGGGCGTGTTGTGACGCCGCACTAGAGATAGCGATTGCTCTCCCACACCCCCCCTTCCCCTTGTCACGTGTACCTACAACTAGTGCATTAACTAGCTGTTGGAATAATTTTCAACACCTTTATGCTCCGGTAAACTCCGCCTGAGCACTTCTGTCAACTACCACTGACAGACCACGGGTACGACCTGAAATGCGAGGTGTTTTACTATCACATGAGTACTCACCTAGCACAATAACTATAGTAATTTGTACCCTTGTATTGTTATCCCCAGTACGTTTACCCAACCTTTTATATGTTTTCTATTCCACAGGTTTTTCTCCTGAACTCAGGAAAAAGCACTTTTTAACACCAGACCACTATTTATGGTCTGCTTTTGAACGAGGGCTGGACACGCCTTAGCGTGTGTGTACCACCCCGTTTAAATAACACGGTCCTGACGAAAACCACATAATATTACCATTGGTTGAAACATGTAGACCTATTTTAACTTGTAAATAACTCACATAGCACACTACGCTATTTTTACTGTTTTTCACACGTCTCAAAGCACCTAAACCTTCCTAAATAGGCACTGGTGCCACATATATTTTAATAGGGCTCAAGCACTCCAGAATAAATTCTTGGTGTGAGTAGACTTGACTCCTTTTTAATACACTTTTCACAATTATCCTTTGCACATATAAAAATCAAAGAAACCCGCTCCACTGTAACCAGGTGTCGCAGCACACCCTATAGGCACTCGGCCTATGGGGTGGGACCCCGATGATGAAGCATGTCACCAACTAGGTTGGTGAGTGAGGGGTCTTCTCTAAGGACTATGACTGTCCAATATAAAAAGGTTGGGGCAATCTTTTGCTAAAACCAGGGCCTTAAGCTCCTGATACAGAAGGAATCTCTTCTTTGTATAATTATCTTTTTGCCTATAGGGGGTACTCCTCCACTGTTTGTTTAATTCAGCAACTACATCACCCAGACTCTGGTTGAGTCTGAATGCCTACGTAAGGGGGAGAGGGGTAATGGGGGAGGGTTCAGGGGAGGGATTCTTGGGGTGGTGGGAAGGGGGGGTGTGGAGAAGTGGAAGAAAAAACTAAAAATGAACCAGGTCTATTAGCAAGGGCAATGTTAACTTTGGAAACAATGGGAAAGGAGGTAAAGCAAGACAAGGAATATTATTTGATTAAGGTCACTTTGCAATTTTTTTACATAAACAATGGGTGGACTTATTGTTCAATCTTGGAACGTAGGGAGCCTCCTATCCAGAGACAAACGTCTTCGATTGGGCGAATTAATGAAATTAAATCCTGTAGATATTTTGTGCATTCAGGAGACGCATGTTCCCTGGAGTAAAAGAGATTTATTGAGCCTCAAGGGGTATAATTTGCTGATAACATCATCCCAATCCTCGAATACCAGGGGCGTAGCAATTTTTGCAAAATCCTGCTTTGGCCTGGGAGTACGCTTTCTGTCTGACGCACATAGAAGGTGGGCAATTGTTAAACTGGCCAGCGGAATTATCATCTGCTCTGTTTATGGATCAAACTATGATGACCCTGCAGTATTCAAAACTTTGGAAACAGAATTAGCTACGTGGCAAGGCCCGCTAATCCTCTGTGGTGATTTCAACATCTCACTTTTGACATCATTTACGGCGCTAGCGCCAAAGTAGAAATATATGGGTCGGAAACCAAGGGTATACCGCGCTGTTAAAAACCTGGTATGTAGCTAGGGTTTAATTGATATATGGTTACAAAACAATCCCAATGACCCATCTATACTTATTTTTCCCACCCTCATCAAAAACACGTCCGGGTGGATTACATGTTTACCTCTAGGGATTTAGCACCCTATTCATTCATAAATAAACCAACCAAAATAATCTCGGATCATAATCCTTTGGTATTGTCACCCACTCATGATGCCAATCTCACTCAACAATGCTCTTGGTCTTTTGATAGAAAGCTGCTATCTAACAATGAGTACATTAATCATATTAAAGCCTGAACTGAGGAATTTTTCAATATGAATCGCTTTAGTGCGTCAAGAAATATTGTTTGGGATTCCTACAAATCTGCACTAAGGGAGGAAACTATTAGCTTCCAAAATAAAGCCGGAAGAATCTTAAGAAAAGAATATGAATTGAAAATATCTGCCTTGGCTAAAGCTGAGGAAGAACATACTGCTAGAATTACACAAAAACAAGAAGCCAGGCACTTGATGTTTCAGGTAGCAGTGTTGAAATCTGAACTAAACACTAAGCTTAGTCAGAAAGCTGCCCAAACATATCAAGCACACAGGAAACAAGTTTATGAAAGTGGGGAGAAAGTTGGTAGGCAGCTGGCACTTCGTACACGTCAGAAAAATGTTAGGATTAGCATTTCCTCAATAGTAGATAATGGGTAGACATTTACTCACGCGACAGACATCAGCCATCAACTTCAAATGTATTATCAGAGCCTCTACTCGGAGGAAGCACCAGCTACCGAAAATGATATAGCAGATTATCTTGAGAATTTTCTTACTAATTCTGAGGCTATGAAGCTTCTAGATGAAACCACCAGGGAAGAGCTTGAAAAAGAAATTACTCTAGCAGAGGTGGGTGCTGCGTTATCTTTATTGTCATCTGGTAAAGCAGCAGGTCCAGACAAATTACCAATTGATCTGTTTAAAATTCTTAGCCACCAACTATGTCCTATTTTATATGATTTATTCCTTGGGATTCAATGGAATGGTGTTCCACCAGACTCTTGGGATGAGGCTAACATATTCGTTTTTCCAAAGAAGGGGAAACCCCCCGAGCAGCTAACTTCCTATCGCCCAATATCCCTGATTAATTCGGACTCTAAATTATATGCAAAGGTATTGGCTCTCAGACTCAGTGGGGTCATTGAACGTCGTGTCTCCCTGTGGCAGCATGGCTTTATCCCTGGTAAAGGGACTACAGAACACACCCGCCGGGTAATTGCATTGTTTGATGCTATGGCTGCCACGGGAGGACAGATGTCGATGATTCTACTTGACGCTGAGAAAGCCTTTGACCGCGTCTCATGGGACTTTCTGTGGGAAGTCATGAAACGCAATAATTTCGGCCCCAAATTTATTAAATCTATTACTAGCAAAAATTCTAGCAGCAGGGTCAGCATCAGGACATATCAACATTGCTAGGGGCACTAGGCAGGGGTGTCCGTGCTCGTCCCTGCTTTTTGCTTTATATATTAACCTCCTTATCTTGAAACTATTAGAAATTAACATTATTAACCAGTTATTGGCTGCCATTTCGAAACTAAAGTATTGGCCTATGCCGATGACATCGCGGTTACTACATCTGACCCGATTGAGGCTATCTGTGAAATAGAGAGAGTGACTATGGAATTTGGGTGCTGCTCGGGGTATTCTCTTAACAGAGGAAAGATGATTATTCTGTGTACCGATAATACCATTTGTCCGGATCAACGAAGAGCTGAAAAGGCCACGTATTTGGGAGTTGTTCTTTGTGCTAATACTAAGTTATTAGCAAAAGCTAATTTTGATCCACTAGTGGTTAAGATAAAGGATGATCTCAAAAGGGTTAATAGCCTCCATCTCTCCATTATAGGAAGAGCCAACTATTTAAAAATGAATATGCTACCCAGATGCCTCTATTTATTCCGGGCAATTCCGCTAGCCATTGATCAGAAAGTGTTAGTGCTGATTAACTCCCTTATGTCTAAATTTATGTGGCAACATGGTAAGATTCGGAGATCGCTTACGCTATTATCACTCCCTTATGATAGAGGCGGCCTTACTATACCTAACATAATTCTTTATCACTGGGCGGCATTTTTAAAACAGCTTACTCCCATGATTAGTGGTCTAAGTGTAGAGAGCCCGAAAGGCTTTGGAGCAATACCTTCAATATATGAGCTTCTATTAGGTCAGGAGGCCAAGGGCTTACTCTTACGGAAAACTGAGGCAAGGAACTATAAGTATTTTAAGGGAGAAGTTATAGCTAGTGCATGGAGAATTTGGAATAAAGTGGCCAAATATATGCATATTGGAAGATTAATCGATATACGCCGCTCTGGTGCTCCAATGCCATTCAAGGCCAGGATCTCGTTCTTGTCGCAAGGAAATGGGACAATCTGCGAATCAAAACAATTAGAGAATTCTTAGTAAATGACTTTGATACCACCTTTTTTGATTTGAAAGTAAAATATAATTTACCAAATGGAGATTTTTTTTAATTTGCTCAGACATTTGCTAAATTAAAGGCCAAAGAATCCCTAATTTGCCTTTCTAGAATTGAAATTTTGGATGCTATACCTAGAATGCACACCAGGATAGGGACCTTGTATAATATTCTCTTGAGCAAGAAACACGATGATCTAGATAAAATTGAAAGTAAATGGGTAACAAAATTAAATAATCCTAACGTGGACATCGATAGAGTGTTAGAGATGAGTTAGAAGCTTTTTATGGCTAGCAATCTCAAAGCGCAACTTTATAAAACTTTATTTGATCTTTATTTCACTCCTGCTAAACTGTTTTCGTGGGGTAAGCGTGAGAATGATTTATGTCCTAGATGTACTCAAGGGCCGGCAACCCTTATTCATATGTTTTATAATTGTCCCGATTTGATTTTGATCAAAAGTATGATATTATCCTTTTGGGAAGAGGTATTTGGTCACAAAATACCAGAGTCAGAAACTTTGTTTTTATTAGGACATGATTATTCTTTAAACCTAGCAAAATCAGAAGAAAGATTATTGTTCATAGGCACAGCGGTATTAAGGCTAATTCTGTCGGCTCGTTGGAAAGAAGCTGAGCCGCCAAGTTTTCAGATGTGGCTAGCACGCTTCCTAGCGGTTTATAGATATGAAACTGCTATTTTTTAAACGAGAGGAGTTAAATCTAGGGCGCGTGGGGAAGCACTCTGGCGTCCGGTTACTAACTGGAAAGCTGGCATTATTCCTAGTGGTATTGGTTGATCCAAATATCTGTGCCTTTATTCCTTTGCCCTATGTGTTTACTCTATGTTTACTTTTGTTTAAATTATTGTTTTTGCTTGATTATTCGCCTTGTCTTTATCCCTTGCTACATGGTCTACTTATGTTGTGCTGCTTGCCTCTATTCTTTGTAAAATGACTCTTGCTTTTCCTGGTAAAAAAAAAAATAATAATTTAAAGAAAAAAGTCAAAAAAGTTGGTGAAAATCAATCCAAGAATAACGTGAATTTCTTACAAGTCTTGGAGATTGCAGTCCAGATATTCTTCAGCGGCTTTAAATGCGTAATGTTCCAAGAGGTCATTGTTGCCATCGTGTGAGAAAAGCGAAGCGATCCAATTCATATCCTCGAAGGGACAATAATGTTACTCGAATGTTGGAGCGGCAATTTGAATTGGCAGGCAATCTGCAATGTTGTCCAAGGTCGCACGTTGCAGGAGATCTTTCGCGGCTGTGCAAAAATCTCATTCCGCCACAATACCTTTTTGCGTTGCATCCGCCATTTCTCCACTGCCTGAACAATCAAGTTCATGGTTTTCAAGATACTCCATTACCTGCTGGATATCAGGAGCGATTGTTGGGAGGTTGGCAAGGCATAGATCCATTCGCCAGTCGAATGGGCAAGTTTTGCAATAAAAAGATTGTTGTACGCAGATTGAATATGTGTAAATAAATGTCATGTTGTAGCTGGCTCCGATAATAGACAGAGGGAGGATGCCGAAAAGTTGTTCCATTTTTTGACAGTATTGATGTAGCTTCGCATAGAGGCGTATTCTGACGGACATGGTTGTTAGCACAGGGAGCGCAGCCATTTTTTACAAGCAAAAATATTAGTAGGATGGCTGCAAAGAGAGTGATAATTATGGGCATTGTTCCTGTTATTCCATAGATGATCGAATAAATGAAGTCTGGTATTATAACAAAAACAGTTTGAAAGAGTGTGAGAAGTCCGGAGGAAACCGTGTTAAAAAAGTGTGCCAGACCTTGAGTGAGAGATGTGTTGAAAATTGTGTAACAATTCACAAAGTGTAATGGGAGGTTCATATTTAAAAGTGACTGTATTTTACTTGAAGTTCATGTTATCTGCATTCAATAAATTTCTTTTGCAGAAGAGAGGGATACTTCTGTTCTGAACAAAAGCTGTTTCAGTATGGTTAGTTTAATGAAATCTGTTTTCAAAGTAGGTTTTGAAGGTCAAGTTGAAGTTTGGGAGTTGTTTCGTGTGGGTGAGAATAGACCTTGCCACAGGAAGTTACTCAGTTTGAAACAGTAAGGACTGACGGTATGCCAGCTCATATTCCGTAGGAGTGCATGTTATTGAGAAACAGATAAGTGCTGTTAGAAAGCTGTGTGAATGTTGGGCTGATTGTGGGAGTTGGCGTGGTTTTAAGAAAGCACGCAAGATTGGGGGCTGTAAGCTTAGAAGCGTCGTGCAGTTGGACATTCTTGGGTAGTAATGAATGAGTGCCATTGTAGTCGCACTTTTCACCTTTGTGAAAAAGTTCTGTATCCTCTTTAAGACAGCGATATGTAAATGGGAGAAACCACTGCTCGTGAATAAATGCGCTACCTTATATAATCACATGTAACATGACAAACAACATGTACACCTAGCAGACACAACAACACTACGTACTGTGCGAACCGTGGCTAGCCATGTATACAAACCAAACATGGCATGGCACCTGTGCCACACAATGCAGAATGCGGGGAGAGATGGGAGAAAAGTATGTGCAAAGGTGGGAAGTGATTCTCCATTATAAAAGTATACAATGCAAAGTGTTGAGGGGATGTGCCGGACAGACTTGAGAATGCAGAGCACAGATATGTACATGTGAACATACACTGATGGTCTATTGAGTGAAGTAGACAGTGGACTCAACCATGATAGTACAGTCAGTAGGGAAGATTACGAAAACATAGCGCGTACGTGCCCCCTCCCCCCTCAAATCTTTAGCGTAGTGGGCTGGCTCGGCGTATGCAAGGCTAGCGAAGGGGTATCAATAAAAGGGACATTTCTGTGGTTGTGGTTTTGTTCAGGAATGGCGAACGTGTCTGCCAGGTCTGCGCAGCTTACACTGCCACGAGGTTGAGCTCGTGAGCGAAGGTGGCTGCGTGAATGATGCTCTCAGCCTGCTGGTACTCAGAAACCGTTATGGCCGCTGTGACGCAATTATGCCCCACATTTCACCTTTCGCTACCGCATTATGTGAAAGAGGGCCCCCCGTGCCAGCGGAAGCTCCTGGGCGGAGGTCTTGGAGGTCAGAAGGCTCCTGAGATTAATGCTGGCTACCGCAACACAGGCACACAGCGCCCAGCCTGAGGCCCAGTACCGTGGAGTGCTCTGTATACTACTAACACAGTAGTCCAACAGGTACCAACAGTGGAACGGTATCTTGATCCCACAATGGACGATGTTAGAACTGCATCTGAGAGTGGAGATGAAGGTGCTCCCTTCGACCAGGTGCAACCAACTCTAGGTCCCAACAGTGGAACGGTGTCTTGATCCCACAATGGATGATGTCCGATATTACCTGATGCTTGGTATTCATAGAACTCCCTCCATTGAGGTGCATCAGACTGTGCTTCTGTAGCTAACTGCTGCACATAATTATTGGGCTTGATTGACTGTAGTCGCTGGACTACACCGCGGTACAGCAGGTCCGAACAGTGGAACGGGGTCTTGATTCTATGATTGAGGATGTCAGAAGTTAGTCTGTGATCATTTCTGTGTACCCCGCTGACCAGGTGCAACCAACTGTAGGTCCCAACAGTGGAACGGTGTCTTGATCGCACAATGGAAGATGTTAGAACTGTTATGTTATGTTATGTTACATTTGATTTCTATAGCGCACGGCTACTCCACTGGAGTGTCCCGGCGCTTTATATTGGCAGCTCATAAGACAGAAGAACATAACAGCAAAAAAATCCTAAACAGCAGAGTGACATAAACTAAAGGGTAAAAAGCCAAGTTTTCAGTCCCATCCTGAACAGCAGAAGATTAGCAGTACTCCGTAAGGCCAGAGGCAGAGTGTTCCAGAGCTGTGGTGCCCTCAAACTAAAGGAACGCCCCCCAATATGTGCCCTCTTCACTCGGGGAACCACCGCGAGAGCCAGAGATTCAGAACGCAGAGATCTAGCTGGTCGGTAAAAAGCAAGCCTGCGCTGAAGATATTTTGCTCCCGAGCCAAAAAGTGCTTTATGAGCCAGGGTCAGCGCCTTGAAAACTATCCGCTTCCGGATAGGCAGCCAATGGAGCGACTGCAGAAGGCCGGACACTCTGGCTCGCCTGCGAAGGCCAAAAATTGCGCGCGCAGCAGAATTCTGCACAACCTGCAGCCGCTGTACAAGATAGTCCGGAAGGCCCAGATAAAGGACGTTGGCGTAGTCCAACCTGGAGCCAATCAAGGCTTGTACCGTAATCCTCCTGTGCTCTTCTGTGAGCAGAGGAAGAAACTTCCGGAGCATCTTAAGAATGCCGAAACATGTGCCCATAAGACCGAAGATCTGGGATCTCAGTGTCAAACCATTGTCGATCCTGACTCCCAGATTTTTTGCCAACTTGGATGCCTGTGCTGGGGGGAACATGTCAATCGGCCACCATGCCTGCCGGTCAGGGTCTGAGGTACAGCCAAAGAACAGCACCTCCGACTTGTCAGAGTTACATTTAAGGCTGTTCTGCTGAAACCAGTTGAAGACAGCCCGAGACATTCCCGAATGCTCTCTCCATCAAAATCCTCACCTTTCCTACACGTGAAGAGGAGCTGGGTGTCATCAGCGTAAGAAACGATCTGGTCCCCAAAAGACTCCACCAGTGCCGCCAAAGGGGTCATAAAGATGTTAAAGAGAGTCGGGCTCAACACAGAGCCCTGTGGAACACCGACTCCCAATGGTGGCATCTCAGCGGAGTTTGCGGGGGTCCAGACCGTTTGTCAGTGGCCAGCTAAAAAAGATGTAAACCAGCTGAGCACCGTCCCCCTCAGACCGATGTTATAAAGTCTGGCGAGGAGCCCCTCATGGGGGACGGTGTCAAAGGCCGCCGACAGATCAAGCATTACCAGCATGGCTTTGCCTCCAGAGTCCAGAACCTCCTTGATGGCCTCAGACACCTCCAACAGCGCCGTCTCGGTACTCAAATTAGGGTGGAAGCCAGATTGAGTAGAGTGGAGCAGATCGTTGGTTTCTAAAAAAGCGGAGAGCACGCTATGCACGTGCTTCTCCGTAATTTTAGCCAGCGCTGGAAGGAGCGATATAGGCCTATAATTGGCAAGCACCTCGGGGTCTAGGCCAGGCTTCTTAAGGAGGGGGATCACCATTGCCCGCTTCCAGGCCTGCGGGACCATCCCCTCCCTTAAAGAGAGGTTCAAGAGTGGATTAACCAGAGGGTTTACCACATCCGCCATCCACGCTAGAAATTTGGCCGGGCAAGGCATCTGAGAGTGGAGCTGAAGGTACTCCCTTCGACCAGGTGCAACCAACTCTAGGTTCCAACAGTGGAACGGTGTGTTGATCCCACAATGGAGGATGTCCAAATTTACCTGCTGCTTGCTTTTCATAGAACTCCCTCTGTTGAGGTGCATCAGACTCTGTGCTTCCATAGCTAGCTGCTGCACATGATTATTTGGCTTGATTGACTGTAGTTGCTGGACTACACCGCGGTACATAAGGTCCGAACAGTGAAACGGGGTCTTGATTCTATGGTTGAGGATTTCAGAAGTTAAAGTCTGTGATAATTTCTGTGTACCCCCTCGAACCAGGTGCAACCAACTGTAGGTCCCAACAGTGGAACGGTGTCCTGATCCCACAATGGACGATGTTAGAACTGCATCTAAGAGTGGAGATGAAGGTACTCCCTTCGACCAGGTGCAACCTACTATAGGTCCCAACAGTGAAACGGTGTCTTGATCCCACAATGGACGATGTCCGATATTACCTGTTGCTTGGTTTTCATAGAACTGCCTCATTTGAGGTGCATCAGACACTGTGCTTGCGTAGCTAACTGTTGCACATGATTATTTTGCTTGGTTGACACCAGCCGGTGGAGTACACCGCGGTACAGCAGGTCCGAACAGTGAAACAGGGTCTTCATTCTATGATTGAGGATGTCAGAAGTTAAAGTCTGTGATTATTTCTGTGTACCCCCTCCGATCTGGTGCAACCAACTCCATGCTTTCCAATTCAACGGTACGTGGCTGTGAGGCGAATAGTGCCCTGCCTACACTGCGGTCAGCAGGGCTCACAATTTAGATTGAGCGGTGATTGCTTAATTACACAATCCAGTAGTCAAGTAACTAGAACGTCTATTGAAATATACACAATATCCTTTTAGTATACTTGCTTGAAGAATTTTTTTTAGATAACATATAGGTTTACTACAATGAGCAAATTCAACTTGCAAGTCCAAAGGAACACTGAATAGTCTACACATTGGACAGCAGAAATCGCAATTCGAATTGTTTGGATTTATTTATTACAGAGTTGTCTGTAATTTATGTGTTGTATTTTGTGAAGAGGAGGTGAGAAAAAGTATTCATGTTTGTCTGTGTAAGTACTGCCTTCAATTAACACTGCAGACAGCAGTGTTCACAATTCAGATCGAGTCGCTATTGAAGATGACACAGTCCTGTAGGAAAAGACATTGCTCCTGTGCGCTCTGTCTGCACCATGCATACTTATGATTACAGGCTCCACACACGCTTTTTTTCTTTCTTCACTTATGAGAAATTGGGCAGGTCAAGTCCACGTTACGTAGCTGGTGGCCCTTGCTGACCGCTCTCTCTGGCCTACACTACAGACAGAAGTGTTCACAATGCAGATCGAGTGGTGATTGTTTAATTATAGAATCCAGTAGCCAAGTAACTACAACATCTATTGAAATATACACATTATCCTTTTAGTATACTTACTTGAAGAAATTTTTTTAGATGACTTATAGGTTTACTACAATGACCAAATTTATTTTGCAAGTGCAAAGGAACACTGAATAGTCTACACTGTGGACAGCAGACATCGGAATTCGAATTGTTTTGATTTATTTATTGTAGAGTTTTCTGTTGTATTTTGTGAAGAGGAAGTGAGAAAAAGTATTCGTGTATGTCTGTGTGAGTACTGCCTTCAATTAACACTGTAGACAGCAGTGTTCACAATTCAGATCGAGTCGGTATTGTAGATGAGGTCATCCTGTAGAAAAAGACATTGCTGCTGTGTGCTCTGGCCGCACCAGGCATACACATCATCGCAGGCTCCGCACAGGTTTTTTGTTGCTTCTCGTATGACAAACTGTAGCTCAAGTCCACCTTACGTAGCTGTGGGCCATTGCTGACCATTCTCTCTGGCCTACACTGCAGACAGCAGTGTTCACAATTCAGATCGAGCCGCTATTGTAGATGACGCAGTCCTGTAGGAAAATACATTGCTCCCGTGCTCTCTATCCGCACCACACATACGCATCATTGAAGACTCCGCACACGCTTTTTTTTGCTTCACATATGACAAACTGGGCAGCTCAAGTCAATTGTATAACAGAATAAGGAGTACCACCAAAGATAAGGCTAGAAAACCAATATCGGTGGGATGAGACTCTAATGTAGAAAAAGAAGAAGTCCTTTTTTGTTTTTAAGGAACCCCTCACTCACCGACCTGGTCGGTGACATGCTTCATCATCGGGGCCACCTTGACAGCCGAGTGCCGTCAAGGTGTGCTGCAACACCTGAGATACAGTGGAGCGGGTATGTGAGTGATGAATGTAAAGAAAAAAAGTCAGTGAGTTAAAAATTGTCCTGGTATGACTTATTCAAAGATTATTTATTCTAAGACTACTGGACAATGCTAAAAACAGTGTATGTCCATACAATGAATGCTTAACTAGGACCAAATGTATCTGTGATATGTGTTTAGGTCTACATGCTTCAAACCAACAAGGGGATTTACCGGTTTTTCTTCAGGACCAAAAATTAAAAGGAATTGGGTGGTCAGGGTACACTAACACCCTGCCATACCTGCAATCCTTTTTGAGACCCAAAATAGCAACTTGCTAAGTGGGTGAAAAAAATGTAACCCAAAAGTGGTTACATTAAAATGAAAAAACCTGTGAAGAAAGAGAGGATCATAAGTCATCAAAACTGGTTACGTGCCTGCAACGTAGTGAAGTGACGTAGTCCGCTCTATCTGTGAATCATTCCGCATTCAATTAATGCGAATTATCCATAGTGCGGTGAATCAGCATTGTTTCTGAGTGGAAGTTTTAGATTCTAACAGAGCACACATATCAATATAAGTGTGAAGGTGAACACGCATATATATTTCTTTATAGCCAGTTTGTTACAAGCTAGATAGTGCGTGCCTAGGTCATAACTATATATTAATAGTGCCAGGGATTACCGACGTGATAATAGTTCAACTTGATCCAAAGTTTCATACAATACAAAACAAACAACACACTAGACACATAATGCCAAATTTTTAAAAAGAGCGCTCACTCCTCAATGGGGGAATATTGGCTGCACGGGGATTGAGGGGAGAGGTCACAAAGCTCGAAACGTATTCTGTGAACTTAAAGAGAGAGGGGAACAAATCAGTTCGAAATCCGGCAGAATATACCGCATTGTCCTCCTTCTCTACGGATGAAAAGGCAAGGAAACGGACGCGTTTCCTATTTTTACAATCTCTACTTACAGTTTCTGATGTTCGATATCGACCATCAACCTATGCCGCCCCTCCGCGCACCCGTGAGGAAACGAAGGCAGCGCCGAAGGTAAAGGCGGCCGCCTTTGGGGGCGTGGTGGGCATGGTAAGCGTTGCGTACTGACGTCACGTAACCACGTGATCGTAGTACGGGAGCCCGTTCGGGAAGAGGTGGGTTGCCATAGGAACGTAGGTAAACAAACATCCGTTCCTCGTGAAATTACGGGCAAATCTTAATGAACATTACAAAAAACCCCCGTAAAGAGTATTTTTACAGAAGGGAAGGGGCCTCATTTTTAAGGATGACTGCTCAATCGGTGGGGAACATGGCAAACAGTAGAGATCATGGCAAAAAAACGGGGCCACGCAAGGAGTGTTTTACAGAAGGGAAACGGGCCTCATTATAATGAATGACTCCTCAGTCGGTAAGGAACATGGCAAGCAGTAGAGACCATGCCAGAACACCGGAGTTTGGAGTGTTTTTTTAGAAGAGGGCGAACCCATTAGAATAGAGGAATCTTCTTATAAAAACGGGGCTTGGCAACAGACTAGAAATAGGTCTAAGCAAAGAGGATGGACAAAGGAGATGTGTCCAGAGCAGAACCCACTAGATTCTGTGCAACAATATCATATCATCAAGGGATTGTTTATTATAATCTAGCTGGGCCATAACAGACAATGAGGGTTGGGTGGAATGTTCAGGAAAGTACATTTGCCCAGGGTATATTGTCATTCAGACCATTTTTGTGGGTGGATAGTCTATAAACCCATCTCTGCTCCTTCTCATATAGGCGTTTCTGTATGTTTGGTCCCGGAGTCACTTGCTCAATGATAGTCCAGAACATATCATTAGGTGTGTGGCCTTTCTCAATAAAATGGTCAGTCAGTCGGGTTGCGTTTTTCTTGCAGCGTATGGTGCTGCGATGTTCGCATATCCTCTGTTTGACTTTTCTAGTTGTCATCCCGATGTACCGTTTCTTACAAGTGCATTCGATCAAGTATACCACATTTTCACTGTTGCAGTTAGTATGTGAAATCTGCCTCCAGGTCTTCCCAATTTCTAAGTCCAGAGTTTTTGTATTCCTGGTCAAATGGCACACACTGCAATCTCCGCAGCGGTAGTGACCGGTTACATCAGGTAGACCCCAAATTCTGGTAATGGATGGTGTGGTGGGAGCCATCTTTGTTTTTGGTCTGGTGTTGACAAGAGTGTCTTTTAAGCTCTGTGACTTCTTGAAAGAGAACAAAGGTTTTTCCCAGTGTAGATTGCCAGTGTTTATGATATTCCAATGTTTATTTATACTCCTGGTCACCTGATTTGATATTGAGTTGAACGTAGTCACGCATGTTAGAGGTATTTCCTCATTGGTTCTGGTCTTTTCTTCAAGGAGTACATCTCTGGGCTGGTTTCTGGCCCTCTTTTGGCATTTTTTCACTATCTTATTAGGGTATCCACGGTTCCCCAATTTTACAGATAGGTCCTCCGCTTGTTTCTTATAATCAGATAGTTTGCTGCAGTTTCTGCGCAGTCTTAAAAATTGCCCATAGGGTAGATTCTCCCTTAGTGGTCGAGGATGAAAACTTTCGAACCTTAAGAGATTGTTTTTTGAGGTCGGTTTGTAATGGGTTCTTGTCTCCAGATGATTGCCTTCTTTGCTTATTACTACGTCGAGGAAAACAATTTCCTCTTTGTCGTAGCAATTCGTGAACCTGAGGTTGTTGTCACAGGTGTTGATCCAGGCAATGAATTGCTCAAGGAGTTCGGTTGGTCCTTGCCAAATTGCAAGGACGTCATCAATGTAACGTCTCCAAAAAGTCAAATTTTTGCGATATGGATTTGTGTTGTTCAGAACAAATTTGCTTTCGAAGTCATACACGTACATACCAGCTATGCTGGAGGCAAAAACGCTGCCCATTGAAGTGCCCCCGGTCTGTAAAAACAGTGTTCCTTCAAATTCGAAGTAATTCCGTTTTAGGGCCAAAGTGGCACATTCCAAAATGAAGGCCCTAGGAGTGTGAAAAGGCCAGTCTGCATTCTCTAGGGTATTACCCAGGACTCGGATGGTATCGTCCTGGGGTATGCTTGTGTACAAGCTCTCAATATCAAAACTTAGTAACACGGTATTTTCATCAACTTCCACATTCTGTAACAGATTCAGTAAGCTCTTTGTATCTTGCAGATAGGTGGTTGATTTTTGCACAATAGTCTTGAGGAAAAAATCACAGAACCTAGAGAGAGGTTCTAACAAGGAGCCAATGCCAGAAACAATTGGACGTCCTGGGGGGGTAATCTACCCTTATGCATCTTAGGTAAGATGCAAAAATAGGGGATTTTTCCTTCAGTAGTACATAAATAGCCCGCTTCTTGTTTGGATATTGCACCATTGGACTCTGCAATTTCAACTAATTGACAGATTTCAGCTTTCAAATCACTCGTGGGATCAGTGTTTAAAACTTGATAGTTTCTTGTGTCGCTGAGGAGTCGGACACATTCCTTGAGGAATGTGTCCGACTTTCCTGAACATTCCACCCAACCCTCATTGTCTGTTATGGCCCAGCTAGATTATGATAAACAATCCCTTGATGATATGATATTGTTGCACAGAATCTAGTGGGTTCTGCTCTGGACACATCTCCTTTGTCCATCCTCTTTGCTTAGACCTATTTCTAGTCTGTTGCCAAGCCCCGTTTTTATAAGAAGATTCCTCTATTCTAATGGGTTTGCCCTCTTCTAAAAAAACACTCCAAACTCCGGTGTTCTGGCATGGTCTCTACTGCTTGCCATGTTCCTTACCGACTGAGGAGTCATTCATTATAATGAGGCCCGTTTCCCTTCTGTAAAACACTCCTTGCGTGGCCCCGTTTTTTTGCCATGATCTCTACTGTTTGCCATGTTCCCCACCGATTGAGCAGTCATCCTTAAAAATGAGGCCCCTTCCCTTCTGTAAAAATGCTCTTTACGGGGGTTTTTTGTAATGTTCATTAAGATTTGCCCGTAATTTCACGAGGAACGGATGTTTGTTTACCTACGTTCCTATGGCAACCCACCTCTTCCCGAACGGGCTCCCGTACTACGATCACGTGGTTACGTGACGTCAGTACGCAACGCTTACCACGCCCACCACGCCCCCAATGGCGGCCGCCTTTACCTTCGGCGCTGCCTTCGTTTCCTCACGGGTGCACGGAGGGGCGGCATAGGTTGATGGTCGATATCGAACATCAGAAACTGTAAGTAGAGATTGTAAAAATAGGAAACGCGTCCGTTTCCTTGCCTTTTCATCCGTAGAGAAGGAGGACAATGCGGTATATTCTGCCGCATTTCGAACTGATTTGTTCCCCTCTCTCTTTAAGTTCACAGAATACGTTTCGAGCTTTGTGACCTCTCCCCTCAATCCCCGTGCAGCCAATATTCCCCCATTGAGGAGTGAGCGCTCTTTTTAAAAATTTGGCATTATGTGTCTAGTGTGTTGTTTGTTTTGTATTGTATGAAATTTTGGATCAAGTTGAACTATTATCACGTCAGTAATCCCTGGCACTATTAATATATAGTTATGACCTAGGCACGCACTATCTAGCTTGTAACAAACTGGCTATAAAGAAATATATATGCGTGTTCACCTTCACACTTATATTGATATGTGTGCTCTGTTAGAATCTAAAACTTCCACTCAGAAACAATGCTGATTCACCGCACTATGGATAATTCGCATTAATTGAATGCGGGATGATTCACAGATAGAGCGGACTACGTCACTTCACTACGTTGCAGGCACGTAACCAGTTTTGATGACTTATGATCCTCTCTTTCTTCACAGGTTTTTTCATTTTAATGTAACCACTTTTGGGTTACATTTTTTTCACCCACTTAGCAAGTTGCTATTTTGGGTCTCAAAAAGTATTGCAGGTATGGCAGGGTGTTAGTGTACCCTGACCACCCAATTCCTTTTAATTTTTGGTCCTGAAGAAAAACCGGTAAATCCCCTTGTTGGTTTGAAACATGTAGACCTAAACACATATCACAGATACATTTGGTCCTAGTTAAGCCTTCATTGTATCGACATACACTGTTTTTAGCATTGTCCAGTAGTCTTAGAATAAATAATCTTTGAATAAGTCATACCAGGACAATTTTTAACTCACTGACTTTTTTTCTTTACATTCATCACTCACATACCCGCTCCACTGTATCTCAGGTGTTGCAGCACACCTTGACGGCACTCGGCTGTCAAGGTGGCCCCGATGATGAAGCATGTCACCGACCAGGTCGGTGAGTGAGGGGTTCCTTAAAAACAAAGAAGGACTTCTTCTTTTTCTACATTAGAGTCTCATCCCACCGATATTGGTTTTCTAGCCTTATCTTTGGTGGTACTCCTTATTCTGTTATACAGCTACCTAACCAGGGGATCGGGAGTACCCTTCCGTCCACCAAGGTGGATAAAATCCCTTTGCTCTCCAATTTTGTTTAGTACAGCTCAAGTCAATGCCATGTGGCTGTGGGCCCTTGCTGAACGCTCTCTCTGGCCTACACCGCAGACAGAAGTGTTCACATTTGAGATTGAGTCGGTATTGTAGAAGACGCAGTCCTGTAGGAAAAGACATTGCTCTAGTGCGCTCTGTCTGCACCACTCATAAGCATCATTGCAGGCTCCACACATGCTTTTTTGTTGCTTCACATATTGCAAACTGTGGAGCTCAAGTCAATGCCACATGGCTGTGGGCCTTTGCTGACCGCTCTGTCTGGCCTATGCTGCAGACAGCAGTGTTCACAATTCAGATCGAGTCGCTATTGCAGATGATGCAGTGTTGATGGCAACAGATATTGCTCCTAGTACGGCCCGCCCGCAGCACGCATCATTGCTGGCTGTGCACATGCTGAATGCTTTTGATGTGACTATGTGAGTGCACTAGAACTGATGGAGCGTTTATACATTACATTGTGCTGTGGACAGCGTATGCAACCATGTTACCTCTGGTAGTGGAGAAAACTTTGGTTATGTAACTTTTAGGTGTATGGCTATCACAAGTGGAAGGCTACTTTACAAAGTATGAATATTGATGAAGGTGATGGTTGCATGTTGCGTGTAGTGTAAGATTTGTGTACATTACAAAAAGTTTAGAAAAAAGCTCTCTAAGCAGGAGAGGTGTGTCTCATAAAATGCAGTACAGAGATTGACTAAAATGGGTGACGTTTTCCAACTGTTACAATGGGAAATGATATGAACTAATGAAATGCTTTTTTTTATGGTCACATGACAATCGCGCACCCAGCGCGCAAGGAGACCGCACCCTACATGATTTTGAGAAAATATAGTTACTATAATATAAGTTTATTACATTTAGAAATATATAAATGTTTAAAATATTTTTGATTATCGCTTGCTCTCATATACACTTTAAAGTTTTTAGATATAGTTTTGAGACAAAAAAATGAGGGAATGGCGTACGTGGTCAACACCGTACGTCTATGACATAACACAGGGCGTGGCAGCGTGCACTCGTCGCAACGCGCAACGGGCGCGACCCCATATGTATATGACGTAACACGCGGCTTGGCAGTGCATACCCGTCGCATACCAAAGTAGCAGCTGGGGCGACCTCATATGTATATGTTGTTACGCGGGACGCGGTGCCACAAACCAGTCAGATACGAAATGCGCATCATTTAAATGTGGTGGATAGGATTTGCGTGCTGATCGAGCTTGGTAGACAGGGCCGGACTGGGAACCAAAATCGACCCTGACAAAGAGCTTGGCGGCCCCCCCTCTCCCCCCGAGGGGAGGGGGGGTTGGGGGTGCCACCAAGCTCATTTCCGGGGCCGGTTATCGGCCGATTTTGTTTACAGGGCCGATTTTGCAGCTATGCTGCAAAAACGCCCCTGGAACAAAAATGGGCCCCCACCCTTGCGGCACACCGGGGGATTGCCCAGTGCCCGCAAGGGCCAGTCCGGCCCTGTTGGTAGACTACCGGTACAGGACTTTAGTTTTCTAAAAAAATAAAATTTATATACATAATTTTGGGGAAAGATATAAAACATTACATCATTTTTAAAGTAAAAAAAAAGATAATAGAGTTGCAAAATATTAAAAACCAATTAGAAAAAATATAGGTTTTATAAATATTAAAATTTGAAATTAACATTTTAAAAAACTTTGAAATTCACTACAAAAAAACATAGGTTTTACAGACGTTATAGTTAGGAACAAGTATTTAAAAAACCTTAGAAATTCACAGAAAAAACCATAGGTTTCATGGACGTTATAGTTAATTGGATATTTGACTCATAAAAACCAGAGAAATTCGCCAGTTATAGTTAGTTGTGCTAACTATAACTCGCACGCCCACATTGCACTGCTGACGTCACATATTACATCACTCATGACATGGTCAGTGACCAGCTGCGGTTGGCAAGAGGAGTTCCTGCAGGGCGGTGATGTGGAGAGGGGGGGAGGGGCAGGGTAGGGGGTTGTAATGTATGGATTATGGAGTTTAACAGGTAAGTAAACATATAAATAAATAAAACGAATTTTGTTGCATGCACTGCATCACCAAATGCGATGCAGTGCGCGCAACAAAATTCATTTTATTTATTTATATGTTTACTTACCTGTTAAACTCCATAATCCATACATTACTACCCCCCACCCTACCCCTCCCCCTCCCCACGTCACCGCCCTGCAGGAACTCCTACTGCCGACCGCGGCTGTCAGTGACATCACTGATGACATCTCAAATTACATCACTGATGACATCATCCAAGTGATAACCTGTTGCACATTTTGAAACCAAACACACAACAATGCCAGATACTCTATACCACCGACTATTTCCTAAGTCTATACACACATCCAGTGACGTATACATACAGTTACTCATTAATACGTACTCATACACCTATACATATAGTCACACTCTACCACTCATTCATAGAGTTACTCACACACCTAGTCAGTCATGTAAAGAATGAACTACATACACACACCACATCACTTATTTATGCAGATACTAACACATACTTACTGTCTTATACAATCACTGATACAAACAGACACTCATTTATACACCCACTCTTCAAATAACTTACTCTCACGTAGAGTCATTTATATACTCCAACACCCACATATACTGCCTTAAAACATATGTAGTTACTCACACATATACCACTGAGACATTCATTCACTCACCAACACACCCATACACACACTAACTCACCCATACAGCCATTCCCAGATGCACTTTTGAGTCCATACAACCAGTGAATCACACACTCAGACATCTATGCACAGAGTCACACACCCCCTCACCCACCCACACAGACACTCAGGCACCCATACAGATACTCAGACAACAAATCAATAACCCATATGGACACTCATGTAGCTACTCACCAACCCATGCAGCCGCTTACACACCAACTGAGAGACTAATACAGACTTTCACAAAGGTTAGTAACTAACCCATGCATTCAGTAAGACACGTTCAATCACTCACTTATACAGTGACTCACACACCTACTAAATAATCCCTTCAGGCACTTGTAAATCCACTCATTCTTCAATACACCTTGGTATAGATATATATGAAAAATATTTAAACATTACAGAAACACACATTCACTGGATGATGTCATCAGTGATGTCATTTGAGATGTCATCAGTGATGTCATCAGTGATGTCACTGACTATGTCATGAGTGATGTAATATGTGACGTCATCAGCAGTGCATTGCGGGCGCGCAAGTTATAGTTAGCTCAACTAACTGTAACTGGCGAATTCTCTGGTTTTATATAAGTCAAATGTCTAACCAACTATAACGTCCCTGAAACCTATGTGTTTTTCAGTGAAAAAAATATATATAAATATCAATATATATATATATCAATATATATATATATATATATATATATCAATATATATATATATATATTCACAGAAAAAAACATAGGTTATAGACCATATATAGTTAGGAATTTGCATTTACAAAACCTTGAAAATTCAATGAAAAAACCATAGGTTATAGACCATATATAGTTAGGGATTAGCATTTAAAAAACCTTATTTTATTTGCACAAAACCATTGAAATTCCATATATAGTTAGTTGCACTAACTATATATCGCGGACCCGCAATCCACTGCTAATGATGTCACATATTACATCATTCATGACATGGTCAGTGACATCACTGATGACATCACTGATGACATCTCAAATGACATCACTGATGACATCACTGATGACATCTCAAATGACATCACTGATGACATCACTGACATCTCATTTGACATTATTGATCACATCACTGATGATATCATTCATGTGATAATACAATGAACATCTTCAGACTGTAATATAACCTTAGATACACTCAGTGTAAACAGACACTCACAGACTGTCACACATCCATGGAGTTACTCACACACCTAGTCAGTCATGCAAAGAATCAATCACACCTCCATTTCCTCAACTATACAGTTATACACACCTTACTTATTCAAACATATACTAACACATATTTACTCTCTTATACAATCCCTGATACAAGATCACAATGATCCATACAGCCACTCTCACATTAAGTGGCTCTTATGTTCAGTTATTTATATATGTCAATTCTCACATGGACTGTGTTTTACATATGTACTTACTTTGACATGTAGCACTGAGATATCCATTCACTAACCAATACACTCATGCACACAGTCAACTGTCCATACAGCTGTTTCTACATGCACTTTTGAACCCATACACCTAGGGAATTAACTGTTCACACATCTATGCACAGAGGCATACACCTCCCAGCCACCCACACACATGCTCAGTGTCCCATACAAATACTTGGGCAACCATTCAATAACCCATATAGTTACTCATATAGCTACTGATTTACACATGCAGCAGTTTACAGAACAACATATATAATGATTGCCAAATTAAGACACTTTAGTCACTAACCCATGCACTCGGTGAGACACATTTAATCATTCTCTCATACAGTCAGTCATGCACCTACTACATCCTTCATCCAGACACTTATACATCCACTCATTCTTCAATATGTAAGACATATTTTAACTTTACAGAAATATACAGTCACTGGGTGTTGTCATCAGTGATGTCATCAGTGATGTCATTTGAGATGTCATCAGTGATGTCATCAGTGATGTCACTGACCATGTCATGAATGATGTAATATGTGACATCATTAGCAGTGGATTGCGGGTCCGCGATATATAGTTAGTGCAACTAACTATATATGGAATTTCAATGGTTTTGTGCAAATAAAATAAGGTTTTTTAAATGCTAAACCCTAACTATATATGGTCTATAACCTATGTTTTTTTCATTGAATTTTCAAGGTTTTGTAAATGCAAATTCCTAACTATATATGGTCTATAACCTATGGTTTTTTCTGTGAATTTCATTGGTTTTTTAAAAGCTAATATCTATAGCTGTAAAATATATTCTTTATTAAGTGACGTATCACGTAGCCCGTGAGACGCCTCATGATGCATCGCATAACCGTGACGTATCGTCTCTGCAGCGCAAACCAAACCCAAAACGTAAGCGCGCCAGAACACGCTTAAAGATATATATATTTTTTTTTAACCTTAATTAGACAAAATCCACACGTGCACATATCACAAACGTTCAAAAAACACAATATGTCGGACTCCCGTTACGCTGCCGGTTAGCTGCCCGGTTAACGTACCAGGAAGCACCTTTACCGCAAAAAATCGCAATTTTTTTTTCTTTTGCCCCGCAGGGAACTTTAATAGCCCCCTCATCAATCCTAGGGGTTCAGGAGGGGTCTGCCTTACCCCTTTCATTCATTTACACCTTTTTTTTTTCCAGCTCTTGTCTCTCGATCCCACAGAGAGACAAGATGGCGGCCGCTCCAGACTGTTTACAATGATAACAGCCAATCAGCTTCTCCTCATACTCCCGTTACACTGCCGGTTAGCTGCCCGGTTAGCTGCCCGGTTCGCGTACCAAGACGCGTCTCAACGGCGAAAAAATCGGAATTTTTTTTTTTTTTTTGGGCCCCGCGTGGCTCTATAATATCCCCCTCATCAATCCTAGGGGGTCAGAAGGGGTCTACCTTGCCCCCTTTCCTTCATTTCCCCGTTTGTTTTGGCCTCCTCTTGTCTCTCGATCCTACCGAGAGACAAGATGGCGGCCGCACCGGACTGTTTAGAATGTTGACAGACACCGGAGAGCCAATCAGCTTCGCTACGCAAAGCTCCGTTACGCGAAAAGTAAGCGGACCGGAGCGCAGCCCGGAGCGCTGTTACAGATATATATCTTGTTTTGAACGTTAATTTCTCAAAATCCACTGGAGCACATATATTGAGACCTAGCAAAGGCACATCGGGCTAACAGTCCCTACAATTTTGCCAAGTTTCGTGCAAATCCATTCAGCCGTTCGAGCTAAAAGTGAGGCCAACCCCCTATGGAAAAATGAATGGGAAAACGCGTTTTGGGACCCCCCTTTTTTCTCGGCCCCCCCTTGACGACCCCCCCCCAAATTTTCAGGGGCTGCTCAGAAACACAATGTGCCATTTTCCTGAAAATTTCAGCCAATTCCGTCCACAAACGCCAAAGTTATTGGACATAGAATTTTCAAAAGTTCCATGGAGAAAAAATCCTAACTATATATACCTACTGGCTATCGCCAGTAGGTAATATATATATATATATATATATATATATATATATATATATATATATATATATATATATATATATATATATATATATATATATATATATATAATTAACATACAGTATTAGAAAAGTCTATCATTCTTTTATCCTTAAAGTACGCTGCCCAGAACGCTTTCCGGTTCGCGAACTTGGCGCTTACCACGCAAAAAAAAATATATATATTTTTTTTTGGGGACCCTCCTAGGCCCTTTTAAAACCTCCACATAAAACCTAGGGGGTCAACGAGGATCTACTATGCCCCCTTATGGTAATTTCCCCCTTTGTTTTGGCCTCCTCTTGTCTCTCGATCCTACCGAGAGACAAGATGGCGGCCGCTCCGGACTGTTCAGAATGTTGACAGACACCGGAGGGCCAATCAGCTTCGCATCGCAAAGTTCCGATACGCGAAAAGTTCGCTAACCGGATCGCTGCCCGGAGCGCTGTTACAGATATATATCTTGATTTAAATGTTAATTTCTCAAAATCCACTGAAGCACATATATTGAGACCTAGCAAAGGCACATCGGGCTAACAGTCCCTACAATTTTGCCAAGTTTCATGAAAATCCATTCAGCCGTTCGGGCTAAAAGTGAGTCCAACCGCCCTATGGAAATTAACATGGGAAAAACGCGTTTTGGGACCCCCCTTTTTTCTCGGCCCCCCCTTGACGACCCCCCCCCCAAATTTCCAGGAGCTGCTCAGAAACAAAATGTGCCATTTTCCTGAAAATTTCAGCCAATTCCGTCCACAAACGCCAAAGTTATTAGGCATAGAATTTTCAGAAATCCCATAGGGAAAAAATCCTAACTATATATACCTACTGGCGACCGCCAGTAGGTAATATATATATATATATATATATATATATATATATATATATATATATATATATATATATATACTCCCGGCCCCCCGCTGAAAAGTCCGAGGCACTCACGGGTGGGTGCGGCGTGCGGTAGTGGGTACCCGCAATAACACAAAGCTCAGCTTCCAAGAATCTGCTTTGAAGAACCGCACTCGTAAACCCAAAGTAGATGCTCACACCATCGTTTTTATTTTCAGAGACAACAATATATATATATATATATATATACACACTCTGTAGTTATAGTTAAGGTGACAATGACCAGAGTTTAATAATATCTTTGCACCTGTTTAACGAGCTTAATATCTTTGCACCTGTTTAACAAATGTTGGTGAAACTTTGCAGACCTGTTGCACTCGTTTCATTCTCGGAGGTCTGAAAGTGTTACGGTGTGTGGTCAAAGGGGTGCAAAGATAAAAAGGGTGGTCCCAAAACTTGCTTGAAATGCAATGCATTTTCTATAGACTTTTCTTTTTTTCTCATAGTGCGAAAACCTCAGCTGGATTTTTATGAAATTTGGCAGCATTACATATTAGGGTGCTCAGATGATTCTGTGGGTAAGTGCAGGTATGTAGAATAAGTACATGTTAAGTTATAAGATAGATTAACTTAGTGATGTCTGTGACTGCAGTAATACCTTGGCAGCAATACATAGCTATGACAAGAGATTATCTGATTTGCTAATCTGGTCTTTTCTAAAACATAAAGTCAGCCATGTTGTTTTTTTACATCCGTTTGCCTGTGTTGTGTGTTACACCTTAAGATTTAGTTGATTAATAATTATTCTGTTTCACTGTTAATTATCAATACTTTAGTATAGTGGTGATAGGTAGAAAACAGTATTTAAAAGCTGTGATATGCTTTAAAACACTATTACGGAGTAGTGTGTTCCTACCTCGAACGTTTCTAGAGAGCTCCTAGAAAAGTATTTTTTTTAAAGAAACCGGATATTTTCACATTTAATAATTTTAATATTAGGCTGGCTCTTCAATGAGCCTTTAATTATAAGTGATTAGTTTGGATTCATAAAAGATTTAGCAGCAATTAATTTGTAGATGTTAATAATGAAGACATTATAGGCAAGTGAGGTAAAATGAACCCCATCTGTACAATATAAAAAAGGTTTGGAAAAAGCAATGTTTAAGTGATATATGGAAGACATGCTGTGATCTCTTAGGAATGCAGTCACCATTTTGTTAATATGTCTGCACGTTTTCTCATACTTTCCAGCATTTGGAAATAAGTACTTCCATTTTATCCTTTGGCAACTATTTGAAAATACAAAATAAGTGTGAGGAAATGGAGTAATTAGAGAGTGAACATTAACTTTCATCTCTTTTTTCGATCTGAACACCAGCAATATCCCTGCCACCCTGCCACCACAATTAATAATTATAAACTGGGGATGTTCACAAGCATTAAGAGGTGAAATGAGAGACAGTATCTTATTCCAACATAAACCTCTTTCATCCACCCATGTTATCCCAACATTTGCCAAACCTAAATTATGCTGAATAATATGCATTTCGGAATAGCCTAAAAGATGTAGCTAAGTCCAATTATCCACACACAAACCATCTTCTTTGAACAGTGCCTTCAAAGGTTGAAGACACACTGACTGAATCAATGAAAGTACTACATGTATGTACTGGGGTACAACATTGTCCAATTATATCCTAGTCAACACATGAGACTTATGAAAGAAACACTGTGATTGGTTATATGTTATATTGGTCTACTAGCATAGCCTAAAGGCTACTAAAGAAGCACATTGAGTAACAAAAACACTATACTGTATTCTGTCATTATAATATAATATACTACAGCTATGTCAGTGAGACCTGATGTCATATGACCATGTAATCCAATAGGGTACAACAGTGGATAGGAAGCCAACATTTATACGTTCTGGAGTTGCTGACTTGCTGAAGACATGTGAAAGTGAAGCTATCTTTAGTCACATGATATTATACCTAGCAAATAAATTAACCTGTAACGAAGATTGCAATTGGATTATATTTTGGATTAGGCTACAAACCTAGTCCAATACTACTAGATTTATGGAAAAGCACTGAGAGGAGGTGAACTGTTGTAGTACAACTCAACTTGGGCTAAATCTTGGAGATAGAGCTACTTTTTGACTCATTTTACATTATTAGGAGAATAATCAGAGTATGTACTTCTATTTTAGGTAGCTACTGCTAAAGTTGCTTTATATTAAAATAACCAAACATTTTATACCTACAACTCATGTATGATATTTAGTTGACTTTCAGTATCACTAATAGTACTGTTGCTTGATTTTATATGTTTATTTAAAGGTATACCTACATTTAGCACTATGCCTTCAAAATATTACCAGAAAAAATGACAATGTACTCCGAACAGATTAGACAAAAGTTACCCATTCCTACAAAAGGAGAAAGTGGATGTTCCAAACAGAACTTTGGTAGGGTTATTACTACATGTTTGCAAACTGAGAGACTAGTTTGTGCTGATAATATGGTTACGCTTGTGATAAAGCTTACTACTACTTGTAACATGTGTACAAACTACACTTTAATCCAGAAAAGCTCTTATCAATTACAATATATGTATAATCACAATACTTTGGTGGAAAATCAGAAATTTTGGTATATCCAAATATTGTATACTCACAAGCTACAACGTACAATGTAATTATGCATTTTAATCAATATGAATTGGATATTTTGCATTTTAACAAAACCCTTACTGAAATTCAAAATAAAGTATGCATTTGCTGTAGATGGGCTATTATGCCAAAGAAACTACATTTGTTGATTTACTACAAAAAACAGAAAAAGAAGACAGGATAGCTTGGCGTAAATTTGCTATTTATCGGATTGTCGAAAACAGATATGATGTTTGTGCTGATCAAATTGTATGTTATCATTGTCTTGAAAAACTGGACCATAACTTCATGTCTTCACTTGCAAGTGATAATAATTTGGAGATTCCCATATACCATCAGAATTACTCAATTTATGTGATTTTATTAATTCAAATTTTACATCCATTTCAAACGATTATTAGAATGCAACCTAAGACCGGCAAATTTCAAAAACAAGAATTAGTCCGTGCACTAAAAGGGAAGATTGTTTTTCTAGCATTAGATTTTTTTTTAATTGAAACTTTGGGAGTCTACTGCAAGTTAGAAGAACCTTTAGTTGTATTAGTTAATAAAGTGCCAATAAACAAAAATGGCAAGAATTAATAAGCATTTCTAAAATACAAGATGCTTTTTCGTACCTATTACAAAATAAAATACTCTACAAAAATGTATAAATTAATGACTTCATAGATACCACTGAACTGGTATTTACTGACGAAAGTAACGTTGGGCAGTTCGAGAAAATTACTATAGAAAGATGCTAGCACAATAGTATACACCCACTTCAGTCTAAAGGAATAATGGATGATGCCTTAGAACTGCACCATACGAGAGAGGCAACAGGAGATCCAGTTAGTATCTGAGAAAAAACTTTAGAGACTAGATGTTACCCAATTTTATTTCAAATAGGAAAAAGAGGGTGATAAGATTATCATATTATTCAAGTTTCAGCATCAGAATATCGTTCCACAAGACTATATTCCAATGAACCACATTTTAAACGAAACATACCTCATATTTTTACTTTATTAAATGAAAGCGAATTATCTGTAACCTCTTATGCTATTGCGCATCTGATGCGATCTGGAACAGGATTTAATAACTTGACAGCTAAAAATGTCCTAAACACGGTGGAAAGCAATGATGAAAACCTTGAATATAACTTATTAAATATTATGGCATGTTAGTGAGGTACAGATTAATATTTGTTCCACAGACAAGGAGAACAGAGATGTATGTTAAGGAAGTTGGGACCACCTACTTGGTTTCTCACTTTGAGTTGTGCAGAATATCTATGGGATTTTATACAGTTTCCTACTTGAAGCTAACAGTAATCTAATAGATGTTGCATTTAAGATACCTGGGAATTATGTTCTTAAGATCCAGCAAATGTTTGCAGATGTTTTAATGACAAATTCCAAAGAATGCTTAAGTTTGTAACAAATAAAAAGAAAAATCTCTTAGGAAAGATTTTTGATTTCTGTTGGGAAAAAGAGTACAAAGCAAGATCTGCACATCATATTCAAATGATGTTATGGATAAAAAAAATGTTCTTAAATTTGAATTTGACTCAAATGAATCTGTTCTTTAGTTTATTGAGCAATATGTTAATTGTGAGATCCCAAATAAAGAAAAAACAGTTTGAACACTTTCTACAATTTTAGAGCTACAAATGCAGGAAATATTGCATATGGAAATTTGAAAACAAATCTAAACAGTACACAAAATGCTGGTTTGGTTTCCCAAGACCAATTTTAAATAAAGGAAGAGTCAACAATCGTGTCTTCTGTTAGGCATGCCATTAAAAGAAAGTCCCCAAAAACATGTATAATTTAAAAAGGGGACACAGTACATAGCAGATAAATAACTACAACCCTTTAATACTACATATATGGAATGCTAATATGGATATACAATTTGCTATAAATAATTAAACTACTGTCATACATTATGTTGTAGTGTAGTTCCTATTTTCCCAATAGGCCCTGCGCATTGGAATAACATAAACAGTAGTATCGACGTAGAAGTGCGGATCTTCCAGGCCTCTACTCACTATGCTAAACTTAATTGGGTTTGTTACCAACTAGCTCAGAGGTCACTGGAAACTTTCTTCTCTGAATAGGAAGTGATCAGCTTCCTTGGTACAGACAAGAAGGGATTCAGTTTTCCAACAACCGTGCAACATGACAACTTTGCTCCTCAGATAAGAGTCAATCTCTAGGGTCGTGTGAAACAATAGACAGTTATTTTACTCAGTCAGTGGTTGTGCAGATTACTTTCACAATATGCAGTGAATAGAGAGACGGGTGTTTTCAATAAAAGGTAACATTTATTGAACAGTCTTTCTTCTCATACAAGAGAAATGAATTGCCACAATTGCAAGACTTGTTATTATAAAAAGTACGTACAGTAAAAGGAGTATTGCGAAATAATACTGTAAAAGCATTGATATGGTTTCTTAGCCATACAATGGTTTAAAATGAATAAAACATATATACATTCATATATACATTAGGCTAAAATACTCAACTGGTGCTTCTAACTACGCCTACCCCAGTGTACCTGACCTAAGCCTAATACTTGGGAGGGGAGTAAGTAAGTAACTTTAGTTAAGTTGGTTTTGCCAAGGTTTGCTTCAAGAATTCTCTCTAAGGGTTTAGTCAACACCATACCTCTGGAATAGAATGATGGAGGTCTGGTATCTCCTTCAGGGAACTCGATATCCCAGTCACTCGCAAGAGTAGGCTGGAAACGCTGGAGCTGGATTTCTCTGCAGGAGAAAAGACAGCGTCTCTCTCAGCGCGTCGAGGAAGAGAAGGGGCAGCGTCCGTGGGCAGCTTGCATCTGCTGGGCTCTTGCAGGGGACGACTGTTCAGCTCCTAAGTTCACCACACCATCGTTCGCTCGTTAGCAGCGATAGCAGTAGTGATCGCAGCGATGCTATCATCAGCATAACAGCAGCAACTTCAGCATTTGCTTAAGGCAATGTTGGTAATATTTATACCTGGAAGGTGCCTTGTTTGACGTAAGTTTTTGGACATAAGACGTCAATAAAGATGTCACTAGGAAGTGATCGTCTATCAGTGCTCATTAGAGTTCTATTACTAATAAAAACATAGCAAGCGGGGCTTTCCCAGGTTGCTGAGTTTTTATCTTGTTGAAGAACTCGGAGTGTTAATCTAGGAATCTTAGATAGTAACTTCTGCTATGTCATTGCACTAATTAGCTGCAAAGAAAGTTGCAGAGGAAGCGATTCTGAAATTTGGCTCTGTTCGTGTGAGGCCAGAGACGAGTTTCTGAATATTGCATTTGATTGGTTATGCCAATATAGGGCTATAAGGGGATTATAGCCGTATAGGGGCATAAGGGCACAGTATCGATCAGGGTCCTAGATTAAAACGCAACAATGTAACTTCATATATTACTAAAGCTGAAAAAACAAATATGAAGAAAGTATGGGAAGAGATATCTGCTGAGCAATCTTTAACTGAAAGGCTATATGGATTTAGCCTTCAAATGCTAGCTCACAGAGAGGTTAGCAGTTATGAGGCGTGTGACCGTTTAAGCTCTCCAAGTTTATATGCAAAACATTGCGTCATTACATGGCTTAGTTTAGGGTTAGCCCACTCGAAGAAGAGTTTTACAAAGTGTGCTGGAAATTGAGTATCTTGCCTAATTCAAACCTGAAAACAATAACATTGTGAAAACTAATTTGTTAGATTCTTTCTACCCTAACAGAAGTCATTTATTGGAACACTTATCATATGTGAAGTAGCCGAATCTTACACTTACAGAAATAATGTTGTTGAGGATGTTAATAGTAGAAAATCTCACATCAATTGAACAGTTGACTGCTTAATATGTCATTCTAAACCTACACCAATTAATCATCGCAAACGTACATATGACAATACTGGTAATAAAGATTTACATTTTTTATAAATGTTACAGCTTTTCAAACCACGGTGAAATGAGGAAGAATTGATTGGAACATCAACATATTATAAAACATTTCATGAGGGCAAACCCTATATTACAATACCAGAGTTCCAGATTTATGTTGACATGTTGGACTAAGAAACTTAAGAGGAAAGACAATTTAAATCTGAAATAGTATGCAATTCTGCAAGTTCCAATAACCTTTCAAATATTACACCTGCAGACTCGCTTGGACAACCAAATATTCGTAAGTAAGGGCCTGTTGCTATGGGAGAGCTAGAACTTGCTATGGACAAAATGTTTAAGGATGGTGAAACCTATGAGTACCTTATATCACAATTAAATACTCAACAACATGAAATATTTGAACAGATTCAAACATCTGCCAATCATGGCTTTAAACACGAACAGGGTGTATGTTTCTGATCAGATTTTCAGCCTATACTAACATATATATCAGGCCAGTCTGGTAAGGTTAAATGTTTCCTTATAAAAGTTATAACTTCTTACCTTCAAAAAGTTACTATTTCAAACTTATTATGTATTGTTAGTGCTCCAACTAGATTGGCGGCACATAATATTAAAGGAATTATATTACATATACTATTACTACTACAAGTGGAACATGATAAACTAGAATACTTAAAATGCAATTCTGATACCTCTCAGGAACTTCGTAGAGTTCTTAAAAAATTACACATTTTGTTTATAGACAAGGTTAGTATGTTTTTTAACTTAATGATGGCTTTTGTTCACTTACGTATGACAGAAAAACTGAAGACATTTTATGTTAATCTGTGGGGTGGGAAACGTGATAGTTTTTGGCGATCTACTTCAGCTTACTCCTGTAAGTGGGGAGCCAATTGCTAAAACAGTTGCAGAAGAAGAAACTGGAAACCTTTTAGGATTTATAGGTAATGTTAATATTTGTTTACATTTCTCATATAGTGTATTTACTCAAATTATGAGACAAGTAAAAAATGAGGAATATGGCAAAATATTACAAGATATTAAGCTAGGAATTATAACCAACGAGCCAAAATATATGCTTCAAAGAAGAACTATATTTACTTTTTTTCCACACTTGAAGACTGGAGCAGACATTATGCATTATCTTCTTTTGGAGACACTACCAGTTGTATTTTTATGCTAAAGCTAAAAGAATACTGTGATCTAAATATGGAAATGTTTAGTATGGAAAATGAAAGGATTATGCATGTACCTTGTAAAGATTGTTTTGAAACCCATGGAGCAGTTTACGTTTGACATTTGAGTAAATATTCCTATAAGTAAATCATCTATAAAATTATTAAATGGGGGGCGTGGCTAGCGGTGTCAAGATGGCGGTCGCACTCTAAGAGTGCTCCAAGACCCCCTCCGTCATCCACCTGCCATCGGTCTTGCCCAGCCTACCTGGTCTCCAGCTCTTGCCTCCCGGAAGGTCCTGAGGCTGCCTGCTGCTCCTGGAGGCCGCCTTCGCCCTGCTTTGCGGCACCTCTGCTCCCGGGCACGATCGGCCGATTCCCCTCAAGATGGCATCCCTCGTCTGACGCTCCTGATTCAGCGTGCCTACCCCACAGGAGGCCGCGCTGCTTTACTTGGGCGGCGGAGCGCAGGCTCTGGGGCTCCGGAGGCCCGCTGTCCCTCCGCTGCCTGCCGTGGAGCCCAGAGACGTGGAGTGAGGCTGGCCGCGGGTGCTGTCTGTGCCCCTCGCGGCCCGGGCCTGGGCGGCGGCGGGGGACGAGGCCTGACGGCGGTGGCGGCGGTGACCGCTGGAGACTGCTGCCCCCTGAGGACTGACGCTGTGATCTGGTGCGGCGCGGGCTTCCCCGCTGAGATGAGGGCCCTGGGAATTGGAGCGCTAGAATCCCCACTTGCTGCCTGGGCCCTGTGTGCATTTGGGGCCCCCCGCGCCTTGCCTAGCTGGGCCTTAGAGATCCCCGGGGCGGACTGAAAGTGGCCGGAGGGCCGTGGGAGGTGACCCTGGGACCCTTTGCTTCGCCTGCGCGGGCCTCCTGACGCTGGGGCGGCGGTGTCGGGCCCCCTGCATTCCCGGGAGGTGGCGGTAGCTGTGGACACTCCTGGGTCATCTCCTTCCTGCGCAGGAAGGCCTCCCCCGAGGCCTACATTGACGTGCCCCCTGCCCCGGGATTTGGCCAGATCTTTTGACTGGGCCCTCGGGGACGAGGGATCGCATTGGGGCTGTGCCTCAGGGACTTGAGCGCCATTTTTTCCTCGGACACTTCGCTCGCGGCTGACCTGTGGCCTGGGGGTCTGGACGAGGCCTGGGCCGGGGGGAGAGCTTGGAGGGTCCTCCCGGGGCCTTGTCTGACCGGAAGCTCCGGACGGCCGCTTCTCCTCGAGACGCCTTGGGCCTGGGGGGTCCTGATTCCGGGCCTGTCCTTGGCTATAATCACGCCAGCGGGGGAGTTCTATGGTGCTACCTGGTCCGAGTGGACTGTCTGACGCCTCGGGCCCCCCCTTCTTCCCGAGACGGCCCGACTGAAAGCCTTTGCCCTGCAGCGACCAGGATCCAAAGTGGGACCTGCCCATTAGGTCGAGTGGATACGACATTGTCTTGCCTCCCGCCTGCCCTCTCAGACGCCAAGTGGCTGGCGGCTGACGATCATGGGCAAGCCCCGTGGTCCTTCGGCCTCTGGCTCTGCGACCCAAACAAAGATGGACCAGTTTGCGGCGCCGGAGCGGAAACCTGGCGGAGAGGTGACGAGCGGGTCAACCCCGTCCGGTGGGGACATCTCGACCATCCTGCAGGCAATCAACGCGTCTCAGGTGTCCGTGGAGAACAAGATAAGTGAGGTCCGAATTGATATGGCTCTCATTCGACAGGACCTTCGCAAGGCCACGGAGCGCATCACCGAAGCCGAATCCCGCCTCTCCACAGTTGAAGATGATGTCAGCTCCCTTAAATCACAAATGGCCCGTCTTCAATCACGGATCTCGGAACCCCACTGTCGGGCTGAGGATTCGGAAAACAGGGCACGCCGCAACAACCTGCGCCTCCTGGGATTCCCAGAGGGAGTGGAGAAGACCAACGCCGCCACCTTTGTTGAAACCTGGATCCGCTCTTGGATGCCAGAGGGCAGACTCTCCCCTTGGTTTGCTGTGGAGCGGGCCCATTGCTCCCTTGCCCCGAAACCGCCACCTGGGACTCCCCCCATCATCCTCCGCGTCTTTAACTTTTGTGATAGAGACGCTGTGCTGGGGGCGGCCAGGGAGCTGGGATCACTCTATCATCAGGCCTCTAAGATCATGGTCTTTCCGGACTATTCGAGAGAAGTCCAATCACAGGGCAAATCGTATGATGAGGTCAAACAGAAGTTGAGGGCACTCGGACTACGATATGGTCTCCTCTTCCTGGCTCGTCTGAAGGTACTCTTCCAAAACAAAACCTTCTTCTTTGATTTCCCCAGACTGCCTGGACATGGCTCATGGAGGAGCGACCCCTCCTGCCGGGGGCCTCTTTCCCGCAGTCCCAGGCGGGCCCCGGAGCGACCGGTCTGGGCCGTGTCGTGACCCAGGAGGCGCAGGGCTGGATCTCGGAGGAGGGCAGGTCGCCCGGGTGGAGGCTCCCGATTGCCGATCCCGAAGCCCCGGCGCTCCCCGACCCAGCCCCGGGAGCAGGGACCTGCTCCCCAGCCTTCGACCTCCTCCCTGATTGACTTAAGAAGTGTCCCCGGACCCGATGGGACTCTGAGGCGAGCTGTGTCGGACTCTGATCTCTCCGGGAGCCCTGTGGTCCGCGGCTCGGAGGGGGATACTGACCACTGACTGAGGCTGACGCTGAGGCCTGCGGCTCCACTCTGGGTTTCTCCATGGGCCCTTATACTCTGACCGGCACCTGCAGACCCTCGCTGCCTGCCGGCCTGGTTGAGGGGAATGTTTGTGCCAACGTACTTCTGTTTTGCACCACCTTGGTTCACACCTGTTTGTACTCTTACCTTGTCTAAATTGCTGGCATTACTTCACCCGTACTCATGGAGGGGGTCCGACTTAGTCACGTCCCGACCCCGTAGTCGCTAACCGTTTTAGCTTAGCTGTCCGCCTCCTTGTGAGGCACTAGTGTTTGTTCAAGGGCGACAGATGCTTCTTGTTTTGAAGTATAGGGTGGAGGGAGTTGGGGGAAAGGGTGGGGGGAGAGGCCATTGTCTCTCGTGGTTTGGTTGTTTCTGGCCACCTCCGGGCTGCCTTGTTCTGTTTCTGTGTGTAGTCACATTGTCCCCAACATTGGTCACATATGCCCCTCTCTTCCTTGCCCGGGCCCCAGAGCCCCAGACACCGCTGGATTCCTTCCCCGGATGGGAGGGGGCCCCTGAGTCAAACTCACTTCATGCCAAATCCGCCCCTACACATGGCCTACATCTCTGACACGCCACTCGGCATACTCTCCTGGAATGTGAATGGCCTCCTTGACCGCATCAAACGAACTGCGGTGCTGCGTGCAGCTCACCGCCATATGCCTGACGTCCTCCTCCTCCATGAGACCCACCTTCTGGGGTCCCAGTGCCATTTCCTAGCACGTTATGGGTTTGACCGGGTTTGGCACTCCAGCTTTGCCAGGGGCTCCCGGGGGGTGGCCATTCTTCTGCGACGAGGGCTCCCTTTCACCCTGACCCTCGCCATACCTGGTATGCAAGGCACATACGTGGCCGTCTCGGGGCTAGTTGAGGGCAACCTCCTGAACCTCCTTTGTGTCTATGTGCCTTCGGCACATCTGTCCTCCACTCTCCGACACCGTACAAGTGTAGCCTCCCCCCTTCCCCAAGGCATCACAATTGTCGGGGCAATTTCAACGGCATCCTCCAACCCTCTAGAGATGTGTTGGGTCCTCCCTTGGCGCAGCGACATGCCTCTGCAAAGTGTCTTGTGAGCTGGGCTTCAGCGCTGGGGCTCTGTGATGTGTGAAGGGTCTGGAACCCCCACAGGATACAGTATACACACACATCCGCGGCTCATCACAGCCACTCCCGGATAGACTTGGTTCTGATGCCTGCCACAGACTGTCAGCTGGTGTCCGGGGCCGAAATTCTAGCCCGAGGAATCTCCGATCACTCCCCCGTTGTAGTTCGCATTGGTTCCCCAGCCACTGGTCCCCGGCATACTTGGCGCCTCAATGCGTGGTACCTACAGGACCCCAACCTTGTGGACTCCCTCGGCCATGAACTCCGACATTACTTCTGCGCTAATGTCGGATCGGTATCTTCGCAGGGAACACTCTGGGAGGCGAGCAAAGGTGTGCTCTAGGGGGTCACCAGGGGGCTTGTCCATGCCAAACGCGCGGCCCAGTCCGCCCAGCTGGCTCAGTTGAAGTCCAGAGCCATCCGCCTAGAGCGGGCCCAGCTGGAGGCCGATGCGGCTGATTCCTCCAGAAAACTGGCTCTGATCGGGGACGAGATCCGGCGGATTTCCCTGGACTCGGCCCAGATGCTCTGGCGATCTTCAGTAGCCAGTATCAACGGATGGGGCAATAAAAACGGAAAACTGCTTCATAATATGATCTCCTACCCTAGGGCCCATCGCATTATCCCCGAGATCCGCACAGCCCATGGGACCTGCCAGACGACCTCCCAGGCCATTGCGCAAACCTTTGCGCAATATTATGAGGACCTTTAGGGCGCACGTCCCCCCCGCGCCTTCCTTCGGACTTGATGGCAGACTCAGGAGTCTGCCTGCCCTGCCTTCCTAAAGAAACGGCGGATGCCCTCGATGGTCCGCTCACTAAGGAAGAAATCCATGGGGACATCGCCCTGCTGCACTCCGGCAAAACGCCTGGGCCGGATGGATTCCCTCAGGAATACTATTCAATGTTGCGTGAGGAACTGATGCCCCACTTAGCGGAGCTCTTCCGACAGGTGGTAGAGGACGGATCATTTCCCCACGAATCAGACGTGGCGACTATCGTCGTCATCCCAAAGACACATCCGCCCTCCTTAGATTGTTCCGACTATCAGCCCATTTCCCTGAGTAATACTGATGTTAAGATTTTCGCCACCGCCATTGCCCAGAGAATTCGTCCCCTGCTGAATGACCTGGTCCACCCTGATCAGTGTGGTTTCATGCCAGCCAGGGGTACCGGACACTGCATCCGCCACCTTCACCTCGCCCTGGCCCACTGACATCAACTCCCCCCCTATTTGGCCCTTCTCCTTCTAGACTTTGAGAAGGCCTTCAAATCGGTGGACTGGGGATACCTGGGGGACGTCCTGGAGAAGATGGGTTTTGGCCTCCCCTTTCGCCATCTGGTCTGGGTACTGTATAGCAGCCCCAAAGCCCGATTGCTCGTTAACGGCAGACTCTCCGATGTGTTCCCGATCCGTAGGGGCACCCGCCAGGGCTGCCCTCTCTCTCCACTCCTATTCGCGTTAGCGATGGAGCCCCTGGCGGCGCTTATACCCCAAGACCCCTTGATCCGCGGGTGGCAATGGGATCGGAGCCACGTGGACACAAATGTCTTATACGCAGATGACGTGCTCCTCTACTTGGAATCCCCGGAACAGTCCAGCCCCAGGTCCTTGAGAGCCCTTTCGGCCTTTGAGCGGGTCTCCGCCTCAAGCCGGCAAAGTTCATGATGTTCCCCCTTCACTCCTCACGCGCTTGCTTTGATTGGCAGGTGGTGATCCCACTCTGGCGTCTGTCCTTTAAGTATTTGGGGGTGTGGGTGGCCCTCCTGCCTGAACTGGAGTGGACACTCAACATCGCCCCCCTGATTACCTGGACGAAGACGGATCTCCGAAAACTGGCAGTCCCTTCCCCTGAACCCGCTAGGACGAAGCGCGCTTTTTAAGATGATGATCCTCCCCCGCTTCCTCTATATTTTACAAAACACTTCTATCCCCCTCACAAGCAGCTAGTTCAGGGAATTGGACAGCGTGCTTATCAAGTTTTTATGGGGGAGGGGACGCTCCCGAATGTCCCTGGCTTACTGTTGAATTCCCCCCTTTGATGGTGGTATCGGAGTCACCAACCTGTACGCCTATTACCTAGCCACCAAACTTATTGTGATTCACGACTGGTTCGCTTTTCCCCAGTGCCACTCGACATGCCCTCAATCACCAGGTCGGTCCTTCTGGCCTGGCGTGCCTCACTCCGTCCGGTGCGCTGGGACCGGAAACTGACTCAACAAACGCCCCTCTGGTGTGGCACCTGGCTGAGGGAGGCCTCCGCCCTGGAGGGGTTCCGCCGTTGGGACTTGGTGGGAATATCCCTCCTTGGAGATGTGTGGGTGGGAGACCATGTCCGCTCCTTCTCTGACCTGCAGCAGCGAGAATCACTCCAACTCTCCCAATTTTACAAATACCTACAGCTCTGCCACGCCCGCCACACCCACCTCCCCGTGCCTACCTCCCTTCCAGAGATTAGTCCCCTGGAGGCCCAAGTCATGATTGATGGGTGATCTGGGAAGGGGGGGGGGGTTCCAGAATCTACCGAGCTCTGGTTAATAATTCCCCCACATCCCTAGATCTCCTCAGGGAATGGTGGGAGGGTTGGGTGGGCCCCTTGGACGAAGCTGACTGGCGCGATGCCCTTATGGCGCCCAAGACTCTAACCACATCTTCGAAATTACACCTGGCCAGCTTTACTTCCTTCACGCAGCCTACTTGATGCCGGCCCGTCTCTTCCGCGTAGGTACTAGATCCTCCCTGGCCTGTGCCCGGTGCTCCGGCACCCCGGCCGATTTCTACCATATGGTGTGGCTGTGCTCGGTCTTAGAGTCGTTCTGGAGAGGGGTGGAGGAAGAACTTACGGGTACACTGGGCTGGGTGGTTCCTCATGACCCGAGACATCTGCTTTTAGGGGTGTTTGCTGGCCTGGATGGCTCCCGAGCTGATAAGCGTTTTTTGGCGCGGTGGCGAAACGAGTCATCGCAGCCAAATGGTCTCAGGTTGAGGCGTCAACATTGGGAAATTGAGGGGGGGGGTGGACTGGTGTGGGACACAGGAGGAAAGTGTATTTGAGGCCGAGGCTGCCCAGAGCTCTTCCAGAAAGTGTGGGGCAAATGGTTTGGCTTGTTACCATAGTGATGAACTTGTTATGCTACTGGGATCGATGGACTCTGGCGACTTCATCTGCCACTGTTGATATGCTCTGCGATGAAGGGGAGGGGGTAGAGGGGTTTTTAATAGAATATGTGACTCGCTAAGAATGAACTTGTTTTGTATTGAAACTTTAATAAAAGTTGATATCAAAAACATTTTCTTATTAAATATTATATATGGAGAAATCGGTGTCACGGACGCAGGATTAGAAAAAGACATTTCTTTGCAAAAAATGTTGTGTAATTTTACGTGGGAATGTGGATGTGGAACATGGACTTGTAAATGGAGCAATAGGACTTATATTACATTTTGTTAAATGCACAAGTTATGATGATATTGAATTTCTTATTGTTAAATTTGACAATATAAAGAAACCAATGCAAATTTCGAGAGCAACAGCAAGATGTTTACTGATGAAAAAATTGTATGTTCGAAGAGAACAATTTTCTGTATATTTATCTTATGCCATAACAATACATAAATCTCAAGGTTTAAACTTAGATTATGCATTAATTAACATTGGCACTACTGTTTTAACCTCATCGCTGCTAAGGATATTTTCCTCTTGTGCTGCATTTTCAGAATTGGGTGTGGTCATGACGGAACGGTTCCGTCATCAGCACAGCTCACCCGTAGCTGATGACGGAACCGTTCTGTCACCAGCATGGAAGGGGTTAAAGAGGCTATGGAATATTTTGCTTCATCACATGTTAAAACATTACAAGAACTCTAGATTATAGATTTTGATGACACCAACATTAATGCAGACACTTGTGTATGCAAATACAATTGTTTGAGGAAAACATATACTCTTTCTCTTGGAGAATATCCAGTTGTGTGTAAACCTAAAATATATATGAAAAGGAAAGAAAGGCTCACAACCAATTAGCCTTTAGAAAACACAGAACCATGTAAAAAAAATGACAAAAGAGCTCCACCTCGAAATTTCAGGCTTTCCCTTCAGTAATACAAATTGTATTAACTGCTATAGTAATGTGATTGTTAATCTGATTTTATATTTAGCTTTAGTAAAAAATTTAGTTTTCGGAAATACACATAAACCTTTTTGTAAAACTGTAATTCATCTGTATTCCCCACTTCAATCTGAAAAAAATTGTGCCAATCAACAAGTGGTAATAGAGGTATTGTTGATGTTGTATATAAACAGTTCGCTTCTCTATAAATAAGCTATGGCTATTCCTGAAATTACAGCTAATGAGAATTTGCCAAATACTGATCTTTTTGCTGTAAAGTACTATTGGGAACGTGAATGTTTCCAATGCTTGAATGCTTTCTCAACAATACAGAATTTGAAATATTTACATACCTTCCTATTCCTGGTTGTTAATATCATAAAAAAAATAATGTTCAAGCTGTGCAATCTAACTTTTGTTCAAACGGTGGATCAAAGGTTGAGGTGAAACTTTGGTTAACTATGGTCATTAAGAATGTATGTTTAATGAGCACTACTATAATTGTAACAACAATCTAGGAATGTCTGAAGCTATGGGGATTACCCCTTCACCAAAAAGATTTTTTCCACTAAGTCACCTCAGTGATATAGATTGACAAGGGATGAAATCCATAGATGATCAGAAAGCCCACCTCAGTTACAATAAGTTATATCATGTAAAAGAGAGTAGGATGTCAGCTAAAGATGTTTCTGCTAGAAAGTTACCCCTGGAACAGTGGCCCCTGGTTTGTGAGAGGGAAGGAATGAGTATAGAACAAGTGCTTAGTGTATTCCAACTCCCGCAAGACAATCTACGTATAATGGCAGGGGTAAAAGCCAAATTAAATGACAAGGAATGGCTGAAATGTTTTGAGAACTGTGCATTAAATATGCTACAAGAAACATGGCATACTAAACCTTTTTTTATAAATGGCTACCAAACTATATGGACTCATGCCATACCATCTAGGATAGGACGCGCAAAAGGCGGCCTCGCAGTCGCAATTTCATTATCTTCTTGCCTCGTTTAAAAAAAATCACATATTGCTTCACAATTTTATCAATTACTTTATTTTAAAGTCAAGGGGAAACAGTTTGTTGTTGTAATAAATTTCTATAACAACACCTTTGATAAAACACGATATAAGGTGATTAATTTCCTAGAAAAAGATCTTGATGACTTTCTGATAGGGATGGGGGGTGACTATTTTCTCATATGGGCTGGTGACTTTAATGCGGATAAATGTAGAGTCACAATTGGGGTACAATGTGGTCATGTAAATGATTATGGCGATCGAATCTCTCATTTTCCCCATGATATGTATGGACAAGCTATTAATTCTGCCATCCATAAATATGATCTAGCAATTTTGGAAGTAAAGGATGTAGATGAAGAATCGCCCACCCATACATTCATAAGTGCTAGAACGTTTTCCACTATTGACCACTTTATTGTTACTGAACAGCATAGGGAACTAGTGGGTTCCCTTTTAGTTCATGCAAGTCTTTTTAGTGACCACTACCCTTTTGTCAGAATCGTAATGGGAATTGTTCTTTCCCTATGTTCCTCGGGAGCACTACTAAAAAGCCCACCTTCCAGCAGCTTTGACTCTGCACAACAAGTTCTGCAGAGGATCAAAGTGGCTAGATGAGGGGAGGAAAGGATGGGTACTGCGGGGAGGGAGATCTGGAACGGAAATTCACAAAATGTAAGCTCTAACAAGCTTCTGCTGGAGTCTCTGTAGAAATACTAATTAATACTATTATGCCAATTCCTTAATACCCTAAAGAATTAGTCTCTTAATACGAGTAGTTATGAAATCAAACACTTGCTATTTATGCCATCAGATTACTTCAGAGTAAATAACAAGTAGATTAAGCATTGGGGATAACTCTTAATGAAGAGCCAAGGTAAGTTTCACCAAGTGATTAGTATTCATAAATGCAGAATGTAGTATTCATTCATACATATGCAAAGTCATTAGGTAATTAGTATTCCTTCTTAAACATGTAGCGTTCAACTTTTCACTTGCAACGTCTTTAGGTAATCAGCTATTCATCTTTAAGAAATGTAGCATTCATTTATACACATGAAAGCCTTATAGTATAAGATTAGCTAGGAAATAAACAATAGTGGTTTAATTCACCCTAGACACAGAACTTATGTCAGCAATAATCCTAAAGTGGTAGTTCAAACAATAAAACCATGGATTTCTTCAGCTCTGCTCTGGCTTAGTACTGCTAATCTAGGGACCAAGTTTGTTTAAGCAATTAGCTTTCACTTTGTAGCAAGAACAAATAGCAAAGAAATTTTAGCACTGTACATTAGTTCGCATCTGTAATCACTTAGTTTGTATTTTTGCAATGCACATTAATTCGCCTCTTTAAACACTAGTTCGTTTTACCAAACGCTGTAATTAGTGCCAGAAATATGAAACGGCTCTATTCAGTAGATACGGAGAACTAAACCCTGTAATTTCAAAGCAGAACACTTAAGGAAGGAATGCGGTCGAAAAAAGAAACAAGACGCGTCTTTCCGACTAGGTTGCACGGGGCCGTCAGCTGTTTCCCGACGCGAGAGCAAATAAATGGTTGGATCCTACCTGCGTGTTCATTCAAACGAATCGCAGTGGATAGAATCCACCAAAAGACAGGTGCAGCCAAGATACTCCGGGAACCTCAGCAGGACTCCGACTTCTGGACCGGAACCGGCAAGGACCTTTTTACACGATGACATCTTCACAATAACCCGCATAGAATCCAGGGCGAGGCTGCCTTAAATAGTGCTCGGGTCCAAGATGGCTTCCCAAGTAACTACGGGGTTGCAAAAGGACAACAAGCATTTACAATGCAATGGTTTCACCTTTGGAAAAGTTAGAGTTATTGGCATTGTAAATGACAAAATTTGTATTTATGTGTTTCTTTTGAAAACAGATATAAATAAATGGCATTGTCATTTACATTGCCATTAGCTTACTCTGCAGTCACTCTGCACTCTCTAGCACTCCCTAGCACTCCCTACTCACTCTGCACTCTCTAGCACTCCCTACTCACTCTGTACTCTCTAGCACTCCCTATGCACTCTGCACTCTGAACTCCATATGCACTCTGCACTCCCTATGCACTCCGCACTCCTTATGCACTCTGCACTTCCTATGCACTCTGCACTCTGCACTCCCTATGCACTGTGCACTCCGCACTCCCTATGCACTCCGCACTCCTTATGCACTCTGCACTTCCTATGCACTCTGCACTCTGCACTCCCTATGCACTGTGCACTCCCTATGCACTCTGCACTCCCTATGCACTCTGCACTCCCTATACACTCTGCACTCTACACTCCCTATGCACTCTGCACTCTGCATTCCCTATGCACTCTGTACTCCCTATGCACTCTGCATTCCCTATGCACTCTGCACTCCCTATGCACTCTGCACTCTACACTCCCTATGCACTCTGCACTCCCTATGCACTCTGCACTCCCTTTGCACTCTGCACTCTACACTCCCTATGCACTCTGCACTCCCTATGCACTCCCTATGCACTCTGCACTCCCTATGCACTCTGCACTCCCTATACACTCTGCACTCCCTATGCACTCAGCACTCTGCACTCCCTATTCACTCTGCACTCTGCACTCCCTATGCACTCTGCACTCTGCACTCCCTATGCACTCTGCACTCCCTATGCACTCTGCACTCTGCACTCCCTATGCACTCTGCACTCTGCATCCCTATGCACTCTGCACTCTGCACTCCCTATGCACTCTGCACTCCCTATGCACTCTGCACTCTCTATGCACTCTGCACTCTCTATGCACTCTGCACTCCCTATGCACTCTGCACTCTGCACTCTGCACTCCCTATGCACTCTGCACTCCCTATGCACTCTGCACTCCCTATGCACTCTGCACTCTGCACTTCCTATGTACTCTGCACTGTGCACTGTGCACTCCCTATCCACTCTGCACTCCCTATGCACTCTGCACTCCCTATGCACTCTGCACTCTCTATGCACTCTGCACTCCCTATGCACTCTGCACTCCCTATGCACTCTGCACTCCCTATGCACTCTGCACTCCCTATGCACTCTGCACTCTGCACTCCCTATGGACTCTGCACTCCCTATCGACTCTGCACTCCCTATGCACTCTGCACTCTGCACTCCCTTTGCACTCTGCACTCTGCACTCCCTATGCACTCTGCACTCTGCACTCCCTATGCACTCTGCACTCCCTATGCACTCTGCACTCTGTACTCCCTATGCACTCTGCACTCTGCATCCCTATGCACTCTGCACTCCCTATGCACTCTGCACTCCCTATGCACTCTGCACTCGGCACTTCCTATGCACTCTGCAATCCCTATGCACTCTGCACTCTGCACTCCTTATGCACTCTGCACTCTGCACTCCCTATGCACTCTACACTCTGCACTCCCTATGCACTCTGCACTCCCTATGCACTCTGCACTCTGCACTCCCTATGCACTCTGCACTCTGCACTCCCCATGCACTCTGCACTCCCTATGCACTCTGCACTCCCTATGCACTCTGCACTCCCTATGCACTCTGGACTCCCTATGCACTCTGCACTCCCTATGCACTCTGCACTCCCTATGCACTCTGCACTCCCTATGCACTCTGCACTCCCTATGCACTCTGCACTCCCTATGCACTCTGCACTCTGCACTCCCTATGCACTCTGCACTCTGCATTCCCTATGCACTCTGCACCCACTCTGCACTCCCTATGCACTCTGCACTCCCTATGCACTCTGCACTCTGCACTCCCTATGCACTCTGCACTTTGCACTCCCTATGCACTCTGCACTCCTTGTGCACTCTGCACTCTGCACTCCCTATGCACTCTGCACTCTGCACTCCCTATGCACTCTGCACTCCCTATGCACTCTGCACTCCCTATGCACTCTGCACTCTGCACTCCCTATGTACTCTGCACTCCCTATGCACTCTGCCGCATCCACACGGAACTGGGCCGCGTTCATGTGCAAACATTTTAATGGGGCGACACCAATGCTCGAGGAAATCAAAACACAGGGCCTGCACGTGCCCCAGGGGCACACACATCCATTGTGTAAGAGACCGTCCTTTTAACAGGCTTCAAAAGACACCACTTCTGGATGTTTTTTTCTGTTCCATACATCACTTCTCTACACACTGCTTGACCACATTACTCTCCAGACACAAAACCACTTCTTTTAACACAACTGTGCAAGGCAATCGTATTAGACACGGAATGCTAGGAATCAGTGCCACACACAACCTTTCAATTCTGTGCACTAACAAAAACAAGAGGAAAAGGGAACGCCAATTATGTAACTGCATGTGCCCGCTTAGTTCCGCTTATTTAGGTAATGTGTACACTTATGTAATCATGTACATCCCTTTGTACAGTCACTGCTCTATGTGCAGAGAAGCTCGCCTAGTCCCGCCAGAGAAGGGCAGACAGATGAATCCCTCTGTACACAGGAAGCCCTGTGTGTTCTCTTCTACGTGGCCAACGCTCTGGATCCGTTATAGAAAACCCCTTACTCATGTGAACCCCTTTGTATATAGGCAACTCTTGGCATTCCCATTCTACAGAAGGGCCCATCTTCGTCCCCCTGGTACCTAGGCGCCACTCTGCACCTTGTTCCACAGCAGCACCGCTCTGTATCTGCTTCTCCTCTGCAGAATGCGTCCCCTTACACAAAAGCACGTTTACCTCCGTCCCCGGGAGCGCCCCCCTCCGCGCCCCCTCGTACTTCCATATATAGGGCAGAACAAGTTATCATGAAGTCACAGACTACCCGACAGAGGCATCACAAAAAGTTAACAGCCATAGTAGAAAATATATGCACTAACACTGGGCACCTTATATTGATGCCAATTCTAGGAGCTGCATGTTCAACATAAAGGAAATCATGACTAGTCAGGAAGATTGTGGAGACTGGAGATGTTGAGAACAATCAATTTTGCGTGGGGTGCAGGTTCCTTGTGATCCGACTCTCGAGCGGGGGACCTGGAAGTGGATGAGCTGGGTCGGGATGGATGTCCACGGAGTATCCTCTGTGATACATCAGCCCCTTGGGAGGCAGGCTGTGTTCATCAAACAATAACAAGGAAAGGCACGGACAGCGGGAGGGGGGGGGGGAAGGCACGGACAGCGGGAGGCGGGGGCGGGAACGGATCACTGTCAGCGGGAGGGGGGGTCGGGAACGGGCACTCACCTGGACTTCTTCCAGCGGCAGTCAAAACAAACCTAAAAAAAAAAAAAAAAACAACCCGCCCACCGCCAAGATGACGCACACAGAGGGGTGGAAGGGGAAGAAATCGCGGGAACGCCCACGAATCTGGTCCGGCCATGAAGGACAGATCTCTGTTCCAATGGCTAGCCTCCATTTATGGAGCTAGCCAATGGAATAGAGGGGCGGATTCCCAAGCCACACTGTTCTAACATTAGATTTCGCCTGCGCCGAAAAGCTGCGCAGTGCGCAGCTCTCGACGAGGCGAAACCTAAAAAGCAATTGCCTGTATCTAAGAAGCAAACAAGCATTGGTAAACATAAAAGTAAAACACAAGAAGTAAACAAGCATTGGTAAATACAGACATTGCACATGAGTTTACATTAAAGGGTGTAGTGTAGTTCCTATTTTCCCAATAGGCCCTGCACATTGGAATAACATAAACAGTAGTATCGACGTAGAAGTGCGGATCTTCCAGGCCTCCACTGACTATGCTAAACTTAATTGGGGTTGTTACCAACTAGCTCAGAGGTCACTGGAAACTTTCTTGACTGAAATAGGAAGTGATCAGCTTCCCTGGCACAGCCAAGAAGGGATTCAGTTTTTCAACAACCGTGCAACATGACAACTTTGCTCCTCAAATCAAGAGTCAATCTCTAGGGTCGTGTGAAACAATAGACAGTTATTTTACTCAGTCAGTGGTTGTGCAGTTTACTTTCACAATATGTAGAGAATAGAGAGACGGGCGTTGTCAATAAAGGGTAACATTTATTGAACAGTCTTTCTTCTCGTACAAGAGAAATGAATTGCCACAATGGCAAGACTTGTTATTATAAAAAGTACGTACAGTAAGATAAGTATTGCGAAATAATACTGTAAAAGCTTTGATATGGTTTCTTAGCCATACAATGGTTTAAAAGGAATAAAACATATATACATTCATATATACATTAGGCTAAAATACTCAACTGGTGCTTCTAACTACGCCTACCCCAGTGTACCTGACCTAAGCCTAATACTTGGGAGGGGAGTAAGTAAGTAGCTTTAAGTTAAGTTGGTTTTGCCAAGGTTTGCTTCAAGAATTCTCTCTAAGGGTTTAGTCAACACCATACCTCTGGAATAGAATGATGGAGGTCTGGTATCTCCTTCAGGGGGTCGATATCCCAGTCACCCGCAAGGGTAGACTAGAAACGCCGGAGCTGGATTTCTCTGCAGGAGAAAGGCAGCGTCTCTTTCAGCGCGTCGAGGAGGAGGAGGAGGGGCAGCGTCCGCGGGCAGCTTGCATCTGCTGGGCTCTTTGCAGGGGACGGCTGTTCAGCTCCTAGGTTCACCACACCATCGTTCGCTAGTTAGCAGCGATAGCAGTAGCGATAGCAGCTATGGTATCATCAGCATGACAGCTTCTTCAGTAGCAGCGAGATAGCTGGCAGCATCAGCTTCAGCGAAACAATGGCAGACAGCAACACAGCAGCAACATCAGCGTTTGCTTAAGGCAACGTTGGTAATATTTATACCTGAAAGGTGCCTTGTTTGACGTAAGTTTTTGGACATAAGACGTCAATAAAGATGTCACTAGGAAGTGATCGTCTATCAGTGCTCGTTAGAGTTCTATTACTAATCAAAACACAGCAAGCGGGGATTTCCAGGTTGCTGAGTTTTTATCTTGTTGAAGAACTCGGAGTGTTAATCTAGGAATCTCAGATAGTAACTTCTGCTATGTCATTGCACTAATTGGTTGCAAAGGAAGTGGCAGAGAAAGCTATTCTGAAATGTGGCTCTGTTCGTGTGAGGCCAGAGACGAGTTTCTGAATATTGCACTTGAACGGTTATGCCAATATAGGAAATAAATGGATTTATAGCCGAATAGGGGCATAAGGTCACAGTATCGATCAGGGTCCTAGATTAGAACGCAACACCCACTCCACGAATTCATGTCCATCAAATTACCAAAACTAGAGCAATAAGATGCATGTGTAACATTGTCCACCCCAAAATACATTTTTTTTTTTGTCCTCATTTGCCTTTTCTTCAATAAGGAGCATACCAACCACCTTGCACGGCTTATGGGCGTGATTTGATATATTGGTAGTAGAGATGTCCCATTAGAAGAATTGGAGATGTTTTACTCAATCTAGGTGTCTTTCAACCTGTAGGACCTTTAACACGCCTTGCCTGACCCTGGTCCAGGAGTATAGAAGGCATAATCATTGGACCCGGGGGAAAAAAAACCAAAAAAAAAAAACCCAGGTCTATCTCCAGTTAATTAATAAGTTCCAAAAAGCCATATGCCTCTTACTAGTTGTTCTTTTAAGGTCCATTTTAGATGTTTCATATAAGGAGGAAAGCCACCGAGAGTGTAATGGAGGTGTTTTCTCTACCCAATTTATACAGATTTGTCTTCTCGCCAGCAAAATTGTGTAGAAGAGAAAGGACCTTGCCAATCCTTTGATGTTATCTTCCAATCCAAAAATTACGAGAGAAAGAGTTATTTCTAGAGAAGTATTTAAGATAGAATTTAAAGTTTCCTTCAGATTGCTCCAAAAATTCTGGATGTCTGGACAATCAAAAAACATGTGTATGTCACAGGCCCCTGGCCAGTTGCATTTATTGCATTTTTTATTTGGTAAGAATTTAGATAGTTTTAGTGGGGTTATGTATGCACGGTGCATAGAGAATAGATGGTTCCGTCTTAGCCCTGAAGGCTTTACTGTTTTGTATAATAGGGAAAAAGAATTTTGCCATTTCTCCTCACATGGGGTACCAATTGCCGTTCTCCATAGGTCGTCTGGGAGTTGAAATTCCCCGTCAATTTCCTCTAGCAACTGCCAATACCAAGTTGTTACTTCTTTTCGCCCCATAACTCTTTCCACCAAGTTTTGTTCTATTAAGCTCGTTTTCCCTAGGTTCGCATCAGTACGAATCTGAGATCTCACCCAACTACTTAGTTGAATATATTTAAATCTTGACAATCCTACACCAACCAGTTCATATAAGTCTTCCCAGGTTATAAGGCTGCCTTCTTTGAGTAGTTGACCCCATCTTATAATACCTGATTGTTCAATTATGGTGGAAAGACTATCCCTCAGACAAAGTGGCAATCCTGGTGAATCCCAAATGGGGGGGTAGTTGGAGTAGTATGAGAGACCGAGTTTCTTTCTGATGTTATACCATATTTCTGCCCATGATTGTACGATTTTTATTTTGATGTTTTTGAAGTATTTCTGACATCCAAATTTAAACATAAAACTTTCCGATGTTAAATTAGCCCCGATTAGCATAGCCCTATATATGGAGTCAGTTGCAAGATTAGATGGCATCTTTAGAAGCATTCGTGTGTGTGATAGTTGGAATGCCCATTGTCGGACAGGCCTCGTGAAAGGCCCGCTCCCTCCCCGCCTGAGAAGACTCGGACGCCGGCTCTCCCGGTGTCCCCAGAAAGCACCACCCCTGCAACCCACCGAAGCAACCCGCAACCCGTCCCCAACAGGACACCTGCTCCCGAACACCCCAGCATCGGCTGACCCGGGCCTCCGTCAGCACCATTGCCCGGCCCAGCCGCCATCTTGGACACTGCACCACGAGGCCGCGTGGCCTCAGCACGACCCCAACCCTGGGCCTGGCCAGGCCCCGACATCGAGGCACCACCATCCACCCGGGAGGTGAGGAGCCCACTTGGCAGGTCAATGGGAGAAAGGAGTGTCGATGGCTCTCCCCCGCCAGGTGCCGATCGCCCCCGGCCTCCCCGGGCGCTGGCTCCACCCCCCTGCTGGGTGTCTGGACTCTCTCATCCCGGACCTCCCGACCTCCAAGCGCGAGGGTCCGGACATCAAAGGAGACCAGACCTATAATTGGGGCAGCTCCAGAGCAGGAAGGCAGTTGTATCCTGGAGTCGAGAGACACCTTGAAGAACTCATCCTTGACGGACTGCTGGCGCTGCCGCAGCCCTACCTTGTGAATCATCGTTCCTGCCTGCTGGCGCTGCCGCGGCCCTCTGCAACCTACACCTTCGTCGGGACCTGCTGGCGCTGCCGCGGCCCATCCTTGTGAACCATCGTCGGGACCTGCTGGCGCTGCCGCGGCCCATCCTTGTGAACCATCGCTCCTGCCTGCTGGCGCTGCCGCGGCCCTCTGCAACCTGCACCTTCGTCGGGACCTGCTGGCGCTGCCGCGGCCCATCCTTGTGACCCATCGTCCCTGCCTGCTGGCGCTGCCGTGGCCCTGCTCAAACAAGACTTATCATCCTAGCCTGCTGGCTCTGCCGCGGCCCGACCTTCCAGAACTCCGAGCTCGAGGATTGTGAGCTACCCATCTTGCCACCCCTGTACCGGACCGGTACCCAAGACTGTCCCGCTACCCCTTACCCTACAGAGACTAGAATTGGGAGGATCCTTGTGTCCTGCCCCCACTGTATCGTTGATAACCTTGCCTCAAGAATCCTATATAAAGTGTAAAACACAAACAATTGAAGAAGGGTCTGAGGGAAATTTAAAGACCTGCCCAGTTCGTATCCCCCTAACTGTAATCCTAACAACAAAAGAACCGGGGGTCTATAACGGAGCTTCAAGTACTCCGAGCTGCTGCAAAACTCCTACATAAGTGAGTTAGGCGCTAATAGAGCTATATAAGTCTCTATATCAGAATGTGTGCCAGGACAAACCTGTCGAAGGACCTACTGAGATTGTTGGTAAGACCCGTACAGAGATGTGTTGGATTCCCATCAAATAGGTAAGTAGATCAAGTGTTCTCATTTGGTCATCCAAAAATGGGGTGGTATGTCTCTTGATCAATGAGACCCATCCATCGCCCTTACTCAATTGGGTCGCACCATCAATCGCTAAGGTACCCATGAACAAATGATAAAGATGGGATCGAGTGCAGTGCAAAAATCAAAAGATGTGTGAGTTAAAAACAAGGGGTAAAAGGATCAATAGGCGAAAAACTCTAATGTAATTTGTCCTTTCCCTCAAACGAACAAGAACAATGCAGAGGAAGCAGTCTAAACATATAACTGCATTTACAAGGCCAACATGTTTCAGCCGGTAGGGACATGATCCCATGGCTTTCTTCAGGGCCAGAGTTCTAAGCATTAGCTACTGCACACATAAAGTGAACGTAACGACAATCTGTAAAGGATATACATAAATAGTCCAAAATCGTGTTCCTCTGTACCAAACCGTGCCGCTTACATCTGTTAACAAGAAACAAGAAATAAATTGTAGTAAGTCCTATCAATACAGGAAAGACCTGACACTGGCTTCTACTAATTAAGCCAATTTATTTTACTAATGTTACTCACCTGAATAGTACAGGGAGTGTACCTCACCTCTCCTGGAACCCAGCTCAGGAAAAAGGAGGCCCCGCTCTGTGAAGGCAAGGAAGGGGTAATGAACGGAAGGGTGGACAGTACTACTCTATCTCTCCCTTCAATACATAATATAGCCCCTATAACAGTCAAGCTTCACAGAGCCACAAAAAATCCTAAGGGTGGAATAAGTCACAGAGCCCATAAAAGTCCCAGGTTCCCAAGATCCATCACTTAATGTAAAAAGCTTTCCTCTAAATATGAGTGTCCTCAATAGGATGGAGCTAAACTGTAGCAGGTTTAGATCTGGGCTAGCAAAAGTTTGACAGACCAAGCCTGGTCTCATATCCCAGAAACATAGGTGAACCAGTCTATGCCACCCCAAAAGAAAAAAAAAAAAGCCAAAAATAAATCCTAATGGGCCACTAACCTGTCCGGCGTTGTCTCATTGCAGGACCCGAGCTTCGTGGGAGGCAAAAATGGCTGCCCACAGGAAGCTTATAAAGGAGATAGGGGCGGAGTATCACGTACTCTCGCGGGATTCGATTGAACTACAGAGTGATGTCACAATCCACTGTGTTGTAGTTCACCGAAGAACTACAAGATGACATCATTACGGCCATCTTTGTAGTTTGAACTAGTTCAAAAAAAAAATTTATATAGCTCTATTAGCGCCTAACTCTCCTATATAAAGTGTTCAGATCTTATCCTTGTGTGGTGTCCATTTGTGGGGGGGAAGTTACTTGTCTGTACGATTGCCGGAGACGGCCCTCACCGGAGGCCTCTCCCCCTGTACTCGGCCGACCCTCCAGGTCCCTGTCTAACACCCATGAATAGTACAGTAGATCCGGCAGTGCTAGGCCTCCTTTCTCTCTCCTTCTCCTTAGCTTTTTCCACGCAATTCTTGTGGTTTTGTAGTTCCATATGAAGGAATTTATTTCTTTTTGTGATTTTTCAATCATTTTTGAGTCAAAGGCAGTAGGGATAGCATTAAACATAAAGGTGAATTTTGGGAGGATACACATTTTAACCAGGTTCACCCTGCCTATGGTAGAGAGTGGAAGATGTGACCAAGATTTTAGAAGTTTTTTGGTCTCAGTGTGTATCTTTTCCAAATTAATATGCCCAATTCTCGCCACGTCTTGAGTTATTCTAATTCCCAAATAGCGCATCGATGTGGATATTTTTGCCCCTAGCTGGATATTGGGTATGTTCCAAACCATTATCTCACTTTTGCTGGAATTGATGTCGTATCCCGATATTCTTCCAAATTCTTCTGCCCGGTGGATAACTACTGGATATGCTCTAGCTGGGTCAGATGTAAAAATCATGATATCGTCAGCGTACATTGCTACTCGCCTTTCCCACTCTCCGAAACTAAAAGATGGAATATTAGTCTTGTCCCTTAAAAGCTGAGCGAATGGTTCAATATATAAATTAAATAGGAGAGGGGAAAGCGGGCAGCCCTGTCTTGTGCCTCTAGATATTTCAAATGGTTCGGTTAGAGATCCGTTAACCAGTAACCTGGCAGAAGCAGTACTGTATAGCTGTTTAATTATCCTACAAAAGTTCTCCCCGAAGTTGAATTTTCTCAAGACAGCGTTAAGGTATAGCCAGGTAACCCTGTCAAATGCTTTAGTAGCATCTAGGGTTAATGTGGCTAATGGTAGCGAGAAAGCCGTAGCAAGATCTATAGCTCCCACAGCTTCATGTGTAAGCTCCGCTAATTGTCTGCCCTTGATAAAACCTTTTTGGTCAGGGTGAACGATTTTTCCAGTGACACTAGCCAGTCTTGTAGCTATTATAGTTGTGAAGAGTTTGTAGTCATTGTTTAGTAATGATATTGGTCTATATGACCCACAGTCTAGTGTTGATTTCCCTGGTTTCGGGATAAGCACAATTGTTGCTTCTCCCCAGGTTTTTGGGGGCTGCTTCCCTTGTATCAAAATGCCATTGAAAAGTGACGTAAGCACTGGGGCTACTATATCTTCAAGAGTTCTATAAATTTCTCCTGGCAGACCATCTGGACCGGCCACCTTTCCTTTTTTTGAGTGGCGAATTGCTTTCTTGACCTCGTCTTCAGTGATCTCAGCCTCCAAAAAATTGCTCTGGCTTATTGATAGAACCGGGAGGTTTATGGCTTCTAGCCAACTATCCCTTACTTGCTGATCGTTAGGGAGATTTTCTTTATAAATCTCCTCAAAAAAGTCAAAGAAGGCTCTTCCTATCTCTAAGCTAGTGGATCTTGTTTCTGCTTCTCCAGGTATCTTAATTTCTCTGATGTAATTGAGATTTTTTTCAGCTCTTATTTTCCACGCTAGTACCTTCCCTGCAGCTTCTCCGAATTCAAATTGAGAGGATTTACTTGCTTCCCATCTTTTATTTATTCTTTCCTGTAAAGTAGTTTCTAATTGAGATTTCAATTCAGCCATTTTTTCATGATCATCAGAAGTTGTTAGAGACGGATCGATCTTAGGCTCCAAAAGTTTCATTTCCTGTTCTAAGTTTTTTATTTTTTGAATATATATTTTCCACCTATAGGAGGCTCTGTTAGTGATCTGTCCCCCTAGAAAGGCTTTAAAGGTTTCCCAAACAGCTGTTGGGCCTGCGGAGTCTTTATTTATATCAAAGAAGACTAAAGATTCAATTGAGAGAAAATTGACTTCTTCATCTTCTACCAGCAATGTTCGATCAAAAGACCAGGACGGGTGGTTGGCCAGTTTACTAGATTTTAAAGCGAATTTTATTGCAGAATGATCTGAGAGGTGTGATGGTATATAGTCGATCGACTCTACTATATCGTTTAAACAATAACTAAAAAAGACATAATCGATTCTTGATTTATGTTTGAATCGGCTGTTTCTCAGAGACACTCCGGGTTTGTTGCTGGCGCGTTCTCTCCATAAATCCGCCAGACCCAGATGTGTCATGATGTTTTTAAGAGTGTTCCTAGATTTGACAGAGCTAGAGATTCTAGATTTAGTAGATTTATCTAGTTTAGGGTCTAAAACGATGTTAAAGTCTCCCATCCAAATTATTGGTTCCTGTATTAACTGCTCTCTTACAGCGTCTAAGTGTGATGGGTCATCTGAGTTAGGGCCATAGTATCCTATCAATGTTCTCATTTGTCCATCAAGAGAGACTCTGACTATTAGCCACCTCCCTGTATTATCTTCTTTATATTCTTGTATTTGCGCTTTTACTGATTTTTTAAATATAAATATTACTCCCCTTATGTTTGCATTGTGATCTGTAGAACAAAATGTATCTATCCACCTTTGTTTTTTCATTATGTTAACTGCCTCTGACTTAAGAAGGTGTGTTTCCTGCAACACGATGACCTGCGCCTGAGAGTCCCTTAGATATTGAAAAATTCGCTCTCTTCTTCCTTTCACGCGCAGGCCATTTACGTTCCAGGACATATAATTAACTGTTGTCATGTTTTATATTTGTTTCTTTATGGCATCTCTCTACCTTCCCTTTCTTTAAAACTTTGGTGTTAATTGTTTTTATTTTCAACGTATCACATATGTGATTAAAGGATTGAATTATGGTTAGATTTTTGACATTGTTTTCCAAATGAGGACTTTTCATTTTTTTTCCCCCTAACCCCTCCCCCCCACCCCCTTGGAAACCCTCCCTTAATTTTACTGGCTTGGTGTTTAGGCAGATATACGTCACTCTGCAGTCTCCTTAACTCTTCACTGCTACCTCTGTTGAATAAATTGAGAAGGAAACGAAAGATGGGAGGCTTGATTTTATTATTAAGACTAAGGTATAGTTTTAGACCATAAGCTTAGCTTGAAGCTTGATCTATAAATTATTTCAGTATTATATATCAGTGAATATATACATTTCTTTTTTGTTTCTTTTTTGTTTGTTTTTGTTTTGCCCCTCCCTTCTCCTCCCCTTTTTTTAAAATATTTTTTATATTCTATTTTCCTCTTTTTATTTATTGGTTTTATCTATTTAACCTGATTTCCTCCCTTCTTTTTTTTTTTATTTTTTTTTTATTCATTTATTATTTTTTTTTATTTCATTTCCGAGATTTATTATATTAACTTGTCTGTTTATGAGCCAGAGCCTGAATTTGAGCGTGGTCTTTTATAGAATTTAAGAGTTCATCAGCATTGTGTATAGACTTAACATTGTGCATCTTATTGTTGTACATAACTTTTAAGAATGCAGGGAATCTCATTTGTACTGTTGCTCCAAGTGATCTAAAAGAGTCCATGCGTCTTCCAAGCTCCCACTGCCTATCCAGTGTGGTTTTGGATAGGTCCGATCGTATTTCAAATGAAAAATCCGGGCCTTTCATAGTACCTGCTTTCAAGGCTAGATTCAAAATTTTTTCTTTGAGCGTGTAGGTCAAAAAGTTAATTAAGATTTTCCTCGGCTTAGTTCTTGCTGGGTTTAGACGGAACGGATCTCTGTGAATTCGCTGGATGTCTCTATCAAGCACCTCAGCCGATTCTTCCAATGTGAGAGAACTTTTTAATAGCTGTACTATGAAAGATTTCAGATCGCTACCTTCTTTTCCTTCTGGAACTTTTAAGAGACAAATGTTGTTACGTCTGGAATAATTTTCCAAGACTTCGATCCTTTCTCTCATATTTTCACCCTCCCCTTGGAGAGTACGTACTTTAGATCTTACTGACTCCAGATTTGTGGTCAGAACGCCAACCGAATTTTCCAGCATATCCGTTCTTCCGCCCAGACTGTCAACCTTTTGGCTCAATTCCTCGCATGTTACCCTTATCTCAGCTTGGTTGGTTTTGGAGACTACAAAGTCCTGCCTTATCTCTTCCCTCATTGCTGCGATGGAGGATACTATCGCCTCAAGTGTGTTACCTAAAGCCGGGTCAGAGTTGTGGGGGATTGCGGTTTTCTCTTTCCCTGCTTCTACTCCCAGGGCCTCTTTCCCTGCGGTTCTCTTAAAGTGGTCAGGAAGGAGATTATCACTTATATGTTTTGTTATTAACGGCAGATCAACCTTTTCGGGCCTGATAGATGCTTCAACTGCTTCGGCTGTTTCCAATGCCACCTCTTCTGATGAAGTTACAAGAGGTGCACTTAATCCTAGGATAGATTCAGTTTGTTGATCTTCCTGCAATAGGCTAGTGCTTTCCAGAACCGTAGCCATGTCCTGTGTAATCCGCAGCACTTGTGGAAGGGCCTTAAAATATGTTTTTAAGGAGGGGGTTATATCTCCAGGAGCCTTTACTTTTTTATTCTTGTTCTTATTTTGGGGATTGCTTTGAGTACTGGGTGTCTCTTCTTTTGTTGTGTCTATTTTCTTTTTTTTTGTCCTCACCTTTTTTTGAAGCTCCCCCCAAGTGCCTTCTGGGTTTGGTAGTTTATCCCCCTCCAAACTTACCGCTTTTCCTTTATTTTTAGTTTTACTTCTAGTGACTCTTAATTGCGGGTATGGTGGTGGTAGTGGTGGGGAGTTATGCAGCTGACTGTTCACTTCTACTTCTGCACCCTTTTTAAAGATATTAAAGACCTTACTTGTATCCTCCAGGCTTTGTGTACTTATCTCGTGGCTCTCCTTCTCCACCCCAGCGCTCTCTATTGCAGTCTTCGTTGCAGCCTTGGTTACAGCTTCCTGCTCTTCCCCATGAGGTGGCAGCACACTTGAAGATATTTCCCCTCTCCGCCCGCTGGCAGCAGCCGCTGTGTGTGTACACCGAGCAGCGGCCACCCGGCCACGCTTGATCTCCACGGCTGCCCGCCCCCAAAGTGGGAGAGTGGAGAGCCGTCCCACGAATGGCGGGCACATTCACGGGGACTCAGATGCAGATGCAGTGCTCCCAGCGCACAAAAAAAAACCTCTCGGCAGATTGACGCGGGGAGAGCGGCTCCCAAACAGCAGGCAGCAGCGGGAAGCCACAGGACTGCAGCGTCCTCGATACCGGAGCGCCCCTCGGTAAGTACAGGTCAGGAATAATAGTTCCAAAGTTACGAGGAGAAGGTGGCTGCTACCGCATATTTTCCGTCGGTTCCGTCGGTTTCCCTCAACTGTAAGAAGTTACAGCCATCGCATAGCAGCGAAGATCTCCGGAGACTGCTGACGTGCGAGCCGCGTTAGCCTACGGCCGCCATGTTTACATATACGCATTTGAAATAGGCGTATTTGTAATACGTGAAAATTTAGGTACTGTACGTTTTTGAAGCATAGAAATCATTAAAAAATTATAGCCTATGAAATCAATGAACGAATTACACATGAAATATCTCTGAAACAGAAGAAGGGCGAGATAATTTCATCACATATAAATGCATTGCAATAAAATGTGCTAGAGGCTGGTGTAAAGTTATTATGTCTCTAGATGTGTTTAGAAATAGAAGTTGAAGCTTCTGTTCTCTAAGAATAGTTTTTACTTTAAGCAAAGAATTTTTCGTGCCAAAAAGGGTGAATATTAAAAAGTGTTCAATTCAAAAGAATAATGCTTGAACGGGGAAATTAGAGTTCCAACGCTTTTAGCAGTTTTTGTTGTTCAAAACTGAAGGCCGAATTCAGAGTTCATGGGAACGCTGTGTGTCGGAATGCTTCTCCAAAGTTATTATTTCTGTTGGGGTGAGAACATCATATCAGACAGGCTCTCAAAGAATTGGTCTACAAAATCAGGTGGCAGTTTGACCAAATTCGATAGTGCTGTAACTTGGCAGTTGTGAGAATGATTGCTGTCATCAGAGTCGGGATCAGCAATGCTCACAGAAGGTCGTACCTGGGTGATGTTGCTTTTGTCACTCGCTCCACTGTTACCACCTAGTCGTAGCACAGGAGTCTCAACGAATGCCGTCATCAGGATTGGTAGCCGCTGGGGACAACACAATGCGTGAGCCGTTATCGGACGTAGCAAAGTATCGATATCCATTGGTACTGCTGATGGAAGTGAAAGACAGATGTCCAACACGCACTCATCTCCGCATAGCATACATCGTAGTACAGGTAAGATGCAATTTTGCCATATCGGTCTGAATGAAAGGAACCAGGTCATGTTTAGATCTCTCAGCCTGGCCAATCCAAGGACTCTAGTTATTCTGTCCCGGTAGCGGATGCTAGGATTGTTTCTTCCATTCCCATAGGAGTCATGTCTGAGCTGTGGCTTGCCATAACGAAGCAGGAGGGTCAAAAATAAAATCCCTGCTACAAGTCCCAAAAATAGGGGTATGCCGCCAAAAACAGAGTGGACAAAATTTGGAATGATTCCCAGAATTGCTTGAAATGGTGTTAGCAGTCCCGTAAAAATCGTCTTAAATATGCCTGGGATGCCTGTGGCACTAGACATGTTAAGGAGTTGGCTCAACATTTCTACGAAATGCACGGGGCAATTTGTTGATAAAAGGTCATGAACCTCCGTAGCTGTCCTTGCAACTAGGAGATCATACGTCTCTTTTGATGACGTGATGGGCACTGTTGTCTGCAAAAGCACAGACTTCATTTTGCTTAAAGTATCAATTTGTATAGAATAGAGATTCAGACGAGGCCAGATGGGAGTCTCTATGTCTCCAGGGCCGCTCGGGATAATGCTTGCATACAGAATTTGACCATGGAAGTCAGGCTTACGAGATAACTTTTCCCTGGAACAAGGCCACAACATCTGTGATCCGTTCTTAGAATGTAACTCCCATTCGCGAGTTGCATAAAGAAGGGCTCTATCTGAGTTGCAGATGTGACAAACTGGTGGCATGAAAGGTTGTTAGAATTACCTTCACAGGCTCCGTGTAAATTAATACCCTGGCACAAAAGTATACCGCTTAGTGAATGTTTACAGTTTTCACCACTAAGAAATACATTTTTGTCGCTGTCACTGTAGCATGAATGTGTGTATGGTAATTTCCATTCTGATTTAACATGACCTTTACCCAATCGTTCATACTGGCCAGTAGGTATGTATTCAAGGCATTTTTTAAATCGGAAAGTTGTTATCGGAATAGTGATAATTCCGTGTATTATCCATTTAATGACAGGACTTTTTGACATTGTCAATGGTAATCTCTCAAGTTTTTCGATGCTCAGGATTGTATAGTCTGCTCCTTTCTGTGCCAAGCTGATTTGTTTATCAGTAAGGTTAAAAATGGAAAATAATGACGTTGTGTTGATTAAACGCCAAGCCACATAGCCTGAACGAAGATTTTGCAGCGTCCAGCCTAATTGTACAATAGAACGTAATTGTGACTGGCCATGCTGTAACATTAGCAAGTCTCTGTCTATTATGTCAAAGGCAGAAGATACAATATTGTCCAACGAATATATTCTGGAGGACAGAGTCATTAACCCATTGTCCACTACAGAAAGTGATTTTTCCAAATTAATACGATCAATTTCTCGTATTTTTCCAGCTGTTTCAATTTGTGTGACTTTCCAAGCCTCGTTGTACGCAGCATAGATGCTGGCCGCCATGAAACGTTTTTGACGCTGTTTGCGTGGTCCAAGAATGAAATCGCGCAAATCAGCACCATCTTTTAGTAAAGACAAGTGTTGCTTAATTTCAGCCAGTGTGGATGATCCTAGCCATTCGAGGCAGAGTTTCCCTACACTGTATGTTGTTATTATCCCTGGATGTTGTCTCTGGGAGTATCTAGGGTCTTGTCTGGTCATTTTTAACCCCTGTGTTTTATTCAGGAATCTATCTTGACAGTTGTTTGTGTCAGTAGGCCAGATTAACCACTTTTTCCAATCAGGATGTGTTCTGTTAAAATGTAAAATTTTAGTTACGTCTATCTCAATATCTGTTGTTGCCTTATCAGGTATTGGCTTCGGAATAGACGGTTTGTTTAGGTCTTTGATCTTAGCTTGGCCAAGACAGGATGTTTGGTGAATTGTGTCATTTAAAAACATCATTTGTTCTGGTATCATGCAGGTTCTGAATAGTGCTTCAAGACCTTGTACCTGCCAATCTTTTGTACCCCAAATGGTTTTTGTTTCAATGTTATTTTTCCAATAATCAAAACCAAATGTCATCATTTTTTCATAAAATGCTTCTGAATATATTAATTTAGTGTTTGTCAGCATTGTTTTCATACCTGTTTTATCTAACAGTTTGTAATAAAACGTTTCTGCATCACTGATGTTAAACCCTGAGAAGTACTTGAATTTCTCATAGAATGTTTTTGAACTGCTTTTAGGTGGTGTAGTACAATGTTCACATTGATTATACTTAAAAACATTTCTAGGCTGTGCAGATTTATGCAAATAATGATCGCCATAATGTGTAAAACAGAATAACTGTTTATAACTAGACGAACCTTGTAAATAATCATGTTCTGTAAATCTAGCTGACATTACTAAATCAGACATCATGTCATTAATACTGTTAAAGTCCCAATCATCAGAGAATGAACTAGGTTTTACAAAGTCACTTAAGGAAACCTTCAGTTGATGAGGATACTTCAGGATCTCGACCGGACCATAGATCTCATAGTCAGTTTTCTCCCATATTACCCCACCAGGTATTGGAATGGCTGTGACATTTACTGTTGACAGTTCTCTTTTCTTCATGTGGGATGATCTGTGTGGTTTGAGGACTAGGTTAATGTTCTGACTTGCTGTGTCCATTGTACTATATTTTCCATCAATGAATTTTCCCAAACAAAGTACCATGATGAGCCAAAGCAGGAGGAAAAATACACCTAGACCGAACCAGAACTCTAACCAAGGGGAAATAAGTTGATGAAAGAGTTCCGTTGCTTTTTCTTTTAAAAGTCTTTTTTGTTTCTGGCATCACTTCGGGGTTACTTTGATCCTTGGAAAAGTTGTCGAAGTCAATGAAATAACCAGAGGCAGTTCTGTCAATTGTTGGGATTGTTCTTTCAATCTGTCTTTCGGTAGCACTTTCTGATGCCACATTATTGTAGACTGGTGTTTCTTGACGAACTGTTTCAATCTGTGTCTCAAGAGGCACGAGTTCCATGGCATTATTGCATAGTTCTTCTCTGTGCACTGCAGGCTGATCGAATGTGATTAGTCTTTCAGTTTGAACCTCTTGGATTGTTGCAAGTTTGGGTATTCTGTTGTTTCTCAGGAGTCCACTGCGCCTACTGTTGATTATAGGCCACATGCTTGTGGTTTTACCAGGTCGATTGATACAACTCTGTTCTCCTTTTTACCAGCAAGGGGCGGTAGTACTACTGATCTTGTTCCGGTGACTGCCAAGACAGGTACTGCTTTTCTGTAAGAAGGCCCAAATTCCTTGTTCACCGCGATTTTTCCTCTGACTAGATCTCCAATCTTTGGAATCCAGACAGGCCTTGCTGGGGCTGTTGCTTGTGGTACTTCGTCAGTGGTATCTGGTTGTTGCTTTAACTTTATGTTGCTTAAGGATTTTCTTGTTTCATTCAGTTCCTGTAAAACAGCCAAACGATCTTTGATGTCAAAGTCTGTTTTCCTATCTTGTACCACTGATACCTGACTATCTAAGTCATGAATTCTCATTCTAATTCCGAACAATAGTTCGTATGGGCTGAAACCTTTTAGAGAATTTCTTGGCAAATTGTTAAGACTGGTTTGGACACTTATTAGATGTTTGACCCACCCAGCGCCTGAACCTAATACCTTCGCTGTTATAGATCGCTTTATGTCTCGGTTTTTTCTTTCTACCACACTATTCCCTTCGGGGTGCGACGGACAAGAATACCGCAACCCAATTCGCATGCTGGCCATGGCCTCCTTATAAGCTCGAGAGCTAAAAGCAGGACCCTGGTCAGAATGGAACGTTGCAATTGCGTATGTGCCGATAAAGACTCGCAGATCTTTTATAACCGTTCTAGCGTCAGCCGAGCGCTGGGGCCAGATCCTTTAAGTGTGTTTAGCCTTAACGATGTACAATGGGACGCGTTTCTCTTTTTTGATAGCGCGGATAGATTGCCTGATGTTTTCTATTAGGGCTTCTGACACTGCACTGGCCGGTTCTTCACTGTGATCTCTGTTGCAGTCTTCACAGTTTTTTGCAAACTCATGAATGCCTTCACTCATTTCCGGCCACCAGTACTCTGATTCTAATTCTCTCAGAGAGTCCCTGATTGTTTGGTGTCTCAGACCCAATCCCATATGTGCTTCCTGTGTGAGGAAGCCCCTCCGATCCCTGTTTGGAATTACCCTATCCCCCACTCCTGGGATTCGAGCAAAAGGAACGGAGTTTGCATTGATTACGTATGCATAATTGAGTGGATAATTCACGGGCAGTGCTGCACAGTCGCCTTTTACGGTCGTTTTTACTGCCAGCATGGTTTCCCCGTCTATGTATTTTTCTGCACGCTTTTTTGTGGCTACGGAAGCCGGTTTAGTTGCTTCCGCTGTGGCTGTATTAGCCAATGAATTCCCTGCAACGTGAACGCCATCACGTTGAAGACTCTGTGCGTGTATCACGTGAGTCTTTTGTAGTTCTTTCTGTAAAAGAGCTACCTGTTTCCAGAGCAATTTATGCTTTATTGTGGCACCTGTGTCATCTTTGTAATCGTTTTCAATCCAGCTCTGCAGTTTATTATTGTAAGAGTTGACGCATAAATGAGAATCGCACACGATTAGTGTCGGGAATTCACGTTCTGCATTTTCAAGCGCCATCTTTAAAGATTTGATTTCAGCTCTCTGAGCCGAACAGTTTCTTACTGATTCAGTTTTTGTTACTTTCGGTCTGAATTTACCGCACAGGCAACGACCTTTAACAATCGCATAGGCTGCATCGTAGGATTTGCTCTCTATGTTGTAATGCTGTACAAATCTATCTGTATAGATTATACAGGCGTATTGTGGGAGAGGCAGAAGTTCGATTGGCAGAGGATATTCTTCTTCATATTCTAAATCATTCAGTTCTTCGAATTGCGGGGCGAAATAGTAATTCAGATCTTCCGCTCCTAGAGAATCTACACACTGTATCCATTTCGGATCCAGTGACACTGTTGGCAGGTTTACTGGGCTGAATAGCGCCTCGAAGGCGGACTCCGCTGTGAGGATATTAATCCTTTTGCCGTGTGCTAGTTCTCGTTCATTTGCTAATGCAATTGGCACTGCTTTCACAGTTCTTTCTGTGTGACTGAACGTTTTTTCTACTTGTGTGTACAAGTGAGATTTAATTGAAATTGGTACCTTTTCTCCCTCATTAGAGGTCAGGTATGTGAATCCGCATCTTCCTGGGATGACTCGGATTACAAGATCGCGTGTGTTGTCACGTGTATCTAATTTTGTTTTTGCTAGCATGTCTGTTTGCAGTGATCTCAAAATTTCTGTGTGTTTTTGAGTCCAGGTGATTTGTTTAAAATCAGGTTTAATTAGTTCGTAGAGAGGTTTAACCCTCTCTGCGTAATTTAGAATGTAAGTTCTTCCGAAATTCAGAAAACCTAGTATGGATTGTAAATTCTTCAGCGTTTTTGGAGCTTGGAGTACAGCGCACTTCTCTAAGAAGTTGTCCGCTAGGCTTTTTCCTTCACTTGATAATTCGTATCCCAAAAATAATACTGTCAGATGGGCAATTCGAGACTTTTTAAAGTTGAATTTGTAACCCTCTGCTGCGAACCCAAGTATAATGGTGTTCACTCTTTTCAAGTGAGTATCCAAGTCGTTGTCTGTGAGATAGATATCATCTACGTAAGATAATGCCTCATCATCATATATTTGTAGTAACTCTGTTACCCTAGCTGAGAATAGTCCTGGGCTGTTCTTGAACCCCTGTGGGAGTCGACAGAATTTTTCTGCGACCCAAATGCTAAGAAAGCGGTCAAGTATCTGCTTTCTGGTGCAATGTTTTGACAAAAAAAAACATTAGATATGTCTAATGTTGTTTTATTCTTTTTCCTAACTATGTTATTCATTAGGGCTGCACTATGCGAGTTTTGTACTGCAAAAGTTTTGCAACATGCATTAAGGTGTCTGTAATCCAAAACTAGATGATATGAATTGTCTGGCTTGGAGACAGGAAACAAAGGATTGTTCATTTGAGAGGTGCATGTTTCAATCACCCCCTGGTATTCAAGTTGATCTAAGATCTCCCTGACTTGTTTTTTAGCTTCTTGCTTAATGGGATACTGCCGTTGGGCAGTTGGTTCACTTTTTAACTGGATTTTGTGAGGAGGTGAGTCCTCATCCCATTCTACATGATTTTTATATAATGCCGGTGCCTGGGCTACTGCCCATTCCCTTGCATAAGTATATTTTTTGTGAATCGGAATGTGATTCGAGAAGGCAGGCATAATCATTTCTTCTCCACGAGGGCACTCCCTGACAAACTCTGGGGGCCAATCTTTTTCAGCTAACAGAATATCATAGCCTTTTGAGAGTTTATCCCAAAATAGACCCTTTATTTTCCTAGTCTTATCACCCTCTATACGCAATGTTATTTCGTATATTTTATGGGGTTCACTAAGACTGGTGTCGGCAGTTTCAACCTGAATGAATTCATTCGTGTCCACTGTCTCCAGATGACTCATCAAGATCTTGCGGGCTATACTGATTTCTGCTGCACTGTCTAACATTGTCTGTGCCCACTCCCCGTTTTTCAACTGTGTCCTCAGTATTCTCGGCATGGTTGATTACTCTAATACTGGCTACCTTCTTTTTTGGAAATTGAGATTTTTTAATCTGAGCAGGTTCCTTGTCTTTGGACTTGGTATGCTCTCCTGGGTCTGACCGTCCTCTTCTTTCTGATTTCTGCAAAAAAGATCGAGAGGGACGTGTATCAATACTTTGATATCTATCAGGTTGTTTCAAATTATCCCTATTTCTAAGGTTGTATCTTTTCTCAGAGGGCTCCCTCTGGGGAGACTGGTGTTCTCGAGTTGGAGTTCTTTCCCTCCGTCGAGGAGACCTTCCTCTGGACTGGAAAACTTTTTCCTTGGGAGTGGATTGTTTATTTCCATCCCAGCTCTTTTTAGGAGTGTTTGAATTATTTTTAATAAATCATTTTTCAGGATTTTCGAGCAGTTGGGGCTTTACTGGTTTCCCACCCAAGCTGTCTCTACCTAATTCTTCATAGCATTTTTCTATGATTCTGGCAAGCTCAACTGGCTGATCTATTATATCTGTTTCCTTCAACTTCTGGCGGATCGCCACAGATGCTGCTTCTCCTTTAATGTTGGCTAATAATATAGCCGAGACCTGCTTGAAGTCTTTCAGTAATTTCATACCAAGAGTTAAAGCAGGTTCTGGATCGTATTCATTTTGAATCTGTCTTAGTACATCTGGTATTACCGCCATAGACGGAACACCATGTGTTTTTGTGTAAATGGAAGCAAAGACTGTACCCCAAGTGTCGCAGTCCTCTATGTGTGGTGCGATTCCCATAGGAAGGCAGATGGTCAAGATTCTGTGTTTCTCAATAGGGGTAGTATCCGGAAATACTGCCTCTATTTGAGTGATTTTCTGTGCTAACCAGAAAGGAATCTGTTCCCGTTTTATGGGTGTTTTACCAAGACATGACTGTATGTTCTGTGGTGTAATTTTATTAGTGTTCCCCTGATGAGGGGTCAGCTGTGGTACATTAACAGCTGGTTGGACTGTTGCAGTCCGCATTACATATTGCACTAATTGCCTATGTATTTTTATAAGTGTTTTTAGCTGTACTAACAGCTCTTCCTTTGACATTTTTGCAATGTCCGGATGTGGTGTGTAGCTGGCTAGAACCGGCCACGTTGCTCCTGGTCTACCTAGTGGACCGAGCATGGTAATATGATCATTATGTTTTAGGGCGCCATTAAACCAGAGCAGGTGCTCTTGGAATTTTAGTGGGATTTCAGTCTCCTCGAAAGGAGCATATTCATCCAGAGGTTTCTCTATTTTGTAATAGTGAAACTCTTTTGTTCTAGCGTTTGCCGCTGGAAAGTTTATCCATGAATAGAATACCTCTGTCTGCCGATATTTGTGTGCCTGTATCACGAAAATCACTGTATCACCTTGTGGTGTCAGTCCGTTTTCTATAAGTTTTAAAGTTATAGATTTTCTTAAATGTGCCCGGATGATTATTACACCCGGTACCGTAGTAGTGTCGGGACCCTGCTGAGTCGCATCTGCTGCGGCCCCAGTGGTTCCGTTTTCTCCTGGCATTGTATAAATGCAAGGTTTGCAGAGTAGGTCTCCAAGGAGACAAAGATTAGGTGCACAATATTTTGGAACACTGTATCCTTCAACGTTGAACAAACCAGAGCTTTACATAGGAATCTCTTCCTACTGAGTTCGGGCGGATTTTAACCTTTCACCCACTCCAGACGTCTATTGGAGTATTTACGGGAGAGAGGGGTCTGTGTGAAATATGCACGACTGAGTTACTCTAACGTCTTGCATTAGTTTATCGCCTTACCAAACGTTTGGGCGCCATGTAGTGTAGTTCCTATTTTCCCAATAGGCCCTGCGCATTGGAATAACATAAACAGTAGTATCCACGTAGAAGTGCGGATCTTCCAGGCCTCCACTGACTATGCTAAACTTAATTGGGGTTGTTACCAACTAGCTCAGAGGTCACTGGAAACTTTCTTGACTGAAATAGGAAGTGATCAGCTTCCCTGGCACAGCCAAGAAGGGATTCAGTTTTCCAACAACCGTGCAACATGACAACTTTGCTCCTCAGATCAAGAGTCAATCTCTAGGGACGTGTGAAACAATAGACAGTTATTTTACTCAGTCAGTGGTTGTGCAGTTTACTTTCACAATATGTAGAGAATAGAGAGACGGGCGTTGTCAATAAAGGGTAACATTTATTGAACAGTCTTTCTTCTCGTACAAGAGAAATGAATTGCCACAATTGCAAGACTTGTTATTATAAAAAGTATGTACAGTAAGATAAGTATTGCGGAATAATACTGTAAAAGCATTGATATGGTTTCTTAGCCATACAATGGTTTAAAAGGAATAAAACATATATACATTCATATATACATTAGGCTAAAATACTCAACTGGTGCTTCTAACTACGCCTACCCCAGTGTACCTGACCTAAGCCTAATACTTGGGAGGGGAGTAAGTAAGTAGCTTAAAGTTAAGTTGGTTTTGCCAAGGTTTGCTTCAAGAATTCTCTCTACGGGTTTAGTCAACACCATACCTCTGGAATAGAATGATGGAGGTCTGGTATCTCCTTCAGGGGGTCGATATCCCAGTCACCCGCAAGGGTAGACTAGAAACGCCGGAGCTGGATTTCTCTGCAGGAGAAAGGCAGCGTCTCTTTCAGCGCGTCGAGGAGGAGGAGGAGGGGCAGCGTCCGCGGGCAGCTTGCATCTGCTGGGCTCTTTGCAGGGGACGGCTGTTCAGCTCCTAGGTTCACCACACCATTGTTCGCTAGTTAGCAGCGATAGCAGTAGCGATAGCAGCTATGGTATCATCAGCATGACAGCTTCTTCAGCAGCAGCGAGATAGCTGGCAGCATCAGCTTCAGCGAAACAACGGCAGACAGCAACACAGCAGCAACATCAGCGTTTGCTTAAGGCAACGTTGGTAATATTTATACCTGAAAGGTGCCTTGTTTGACGTAAGTTTTTGGACATAAGACGTCAATAAAGATGTCACTAGGAAGTGATCGTTTATCAGTGCTCATTAGAGTTCTATTACTAATCAAAACACAGCAAGCGGGGATTTCCAGGTTGCTGAGTTTTTATCTTGTTGAAGAACTCGGAACTGTTAATCTAGGAATCTCAGATAGTAACTTCTGCTATGTCATTGCACTAATTGGTTGCAAAGGAAGTGGCAGAGAAAGCTATTCTGAAATGTGGCTCTGTTCGTGTGAGGCCAGAGACGAGTTTCTGAATATTGCACTTGAACGGTTATGCCAATATAGGGAATAAATGGATTTATAGCCGAATAGGGGCATAAGGTCACAGTATCGATCAGGGTCCTAGATTAGAACGCAACAAGGGGAAAGAATCCATCAGGAAAGATGACATGACCAGACCTAGGGATAAACCCTGACACCTTTAATCCTGACTTTGAAGATAAATATATCTAGGATTAAAAGAGGGAAGGCAACAGAGGAAAATATCGATCCCCAAGGTACTAACGGAGTTTCCCTAAAATGGTCAGGAGTAAATCCTTCCCTGTTTATGAAAAATCTTACTGGGAAGAAACAACATGAAATTGATATCTGTTTAGATGGTTCATCAACTAATTCAGATATTATTGGTGCATTTTCTAACATCATTACTGAAATAGCTGGTGATCTAAAAATAAAACAGCAGATTAAAGTACACAACCAAGAACCCAGATGGTTTAACCAGGAATGTTCAAGGCTGAATAGGGAACTGAAAGATATTTAAAAAATGAAACCTAGGAACATAGCTGGTATAAGAGAATTAAGGAGAAAACATAACTTAGCTCTGAAAGCCAGGAAAACAGAGATCCGAGAAGAGGCCTGGGACAAATTAGTTCAAGCTGCAGCAACCAGGGATACAATTTTATTCTGGAAAACAATGAATTACCCATTCATTATAGATGCCTCAGCGGTAAAAATAGATGTCCTAGTGCTTAAGGGGATTGGATAACCCACTTTGGAGGCATTTTTAATCCATGAGGGATAAATACCCCGCAAAAGAGGGAAACATTTTTTATAACCGTAGAACACGTAGGGATACCCTTGATAACTATAGAAGAAATAAAAGGAACACTTAATAAAAGTGCTAGTGGTAAAGCCGCAGGCCCCGATGGGGTTCCTATTGATGATTTTAAGCATGATATCGAATTCTGGTCACCTGTTTTACAGAACTTTTTTAATGCAACCTTTGATGGAAAACTGCCTATATCTTGGGTAGAAAGCATTATAGTCCCTATATTCAAAAAAGGGTACAGAGGAAATCCCAAGTGTTATCGCCCCATATCCCTCCTGGACTCTACTTCGAAACTGATGGGGAGAGTCCTATTGGGAAGAGTAGAATTCTGGGCCTCTGAAAATAACATTCTTTCAGAGGCCCAGTATGGGTTCAGGAGAGGGTTAGGGACAATAGAACAATGCATAAACTTGGATTTCCTGGTGGGAAAATATACTATAGCAAAAGGGGGTTGCCTGCACCTTTGTTTTGTGGATCTCACCAGTGCTTTTGACCTGGTTAATCATGAAAATCTGTGGCAAACATTAGCTGAGATAGGTACCCCCCAAAGATATTGTTGTTTACCTATCTCAGATTTATACTTTTCTGTTATCCATAGTTCGATTCGGTTTAAAAGGTAACTGCACGCCTGATTTCAGGGTAACACATGGGATAATACAGGAGTGCGTTTTAGCTCTCCTTTTATTCTCACTATATATAAACAATGTTGACGGTTGTCTACAAAATCTTAAGGCTGATGCACAGAGAGTTGTACCCCGCGCCACACCAGTGCTCCTTTATGCAGACGATGCCGTCCTTATTTCAAGGACGGCAAATGGTCTGCAATCCCTGATTGAAAAATTTGCACATTTTATGACTGAAAAGGACTTAAAATTGAATTTAACTAAAACTTTCATCATGACTTGTAGCAAAAACAAAATAATGATTAAAAAGCATTATGTGGATGGCATTGCAAAGGAGAGGGTTTCCAGTTTTACTTATTTTGGGTTTATTGTTTAATGAAAATGTCACATGAGGTGCACATATTAATCTAGCAAATTTAAAATTTACGCGAAGTATAGAGGGCATTTTCAGATTCTCAGAAAAAATAGGAAATAAACCCATAAGGGAAATGCTCTCCCTTTATAGAACTAAAGCAATTCCGACTGCGTGTTATGATGCAGCATTATGGGGGAGGGCTAATACTGCAACCTTCCAAATACAGGAGAATAAGTTTTTAAAACGTCTGTTAGCAGTCCCACGTTCTACATCTAATTGTCTAGCTCATAGAGAATTGCTTGTCCCTTACATCAGTGATTTTATAAAAACAGCTAGGTTAACAGTATGGCATGGGATTTGGATGTGAGATGAAGCTAGGTTCGCAAAGAACATAATACTTGACTGTTTAGCTCTAGACAATAGCATAAAAATATTGTGGCTTGAATATCTACAAAGATTATTAAAAAGTTGTGAAATAATTCTAGAGCCCAAGAAACCTATGTCAGTTATGGAATATAGTAAGAAAGAATTGAAAACAAGATTTATTGCTGCTATGGACTTAGCAAGGGAGGGTGAGCAAATAACAAAGCAAAATGTTGTTTCTTATGAACGCCCTTTTTTAGGGGCATACAACCCTACCTTATTATAGTAAGAAACGTCCAACATAGGTTCTTTCTGACCAGACTAAGATTTAGTACCCTACATTATTTTTTTGCATTCCCCACGAAGAGGAGAATGTATAATCTATTACCAAACTGTCCATGCAATGGTAAATCGCCGCAAACCATGCTTAATTTTTTATTATTTTGTGATTTTTACAGGGACATTCGTAAATTTACTTTGAAACCTCTTTTTAAAACAAGTACATATTATCATTATAAGCAAGCTTTTAATATTATATATAGCTTGGAGAATGAAAAAATTATGAACGCTGCTTGTAACTTTATTCAAATGTCAATTAAGAAAGGCTTATTCTCAATTGGAGGCTTTAACCAATGAGAATTATGAAAACGGAAGATGCTAAATATTTTATATGTGTAAAATGTAACAGTGAATGCACTTTATGCCCCATGTGATGATTGTGTTTTGCTTTTTAACATTAATGAATTGATGAGATTTTAACGTATTGTACTGAACCGCTTTCTTATCGAAATATGGGATGTACTTTTAAATTAATAGAGACTGTGTAAAGTATATATTTGCTATTTTATGCTTTTAGTATGCTTTTATGGTCATGCAAAATGTACCGAATAAAGCTTTTGAATGTCTGATGATTCAAAGAAGTGCTTCAGATAATATCAAAATTATTACCTTCATTACTGAATTTGCTGCTAGACAATTACCATTTCTGGACACATTTTTACTTGCCTGCGATTATTTTCCATCATGGAGAAAACACTATTTCAGGACATTATACAGTATGTTTATGGACCAATACAGTATGGACTGAATGTGATGACACGAAGATAAACTTTAAAAACAGATTGCCTAAAAATTCAACCAAATTCTTCCTCCTGTTTCTAACTTCAAAAGTTTAATTTCAAGTACAGCCATCTAAAATTAGGAAATATGAACTAAATGTGGTACATAATAGCAAACAGTAGATATGTTACTATGTGGCCTAGCATGGTTCATGACTTTAGAAGAAATGTTCTTTTTAGATAAGAAATCGAGTTGTTTACTATTATTTGCTACTGTACTTTTAGTAGAACTTACAGTAGAACAAGCAGAGCAGTTAAACAGGTTTTTCACAATCCATTTTATTTCTGTTTTTTCTAAGGGTTTGAAAATTACCAAAATATAATAGTAACTTTATAGTTACTGCAATATGAACAACACTAAATAAAATCAGTTGCATTTATTCAGTATGTATTTGAACACATGTTAATATTTTATCACTCTAACTTAGTTTTTGTATTTTTTCTAAAAATATAATACTTGCAAAATACAAAGTACAATTATTATTAATTTATTATATGTACCTAGATAATATAGCTTACTGTTACCTTATTTACTGCATCTGTATGGGAAACATGTGCACTATAACCAGCTCTTTATTATAATACAATTTAAATGGTTCAGTGCAGTGATCTATCACTAGAATGTTAAGGTCACTCTCCCCTGCCATTCTAGCTGTTTGACAGTACAAACAGTATATTACTGTACTTGCATAAGGCTCAACGATGTGAAGGTCTTGCCGAAGGCAGTGTACTGTGACTGCCGAATCAGGCGGTGGAATTGCAGGTGGTGCTGAGATAGCAGATGGTGGTACAACAGAAGGCTGCATGGCTGAAGTTGAATGGGTTACTGTTCTGACTTTAACAGCAGAAGTCGATTTTGGCTTGTCCAGTTCAGGCTATTGTAACTCCCTTTTCTGTTCAGCCGGACTAAACAGGTGGAGTGCATAGTCTGAAGATGTACCAGTAAGTACTGTTTTGCACTACCCCAGGAAATTACTTTGTGACATAACACGCATGTCACATGACGTGCATTTACTTTTTTCTCCCCGTTGAACACATAAAATAACTGCCATACCACTGACTCCTTTAGTCGCTTTCTCCACTCCAGCTCTTGATCTTCCTGTGCAATGGCCTCCTCTCCCTCCTCCATTACAGCCTCGGGAACACCACTAGCCTCTCCTGCTTCTGCTATTGTTCTTACTAACACCCAAAAAATAGTCACCGAAGCTGCAAAACTAGTATGCTTCTGCTACAGTGAAAAGCCCAACAAAAAAAAACAAAAAAAAATTCTGCTTTCCATTGATTCAATAAGAAATGGTTTAAAGCCTATCAGAACTGTTCTTGCAATTGCAATATACCCAGTACTACCAAGGTAGTAGCAGTACTGGCAAAAACTGGAAAAAAAACTTATAACATTCAAGGTTAACACTACACAACCCCCTCTTAAAAGGAAATATTTTTAATCATATTTACAAGCAGATTAACAGGTACAGTTGTTTAATTATATATATATATATATATATATATATATATATATATATATATATATATATATATATATATATATATATATATATATATATATATATATATATATATATATATATATATATATATGTATTACCTACTGGCGGTCTCTAGTAGGTAGTTATAGTTAGGATTTTTTTCAATGCATAATCTCAAAATTCTATTGTGAATAACTTTGGTGCCGGTTGACGACTCTGCCTGAACATTTCCTCAAATTTGCCTCGCGGAGCTCCGGTCCTTCCTTGAAAGTTTGGGGGGGATTCGTCAAGCGGTGCCCGAGATAAAAGGGGGGTCCCAAAACGTGTTTTATCCATGTTAATTTCCATAGGGCGGTCGAACTCATATTTAGCCCGAACGGCTGAATGGATTTCCACCAAACTTGGCAAAATTGTAGGGACTGGTAGCCCGATGTGCCTTTGCTATGTCTCAAGATATGTGCTCCAGTGGATTTTGAGTAATTTAGGTTAAAAAAATATATATATCTATGGCCGCGCCCCGGTACGCGCACCGGGGAGCGCAGCGGGCGTGACACGCGAGGTGCGCACGGAAAGCTGATTGGCTCTCGGGTGTCTGTAAACATTCGAAACAGTCCGGACCGGCCGCCATCTTCTGTCTCGGTAGGATAGAGACACAAGAGGTGGAAAAAAAAGGGGGAAATTACCATAAGGGGGCAGGGTAGACCCCCCCTGACTCCCTAGGTGTGATGTGGGGGCTATAAAAGGGCCCCGCGGTGCAAAATAAAAAAAAAAGTTTTTGATTTGCGCGGGGGGAGCGCCCGGTACGCGCACCGGGGAGCGGACCGGGGAGCGGCCCATGGGGAAAGAAGAATGACAGAGTTATTAAAAAATGTAGCCTTTTTTTATAAATTGGAGGTAGTTCTAAAAGAACTGTTTTTTTTCTTCTTTTTGTTGTTTTATATTTTTTTGTGTTTTTGGAACATTTTGTACTTTTTTTGGTTTTTATGAACTATTTTATATTTTTTTGTTATTTTTATGGGGAGAAACGAAAAAACAGGGAATTGAAAATGGCTCAACTGGAGCAAAAAAAAAAAAAGAAAAAATTAGGGTTTTTTGGGGCATTTGTGGTTGTCCCCAGCAAGGACGATGAGCTTTATGCTCAGTTCACCATAGGAGATTGTCTTACCACAATGGATACATGTTATACGGAAATCCGCAAACCGTGGCTGAATGCAAGGGATCGTCTCCCTTGTCTCTGGTCCCGATGGAGTGGGTTGCTTTCTTTTGGAGGTGGTGCTTTAAGATTGGGGAGGGTTACTGGCCAGTTCCCTCATCTCTGCCGCAGAATAGTTCATCGGATGCCTGCGCTGCATGTGGCGAATCATGGTGTTGTTTCCAAAAGAGTATGTTTTATTAGGATTCCCCCTGGAAAGTTCCATGCCACAGATTAGGCAAGTCACCTTGGCCGCATTGACTTTTTTCTTGCCCTCTGAGATCGAAAAAAACTCCCATACAATGTGTGGTTTTGGCTGGTATGGGGTATTGTGTTCTTGCAGCCATCTTCTCCTCCCCTCCTCCTCCTCCTCCTCCTCCTCCTCCTCTTCCTCCTCTTGTTGACCACCAATGTAATCTTGTGGTGGTCCTCTTGGTGGTTGTGGTGGTGGTGGTGCAGATGCTCCAGCTGCTGCTGCTATTGAAGTCATTTCAAAGTACAAAATATACCTCAAAGACTGCAAAACAGGTCTTCCTAAGTCAAAGGACAAAGTCAGAATAAGGAAAAAAGGTGGGGTCTTTCATCATTTGGAAAAAAAGGCCTGAACCAATGAGAAGTGTTATTTTCAGGTCACAAGACCAGGGATTTCATCATTATGAAACCAAAACTGTTCTGCACCAATAAAAAGTGTTATTTTCAGGTCACATGACCGACGCGCTTACGCGGCGCGCCCCCGGGCGCGTCGCGTAAGCGCGTCACATGTTTATGTTGCGCGATTGTGTTCGCTCGAGTGCTTCCGGGTGCGCTTACGCCGTGCGTATCACGTGGACACGGCTACGCGATACATCACGATGATGTTCGTGGCAATAGCGCTAACGGGACGCTCTCCGGAGCGCGCCCTGGGGCGCTTCAAAAGACTACGCATTCCGGGGCACTCACCGGGGCGCGCCCCGGGAGCGCTCCAGGGTAAAAAAAAATAATAAAAATAATAAAAAATATATATATATACATTAAATACAAATAAAATATAGGATTGATTCATTTTCAAATATATTACATTTTATAGCTATAGACATTTGCTATTAACAACATTTTGAAATTCAAAGAAAAAAACATAGGTTTGAGGCCTTATATATAGTTAGGAATTAGCATTTAAAAAACCTATGAAATTCACTAAAAAAAACCATAGGTTTCACACCAGTTATAATGAGGAATTAGCATTTAAAAAACCTATGAAATTCACTGAAAAAATCATAGGTTTCACATCGGTTATAGTTAGGAATTAGCATTTAAAAAACCTATTAAATTCACTGAAAAAACCATAGGTTTCACACCAGTTATAGTTAGCTGGAAATTTTACTGACATAAAACCATTGAAATTCCCACGTTATAGTTAGTTGGACTCACTATAACTTGGTCACTGACCATGTCATGAGTGATGTAATATGTGACGTCATCAGCAGTGCATTGCAGGCGCGCAAGTTATAGTGAGTCCAACTAACTATAACGTGGGAATTTCCATGGTTTTATGTCAGTAAAATTTCCAGCTAACTATAACTGGTGTGAAACCTATGGTTTTTTCAGTGAATATATATACTTACAATAAACTAGGCTACAAAAGTATATCCCATTGGTACTAAAAAAAAGCACACACTTTTTAGTCACATCATATATATATATATATATATATATATATATATATATATATATATATATATATATATATATATATATTACTAAAATGATTCCTATCATTGAATTTTACTTTCAATATACTATGATAAAACAATTTACTTAACATCCATGAAATTCACAAAAAAGACAAAGGTTACAAGTGAGTTAGAGGTAGGGGTTATTGTATTATTTACCAATTACATCCCAAATGTAAACTACATGAACATTTGAAATATAATAATTATAGTTATTTATGTTTTTAAATCCAAATAATTTTGCACACTTATACTACGCCCACATCGTGACATTAATTCTCAACGTCACTCGTACAGTCAAGGAACTATAACTTGACTATTGCATCTCCATTATTTATTCTATGTAATTACCTGTTCAAGCCTAAAAGTTAAACGTTTGCGTTTATATAATATTATGTAGCATTAAAACATGTTTTTAAATATTTAACATAAATGTTGCGAGTTATAGTTGCTTGACTACATGAGTGACGTTGAGAAATGATGTAACGCTGTGGGCTGTAGTATAATTGTGAATGAATGGATGGATTTAAAGACATAAATAAGTAACTATAACTTTTGCATTTCTAATATCTGTGTAGTTCAAATTTGGGTTGTAATTGCTGAATAATATAATAACCCCTAGCTGTAACTCACTTGTAACATATATATATATATATATATATATATATATATAAATTCACTGAAAAAACCATAGGTTATAGACCATATATAGTTAGGAATTCGCATTTACAAAACCTTATTTTACTCACACAAAACCATTGAAATTCCATATATAGTTAGTTGCACTAACTATATATCGCGCACCCGCAATCCACTGCTGATGATGTCACATATTACATCATTCATGACATGGTCAGTGACATCACTGATGACATCACTGATGACATCTCAAATGACATCACTGATGACATCACTGATGACATCTCATTTGACATTACTGATCACATCACTGATGATATCATTCATGTGATAATACGATGAACCTCTTCAGACTCTAATATAACCTTAGATACAATCAGTGTAAACAGACACTCACAGACTGTCACTCATCCATGGAGTTACTCACACACCTAGTCAGTCATGCAAAGAATCAATCACACCTCCATTTCCTCAACTATACAGTTATACAAACTTTACTTATTCAAACATATACTAACACATATTTACTCTCTTATACAATCCCTGATACAAGTTCACAATGATCCATACAGCCACTCACACATTCACTGGCTCTTATGCACAGTTATTTATATATGTCAACTCTCACATGTACTGTGTTTTACATATGTACTTACTTTGACATGTAGCACTGAGATATCCATTCACTCACCAATACACTCATGCACACAGTCAACCGCCCATACAGCTGTTTCCACATGCACTTTTGAAACCATACATCTAGTGAATCAACTGCTCACACATCTATGCACAGAGTCATACACCTCCCAGCCACCCACACACACACTCAGTCTCCCATACAAATACTTGGGCAACCAATCAATAACCCATATAGTTACTCATATAGCTACTTATCAACACATGCAACAGTTTACAGAACAACAGACATAATGATGCACAGATTAAGACAGTTTAGTCACTAACCCATGCACTCAGTGAGACACATTTAATCACTCACTCATACAGTCAGTCATGCACCTACTAAATCCTTCATCCAGACACTTATACATCCACTCATTCTTCAATATGTAAGACATATTTTAACTTTACAGAAACATACACTCACTGGATGTTGTCATCAGTGATGTCATTTGAGATGTCATCAGTGATGTCATCAGTGATGTCACTGACCATGTCATGAATGATGTAATATGTGACATCATCAGCAGTGGATTGCGGGTGCGCGATATATAGTTAGTGCAACTAACTATATATGGAATTTCAATGGTTTTGTGTGAGTAAAATAAGGTTTTGTAAATGCGAATTCCTAACTATATATGGTCTATAACCTATGGTTTTTTCAGTGAATTTTCAAGGTTTTGTAAATGCTAATTCCTAACTATATATGGTCTATAACCTATGGTTTTTTCAGTGAATTTTCAAGGTTTTGTAAATGCTAATTCCTAACTATATATGGTCTATAACCTATGGTTTTTTCAGTGAATATATATATATACATACATATATAAACATATATCATCTGTATATCTATATAAATACAAACATAAATGCATGCATACATATACTTATATGCATACAGATGCATGTTATTTACATGAAAGTTGAAAAAACACTAATAAAAGCAAAGCTAAAAAGCCACCTCATTACAAACAGAATGGCTTTAACTTAAACGAGGGCGAGATCTATTGCATTTTCAATGCTTGTTTACTTTGGTTCCATCAAGAAGGCATTCAGATGTGTCACACATTTGCCATAAATTCTGAATGTTAGCACTCTAGTTGCACATTAGATCACTGTAGTAAAGCTACTGCTCACCAGGGACGTCTGCTGCTGGTATTCAAAGTGCATGTTTCAGTCTGCATGTCAGAATTTTTTTAATGAAATAGAAGAGGATTTGAGAAGTCACTCAAAATGATCCCTAATTTTTCTTTCTGAAGCACTAATCATACTTTCTATGGCAAAATTAACCCCCTCATGTTGTTCCTTTTTAAATTGAGTGTTTTCAGACTTACCACTTTATTCCAATCAAGATGGCTTCTGGTGTGCCATACTTTTGTCATAAGTAAGACTGTTAGCGCTCTAGTTGTTCTTTAGAACACTCTGGGACATTATGTCATTGGGCTATACTTGGGGTACATCTGGGTGATATTTGGGCTACATTTAGGCTCTTTTGTCTCTGGTGGCCATCTTGGGAGACTGTATGTCAGAATTTTTTAATGAAATTGAAGAGGGTTTGAGAAGTCACTCAAAATGTGCCCTAATTTTTCTTTCTGCAGCACTAATCATAATTCATATGGCAAAATATACCCCCTCATTTTGTTTCTTTTTAAACTAAATGTTTTAAGAGTTACCACTTTATTCCAATCAAGATGGCTTCAGGTGTGCCATACCTTTGTAATAAGTAGGACTGTTAGCGCTCTAGTTGTTCTTTAGAACACTCTGGGACATTCTGTCATTGGGCTATACTTGGGCTACATCTGGGTGATATTTGGGCTACATTTGGGCTCTTTTGTCTCTGGTGGCCATTTTGGGAGACTGCATGTCAGAATTTTTTAATGAAATAGAAGAGGATTTGAAAAGTCACTCAAAATGTGCCCTAATTTTTCTTTCTGCAGCACTAATAATACCTTCTATTGCATAATATACCCCCTCATTTTGTTCCTTTTTAAATTAAATGTTTTAAGAGTTACCACTTTATTCCCATCACGATGGCTCCAGGTGTGCTATACCTTTGTAATAAGTAGGACTGTTAGCGCTCTAGTTGTTCTTTAGAACACTCTGGGACATTCTGTCATTGGGCTATACTTGGGCTACATCTGGGTGATATTTGGGCTACATTTGGGCTCTTTTGTCTCTGGTGGCCATTTTGGGAGACTGCATGTCAGAATGTTTTAATGAAATAGAAAAGGATTTGAGAAGTCACTCAAAATGTGCCCTAATTTTTCATTCTGCAGCACTAATCATACTTTCTATGGCAAAATATACCCCCTCACGTTGTTTCTTTTTAAATTAAATGTTTTAAGAGTTACCACTTTATTCCAATCAAGATGGCTTCAGGTGTGCCATACCTTTGTAATAAGTAGGACTGTTAGCGCTCTAGTTGTTCTTTAGAACACTCTGGGACATTCTGTCATTGGGCTATACTTGGGCTACATCTGGGTGATATTTGGGCTACATTTGGGCTCTTTTGTCTCTGGTGGCCATTTTGGGAGACTGCATGTCAGAATGTTTTAATGAAATAGAAAAGGATTTGAGAAGTCACTCAAAATGTGCCCTAATTTTTCATTCTGCAGCACTAATCATACTTTCTATGGCAAAATATACCCCCTCATGTTGTTTCTTTTTAAATTAAATGTTTTAAGAGTTACCACTTTATTCCAATCAAGATGGCTTCAGGTGTGCCATACCTTTGTAATTAGTAGGACTGTTAGCGCTCCAGTTGTTCTTTAGAACACTCTAGGAGGCTGCAGTAGAACACAAAGGAATCAACTGACAGTCTCTGTCCTTGTTGGATGTACATGTTTTACTGAGAATGTCAGACTTCATTTTCACATGACTGAGAAAGATAATGTGAATTTACAGAAAATATGCTTTCAGTTTAGCTTATAGATCCCCTTCCAAACCACTGTGGGAAAATCATGAGATATTAGTTTTCTTTCAAACAATATTCATGATATCACAGCAGAAGGTTTTTTCACATGGTAAAATCACCTTAGAACCCACCACAATTCCTAAAACGAGTATGGTACCATCAACAAATGATTTATAATGTAACTAAAGTCCTAAAACCCTCTATTAACTACAATGCTTTTTAATGAGGTGCTATCATGTATATTGGTCCCAAGATGGCTGCCAACACTTCTTGGATGAAGTGCTGACAGCCAATCAGATCAGATGTGTGGTTAGGCTCCGCCCAGATATATATCTTTTTTTGAACCTAAATTACTCAAAATCCACTGGAGCACATATATTAAGACCTAGCAAAGGCACATCGGGCTAACAGTCCCTACAATTTTGCCAGGTTTCGTGCAAATCCATTCAGCCGTTCGAGCTAAAAGTGAGGCCAACCGCCCTATGGAAATTAACATGGGAAAAACGCGTTTTGGGACCCCCCTTTTTTCTCGGCCCCCCCTTGATGAAACGCCCCCAAATTGTCAGGGGCTGCTCAGAAACAAAATGTTCCGTTTTCCTGAAAATTTCAGCCAATTCCGTCCACAAACGCCAAAGTTATTAGACATAGAATTTTCAAAAATCCCATAGAGAAAAAATCCTAACTATATATACCTACTGGCGACCGCCAGTAGGTAATATATATATATATATCGGTCCACATGGAGACCTGGAAATAGTCTCCAATGAAAGAGTCTTAATCCCTTGGCTTGTAATCTGCAATTTTTTTATCCACAAGTGTTTACAGCATGGATATTATTGGCACCAGGTATCGTGCTTTTGTCTCTACAAAACCTTCCTCTGGTTGCCATTATTCTCTCTTGGTACAGTTAAATACATTGATCTCAAGTCCGTCATGGTATTTCAAAAACATAGTCATATATATTTTTCACAGTGGCATTAATTGATAATACTTTTGGTGTTGTTTAATGAATCTTCACAATACTTTCCAACAAAAATGTTCATCCAGTAGGATAAGATGGAGGGCGAGATGACGCAGCCCGCAGAACGTCGCTCTTATGTTAGGTTTTCTGCTCTATGTCTAGGAGGTGAGGCAGTATTCACTAAAGTGCAGCCACACTTACAGGGAGGTCTAGAAACAAAGATGCTGGGTACATATAATGAGTTGGCTCAGGCCCATGCAGAAGGATTGAGGTGTCAAAAGAGGCAACCATCAATGGAACAAAAAGATTAAATCCCAATCTTTCAAGATTACATTTTCATAATGCCAGTCTGTCTGTCAACTCCAATAATATTTTAGTGCCACCAATATTATAAGAGGTGGCGAATGGCTACTCAGAATCAACCTGGAATCTGGAAATCTTTCGTAGGAAGGAACATGGAAAAGGCTTCTTTAGATCCTAATGGTGAAATGCTGTCTGAAAGCTGTAATATGACAATTGACTCAGCATTGCAGGGAGAGCGACTTTAGAATGTTGTTATATCTTTCTGGTCAGCAGGAAAACAGGCTACAATAGTCTAGCCTGAGTAATTGACAATTCTATATAAAGATGAATTCCATATGTGTGGGACAATGGGAGAAGCACAGTCTTTCTTGAATGAATTAGAGCCGGACTTGATTAGATTAAAGAAGTAAGTGAATGTTAGTTGGTGGGGTCAGGAACTAAGGAGTGGGAGGGACAATGTAGCTCTGGCTCAATGACATGGTGCCAGTTTGAGGGTGTATAAGAACTGTTTGGAGATTGTAGCATTTAAGACCCATCAGAGCGAGGAAGATGGGGGTGGGGGTGAGTGGGAGGGGTATGTTAGAAAATGGGTGAATCTACAGTTTCAGAAGTAGGCAGTCAAATTATAAATTATTATAATATAGCCATACCCTTGATTCTCTAATGATGTTTGTGTGTTATGGATAATGCTTGCAAATGCTTAGTTCGCTTATTTTGGGTCTTTCTGGCTTAGTAATCTCCTATGTCAATGGGTCAGCATATGTACAGATGCCCCATTAGGTGCAAGGCTGGGTTGTGAAATTGTCCGACCTTGCAATATAAGAAAGTATAAGTGTAAATTTGCATTTTGCACATTTTAGAACACATTGTACACTGTACATATTGAACATAACACAAAATTGCACATTTATTAGCTACATTTTGCATGTATATATATAATGGGGCCTAATAGGAGTACTGTGTAGTTAATGCACTTTATGGAGAGGTAGAGGTATTCCATATAATTATACATATGATTATTTAATCGCCAATTCAGGATTCATAGCAGCATTGCATTATTAATGGATATTGAGTATTGGACTTTTTAAGCCTTTATTAGTGGAAAATGTTATTATATTTGATAAGATTCATGCCTTATGTTTATGTTGATGCTTTAATGGTTGGTTAGGGTGGATAGCATATTATATGGAGATGGATCTGTAAAAAGTGTTAGACTAAAAGAATAATATGGATGTGAATAACCTGAGGATTATATTGTTTAATATAAATGGCCCGAATGATTAGCAAAGGATGAAAGCCATATCAAAATTCATGATATGCTATACTCCGGATATAATCCCCATTCAAGCAACACATATAAAGCGTCCCTGCATTGCACATTTCTGCATGTTTCATACATGGGCTGGTTCTGAATGCCTCCTTTCATTAGGAGCAGCCCATAGACAGGGAACCGTATGTACCAATAAGCAATTACAGATGGCTATCAGTAGCTCCCATACAGGTAAAAAGGATAGATGGGCTGGGATTAATGGCTCCATTGAGGGACAATCATTTACGGTTGCTATCATACATGTCTCCATTGAGAATCACCCTGTATCTCTCATTGAATTGTTCCATCCAATCATAGTTATGCCAGGCAAGGAGATCATCGGAGGTAACTTACATTTTTGCAACATGTGAGTTTAGATTCGTCAGAGAGCAATCGTAGTAGACAAAAATAAAAGTAGAACAGCTAGGATATTTTTGGATTATCAGAGAGGTTTAAAATTGGTAGAAACTTTGGGCCTCATTACGACTTCGGTCGGAAAGCATTCCGACCAACTCGGTCTCGGAATCGTTTCCGACCAAATCGGATTCGGGGAGTCCGACCCACCCAGTTTTCAACTTTACAGAGAAATTTTTAAATTCCTAATAGCCACTATTTCCAATTTATTCAGGTTAAAACTATTCTTAACCTACTAAAGACCCCTAGGATTACACTTGAAAGGATTCCACTTTTTGATATCATGGCAAGGAATTCGACTAGAATTGGGAAACTGTATGGCCTGCGCATTATTAAACTACCCGATGACTTGGAAAATACGGAGTCGTCTTGGGCTTTGAAACTTGCTAATCCCAACATCGACATTGATATGAGTTTATCTTTAACATCGAAAATACTTCTATCCCCTAGTTTAAAAGCCCAACTATATAAAACTATTTTAACCTATATTTTACCCCTGCTAAACTGTTTACATGGGGAAACAGGACAGATGATTATTGTCCCAGATGTGGGTCAGGGCTAGCCACCTTAACGCATATGTTTTATGATTGTGATAACTTAACAGTACTTAAAAATGGGCTGTCGAGATTCTGGGAGGAGGTATTTGGGCATAGCCTGGCTGATTCATCTGCACTATTTATTCTTGGCTACGATAATACACTTGGTTTAAGCTTGGAGGAGGAATCACGTCTCTTTGTTGGGACGGCGGTATATAGAATACTATTGGCAGCTAGCTGGAAAGATGCTGATCCTCCAACCTTTCAAATGTGGCTTGCCAGGTTCTTGGGAGTGTATAATCAGGAAAAAGCTATCTACTCCACTAGGGGTAGACAATGGAGAATGCGTGGTCACAAAATCTGGTTACCTATTGCTGCCTGGATCAGAGATGTAAAGGGGCCATAAGAATACTGTATCAACAAAACATATCCCTATTTTTGATATCTCATAATTATTTGATATGTATGCTTGCAAAATATTTTAAAGCTATTGTCCATTGGTCTACCTACGATCGTCTTGATATTGTCTCTCTGTATAGAACCGTTGCCTTTTGCTACTAGTCATCAATCAATTAATCAGTGTACTTTTAAAGCGCGCTACTTACTGGTGAGGGTCCCAAGGCGCTGAGGGGAGGGGGGGGTGCTGCTACTGCTCGAAGAGCCAGGTATTGAGGAGTCTTCTGAAGGCGAGTAGGTCTTGGGTCTGCCGTATGTGGGTAGGGAGGGTGTTTCAGGTCTTGGCGGATAGGTAGGAGAAGGATCTGCCACCGGAGGTCGTTCGTTGGATGCAGGGGACATCGGCGAGGGCAAGGCTGGCGGAGCAGAGCTGGCGGGTGGGGGTGTGGAAGCTGAGTCTGCTGTTCAGGTAGGCTAGTCCGGCGTTGTGGAGTGCTTTGCGTGCGTGGGTGAGGAGCTTGAAAGTGATCCTCTTGTCAATGGGAAGCCAGTGTAGGTCTCTCAGGTGGGGGGTGATGTGGCTGCGGCGGGGTACATTGACGATCAGTCGGGCGGAGGCGTTATGGATGCGTTGTAGTTGTCGTAGGTGTTTGGCTGGGATTCCTGCGTAGAGTGCGTTGCTGTAGTCCAGTCTGCTGCTGACGAGGGCCTGTGTCACCGTTCTTTTTGTTTCGGTCGGAATCCACTTGTAGATCCTGCAGAGCATGCGGAGCAGGAGGAAGAGACGACGTTGACCTGCTTAGACATGGAGAGGGAGGAGTCGAGGATGACTCCTAGATTGCGTGCATGGTCGATGGGTGTTGGTGCTGTTCCCAATGTGGTCGGCCACCAGGAGTCGTCCCAGGCTGAGGGGGTGGGTCCGAGGATGAGGACCTCTGTCTTGTCCGAGTTCAGCTTCAGAGGGCTGCTTCTCATCCAATCGGCGACAGCCTTCATTCCCTCTTGGAGGTTGGTTTTGGCGGTGTGCGGGTCCTTGGTGAGGGAGAGGATGAGCTGGGTGTCGTCAGCGTAGGAGATGATGTTGAGGTCGTGATGGCGGGCCACTTGTGCGAGGGGGGCCATGTAGGCGTTGAACTGCGTTGGGCTGATGGATGAGCCCTGGGGGATGCCACAGATGATGTCGGTGGCTTCGGATCGGAAGGGTGGGAGGCGGACGCTCTGGGATCTGCCGGAGAGGAAGGAGGTGGTCCAGTCAAGAGCCTTCTCTTGGATTCCGGCTTCTAGGAGGCGTGTCTTTAGAGTGCGATGGCAGACCGTGTCGAAGGCGGCTGGCAGGTCCAGGAGGATGAGGGCTGATGTTTCGCCGTTGTCTAGTTGGCACCTGATGTCGTCTGTGGCGGCGATGAGGGCTGTCTCGGTGCTGTGGTTTCGTCTGAATCCGGATTGGGACAGGTCCAAGATGTTGTTGTCTTCGAGGTGGCGGGCCAGTTGCATGCTGACGATTTACTCAATGACCTTTACAGGGAACGGGAGCAGGGAGATGGGCCGGAAGTTTTTGAGGTCCTTGGGGTCCGCTTTGGGCTTCTTGAGGAGGGCGTTGATTTTGGCGTGCTTTCAGCTTTCCGGGAATGTCGCTATTTCAAAGGAGATGACCTTCCGTAGTTGGGGTGCGATGGCTGCGTCTGCTTTGTTGAAGACGTGGTGCGGGCACGGGTCAGATGGAGATCCTGAGTGAATGGATTTCATGAACTTGCGTGTCTCGCCGTCGTTGACGTTGGACCAGGAAGTCAGGCGGTTGGCGCTGGTGGTGTTCACAGGGGAGGTGGAGTCTGGCGTAGTGGGGGCGGTTGTGGTGTTGAAGCTGTCGTGGATGTCAGCGATCTTGCGATGGAAGAAGATGGCTAGTGAGTAGCACAGTTCTTGTGAGGGCGGGATGTCCTTGGCGTTGGCACTGGGGTTGGAGAGTTCCTTTCCGATGCTGAAGAGCTCTTTGCTGTTGTGTGTGTTGTTATCCAAGTGATCTTTGAAGGAGGATCTCTTGGCTAATCTGATGAGGTGGTGGTGTCTGCTGGTGGCGTCCTTGTGGGCTGCGTGGTTGTCCGGTGTGCGTTCGTGGAGCCATGTCTTCTCCAGTTTCCGGCATGTGCGTTTAGAGGTCTGGAGCTCGTCGGTGAACCAGGTGGCTCTCTTCTTGGCGTGGCTGTTGGAGGGTTTCTTGAGCAGGGCGAGGGTGTTGGTGCAGTCATCAATCCACTGTCTGAGGTTTCGGGCTGCGGCGTCTGCGTTGGTGGGGTCGGTGGGTGGTTTCTTGGTGAGGGAGATGATCAGCTGGTCTTTCGTGAATTTGATCCAGCAGCGGCGAGGCAGCAGTTGGGTGCGGTGGTGCGTGGTTGGTTTCTTGAAGGTGAAATGGATGCAGCGGTGGTCGGTCCAGTGGAGTTCGGTGGTGTGATCGAAGGCGACGTGGGAGCCTGTGGGGAAGACGGGATCCAGCGTGTGGCTGGCGGCGTGGGTGGGTGCGGTGACGAGTTGTCTGAGGCCCAGGTTGGCGAGGTTGGCGAGGTTGGCGATCAGGGTGGCGGAATTGGCGTTGTTGTTGTTCTCGAGGTGGAAGTTCAGGTCCCTGAGGAGGATGTAGTCCGTGGAAGCGAGTGCGTGGGTGCTGGCGAGGTCGGCGATGGAGTCGCTGATCTGAGCCCAGGGTCCGGGAGGTCTGTAGATGAGTGTTCCTCTGAGGGTGGTATTAGGGTCGGTGTGGATCCGGAAGTGCAGGTGTTCGGAGGTGTTGAGGGTGTCGTCTGCGTGGGTGGCGACCTTGAGGTGGACTTGTGGACGATGGCTATTCCTCCTCCAATTGTGTTATCGCGATCCCTGCGGGTGATCTTGTAGCCGTCCGGATGGCTATGGCGATGTCGGGCGCCGAGGAGTCGTTCCACCAGGTCTCGGCCAGGAAGGCCACGTCTGGGGCGGAGGTGTGGAGCAGATCCCAGAGCTCAACGGCGTGTTTGCGTGCAGAGCGGGTGTTGAGGACTATGCAGTGGAGGTGGTTGGGTCCAGTCCTTGGAGGTTTGGTGGTTCTGTCGCAGGTGAAGCTGCAGGTGTGGCAGGAGAAGGGTCCGTGGGTCAGTTTCGGGGCGGCCTAAAAGCAGGTGTGGTTTCGGCTGGCATTGAGTGCGTGGAGGGTGCTGGCATTGTAGTGGATTCTGGTGTCATGGCGTTCGCGGGGTCCAGGGGTTCTGGTGCTGGGCGTGGTCCAGGCGCGGATGGGCACAGCACGCCAGCTGCGTGCCCGCTGTGCGCGCCCGCTGCGCACGCCCACTGCGCATGTCCGCTGCGCGGCTTCTTCTTGGCCTGCATATGAGCTGGCTTGGGAGGGAGAAGCAGCTGGGAGGCGGGAGCGGGGAGGCGAACGGGTGTGCAGGGGGTGCGGGGTCGCAGGGATGCAGCGGCGGGAAAGGGTTGGATCGGGAGCGGCGGGGGGTGGATGGAACTGGTGCACAGGGCAGAGCGGAGGGAAAAACCAGGAAACAAGGAGGCAGCAAGGAGGCAGGAACCAGGCAGTCAGGTGACGAGCAGCGGTGTGTGGGCGACCTGCCTGCAAGCAGGGTCAAAGGTCATAAAAAAGCACAGAAAGGTCACAAAAAACGGGGGGAAACTTGTGGCACAGAGGCACAAAGGTCACAAGAAAGGGCAGAAAAGGTCACAAAAAATGGGGGGAAACGAGTGGTACAGAGGCAGAAAGGTCACAAGAAAGGGCAGAAAGGTCACACAAAACGGGGGGTAACGAATGGCACAGAGGCAGAAAGGTCACAAGAAAGGGCAGAAAAGGTCACAGAAAAGGGGGGAAACGAGTGGCACAGACGCAGAAAGGTCACAAGAAAGGGCAGAACGGTCACAAAAACGGGGGGAAACGAGTGGCACAGAGGCAGAAAGGTCACAAGAAGGGGCAGAAAGATCACAAAAAACTGGGGGAAAGGAGTGGCATAGAGGCACAAAGGGGAGTAGAGGCATGAAAAACGAGTACAATCAGGGGAGCAGAACGCAAGAAAAACGAGTGCAATCAGGGGAGCAGAAGGCACAAAAAACGGGTACAATCAGGGGAGCAGAAGGCAAGAAAAACGAGTGCAATCAAGGGAGCAGAAGGCAAGAAAAACGAGTACAATCTGGGGAGAAGAAGGCACGAAAAACGGGTGCAATCAGGGGAGCAGAAGGCAAGAAAAACTAGCACAATCAGGGGAGCAGAAGGCAAGAAAAACGAGTGCAATCAGGGGAGCAGAAGGCACGAAAAACGAGTACAATCAGGGGAGCAGAGGCAAGAAAAACGAGTGCAATCAGGGGAGTAGAAACTAGCACAATCAGGGGAGCAGAAGGCAAGAAAAGCAAGTACAATCAGGGGAGCAGAAGGCAAGAAAAATGAGTGCAATCAGGGGAGCAGAAGGCAAGAAAACGAGCACAATCAAGGGAGCAGAAGGCAAGAAAAACGGGTACAATCAGGGGAGCAGAAGGCACGAAAAACGGGTACAATCAGGGGAGCAGAAGGCAAGAAAAACGAGTGCAATCAGGGGAGAAGAAGGCAAGAAAACGAGTGCAATCAGGGGAGCAGAAGGCACAAAAAACGGGTACAATCAGGGGAGCAGAAGGCAAGAAAAACGAGTGCAATCAAGGGAGCAGAAGGCAAGAAAAACGAGTACAATCTGGGGAGAAGAAGGCACGAAAAACGGGTGCAATCAGGGGAGCAGAAGGCAAGAAAAACGAGCACAATCAGGGGAGCAGAAGGCAAGAAAAACGAGTGCAATCAGGGGAGCAGAAGGCACGAAAAACGAGTACAATCAGGGGAGCAGAAGGCACGAAAAACGAGTACAATCAGGGGAGCAGAGGCAAGAAAAACGAGTGCAATCAGGGGAGTAGAAACTAGCACAATCAGGGGAGCAGAAGGCAAGAAAAACGAGTGCAATCAGGGGACCAGAAGGCAAGAAAAGCGAGTACAATCAGGGGAGCAGAAGGCAAGAAAAATGAGTGCAATCAGGGGAGCAGAAGGCAAGAAAACGAGCACAATCAAGGGAGCAGAAGGCAAGAAAAACGGGTACAATCAGGGGAGCAGAAGGCACGAAAAACGGGTACAATCAGGGGAGCAGAAGGCAAGAAAAACGAGTGCAATCAGGGGAGAAGAAGGCAAGAAAACGAGTGCAATCAGGGGAGCAGAAGGCAAGAAAACAGGCACAATCAGGGAACAGGAGGCAAGAAAATGGGCACAAATCAGGGGAGCAGAAGACAAGAAAAGCTGCAACAAGTGTCACTGGGGTCGCAGAGACGGGGATACCTGCCTGTTTGTGGTCGCGCTGACCTCTCCTGCTGACCCAGCCAACCTCCCGTCTCCCGCCGCCTCGCTGGCAGGACAGCTCCGTGAGGCCGCCGAGCGGAGCAGGGGGACTTCAATTACCGGTGTTCATAGCGGCCTGAAGGCGCACCTGGCTGCAGCGCGCCAACCGGCACATAAATACCAACGACTTCCCCAGCAGAGCAGGGAAGCTGCAACAAGTGTCACTGGGGTCGCAGAGACGGGGATACCTGCATGTTTGTGGTCGCGCTGACCTCTCCTGCTGACCCAGCCAACCTCCAGTCTCCCGCCGCCTCGCTGGCAGGACAGCTCCGTTAGGCCGCCGAGCGGAGCGGGGGGACTTCAATTACCGGCGTTCATAGCGGCCTGAAGGCGCACCTGGCTGCAGCACGCCAACCGGCGCATAAATACCAACGACTTCCCCGGCAGAGCGGGGAAGCTGCAACAAGTGTCACTGGGGTCGCAGAGACGGGGATACCTGCCTGTTTGTGGTCGCGCGGACCTCTCCTGCTGACCCAGCCAACCTCCCGTCTCCCGCTGCCTCGCTGGCAGGACAGCTCCGTGAGGCCGCTGAGCGGAGCGGGGGGACTTCAATTACCGCCGTTCATAGCGGCCTGAAGGCGCACCTGGCTGCAGCGCGCCAACCGGCGCATAAATACCAACGACTTCCCCGGCAGAGCGGGGAAGCTGCAACAAGTGTCACTGGGGTCGCAGAGACGGGGATACCTGCCTGTTTGTGGTCGCGCTGACCTCTCCTGCTGACCCAGCCAACCTCCCGTCTCCCGCCGCCTCGCTGGCAGGACAGCTCCGTGAGGCTGCCGTTCGAATTTAACATCAATTAATTGTAATATCATCGGGCCTGTGTGGGTTGATCATTTTTCTAAAATCTATGCCGCACTTGGCAACCACACAGTAACCCCTTCCCCTCTAACCCCTTTGAACATCTCTTTGTTTGAGGTCGAGGATACCATCGTAGAAAGTGCAGGTAATAAAGCGCCTGGCCCTGATGGGCTTTCGATCGATCAATTAAAATGTGAACTTAAATTCTGGGCCCCATTGTTATGTAACGTTTTTAATAACTTAACAAACGAATCTATCCCCGAAACGTGGTCGTGTAGTACCATTGTACCTATTTTTAAAAAAGGCGACAGTTTGGATCCTGGGTGTTATCGCCCTATATCGTTAATCGATAATACCCTGAAAGTTCTGGGTAGGGTTATCTTTAAAAGAATAAGAACTTGGGCAGATGAAAGTAAAATTTTACACCCAAGCCAGCTTGGTTTCCGCAGTAGTGTGGGCACGGTAGAACAATGCCTGAACTTGAGTTTGATAATGGCAAAATATAATATCGCTAAAAAAATCCCCCTTATATTTTGGTTTTATGGATTTAAGTTCTGCATTTGATTTTGTCAACCGTTCCCGTTTATGGTCCATCCTTCTTAACTATGGTTTGGATGATTATTTGGTTCATTTTTTAGCCTATTTACATAGCGACTTAAGAGCACATGTGCGCATCAATCAATCTGGCGAAGTTTCCAATGATATCAGCATTGGCAGGGGGGTCAGACAGGGATGTGTGCTGGCCCCCCTGCTTTTTATTCTTTATATTAATAATTTGAGCAGTTCCCTGAGTAATTGTAATTGTAATTGTAAATAAATTTGTTAAGCGCGGTTGCTGCCCACGGGCGTCCAAGCGCTGAGTTGAAGCAGAGATGTGACGGAACAGAGGAGTTAGAACTCGGCAAGATTTGATTTGGCAAACAGTAATGTTTTCAGCTTTTTACGGAACGAGAGCAGATCTGGGTTGGACCGAAGTGGGAGGGGGAGAGCATTCCAAAGCTTAGCGGTGTTCAAGGAGAACAACCTACCCCCGGTCCTGTTGTTCTCTTGGGCCAATGAAACCCCTAGCTGAGTGTCGTCGGCGTACAACACGATTTTAATGCCGTACGGTTCGACGACCCCAGCCAGCGGTCTCATATATACATTAAATAGCGCAGGGCTCAGGGAGGAGCCCTGCGGTACTCCGCAGCTAAGTGGTTTGCTGGATGACACTGTGTCACCGTCGAAGATCTGAAAAGATCTTTCAGACAGGAAGGAGTCGAACCACCTTAATGCGTCACCTGATACTCCGATGTCATAGAGACGGTTCAGCAAGGTGGCATAGCTGACCGTATCGAAAGCAACACTTAGATCAAGGAGGATCACTGCCACTGATCCTCCCTGATCCAGTACCCTTCGAGATTCTTCAGTGACCGCTAACAAGGCGGTTTCAGTGCCATGCTTCGGTCTGAAGCCTGTCTGGGACGTATGTAATAGAGAGTAGTTCTCTAGGAACTGGATCAGCTGGGCATTTATATATTTCTCCAGCACCTTGCTTGCCCATGGGAGGAGTGAGATGGGGCGGTAACTGGAGTGATCGTCAGGGTCCAGGTTGGGTTTTTTCAACAGCGCCCGCACCATGGCTTGCTTCCAAGCTGTGGGGACTGTGCATGCGGATATGGAGGAGTTTAGAAGCTCCAAGATTACAGGCAGGGTGGCTTGGCGTGCCTGCATCAGGACTTCCGGTGGAGCTGGGTCGCGTGGAGAGCCCGACTTAACTTGGCGTGCCACTTTGCCAAGGGTGTCAAGGTCCAGAGGAGGGAAGTGCTCAAGAGTTGGCTGGTCGGGGGAAGAGGGGGTCTAGGGGGGGTAGGTCAGTCGCATCAGGGGCTGTGGCTACTGTTGGGAAGGTGGAGTAGATTTTCAAGACTTTATTGTGGAAGAATTCCGCAAGCTCATTGCATTGGTCCTGAGTTTTGGTCGGGGGGGAGCAGTGTTGACACTGGTGCATTGTTTTATTATGTGGAAAATTTCCTTGGGCTTGGATTTGGCTTCCAAAATTTTGTCAGAGTAATAGGTTGCCTGGGCCGCCCTGACCCCTTCTCTGTAGGCTTTGATCGCCTCTTTGTAGGATGCCTTTTTTTCCGGGAGGAAGTCTAATCGCCAGGCTGCCTACAAAGGCGTTTTAGCTCTCTTAGAGAGTCTGAGAACCAGGGAGCTGATTTCTGCATTCTCTTTGAGGAGGATCTGCGAAGAGGGAGGATCGTATCTAGCGAGTTCGTGATCCAGCCTACATAGTTTCCGTTTGCCACATTGGGGTCTAGGCAGGGGGGTGGACGAGTGGAGTCCAGGTTGTGTGTCCAGGATTCCAAGGGGAGTTTTGTCCAGTTCCTCCTAGTTGTGACTTGGGGGGTAACTGGGGGGTTTTGTGAGTAGCCCAGGTGAACGGAACCAAAAAATGGTCCGACCATGGGAGGGGAGTGGGTTGGTCAACAGTCAGATCAGTGCAATTGCTAAAAATTGGGTCGAGTAAATTACCCTTTTCATGGGTTGGGGCTGTAACCAGCTGGGACAGTTGAAGAGCTCCTAGGTCATCTATTAGTTCCTTAGCGATGTGGTCTGAAGGGGAATTAAAATGGAAATTGAGGTCCCCTAAGACCGTATGGTTGGCAGAGGACAGAATTCTTTTTGCTATAATCTCTGGGAGAGACCTATGGAACAGTTTTGCTGGCTCAGGGGGGCGGTAAATCAAAGTGCCGGAGAATGAACTGTTAGCATTAAACTCTATGCAAAATTCTACACTCTCGCACTTAGGGATAGTTTCCGCTGTAGTACGGCAACGATACTGGTCCTTTAGTATGATTGCCAGACCTCCGCCTCTCCCTTCCGGCCTGTCCAATCTAAAGATTTGGTAACCAGCGGGTAGGGCTGAGACTATATCTGGCTCAGATAGAGCAGTGAGCCAAGTCTCTGTCAAGAAGATCGCATCTGGCTTGTGCTCCTCGAGCAGCATAGCAATTTGTGTGCTATGCTTCGGCAGTGATCGGCAATTTAGCGCATACATACAGTATTTCTGTGACGAGGCCGACGGGGAGGTCTTGCGAAAGGAGTGTTTGCAGTCAGGGCAACGGGGGGGGAGCTCTGTAGGTGCATAGATGTGAGTGCACTGGACAGCAGCTGTGCTTCCTATGCTGTATATGGCTGCCGAGCTGTATGTCCTGCCCTGAAATGTGGAGGAACCAGGGTTTCTGGCCCCTGGTTCCGTCTGGGCGCGGACGGGCGCAGACGGGCTTGCCTTTGGCGCACCTTCGGCGCACCGCCGGCGCGCCCGCTGCGCCCGTCCGCTGCGCCTCCGAAACCAGCACATCCTTATACGACGAAATAAGGGGGGTGTGGCCTGTTTCAATGGGCGTGGCCCTGGGGTCCCGGCGATTCGCCTGCGACTCGCTGCAGCGCCTGACTCGGCTGCGCGGGGAGGGAGTCACGTGGGGAGCCAAGAGGTAGACTATAGTTGTTTTTAAAAAACACAGTATCACAGTAACACAATTTTTAAAAGTAATCTTTAAAAAGGTCCTGCTCTCGGCTTTACGCCTCAAGAGCTCTGCTTACAACAAGCGCAGGCGAGGAAGGCGCGCTTTTGTAGTGAAGGGGGCGTGGCCTGTTTCAATGGGCGTGGCCCTGGGGTCCCGGCGATTCGCCTGCGACCCGCTGCAGCGCCTGACTTGGCTGCGTGGGGAGGGAGTCACGTGGGGAGCCAAGAGGTAGACTATAGTTGTTTTTAAAAAACACAGTATCACAGTAACACAATTTTTAAAAGTAATCTTTAAAAAGGTCCTGCTCTCGGCTTTCCGCCTCAAGAGCTCTGCTTACAACAAGCGCAGGCGAGGAAGGCGCGCTTTTGTAGTGAAGGGGGCATGGCCTGTTTCAATGGGCGTGGCCCTGGGGTCCCGGCGATTCGCCTGCGACCCGCTGCAGCGCCTGACTCGGCTGCGCGGAGAGGAAGTCACGTGGGGAGCCAAGAGGTAGACTATAGTTGTTTTTAAAAAACACAGTATCACAGTAACACAATTTTTAAAAGTAATCTTTAAAAAGGTCCTGCTCTCGGCTCTCCGCCTCAAGAGCTCTGCTTACAACAAGCGCAGGCGAGGAAGGCGCGCTTTTGTAGTGAAGGGGCGTGGCCTGTTTCAATGGGCGTGGCCCTGGGGTCCCGGCGATTCGCCTGCGACCCGCTGCAGCGCCTGACTCGGCTGCGCGGGGAGGGAGTCACGTGGGGAGCCAAGAGGTAGACTATAGTTGTTTTTAAAAAACACAGTATCACAGTAACACAATTTTTAAAAGTAATCTTTAAAAAGGTCCTGCTCTCGGCTTTCCGCCTCAAGAGCTCTGCTTACAACAAGCGCAGGCGAGGAAGGCGCGCTTTTGTAGTGAAGGGGCGTGGCCTGTTCAATGGGCGTGGCCCTGGGGTCCCGGCGATTCGCCTGCGACCCGCTGCAGCGCCTGACTTGGCTGCGCGGGGAGGAAGTCACGTGGGGAGCCAAGAGGTAGACTATAGATGTTTTTAAAAAACACAGTATCACAGTAACACAATTTTTAAAAGTAATCTTTAAAAAGGTCCTGCTCTCGGCTCTCCGCCTCAAGAGCTCTGCTTACAACAAGCGCAGGCGAGGAAGGCGTGCTTTTGTAGTGAACGGGCGTGGCCTGTTTCAATGGGCGTGGCCCTGGGGTCCCGGCGATTCGCCTGCGACCTGCTGCAGCGCCTGACTCGGCTGCGCGGGGAGGGAGTCACGTGGGGAGCCAAGAGGTAGACTATAGTTGTTTTTAAAAAACACAGTATCACAGTAACACAATTTTTAAAAGTAATCTTTAAAAAGGTCCTGCTCTCGGCTTTCCGCCTCAAGAGCTCTGCTTACAACAAGCGCAGGCGAGGAAGGCGCGCTTTTGTAGTGAAGGGGGCGTGGCCTGTTTCAATGGGCGTGGCCCTGGGGTCCCGGCGATTCGCCTGCGACCCGCTGCAGCGCCTGACTCGGCTGCGCGGGGAGGAAGTCACGTGGGGAGCCAAGAGGTAGACTATAGTTGTTTTTAAAAAACACAGTATCACAGTAACACAATTTTTAAAAGTAATCTTTAAAAAGGTCCTGCTCTCGGCTTTCCGCCTCAAGAGTACCCTAACAAAAGATGTACCTTACATAAATGGGACCCCAATACCCACCCTTCTTTACGCAGATGATGCGGTCCTAATGGGCCGCACACCAAAGGCACTGCGCACCTTAATCTCAGGTTTTGTCAGTTTTATGGCTGATCTAGGCTTGACCACAAATTTCAAAAAATCTCTTATTATGAGTTGTGGCCCCAAAAAGTATAAAATCGTTGAGATTAAATCCGGGACAAACGTCCTAAAAAGTACCTGCACCTTTCCCTATTTGGGGTTGCTATTTTCTAACACTGGTTCCTGGCAACCACATGTTTCTTATGCAAGGAACAAGTTGGGTAAAGCGATAAATTGCATCATTTCTTTACGACAGCCCAACCATGCTGATGTGATTGCGCCACTTGTAAAGATTTATCAAACCCAATGCATCCCAACGGGTACCTATGGCGCAGAGGTATGGGGCTACACAAACTCTATCCATATCCAGACCGAAGAAAATAGGTTTTGTCGGAAGGTGTTGGGTGGGGTTATCTGTTCCCCACACTATATATGCCATAGTGAACTAAACATCTCATATATAGAGGACTTTGTTAGATCAAGACCAGCACTCTTCTGGCTAAAAATATGGATGAACCCGGCCGCCACATTGACCCGTGATATAATCTTGGATTGTTTGAATTGTGATAGGGCACACTGTATTCCGTGGTTAAAAGCCGTAAAAGAATGTCTAGCGAGTGTAGGGCCCGGTCATTTGTTTATTTCACCCAGTTTAATAAATCGCTCACATAAGACCCTCATTCAAAGGGCCTTATATGATTTATACAGAGAGGAGCGGGAAAGGATGAACTTTTCAAAGTGTACTGTTACAAAATATATGGGCTATTTCGAACCCTCAAACAGTCACCCAGGCCCTCCACAGAAATACCTACGTTTACACCTTGGTAGATGGAACAGGAGCCTACTGTTTCGTTTTTGGGATGGGAGTATTGTAAACCTATTAAACTTCCCCCTGGGTTACAATAAACATCTGGAAACTTTAAGTTGCCTATGTAATCCAAATATGAAACAGAGTCTTATGCACTTTTTGTTCTTCTGTGACTTTTATAAACTGTTCACCGCTCATTATCTAATGCCTTACTGCCGAAAACATAATTTGTTGAACTTTAGGACAGCACTGAGGACCCTATTACTGTTGGGCTCAGATGAAGTAATACTCAGAGTGAGCTGTTTTCTTAAAGCTGCTGTTCAGTCACGAGCCATTTTACACATTGATGTATAATATTTTGCACTATGCACTTTATATTTTTACTCTGCACATTCGTATTTTGCACGTATATTGATCTTGATTTTATTATTGTTGTCGCTATTTTTAGCCGTCTTAAATTTTAAATTGTATATACCGCTGTTTTTAAACAAAGAGAGCCATTTTTTGTGTTTTTGTGGAATTGATTGGATTATGCTTCTTGTCGGCTGTTATATCATTGGTCTGTACTTTTTGAAATTATACTCTGTATGCACTTTTATGGATGTTTTTATTCCGAATAAAGATCTTTGACTGACTGGCAAGAAAACAGGCACAATCAGGGAACAGGAGGCAAGAAAATGGGCACAAATCAGGGGAGCAGAAGACAAGAAAATTAGCACAATCAGGGAACAGAAGGCAAGAGAACGAGCACAGATAAGAATGCAGGCATTGGGGGTAGACAGGCAACAGCGGTCACAGACACCAGAAGACAGTATGGGCAGTACAGGGAAGACAGACAGCGACAGTGATGCAAACCTAAGGCCTACCACTGGCCACCAGGGATAAGGCGCAGGTGGTAGCCTGTGGGTGGAGGAGGGCCTCAACTTCTACAGCAGCGGCAGCTGGGGCAGTGTCAGGACACACAGGCGGAGCTGTGTGGTGGGAGAGCGACCTACCAGCAAGGTCAAGGGTCGCTCCTCCGTCATGAATGTATTTATATATTTATTTGCTGCTATATAAATCTTTTTGTATATGTATTAACTGGTGTTGCTTAATAAAAACTATATTTTAAAAAAAAGCAAGGAAACGTATTTCACTAGTAAAACTTATATGCAGAGGGCATATGAGGAAAGTGAATATTTGGGTCACTTTTTGGCCAGATAGGCTTGTGGACAATTGTCTAAAAATATCTGATTTGGTCACTTGATGCTGAAATGGCTACTCGAATTACAGACAGTAAGATAATTCAGGACACAGTACTGCAGCATGTCAAACATATTAATGGCTAGCAACAAGAACTAGATATTTCAAAATTACAGCTTTTTTAAAAGCCTTCCAATTCCAGCATTGGCTTGGAGTTTTGTGAAAACACTGGTAAAACCATTCACATTAGAGGAAGTTGATATAGTGGTAAAATCTTTAGTGAATGACAAAACAAGTAGGAAAGATGGTTTTCAAACTGAATTTAGTTTTTATTTAAGAAATTTACATTTGCATATTTTAAATTAGCAGATTAAATATTAAAGGGAGGTAGAGTGCAAACCTATTTAGATACCGCTGTAGTTTTCTTAAAAATCATGAAAATGTAAACTCTTTTAGGCTGATTAGTCTCTTGAATACAGGCTACAAAGTAACAGCAGAACTTTTTGGCCAAATGATGCATCAAGTTGCAGCTCAATTAAATAATAAGGATCAAAATGGCTTCATAGCTGAACAACAATTATCTACCCATACAAATTATTTAATTGAAGCAATATATTTTTTAAATAGTAATCAAATTCCAGCTCAGGTATTTTTTATCAGATCGAAAGTGGGAAAGTATTTTTTCTATTTTAAAATCAGGGCATTTTCTAAACTCTATAAAGGAGCAAGGTCTAGACTAGTCATAAATTCTATTGATATTGGTTCTCGGAAAGTTAAATGTGGAACCAGGCAGGGATATCAATTATCCTCTAGTCTATTTGTCTTCTTTGTAGAGCCTCTTGCCATTACTAGACAAAAGATATGACAAAGTGTCCATTGATAAAATGTCTAAAATTAAGTTATATGATGATGATAGTATGCTCTTTTTAAAGCCAGAATTTGAGATTCAGCAAACAGTATTCTTGCACTATTTCAGTTGCTGGGAGGATACAGGATAAATGCATTGAAAATTGAGGGTTGTAATTACAGTACAGACAGTCTAACTTCAGAGCTATGGTCCCTGATCAACTCAAGGACAAAAAGATATATATATATATATATATATATATATATATATATATATATATATATATATATATATAAAAATATATATTACCTACTAGGTATATATAGTTAGGATTTTTTCTCTATGGAACTTTTGAAAATTCTATGTCTAATAACTTTGTCGTTTGTGGACGGAATCGGCTGAAATTTTCAGGAAAATGGCACATTTTGTTTCTGATCAGCCCCTGAAAATTTGGGGGGGTTTCGTCAGGGGGGGCCGAGAAAAAAGGGGGGTCCCAAAACGCGTTTTTCCCATTCATTTTTCCATAGGGCCTTTGGCCTCACTTTTAGCTCAAACGGCTGAATGGATTTACACGAAACTTGGCAAAATTATAGGGACTGTTAGCCCGATGTGCCTTTGCTGGGTCTCAATATATGTGCTCCAGTGGATTTTGAGAAATTAACGTTTAAAAAAACAGATATATCTGTGACAGCGTCCTAGATAGCGCACCAGATCGCGTACTTTTCGCGTAACGGAGCTTTGCGTAGCGAAGCTGATTGGCTCTCCGGTGTCTGTCAACATTCTAAAGAGTCCGTTGCGACCGCCATCTTGTCTCTCGGTAGGATCGAGAGACAAGAGGAGGAGAAAAACGAAGGGGGAATTTAATGAAAGGGGGCAAGGTAGACTCCTCTTGACCCCCTAGGAATGATGTTGGGGTTATTAAAGGGTCCCGTGGGGCAAATAATTAAAATTTGATTTTTCACGGTAGAAGCGCTTCTCGGTTCGCGAACCGGGCCGCAAACTGGTAGCGAATCAGGAATTCGCCATTTTGTGTTTCTATTTAATTAAATTACTAGGTATAAGGGGGTACGGGAGACGTATCCTGACTCCTTATGTTTTCTGAGGGTGGCTGAGGAGGCTCATATATGTTGATACATGTCTTCCAGAGGCTGTGCGTGAGCTTTTTTTTTTTTTTTGCTGCGTGACGTCTGTTAACGTTCGATTCGATGGAAATCAGGAACTGTTGACCGCCATTTTGTCACTGCGAGTTAATATTTTGTTAAAAATAATTGTTATAAATTATTCCTTATTGATAAACATTGTTTGCGCCATCTTGCCTTTTTTGCAATGCCACACTTTTGTTGAGCACGGCAGCCATTTTAGATGCCTTGACCAGACCTACTCTCTGCACGCCGCCGATCCTCAGCATGGCTCCCCACCCTCGCAAGCATCTCCCCCACGCACTGGTCACCCCCGCTCTCTCTCTCATGCATGGGCCAGAAACCTCCTCCCATCTGCGCTGTTCGTGAGCGTTTTTTTTTTTTGCTGCGTGCACCCCCGCTCTCTCTCTCATGCATGGGCCAGAAACCTCCTCCCATCTGCGCTGTTCGTGAGCGTTATTTTTTTTTTGCTGCGTGACATCTGTTAACGTTCGATTCGATGGAAATCAGGAAGTGTTGACCGCCATTTTGACACTGCGAGTAAATATATTGTTAAAAATAATTGTGATAAATTAATCCTTATTGATAAACATTGTCTGCGCCATCTTGCCTTTTTTGCAATGCCACACTTTTGTTGAGCACGGCAGCCATTTTAGATGCCTTGACCAGACCCACTCTCTGCACGCCGCTGATCCTGAGCATGGCTTCCCTCCCTCGCAAGCATCTCCCCCACGCACTGGTCACCCCCGCTCTCTCTCTCATGCATGGCCCAGAAACCTCCTCCCATCTGCGTTGTTCTTCTCTGAGAATCACACCCTGTGCCCGCCCGACACCTCCCTTTCACCCTATTCACTACCGCACCCTCTGACACTCCTCTTCCTCTGTGTCCGATTGTCCAGGCCGGTCCCAGGCTATCACCTAGTCCTGCAGGTGTAGTTTATGGCCCCAGCTGTAGAGAATCACCCCTCTTCAAAGGAGTTACAGTAGATCAAGGCCCCCACCTCATGAGATCCGTCACACCACATGCGTTCCTACTATCTGATAACCATCCTGTATTGTGCTTGGGGAGGGGATTCTCACTGTGAGGGTGTGTGGGTCCGAGCCTGAAGCGGAAGATTCCAGGGATGTCTTTTTGTACATCAAAGTCTTCACAATTATGTGTCACATTAAAAATATATAGCACTCCAACAAAGTTGTAGGATTATAACACTTTAATAACTTATAAATATATACAACGCAACAAAAACAGTAAATACATTTAAACATTTTTTAAAAAAAGAAGCAACAACGGTCAGTAGCTGTGTTTTGTGCGAATAGTCCCAAGGCAGCACAACGTGCTGAGTTCTGGACGGCACCCAGGTGATGTTACCTGGGTGCCGCACTGGTTTTTGGTATCCTACAATGCAGCTCCGAAAAACGTCGTGGGGCGTCCCGGGTGGTGCGGGTGGAGGCCTCGTCAGTAGCGGTCTGTTTTGCGAATAGTCCCAAGGCAGCAGAACGCGCTGAGATGTGGATGGCAACCAGGTGATGGCCAGTAAGTTGACGCACTGGTTTTGGCATCCTACAATGCTGCTCGGAAGAACGGCGTGGGGCGCCCCGGGGGGGGGGGGGGGGTGAGGCGGCGTGAACGGGCCTCCCCAGGTGGAGGCTCGTCTGCTGTACTGGGGCGCCCCTTTACCGTTTCAGTTGCCATTCCGCCCGCTTTTGCTACACTGTGCCTCATCCTCCATTCAGCTGGTTATCGCCCGCTCTTGCGGCTACAGCGTCTCGCTCACCATGTAGTTGAGTTGCGCCCACTCTTGCGGTGCAGCGATAGGCGTGGGGCGCCCCGGGGGGGGGGGGGGGGAGGCGGCGTGAACGGGCCTCCCCAGGTGGAGGCTCGTCTGCTGTACTGGGGCGCCCCTTTACCGTTTCAGTTGCCATTCCGCCCGCTTTTGCTACACTGTGCCTCATCCTCCATTCGGCTGCTTATCGCCCGCTCTTGCGGCTACAGCATCTCGCTCACCATGTAGTTGAGTTGCGCCCACTCTTGCGGTGCAGCGATAGGCGGCTGCTACAGGACTCTTAAAATGGCGGACGGCTCTTCGGATTTGGGCCTGTTCCACTAAAATGGCCCTGGGACACCTTGGAACTCGGATGTCCCCTGAGCCTTGAAGATTTTACAAAAGTCTTGAGGGCCCCCGACTCCTGCAGGCTTCCGGTGGGGAGCGGCTGCCATGATTGCTCGCGGAATGACCACGACGGAGCCACGAGATGGTGGTGCTCTCATGCTGACGCCAGCTTCAGTCGGAAACATCCAGAAACAAGGTGGGGCTTTCATCGTTTGGGAAAAAAAAAATGTTTTAATCCAATGAAAAGTGTTATTTTTAGGTCATATGATCAAGCCTTCTATCATTAGGAAACCAAAAAGTAAAATGAACCAATGAAAAGTTTTATAAACAAGTCACATGACCTGTTATGCTTACGTTACGCGCTGGTATAAAAAGCGTAGAAAATCCGTTGGCACGTGAGGCGGCGTCAGTAGCGGACCGATGTGCGAATAGGCCGAAGGCAGCACAACGCGCCAAGATCCGGATGGCACCGAGGTGGTGTTCAGCAAGTTGCCGCACTGGTGTGGCCATCCTACAATGCTGCGCCGAAAGTCGGCGTGGGGCGCCCCGTTGGCCTGTGAGGTCGCGTCAGTCAGTGGGGGCTGTTTGAGAAAGCAATGTGATGCTGTGCGTCGTCCCCAAGATGGAGGCTCCTTGGCTGCAGTGGGGCGCCCCTTGGTGTTTCACTCGCTATCCAGCTGAGTTGCGTCCGCACTTGCGGCTACAGTAGACCGAAGGCAGCACAACGCGCCGAGATCTGGATGGCACCGAGGTGGTGTCCAGCAAGTTGCCGCACTGGTGTGGCCATCCTACAATGCTGCGCCGAAAGTCGGCGTGGGGTGCCCCGTTGGCTTATGAGGTGGTGTCAGTAGCGGACCGATGTGTGAATAGGTCGGAACCAGCACAAGGTGCCAAGATCCGGATGGCAAGTCCTGGATGTTGGGTGCCATAGTTGAGAGCCAAGATCCGGATGGCAAGTCCTGGATGTTGGGTGTCATAGTTGAGAGTTCTGAGCAGTGCTTGTAACACTGTCTGAAGCTTATTTGCACCTGCTGCAGCTTCACTATTGCCCTGGTGTGGCCAAAGATCGCCCATGACATAGGCGGCCGGCTCCCATGGTCCGGCGGAACTTTTTTCCTTTTCCTTTCTGCATCTTGTCCCACAATCCGTTTGACCTTTAGACACGACTAGGTCCCTGAATGTGTGCAGGGGGACGCTATTGATTGAATCAAAATGGCGGCTTCACACAAAGCTGACTCAAGCGTTGCTGGTGATGCTATACAGACAAAAAATGGTTTTCAGTTTGTACATTCTTCAGGATTTTTCCATCCAAGTCTGCTTGAGAGTTTGTAGAACAATGGCTTTAGATCTTGCCCTCCCCTCTTTTGACTGTTGGTTCTTGTTGCCTATCTCTTCTGTTGTCATTTAACTGAACCTTTTTTGACTGCCGAAAGGGGTTCTGGTCCGACCGCTGGTTGGTGGAGACATTTTGACTATATCCTGGACCTGCCCGGCCTCGCCCAAAATGGCGCCGGTATAAATGGGACTCGTAACTCCTTGTTGTGTACTGGTTGAACAACCTTGATATCACGAGATACGTGTGCAGTTTTGAAGCACATGGCGGGCGGGGACGAGTACTGATTGAACATTTGGACATCCTTATTGATATTAAGTTCTGATGTGTTATTGATTACTGTACTATTGTAAGTTCGAATTAACGTCACCCATGGTACTTGCCCGCAAATGTATATCTAGAAAATTTTATTGTAAGTGGCCCTGTCGTATTTTAATTACAAAATGTACGTCCACCGATTCCGCAACTGTTAGACACCTTAGTTCTTGCAACCTAATGGCCCGCTCGTTACGTTCCTCTACAGTGTAAATGTTTCCTCATCATATACGATTCCAGTTTGCTCCGTGGCCGGCCCACGTGGTTATAGGCCCGTATTTGTATACTGACATTTTCACAATAAAGGTTTTTAAAACAAAACATGGTAGTAGTATTTACATTGGTAAAGTTTTTAATTTTAGTCACTGTTTTCGAATTAGTAAAAGGCAAGTGAAATAAAGCAGTCCAATTATATGAAGGATAAAAGGTATAATACGCAGGAACGCAGTTAAGATAAATGGTCAAGGGCTGTTGTGTTTTTTACTCCTGCAACATAAAGTGATCGATAAGAATCTGATATTCAGGCGTATCGGCGACTAAGACAGCAGGCCGAGCATCTTTTGCTCAACGGCTCCGTCATGGGACGAAGAAACGCCCTTTTGCTAAAAAAGGAATATATTTTACTTGCAGGACAGTTGTAAATTTTCCGGGAAAGTACATTATCCTGGAACATTATAACATATATGTTTAAGAAAAAATAATGTTCGAAAGCAATGAAAAGCGTAATTTTTAGGTCATATGACCAAGCCTTTCATCATTAGAATAACAAAAGTAAAATGAACCAATGAAAAGTTTTATAAACAAGTCACATGGCCTGTTATGCTTACGTTACGCGCCACGCCCCGGATCGCTTCCGGGAAGCTGCGCTTCGCGCACCAGAGCATTTCCGGGTGCGCTAACGCGGCGTGTCATATAACGCATTACGCGACAACGTAGGTCCAGAATATAGTCAAAATGTCTCCACCAACCAGCGGTCGGAACACAACCCCTTTCAGTAGTCTAAAAAGTTCTGTTAAATGACAACAGAAGGGACAGGCAACAAGAACCATCAGTCAAAGAGGGGAGGGCAAGTTCTTCCCTACCGGGTCACGTTGGGGCGCTACCGGAACTGATCGAATTGGTAGTCTACAGTGTTTCTGGATGTTTCAGACTGAAGCTGGCGTCAGCATGAGAGCACCACCATCTCGTAGCTCAGTCGTGGCCATTCCACGAGCAATCATGAGTTATGAGTTTCATACTCGATCGATTGAGCTAGCCGGATCAGGCAACAAAAAGTATAAAATAGTTATGTAAATAGTTATTTAATAAAATGTTTTACCCTGTTACTTTGCTGGTGTGTTGTATATATTTATAATATTTGCATAGAGTTTATCGTTATTTTGGGCGGGGTGGGTGGCGGAGCCAAGCTGTCTTGCAGTCCTCATGGTGTGGAGCTCAGTTCATCTCACTATTTTCGTATTTCTCAAGAAGGGTTGTTCCTAATGTTTCTATTTTAGCGAGGTCAAAAAGAGATCCCATTAGTGGCCTACTGATTTTGCTCGATTACTTTTATTTTTTTACACGATTTTTCACTATCTGCAAAGACTAAACAGAGTATTGCGACTTTGTGCTTGTTTGCAAATAGAGAATGAACCAAAGAGAACCAATTGTAAAACAGTAAATGCTTGGATAACAATCAATCAAATGGAGAGACAAGCAGGCACGACGGATTACAACGGGGGTAAAGGCCTGCGTTAACTACCCTTCACTATCTGCAAAGAGAGAGTACTACTAAGAGAAAAGAGGGGAGGGGGGGGGCAGCGTTCAAAGCACATCAGCGTGCATAAACACGAAACAGTTTTTACCTATCACGTACTTGACATTTGACAGCTTTTGATATTTGCTATTAAAAAACCATTGAAATTCACTGAAAAAACCATAGGTTTTAGCCCATATATAGTTAGGGATTAGCATTTACAAAACCTTAATTTACTCGCACAAAACCATAGAAATTCGCATATATAGTTAGATGCAATAACTATATATCGCGCACCCGCAACCCACTGCTGATGATGTCACATATTACATCATTCATGACATGGTCAGTGACATCACTGATGACATCACTGATGACATCTCAAATGACATCATTCATGACATGGTCAGTGACATCACTGATGACATCACTGATAATATTTCAAATGACATCACTAGTAAAATCACTGATAACATCTCATTTGTCATTACTGATCACATCACTGATGATATCATTCATGTGATAATACGATCAACCTCTTCAGACTCTTATATAACCTTAGATACAATCAGTGTAAACAGACTCTCACAGACTGTCACTCATCCATGGAGTTACTCACACACCTAGTCAGTCATGCAAAGAATCAATCACACCTCCATTTCCTCAACTATACAGTTATACACACCTTACTTAATCAAACATATACTAACACATATTTACTCTCTTATACAATCCCTGATACAAGTTCACAATGATCCATACAGCCACTCACACATTCACTGGCTCTTATGCACAGTTATTTATATATGTCAACTCTTACATGTACTGTGTTTTACATATGTAGTTACTTTGACATGTAGCACTGAGATATCCATTCACTCACCAATACACTCATGCACACAGTCAACCGCCCATACAGCTGTTTTCACATGCACTTTTGAACCCATACATCTACTGAATCAACTGCTCACACATCTATGCACAGAGTCACACACCTCTCAGCCACCCCCACACACACACTCAGTCTCCCATACAAATATTTGGGCAACCAATCAATAACCCATATAGTTACTCATATAGCTACTGATCAACAAATGCAGCAGTTTACAGAACTACAGTAATAATGATTCACAAATTAAGACAGTTTAGTCACTAAACCATGCACTCAGTGAGACACATTTAATCATGCCCTCATACAATCAGTCATGCACCTACTAAATCCTTCATCCAAACACTTATACATCCACTCATTCTTCAATATGTAAGACATATTTTAACTTTACAGAAACATACAGTCACTGGATGTTGTCATCAGTGATGTCATCAGTGATGTCATTTGAGATGTCATCAGTGATGTCATCAGTGATGTCACTGACCATGTCATGAATGATGTAATATGTGACATCATCAGCAGTGGGTTGCGGGTGCGCGATATATAGTTATTGCATCTAACTATATATGCGAATTTCTATGGTTTTGTGCGAGTAAATTAAGGTTTTGTAAATGCTAATCCCTAACTATATATGGGCTAAAACCTATGGTTTTTTCAGTGAATATATATATATATATATATATATATATATATATATATATATATATATATATATATATATATATATATATACATATATATATATATACATATATATATATATATATATATATATATAAAACCTACTGGCGGTCGCCAGTAGGTAGTTATAGTTAGGATTATTTTCAATGCAAAATCTCAACATTCTATTGGGATTAACTTTGGCGCCGGTTGAGGAATCTGCCTGAAAATGTTTTCAAATTTGCCTCGCGGCGCTTCGGTCTTTCCCTGAAAGTTTGGGGGGGATTCGTCAAGCGGGGGCCAAGATAAAAGGGGGGTCCCAAAACGTGTTTTCCCCATGTTAATTTCCATAGGGCGGTCGACCTCACTTTTAGCCCGAACAGCTGAATGGATTTCCACCAAACTTGGCAAAATTGTAGGGACTGGTAGCCCGATGTGCCTTTGCTATGTCTCAAGATATATGCTCCAGTGGTTTTTACGAAAATTAACTTTGAAAAAATATATATTGGGCTACATTGGGCTATATATATGTCAGAGCCCAAATGTAGCCCAATGTAGCCCAAAGATGGCCACCAAAGACAAAAAAAAACAAATGTAGCCCAAATATCAGCCAGATGTAGCCCAACTATAGCCCAATGACAGAATGTCCCAGAGTGTTCTAAAGAACAACTAGAGCGCAAACAGTCTTACTTATGACAAAAGTATGGCGCACCTGAAGTCATCTTGATTGGAATAAAGTGTTAACACTTAAAACATTTAATTTACAAAGGAACAAAATGAGGGGGTTCATTTTGCCATAGAAATTATGATTAGTGCTGAAGAAAGAAAAATTAGGGCATATTTTGAGTGACTTCTCAAATCCTCTTATATTTCATTAAAAAAATTCTGATATGCAGTCTCCCAAGATGGCCACCAGAGACAAAAGAGCCCAAATGTAGCCCAAATATCAGCCAGATGTAGCCCAACTATAGCCCAATGACAGAATGTCCCAGAGTGTTCTAAAGAACAACTAGAACGCTAACAGTCTTACTTATGACAAAAGTATGGCACACCTGAAGTCATCTTGATTGGAATAAAGTGGCAACACTTAATACATTTAATTTGAAAAGGAACAAAATGAGGGGTTTCATTTTGCCATAGAAATTATATATATATATATATATATATATATATATATATATATATATATATATATATATATATATATATATATATATATATATATATATATATATATATATATATTACCTACTGGCGGTCGCCAGTAGGTAGTTATAGTTAGGATTTTTTTCAATGTTAAATCTCAAAATTCTATTTGGAATAACTTTGGCACCGGTTGACGAATCTGCCTGAAAATTTCATGAAAATGGCCTTGTCGAGCTCCGGTCCTTCCCTGAAAGTTTGGGGGGGATACAATAAGCGGGGGCCGAGATAAAAGGGGGGTCCCAAAACGCGTTTTCCCCATGTTAATTTCCATAGGGCGGTCGATTTCACTTTTAGCCCGAACGGCTGAATGGATTTACACCAAACTTGGCAAAATTGTAGGGACTGGTAGCCCGATGTGCCTTTGCTATGTCTCAAGATATGTGCTCCAGTGGATTTTGAGTAATTTAGGTCCCAAAAAATATATATATCTATAGCAGCGCACAGGTGCGCGCACCGGAGTGCGCTCCAGGCGCGACACGCGAGGTGCGCATGGAAAGCTGATTGGCTCTCGGGTGTCTATAAACATTCCAAACAGTCCAGAGCGGTCGCCATCTTGTGTCTCGGTAAAATCGAGACATAAGAGGTGGCTAAAACAAAGTGGGAACTGACCATAAGGCGTCAGGGATAGACCCCTTTGACCCCCTAGGTTTGATGTGGGGGCTATAAAAGGGCCCCGCGGGGCATTTAAAATATTTTTTTTTTTTTCGTTTTGCGCGGGGGAAGCGCTCGGTGCGCGCACCAGGTAGCGCACCGGGGAGCGTAAAATGAGGGAAAAAGATGACAGAGTTTAAAAAAAATGAAGTTTTTATTTAGAAATTGGAGGTAGTTCTTAAAAGAACTTTTTTTTTTCTTCTTTTTGTTGTTTTATATTTTTTTTGTGTTTTGGGAACTTTTTGAACTTTTTTTGGCTTTTCAAAACAGTTTTATATTTTTTTTTGTATTTTTTAGGGGGAGAAACAAAAAAAGGGAATTGAAACTGGCTCAACTGGAGCAAAAAAACAAAAAACCCAAAAAATTATTTCTTTTTGGGGCACTTGTGATTATCACCTGCAAGGACGATGAGCTTAATACTTTGTTCCCCATAGGAGATAAGCTTGCCACAAGCAGTGCAAGTAATTTTAAAATCAGCAAATCTCGGCTGAATGCAAGGCATCACCTCAGATGTTTCTGGTTGCGAGGAAGTGGGTTGGTTTCTTTGGGAGGGGGTCCTTGATGACTGGGGGAGGTTACTGGCCAGTTCCCGGAACTCTGCACGAGAGTAGTTGTTTGGATGTTTTCTTGTCATGTGCCGAATCATGGTATAGTTACCAAAAGAATATTTCTTGTTTGGGTTGCCCCGTGAAAGTTCATCATTGCAGATGAGGCAAGTCACCTTGGGAGCATTCACCTTTTTTTGCCCCTCTGGGATTGAAAAAAACTGCCAAACAATGTGTGGTTTGGGTTTGTAAGGTGTATTTTCTTCTGGCAGCCATCTTCTTCTCCCCTCCTCCTCTTCCTCTTCCTCCTCCTCCTGTTCTTGATCACCAATATAATTTGGAGCTGGTCCTCTTGGTGGTGGTGGTGGTGGTGGTGGGGCAGATGCACCAGCTGATGCTACTACTGAAGCCATTGGAGCAAAAAAGTAGAGAGAGCAACAAACAGGTCTTCCTCAGTCAAAGGACAAAGTCAGAATAAGGAAAAAAGGTGGGGTCTTTCATCATTTAGAAAAAAAACCTGTCCTGAACCAATGAGAAGTGTTATTTTCAGGTCACAAGACCAGGGGCTTCATCATTATGAAACTAAAACTGTTATGAACCAATGAAAAATGTTATTTTCTGCTCACATGACCCGACGCGCTTACGCTACGCGCACGGGGGCGCGCAGCGTAAGCGCGTCGGAAGTTTACGTTTTGCGATCGTTTTCGTTCGAGTACTTCCGGGTGCGCTTACGCCGTGCGTATCACGCGGTCGCGGCTACGCGATACGTCACGATCATGTTTTCGTTTGCGATATTGGCGCTCACGAGACGCTCCCCGGAGCGCGCCCGGGGGCGCTTTTCAGAAATACGCTTTTCGGGGCGCACTCCGGGGCGCGCTCTGGGAGCGCTCCCCCCAAAAATAAAAAATAAAAAAATGGGATAATTGTAGAGACAGGTAGCCCTATTCTGAAGTGGTTTGTAAAAAAATTAACTTTATAAAAATATGTATTGTGCTACATTGGGCTTAATATATGTTAGAGCCAAAATGTAGCCCAAATGTAGCCCAAAGTAGCCCAATGAAGCCCAAAGATGGCCACCAGAGATCAAAAATTGTAAATGTAGCCCAAAATTCAACTAGATGTAGCCCAACTGTAGCCCAATGACAGAATGTACCAGAGTGTTAAAAAGAACAACTAGAGTGCTAACAGTCTTATTTATAAAGTGAAACTTATAGTAAGGAATTAGCATTAAAAAAACCTTTGAAATTCACTGAAAAAAACCATAGGTTTCACACCAGTTATAGTTAGGAATTAGCATTTAAAAAACCTATTAAATTCACTGAAAAAACCATAGGTTTCACACCAGTTATAGTTAGCTGCAAATTTTACTGATATAAAACCATTGAAATTCCCACGTTATAGTTAGTCGGACTCACTATAACTTGCGCGTGCAATGCACTGCTGATGACATCACATATTACATCACTCATGACATGGTCAGTGACATCACTCATGACATCACTGATGACACCATCCAGTGAATATGTGTCTTTCTGAAAAATAAATATTAGTGAGTTATGTTTAAATATTTAAATACATATATTAGTGTTTCACTTTGTGTATAAGTGGCTACATGTGTTGATAAGTAGCTACATGCGTATGTATATGGGTTATTTGATATTTTTAGTAGTATCAGTATGAGTGTCTATGTGGTTTGGTGGAGGTATTACTTAGCACATAGATGCATGAGTGACTGACTCTTTGTTTGTATGTGTTTTGAAGACAGCATATGTACAGGACTGTATGGGTGGATGAGTGTCTATATGTGTTTGTTAGTGAGTGAATGACTGTCTCACTAGTGTCTTTATCAGTAACTACATATGTTTTAATCTAGTATATATGAATATTGATGTATATAAGTGAGTATATGTGAGAGTAAGAGATTGTAAGATTTCCTGTTTAAATAAGTATGTGTTTCTATAAGTGATTGTTTAAGAGAATAAATATGTGTAATTTTCAGTAGAAGTAAGGTGGAAGTGTGTGTATAACTCTATATTCAAATAAATGGTTGTTCAATAGTTTATTTGCACGTGTGAATATGTGTGTGAGTAACTTTTGGATGAATGTCGGTGTGTAACAGGATGTATAGGTGTATCTCTTCATATGATGAGTGAGTATATGTATGAGTGACTATATAGAACTGTTGGTGAATGAGTGGATGTGTATATAGATAGTGGAAGTACAGAATTGCTTGTTGTAACTGATATAGGTATGTCCATTTTTTAAAAATTTCAGTTTCTATTTTGGAATATGTGTCTCAAGGGTTACTTTACACTGAGAGGAGGTCTGTGACTGTGTCACAAGGATGGTGTCATCAGTGATGTCATGAGTGATGTCACTGACCATGTCATGAGTGATGTAATATGTGATGTCATCAGCAGTGCATTGCACGCGCAAGTTATAGTGAGTCCGACTAACTATAACGTGGGAATTTCAATGGTTTTATATCAGTAAAATTTGCAGCTAACTATAACTGGTGTGAAACCTATGGTTTTTTCAGTGAATTTAATAGGTTTTTTAAATGCTAATTCCTAACTATAACTGGTGTGAAACCTATGGTTTTTTTCAGTGAATATATATATATATATATATATATATATTCAATCACTTTGCGAGAGGATTAGTTTCCGGGATCCATATCCCATTGTCAGGTGGCGTGTTGCACTCGGCCAATCCCACCGCCGAGTTCAGTCAATATCCAAATTTTCTGCTACGATAAGCATAACACGCTCTCAGAAAGGTACAGCTAGTGGAAGTTTATTCACAAGGTAACGCTACGCGTTTCAGCACAAGGGTGCCTTGATCACACGTTAACCTTAGACCAATCAGGAACATCTTATGTACAAACAAAAATGACCACCATGTTTGGTAAACATAATAGAAGGACAATGGCTTCATGAGAATTGCGTCGGCCATTAGTAACTAGTCTTTTTACATTGTATCTCTATTGCATCATAGAAATGTAAAAATAGAGACAGTAAATTCACTTAATGTGTTGCAAGAGACTTGTAATCATTACACAAGTTAATCAGAGTCCGAGATCAATTGTAACACATTTTTTAAGCCTGGTATACCATTGTTGTGAGTGAGCCATATGTATTAATTCATTTATGCGTAAATTATATTTTATGAGCATAAACATTAAGAGCACATACGTTTCCCATTTAGCTAAATTGTCATTTATAACAATCACATAAAACCAATGTTTAAAAATTATTATTAAGTGTAGTGTTGTTAATATGAAAATAAAATAAAGTGCAAGTGCAGGTGCAAAACATGTTTTCTCTTATTGCAGCGTGACAGTTAAGCAAGATTGATCCCAATCTTGAACCCAAGCAGTTAAATACTGGGCGCTATAGAATTAGAATGACGGTTTAAATACCCGAAAGTGTAGCATCACTCGAGATGCACATACATTCGTATTTGTTTGGAGCCCCAATAAAATAGACATTCTGTCTAAAATGAGGAATAACAAGCTGTAGTACATCACTGTTATCAAAAAGGAAAGTGCACAGTACCACATTAGTTGTTAAATCTAGTGGCCTCAGTGACTAGCCAGGACAATTATTTTGTCATCTGATATAGTCCTATGTTGGCAGATCCGACTTATATAGGTGTATGGTTATTTGCAAATATCATAAATATAAATATTCATTGAAAATATATGTATTAACGTTCAAAATAATCACATATTAATATGTCAAAAAATATCAGATAAAATTCATATTATACATCCTAAAATTCATATAAATATAAATATAAATAGATAGGATAAAATAGCATACATATTATATAAATAACCATAAATATATCATAAATACCAATACGGATTAGTGCCACATAGATAAGATACTTATTAAAATATATCGGTTTCCCGGAATAGTCACTATATGAGGTGTGTATTTGATTTGGTTAATAGGAACAGTTAAATAAAATACAGTTTAACCTCAAAAACTAAAATAAGGGGGGCTAAAGGCATGTAGATAAATCATCTGTCATGTTTAGGCCGGTTGGTTGTTTGGTATTGAGCTCCAAGATATATCTGGTTTCTAATTGACGTACTTTTTCTTCTCGGTTGCCTCCCCTTCTACTAGCTGGTACCGAGTCAATTACATAGAATCTGAGCTCCCGGCTATTGGATTTGTGTGTGGATTTAAAATGCCTAGCTACTGGGTATGTGTTGTCCTGGTTAGATATTGCTCTCAGGTGTTGTAGTATACGTTTATGTACCTGAAGTGTAGTACTTCCAACATACAGAAGGTTACAAGGACAGGACAACACATAAACAGCGAATTCAGTTTTACACGTTAACAACTGTTTGATTTTATGTTCCTTTTGATCAAAAGGTGAAACATATGTTTTGGTGTTCACACCTTGTTTACAGGTTTTGCATACTTTGCAATTGTAAAATCCACTGTGAGTTTTTAACCAATCTGTGGATTCTATTACCTCAGGGCTAGTTTTTATCAGCTCGTCCCTCATTGAACGGCCTCTACTGTAGGTAATCGACGGTCTCTTTGGTAGAGTATGGCCAATGACCGGGTCACTCAATACCAGAGGCCAGTGTTTCTTTATTATGGATTCGATCTTCTTATGTTGTTGACTGTACTGAAGCACTAGTCTGAAGGGATTATCCATTTTAGATGTCATACCTACAGTAATTTCAGTACTGTTAGATGTTCCCAAATTGCCCTGATTGTTGTTGCCTGTTAAAAGCAAGGAGGAACGTTCTTTTACCATAGATTTTTTAATGGCAGTGTTAATAAGTTTTTCACTGTAGCCTCGTTCTAAAAATCTGTTTGTGCTCTCTGCTTGTGCTTTCAGTAAATCCTCATCCTTACTATGTATCCGCCTCAACCTGAGCATTTCCCCATAGGGGATGCTAGTGATTAGATGGCATACATGAGAGCTTGTGGCATGCAGTGTCGAATTTCCTGCTGTGGTTTTCCGATGAAGTTTGGTTTCTATTCTGTTCTGTTCTATGTAAACCTCTGTATCTAGGAATGTTATTGATGTAGGACTTATGTTTGCAGTGAAGTGTAGGTTTAGTTCGTTTGTGTTGATACAATCCACAAATTCATTTGCCTTTTGCATATCACCATTCCAAACAACAAACAAGTCATCAATAAAACTAAACCAGGCTATTACGTGAGTGGTCATAACCTCATGATGCTCCACCCGGAGAACCAGCTCCTCCCACCAGCCCATGTGTAAACACGCGTAGCTGGGTGTTGGACCTGGCCTCGTGGCGTGGTCCCACTCCTCCCGCATGGCGGATCCCGGACTACCTCGACCCTTGTTCCCCGGCTAAGAACGGCACCTTCCACCTGCCACGAGTGCCGCCCCTCCGAGCCGCCCCCCAGCTCTCCCCCGACAGAACTCGACGTCATCTCCTCAACCCTATCGGCTGGTCCGGACCCTTTCCCGGAACCTCATCCCCGGCCCAGCCGCCATCTTGGACCCTCCGCGACCAAGCCTCGTGGCCTCGGCCCGACCCCAGCTGCAGGCCCAGCAAAACCCCGACATCGAGGCACCACAAGCCAACCAGGGGGTAAAGAGACCGCTGGACAAGTCAATGGGGGAAGACGTTTCGATGGACCCCCATCAGCCTGGTTTCGATCGCCCCCAGCCTCCCTGGGTGCTGGCTCCACCCCCCTGCTGGGTGTCTGGACTCGCCCATCCCGGACCCTCCGACCTCCAAGTGCGAGGGTCCGGACATCAAAGGGCCCCAGCCCTATAACTGGGACAGCTCCAGAGCAGGAAGGCAGTTGTATCCTGGAGTCGAGAGACACCGAGACAAACTCATCTTCTTGCAACCATCCTTGGAGCCCTGCTGGCGCTGCCGCGGCTCATCTTCGTGAACCATCCTTGGAGTCCTGCTGGCGCTGCCGCGGCTCATCTTCGTGAACCATCCTTGGAGTCCTGCTGGCGCTGCCGCGGCTCATCTTCGTGAAACATCCTTGGAGTCCTGCTGGCACTGCCGCGGCTCATCTTCGTGAACCATCCTTGGAGCCCTGCTGGCGCTGCCGCGGCCCATACCAGAGAACCATCCAGCTCGAGGATTGAGAGCTGTGCGCCAAGCATCCCTGTACCAGACCAGTACTAAGACTGTCCCGCTACCCCCTTCCCACAGAGACTAAGCCTAAGAGGGATCCCCGTATCCCGTTCCTGCTGTATTACTGCCATAACCTGCTTAAAGAATACCTATAAAAGTGCTAAGAACCTATTCTTGTGTGGCGTCTATCTGTAGGGGGGTGGTTGCTCGTCCGTACGATCCGAGGAGAGGGCCCTCACCAGGAGGCCTCTCCCCCTTGCTCAGCCGACCCTCAGGTTTCCCGTCTAACATTGGTGGCCAGCGGCGCGATTCGAGCCGACGCAAATCGTACGGAGAGTAGCTCGCCCTACTACAGACGAAAGAACACGCAGCGACCATGATGACAAAAGAAGCCGGAACAACCGCGAAATTCCAGATGGAACGGCTGGAAGATTACAGTCACAAGGAATTAAAGCAATTCTGCATAGACTTGGGTATCGCTACCACAGGACTAAGTACCAAAGACGACCTCAAACAGGCCCTGCAGACTTGGGTGGAGACGGGAGCGTCGCCTCCACAAAACGAAAACATTACAATCACCGAGAACCTTGCAACCCCCGAGGAAGAGAGGAACCCGGGCCTCTCCCACGAGGAGGCCCGAGAACGAGAGAGGAGCCGGCTCCACGAGTTGGAACTGGCTAGACTAGGCTTAGATGGGGAACTGAAACTAGCAGAAAAAAAGATAGCCCTCGAACACCTACGATTACAGGGAGAACGGGAAGAGAAAAAAAGCCAGAGGGAGTTGGAGGAGAAGAAACTCGCGTACGCACACGAGCGCGGTTTGAAGGAACTAGAAATTAGGAAACAAAACAAGGACCTCGGCGTCTCCGAAAACCAAAGCTCCACTCCCTCTGTGGACACTAAGGTCCACATCCCCAAAGATGTCGTCCGAGAGTACTACAAGAACGACGACATCCAGCAATGGTTTAAGGCCTACGAAGTAGCTATGACCTCCCACCGGGTTCCGCGAAAAGACTGGGGGGCCGGGTTGTGGGGGAGATTCGTCAACGAGGGGAGAGATGCCCTGCTACAGCTCCCCGACACTGAAATTACCTCATACGAACATATGAAAGCCGCCCTCCTCACTCGCTATGGGCTCACCCCCGAGATGTACCGGCAGCGATTCAGAGCCTGCAAAAGGATCCCCGGTACCACCTGGGTAGAGTACGTGAACTTTTTTAGCAGAGCCCTAGAAGGGTGGATCAAGGGCAGCCAAGTCACCACCTACGAACAATTGTTCGATCTCATCGTATGGGAACACCTCTCCAATAACTGTTTCATCGAACTGAGGCAGCATCTCCTCGACAGCAAACTGACCGAGCCCCGGAAACTTGCCATTGAAGCGGATCGATGGGAGAGCACCCGGGTCCCCTGAAACTGGGCGGGAGATCAAGGCCGAGGATCACAGGGGTCCCATCGTCCGCGAGGAGGAGGAGGAGGCCAGGGCAGGGGACGAGACACCGCAACGATGCCTCTCCCTAGCACTCCCCCGTCCCTGGCCGGGAGAGGAAGTCCCCCAGTACGGCCGGGAACCCGCTCGAACGTTACCTGCCACAAATGCCAGCGACCCGGTCATTACACCAATGACCCCAACTGTCCGAGAAACCAACCATCCAACCCCACGGGTCCGCTAAACCGCCAGATCAACGCCGTCTCCCTAGGGGAGGAACAAGGCGAAGAAGAAGTCGAAGACTGTGAACAGTACCAGCCCGAGTGGGAACCCGCAGCCATGTCCCTGGTATGTCTGGGCGAAAGAGACATGATCCCACGGGCCCCCATCCCGGCCAATACGCAGAAGTACAGCCAGTGCGTCACCATTAATGGACACCGGCCGAAGCCCTCCGCGGCACGGGAGCCAGCGTAACGGCCGTCTGTTGCCATCTGGTGACCCCGGATCAAATCCTGCCCAATGTGCTATGCCCTGTACGATCTGCGGATAACTCCGAAAGCCTGTGCCAGATGGCCTGCGTCCCCTTTGAATGGGGGGGAGTGTCGGGCATGCTGAAGGTGACCGTCCGAGACAATGCCCCCGTGGACTGCCTCCTCGGGAACGACCTCGAGAGCTCCCCCTGGGCTGCCGTTGAGCGGAGGGAGCACCTGGGGATGCTTGGCCTCCTTGAATGGGTCTGTGCGACGACCCGATCCATGGCCGCCCGCGCCATCCCAGTCACCGAAGAACCCGAGTGGCCCGAACCTCCACCACCCGTAACCACTGAAGACACCGACCCGGAACCCGGCCCACCGGGGCCCAACGACGAAGAACCTGACCCGCTCCGCGACCTCCTGGAGCTGGCCCAGTGGCACCAAGAAGGTGGCCCCACTCAAGAACAGTTTCGCCAGGAACAAAAAACGTGTCCCTCCCTCGAGGGGATCCGACAGCAAGCCGCAGCCCAGAGCGCAGGGGATGCCTCGGGGGCTCACTGGATCTATTGGGACAATGAGCTTCTCTACAGTGAGCAGAAGATTGCCGAGCTAGGAGCCAGCCGGGTGCTGGTAGTCCCCCTCCGATTCAGAGACTTCCTCCTGAACTTGGCTCATGATGTACCTCTCGCCGGGCACCTGGGGCAGGACAAAACTTACAGCCGCCTGGTGACCCACTTCTACTGGCCCAAGATGAGGAACGATGTGATCAACCACTGCCGAGCCTGCCCCACCTGCCAGGCCAGCGGGAAGAGCGGCAGAAAACTAAAAGTCCCCCTGCAACCCTTTCCAGTCGTCAACACTCCCTTTGAGCGGGTAGGGATTGACATTGTGGGGCCCCTGGAGCCCCGGACATCACAAGGTCACCGGTTCATACTCGTCCTGGTGGACCATGCCACCCGCTATCCCGAAGCCATCCCTCTCCGGACCGTGACAGCGCCCGTGGTGGGCCGAGCCCTGATGGGGATCTTCTCGCGGGTGGGCTTCCCCCGAGAAGTCGTCAGTGATCGGGGTACGAACTTCATCTCAAGATACATGAAGTCCCTCTGGCAAGAGTGCGGGGTCACATACAAGTTCACGACCCCCTACCACCCGCAAGGGAACGGACTGGTTAAACGCTTCAATCGAACCCTCAAGGGGATGATCATGGGTCTGGAAGAACCCTTACGACGCCAATGGGACATGTTGCTACCCTGCCTCCTATTTGCCTACAGGGCGGTCCCACAGAAGTCCCTGGGGTTCAGCCCCTTCAAACTATTGTATGGGCACCCCGTCCGGGGTCCCCTAAGTCTGGTCAAAGAAGGATGGGAGGTGACCCCCCAGAGTGCTCCTCCTGATATGTACCAGTACCTCCTGACCCTCCGGAACCAGACTCGGCGGTTCAGGGAACTTGCCAAAGCCAACCTCGAAGCCAGCCAAGAAGACATGAAACCTTGGTATGATCAAAACGCCTCATCCATCGAGTTTGAGCCGGGACAACAGGTCTGGGTCATGTCCCCGGTCGAACCCTGCGCCCTCCAAGACAAATGGACGGGGCCCTTTAAAGTGGTGGAGCGCAAGGGCCCTGTCACCTACCTGGTGGACATGGAGTCCCCCAGGAACCCCCTCCGGGTCCTCCATGCCAATCGACTCAAGCCTCACTTTGTTCGCTCAGAACTTAGTCTCCTGATGGCTACCGACAGTGGGGCTGAAGAGGACTCCAAGCCCCTACCCGACCTCCTGAAGACCCTAGAGAAAGACGGCTCCGTGGAAGGAGTCAACCTCTCCTCCACCCTGACCCCAGCACAACGCCAAGGCTGCCAAGACTTATTACAGCAATTTGCCGATCTATTCTCTCTCACCCCCGGGGTCACCCCATGGTGTCTCCACGATGTCGACACCGGGGATAGCCCCCCTATCCGGCACCGGGCCTACTGAGTTCCCGATCGGGTGCGCGCCTGCATCCAGTCGGAAGTATCCAAGATGCTGGCTCTGGGAGTGATCGAGCCCTCCGACAGCCCCTGGGCCAGCCCGGTCGTGCTGGTCCCCAAGACCGCCGCCCCTGGCGTCGCCCCCGAACTCAGATTTTGTGTGGACTACCGGGGCTTGAACGCCGTCACCCGAACAGACGCTCACCCCATCCCTCGGGCTGATGAGCTGATCGACCGCCTGGGGGCCGCCCGCTACCTGAGCACCTTCGACCTAACTGCAGGCTACTGGCAGATCGGCCTCACCCCGGGCGCTGAAGAGCGATCCGCCTTCTCCACACCGGATAGCCACTACCACTTCAAGGTGATGCCCTTCGGGATGAAAAACGCCCCCACCACGTTCCAGAGACTAGTGAATAAGGTGCTGGCGGGGCTCGAGGAATTCAGCGCTGCCTACCTAGACGATATTGCGGTATACAGTCTCCACTGGGCCGAACACCTCCAACACCTCCATGAAGTCTTGGCCGCCCTCCGACGAGCAGGGCTAACAATAAAAACCAGCAAGTGCCAAATCGGCCAAGGGTCCGTGACCTACCTGGGGCACCAGGTGGGAAGTGGCCAGGTGGCCCCCCTCCAACCCAAGATCACCGCCATCCGGGCCTGGGAACCCCCGGTCACCCAAACAGAGGTTCGAGCCTTCCTGGGCCTCACAGGATATTACCGGCGCTTCGTGAAAGACTACAGCAGCATTGTGGGGCCCCTCACAGAACTCACATCAAAGAAACACCCACCGAAGGTACACTGGACACCGGAGTGTCAGGCCGCCTTTGAGACCCTCAAAACAGCAATGTGCACCGCCCCCGTGCTCCAAGCCCCCGACTACAGCCGGGAATTCATAGTACAGACCGATGCCTCCGATCACGGCGTCAGAGCAGTCTTCTCCCTAATCAATGCAGAGGGAGTTGACCAGCCAGTGGCCTTCATTAGCCGACGCCTGCTGGCCCGAGAACAACGCTGGAGCACCATTGAGCGGGAAGCCTTCGTCGTGGTGTGGGCCCTCAAGAAACTCCGGCCCTACCTCTTCGGCACCCACTTCCGGGTACAAACTGACCACCGACCTCTGCAATGGCCGATGCAGATGCGAGGGGAAAATCCGAAGCTGTTGCGTTGGTCCATCTCCCTGCAAGGGATGGACTTCACTGTGGAGCATCGCCCCGCCAACGACCACGCCAACGCAGACGGCCTGTCCCGCTTCTTCCGCCTCGGCGAGGAGAATACCCAAGACGATGGGTGACTCTCCCTGCCTTCAGCTGGGGGGGACGCATGTTGGACCTGGCCTCGTGGCCTGGTCCCACTCCTCCCGCATGGCGGATCCCGGACTACCTCGACCCTTGTTCCCCGGCTAAGAAGGGCACCTTCCGCCTGCCACGAGTGCCGCCCCTCCGAGCCGCCCCCAGGTCTCCCCCGACAGAACTCGACCTCATCTCCTCAACCCTATCGGCTGGTCCGGACCCTTTCCCGGAACCTCATCCCCGGCCCAGCCGCCATCATGGACCCTCCGCGACCAGGCCTCGTGGCCTCGGCCCGACCCCAGCTGCAGGCCCAGCAAAACCCCGATATCGAGGCACCACAAGCCAACCAGGGGGTAAAGAGACCGCTGGACAAGTCAATGGGGGGAGACGTTTCGATGGACCCCCATCAGCCTGGTTTCGATCGCCCCCAGCCTCCCTGGGCGCTGGCTCCACCCCCCTGCTGGGTGTCTGGACTCGCCCATCCCGGACCCTCCGACCTCCAAGTGCGAGGGTCCGGACATCAAAGGGCCCCAGCCCTATAACTGGGACAGCTCCAGAGCAGGAAGACAGTTGTATCCTGGAGTCGAGAGACACCGAGACGAACTCATCTTCTTGCAACCATCCTTGGAGCCCTGCTGGCGCTGCCGCGGCTCATCTTCGTGAACCATCCTTGGAGTCCTGCTGGCGCTGCCGCGCCTCATCTTCGTGAACCATCCTTGGAGTCCTGCTGGCGCTGCCGCGGCTCATCTTCGTGAACCATCCTTGGAGTCCTGCTGGCGCTGCCGCGCCTCATCTTCGTGAACCATCCTTGGAGTCCTGCTGGCGCTGCCGCGGCTCATCTTCGTGAACCATCCTTGGAGCCCTGCTGGCGCTGCCGCGGCTCATCTTCGTGAAACATCCTTGGAGTCCTGCTGGCACTGCCGCGCCTCATCTTCGTGAACCATCCTTGGAGTCCTGCTGGCGCTGCCACGGCTCATCTTCGTGAACCATCCTTGGAGCCCTGCTGGCGCTGCCGCGGCCCATACCAGAGACCCATCCAGCTGGTGGATTGAGAGCTGTGCGTCAAGCATCCCTGTACCAGACCGGTACTAAGACTGTCCCACTACCCCCTTCCCACAGAGACTAAGCCTTAGAGGGATCCCCGTATCCCGTTCCTGCTGTATTACTGCCATAACCTGCTTAAAGAATACCTATAAAAGTGCTAAGAACCTATTCTTGTGTGGCGTCTGTCTGTAGGGGGGTGGTTGCTCGTCCGTACGATCCGAGGAGAGGGCCCTCACCAGGAGGCCTCTCCCCCTTGCTCGGCCGACCCTCAGGTTTCCCGTCTAACACTGGGGGAGAAGCTGGCTCCCATGGCGACACCCCTAAGTTGTTTGAACAGTAGGTTATTGAACATAAATATATTGTTGGTGAGACAGAACTCTACCATTTCAATGAGCATTTTTTTGTGCTTCTGCATATTACCCATCGATTGTTCCAAATAGTAGTCAAGTGCCTTCAAACCGTCAGTGTGGATAATGCTCGTATATAAGGAACTGACATCTAGTGCCATTAACAAATATCCTGGTTCCCATTTGAGGTCTTTAAGTTTCCGTAGAAAGTCACTAGTATCACCAATATATGACGGTAAGGTACCGACATGTCTCTGTAAAAAAAAGTCCACATATTGACACACATGTTCCAAACAACCCTTCCTGGCTGAAATAATTGGACGCCCTGGTGGACTAATAGGGTCCTTGTGAAGTTTGGGTAAAAAGTATATGGTAGGCACCACAGGAAAAGAGTTTTTTAAAAATTTGAACTCTTGGTTAGTTATAAGGCCATCAGATTTCCAGTGTAAAAGTTTCTTATTAAATGTTTCATACATTTTTTTCAAATCTGTAGAATTACACCTCATATAACAATTTTTGTCATGGAGTTGGTTAAATACCTCCTTAGTGTACATTTCCTTAGTTAGTAGCACAATGTTGCCGCCTTTGTCTGATGGTCTAACAACGATCTTATTGTTCTTTTTAAGCTTGGAAATTAGAGAAAAGTATTCCATACGTTCTTTGTTGTATCTTTTTTTCTTTTTGTTTGTGTTGACATTTAGAATTTTTATTTGTTCAGTGACTTGATTGTGAAAAAGGTCAATGGCGTCCTTCATCATAATAGGATTAAACGTTGATTTAGGTCGAAATGGAGTGAGAGGACCTCTGATGTTGATGGTCTCCATGTTGGCAGACTCACTGTTGTCTCTGGGGTCAAATACACTCCTTTCTGTTCCTGATGAATCATCATCCCATAATTCCTGGATCTCATATTGTAGGCTGCTCCCTATTTGAGTGTCAGTTTGGGAGATTGAGGTGTCCGTGCTAGCCGAGATCGAAATATTCAAATCACTTTTTTTATTTAAAATATGGTATTTTTGCAATTTCAGTTTTCTCGTGCCCTTAAATATGTCAAGGCGTGTTTTCGCATAGTTGAAGTCATTTGCAGGGCAATATGTCAGTCCCAGACTTAATATATTCTTTTCTTTGTCACTCAACAGAGTTTTGGATAGGTTTACGATTGTTTTGTTACTGCTCCCAGTCATTTCAATTGTTACTTGGGCTTCCCTCTCCAGTTTCCTCTTTTGTTGTAACCTGTTTTTGTTACGTTTTGCTTTGCATCTTTGTTTGCGTTTCTGGTTTTTGTTTGATCGTAGTTCACCCGTTTTATGCGTGGTCTCAATGTTGATTTTCGAGCCTCGCATAAAAAAGCCAATTCATCGTCTAGATTACGAATTGGGTCTGTTACCTCCACATTATCCCTTGCTTCTGGGTCACTTTCAGCCCCTGAACTAAGACTGGTAAGTGAGGTACTTGATGACCCTGCTTCATCTCTATCGGGTCTTACAGTGACTTGAGTATCTTTTATTGTTTTTTTATTTTTTCTTAGCACCTCACATTTACGAGAAAAGGTGAAGATTTAGCAGGTCTCATAATCGGTTTTATCCCGGAAGAACTTATATGTTTTGCGTTCCTTTATTTTTTCTTCCTCTTTTTTAAGTCTTGACTTCATTTCTGATCGTAATTTTGTTTCCTCATCAGGCTGGTTCAAGGCTTCGATTTCCTCATTTATTTTGTCAATTTCCTCTAGTAGTTTAGCACGGTCGATTTCTGTATACTCTATTAGAATTTTCATGAGACGTTTAGACGAGTGGAGGTTACAAAAAGATATGACAAAGTGTCCATTGATAAAATGTCTAAAATTAGGTTATATGATGATGATAGTATGCTCTTTTTAAAGCCAGAACTTGAGATTCAGCAAACAGTATTCTTGCACTATTTCAGTTGCTGGGAGGATACAGGATAAATGCATTGAAAATTGAGGGTTGTAATTACAGTACAGACAGTTTAACTTCAGAGCTATGGTCCCTGATCAACTCAAGGCCAAAAAGATATATATATATATATATATATATATATATATATATATATATATATATATATATATACATACATACATACATACATACATACATACATATATATATATATATATATATATATATATTCCAGCAAAAGTTTTGGCGCAAAGCTGCAGTGGCCACTTCCAGCGGCGGGCCCAGGACGGGATCGCCAGTCCCTTCACACACCAACCAACTCGTTCACAATCCTCAAGAACGACGTCCAGGCCACAAGTAGTTTTCAAAACTGGATTTATTCACAGCCCTACTCTTTAGTTTTCAAAACTGGATTTATTCACAGCCCTACTCGACGCGTTTCGGGAATTGCCTTCCCTTTCTCACGAGTACAAGAGTCTGTTTGCATCCATTATTTAAAGTAAATCACGTGATCGTGTTGAAAAAATAGACATAGCCAACAGACTACCACAACATCATACGTCTGGAGCTATGTAATACATTCATTTTTCAGCAATGTGTGGCATTAAGTAAATTCAGTGTTATCTGAGTAGGGCTGTGAATAAATCCAGTTTTGAAAACTACTTGTGGCCTGGACGTCGTTCTTGAGGATTGTGAACGAGTTGCTTACCCCGGCACAGGAGGTGAGCTGCCTATGCGAGAACCGAAGAGACACCCTGCGCTCAAGCTCACAATCGAAGGCCCCACAAGGAAACAGAGGGCAAACAGGAAACGGGCAGAACGCCGTAAATGCAGCAAAAACAGGGGGAGAAAGAAAAACAAACAGGGGCAGATGGAACAAGAAACGGGGACAGGCATCTGCGCCCCCTCAGTAATCAATCTAACAGATACAGCCCTAACAGCAAAAGAAACTTCCATCCTGTCTCTGGGGCTTTCATACTGCCCCCCTAGGGACTTCAATTACGCTGACACACGGATGGATGTTTTTAGATATGTTAGGAAGCTTAAATTGAATAAATTCCATCGCCTACGTCCGTACAGAAAACCCAAAGCCACAGCTCCAACAAGGCCCTCACTATTGACTGCAGGTGAGGGAGCGGCACTGCAAGAAATATGGGAGTTACAATGTGAAAGTACGGACATGCCTTTGGGTACTGATGAAGCCACGGGTAGTGGGATCAGTACTACCCCATTCAAACCAAAGTCCACCTTCCTGCCTGTATCGACTCATGACAACTTGGACGTATATCACGAGCTCATCATAGGAGACTTGAAAAAACTATACATTGCTTCGAATAAAAAGGAAACAGTCATCAACAGACAAAATCAATGCTATCACAACCTGGTCAAGAAATTGAAAGCTGATGATAAAATCATTATCAAGCCGGCCGATAAAGGAGGCAATATTGTTCTCTGGAAATGTGAGGAGTACATCAAAGAGGCTGAGCAACAATTGGGTGATGTGGATTGCTACAAAAAGAGTAATTTGCCCACCATCAGAGCGGCATGGAATGACCAGAACTCAAAACTAATGGCATGGCGAAGCAGTGGATTAATCTCGTTTGATGAATACAAATACTTGAAAAAAGACCATCCAGTCATCCCTAGCTTCTACCTCCTGCCCAAGGTGCACAAGGATGCCCGTGTGCCCCCTGGAAGGCCAATAATATCGGCCATAGATAGCTCCACGGAAAATATTTCCCGCTATATTGACTACTTCCTACAAGAATGGGTAAAGAACTTGGGCTCTTATGTTAGAGACACCACTGACTTTTTATGCAAATTGGCCTCAATTACCTGGGATGACGAACTGCTGCTTATCACCATGGATGTTACCTCGCTGTATACATCAATTCGACACTGCGATGGTATAAAAGCGGCTGAACACTACCTTAACAAACGCCCCATTGAGTGTGTACAACACAACAAGATGATTGTTGGGATGTTGAAAATATGTTTGGAACAGAACTTTTTTATTTTCAATAATCAAATATACCAGCAACTAAGAGGGGTGGCTATGGGGGCCTGCTTCTCCCCCAGCTTCGCTTGTCTACATATGGGGCTGTGGGAGGAGCGGGTCCTCATGGACCAACACAAAGAGACTGTGTGTAACAAGGTAATGCTTTACTTAAGGTATATTGATGATCTGTTCATGATCTGGAGGGGGTCGCCTGAAGAGGCAACAGAATTTGTGAAAGAACTCAACACGAACAATTTAAACCTTCAATTCACATCACATATCGATAAAGAAAAGGTTACTTTCTTAGATGTGGAGGTTTATGTCAGGGACAACACTCTGCAAACTAAATTGCACAGGAAACTGACTGCTGGTAATACAGTCCTACATGCCAGCAGCCAGCACCCCCAACACCTAATCCGTAGCATCCCCTATGGGGAGATGCTAAGATTACGGAGAATCTGTAGCTCTGACTTGGAATGTGATCTGGCTCAACAAGCCAGCAAAGCCAGGTTCTTGAAGAGGGGATACAGCAGTACTCTAATAGATGGAGCGATTAGACGTACTAAAAAAACAACAAGGGCGGAAGCCCTAGTGCCCAAGGTCAGACCTATTGCAGAGAATTCTAGCAATGAGCTAATCCAATCGAGAGCCATTGTTACTTATAGTAACCAACATTCCCAGATTCGGAAAATTCTGAATAAAAACTGGAATCTGGTGAAGGGTGACCCAGTCAGAGGCAGCCTTGTACCGGACAAACCCAGTCTCACCTTCCGTAGATCCCCCAGCCTAGCCAGTGCACTAGTCAGTAACACACTAGAACCCACTAAATCCTGGATGGATCACATTACGGGTTTCAAGAAGTGCCTAACGTGTAAAGCCTGTCGCCACGGGATTAACAAGACACAGGTCTCACGTCCTTTCTCAGAGAAGCCCTTTGTGATTAACAAAAGACTCACTTGTAAGACAGAATACGTTGTCTATGTCTTGCAATGCCCTTGTGGACTACAATATGTGGGCAGTACACGCCCACCAGCCCACAAGCGCATTCTACAACATCTCAGGGCAATTTCTGGAAAGGACCAAGCCTACCCGGTGGCTAGGCACTTCGAAACAGTACATAGTAGTGACCCCAGTGGCCTTCAGTACTTTCTTGTTGACTCAGTTCTGCCTCTGAAAAGAGGGGGAAATCGGGACGCTAAATTGCGCCTGCTGGAAACAAGATTTATTCTCGAGTTCAACACGAAGAACCCTGGAGGTTTGAACGTTAGCGAGGACTTATACACCTGTCTCTAGTAGTTGTTGTTAACCTGCTGATAGTCATTTTGCACTTTAATGTACCTTAATTTTTTATCTGATTTATTGTGGGTTTCTAAACAGCTCCCCCTAAAAGGATCTCGTTCTTTGACTCTGCTACTTTCTGTTAACTGTAGTATGTTTTTAATATTAGCATGAGCACCTTTCACTTTATAACAATTTTTGATCTGCAGTAACCTTAAAAGGATAATTTAATAGTGCGTCACTATATTGGATTTATGAGTATGTGCAGTGTTGGGTTATGCCCACTTGGGCGTGATTTTCTTAACAGTGTAACCAACATATTACTCTAGTACTGAATGAAAGTGATAAATTTGGGTCCATATAGCCATACAAATGTGCATATGAAGAAGGGATGTCTATTTAGACCGAGATGTGTATATATATGAAGTTGAAAGAATTTCTGCAACAGAAGTGAAAAAATTTTAAACCATGTATATATATGAATTCATTTATTTATATGCAGTTTTTGGGATTAATACATGCTTCATATATGTATTTATATGCCTTAGAACCCGTAGGGCACTATGCCCTTTATCCTTCGTTAAACCTAGTGGAGTATGTTTTCACTGTTTACTAGAATGTGACACGCACAGCTGTACTCAATTAAGCACTAGCACTTTAAATTCCCTTGTTTGTGTCCATGGCACCTATGTGATCAAGCCTCTTTTGAGGTGAAACGCGTCATGGTGGAATTGCAGGCTGTAACTCTTGGCACAGAATAAATGCACTGAAGAAACTGCACCTACTTTGTGGTCTCGCTCTTTTTCGTTGTTCTGCAGGGGAAGCAGAAGCTAAAACGACGACTTTTGGAGATATATATATATATATCTTTTTGGCCTTGAGTTGATCAGGGACCATAGCTCTGATATATATATATATTGATCTGCAATCTGCCACTGAAGAAAGGACTTTTGTATCCTGAAACGCGTCTGGCAAAGAAATTAAACTGAGAAGCCTGTAGCTTTGCGCAATGACTGCTGGCAAGTGTGCGATTTTATTAAAATGAACTTTATCAAGCTTCCTGTGGCCTTCCTTTTAGTGCTTCCTGGAGTGTTGGATGTTTGGGGCTTGGCACGCCTTACGAGGAAGGCTCACTGCACTCTGCGGGTCTGTTCAGGCTTCCACTGTGAGCCCAGAAATATCAGGAGGAAGCAGTACAGGCTGCATATCAGGGCTGCAGCTTGTACTAAGTTCGCAATTGAACACTTTAAAGCAGGACAGTCAAAGCACTAAGCACAGTGCATCGATCCACTTGGAAGTTATTTCTGCTTTATTTTAGGAGTGAACAGCGCACCCACTTGGGATCAATTGACTACAAACACCAGGATGCAGTGGGAGTGCAACGCCCACAGGGGCAGGTGTTTTAAATTGGAAATTTTCAGCGCGAGGTTTCACTTCTGCAATCTGCCACTGAAGAAAGGACTTTTGTATCCTGAAACGCGTCTTGCACAGAAATTAAACTGAGAAGCCTGTATATATATATATATATATCTATCAAACAAGGAACTCAGACCACCACAGCAACTCAGGCAAGGTACGCTTTTATTTACGTTTCTCCCACAGCCTGCGACGACGCGTTTCGGGCTTCACGAGCCCTTGATCACATTCAGCTTACTACACATCTTAGCCACTTTTTATGTATCTTAAACACCGTGCACGCCCCCTCGCTTGCGTGGAATTCTGTTCATGTGACTATAAAATGGAACAACAGACATTCGTGTTTGTTGTACTACGTAAACAGTGTATATATGCTTGAATGCTCATAAATATTTCACGATAAATCGCTGGCATATGAACGTTTGTTTCAAACAAAATCACAATAGACAAGCATTGCGATGTACATACGGAATTGCATAAAAAATAAACAGGATAAATCCCAAATTAATGTATCGCGTAGATGTGCGATTAGATTGTCCAATGTGACTAATAAGTCATTATGTTTACAACGTATTCCTTATTAATAAATGACAGTTATTCCACTGGATCGCAATTGTTAGCATGACTAACAAAGTGCTTAAGTGCCTGTTGTCTACAACTAGTGCAAATACTACAATAAAGTGCCATCCTATATGTGCAACAGTGCATAGATAATAAATATAAAGTGTGATATGTGCATTTACAATAACACGGTTGATAACATAATATATATATATATGTATATATATATATATTCACTGAAAAAAACATAGGTTATAGACCATATATAGTTAGGAATTCGCATTTACAAAACCTTATTTTACTCACACAAAACCATTGAAATTCCATATATAGTTAGTTGCACTAACTATATATCGCGCACCCGCAATCCACTGCTGATGATGTCACATATTACATCATTCATGACATGGTCAGTGACATCACTGATGACATCACTGATGACATCTCAAATGACATCACTGATGACATCTCAAATGACATCACTGATGACATCACTGATGACATCTCATTTGAGATTACTGATCACAACACTGATGATATCATTCATGTGATAATACGATGAACCTCTTCAGACTCTAATATAACCTTAGATACAATCAGTGTAAACAGACACTCACAGACTGTCACTCATCCATGGAGTTACTCACACACCTAGTCAGTCATGCAAAGAATCAATCACACCTCCATTTCCTCAACTATACAGTTATACAAACTTTACTTATTCAAACATATACTAACACATATTTACTCTCTTATACAATCCCTGATACAAGTTCACAATGATCCATACAGCCACTCACACATTCACTGGCTCTTATGCACAGTTATTTATATATGTCAACTCTCACATGTACTGTGTTTTACATATGTACTTACTTTGACATGTAGCACTGAGATATCCATTCACTCACCAATACACTCATGCACACAGTCAACCGCCCATACAGCTGTTTCCACATGCACTTTTGAAACCATACATCTAGTGAATCAACTGCTCACACATCTATGCACAGAGTCATACACCTCCCAGCCACCCACACACACACTCAGTCTCCCATACAAATACTTGGGCAACCAATCAATAACCCATATAGTTACTCATATAGCTACTTATCAACACATGCAACAGTTTACAGAACAACAGACATAATGATGCACAAATTAAGACAGTTTAGTCACTAACCCATGCACTCAGTGAGACACATTTAATCACTCACTCATACAGTCAGTCATGCACCTACTAAATCCTTCATCCAGACACTTATACATCCACTCATTCTTCAATATGTAAGACATATTTTAACTTTACAGAAACATACAGTCACTGGATGTTGTCATCAGTGATGTCATCAGTGATGTCATTTGAGATGTCATCAGTGATGTCATCAGTGATGTCACTGACCATGTCATGAATGATGTAATATGTGACATCATCAGCAGTGGATTGCGGGTGCGCGATATATAGTTAGTGCAACTAACTATATATGGAATTTCAATGGTTTTGTGTGAGTAAAATAAGGTTTTGTAAATGCGAATTCCTAACTATATATGGTCTATAACCTATGGTTTTTTCAGTGAATTTTCAAGGTTTTGTAAATGCTAATTCCTAACTATATATGGTCTATAACCTATGGTTTTTTCAGTGAATTTTCAAGGTTGTGTAAATGCTAATTCCTAACTATATATGGTCTATAGCCTATGGTTTTTTCAGTGAATATATATATATATATACATACATATATAAACATATATCATCTGTATATCTATATAAATACAAACATAAATGCATGCATACATATACTTATATGCATACAGATGCATGTTATTTACATGAAAGTTGAAAAAACACTAATAAAAGCAAAGCTAAAAAGCCACCTCATTACAAACAGAATGGCTTTAACTTAAACGAGGGCGAGATCTATTGCATTTTCAATGCTTGTTTACTTTGGTTCCATCAAGAAGGCATTCAGATGTGTCACACATTTGCCATAAATTCTGAATGTTAGCACTCTAGTTGCACATTAGATCACTGTAGTAAAGCTACTGCTCACCAGGGACGTCTGCTGCTGGTATTCAAAGTGCATGTTTCAGTCTGCATGTCAGAATTTTTTTAATGAAATAGAAGAGGATTTGAGAAGTCACTCAAAATGATCCCTAATTTTTCTTTCTGAAGCACTAATCATACTTTCTATGGCAAAATTAACCCCCTCATGTTGTTCCTTTTTAAATTGAGTGTTTTCAGACTTACCACTTCATTCCAATCAAGATGGCTTCTGGTGTGCCATACTTTTGTCATAAGTAAGACTGTTAGCGCTCTAGTTGTTCTTTAGAACACTCTGGGACATTCTGTCATTGGGCTATACTTGGGGTACATCTGGGTGATATTTGGGCTACATTTAGGCTCTTTTGTCTCTGGTGGCCATCTTGGGAGACTGTATGTCAGACTTTTTTAATGAAATTGGAGAGGGTTTGAGAAGTCACTCAAAATGTGCCCTAATTTTTCTTTCTGCAGCACTAATCATAATTCATATGGCAAAATATACCCCCTCATTTTGTTCCTTTTTAAATTAAATGTTTTAAGAGTTACCACTTTATTCCAATCAAGATGGCTTCAGGTGTGCCATACCTTTGTAATAAGTAGGACTGTTAGCGCTCTAGTTGTTCTTTAGAACACTCTGGGACATTCTGTCATTGGGCTATACTTGGGCTACATCTGGGTGATATTTAGGCTACATTTGGGCTCTTTTGTCTCTGGTGGCCATTTTGGGAGACTGCATGTCAGAATTTTTTAATGAAATAGAAGAGGATTTGAAAAGTCACTCAAAATGTGCCCTAATTTTTCTTTCTGCAGCACTAATAATACCTTCTATTGCATAATATACCCCCTCATTTTGTTCCTTTTTAAATAAATTTTTTTAAGAGTTACCACTTTATTCCCATCACGATGGCTCCAGGTGTGCTATACCTTTGTAATAAGTAGGACTGTTAGCGCTCTAGTTGTTCTTTAGAACACTCTGGGACATTCTGTCATTGGGCTATACTTGGGCTACATCTGGGTGATATTTGGGCTACATTTGGGCTCTTTTGTCTCTGGTGGCCATTTTGGGAGACTGCATGTCAGAATGTTTTAATGAAATAGAAAAGGATTTGAGAAGTCACTCAAAATGTGCCCTAATTTTTCATTCTGCAGCACTAATCATACTTTCTATGGCAAAATATACCCCCTCATGTTGTTTCTTTTTAAATTAAATGTTTTAAGAGTTACCACGTTATTCCAATCAAGATGGCTTCAGGTGTGCCATACCTTTGTAATAAGTAGGACTGTTAGCGCTCTAGTTGTTCTTTAGAACACTCTGGGACATTCTGTCATTGGGCTATACTTGGGCTACATCTGGGTGATATTTGGGCTACATTTGGGCTCTTTTGTCTCTGGTGGCCATTTTGGGAGACTGCATGTCAGAATGTTTTAATGAAATAGAAAAGGATTTGAGAAGTCACTCAAAATGTGCCCTAATTTTTCATTCTGCAGCACTAATCATACTTTCTATGGCAAAATATACCCCCTCATGTTGTTTCTTTTTAAATTAAATGTTTTAAGAGTTACCACTTTATTCCAATCAAGATGGCTTCAGGTGTGCCATACCTTTGTAATAAGTAGGACTGTTAGCGCTCTAGTTGTTCTTTAGAACACTCTAGGAGGCTGCAGTAGAACACAAAGGAATCAACTGACAGTCTCTGTCCTTGTTGGATGTACATGTTTTACTGAGAATGTCAGACTTCATTTTTACATGACTGAGAAAGATAATGTGAATTTACAGAAAATATGCTTTCAGTTTAGCTTATAGATCCCCTTCCAAACCACTGTGGGAAAATCATGAGATATTAGTTTTCTTTCAAAAAATATTCATGATATCACAGCAGAAGGTTTTTTCACATGGTAAAATCACCTTAGAACCCACCACAATTCCTAAAACGAGTATGGTACCATCAACAAATGATTTATAATGTAACTAAAGTCCTAAAACCCTCTATTAACTACAATGCTTTTTAATGAGGTGCTATCATGTATATTGGTCCCAAGATGGCTGCCAACACTTCTTGGATGAAGTGCTGACAGCCAATCAGATCAGATGTGTGGTTAGGCTCCGCCCAGATATATATCTTTTTTTGAACCTAAATTACTCAAAATCCACTGGAGCACATATATTGAGACCTAGCAAAGGCACATCGGGCTAACAGTCCCTACAATTTTGCCAAGTTTTGTGCAAATCCATTCAGCCGTTCGAGCTAAAAGTGAGGCCAACCGCCCTATGGAAATTAACATGGGAAAAACGCGTTTTGGGCCCCCCTTTTTTCTCGGCCCCCCCTTGATGAAACCCCCCCAAATTGTCAGGGGCTGCTCAGAAACAAAATATTCAATTTTCCTGAAAATTTCAGCCAATTCCGTCCACAAACGCCAAAGTTATTAGACATAGAATTTTCAAAAATCCCATAGAGAAAAAATCCTAACTATATATACCTACTGGCGACCGCCAGTAGGTAATATATATATATATATATATATATATATATATATATATATATATCGTAGGTAGTTATAGTTAGGACCTAGTTTCCATAGGAAATCCACACTATTCTATTTGGAATAACTTTGGCGCCGGTCAATTAATCTATGTCAGACCTCCGGACCACACGCAGTCCATTATGGCCACTCTGTTTTGTAAAGGTTCTCCCCAGAGCAGGAGAACAAGACCAAGAACCAACGATTGGGCGTCCGTCCGGAAACGGAATTCCAAGATGGCCGCCACTTTCGAGATCGACGCGGCGGTCTAGTGTATTTCCCCGCAGGTGCTCGGAAGCAAGCTGAAGTGCTCGCGCCGAGCCTAATGCTCACTTCACCGTGGATTTGGAAGAGTATGCACCCGATTTAAGAACCAGAGTCAAAGTTAGTTTTTCGCCGGGTTTTCGTCCGGTTTCGTCCGCTGCTTTTGTCGGGAGTAGCGTTAGGTCCTGTTCAAGATTATCCTTTCCGTGTATCTACAGAGCTAGCGGTGGCGTTTTCTGAGGAGATTAAGAGTCGGCGTTCCTCCCTCAGCAGGCGCGCCTCAGCACATCGGCGACTTGACGTCGTCTCAATTCCTTGATGAGTACTACCAAAGAAATTCAGAAGGATAAAGAGAAGACAGAGCTAAGTGAAAAAGAAACAGAAAACTGTGGTGATGATATGTTGTGGTTATAAGGGACATTGTATATAATAAAATGATAAGGAAGTTACTTACCATAGTACAGCTAGAATCCAGTGGACACTGTAATATAAGAAAGAAGAAAATATAGTTAATAGTAGAAATAGTACAGCTTGGATGTAAACACACAAAATACAGTGAAGGAAACAAAATGAGAATTAAATAGAAGATAGAAAGACTAACTTGAGGAAGTAATTGGAAAGGCATAGACAGAAAATATTGAGCAAATAGTTAAGGAAGGAAACTAGTTAAAAGAAATCTCTTGTTATTCTTTAATAGGCATTACTGAGTTGAGAAAAGATAGAATGAAATGAACAAATTAAGAATAATCAGGAGAGAAGCACAGTGCTTGGAACTAAGGGTAGGTGAAAGAGAAGTTTAAAGGATAGAATCAAGAACAGATTAGAAAGGAATAACAGTCAATAATTCTTGTGTTTAATGTTTAGATTCTCTCATAAGAAAAGTCTGCTGGTCTGACGACGAAGACAGAGGACAAGAGAGAGCCAGGTTCCAGGACCAGTCTCTTCTTAGTTTATTATTTTATCCACTCCCCCTTCCCCCGTGGGGTGACTTGGAGTCTAGATAAATACTGAATCTCCGAGGCATCCTTGAGGGGGAGTTGGGAACAAGCATCTCTGTTCCTGTGCAAGCTTGGGTAAGAAAATTCTTTGGTGTCTGACAATCTTCGCGAAATTCTCTAAGAAAATGGCCTGCTCCACTCCGCTCCTTCCCTGAAAGTTTGGGGGTGATTTGTGAAGTGAGGGCAGAGAAAAAAGGGGTGTCCCAAAACGTGTTTTCTGTATGCAATTTTCCATAGGGACCTTTAAGACGGGCTACAGCCCGAACTGCTGAACGGAATTACACCAAATTTGGCAAAAAGGTAGAGTTTGGTTCGCAGATTACGCTTTTTGTTAAATGGTGTAAATCTGTTCAGTAGTTTCTGAGAAAATCAAAAGTAAAATCATAGATATATCTATAGACGAAGTATGGTATGAGTACTGTCCAAGGATAGTGTGCGTACCATAATACCATTACACGCACGAGCTGCATGCTAATTGGCTGTCGACTGTCTGTCAACACTCCAAACCAGGAAGTGTTGGCTGCCATCTTGTGCCTCGGTAGAACCGAGACACAAGAAAGCAGCAAAAGAAACGCAAAAAACATGGAAAGGGGGCAGGGTAGAAACACCCTGACCCCGTAGTACTGCCCAGGGGGTCCCACAAGGACCCCCTAGGCAGAAAACATTTAAAATAAATAATAAATTGCGGTATATGCATAAGGTACGTGTATGCTGTGAAAAAGAAGAAAAAAAAATGAAGCCCGCTTTATTGTTAATTAGCCCCCGGGGGGGGCAAATCCCAAGGGGAATGTTTTTATTTATAATGGGTGGCCCAGAGGGGGTCCATTTCTCTGACCAGGCCTTGGCCGAAATCCTCTGTAATGAGATAACCAGACAAGAGGTACACCCTTGTCGTACATCATGGCCAAGACCTGGAAAGAACTCACTCTCAGCAGCAGATGAACCCCCACACTGAAAGCATTCAGGAAGAGCTATAACATCTGCCTTTTCGAATGACGAAAGCTGCACAAATCCCCCCACATACTCCCCCAGCGCCTGGAAATCCTCACAGGTGAATAGTGAGGTCTATACATCTCTAATTTATTAATTCATACGCCACCACAGTTTGTGTTTGAGTGTTATGATCACCATAGCTGCCCCCCTCCCAATATTTAAAAGCCCCGGGGGAAGGTGTAAATGAATCGAGACTGAATACGTTGGTACAGCCAGCTGTGCTTACGCTACCAGGAAAACACAACAACACTACTGTGAGGACACAGACTCTCTGGAGGCACAATCGGGGCACCTTTCCCCTCACTGTTCTCCCCTTCTATATTTGCAGAACGTTCCCGGGGAGTACGGTCCCTTTAATTCCTATGCCTGGGCCGGTCATGTGATGGGGTCACATGGTTCAAGCGTTGTGAAAACGGAAGATGCCGAGGAAGAAGTTCATTCGTTGGGACCCGCTTGTGAGGAGCAGACGCTGGTGACGATCTTTGAAGTGCTGCCTTGGAACAACGCCACGTCGTCGCGGGAGGACAAGGAACCAGCTGCTGGCGAGGAAGCTTCACTGCAGGAGGAGAGAACGGACGACCGACGAGAAGGGCAGCCAGACCCTAGCTGGCAACGCGCCGCCACGGCCCAGGAGAAGGGACGTGGCTCAACAAGGTACGAGGACGCCTTGGGCTGATGCTGGGAGGGGACCAGGTTGAGCGGAAGGGTGGGGGTGGTAAGGGTGAGCAAGCCTAGAGCGAGTTACCCGCTGCAGGAGCGCTCACACACACTGGTGACGGTAGTGGTGGCTTTCCCTACACTCCCCCGGCACACCCGCGACATTTAAAGGAAGGAGAACCCCTTCCTGACCATTCTTTTCTTTTTCTTCTTTCCCTGTGGTCCAACTCAACATACCGCGGAGCACCAACCAAGTCCACTGAACGGAGGGGCTGCCACAAGACACGGAGGTATCCCCAATAATCCCAGGAAAGAAGCGGACTGCGACTCCCATAATACCTTGCAGGGGGGACCAATTGCAGACACTCTAGAAGCCCTATGGGAAGAACATTTCCCTGTTTTCTTCGAATTTTTTTGTTTTCGCCCCAATAAAACTTAGGGGCAGATTAGGATTGCGGTTTTTCCGCATCCTCGGGGCCGGCGGGAGCCACCGCCGGCCCAGAGGATGCGGAAAAACCGCAGCGGACTGACCAAAGACCCACCGCCACATTAGGATGGCTGGTGGGTCCTGGTTTCCGTCCGCAGCTTTTCCGCCGCAGTTGGCTTACAACCGCGGCGGAAAAGCTCTAATATGGTGACGGTGTCTCTCAGACACCGTCAGCCATATTAGGATGGGCTGTCAAATATGCTTTTCTGCGGCGGGTTTTCCGCTGTGGAAAAGCATATGGATCTTCACTGCGGGGGCCCGTTGCGGGCCCCCTAGGTGAAGGGGGGTGGGGGGTGCACATGGGGGGTACCTATGGTACCCCCTGCATTTGTATGCAGAAAGCGGCAGGCACCGCACGGTGCCTGCCTCTTTCTGCATGCAAATGCAATGACTGCATTTTTAACATTGCCGCGGGTGCAGCTTGAAGCCGCACCCGCCGCAATGTTAAAAATAGAGGATGTGACCGCCAGGGTGGCGGTCACATCCTAATCGTACAGGAGGGGACTCCGCAGCCCATGCCGACGTCCCCTCCTCCTCAGTGATCGGGGACGGACGCAAGTCCGTCCGCGATCATAATCGGCCCCTTAGTTTGGTGAACAGCACCCTATCTTGTCCTGGTCTGCTTCTCGCCCACGTTACAACTACATTGCCCAGATTTCCATTGTAGTGATTTCTTAGTTCCAGGTCTAGTTGTCGGATCGGCACACACACTCCCTCATGTCTGGTATACACCCACACCACACCCATCCAGCGCTTCCGTCACTACACACGTGACCCTATAAAAAAGACGGAGCGTACAATGGCCCAACGGTCCCGTCAACTCCTCATGTCCTTCTGGAGCCGGCATTGCTTTTACACATGGGGAGATGCTAAGTTGCATGTGGAAATGCAAATCTTGCTTGGATTTTGAAAGTGAGAACAGATTTCTCTGCTGTGTCTTTCAAATTTCAGACTAAGTTTGCTATGGGAGCGCCGGAGCCGTAAGACTTCCCCCTCTCATAGCAAACAGCAGTGCACCGGGGGTAGGCACCCCGGGACACTGCAGGAACCGGCTCTTGGCGTGGCGGTCACCAGGGCTCTCGAGGGCACCAGGTGGAGGGCCACCGAGCCCCTGTCACATAATACAGATATCTCCGGGGGTGGTTGTTCCGGGGTTTGAGGTCCACACACTTTTAATTTTGTAGGGGGGGTGGGGTGGGGACACGCAAGTGGGTTAGAAATGTGGTACACAGTGTTTTGTTTTAGTTTGCTTTCCTTTCTGCCTTGTAGAGGATCAAGGGTAATTATAACGTTTTTTGTACAGCCAGTACCTTTCAACGCTATCCTCAAACGGCTTTCTGCCTGTTACCATAGTAACAGTTCATGGAACACTTGCGTGAGCACAGAGGTTAGAAGTTTACCACAATATGTTGCTAATTGAAATAGTTACCATTCTGGAGATTTATATTTTTTTCATAGGAACCGTTAGTCGATGAAGAAGTCAGTGGAAAAGTTTTATAAGCGATTCCTTCCTGTTCAAAGAGTATTAGGGTAACGTGCTCCAAGCGGGACTTTACGAAGCTTAATGCTCATTGGCTGTGAAGTATTAAAAGTAGAAGGTTTGGCAGTCATTCCTTCCTCCTCTGCGGAACAACATGGACATTTTATTGGCTAAAGTATTCTGAGCACAAGTTTGCTCCTTATTGGGTGGGAACGGTTCACTGTTGTCAGTGATTATGTGACGCAGTTCCAAAGGAGTATGGGAAAAGAAAGTAGTAGAGGGCAGGTTAGGAACACTATTAACTCTGTACATTGCTCATAAGGTGGTGGAGAGGGATTATGAGGGAATTTTTTTTTTTATATGTTTCAAGGGCAATTTATATAATTGCCGTGTGGTGTATAAATCATGGCGGAAAAATGACAGTGTCTTGCGCTGTTTTTTTAAAATCAAGTTTGCGGGTGACATACTTCTTAGGAGTACTATTTACTTATAATGTGGTGTTTACTTTTCTGATGGGGAGGTGTGGTTGCGCAGCAAAAAATTCAGTCTAGGTTTGAAACTGTTTTTATTAAGCAAATACAATAAACTTTCTTCAGAAACTGTTGCTGTATATATGAAAGGGGTGACAATTAAAAATCAGTTAAGCTTGACTATATCCTTCTTTTTTCTGCTACAGTTTGTAAAAGTGTTGCCCCACATTCTTGATGATGTAAGAGGGCATCAGTTACTTTTAGATAAAGTAGAATAGAAGTGCTACAACAAACACTCCCACACTACATTATCTGAGAACAAGAGAACAAGTAAAAAACTGTTAAATACAAGTGACTTCATATTACATAGAAATGTATGCATTATTATTTTTTAAATTTGTATTCTGTACAATTCAGGAACATGCTGTTGTAGTGCTTAGAGGTTGCAGACTGTTCCGCTAACAAATCACATACTCACTAAAGAATATATAGGATGGTACTCTTATAATATTAAGTACAGGTCCTATATATTCTTTAGGGAGAAGGTGAATAGGAACCGCAAATAAGAATAGAAATTAGAAAATAACATTCAGAAATGTAGGGTTTATTAAATATTTAAAGTAACAAAGTATGCTTGATAGCTATATTTTTTTTAAAAGCAGTTTCGTAAAATATGTTTCTACAAAAAAATATCTGATCAAATACTTTTTAATATTTGAAAGTTATATTACAGATGGCGCTGAAAAATCTCCCATTACTCTTCTGTAGCAATAGGACAATTTATTATAATATAACAATTGATATCATTGATACAGTAAAAAGAAAAGGAAAATAAAGTTATCTATTTAAAAGAACATCCATAATGAAATACTTTCGAGCAGTAATTATTTACTGAACTTCTTTTCCCCAGAAGGTGAAACAGTTTGATCTTCGTGGCGACGGGTCATAAACTCCTCTGATATCATGACGGTGAGAATTATAATATGTATATATTCTCACAGCACATGATCACAAGGGGGAAACAGACTGAAAACTGGAAGCCGGTAACATTGCTTACATATCGTTACTCTTTGTGACGACGGATCGTGAACTCCACTGAGATCACCATAACTGTTAATGTTATAATATACATATTAACAATATATGATCTCTAGGGGAAAACACAATAACAAATGGAAGATGGTGACGTTGATTGTAAATGTTTAGGGTTTGCGTCGACTGGTCACCAACACGTCTCAAGTGAAGTACCATGTCAATATTATAATATAAAAAGTCACAATATATAAGGTGAAAGGAGCCTGAAAAAGAGCAATGTTTGTTGTAATCTATCTGTTTCTAAAAACAAGCTGCTGACGTTACAGAGAAAAAGCGAAAAACATGCAATAACATTTTTTTCTAGATATAAATGTTTAAATATTAACAAATAGCCACAAATTATAACTAAGTACTATGCCATATTGAAACAACTAACAACTCCGGAATATGTTTGTTGACGCAAAAAGAGAATCCGATGGTAGAAAACGGAACCTGCAACACAGATTGGCGACTCAGAAATAACTCACGAAAACGAAACTTGTTGCACAGTAGGTGTGGTTTATATAGTTTTTTGTTGTTTAATAGTCTACGGAAGGAAGATGTGGCTCCGCCTATTTAGATGGCACATTTTGCAGTTTACACGTGCTCACGTTTGAACTGTTTTACTTCTGCACGTGTTGGGAAAAGTTACAAACTGAAGCTGTAAAGGTTTCGATTTCGATAGTAACACGTATAAGGTATTATTATCAACATACGTTGGAGAGTTTAAAAAGTGTTAGTCGGTAATCTGTGTTCTTTGCATTTTCATGATAAAAAACATCTAAATAGAAGACATAAAAAATATTGTTATCATTAGAAGAAAAAAAAGGATTAATATTTGTTATTATTATGCTTCTTAATTTAAAAAATGCTAGCATTTGTAAATCCTAAACCTACCCTCGAAAGGGTGTACTGGCGCTTGGGGCGTTGGGAAGATTAAGCAAGGTATTACTTACAGTGGGTTAGTGGTGGGCTAAGATGCTGATGGGCTATTGAATCGAACAGTGAACAGTGTTGTTGAAAGTCAGGTATTATAGGTGCTGTGTCATACTTTTACAGCACTTATATGTTAATTACTGCTAATTAAATTGAAAATATTCTTAAATTATAAGTAGGGCTGCTTGATTTATGTTTTTACTGATGTTTACAGATAAATACAAACAGAAAATCATTTATTTTTCCTCTTTGTATTTATTTTAAACTGTGCATGAATACGGAAATTGGGTTATTTTTTAAGCGTTTGATTGTAGTGAGCCATTCAGCAGGATGTCCTTATCTAGGCACTGTGCTAAAAATGAAGCTCTTATAAATGTAGTCAGGCACTCTCCTTGCAGAACTGTAATCATCCAGTCCGTACCCAAGTAATTACGGAGCAAAGTAGGCCTTAGGCCATGGACGGTTTTAAACCCTATAGACTATGCTTGCAATCTTCTATGCACCTGCAAACTTGCCATTTATACCTTTAATTCCCCAGTCTGTATCGTTACACTTTCACTAAACACTATCACACTACTGTTTCAGTATTGTAGTGATCCATACAGCAGTATGTGCTTATCTATGCACTGTTCTAAAAGTGAAGTAGTTATACATTCAGCTTGACACTCTGCTTGCAGAACTGTTATCATTCAGTCAGTACCCAGGTTTTCATGCAGTAAAGTAGGCCTTAGAATATGGACTGCTTCAAACTCCTATTTACTATGCATCTACTCTTGTATGCACCTGAAAACTTGTCTTTTAAAACTTTAATTACCCAGTCTCTATCTTTACACTCACTCGAAACACTCTGCCACTACTGTTTCAATATTGTAGTGAGCCATACAGCAATATGTGCTTATCTATACACTGTACAAAAAGTGAAGCAGTTATACATTCAGCTCGACACTCTCCTTGGAGAACTGTAATCATTCAGCCACTACCCAAGTAGTTATGCAGCAAAGTAGGCCTAAGGGCATGGACTGTTTCAAACACCTATAGATAATAAATGCACTTTTCTATGCACCTGTAAACTTGGCTTTTAAACTTTCAATTGCCCAGTCTGTATCTTTACACTTCCTCCAAACATTGTGCTACTGCTATTTTAGTATTGTATTGAGCCATACAGCAGTATGTGCTTATCTATACACTGTTTTAAAAGTGAAGCTGCTATATATTCAGCCAGACACTCTCCTTGCAGAACTGTAAGCATTCAGTCAGTTCCCAGGTAGTCATGCACGAAAGTAGGCCTTAGGGCATGAACTGCTTCAAATCTCTATAGACTATGCATGCACTCTTCTATGCACCTGCAAACTTATATTTTAAACCTTCAATTGCCTAGTCTGTATCCTTACAGTTCCACTAAACACTTTCACACTTCTGTTTCAGTATTGTAGTGAGCCATACAGCACTATGTGTTTATGTATACACTGTTCTAAAAGTGAAGCTGCTATACATTCAGCAAGACACTCTTCTTGGAGAATTGTAATCATTCAGCCAGTACCCAAGTACTCATGGAGCAAAGTGGGCCTTAGGGCATGGACTGCTTCAAACCCCTATAGACTATGCATGCACTGTTCTATGCACCGGAAAACTTGTATTTTATACCTTCAATTCCCCAGTCTGTATCCTTACACTTCCAGCACAAACTCTGTGATTGCTGATTCAGTATTGTACTGAGCCATTCAGCAGAATGTCCTTATCTATGCACTGTGCTAAAAATGAAGCTCTTATAAATTCAGTCATGTACTCTTGTTGCAGAACTGTAATCATCTAGTTAGTACCCAAGTAATTATGGATCAAAGAAGGCCTTAGGCCATGGACTGTTTTACACTCTTATAGACTATGCTTGCAGTCTTCTATGCACCTGGAAACTTTCCTTTTATATGTTCAATTCCCCAGTCTCTATCCTTACACTTCCACCAAACACTTTGTCACTCCTGTTATAGTTTTGTAGTGACTCATTGATCAGTGTGTAGTAATCCATTCACTATATTAAACACTAATGGGTAGATTTACAATAACTGGCATATCCTGATATGCCAGTTATTGTGCACTGTGACATCATCACTATGAATGCGCAGTATTTACAATGTTGTGCACTATGGGGCAAAAACGGCACAGATATGTGATGTATCTGTGTCGTGAAGGCGGCGCATTGCTTGAGTTGCAATGCTCGGGGGCTCTATGCTCACAATGCTGGGTCAATCCTTACACCTGCTTCAAGAAAGTGCAGGGTTTTGACGCAGCATGAGCTCAAAAACTCAGCCACTTTTAGGAGGCGTTCCTGCGCCGGAACTCCCCCCCATCCCCCTGTGTAGGAATGTCTCCTTCTGGTGCAGGAATTTACAATGTAGAGCACCTCCCAGATGCATCATATTGTAAATAGCACACACCATGACGCATCGTTTGTACCACCGCTGCGTCAGAAAAGTGATACAATAGCAGTGTAAAAGAGGCAGAAGGAGGTTGTAAATCTGCCCCTAACACTTACAAATTCACCCAGGCAGTTTCACCAGCAGTGTAAAGGGAAGCATAGACTTGTAACATATTTATGCACATATGTCACATTCAAGTGCTTTGAAAGTACTACAGTATACTATAAGTAAACATCTACTAATGTATTCATTCATTCATTTATGCACTACACATTCAATCAGACAAAGTTTTACACACTATTATAGAAATATAGCTCTTTTTTTGACCAGTGAAGGTAGTTCTGACAAGAACTGTTTTTTTTGTCTTTTTAGTTTTGTATTTTTTGAACAAGTTTTTTTTTTTAAAACAAAAAAATTTAACTGGAACCAAAAAAACTGGAACAGCAAGAAAACAGTAAAAAAAATTAAATTATTGCCGTAGACAACGGTGGTTCCGTTTCCAGCACGCAATCAGGTCAATAGATTGTTCCCCATAGCATAATAATTAATCGCAAAATTTGCAACGAATAGTCAGATCTGGTTGTATGTCTGCATGCGGACTGCTCGGTGAAGGTGGTGGTGCAGTTGATGTGCTAGGAACAGCAGCTTGACGCTCCTCCTGCAACCTTTGTGTTGCAACTCTGGCGCAGTTGTTCGGGTGCAGATTCTTCACATGGCGCACCATGCTTGCTGTCCCGAATTAGTATTTTTTGTTGGGGTCAACCCTAGAGAGAGTAACCTCACAAATTTTACAGGTCACTTTGGAAGCGTTGACCTTTTTTTCCCCTTCAGGAAATGTAAACAAATTCCAAATAGCAGCTTCCTTCCTCTTCTTCTGAGGCTGCTCAGGTAGAAATTCTTCATCAGAGGAATGTTGAGAAGAAGAGTCAACAAATTGAGCCATGGTGAATTTTTTTTCTAAATGAGTGAAGCTCCACAGAAGAGATGCTTCTCCTGAGAAAGTTAAAGTAGAATGATTAAAATGAGAGGGGTCTTTGAAAAGTTTGATTAGAAAGTGTTATGAACCAATCAAATCTGTTCTTTGAAAGTCACATGGCTTTGCGTACACTCACGGGGCATTTACGTTGTTCTTACGGTGCGAGTATGTACAACGTATCGGCGTGATTTGCGTAATTGCTTTTAAAAGTAATATACGCTTATTAAAAGTTAAAAAAAACAATTTTCATGATTGTCCCAGATAATGTCTATCGTTTAAAATTTACATTAAATACATAGATATATTGTTTTAAACATTATAAAACTTTCATGGGGTACGCATGCGGGGCGCCGTACAAGCGTACATGACGTCACGCGGAAGCGCTGATGCGCCGCGTCACGTATTCGTGACGTGCGTGCGGGTACGCGCAGAGTATGATTAGCCGTACAAAGGACGGTGCGATCACAGTACCCGTACCGTAAGATTATCCCCCAACACAATTTGGAAAAAGAAAATATATAGAATTAAATTTTATTATATTGGGGAAAAAATTATTAATAAAAAAATATTTTTCAAATTTGCTTTGTTATTATTTTACATTAAGAATAAGGAATATAACTTAAATAATAAAATAACTATACATAATTATAATAGAAATGTAGGAAATTGGGATAAAAAGAAAGAAATATAATAATTAATACATTTAAAAATTATCATTTACAAAACCTTTGAAATTCACGGAAAAAAAAATAGGTTTCATACACGTTATAGTTAGGAATTAGCATTTAAAAAACCTTAGAAATTCACACAAAAAACGATAGGTGATGTTATTTGAGATGTCATCAGTGATGTCATGAGTGATGTCACTGACCATGTCATGAGTGATGTAATATGTGACGTCATCAGCAGTGGATTGCGACACGCGAGTTATAGTTAGCTAAACTAAATATAACCGGGGAATTTCAATGGTTTTGTATGAGTGAAATGTCCAGCTAACTATAACATGTGTGAAACCTATGGTTTTTTCAGTGAATATATATATATACAAATGACTACTATTGCAGAGGATCTATTTGAACTAAATTACAGACCATTAATATATAAAATAAAATCTTTATTAAAAATGTAATCCTCGGGGGGCGCTAGAGAGCCCGACGCAAGATGGCCGCACTTTAGTGCTGATCTCCCAGTCGGAGTTCCTATCCGCCAAATATCCGGCACAATCCTCGCCATCCAGAGGGCAAACGCTATGGAATCGACTTGCCTGCACACAAAGATTACATTCCTGTAACCAGAGCTGCCTTTTGTCCGTGTTATCGCTGCTTTTCACGACACTCGTGGCAGATACAACATGGCGGATTCCCCATGCTGAGGCTGAGACGGGGCCTGATTGAGATGGCTGAAGTGCGTGCCGGAGTTACAACCTATGATATAGCGACTGATGGAGGTTGCCTGTGCCCTCAGAATGATTGTGAACATCGCGGTGGGACCAATGGCGGCGGTGGACATAATCCCTTGGTCGACGTACGCCCGATCAGGTAACGCACCGGTTACGGGGAGGCTGGCGGTACAACTGCACTGGTGTGCCTGGCAGGGCAGCTGCTGGCTGCGCAGATTTTCCCTGACGGCGCTGGAACGGGTTGATGGCAGTGGACTGAGTGAGAGGTGCCGGTTTCAGAGCAGTGCTGCCGGAGGCTTGTGTTTGCCGGCGTAGCGGTAGGGCGATCAGCCCGGTGATGCAGCGACGCGAAAGCCATCCCGCTTGACTCAGTGCCACAGTTGCCCCCCTTGGGATGAGTGCACCGCGCTCCAGTGGCGGGGACTGGGCATGACCCACAGCAAGGTGCTAAGAGGACAATGAGTGGCTGAAAGCAGGCAGCAGTGATTGGGCTGCTCTATACTAAGCAATTGCCGCCTTCAGAAGCAAAGAGCAACATTGGGGTGGCCCCCATAGACTTTGTGTCTGTTGGGCAGATCTTAGCTACAGCGCCCTTTGCTGTGTCTGGCGCCAAGTGTAATACCTGGGATTATCTATGCTTCCCTCTGGGCGCGCCTGAATGGACACTGCACATTGCACACCTTGGCTGATGGCCCTGTACTGGTGTGCACCTACTGATTGGCGGCCAGTGCTGAAACGTCGATACTACTGTGGAACAGTGTCACATGGCTTGGTGGTGTAGTGCTGCCATGTAACATCAGGTTGACTTAGGCCCATAAGTGGTCTGACTGCTGTGCGAATTGACGGTGAGGGCAGGCAAAGTGGGAAGTGAGCCACTAGATGAAACAGAGCCCCTGATCCGCTGAATAGCTCAAAGAGCATGTCAGGGAGAAGGCTCCCAACACTACATCTGCGGCCCGAGCTTCCCACTGGTGGAGTGTCTGTACTAATAGTGTAAAAATGGGTAAGCCAGATAAGCAGAAGCCAAAGCTTTCGTTTAAAACCAAACGCCTCACCAAAACGCGCACAGCGACTGCATCGGATACCGAACCAGAGCTTGAACCCAGTACCAGCAGTAAATTGGAGCGCATGATGCTTGCCATGCAGTATAGTCTACAAGCCATTGACAGCAAAATAGACAATCTCAACTTGTGTTTGGACAATATGCAACAAAGCTTGGTCGGAATGGCTCGCGCATTACAGAGTCAGAGCAGCGCATCTCCACTACGGAAGATCAAGTGGGGGCTGTAACTGAGTCCTGTACACAAATGGAAAAGCTCCTTGCAGTCATCCAGGCATAGAGTGAGGACCTTGAAGCCCGCTCCCAGCGCAACAACCTCTGCATCACTGGAGTGCCTGTAACAACTAACACAGGCAAGCTGGAGCTGTATGTCGAAGCTATGTTAAAAGACATGCTGGGCGCGGAGCACTTTTCCAGTGTACTGATCATTGAGCGGGTGCACAGATCTCTGGCGCCAAAGCCGGTGCCTGGTGCCCCGCCACACCCTATCATAGCCAGGCTTCTAAATTATCGCAACTGTGACACTGCTCTGCGGCTGGCAAGAGAGAAGGGCACAACAATTTACCAAGGGGTGCAGGTTGCGCTGTTTCCTGACTTTACCACCACAATGCAGCAGGCGCCCAAGAGTTCCATCCGGCCAAGACTAAAACTCCAGACACTGGAAATACAGTATGCAGTGCTGTATCCAGCGGAATTAAGGATCCAACACCAAGGTAAAATTAAGATTTTCTCATCACCAAAAGACGCTATGTAGTTTGTCCGCCAGGTTGAACGACAGGTGGCTTCACACTCTGCAGGTGAAGATGCAGACAACGAGGAGTGACATCCCTCGCTCGATATGACGTCAATAATGGGTGACGATCATGTGACGTTCTTCAGGCCTGCAGGAGCTGGTAATGGATGAAAGCCTAGACTCTGTCTGAGCCTCTGATCCCTCAGGGCCATGCCTGTGTTGAGGAAGGTAATAGTGCGTTACAAGACTTTTAGCTGGCTTATTTGGTTTGCAGTAAAATACTGACTGTGCTGGGCGGGTGGGTATGTGTGTGCTGATCAGGAGACGTTGGTAGCGGTAAGAAACCAAACTTTCCTCTCCTTTCTCTCAGCTTGAGGCTACGAACCTGTTGCGTTTCTCTGCCCCGACGGGGCTGCTAAAAGTGTATGGGCCCATATGGCAGATGCAGGACTGCAATGGGTTTGCTGATCTTGAGGGAGGGTGCTTCATGCTATTTGATGCTATGGGAATTTGCTATATGATGCACTTAATAGATTCTGCTGTGCTGTTTTATGATGTTCCTGTAGATGCTTTAGTGTTTTGCTAGGATATGTTGCAGCAAACCACTTACTGCCCTTTGCTAGATGTGCTGTTGGAGTCTGTCTGGATGGGAGATTTTGTTGCTGCTCCGACTTCCCCCTGATTTCGATGCGCAGAGGGTGGGTCGGCCACTGGTGCCCCCTCTTGAGGGTATACCCCACAACGTTTCGAAACGATTCAACGAGCATCTGTTCCTATGCGGAGCGGCATGGTGTTACATGCACTTGTTCTTAGTTTACTAGCAGGGGTCCTTAGCATAATTGGGATGCTGAAGTGGGTGGGGGGCTTTGTTGGGGCACTTTTCACTTGTAATTACTTGACACGCAAAGTACAGGGGTGGCTATTGATATGTCAAGGTTTGAGCAACACAGACAGGAATGCAGCTGCACTTATTAACAGACACATAGTGTATGGCAGGTAGCGGAAATAATTTTATCATATGGGTGACATGGAATGTGCAGGGTTTCTTTTTTTTTGACAATCAATTTTATTGAGTTTTGAATTTGACAACAAACAGCACCATTCAGAGCTACATTGTACATTGGCAGAATAGGGGGAAAACACACATCGCAGTGACATCAAGACTACATAAAGAAATCAAGAATAACGTATCCACGTGCACCTGAAGAGCAGACCACACCATCTCAGTCGTCGAGTACCCCGACCCATTTCCCCTCATGCGATTAAATTTCTCGGGACACCCCTTGTCTACGTATAAAGGCTGCTACTGCGCAGCACACCAATCCACCCATGGCGCCAGCGCCCTAGAGTGACAGGGGGAGTTTCCACCCTGTGAGCAGCGATGTCCCTCTTGGCAACCACCTACGCAGTATTGAGGAAGAGCTTCTCAGCCCTAGAGCCGTCCAATCCGTTAGTGACGCTCAGCAGAACACGTATAGGGTCAAGGAGCACCTCCCAGCCCAGGACCCCTGCCAGGTCTTGTTTTAACGATTGCCAATACCCCTGAATCGCAGTACATAACCACACCATATGATAAAAGTCAGCGTGGGGATGGGAGCAGCAGGGCAGTTAGCATCAGGCCGAAGTCCAGTGCGGTGGAGACGCAGGGGTGTAAGATAAGCGGCGTGCAGAAAATAGACTTGGACTAGGTGCAGTCTTGCCTATACCGCGTTCGTCCTAGGGGCCATCAGGGTGTCCCTCCAATCCTCATCCTCCAGAGCCCCAAGCCAGCCCTCCCACTTCTCTCGGAGCAGGGAAAGGGAGTTAGGGGTATTGTTGGTGAGTGAGCGGTAGATCCGAGAGACTCCACCCTTCCCCAAATCCCCGGTCAGTACTTGCGCCCCAGGCGGGCTATATTTGGGCAGGGACTTGCCATCTGGAATGTGGGAGTGAAGGGCGTGGTACAACTGTAAGTAGCGAAAGAATTGAGAGGGATGGAGGGAGTGTGCCAGTAAGTCATGGAAGGATCGGATATGGGTACCACTCCAGACGTCACCCAACAAGGTTACCCTGATGAGATTCCATTGCCGGAACCCTGACAGGGAGGCAACTTCACGAAGCCTGGTACCACACCACATGGGAGTGTAGCGAGTCAGCCTGCCTGCCCATTGAGTATGACGTAATGATGCATGCCAAGCCAGGAATACTCCGCGGGTGACCTCGGGGAGAGCTCGAGGAACCGCAGCCCCATAAAGCATCCCCTGGATAGAGGAGAAGCCCAAGATGTGAAGCTCCAAGCAATACGCCGGGTCAGACCAGCCGCCATTAAACCAGTTGTGTATCATGAGTAGACGATTCACTAAGTAGTAGAGGTAGAGGTTTGTGATTCCGAGACCTCCGTCAAAAGGTGGGATTCGGCATTGGGCCAGGGCCAGCCTGGACCTCTGACCCCCCAAACGAATTTCATGGCCATGCCATCCATATCCCGGGAACCAAGATCTAGCAAAGGAGAGGTTATGTTCTGGAGCATGTACAAAAAACGGGGTAGGATCATCATTTTGTATAAGGCGATCCTGCCCAGAGGGTTCAGGGGCAGCGTGCGCCATTTAAGGAGGTTGGCGCGGATCCACTTAACCAGCGGGGTGACATTGAGATCCCATGCGAGGTCAGGGAGAAGGAAGATCCAAATCCCCAAGTACTTGAAAGACAGCCGCCGAAGCGGAATCGACAACTGCCAGTCGAAGCACTCGCGTGATAGATGTAAGGGGACGAGGACGAACTTGGACAGGTTAAGCCGCAGGCCGGACGCTTGTTCAAAAATGGCCAATGACCGAAGGCAGTGAGGTCCCGATCGGGCAGGGTCAGCCAAGAACAGCAGCACGTCGTCCGCATATAATGAAATGTTATCCTCCTCCGCTAGGCCGGGCCACCTCCAGCCAGTCAGGGAGTGGTCATTGCGGACAAGGCAAGCGAACAGCACCATTGCCAGAGCAAAAACGGTCGGGGAAAGAGGGCAGCCCTTCCGCGTACTCCATCCAATGGGGAAGGGGCGGGATAGCGCGCCATTAACGAGGACCTGTGCCCGGGGACGGTGATAGAGTAATCTCACCAGATTGCGAAAAGGAGTGCCAAAGCCCATCTGGTCCAACACCACGTCCAAGTAGCTCCAGTCGATGGAGTCGAAAGCCTTCTCAAAATCAATAAGAAGAAGGGACAAGTAGGGAGTCAGCAGGTGTCGATTCGCAAGGGCAAGGTGAAGGCATCGGAGACAGTCTCTAGTCCCTCGGAGAGGCATAAAGCCGCATTGGTCAGGGTGGAGAAGTTGGGCTAAATGCGGGCGTATGCAATTGGCCAGTACGGAAGCAAAGATCTTGAGCTCCGCATTAATGAGTGAAATGGGACGGTAGTCCGAGCAGCGCTGCGAGGGGGGCTGGGACTTAGGGATCCCTACAATAGTAGTGAGATCCGTCTCCGGCCGAAATGAGCCAAACTCCGCTGCTTCCTTGTACATCGCTACTAGGGGTGAAAGCAGGGTGTCGCGATAGGACAAATAAAACTCCAGAGGGAGTCCGTCCAGCCCAGGAGTCCTACCAGCCGCCAGGCGCGAAATTGCATCAGACACCTCCTCAGGAGTGAGCTGGAGGTCCAACGCAGCCGCATTAGATTCGCTAAGGCGCGGAAGAGGGAGCTCCTCCCGTTGGAGGAGGTCAGAGAGAGAAAGGCCAGGCGACCGCACCGAGTAGAGAGTAGTCTAGAAGGAGGCAAAGCATTGGGCCACTGCCACCAGGGCATGGTGGAGCATTCCATCTGCGTCCGCCATTTCAGGTATGATACAGTTGGCCATAGGGTAAGTGGCGGGCGATGGAGGAGATTCCAATTTTTGTCTCCCCAGCCATACACTCGGGCCACAGACAAACGCCAAAGAATCTTTGCAGCTTCCAGGGAGGTCTGTCTAATCTCATCTCGTAGGAACGCCAGTCTCCGTTCCTGGACTTCAGATCTATCCTCGGGGGTCCAGCGCCTCAATCAGGGTGACTTGTGTTTCCAAATGTGTAAGCTGGGAATCACGCGCCTCGCGAGTGAGTTTCAACTGGCCCTTGGCGAACCCCCTAATAGTGGCCTTACCGGCCTCCCAAAGGGAGCGAAAGGAGGACACAGAGCCTTGGTTAGTGGTAAAATAGGCACCGAGTTCAGCACCAATGCTGTCCTTGAACTCCTCATCTTGGAGGAACCAAGCATTGAGTTGCCAAAGCGGTCGGGAGGATGGGGGAAGGGCCCATATATGAAGTAGCACTGCGGAATGGTCCGACAGGCCCCTCCAGAGGATAGAGAGTGCCTGGAGTGCTCGGCAGTCCTGAAATGACAAGAAGACATAATCTAGGCGTGCATGAGTGTGGGGAATGTGCGGGGTTTAAACAACCCAAAAAAGACACAGCAAGTATTAGTTTCTACACTATGCTATGGAGTAAACTACACACGCTGCCCCCAGCTGCGCTGCTATGTGGGGGCGATTTTAATGTGGTACTAGTGCCAGGTGAGGATAGGATGACCACTGCTGATGCTGCTCATAAAAAAGCTGCTCTGTGTGTCCTACATGACATGAAAGATCTCGGACTGTAGGATGTCTGGGGACTGCGCCATCCCGGTAGGCGGGAAGGTACCTGTCACTCTTACGTTCATAAATCGTGGTCGAGGCTCGATTTCTGGTTAGCCACACATGACATAAACACGTGGACAACTACAGTCCAGCACTTACCCAAGACGTTGTCTGACCACTCCCCAGTATTACTCAGTATGGTAGTGACTACACATACCCCATCCCAGTTTCAATGGGGCTGCAGCGGACTTCCCTGCTCGATCCAGTGTTTAGAGAAGGACTGAAAGAAGCAATCACAGACTATTTTAATAATAATGTGGGCTCTGTTGAATGCGTGGGAACGCTCTAGGAAGCGTTTAAAGGAACGATCCGGGGAGTCTGCATAGGGCTCCAGGCGGGTGTACTTAAATCCCTAGAGGCATTATGAAGCGACTTGAGCTAGAGCAGGGTGTCTTGGAACGAGAGTAGTAGCGTACTGATGACATGGAAACGCTCGCCACTATCCAGTCGAAGGTCACAGAATATAATGAGACGGCCGAGCAGGAAGTGAAGCACAAGTCGCGCAGGTGAAAGGCGAGGTATTATGGAGAAGGGGGCACACCGGGGAAGGCTTTGCCGAATAGAATAGCAAAACCATGGGCTAAAACACACATTGTCCAGGTGATTACAGACAAGGGCATCACCCACTATGACACGCTGGGAATAGTGAACACCTTTGTGCTGTATTACCAAGAATTATACAACAGTAGGCCGTCAGCGAGAGTGGAGGAAATAGAGCAGTATTTAGAAGATATTGCACTGGTCTGGCTTTTGCGTAGACAGCAGGATTTTCTAATGCACCCCATAACGCTGGATGAAATTAGGGAGGCTGTTCAGAAGTTGGGAAGGCTGCAAGCACGGATGGTCTCCCAGCAGAATTTTATAAAGAGTATGCTGACCTACGGGCTCCGTATCTCCACGAACTATACATGGAGGCCTATGACACGCAGCAGCTCCCACCCACATTACGCGAAGCTCTGATCATAACACTCCTGAAGTCAGGGAAGGAACCAGATAAGCTCATATCGTCCACTCTCCCTTATCAACGCAGACACAAAAATTCTAGCTACAGTGTGGACCAATTGACTGATCCTCCTTCTGCCGGTGATGGTCCTCCCAGACCAGTCCGGTTTTGTGCCATCACGCTCTACTTCGCATAATCTCCGAACACTATTCACGGTGCTACATATCTTGGTGCCCACATTGCCTGCGGTGGCGGTCCAACTGCACACTGCCAAAGCATTTGACTCAGTTGCATGGAAATACATGTTTGCGGTCCAGCACTGCATGAGGGTGCCTTTCATCTATACTAATTGGCTAAAGTTACTGTACACAAACCCAACTGCAAGAGTGTGCATAAATGTACAAATATCTGACCCCTTCCTGATACAGAGAGGTACCAGGCAAGGCTGCCCCTTGTTGCCCCTCATGTTTGCTGTGATACTTGAGCCCCTGACCTGCATCTTGCGTCAAAGATATGCATCGGCGGCACTGCGCTTTCACCAGCGTCCCCTGGCGGTATCGTTGTATGCTGATGACATGGTCCTATACGTTTGTGACCCTAGCACGCATCTTGAACAGCTAATACGTGAATATATCCACTTTCAGTGGCATTTAGGACAGGGTATTAACTGGGGCAAATCGATCATTCTTCCGCTCACTGACGGCACATCGCGTATGGACCTGGGGGACCCACTGGAATGGGGAGGTGACTCAGTGAAATATCTTGGAATTTGGATCAATAGGGACCCACGGGAGGTTATTCGGTCCAACTATGGCACAGCAATCACAAAGCTCGAGGGTCAGGTCTCTAGGTGGATCAAGCTACCGCTGTCCCTTGCGGATAGAATAGCATTGATTAAAATGATTGTGCTACCGAAATTTTTATACTTATTTTTAAATAACCCCATTAGACTGGCACAGCACTTCTTCACCACACTTCGCACATTACTCATCACCCTAACCTGGGTGGGGAAGAAAGGGAGAGTGAGGTGGGCACAGCTGACGTTACCATATGATATGGGTGGATTTAGAGGCCCAGAGTTTAAGTTTGTGGATTTACAACTCCAGATTTTAAGTTGTACTATCTCTGTGCGCAAGCGCACTATGCCTACTACTGGCAGCAAGTCCCAGATTACACCCCTCATGTTGCGGTGGAGGCAGGTGCAATCCACCCTCTGCCGCTTAAAGCAATACTTGTCAACAATAGTACAATTTTTGAAAAGGGGGAAATCGACTTGGTGCAATGTAGGGTACATGCCTGGAAGGAACTGGGGAGGCGAGCACGGAAACTCCTGCTCTATGCCCCGGCCATGCCTCTCCTACACCATGCCGCATTATCAGTGACAGCCGAGGCTGGTTCATCTAAGCATTTACGCGAAGCAGGCCTTTGTACCATGGGCAATTTGTTTCAAGAGGGGAAATTCATAGGCATTACTAAACTAAGGAGGATGAGCACAACACTGATATGATGACCTTTATCCATGTCAGATTAAAAGCGGCTGTAAGAGCGCTATACCCTGGATTTCCAGAGGAGCCACAGGGGCTGGGTCCCTTAGAACTACTTTAAACTGGCACTCCGTTTATAAGTGATACTTTAGCACTACGGCCACTAATCTGCTGGTTAAAATGCTGGCTAAATAAAGACTTGATTTTAAATCATCTACTCCTGAGAGAGGCCTTATCCCTGGATAATATGCTTAAAATACCATGGCCAAAATATTTGAAAGATTGTTTCTTTGGTATGGGGCGCCCAGAAATCTTTTTAAATACTAACTCTATTAGGTTTGCTGATGTAGAGTTTGTGAGGAAAACGTTTTCTCTCTCACAACGTATGCATCGCGAAGAGGTAGAACTAAACAAACCTAGTGTTCGAAAACATGCTATCTTGAAGACCACATCTTCCATGGAGCCCTATCTATCTTGGCCGATGTCGGGTTTCGATCGACACCTGCTAGTTAGGTTCCGACTGGATTATTTCCACTACATGTTAACCGTTCCAAAGGGTTCCCACCGAGGCCAAGTGCTACCCCCCTGCGGTTACGACAACAAGTCTCCGCAGGACTTGGTACACTTTTTATTTATCTGCCCCTTTTATGATTTACCTCTGAGGTTTTACCTAAAGCCCCTTTTAAAAAAACTGAACTTTACTCAGGTTAGACCAGCACTGTATTACCTGCAATTGTTAAACCCCGAAAGTACCTTATTTGTAATCGGCTTTTTAAAACCTGCCCTAAAATTCAGAAATAGTATGAAGGGTTAATCACTTGTACTGTTATTACTGTTATTATTAGTACATCCGCTTAATTGTGATTACTGATTTTAACATGTGTTTATATACGTGGTTTGAACTTTTATCATGTGTATAACACGTTTTATTGTTATATTTTAACTGTCTTGTGCTTTTATGGTTGTTTCTGCTTGATTAACCGAATAAAGATTTTGAATGAATGAATGAATACTACTCAAACTAGAGTTAAACTGGTCGCACGCCTCTATCAGGCTTCCCAACTAGATGAAGCTAGGGAGATAGAAGGGCCTCTAGAAAAATGGAATGCTATACTGGAGGAACCCTTGACAGTGGGTGACTGGCACTCATGTTGCAGGCTAACGGGGAAGTTGACTGCTAATGGTAACCTTAGGATTATTCATTTTAAATACTTACATCAGATGTATTATACGCCAGCCCAAACTACATAAATATGGTCTGCGAGACTCTGACTGCTGTACTCGTTGTAATGCGCCCAAAGCAGATTTTCAGCACCTAGTGTGGGCCTGTCTGAAGGTATATGACTTTTAGGTGCAAGTTACACAGACCCTTACAGCTATGGTAGGGGAACGGATAGAATGTACAATGTCACTGTGTCTGTTGGGGAAAGTCGCTCACCTTAAGGCCACGCATCGACGGCTGGCGGCGGTCGCATTGCTGCTGGCGAAACGTAGACTTTCTATTCATTGGGGAGGAAGGCCCGCACGGACGTGAACATTTTGGCTGCAAGACGTTATATTGCAGAGATCAGCTTGCATGTTATGCGGAAAAATTACCTAGCAGCTCCAAACCACAGGATATCTGAGGCCTATTGACCGCCTATTTGCTGAACTGCAGTGTTGACTCATAAATTAGACAGTGCTGCACATGCCATGTTACTGTATCTGGATTCGACCCCCATCTGTAATCTCACATGCCAACTGTATGAAAATATCTTGATAAGCTGTATTTCTCTACCTAACTGTACTTTGTAAATGTATGCATAAGAAGCTAATTTCTTGATGTAACTTCTCAGAAAACTTTAATTAAAAAAATGTAATCCTCTTTTATTCATAGATAGAATATCTCTGATTAGAATGGGGTTTTACCAGTGTTTAATTTTCTGTATTATGCACGTCAATGTTTTTTGCACTCAAAATGTTATATCTAAATTGTGGGACTGTTTCATGCATGTATTTTGGCCAATGAAGCTCCTAGATTGGTATTCTACTTACTGTGTAAACCTACAAAGGAAGACGGCTTACTCCTGCCATATGTGAAACAATATTATTTTGTGCATTTTTCACATTTATCTACACATTTTCAAAACATTCATTCTATACATTCCATACATAATTAATTGGATAATGATTTTATGAATCGGATGCTTGAGGAATATACAATTAAAGATGTTTTACGTTTGACTAAATCACCCAAAAATGTTTGATATGAAACGCTGTCATGGCATTCTATCCATCCATCTGGAGGATATTACACCAGATCAACAGCCACTGTTAGAGAATAATATGCTACAAAGATGAAAATTGACTGGGTACTCTAACTTGATGGACTTCTTGAAAAAGGATGACTGGAAAACATGGGCTAATTTTGAAACACATGTGAAACTTTTTAAAGACTCTATGTGATGGTCTTATAATTGATCTCTTATTTTTTAAAGACAATGGATCCGAAATTTGTAATGATGAGATCAGAACTGGTTGAATATCTTATAGAAACAGCCATAAGAAGATCAGTAAGATTTTGGAAAATCAGGCTCGATGCCATAAAGGAGTCAGATTCTTTCCTAAGAATGTCACATAAGTGTCAGACAACTGAGAACATGACCATCTGAATTGAGGTATAGAATACAATAAATTGCTACAACTTTTATGTTCTCAAAGGAGAAACATTTCGCAGAATGCAGCCGGTTCTATATAAGTTTAATTCACAAATTATATTATACATGTGAATCACAGCTGCAGGGCAATTAGACACATATTATATAAGTATGACCAAAATTGAAACATTTCTAGGCAGAAATATTGCAATATTATCAGGCTAAGTTAGGTATAAATGTATTAGATGACACTCATTCATTTTGCTGGGCTATCCTTCAAGAACTGAGCTTAGTTTAAACAACTGCAAAATGCTGTACAAATCAATGCTTGTAGCATGATCTTTGATATTGCAAAAATGGAGAACATCAACAACCTCCTCATTAGGACAATGGAAAGATAAAATGGCGAAAGTAAAATAATGTGAAAAGCTTTATGCATTATCTGGTTCAGTGGCAAAATATTTGGGAAAACTTTGTGTAAGGGAGTAGGGCATTGAATTCCAAGTAGGAAGGATTTGGGGCAATTAGTGTTTCCGCCTTTCTTTGTTTTAAGCTGTAATTATGTGTCAAATGATTATGGGCTTTTGTGTAACATGAACAAAAAAGTTTATGCATTCGAAGTATTTGATCGCTGCTTCATGAAAAAGCTTTATTTTTTTATTTATTTTTACATATTATTCAGAATTGATAAAATATCGCAAGTGTAAAGGCTGTGATTAATCCCAATGAATACAAATAAAAAAGTCCATCCACCTCAGCTCCTTCTTGTAAAATTAAAGGATGATATGCCAAACAGGGCCGGACTGGCCGTTGTGGGCACCGGGCAATCCCTGCAAAATAGCTGCAAAATCGGCCCTGTAACTAAATCGGACAAAAACCGGCAACGACAAAGAGCTCGGTCGCTTCCACAACCTCCCCCAAGGGGGCCAGCCGAGCCCTTTGCTAGGGCCGGTTTTGGTTCCCAGTCCGGCCCTGCTGCCAAACAGCAACCTAGAAAAAGAGGGCTTACAAAACACTTAACCATTTCCATAGAGAAAATTTGACAATGTTTCAGAAAAATGGCTGAACAGAATTACACCAAATTTAACAGAAAGCTGGATATTTACACAGAAAGTGTCTTTTTGTGATTTGGTGTAAATCTCTTCAGCCATTTTAGAGAAATTAAAGTTTAAAAAATAGCAATATCTGTTGCAGTTGGTCTCATGCAGAAAAAAAAAGAAACGAAAATGAACATTCTTATTTTCAGTCCCACAGGACCATGAACAGCCCTGCAGGATCGAGATCGAGACCCCTGCAGGATCGAGAGCTCTGTGACTAAATCCTTGAGTCCTCAAAAATACATTTAAAAAGTCATAGATGAAGTAGGGTAGGGATAACCTGCCCGCCAACCCTTACAGGAGTGCTACTCAAACAAATGATGGACGGAATGCTGAATAAATCATAAATTCACCCCCAGTCAAGAGCTCTGGATTAAATCCATTGTTCTTTTGCTCACCATGCCACCCCAGTTTAGACCCAGCCACATGCAAGTCAGTCTTGACCCTGTGCCTCATGGGAACAGTTCCGACCGAACTGCCAAGCCAGGTCCTCCCTGGACCGGAAACAAGCTCCTGGGACCGGTTTCTGGGTATTACCCTTCATCAGCCAGGCAAGCTTGAATCCAGTGGCACAGTGAGCAAGGGACCCACGTCTGGGCATACCCATCCCACTGAGGGTTAAAAGTGCTACACAAATAAATGATGGACGGAATTCTGAATAAACCGGTCCTAGGATGCTTGTTTCCAGTCCAGGGAGGACCTGGCCTGGCAGTTCGGGCTGGACTGCTCCCATTGGGAGCAGGGTCAAGACTGATTTGCATATGGCTGGGTCCAAACTGGAATGGCATGGTGAGCAAAAAACAATGGATTTAGGCCCAGATCTCTGTACTGGGGTGAATGAATGACATTGTTCTGCATTCTATCCATCAATTGTTCTTTTTGCATTTGTCACCCCGAGTGGGACGGGTATGCCCAAACGTGGGTCCCGTGCTCTCCGTGCCACTGGAATCAAGCTATCCTAGCTGAAGAGGGGTGAAACCCCGAACCCGGTCTTAGGCTGCTTGTTTTAAGTCCAGGGTGGACCTGGCCTGGCAGTTCGGGCTGGACTGTTCCCATTGGGCGCAGGGTCAAGACTGATTTGCATATGGCTTGGTCCAAACTGGAATGGCATGGTGAGCAAAAAAACGATGGATTTGAGCCCAGATCTCTGTACTGGGGGGAATGTATGACATTGTTCTGCATTCTGTCCATCAATTTTTCTTTTTGAATTTGTCACCCCGAGTGGAACCCGTGCTCTCCATGCCACTGGAATCAAGCTATCCTGGCTGAAGAGGGGTGAAACCCCGAAACCGGTCCTACAGTGCTTGTTTCAAGAGAGGACCTGGCCTGGCAGTTAAGGCTGGACTGTTTCCATTGGGCGCAGGGTCAAGACTGATTTGCATATGGCTGGGTCCAAACTGGAATGGCATGGTGAGCAAAAAAAAGATGGATTTAGGCCCAGATCTCTGTACTGGGGTAAATGTATGACATTGTTCTGTATTCTGTCCATCAATTGTTCTTTTTGTATTAGCACTTCAAAGCACAGGCTGGTAAAAAGAAACCCAGAGACAAAAGGCGATCCCTATAGCATTGGTACGAAGGGAAGACTAAAGCATGTACCTAAAGAAAGGGTAGAGAATCTGCTCTCATAAAATGGGGATCACGATTTGTAAGCGAACCCTTTTATCAAACACACCCCAACATCCACAAGCACACTGGGAGGGAACTGAAGTGTCCCAGAGATGTATAACATGAGAGTTAATAGGCATCTTGACCAGGGCCAACATGTATAAAGGCTTGTCCCACTAAAGCATTTAAGGATATCATCCAGTGTAGAGGAAAAACAGCACTCTTTACCCAGTTATGCACTGCTGACAAACAAACAGTATGCATTCTAAGTGTTGCCTTGTTTGATGATGTCCGTATGTCGCCCCCACATGGGGTGAGAGGTTATTAAAGTGCAACAACCGCTTACAACAATTAGGTTTTTCCATAGTAGGGAAATGACTTCACCCTACTAAACGGGCTTCTGAATGTGTCCTAATCAAAAACTCTGATTAGTTTTGTTAAAAAGGGCCCATTAACAGTAAGACAATGCCAGAAGAACGTACAGGCCAACAACTGTTCTCTGCTCTCGGAGAAATTAAATTCTGGTAGATATTAAGGTTTCTTTTTCTAGTTCAGGAAACCCTCCTGTCAAATCGAATTGCTGTTAATGTAAGAGTCTGCACGTGAACTAGGGCATTGGTTTTCCCAGGAAGGATAATTTCAATATGTCTACTTGGTATATTGGAACCCATTTTTCAGTGTGTTCTGTCTATTTGAAATGCGTGACCTTACCGGCTCATAAAACCATCAACAGAATGGTGGTGGACGCACCCAATATTTAACTTGACGCTGGTTTGGGTCCCGCTGTCCAAGATCATCATCCTAAATTTACAGGAACACATGCTATGCCACGACCCAAAAGCTCCAAGGGGGTTCTTAAACCTCTCTTGTTCATTCCTTGTACTACTCCTTACAAAGATGAACATAGGAAGTACTGAGGGGTGCAATGATCTCTTACGAGATACCTGAAATTCTATTGACCAGTGAAGGTTCCAGCAAGGGTCAAAACGAATCTCTTCAAAACAACCCTGGTGACAACTTTGCAAGATTACTCCAACTTTTAAGAAAAGCTCCAGCAAAATAGGTGGTGGATTCGCGGATAAGGTGTTGCAAAAGAGAAGAACCCAGTGACTTGTAATTTCTAACCTAATCTCCAGGCATCCAGGCTTCTCTCGGAGAGCACCATATGGTAGTTTAATAATCTGTATTTGAGTCTTTGAACTTTTATTTCCAGTCTGGCTAGAAGTTCCTGCAGTGGAAAACTAACCGCCAGTGAACGCATGTCTTCAGGCTTTGGAGCCATGCATTATGCGGCCTGCACATTGTTTGGAAATGCTCAAGTGATACATGCGTTCAAAAATAACTTCTGGGAGGGGAAGGTGCTAGCGAGGGCCGGGCGTTCTCGCTTTGTCCAGGCTTTGAAAAGAGCCTGCCACGATTAATCCCGGAGAAGCGTGCCATGCCAGTCACATGACCCCGGGGGATAATAGGCAGCTGCCGGCCCGAGTCGGAGCTTCTCTGGCGGAATCAGCCACCGGCGCGTCCAGGAGGGAGCGGGCGAGAGCAGAGGTCACAGAAAAAGGCGCGCGCGCAATCAACGCAGCAGTACAGGTGACACCTGCAGGCCTCCGAGTGAGGAGAAGCGCGCGCGCACGTCACGGCCACCTGTCCCACAGAAAGAAACGGCGTATCTGTCTAGTCACTCACCGCCGGGGCAGGAAAGAGCAGCTCACAGAGAGAGCGGTAGCACGGGCGCACCTGACTGCGGCAACATGAACCAAATAGAGATGAACGCGCAGTACAACTATGTGTACGACGAGGAGGAGTACATGAATCAAGAGGATGAGTGGGACAGGGACATGCTCCTGGACCCGGCCTGGGAGAAGCAACAGAGGAAGGTAAGCTCCACGCATGCGCCATCTGCAAGATGCTAATGATGGAGTGTCTCTAGCTTCAGGGCAGGTGGGAATCTACAGAGTATACAGTTTTATACAGTTTTAAGAAAACACCCTTTTTGATATTGTAATTGCTATAAATTCACATATTGGCAACAAAAAATGGTATGTATGCAGCGATGATAAAAATAAAGCTGTTGAAGGTGTGGTCTACTTCAGGGCTTTAACTGACCGGGTCCTGCAGTTCTATAAAGCTTTTTTTTTCCAACCGAGAAACAGACGCATGTACACGCCGCCGGTTACCAAGCCGCAATAATGGAACCGAGTATATTGTATAAAACTCTTTTGAACGTTGGGCCTATGAAAGTTTGCTGAAACAATTATCAGCTTTGAAAGCGTATTGTGACCTTAATGAGCCCTGAAGAAGTCTCTATGTGAGACGAAACGCGTTGGCTATGGTCCTTTGAATTTTTATGGAAAATTTAATAAAGAACAACTCTGAACAAAGGAAAACAACTGGAATCTGGAAGTCTTTTCGTGTGCTCACTGCTTTTGAAACTGCTGTGATGATACATTATAGAGTGCTGAACCCATTGCTTTGACAAAAATAAAGCTGTTGAAGGTGTGGTCTAATTCAGGGCTTTAAGTGTCCGGGTCCTGCAGTTCTATATAGCAAATGCTGAGACGGGTACCTATCAAGCTTTCCATTTTTGCCCTCACCCTCAGGGTGAAAAATACATTTTAACTTGGCAGCAGTACCACTCTTCACTGCCTTTGATGTAACTTCAAAGATACTCGTTATAGTTCTTCCACAGTCTCATCATTTCAGAACTGAGGCATTTTCAATATTATGTACAACTAAAGCATAGTTGTTGCTTATTTATCTTTTGCAACTAACAACCACTGGCAGAGCCAATAGTCCAGGCTTGTTATTGGTGTACCATTACTTGGAGTTTTATATGTCTGGATGCAATGACAGAAGCAGCAAAATACCAATCGTGCGGCACACTATGCTCAGCAAAGATTTTTAGGTTAAGTGTTTTTAAGCCACGCCATAAATTATACCGACCATGCCCCTTTGAGAGACCTCTCCCCTCCAGGTTTTTCATCCCACTTAATGCCCTGGTCTAATTAATAATAACCTAACTTTGTAACTTGCATGACTTGATGCCCATCCTAGTTGACGGGCTGTGCGGTTTTGTATACAACACTCTGTGCTGTTCAGTTATATATGAATTGGAAGTCCTGAAAACGTGCAACAAATCTTAACATTTACCACTGGATAAAATCACTTACCCAAAACTTGGATAATCTTATGGAATTATCTGGTTTGACAATGTGGGCATGGGCACACGGGTAACAGTTCACTTTTATTTGTAAAGAAAGTAGAAGGTGTATTGACTGGTCCATCCTGTACTGGGCTCAGACAATAAATTCCTTATTAAAATGTCTGTCGCTGCACACCATATGTGCATTTCAGTAATGTTATAGATGGATGCATTTTAATATATGAAACTATAAATATGTGTGTGTATATATATATGTGTGTGTGTGTGTATATATATATATATATATATATATATATATATATACACACACACACATACACACACACACACAAAACACACACATACTTGTGTTGTCCCAATCATGAGCCCATATTGTCAGGAGGGTTTGCATCCTTCCAATCAGGCTTCTCTCTGACAAGATGCTCATCTAGATGGATGGGGCCTACCAACATCAATCATAGAAACCCATCACAGAGGTATAGCATTCATTCTGTTCAATAGGATTAATAGTTTAAGTACTATAGCCGTGGTCTTTTAAAGTGAAGTCTTTATCACTGATACAGAATTTATGGGACACACCTGTTAGTCCTATATGTACACTAAAAAGTAGGTTATGCTCCGATCTTCTAAATACCATTCATCCTTAGGGTTCAGTGTGCCATGAGGTGTGTAAACTTTCATTATCTACTCTATTTCACATTACCATGGTGGATATATATATATATATATATATATATATATATATATATATATATATATATATATATATATATATATTTTTTTTACATGCTATTGCTTTGCAATTGTTTTTTCCTAGCCACGCATAATACTCCTTTCATGGAAACTAATGGCCTTCAAAAAATGCCTACAGGATTTTATGCTTGGCTCGTATTGTGCACCCTGAACATTGTTTTAAAATGTTAAGGTGACACACTTGTTCAAAAATAGCTTCCCAGCGGGAGTGCTGCATTCCCATTTCTTGGCTGCCAAGTTGGGTAGGATTTAGTTGCCATGGAGGGGGCACGTAATCTGCCTGGGGTAGCCAGACAACTGCAGGGCTGAACATACACATGGCGCATTCTTCAACACCAAATGCGTAGGCCCTTGTGCGGGGGTAGGGGTGAGGGCAGGTAAGGCTGGCAGGGCAGGGAGGACATAGCTGTTGTGCGTCTGCCTTGCTGACACCCAGCCAGTAACACAACACCGGGATCTCAGGGCAGACTTGGCTGGCAGTGTGAGGATAGCATAGATGCTCTCTGAGACAATCTGCTGGAACACAACGAGATAAAGTGCCGCTGTTTCTATTGTGGGCTGCCCACACTTGACTGCTGCCATTTCAGTGATACGCAGAGTATGAGACCTGTCACCAGTTGCTGGTACCCGATGACGGCGACTGTAGGACTGCAATGTAATTATAGCTCCTGGTTTTTCTTTAACCGAGAGACATCTTGCCTAGTGTGGAATTCTTTGTAAAGTTCAAAAAATGCAGGAAAACCCTACACGCCACAGCACAACTAAAGGTCAAATTGGGCAACTCACACTTGAATGGAATAGCGGGTTGGTACTTGTGATAATGGCAGAGCCTAATTTGTTTTAGGAGTAGGTCCTCATTTTTGGAGATCTGAACTTATTTTCTTATCATCAAACGGACCCTGAGCAATAGAGAAAATAGTAAAAAAGGTAGAAAGGAGGAGGAAGGAAAAAGTACAATAGTGAAAAAGGGGGAAATCAGGGCAAACAAATCCAGCAAGAGTCAGTGAAAGCAGTGCTTTAAATGGGCCGGTACTGTCCGGTACGGAGTACCAGCACTTTTTTATTTTTAGAGGGAGAGTACCGGCACTTTTCAAGAGTGACATAATACTTTTGATTGGAGAGTACCGGCACTTCTCAGCAACAAGCAGGTACTCTGTCACAGACTGAAAGTGACGGGTAATTTAGGGTATCGTTAAAAAGAAAGAGTAGAATCAAGACTTGTAGCCTTGATATTGGACAAGCAGGGCATGCAGAAACGCCACTGGCATGCTCCTAAGAAACACTACACGCTCCTGCAATTATTAATATTGTTATTATTATTATTATAAATAACACACTCAATATAGTACACGTTTCTAGGATGGTCTAACTCAGGAATTGGGGTAATTCCGGCTACAACTAGTATAGAAAAACCCAGTCCAACTTGTAGAAGTTAACTAACCCAGAGGAGGCACATTTTTTTTACTAATAATAGATGCCGCTTTTCCCAAGTGTAAAGACTTCTTGAGTAAAAACATTGCCAAAACTAGAATCAGAAAGGGGCTAAAGTTCCAATCTTTGCCAAGCAGCCTGGTAACCTGATTAAAGAAAGGTAACACTTATTATTCTATTGCCTGCGCAGAGGACATTGGTGCACAGAGAAACATTGTGTCCTTAGCTATGCCTCAAACACTACCAACAAGAGCTGTCTATTTTGTGCATGCGTGAGCAGTGCAAATATGGGTCTCATTTAGATGAGGAGATACCACATGACATGACACCCTTCCACAAACCTTTCCTCAATTTTAGTGGCACAAGAAAATCTACTTTAACTATATAAGCTGCGCCATCCTCTCAGAAGCACTTGTGCGAATAATATGTGAACTAGACGGATCAAGATAGAGCCTTTGGTGGAGGGACCCAGAGAAGTCAAGGGCGTATGCAGGCCCTTTGAGTTATAGCCAGCATCATCGCTTGTATCTGCTTTTACTGCGCAGATGCACAGTGTTTTTTCTTCAATTGCTGTAAAGAAACAACATTTGGTTTTATGGGAAGACGTGCGTACTTTATATTCCATTTTGTAACGCGGACCATAAGCATTTTTTCGCTGTGGTCAACGCCTAATTCATGCCCTAGGTGGCCAGATTATGTAACAGGACACAGACTTTCACTTACAAATGCACTATTAATCATTCTTTCAGAATGAAAGCTTAAACAAGCATTGACAAAGTAAAATGTATAGCTTTAGCTGCCAGCCTTTTGTCAATGTCAATACTTATTTTGTCTTGCCCTCGATTTTGTATAACATTATTTTTGGGGGAGTTGTCTTGGCAAAAAAATACATTGGGGGAAAGCAATAATATTATTGGTCTCAAAGAGCACAGATTGCCAAAGTAGTTTCTGGCACTGAAGGGAACTACTTTGTGTGCAAATGTGCTGCTTGTGCTCCATTCAAAATGCTGTCGTGGGTGGAAGAAAACTATTAGATCAGAACACCAGACCAATGGATGTAAAGGGCTGGTGAAATTATACATTTTTATCCCTAAAAATGAGGGAGAGAGAAATTCCCTACACAAAAGTACATGTGAATGAAGGCCTGTTCATTGGGTTTTGGACGTGTGCCTTTTAACTTTCTCACAGCAAATTAATTTATATATTTAAAAGGAATAGAAATGGGCAACAAAGGCAATCTTGGGTAAGGAACTAATGGCTGGCAAATTCACCTCCTGAATTTAACCCCATTGGTGAATTTCAAGTCCATACAGTCCTGTTAAATGTCTTTCGACAGACTCAACACGATTCACAGATTCGACTGAAGTCTCATGAAGTATTCATATAAAGTGATTATCTTTATTCAAGTTGAGATATATCATCAGTAGAACAAATAATGTAAGAAACAGCCGTTTCTTACATGATCTGTAACACTTCATGACACTTCGGCTAAATCTGTGAATCGTGGTCATTGATTAAGTCCAATGTTCTCCAGCTGTAACAATTGCATTCTTCCTCACACAACTGTTGTGCTATGCATTAAAGTTGTGTTTTTAGGTGCCAGCATTAAACTTGACCATGGAGATTACATGCATTTTGAGGCTTCCTCATGAATATCTTCCTAAAAAGAACAGTGCTGCTCACTTCATAACATGACACGTTCCAGTGATAATGACTGATGCTTTCAGGATGGCTTGATGAGGTTGCTCTATGAATTCTGCTCAAAGAGGTTGATGTAGAGAACCCCGTGTGATATAGGGTATGTGCGCTTCATCCTCATTCATGGGAACTCCCAGTAGAAGGGTGACCCTCCATTGGTGGCAGGGAAGGCCTGTTGTTGCTCTTTGGCACAGAAGACACCATTCCACTGGTGCATCAAGGAAGAGTCTACACAGTGCAAGCTTGGTGAAGATTGGACCAGATCTAAAGTACAGATTGTCTCTTTGCCTGCCTGTGTCCTACTTTACCTCTCTCAATCTGACACCGGTAGCTCTTGTCATTCTGAGTAGCCAATAAACAGCTGTATTGGGTAGTGGCAGGTGTCACTCTGACCATGGCGAGAGACAGCCTCATTGAAGATCAGCTTTTGGAATCTATATTATGTAGCCTATCTTTTCTTCCCTTAATGGCCACACTCGTTGAAACTCACTGTATCGTTTCCATACTAAAGGCAGGCAGCAAATATGTGCCGCCTTTGGACCTCTGCAGCCAATGAACATTACTTGCACCTCTAAACCTCCAGAGAGATCTACTCAAAACTTGACTGAAATCTTCAGATGCAGAATTTGTTTACGACAGTCATGTGATTTGCCACAGTCTTGATTCAAGGAGTTTCCCATCTATTCTCATACAGTTTACCAAAGCACAATCTGAGAACCACAAGAAATCCTTTGCAAGTGTCCAGTTCCAGCATGGTGCAAAGGCCTGTTTTTTTAGTGCTTACCACTGAGATCATTGGAACCTGTTGAGCGTAGTAGGTGTTACGAAGCACACCACTTACAGAGGGCCTGCCCTTGGTCCCAAAATCCCCCGCTTGAAAATAATCACCACCGCTTTAGCATACTGCATTCCTGAATGTAGAAACTTAGGGACCTATCATGCAAAGTTGTGCATGCCTATATATGCATCAATAGTTTGGATAACCGCGTGGACTCCTGATCTAAATATTTATTGACCATGTTATAGACTGCAACCTCCTGTCTTTAAATTCAGATTGTTGTGGTCCGTCCAGGCACAAAGAGAGGTGAGAGGATTTTATGCATATTAGGCACAATGCTGTCAAGCCACACCCCTTCCATTTCAGTGGTTCCATAATTGATGATTGAACAGGAAATTTGGCACTAGGCTACTGTGACATCCTAGATGGCCCCTAGTATTTTCTTGTTTAGGACTGGTCCTGGGTGGCGTAGGACTAAAGAGCAGTGGTTCCCCGTCTTTAACAGGGAGAGAAGAGACACATGTAAGAGGAATGTAGTACTTGATCTCTACCTTTCCTACCTGATTCCTCTAACTCCAGCCAACGTTCCTTCTGGCCATGGTGCATTTTAAGGCCAACAAGTGTGGTCTTAATAATACACACACTCTCAGATGGGCAAGTGGAGCTCACACAGTATATAATCTGGGACAAATGATATATCAGATGTCTACATGAGGAGAATCTTATTAGAACCTCCTCCACAAAATTTCGGTTGCAGAAGATGGCATGCCCTGTTCAGTAACAGCAAAACAATGCAGGTGTCCACATGTGGGCCTCAAATGTCATTGTGCTGGCGAATTCTTGAGTGCATCTTTAAGTAGAGCCCCATTTTGGAATGCAAATCGAAGTGGGGCAGTCTTATCAAGAGAAACAAAGTTCAGGCAGGCAAATTTGTTTCACGCCAGGAAACGGAGGAAATAATGTTGCATAGAAAGTGCAATTCGATTGTGGTAGGCCTGTTGTGTCACCATCTGCTCTGCAGTTCATTTTCTAAGGAGCCGACCCGCAAAACAGATACTAAATAAGGGACATTGCGTTCGGTCTTTATGCTTCGCCTGCTCCAAGTGGCTTCAGTACAGAATCCATGACCTACAATTCTGATTCTATGCAGACTACTTTTGAAAAACTCTGTGCACTTGTGTATTGCAATATTTTTGTGTTTATTTTTTATTTCATCAGGGTTGGGTACGCATCTGAACGTGTCGACATGCTGAATTTAGTGCATAATGAAAGTGATAGTCTTACGATCCACTTATGCTCAGTGTAGATTGTTGTTCAAGAGGGTAACCAATGTGGTTCTCGACTTACTACTGCAAATCTGCTTTAAAACCCCACATGTTCAAACAAGAAGCGATCAACTAATTCTTCATCGCCTGCCATCTTTCGTTCACCCATTACCTCAACCGTGTACCACATAAATAGACATATAGTAGGCTATATTAATGAATGGAATGTCTTGTAATGCAGTTTTAGGCATCACCACTCACCTCTCATCACCATTAAAATGATGTTGTATATGTTAGCCTCCAAACTGCTTTTGTGTTCTATGTGCCACAAAGCTTGTTGCTATGTACGCCATTTTTTTAAACCAAAATACTCTTGCTTTTTTCTGCAAATGAATGACTGAATAAATAGAAACACAAAGACAAATATAAAATACGTTTCGATCAGCACGTCTCCAACCCTGGCCTAAATGAACTTCACATGCTATGACTCGACTATGCGGCCAGTCCTGCTAGCATATTTTTTTGGGCAAGCAGTATGACACCACCAAACTCGTCACTTCCCCCTGCATTGGATTTCACGGCCAGGGCTGCGAAATGAAAGCCACTTGTGCCAAGACACACTGTGGTACCTAGCCCGTGGGTGTCACCTTCAGTAAAGAGCCCGCTAAATAATTGAGTGCTTAGGGCACTGTTTTTAGATAGCTTATGTCATGAAGGGACTTATGCTTTTTTGAAGTCTTGCCATGAAACATTCTTGTTTGTTATTATGAGAGCTCACTAAGCCTGTGGGAGAAAGGAAGGCTTGAGTTTGCATGACAGGTGCAGCACATTTTGCCTTTTAATGTTGAGGCCTAGGCTAGCAGGCGTGCGTGGTGCTGTTGCAGTTTTACAGCACCAGCGGCTGACGTCTGTGATTGGAACCACTGGCACCCCGCTGTCTTCTACCGCTTGGACTTTGTTTGATGGTGTGATTTAGAGCTGGCTGCACTGTAGCTTCAGCCAGCAGAATCTGCTCACAAAAATATAACTAAATATCTGCTATTTCAGAATGCTAGAAGATATAACTATTCAAAAAGTGCTTTAGCACCTCCCCGGTGGTAGTAAGCGCTATATAAATGCAATTACAATATAACACAATTCTTGATAAAATTAATTTACATTTTCCCTCTGAGACCTCTTCTACGCATCCCTTCCTATTGCATACTGTCAATCCATCTTTATCCCAAATCTTGAAAGATAATTGTTTAATCATCTCAAATTCCAGAAAAGCTGAAAATTCAGGGGTCGGTAATTAAAACGAGAGCCAGGTTTTAACAAAAACAAAAAAATTGATAGAAGATGAGGTCTGCATGGATCATCCAAAATTCTGATACCTTTGCTATACTGTGTCTGGGCCATACTTTCATTAATTTATGAGTCCTTGTGAACCATGACAGCGTCTCCATGAAGATGGTTTGACTTGAGACTCTTCAGAGCATACACAATGCAAGTCTTGCTATACTCTGCACTCTCCAGTTTAATTCCAGGATATTTTTGGACTTGAACTTATCTTGATAGATTAAGGGCCTGATTTATATTTGGGCGGATGGCCCGTTGTTCTGCCAGGGCAATGGAGTAAATTACTCTGTCTTCCTGGTGGAGTGACCACCTGCCAGATTTATAAATGGCCACCAAGCTAGTGGTAATTTATAAGCATTGTTGCCAGGACCCGGTGTCACAGCAGTTCCAGTCAATGCACCTTCCTGTTTGGTCCAGAGCTTTGTCAGCAGAATTGAGCACAGAATAAAACAGTTTTCTGTTTTTATTTTCAAAATGCAATAAATCTGGAGGGTAGACCACTATGTTGGTGGGGTGGGAACTCCGTCACCATTGCAATGGAGTTCCCTTCCATTGAGCCCTAAGTCTCCAACTGAGGACATCAATATATTCACAGAAAGACATATTAAACCAAGCAATACATCTCCATTCCTAACTACAATTGCATAACTCAAAAAAGTAATAGATGATTCCCAATCCTAATAAATATTCCAAAAACATTTAAAACTACGCTAATATAGCCTTTCATTTATCGAAGGTAACAATAGTGAGAAAATGTATTTTCCAGGGTACACTCATCAATCTTTTTTATATTCAATGACTTGCCTCATTTTTGTATGTTTTCCTCTTAAAAAGTTCACACATTTTTCTTTTTTTTCATTTCTAATGCTTCACAGTGTCTTCCTGAGGCATAAGGTTGGTCACTCACAGTCATGGTGCAGACCTGTGCGTCTTCTTCTTTTCCTGGGAGACTCAATAAAAGTAGAGTCCCATGAGAAACTTTTCTTCGGCTTGTTGAAGGACAGACCTCGGGTTGACGTAGTCCTGTCGACATGACTGTATGTTTTGGAGCGCATAATCGTCAGTGACCCCAATAACATAAAAGGTTCTAAAGGAGAGGACAGGGTTATTTCACAGACTTTTATAAAAAAAATTGTGAAGTATTGTGAGATTTAAAAAGGTCATTAAGGAAATTAGTAGGAGATGGTGCATATTAAGCTCCTTGGGCCAATAACAGTGGTCGAAACTGCTTAGGGGAACAGTGTTTTTTTCCCCAAAGAATTTCACAGAAATTCAGGACGAAAATGATTAGAATTTAAGTACAGTTTTACAGGGTTGCAGAAAGGTATCTTCCAAGTATTCATTGGGAAAATAGGTAGCAAGTGCATCTTTTACATCACATTGGGGCAGAGATTTTAGTGAAAGATGGACAGGATTTAGAGACAAAAATTTACAGTCTGTTGTAACAAATGTGTGAAACATGATGCACATTTTAATAATTTTACATTTCTACCACTGCTGAAAATAAAAAAAAAACACTCATGGAACTCACCATTGTGGGTGGGAGCAGTAATAGGTTGCTTCGGGTGGGCCTGAAGGATTCTTGTTATCAGGCAGCAAAGAGGCTGGTGAGGTGAAGTTTCCTTCAGGAATCCATTTATGTCACCACCGCATTAGTCCCAGCACTTATAATTAGGCATTCCACACTTCAACACTCAGCATGTAGTCTTCAAAGGAGGCATTACTCATGTTTATTGGCCAACACATTACATTCTCAATGGGGCTATTATACTCTCTATGGTCTGTATTTACACTTTTGTAGAAGGCTGACATACTTTTATTGCACAGTGGCACACTACTCTGCAAGTGTAGTACCAGGGTACACCAACACTACCTCAGTATATCATTACAAAGACCATTGGTACTGGAATAATTTTTTGAGTAGGGGTGCTGCCATCAGTTTAACATCACTGAAGTCATAGGGATTGTGAAAAATACAGACATCACTCAAAGTACAAGTGTTACAAAGGAGCCATGCTCATTCAGCAGGAGAGTGTTAAGGGTGTGGTATGTAGCCTGTGGTGCATTTTAAAGCAAACTTTCGCAAATATTACTAAAGCATGGTTTGATAGTGCACTGCTATTTGCAACCAGCGCATTTTCCATTGAAAAACCCACTTAATTTGCACAGACATATAGTTTTGCTAATGAAACTGTACACCACACAAATGATAATGTATGGAAATCAGGTTTCAGGGAATATTTATCATTTTGGCATCACTCAGTGTCTTGATTTATTCTGATCCTATTAAAATATTCTTTTCCATTACACTTCAAAATTGTAAACAAAAATGTTTCAGTTGTGCTTTCCTAATTGCCGCTGTATTGCGAACTATTTATACAGTTCAAGTTTGTTGTGTGTTTAAAAAATGAACATTCTACAGCTTTTATTTTCACACTCAGCAAGATTGTCATATATTTCACGTTACAAAATCATCTAACTTTGCAGTCAGAAAAAGAAAAGTAAACACCAATCTTCATGTTAAAAGAATAAGCAACAATATGCCAGAAGACAGAGCCTAACATTTGACCTTTGTGACAAGATAAAAACAAAATGTAAAGGGATCTTTATTAATCATTTACTTTCTGAAGTCTAGCATGCTTATTTTATGGGTGCTGCAGCACACCCTCACCCCAATTTCCAGCGCCTATGGCTTAGAGATCACTACATTGACACTTACCATGACATTGATTTCATTATACCATGACCTACACAACACTACTTTGATAGCTAGGGTAAGAGGATTAGGAGAGGTGGATGCATTTAGGTTTAGAGTATGAATAGGCTTCAAATTTGTTTTAGGGTAAGATTTAAGGTTATTGTTAACATTAGGCTTAGGTTAAAGGATAGGGTTTAGGGTTAGTGTGATTAGTGTTATGGGAAGTGTTAAGTGAAGGGGTATGCTAGGGCTAGTGTTAGGGTTAGAGTAAGGTTTGGGATAAGACCAAAGGATAGGGTTAGGATCAAGGTTAATATTTGTATAAGTGGCACTATCCCAACACTTTAAATAATTATTCAACACCCTCTATGCTAATATCATCCGAAAATGTTTTGAACAACTATGAAACATTTTGCAGTCAGACTTTCTCTTAGTGACCAGGTCCATTGAAGGAACGGAAGGCATAGATATTTGGAGCAATATTACATCTGCACCATAGAAAGTTAATGTTGAGAAAAACAATACAACAATGAAAATAAACTTAATATGGCCTCGGTTTGTGTGCTGTGGAGCCTGTGGGTTGAGGATGTGTGCGGGGAGCAGGAGTGAGTGACAGAGATGTCATCTAGTTTGACTAGAATGGGGTTTTACACAGAAATGTGGCATAACTAAAACACTTTAATAAACGCACTTCTACACATCATAGAACGTTTGTTTCCATTGCAATGATGTTAATTCGGTCTATATATATATATATATATATATAAGCACATGTAAAATTGTATAATAATCATCATTATTGATACACAAAATATAAACTTGAAAAACGTTTCCACACTTTGTGGCCAAACATTCAAATGAAAACCATGAAGCTAGAGGAGGAAAATACTTCAGTCTAGGAAGGACAGGAATTTGGTTTGCAGCTGGAGTTCTGGGCATCCTCTGCCAATTATAAACTCTCAACAAAATACAGAATGGGAGCTGTGCTGCTCGAGGCATTGGTTTGTATAGACATCCCTAACTCAAAGTATTCGTTCTTCAAACTCCCAACTACCCATTTTTCCAGCTGTCACAGCAATTCACTCATCGTCACCTGAGTTTATCATAAATCTAGCAGGAGGACATTCTAGACCTGGCCAAGACCACCTAAGTACCCTCAAGCGAAATCATACTTGTGACTGATTTCATTCTCTAGTTATTCCAAGCAACAAACAGGTAGCAGAAACCATTCTCACACCGAATCTCTCAATTATTTTGACTGCAGTTTACATAGCAGGACACTCACTGAACTTTTTATTTTACAAACCTGTTTTTGCTTTTAGCAAAATTCTGGTTACAACGTGCAGCAGATCATACAAAACACAGACAAATTAGACAATGCCTATTAATCATGTAGAGGTACACACGGTTAACAATATATCAGGCTATAATAATGGGTACAATTTAGGAACAATGTGCAGTGCGAAATGGCAAACTAGAATATGTGCTTAGACAAGGGGAAGCTGTAGAAGATCAGAAAAAGGTAAGGTAAGCGAAGGTAGAATCCAGAACCTGTATACCGGCTAGTGATCAAGAGTAAAGAGTGAGTTCTTCTAACGATCATTGGGCGGGATGGTGGAGGGAAGTCTTGACAAGAGAATGTGGCTGCCGAGAGAACCATGACCCTGGGAGGAAAGGTCAGTGCACAAGGGCCCGGAGGCCAAGTCAAGAGGGTTCATACCATTGAATTGTTATATTGCAGGAGAAGTGTTGGGGGGTAAAGGTTTAAGGGGAAATAGTTACATAGGAGGAGTGAGGAATTCAGGGCGATAAGTCACTTTAATTATGTGAATCTGTTAGTCTAGATAGCAGCTTTTCTCAGTTGTTGGCTATCAGTGTCGGTGTTGGCCCTTGGCTTCTCCTGTGTGTAAAGCCACAGCCTCCGTCTCATACTGTCAGAGAGTGACGGCAGGATGCTTTTGAAGGGGATATTGGGTTTTCCCATTGCATTGTGATAGTCTGTTTTGCGGAAACTATTGCAAGGCCAAGAAAGCAGGCAACTGTCTTGACTTTCTTTGGCCACTTGCAAAGTCCTAGGGCCCGACCTTTCAAGTGTCTGCTCTTGGTAAACCAGTATTCACCTCCAAGGTTTGTAAGACCTCTTCCCAATACTTGCAGAGTCTTGGACGTTTCAAGAGTATATGTTTAAGGTCTGCAGCTGGGTAATTGCACCTAGAGCAGAAGGCTGAAGCACTGGGAAACATTCGACTAATTTGTTTGAATACACACTGAACTTGATGTTTACCTGTGTCCTAATCCTCTAAAAGTTTACCATCAAGCCTTTTACATACATCAGACACCAATAAAAAAACATTCTCATCTCAATACAACCAACTACAAAACATCCATATTACTTGGGTCACATAAAAACTCGACTACATCTTTAACAGCATCTGTCCTGCGATATTCTGGATTCTTTCCACCACCACATCACCTTAACCAAAGACACTGTTGCTCTGCTTAGGTCTAAAACAAATCTGCCAGTGGGACTACCAACAGGTGGATGGTTATACATGATTCAAATCTGGTCATCCTAAAAGGGCAAGGAAGGAACCACGCCTATGCCTCTCTAGCCCTCTTTATTGTCATTAGGCTATCCATCTCTTAGTTCCGAAGACTTTTGTAGCAGACTTCTTTCCATGTCCTACCGAAATCATAATCAACATTGTAGACAGGTGCTATGGGTGAGTATAGTTCTATTATCTGGTCACCTACCCTCCCTGACCTCTGATAAGGGTGGTATTTAAAAGTATTGGTCTGCCTGGAATCCTTGGTCTATAGTGTCTTGGTTATCTGACCAGCTGACTCTTGTGTTCTAAAGGGACAGCACCCACGAGCACAAAAGTCGGGAACTGTCCAGGATCCTAGATTCACCCTAAGGACTGGCTGTCTATTGGCAACGTCACCTGGTAACCGACTTACTATCACCTTCTGACCGCCATCCATCCTACCACATACATTCAGGCCATTCAGTCAATTACACAGTGGCGGCTGCCACCGAGTAACAAGGGTGGTTTGGGGGTAGATTGAAACATAAATTAAAATAAACGTACCTTGCTGCTGACCGCCAGATCACTGCCTCGCGTTGTTCTCTGATGCAGGAAGTACAGGTTCCCTCCCCAAAGCCAATCACAATTCTGCAATGCAGCATTGTGATTGGTCTGAGTGCAGCGGATCGGCGCTCAGATACAGAATGGGAGTCTGTACATACTCCTCACCAGGCTGCTTAATGCAGCCTGGTGAGGAACATGCAAAACGCGCAGGACTGTTTTGGCTGGCCCAAGAGTGCCGACCAAACTGTCATGCCCTCTTATGTGCTCACCATCTCTCCCCTTACTGGCTGTAATGACAGCCAAGCCCCGCCCCACCCCATAAAACTACATTACAAAGGGAAAATAAAATGATAACGTAGTGTTATTATCATTTAATTTTTCTGTTGCAAAAAATGCAGTGGGGTGGCACTTCTCCACCTTAGCGGAGGAGCCGCCACTGCAATTACAGTGGTAGATGACCAGGTGATTCCATGGGAAAATAATCCAACAGTTCAGAGTAGGCCTAATACCCAACTTTACAGCTCTCAGTGTATCCCAAGTATTATCCCAGGCATGCAACCCCCACAAACGGGACCCTAGAGAAAAATACCCTTGAAGGTACTGGGAAAAATACTTTCCTCACAGAAGGAATCCTCCTTGAAAATGTCTTCCTACTAACTCATGCACCCTAATATTGTCTCATCAGGCAGGCTACAAGTTCATGACATACTGTTCGTGGTGTGGTCCTATGCCGGTTACTTTTCTACTTTGAGCAAGGCACCAACTTCATTCTACTTGAATGGTTCTTTATTTGGGGACATTGCTCTTCACTGTGATATGGGAAAGCATTTTTTGAATTAAGAGAAGATCATTCGAATATGTGATTTTGGCGAAGCGATTTTCACAGTGCAACACGTGTTGGCTTATCTAACTTTTGATAATAAACTTTGAGTTTCCATTTTATTACCCCTCACTATTCTTGATTTTTTGCAAGCACACCCCTTCCGAGCATTTAATCGCATACCTGCTGTATGCAAACTACCATCATGGTTCTGCCCAGGCAGTCCTCATGCCACCCATTTGTTGCAAAGGTAAAATATAGGTCTTTATGCAAGATTGAAGAAATTCAAACTATCTTTTTCTCCCTGAAATTATTATGAACATTTAGGGCCACTAGAATTACACAGTTCTGCTGCCAAAGTGTTTTCTGCAGTATGGATTTGACACACTTGCCATATTAGCTAACATCTTGTACATAATTTGCTGCGCAGTGGCAGGTCTCCTTTCAGCTGCTGATTGCTTTTATTTAGGTGTTAAACTGATGCTGATGAGATTTATCCTTTGTCCAGACAGTGTTAAGATGTAGACAATTCTAAATAGAGACATCATATTAATACTGTCACAAAACGTGTTTCATTATGCTGCATAACTTGCCTTTTCTTGACGCTTGATTTTCTCCTCCCTTGCCGCATGGTTCCAATGGCCGTGCCGATATCTCTTGGGTGTGGTACGTGTGGCAGATTAAGTTACATAACATGAATGTTAAAATACTAACACATCAACCTAGGTAAGGCAAAACGGACTGATTTTCTTTTGTCCATAGCTGGTGGTGTCTGTTCCACCAATATAGTCACAAGTCAGTATTCTAGCCAGTATTTTCAGGTTCAGCCAGTCCATAAACTTACCGACTAATACTGTTCCAAATTAAATCAAGCGCACATCAACAAGGAGAGGCGAATCCATCATTGCATTATTCCCCCAGGAATTGTCAGACATCTGGCTCGTCGTCTGTGAAGTGACAAAACACGTGTTTGTGTGTTTATAGCCTGCAGTGTTTCCAGTGCCCCTACGGCCCAAACTGTGTCTTGTTCCGACCATGCAATGTCCCCAAGTAAACAACGTTTTTGTTTAATTCACAAAGTACTACGATTGTTGGGGGTTTGAATATACAAAACGTGGCCGAGTGTAAGGCAGATGTTGCTGCTCTTGGCCCTTGGGCCATGCCATTAATTCCCATCTTTTGTGTCGCCGAGGAGCTGAAACAAAGGGGCATGTGTGCGTTTATTTAAATGTTTTTCCAAAAGCAAGAAAGCCACTTATGTGTAACCATTAGAACGGAGTGTCTTCTACTGGCTTATTCTGAACTCCCTCAGTAAGTGTAAAATGTCGAGCGATGCAGCATGTTATTTTACTATCATGCTATGTATTTAATTGTTCACTGTTTGATAACCGATTCTGTCAGCAGGGAAAATCTAAATGAACAAGACATTCTCATTGTTTTGTTCAGTTTTCAAATTTTTATTGTATTTTTTTCTTTTCCTATCTTGTTAGTTTTACGGTGTCAGGATCATTTGACTTACTTGCTCGACTTCTTTTTCAGACTGCCATCATTCTTTGTGCTTGTTGCATAACTCCACCCTAATGCCACTGCGTTTTAGGTCTGGCAGAGACAGCTTTAGCTGCTTGCCAGTGTGGGTGTCGATTCACCAAAATACCAGGGATAGCGGAAGTGACGTCACATACCTTTCGGACCTTAATGACATCACAGGACGTGATATCATAAGACCCTAGACCCTGATTTTTTCCAAGAAGTTATGTCACATGACCCTAACTAATATCACAGTAATTGACATTGCTTAAGTTCCATAATAATTGCATCATTACTTTAACAGCACAAAACAGACACATATCTTTTTTAGATTCCACATATATTAATGTGCTGACTTGATAATTGAAAGTTTAGTGGCATAATTTTTGCCCTGAATTGTAATGAGTGAGCAAAGCGAGAAAGCCAGGCCTTTTCTCCTGACCAAGAAAAAATTGAAAAGAATGGGGTGAAATAGTGCATTTTACGGCACAATTTTCACACAACCTGCTAAAATGCCATAGGCGCTGAGTGGCATAGAGTGCAGTGACATTGAGGGCAGTGGCATTTAATTCAGCAGCACACAATGCAGCATTATAGAATGCAGTGCTGTAAATTAGATTGGTGCATAGTAGAGAGGAGTGGTGCAGAGTGGAATGACGTAGAGTAGAATGGCATAGAGTGCAGTGGCATAGAATGCAGTGGCATGGAGTACAGTGGCGTAGAGTAGAGTGGCGTAGAGTGGTGCAGAGTGTAGTGGCGTAGAGGTGAGTAATGCAGAGGGTAGTGATGCAGAGTAGAGTTGAGTGGCATAGAGTGCAGTGGCATAGAGTGGTGAAGAGTAGAGTATAGAGCGCAGTGGTGTAGAGTGGATTAGTGTAGAGTGGCCTGGTGCAGAGTAGAGTGGTGTAGAGTACAGTGATGGAGAGTTCAGTGTTGCCCAGCAGAGTGCCAGAGTGCAGTGGTGTAGAGTTGCAAGGAGAGCAGTGGTGCTGAGAACAGTGATGCAGAGTAGAGTGCAGTGACAGAGTATGGTTTTATAGAGTGAATTGGTGAGGAGTGCAGTGGTTAAGAGTAGAGCGGTATAGAGTGCAGGGACATAGAGTGGAGTGGAGTAGAGTGGGGTAGAGTGCAGTGGCTTATAAAAACAATTTCAGAGTAAAGTGAAGTGGCGTAGAGTGAAGTGGTGTAGGGTTGAGTGCAATCACCTAGAGTGGCATAGAGTGTAATGGAATAGGGTAAATTGGTGTTGAGTGCAATATTGTAGAGTTGAGTAGTCATGATAAAGCCTCCTATTGTGGTTGTGTCTATGTCTTTCCCTTGACCAAGCTCAAAAAGACAAATAGGCGTACACCTTGGCAGCCCCCGCAGCATACACCGTTTCCAGCAGAGGGTGTCAGAGAACCCTTACCTTGATAACCCACTGCAGCAAGGCAGGTGGTGGGGGGTCAGCAGCTGGGCCTTTCACAGTAAAGTATCTTCCTTGAGAGCCCAAGTTACTTAACCCTAACATTCAACCTTTGAAAGGGACAGCTTCAACTGAACCCGGGGATGGGCGAGCATCTTAGAGAGAGCTGAGCATGCTTGGCCAGGATGACACCTCCTGCTGCTGCCATGCAGCTCAGTTGCTTCCACAGCAACTTGTTCTACTTGTGGTAACCCAGAGGTTTGATAGAGCACCAAAATCATCAAACATTTGCTCACCAAGTCTTTCTGTTTTTTAATAAATACAACTTTGTTTAATGTCAGGATTCAAACAAAGAAAAAAATTCGATCTGGGAGGCGTGTAAATTGAATGAGGAAACCATGAGCCACTGACATAGCGATCTCAATAACAACTTCTACAGTGACTTGGAGTTTTGTTATGAGCTCAGGAAACTGGGGCTGGTCTGCGAAACTGGGAGACCAAGGGAGTTGTGTGAGACATAGATAAGCACTTTATCCCTGTACTGGCCTAGGAGAACCAAGGAGAGGCAGCGGAGAAACTGAGGAGGTGCAGCTCAACTCACCAGGGCTGGTCTAGGAGAGGTAAGTGACAGGAAAGCCAGCATTGACCGGTTGTGCCGAACCAGGTAAGGATATGAGACGTAGGTCAGCGCTAAAAATCTTCACTGGCCTGGGAGACAGAACTGAGAGTCAAAATAGCTACATGCTAGGTCTGGACCTGGGATGTAGATAGGAGAGATGGGAAATGGCTGGGAGGGGGGAGTGGAGTGCATCCGCTAGGCCTGACCTGTCCATATGTTTGTCTGGCCCACATAAATCAAAGGGCTCACTTTTTTGATTTTTGTTTCCTTGTGTTATGCAGTGGTGTTTGCTCCTGTAGAAGCAGTGTGCCGCTAGTCTTTGTACTGAGTCTTTCCTGTCTGTTCCTACAAGCCAAACTATAATCAAAGGCTAAGAGCGCCCAAGGAGAGAGGTGGAGCCTGAACAGTAAACACTACTTCATAATGGGAAGGATCATCATGAGTGGGGTTGCCAAGCTTATTAAGAACTTTTGATTGTATGGCTCTTCTGTTTGTTTTTTCAACCACCCGGACCCGCCATTTACACGACCCACGTACCCGCCTTACCCCGGCCACACGACCCCGTACCCGACACAATACCCTGTAGCCACCAGTCAAACGACCCACGTACCCACTTCTACTCCGTCACATTACCCTCCCGTACCGGTGCGTGTGAGGTAAGCGGAGCGCTCGGGCAGTTTGCAAAGGCATGCGCGCGGATAACAATGAGAAAGGGCCGGTTGCGTGGCTCAGCTGGCCCGAGGGGGAAGATGATGGATAAGCAGCTCCCTCCCTTTAAAAACCCACAGAGAGAAAGAGTGGGGAGAAAAAGGATCGCAGATCATCTGCCTGACCCTGATCTCCATGAGAAAGGGAGCTGTTTACCTGGCCGGCACCGGTGGGGCATGCCTTTGTCTCGGATCAGATTACTGCGCCCAGCTGCTCCGAGCAGACCGGCCCGCGGGGAGACTGCACGCCAAGCACACTCGGGTTCACGTGTCCTGCGTCCAGGCTCTTTTAAACATACCAAGACCACACTGGCTGCAAAGGGCGCACATAGATGTTCGGGCCAACTGTGGAATTCAAATAATATAGGAGCTACGCAACTCTTTTTTTCCTGTATGATAAGTAAAATGAGCGGCAGGTGTGAACGCATGTGCCCTTGTATATAATTGGGCTTGCGTGAGTAGAGGCGGATCATGCAGTCGAGCCTGTAAACACGTGTGTATGGCGAGCCTGTGAAAGGATAGTGTGCACGTGAGAGAGTTAGAATCGACTGTGTGTTTCAGTGTGCCTGTGCACTATATTTGTTAATGTGTGCCAGTGTGGATTGTGTACAGTTTTGTTTACGAGTACGCGTGCAAGCAAGAGTGCGGGTGTGTGTTTTGTAGATGCGACTGTGTGTGCATCTATGTGTGCCGGTGAATACCTGTGTCCTTTAGTTTTTGTGTGTCGGTTGTGGTTTGTTTCCGCTCCAAGTGTCTGTCTCCGGGTCTGTTTCTGTGAGAGACCTCATATGCACCATTAAGTGCGTCAATGGTTATGTATAAACACTCATTATAAATGTTTTTTTTCTATTTGAGTCTGCATGCTTTTGTGCCTGTGCGTTTCTGTATGTTTGAGTGCGTGCAGGCATGAGTATATGAGTGGTTGTGTTTGTGTGGCTTACGTGTGTGTGTATATGCATACATATACATTGTGAGTGTGTCTGGCTGAAGGCCCATTGATTATTCCTGCTAGGGTGGAGGTCAGTCGCGTGCCGATGTCTGCCAGGGAACATCTGTCGGCCCCTGGGGGCGCACGCAAGCAGTGTGATGCGCAGGATTACAAATACCTCCGGGCCACGGAGAGAACAAAACACGATGCCCCCTGCTCCCCGCACACAAAGCCGCCATAACAATGGGCCGGCCGAGCTCCTGCGCCCTCCAGGCCCCCTCCGCAGCCGCTAACAGATTGCCATCGACTTTAGGGAGGGCGGATGGAGTGTGAGCCGCCCGGGATAGCTTTCACACGCCGTGCGTGCACGCTCCCCCGCTGCGGGACATACCTCCACTCCACACGGCCCTCCTTAGGGACGCGCTGCGGGCCTTTTCAAACAGCTCAGAGCGACGGAAAATCGCTAACCAAGCAGCTTCACTTTAAGTGCGTGCGCAGGGCCAGAGCTGACGACTTTGGAACGAGACATAACAAAAAGCAGAGGTCCGTGGCAGAGGTTGGACCACGCCATGAACAGCACCACGTTTCTCCGAGGCGAAGCAAGAATGCCTCGAAGAAACGCACATCATTTTTGGGATTGAGGGGCGTGTTTTTCGTTTTCTCCTCTTCCCATTGACTGGAATGTAAAATTCCAGCCAATGGGAAGAGGAGAGAAAGAAAAGAGAAAGAACGTAAAAAACAGACCCCTCAATCCCAAAAGGACGGGGCTTGAATGGAGTGATGCCCTCTCCTCCAATGGCTGGCCTCCATTTAGGAAGCCAGCCAATGGAGAAGAGGGGCGGATTCAAGCCCCCATACTGGTAAACATTAAATTTCTGACCAAGACTGCGCAAGCGCAGCCTACGGTCCTCGACCTAAAAAAGGTTCCCAGCCATTGGCGTAACAATAGCCCCCTCAGCCCTCGCTGTGCGGGGGGCCCGAGCTCCCCGGCACTGTGAACTGGCGGTAGGTAAGAGCTAACTGGGTCTGGAGCATGGGGGACCCCCTCTAAGTCCTTTGCAAAGGGGGGCCTTCGAGTTTTGTTACGCCACAGTTCTCAGTAATGACCCAGACATCCCCTGGCAGGCGGGTGAGGGCAATCATAGCACATTCCTGTAGGGTGGTCTTTGCCCCCCTTGGAAACGCTGGCCGGGTTTCCCCCTGCAGTGAAAGGCAGGCTGACGGCTTCAATTAGCCAGCTCACTAATTCGCTGTTCCCAGTGCAGACACTTATGACAGTTTTCTACTCAGAGAACTTCATTCTTATACTGTATGAGGCCCATAACAAGTGCTGTGGGTTAAGAATATTGTCCCTTTAAGATCGATGAAGCTGGTGCTAATTATGGAGCAGAAAATAGAAATCAAGTGATAATTTTTGTATCCTCTGATCCAGGATTAAGATTGTTGAATTAGAGGCATGTTGTTTGCTCTTCTTGTATTTTTTACGATTTGTAGACAAGTAGAGGAGCAGAGTGTGGCCTTAGACCTCTTTTACTTTACTATGTTAAGAAGGTCATTGGTGCTTTTAATGTGTGACCACGTGAATGAGTTATGTATTGGCTATTTATCTAGTCTGTCAAGGCAATCGACCCCACCAAGATGGTTCCTTGTTTTCTTTCCCCATGAAAATCATTTAGAATAAAAATGATCTAGTCTCAGTGGCGCTCTATGCTCCATCAAGGCTGTTTGCCTGCATATCTTCTGCATATTCCAGAATTTTTTCCTAGTTAGATGCAGTGATGCTGTATACCGTTTGTTTTCCTTAACATTCATGTGTGATCTTGTTCAAAGTACAAAGACAACTTGCCCATATAGTCAACACCGAGAATCTGCTAATAGATGCCGAGGCGAAGACTCCAGTTAATGTGCTTGAGACATTTTCTAAATGGACTATTGCCTTTATAGAAATTATTTTATCAGCAACATACAGATAAAAGACCAAATCAAACAAGAAACGTCAGCTGTACATTGTTTTCAACATATGCTAGGTAGCATAGGAATACATACAAATGGTGCAGTGCACAGTGTGAGGCGAGTGGAAACCAACATTACAAGTGCGAAGTGCTGTACACCCAACTGGAAACCCCAACATATTTTTAAGGGAGGTCTTGGTATGGGAAATAGTTATGGTTCTCTGTGGGAGGAATTTTGCTTCTGTGTTTTTAAAAAAGAGTACAATAGGGACGGGTGAAGGTGGTAGGACATGGTGTCTGTCTGTCTAGGCGAGTTGAGGAGGCTATTGGTGGCGAGTAAGATGTTCCTGGAAGAGTTTTCAGATCTAGTTGGTGCAGTGAGGTTCCAGGAGCATGTTTCTGGTTAACCCTTGCACAGGTTAGTTACAAAAGAGTTACTTATGGAAAAGCTAAATGAGCCACTGACCGAGGATGCACGTTTTGTTACTTACAGGCTGTGATCCAAGGATAATTCCTGGAAGCACAACTGTGAAACGATGTCGTTTTGCTGTGAAATGAACCGTTTTCACATTGCTGCAATGTGATCTGTAATTCAGAAAGCAATGCCACCTCTTGCTTTTTAAAGATAAATATTTACTTCATTAGAATAAGCATTGCGTGTGTGAAGCAGTGCAAGCAGTTTATTCCCTGATGAGCTCAACAATGTATTATTATTTTTATCAAGGAAATGTCAAGACATGGCATTTTGACCTAAGCAACAAGCTGCAGGTCAACAAATCTGGACCAGGAGCTAAGAGCAACCCTGGATTCTTATTTTCTCTTCCAGCGGGGGCCCAACACAATGCCTCCCTTAATGGGCTGGGAACCCTGCTTTTGTCGGTGTCTCATCCTGACTAGGAGCTCTCTGGAAGCTAACACTTAAATGTCAATTCAGTGGATGGAAACAATGGCACTTAGCTTGTTATCACTTCACAAATGCTTAAGATAAACTACAATTCGGAAGCAGGTTTTTGTCCTTGATCAACCCCTGTGTATAAGAGGTTTGCATGCCCTGTGAGAACGTCACATGTATTTGTCTGTATGAGTAATTACTCTAATAACGATTTAAATACATCTTTTTTATTTACTTACTTCTATAACGATACTAATCCTCATGTAAAGTGTCAGAGCACTTTACAACACACACATGCAGAGACAATGAATCATACAAATGAATGTACAGGAAATGTTACACAACATAATGTGGTTTAGAGGGTGTAGGAATCACATAGCAACTATACTGACAGGCATTACATGTTAAGAGTGCTTGATCTGTAGAAAAACAAAGTCAGAATTTAAAATGTAAAACACTGGTTGAGTTGCCTGCACTAATAAGACTTTATTACTATCAAAGGGAACCCTTATTAGCACCCTTAGAAAGACAAAAGATTGAAAAAACATAAGATTTTAAACATATACCTTGCAGTGCATGCAGTATCATGATGTCTTTTTATAGCTCCCTGTGTTATATATTGTAACTTATGAACTGAAGTTAAAAAAAGATCTCTGGGACAAAAGTAATAACAATTTAAGCTATCTAAAAATTTAAATCTGAGATCTGTTTTTTACAAGTTGTGCTTTGCAGCAGGCACATTAACCCTTATTGCTACTTTATGGTAAAACAAAATTGTGACTAGACAAAACGGAGTTCTCTCCAGTAATCATACTAACCACCAGAGTTATCTTACCATCATTATGCCCAGCAAATTGCTGGGCACACAAAGATCTCTGCAGCAGGGGTCTTAACCCCATAAGATATTTTAAAGTGCAGCCTGTTTGTGGCCATTAAGTCAGCCAGAACAGATCTTCTGCCTATTTGCTGATTACTAATTTCTTTATGGCAATAAAATTGACTGCCAGATTTCATTTTTTGTGATTCCCCCCTCTTGTAACTCCACCCCCTTGCTCCTGCCACACATTGATGCTCATTTTATGGGTTCCCGGAGTCATATTATTGCATTCTCAGCACTGTCGGTGTTTAAAACGCAGGCTATTTGTAAATTATAGTAGGTGTCTCATCTTCTAAAGTCACTGTCTGCTTAGATTCGTTGGTGTTTTTCAAAGGAAGGCTGTTTGGTGAGTGACCTCTAGTGGAATAACAGAAGAACTTTAGTTAACACGTACCAGCCTGCAGCTAAAAGTAAACACAAACCGTGGTTATGCGCATTTACCAAACATTTATCTCCGGCAAGGATATAAAAATAATAGACTTCTGTTAACTGGCAAGCTATGAGCAACTAATGTAGTTCCGAGTGTTCACTGGTGTTCATGGGTGTAAAGTTCTATAGGATTTCGAAATCTGTGTTTTTTAAGGAATTGGTTGCTCTTCTACCAGATGTGCCATACATAGCAGTAAGCTTTATATAAGCACTTTAGCAATGGGGGTACTGCATGGCAATTTACGGATAATAGTTGATGATTTTACTAGTAAGAAATAGACATGGTTCATTATTCATGGACTCAGATTTTATAGTTAGGTATATTTAGTCATATATATTTTATAATATGTACATATTTACATTCGCTGGGTGAAGAGGGATGTTCAAGGTTCATGGGCAAGGTCTTTCGAAATGGATTTGAAATTGTTTTTAAATTCAGCAATTCAGGGCATGAATCTGAGTTGGGTGGACCCAGAGATGAGGACTATGGGAAATGTGCACCTTCTTCAGGGTCACCTTGGAGGTTTTTTTATTATCCAGTATTATGGGTGTCTTTCATAGATTCACATGCCTGAATCATTCCCGTCGTCGAGACGGGAGTCTCCGGTACATAGAAAAGTAATGTCCTATAGACATACATAGAGAACAGTAGGCCTAAAGGCCTCACCTTAGTAACATATCCATGTCCTTTTGTAAAAAGGACTAAACTCTAGAGAAGAGCCAATCAGCTGTCACCTCCCTCTAGAACCTTCCTGACAGGAGCCTCAGTCCCTCAGATTTTCTACTGCACGTTGTGCTAAGGGAGTCTCCACCTGAGTTCTGCTCAGGTTTGCTTCTAAAGCTTTATTTCTTTAAAAATTGGATTCTTTCTAGGTAAAAGCGAATTATTATGGCTGATACTCATAAGAAGAGTCTTTTTAGAGCCTGTCGTTCTTGTAGTAAAAAAAGGCTCCACATCGATGACCAACACAAGAAATGCTTATATTGCCTATACCCGGATCATTCATCTAAAGACTGCAAAATATGTAGAACATTTTCCACAAAAACTCTCAAGGACCGAGAAGGACGCCTTCTGATATGGCTCCAAAGGCTCAAGGACAGGGACAACCTGGAATCCTCTGAAGAAGGTGAGAGCTCTTCAGTCTCCTCTAAACTGTCTCTCAAAAGGCCAAGGGTAGCTTCCCCTAACCCTCAAGATGCTCCTCCAAAGAAGACACCTAAAAAGTCTTCAGAGGTCCAGTCATCATCAGCGTCTGAGAAGGAGTTACACACCTTCAGAAAACCTGCGCCGTCGTTGACGACGACCTCATCAACATCATCATCGGGGCTAAGTAAGGCTGTGTCTCCTGTCTACGTCTCGACGACGACGGCATCGTCGACGTTATCTTCTTCAACTGCGATTACCCCATTGTCGACGGCGGGTAAGCCCTTGTCGTCGACCATTGTTATTAAAAGGTCATCGTCGACGCCCAAAACACAGTCGACAACTGCAGCGTCGACGACAAAGTCAACTCCGTCGACGAAAGCCACGCCGACGAAGACATCGTCGACGAAAACATCAGCATCGACGGGCACACCGTTGACGAAGGCGTAGACGACGATGAAGACACCGTCGGTAGCGGCGCCGTCGATGAAGGCGTCGTCGACGATGAAGATACCGTCCACAGCAACACCGTCGACGAAGGCGTCGACGACTATAAAGACGCGTCGACAGTGACACCGTCGATGAAACCATCGTCGACGACCCTGTTGGAGCAGTCGACGACGATAATCCCGTCTACGGCAAAGGTCCAGAATGAACAGACTGTTGGCAATACATCATCGACGATCTCTCTGTCGACGAGCCAGGTGTTGATGACTGATTCTGGGTTCCATTCCACTTCGCAGGTCAAAATCTCATAGAGGGCAATCACACCGGACTTAACATCTCCAAGCCGGGTGCAAAGTCTGCCGCCAGCTCATCTCCTACAAGATGAAGAATCTGATGAGGAGGATATGCTCCAGGCAAACAGCCCTTCGGAGCTAGTAGTGAAATGTCAAAGCTCGGACGAGGAAGTAATCCAGTAGCATACAGTACAGATGCACATTACACTCATGGTGTGTCTGCCAGCATCTCTAGTGACTGACTTAAGATTTCTGATTGAGGACTATAAACAAAGATTCCCAGAATCACAATCTCCTCAACCAGCGGCGACAGTGCCATCTCCATGACCTCGACCGCCACCCTTAGTTCTCCAGCAGGAGAGGGTGCACGTGTCTTGTCCTCCATCATCTGATGAAGAAGGAGAGGAAGATCAACCAGAGGAGGGTGAAGTGCAGGATGACCAATCCGTTCATGATGGCTATGACAAATAGTTCATCGATTCTCCAGTGTCTCCTGTGCCCGCTACTTCAGACTCGCCACCGGTGGACATCGTTGGTTTCCACAATTTGGTTGAGAGAGCGGCAAAACGCTTCCACATGACAATGGAATCTCAGGAACATGACTGTTTCCTATATGATTTTAACGAACCGCTTAAAAAAGCAGCGAGATCAATTCCAATAATTGATTATGTATGGGAACAGGGTGTGCAGTTGATCGACTCCAGCCTCAGTCTCGCCAGTAGTTCCAAGGCTGGATAAGAAATACAAGGCACCACTGTCAGCAGCGGCCTGTCTCACAGGACACCCTAAACCTGATTCGGTAGTCACTCAGGCGGCGCAAAATAATTCTAGAAACCCCTCATCTCCTTTGACAGTGCCACCGGACAAGGAGGGGAGGAAGCTAGACAATATAGGGAAACATTTTTCTACAATGTCAGCAATGATGGTGAAAGCAGCAAATACACTGGCGCTTCTAGGACGATACAATAGACAGCTATGGGCGGATATTGCACCGTATTTATCTGAGTTACCAGACGCCTCAAAAGAGGAAGTACAATCTATCCTTTTGGAGGGTCAGACGTCAGCGTCTGAAATAATAGACTGCGCTATGGACGTAGCGATGACGGGGTTCCGGCAGCTGGCCGGGGCAGCCGTTTTACGAAGGCAAGAATGGCTCAAGGCAACTTCATTTAGACAGTAGGTACAGTCTAAAGTCCTAGATATGCCTTATGATGGCCAACATCTGTTTGGAGCTAAGATTGACAAAGCTCTACAAACTATTAAAAAAGACACGGACACGGCAAGGGCGCTGGGTACGCTCCAATATAAGAACCAGTCCTTTCGAGGGAACAGAGGACAAGGACAACCCACATACAGAGGTGGTTTTCAGAGCAGATCATCATATTCTTCCAACCAGGGTAGAACCCAATATCAGAATCGCCAACAATAACAGGGCCGACAATCCTCATACGGAAAGTCAATCTTTAGAGGCAAAAATCAAAGGAGTAACAATGGCGGACGCCAATGACCTATTCATCCAGCCAGTCCATCCCCCATCTACTTCTTTAAAGATTGGAGGAAAATTGACACATTTTCTCAGGAATTGGAAAAGAATAACCATGGACCGGTGGGTCCTTCAATTGATTCAATTTAGCTATTCCATGGAATTCGAAAGTATCCCTCCGACAACTCCTCCCCGCCCAATGCAACACAAAAATCTACGATTGCTTCTGCAAGAACTCTCAATTATGCTCAGGAAAGGAGCGATAGAGAGAGTACCATCGTCTCAGAAGGGGAAGGGATGTTACTCCCGCTTCTTTCTCATTCAGAAGAAGGAAAAAAAATGGAGGCCCATTCTAGACCTCAGAGCGTTGAACAAGTTCTTAAAGAAGCAGTCGTTCCGCATGGTCACCATACAGAAGATCTTGAACCTCCTAGAGGAAGGGGATTTCATGACGTCACTGGACTTACAGGACGCATACTTTCCAGTTCCAGTCCACAAAAATCACAAAAAAAACCTGTGATTTGCAGTTGCGGGCAGGCACTTCCAGTTCCGTGCCCTACCTTTTGGCCTCAAATCTGCGCCCCGCATCTTCACCAAGTGTCTCTCCCCAGTGGCAGCTTTCCTCAGGCAGCATGGTCACCAAGTCTTCCCATATTTGGACGACTGGCTGGTGAAGGCACCATCCTTTGCAGGCGCCTCCAAATCCTCCAACGCCTGTCTCAATCTCTTCAGTCACTTTGGTCTTACAATCAAGCAAGAAAAGTCCACTTTTCAACCTTCTCGCACCATCACCTTTCTTGGAGCAACTCTGAATACAGTTTCTGCAAAGGCGTTTCCATCCCAAGAACGAAAACGCAGGCTCCTTTCTCTAGCCTCAACAGTAGCCTCGAAGAAAACATTGACAGTTCGTATCTTCAAATCCCTTTTGGGGATGATGTCATCGTGCATCCTACTCATACCACATTGCCGTCTACGGATGCGTCCCCTACAAGAGGCTTTGTCCAGGCAATGGACACAATGCACAGGGTCGTTCGACGACCGCATAACTATTACAGTGCGAACCATCAAGGCATTGCAATGGTGAATGTCATCAAAAAACCTCTCGCAGGGACTAACATTCCTACTTCCCGCAGCTCCTCATGTAATCACAACGGACGCTTCCTTGGAGGGTTGAGGAGCTGTCCTTCAAGAACTGCAGATAAGTGGCAAATGGTCAGAGCTGGAAAAACATCTCCACATCAACCTACTCGAGCTGAGGGCAGTGTTCCTGGCCCTACAGTCATTCTTGCCAAGGATCAAGAACTCCCTAGTGCTCGTCAGGACCGACAACACTACGACGATGCACTATCTAAACAAACAGGGAGGGACGTGTTCGCAGACACTCTCTCGCGAATCGCAAAAGATCTGGAATTGGCTCATTCTCCACAATGTAACACTAAGGGCGGAGTATGTCCCAGATAAGGACAAGGTAATTGCAGACTCGTTAAGCAGGCAGAGGACATTGTCGCACGAGTGGGAACTGGACCAGGCAATCATCGACCAGATCTTTTACAAGTTTCCAAATCGATCTATTTGCGACCAGAAAAAACGCAAAATGCCCAAACTTCGCAAGCTGGCATCCCCAGTCAGAGTCCCTAGGGAATGCATTTTCCATCGCATGACGCAACGTCTTTGTGTACGCATTTCCGCCATTCCCGATGCTTCCCAGGGTCCTCAGAAAGATGAAAGTGGAGCCTTGTACTCTAATTCTGATAGCCCCATTCTGGCCAAGACAACACTGGTTCACGGAGCTCCATCGTCTATCTCTAGAGACACCGCTTCATCTGCGCCAGTATCCTTCCAAGCTCACCATGAACAACAAGCAGGTTCAACATCCGGGTCTGAAGTCTCTCAGGTTAGCCGCTTGGCTCCTGAGTACCGAGAATTCAGCAGTCTAAACATACCGCAGGACTGTCGGGATATTCTAGCCAAGGCAAGATCGGATAGCACTAACAAGACGTATTCCCTGAAGTGGAAGCGCTTTTGTGTATGGTGTGCGGACAGAGTAATTCGACCTTTTTCCTCCTCTCCAGAACAAATCTTGCCCTATTTACTACATCTGGCACAGTCGGGCCTAGCCCACTCCTCCATTAAGGTACACTTGGCAGCAATATCACGTTTTAAAAGGACTTCAAAGGATCCCTCTCTATGGTCTAGCAGACTAATTAAGCAGTTCCTGAAAGGATTATACAGATCCTTCCCGCCAGTACGGATGGCTCCACCGACATGGCATCTAAATGTGGTTCTTAACCAACTTATGAAACATCCGTTCGAACCCATACACAAGGCTGACCTAAAGTACATCTCGTGGAAAACAGCTCTCCTCCTAGCGCTCACATCTGCAAGGAGGGTCAGTGAAATGCAGGCATTTTCCATCCAGGATCCGTTTCTACAGTTTAAAGACGACAGGGTGATTTTAAGGACCAATCCTAAATTTATCCCTAAAGTCCCATCGGACTTCCACTTGAACGAGCCTGTAATCCTAAGGTCATTCTTTCCAAACCCCAGCACTGCAGCTGAGAGGTCGCTGCATTCGTTAGACCTTAAAAGATGCTTGAAACTTTACATTGATAAGACCAAAACATTCAGGAAGTCTAATCAACTCTTCATAGCTTTCAGTAGACCTAGAAAAGGTCTACCGCTTACCAAACAGAGTATCTCCAGATGGATCTCTTCAGCGATTACTTTCTGTCATGACCAAGCTGGACAGCCATTACAGTCTAAAGTCAGAGCTTATTCTACAAGAGCTATGTCTACATCTATGGCACTCTTTGCTGGGGTGCCAGTCGTGGACATTTGCAGAGCGGCAACACGGAAGTCGCCGCATACCTTCACTAGGCATTACTGCCTGGATACAGAGCTGATGAGGGATGCGGCAGTGGGACAAGCAGTGTTACGCCATCTATTTCAGTAAGGTGAGCCTTCCTCCGTCCCTCCATCCTTCTCTGATATGCACATTTCTATGTTGATGCTTATTGTTGACATTTATTGGTGGTTTATAGTCGCATGATATGTATTATCTAATGACTTGCATATGCTGTACCATCAGAAATGTGCACTCTGCATTGCTTGCTACTCTGATTCAGGCATGTGAATCTATGAAAGACACCCATAATACTGGATAAGAAATGTGTTACTTACCTGTAACTGCAGTTATCCAGTATTGGTGTCTTTCATATTTATTTATTTATTTATTTATTTTTTAAATTTCTAAAGCGCGCAAATACCTTTCGGTGTCTCGGCGCTGGAGTTTGCAGATTGCAGGGGTTCTACTGACATCTTACTGGTTAAAGAGCCAGGTCTTGAGGTGTTTGCGAAATGAGAGTAATGACGATTGATTTTTAACAGAGGAGGGGATCTGATTCCATAATTTTGATGCTGCCACTACAAAGCGTCTATCTCCCCAAGATACTTTTTTTGTGCGTGGGATTTGGAGCTGTTGGGCCGAAGAAGAGCGTAGTGTTCGGCTGGGTTTGTACAGTTTGAATGCACTTTTGAAAAAATCGGGTCCATTATTGTTTAAGGCCTTGTGAATGATACACATGGCCTTAAACTTTATCCGGCTTCTTATTGGCAACCAGTGGAGCTCGCGAATTGTGGGAGAAATAGAAACGTGCTTAGGTATACCCATGAGAATTCTTGCAGCAGCGTTCTGGACAAGCTGTAATTTGCTCAGAACTTGCTCTTGTGCATTAAGCAATAGACCATTGCAATAATCCACCCTAGATAACACCAGGGAGGACATTAAGGTTTTGCCTGCGGTTGGGGGAAGAAAAGGGAGCAGTTTCTTCACCATTCTCAGGGTAAAGAAGGAGGCTGACACCACCGCGTTGGCATGGCTTAAGAACGTGAGCTTATTGTCAAAAAGCACACCCAAGTTTTTCACCTTGGTTACAGGTGATGGGGGAGCTCCCAATTCAGAGGGCCACCAGACCGGAGACCAAGACGGGGTCAGTTCGCCAAAAACTATCACCTCCGTCTTGTCGGAATTTAGCTTTAAACAATTCCGGTTCATCCATGAGCTAATGGCCTTCATGCCCTCCTGAAAGTTCGCTGCCACTGCTTCACCGTTTTTGTGTATCTCCAGGACCAGCTGTGTGCCGTCGGCATAAGATGTTAAGCCAATGCCGAACGACTTGATTACCCTCGCCTGGTCCGACACATAGATGTTAAAGAGTGTCGGACTTAGCGAGGAGCCCTGGGGAACACCACACGGGAGAGTGAAATCAGGAGAGCAGAAGCATCCCATCTTAACAGACTGTACTCGGTTGGCCAGGAAAGATGCTAATGTTGTTCTTGCCCTGCCCTGAATGCCTAGGGCGGCGACACGGTCGATCAAGATGGTGTGATCGACCGTGTCGAAGGCCGCGGATAAGTCTAGGAGTATCAGGATGGCTGCACCACCCTTATCCATGATAATCCTGACCTCCTCAGCAGCTTTTATCAAGGCAGTCTCCGTCCCATGGCCCTTCCTAAAACCAAACTGCGTGTTGTCAAGTAGACCATTCTGGTCAATAAAGGTCGACAGCTGTTGGTTCATGACCTTTTCGATTATTTTGGAAGGGTAGGGGAGAGAGGCGATAGGGCGGTAGTTTTTTGGCTCTAAAGGGTTTAGAGCAGGTTTTTTTAAGAGAGGTGTCACAATAGCTTTTTTCCAGACAAGGGGAAAAACACCTGTCTGGAATACGGAAGAGCAGATGTTGCTGAGTACTGGGGCTATTAGGTTGGGTACTAATTTGAGGATACGTGGGGGACATGGGTCCAGTGGCGAGCCTGATTTAACATTGCTTATGAGATCCACCATGGACAGGGGTGGAGAGAAGACCTCAAGTTTAGGATTTGACAGCATGAGAGGGGATTCCGTGATGATAGGGTCAGTGATCGTTATTGTAGTAAAATTGTCAAAAATATCCAGAACCTTGGCCTGAAAAAAGTCTGCCACCTTGTTACAGAATATTTGGGATGGTTCAATTGGGGGGGGGGGCTGGAGGATTGGCTAAATCTTTTACCACCTGGTATAATTGTTTATTCGAATTAAGAGCACGTTCTATTTGTGTGCTGTAGAAGGTGCGTTTTTCAGCAGTGAGCAGCTTTCTATAGCTAAGCAAGGCACTCTTATAAGTGTCTCTGTCATTGTTGTCGTAGTATTTACGCCACCGCCGCTCCAAATTTCTGCAGCGTTGTCTCTCGAGCCTAAGTGACTCCGAGAACCAGGCCGCGGAAGGTTTGGTACGGTTTGGCTGCAATTTTTTATAAGGGGCTACCTGGTCCAGTGCCATATGTAGCCATCGTTGGTAATTCAAGGCAGCCTCCTGAGGAGTGGATAATTCTGCCGGTGACGTGGATTCCAAGATATTTTGTAGAGCAGTGACATCAATATTTTTCCAATCTCGACTTAGGATCGGAGGGCAAGGCCAGGTGGACGAGTTCTTGGAGTAGTTGGCTGAGATGGTGAATTTAACAGCTAAGTGATCCGTCCACGTGAGTGGGAGCACTGTAGAGAATGTTATATGGGCATTATTAGTAAATACGCCATCTAGCGTGTGTCCTGCTTGATGAGTAGCCATATTAACCTGTTGTTCTAAGCCTGCTGCCAGGAAGTCAGAAATAAGAGTGTGCGAGTCCTTATCATTGTCATTCTCCAAATGAAAATTAAAGTCGCCCAGTATAGTGTAGTCCTGGTTAGCAGGTACTGGCTCTAATAACTGAATGAGAGAATTCAGAAAGAGAGTGCGTGAGGTGGGTGGTCGATAGAGGAGGGTTCCTTTAAAAGTTTGTATAGGGGAGACAAAGATCGTAAAAGCAAGGGCTTCCGCGAAGTTGTAATCAAGGGGTTCAGTTTTTATGGCAAACTTGTCTCGGCATATAATAGCTAGTCCCCCCCCTCTTTTCCCTGATGATCTATCTAGTCTTGTTACCTGGTAGCCATCTGGGGTGGCGATGTTAAAGTCTGGGCCAGATGCAAGATCTGCCCAAGTCTCGGTAACAAACATGACATCAATATTTTGACTGGTTATTAATTCTGCGACATCGTATCTGTGTTTTATGAGAGAGCGTGCATTTATAAGTACGCAGCTTAAATGTTTAACGCTTTTGTCTCTGGAGGAAGGGGTACGAAAGTGTTTAAAAAGGGGTGATGCGGTTGTGAGCGCACAATTTGGGCAAGCAATGTGAGCATAATTATACAATGATCCAAAGTCGAAGTGAGAGCAGTTCTTATCACGTAAAGTATTTCCTATACTCAGGAGCTGTGTACGTGAGTAGGACAGTACCTTTGCTATGTGTTGGGGACGGTGGAGGCCAGAGAGACTGGCACGCAGCACGGTCCCAGCACGGACTGGCGCAGACTGGCACCCCTTAGGCGCGGCTTCGGCGCGGAGATGGCGCTCCCGCTGCGTTCTACCGCTGCGCTTCCGGGTCGCCATTTTATGTCCTGAGCCCCGCCCCCAGCTGAGACACTCCCTCCGTCCAATAGGTGACCTCACGCTGCAGCACAATGGAGCTGACCCTGCCCTCCACGCAAACGGCACAGAGCCGCGATGGAACGGGGCTAAGGGTGATATTTTACAACCAAAGTGGTGAGTTTAAAACAAACATTTTTAAAAGTCTACAATTATTTCTATTGCAACAGTGAAAGGTGCGATCTTGGAAAAGTAGTTCTTTCTAGAAAACGAATCTCGAGGGCATCAGTAGCGTGCAGGGGAGGAGCCCCTCGCAATCTGCACAAGCGCTAGGTAAGAGACCACACAGAGAGCTGCCACCACCCTTCATAGATTCACATGCAACCCTCCCGCCTTCCCGGGAAGGACTCACCTAACTTTCTCAGTGTCACGCCTACTTAGCTTAGTGCGAATGAAAATCTGAGGGACTGAGGCTCCTGCCAGGAAGGTTCTAGAGGGAGGTGACAGCTGATTGGCTCTTGTCTAGAGTTTAGTCCTTTTTACAAAAGGACATGGATATGTTACTAAGGTGAGGCCTTTAGGCCTACTGTTCTCTATGTATGTCTATACGACATTACTTTTCTATGTACCGGAGACTCCCGTCTCGACGACAGGGAATGATTCAGGCATGTGAATCTATGAAAGTCACCAATACTGGATAACTGCAGTTACAGGTAAGTAACGCATTTCATTTTGCTGGACCTAAATTTTGGATGGCTGTAATACACTTTGCCACTGCTAACCAGTGATAAAGTGGCTGTGCTCCCTCTTTTAACATGGTGAAATTGGCATACCCCTAATTGTCATATTTAAAATACCTATAAGCCCCTAGTATATGGTACAAAATGTATCCAAAGTCTCTAAGTCAACTGTCACTAGTGGACTGCAGCAGCCATTGTGCCATCTACTACAGTGATACTGCAAACATGACTGAAGGTGTACCACTGCATAGCCTTGCTGTTGCAGTTTTAATCTGCAAATTCGACCTGTCACAAAACGGTGTTAATGTATTACATTTAATAATGTTAATTTTGGTTAGGAAACAGCTAGAAAAATAATGAAACAACAATTTGTAATAGTTGTTAGTTTATTCATGGCAACACAGAACATTGAGTATGATGCAAGAAGATACAACAGTTGTTCAAAACCCCTCCTCTCCGGGAGCCGGTGTCCGTCACTCGAGAGCCTGACGGGCTCACAGGCTGAGGGCTAGCAGGTATTTGCGGGATAGTTGTGGCAGGGGCTTCGCCTTGGCTAGCTGTGATCAAACCCCTTGATTGAGCTCGGGCTCGGGCTCCCCGCGGCTCTCTTGACTCTCCCGCAGACACCGCTACCACGCCGAAACGCTGAACGCTGAACGCTGCTCTCACTCTCGCTCTCGCTAGTCTCTGTCTCTGCTCTCTGGCGCCCCAAAAACCCAATTCACGGTTTAAGTCAAATATTTGATAAATATTAGTGAAAGGGTACTTTTAGAAAGACACCCTTTACCCGACTAAAGCCTACGGAGGCCAATTTGCAATGGCTGTACCACTTTCTCCAGACAGTAATTAGCATTTGGAGAAATGTGACAACTGCTCCTAGAGCAGTGAGCAAAGTCCTGGATGTGGGGAAGTGTTGTTTCATTGACAGACTGACCAGCAGGGTTGGGCCCAGGAACTGGATTAACTTCAAAGAGGCCTCCCATGTCACAGGCAGATGTTAGCTGACACAAGGGCAGGGCCCTTCATTTGTCCGCCCAAACAAGCAGGCTCCATTCACAATGGGCCTTCCTTTAACATTACAGTGCCAAATCCTGTTGGAGAGTCAAATCCTGCTTGACAAGTCTGCTGGGTTTACAGATAACACTGGGGGCACACTTGAAAGGAAGGAAATAGGCTTGTACGGTTGCTAAAAATCCCTGCTGTGTTCTACTAGGCCTCTGCCTCAGGAATTATTGGGAGTACAGTGACTGCCCTAACCTGGATTTTAGAGTTAGATGTGGGAGTCCACTAGGATCACCATAGTCCTCTCCAGACAAACCCCCAGCACTCAAAGCCCAAGTTTAGAGTACCTGAAGACTTCTGCCATCTTGAAAACAAAGTCAACACCATAATGGCTTCCAAGCAACACAAGAACAAATTTCACTCACTCCCTAGTCATTAGCAGGTTGGACTAAGGGTACACCCACTATGTCAGAATCACCGAACAACTCGCTAGAAGACTACAGACCATCCAGAACTTTGCAGCCAGACTAATCTTCAACCTTCTACTCAGAACTAATATTACATCACACCTCAGGATACTCCACTGGCTTCCAATACACACATGTGCTAAATTCATACTCCTCAAACACACATTCAAGGCACTCCACAACTCAGGCCCCACCTACCTGAACAGTCATATCTCCTATCATCAACCGTTCAGTCACCTCCGATCAGCAGGACTCCTACTCGCCAACAACCCATGCATACACAGAACCAGATCAGGAGGTTGAACGTTCTCTTACATCAATTTTAAAGCATGAAATAACCTCCCTCTCCCCATAAGAGACACCTCAACTCTTCTTAAACTCTGCGGGAAGCTGAAGATCTGGCTTTTCAATTAACCACCCTACCATAGGTAGGGCTAAATACACACACACACCTACTGGGCACCATGATACACTTGCAGGTGATAGTGTGCTTTACAAGTACACATAACATAACAAAGTAGGTAGGGTTGGCCTAGTAGCCATTACCCTGTTGGTTAGGGTGTGCCAAGAAATCATTCTCACCCACTATCTCATGTTAGGCAAACATTTAGCATGTCCATGCACCCACTTCAGAACACTCTTGGGCTGTGGAAGATCAAAAGAGAATGAATGAATGAATGAATAATGATTTATAGAGCATGGACTTAGCCCAAGGGCATCAAGGCGCTACCTGCGAGGTATCAGGATGCAGTGAAAAAGAGAACATGCTTAAACTGACGTATCCAAGAAAAGCCAGGTCTTTAAGGCTTTACGAAAAAGCGGGAGGGACACCTGACTAGAAAGTACTTCAGGGAGGGAGTTCCACAGCTTGGGTGCAGCCATCGAGAAGGCTCTGCCACCCCATTTAGCCTTCTTAAATCTAGGAACTATCAGAAGGTTTTTGTCCGAGGACCAGGGCGGCCTGCTAGGACCATAGTATTGGACCATTGACTTAATGCCCTCTGAGACAGATCCATAATAGGCTTCATGAGTCAGGCATAGGGTCTTAAAAAGGATCCTGCGGTCCATCGGCAGCCAGTGCAAGAGCTTAATCGAGGCCGAGATTGAGTGATGTTTGGGAAGATTCAATACCAGCCAGGCCGCATCATTCTGCACCATCAGCAGACGCCGAACAAGGCCTTTACCAATGCCCAAATACAGGGCATTATAATAGTCCAATCTGGACGTTACTAAGGCAATGACGGCCTGCTTGCGCGCTTCGAAGGAGAGATAATGAGAGATTTTTCTAAGGATCCTGATGATCCCGAAGCAGGTGGAGACAGTCCTATTGACCTGAAGGTCAAGAGAGAGAGCATTATCCACGATCACACCTAAGTTCTTCCCGTGAGATACTGGACAGGGACAAACACCAAGTGTGTCCGGCCTCCAGTCACTGGACCAGATATCCAGTTTACCCCCAAAAATCAGGACCTCGGTCTTTTCTCCATTCAGCTTCAGGAAATTCTCTGTCATCCAAGAGGAAACTGCCTCCATACAGCGCCTAAAGTTGAGGGCAGAGTCCATTACACTATGTGTTATGGAAACCATTATTTGGGTGTCGTCCACACAGGACAACACCTCAAACCCAAAAGTTCTCACCACCTTTTCAAGCGGTGCCACATAGATATTAAAAAGTGTTGGACTCAAGGAGGAGCCCTGAGGAACACAGCACAGCAAAGGTTTAGGGGCTGAGTAAAACTGGCCCAACTTCACAATCTGTGCCCGCTCAACAAGAAAGGAGGCAAGGAGACCCAGAGCAGCACCCCGACACCCATCTCTCCTAGGCGAGCCACCAGCCTGTGGGGAGATAGAGTATCAAATGCTGCAGTGAGGTCCAATAGCACAAGAAGGGAAGTATGACCTGCATCCACCTGCGTCCAGATGTTGTTAAAGGCAGCCATCAAGACTGTCTCCATGCTGTGGTGACTCCTAAAACCATGTTGGGGGCCATCCAAAAGGTGGTGGTCTTTTAAGTAGGTGACTAGATGGAGATTAAGATAGGCCTCCATAAATCTTGGCAGGGATGGGAAGCAAGGAAATTGGCCTATAGTTTTTCAATTCCCCAGGATCCAGGGAGGGTTCTTCAAAAGAGGCTTCACTACTGCCGTCTTCCATGACGAGGGATACACTCCCTCAGAGATGGCAGCGCTCATAACTTGAGTGAAAAGGGGAGCAATGATCTCTCGACAGTCTTTTAACACCTTAAGGCCGTGGTTCCCAAACTGTGCACCGCGGCACCCCGGTGCGGCGTTATGCGTTGCCAGGGGCTCCGCGGCACAATGTGGGAAATTACAGTGGCAACGCTAGACATTTAGAAATGACACCTGCATAATCGTTATAACTCCGCCACTATAAGGAAACAGGAATATAAAGAAAGGGTAGTCTGATCTTTAAGCAAAATGCAGAGTGGAGCTTCAGGGGCTCTTGGAAGGGGTGAAACAACAGCAAGGCCTCATTAACATGCAAATGGTCTTTAAAAGACCTGTGAAGTCCTTGGGTGCTGCTGCTTGTGTGCCCAGGAGGTCTTATCCACAGGCTGCCACACACAACTTGGGGGGGCTGAAGCCCTTTGAGTTCAGTGGGTGTTGCGCGCCTGAGTCTGAGGGCACAAAGAGAACAGGCATGGAGATAATGGATAGAGGGCACGAAGGGAGCAGACATTGAGGAAAGGGGCAGTCTCAGGGCACAAAGGGAGCAGGCATGGAGGAAAGGGGCAGTCTCAGGGCACAAAGGGAGCAGGCATGGAGGAAAGGGGCAGTCTCAGGGCACGAAGGGAGAAGGCATGGAGGGAAGGGGCAGTCTCAGGCAGTCTCAGGGCACGAAGGGAGAAGGCATGGAGGAAAGGGGCAGTCTCAGGGTACAAAGGGAGCAGGCATGGAGGAAAGGGGCAGTCTCAGGGCACGAAGGGAGCAGGCATGGAGGAAAGGGGCAGTCTCAGGGCACAAAGGGAGAAGGCATGGAGGAAAGGGGCAGTCTCAGGGCACAAAGGGAGCAGGCATGGAGGAAAGGGGCAGTCTCAGGGCATAACGGGAGCAGGCATGGAGGAAAGGGGCAGTCTCAGGGCACGAAGAGAGCAGGCATGGAGGGAAGGGGCAGTCTCAGGGCATGAAGGGAGAAGGCATGGAGGGAAGGGGCAGTCTCAGGGCACGAAGGCAGCAGGCATGGATAGAAGGGGGAGTCAGAAGGCATGTATGGAGATGGCATGGACAGAAGGGGTAGTCGGAAGTCACGAAGAAAGGAGGCATGGACAGAGGGGGCAGTCAGAGTGCAACAGGAAGTACACCCGAGGTCAGGCTTACATCCCCACCCACCGGTCCACCAGTAAAAAAAATGGGGGGGAGCCATGGCCAACTGCCAATTAGGTCAAGGGAGCCATGGGTCAAAAAAGTTTGGGAACCACTGCCTTAAGGGGACAATGATCTAAAGCGGAGCCCGAGTTAACACGATCCAGGATTCTATCCATCACCTCCAAGGACATAGGGGAAGGTAAGAAGCCTGGGAGTCTCCTCCATGGGCAGAGTGTCACTCGGGAGAATAGAAATTTGCATTCCTGGACTACTACTAGAGTTAGCCGTTTCCAGTAGGGCATAAATATGTGAGATTTTGGCTTGGAAGAAATTCGATATTTTGTCACAGAGCTCCTGCGAAACATCAGAGGGGTTAGTGACATGTGGGGAGAGGAGATAATTAATGACCTTAAAGAGATCGCTTGGAGATTTCAGAGAGGCACTAACCCGGGAATACTATAGTCTCTTTTCCTCCGTAATGGCCAATTTATACTCTTTCAGACATTGTTTATGCCGTTCCCTACTAGGAGGTTCTAAGTGAGCATGCTACAGCCTCTTCTGTTTGCGGCAACCCTGTCTAAGCTTTTTAAGTCTCTCTGTGAACCAGGGGGCCGAGGGCCTTGTTCTTGCTGAGTAGTGCTTCTTAACTGGAGCAAGGGAGTCCATTGCTGCTGCCAGTAGATGAGATAGTTCCGCGGCAGCTTAATTAGCATCAAGATGCTTAGTGGGCTCCAGAATGTTAAGTGAGCTAGATAGCGCCTCATTGTTTATATGGCTATAGTTCCTTCTTTCCTCCAAATTCCTGTCGCTAGAAGCTGGCAGCACTAATGCTTGGAAGTGTAAATCAAATGGGACGGCAAAATGGTCTGACCAGTTAAAGGGGATAGGTTTCCCCACCCTTATCCTGGGATCATTAGAGAATACACAGTCAAGGGTATGCCCCGCTATATGAGTGGAGCTTCTAACCAGCTGTGAGAGACCACAGGAACTCAGAGTTTCCAGGAGACCTTGGGTGTCCCTGCATGAGGGATTTTCTAGATGAAAATTAAAATCCCCCCAAAAAATTATGTTTCGTCTCTCAAGATAGGGTTCTGCCAGCCTGCTAAGGTCCTGACTGAAAGATGCCCTGGGGCCCAGTTGCCTATAGCATAAAATACCAGAGAAACTTTCCGTAGGGTGAAGGTTGATGAAATATTGTAGGCCTGATAGGGATCAGAGGGAGTCGTCAAAGTCAGTGTACGGCAAATCAGGGAGTCTCTGTAGAGAATTCCCACCCCCCTACCCGCCGTCCTACTCTGTCCAGTCTGGCAAAGGTGTACCCAGCAGGGATGGCATCTATCAGATCAGGGCCAGAAGCATCCGTAGCCCAGGTTTCAGTAACAAAAACCCATGTAGGCTTCCTAGCTGAGACAAAATTACTGAAAGCAATCTTTTTTTTGATCAAAGATCTGGCATTTAAAAGGAGGCCCTGAGCAACCGTCACTTTAGGGGAGGGCCTAATGGCCCTAGTATCTGACACCTTCTTCCTATCCAGTGGCGGCTGGTGACATTTGAAAGTGGTGGGGCGTAAACAGATATTCATACTGCACCGTAGCGAGCGAGCGTAGCGAGCGAGCCCGAACCCCCTAAGGAGGGTTCGGGGGGAATTCCCCCCGAGAAAATTTTGAAAAAATAGTGGAAAAATGGTGCATTTCCAAGCAAATCTGAGAAAGCAGGAAGGTTAATAAAGCAATTGTGAAAGGGCAGGGATTACATTATTAAAGAGCTGTCATATGACATACTAGGTAGCTGCTTATTCAGTATTACAACAGAGCTTCATCACAGACTTCAAGATACAATGCTGAGAACCTCACAGATTGTTTTTATTTAAACTGCAAACAACAAAAGAACCAACTAAACAGGTCACAAACTATCACCATTCAACAGTATGCAGTGACGAGATTCTTTACACAGTTACAGAGGCCATTATATAGTCTATTTTGGTGTTCTATAATCACATGAGTTGTTATACGAACACCACAACCCTTTATGATGTCACACCAGATTTAAAACAGCGACCTACCCTTTATACATTTTGAGAGGAGGTTGGACATTCGGGCAACATTATACAATGACAGGTACTATAGCAGTGGAAAGTAGGTCTTGTGGACGGTCACTGTCGGGGTGTAGTGCAGGTTTCACATTGCCAGTCATCGCTGTCGACTGGAAGAGCAGGTCTAGCTGGGCTTTCACTTTGGAAATCATCACAGGTGCAGAGCTTTCGCATGAACAGGCCCGGTTACAGTCATGCAAAGCCCAACTTCAGGATGTTCACCTTATTTCATAGGAGGGACCCTTATTGATGCACGATTATGGTCCAGGAAGGACCTAGGGAGCACGTCTTGGGGATTGTCTTTTATAGATGGCAATACACAATCACATAAAAGTCACGTGCTAAGTATCATTTATGTATCAACGTTCGTACCTCAGCTTTGACTAGAAAATATACAGTCGTGCAAGTTAGGAAAAAAGTTGTCTTGCATATTTGTGAACCGTACTAATTTAGTCAGGAGCAACTGATTATTCTGCATTACATCAATTAAGTTGAGTGCTCCCTTCAAATGTGTTTTGTGACTTTTTCAAAGTGTCTCAATTACTATAAAGGGGCAGCACACTGCTCTGTTTTAATGTATAGATAGATCTACTGGTGTGGAATTGGAAAGACTCAGGTTCAGTCTGTTCTCAGTATTGCGTTCACAGATCAGATTGAAGTGGGTTTTTATTAGAAAATGGGTCTGCTACAATAACTAACATTTTAACATAATGAAACACATTATGTCAGACATGAAAATGACAAAAACAACATCATCTATGTTAAGGGCCAATGAAACTGCATGTAACTTATTGTATTCAATATGTCTTGTTCTTCTGATTAGCTGTAAATTAAAATGTTTGATATTTCCGACGGTGTGAACATTTTTGAATTCACACAATGGAAAGAAGTGTTGCTATCTATATTTTATAGATGCCCGATTTAGCCCAAATATAGCGCGAGGGAGCATCGAAGCGCTTTTACACAGAACATTTGTATTGCCACCAGATTAACTCAAACAGAATGTTTTACATAGAACAGAATAAGGTGCGAGTCTGGGTGAAAAGATTATGCTCTTGAGAATACACAGTTGAGACAGAACTGGAAAACACCGTTAATTTGAAATCACCCAACGTCACAATGGCTTCAATGGGCATCTTTGGCAGGATAATGAGTGTACTGGGTAAGGCGGACTTTCACAGATTTACGAGTCTCTACAAACAGGCTGTGCTGCTCACTAGCACACAAATCGTGTACTTGTGTCTTCCCTTCCATCAGTATTCCTGACTTGGTTAGCAGTATCATACCGCAAGACAGGGAAGTGGCTGAAGGAGGGAACTAAACGGCGTGGCCTGGCATTCCGACCGCAGTTTTTCACTTCTTAAAAGTCTCTCTTGCCTCAATGGATTCGAGGCCGTGCCCGTGGCTAGCAAGATTAAATTCCCGGCCCCTGACGTCCTAAACTGTTTTTCACTTTGTGGATCTGCATCAGTGCTTTTAGGGAAGTGCATGTTTTAGTTGGTTAAAATCGCATATTGTTTCCCATCAAAAGCGGGCAGTTACTTTGAAGGGTGTCGTTGCCCTTCACAGTAGTAAGTATGACTGCCTGCATTTTTGCACGACGACCAGAAATTAAAGTCTATCCTTCTCACATCTTGGCTTGAGCAATGGCCAAACCAGTCCAAAAATAACAAAAGTTATTTACAAAAGTTAAAGCTATTGCCATTATAAATTACAATAGCTTTTATTTAAGTATTAAATTAAAAAAAAATAAAAGCCATTGTTATTTGTAACATCAATACATCTTAGTCACGTAAATAATACACATATTGCATTACAAATGCTATAGGTGTCACATTTGAGAAAGTTAAAACTATTGGCATTGTAAATGACAAAGCTATTAATTTCGCTATTTTCCAAACCAACACATCAATGAAAAATGTGTCATTTACAATACCAATAGCTCAAACTTTCCTAATGCGAGACCTATTGCATTGCAAATTCTTGTTGTTAGGACTTATTAATCCCTCTGCACAGACACAGTGGACTGTTACTGCTTGAGACACGAGGCTGTCCATAGGCCTGCACTGAGACAACGTCGAGCATAAGTGACAACCGCATGACACTGTTACCAAAGACCAATTTACTCCTCGGGAAACTATTTTACAATACGGTGTCCTCACACGGGAATTGCACCACGCACAAAATTATACAAAGACGTCTCCAATGCGGTGCAAACAGATCTTTCCCAGAGTTTTATCACACTGAGGGTTACAAAAAGAAGATATCAAAGTGAATAACCAATAGATTTGAGAATAACACACAGAGGAGGTAAAAGCAGTTTGATAAAATAAGAGGCAAACAAGTGCAAACCAGAGAGTTTTGGAACATTGTTATTACAGCAGTTGGCAACCAACAGGAGCTTGTTTATCAGCAACAAATAACTGAAAAACGTAATCAAAAAGAATTGCCCCTTGGAGTTCATTATCATGTTTCATTGATCCGGCGGGAGCAAAAATTGAATAATAACTCACAATGGTAGGTGTGAAGTAAAGCGCCCACCCTCTGTGTATCCTTAATTGGTGTTAAAGGCCTGACGCCCTGAATAAGCATGTTTGATTGTAGCAAAAGGCCCACCACCTTGTGCATTTGAGTATTTTCAATGTGCGCATGCATCCACACCACAGGTTCTAGAGGCCGATATTAATCACAGGAAGACTCATAGTGCAAGGCCCAGCATGCTGAGCCTCTGTTTGAAAGCCACCCTTGACACCAAGCCACTTAATATCAGTGTATTCATAGGAACTCCCTGCGCACCTTTATCTCCAACGCGGATTCTTACATCAAATTCGCTTCACCGAACAGCAAAAGATGTATGGAAATGTATCAGAGTGCCGGCCCGCACTGTGATGTGAAATACACACCTCAGCTGCAGCAATCTTAACAAACACTGCGAGAGATGTCACACTGCTCCGGTTGTAATGTGAGGAAAACGTCACATAATAATGAGATATTAATTCCAGTGACACTAAAATTATGGTATTTCGTGGAATCGAAAATGAAACCTTCGCTTATGTACGGTCACACGGGCCTCACTTCTAGCCGCGCTGTCCTTTGCATTTTTTTTTATATGATATAAAAAAAAATGCAAAGGACAGTGCGGCTAGAAGTCTTCCCTATATTGATGCGATGGCTGAAGGCAGAAGCCTCGGGCTAATTCCAGGCAGCTGCTCAGCTCTATTTACGGGCCTCACTTCTAGCCGCGCTGTCCTTTGCATTTTTTTTATATCATATAAAAAAATGCAAAGGACAGCGCGGCTAGAACTGAGGCCAGTGATGATATGGCCGCGCAAACTTGTCCCTAATGTTTTAGAGTGCTTCGGCTTCCATGTGTGTGTGTGGGGGAGGGAGGGGGGGGCAATACAATGCCTGCAGCAGTCGAGGTGGCTCATCTGAGAGGTTAGAGAGACTCAGACTGGCTGCGGCTGGGAGGTGGGCAGATGGGCGCATAGAATAAAGGTCCAAGACTCCAAGAGGCTTGGAGTTACAGTACCTCATGTGTGTTTGGGTATCACAGTTAATGCGCAGAGTGTGACTAGAATTCATTTTGCCAATCTAATAATTCTTTGAATACAGACTACAGAGAACATGCAGTAATTTAGGAAAAGAGAAGAACATTACATCATTAGCTAAGCTCACCATGCACAGACCGACCATTTATTATGTGACTACTACACCGACCGTAAAGTTAAACAGGCAGGGCTGCGGCTGGGAGGTGGGCAGATGGGCGCAGGCACACACCGCGGAGCAGAAGCCTCGGGCTAACAGAGGCACAAAGAGAGATGAGCTTTCTATACCTGGCGTATCAACAACCACACTATGCAGTGATCAGTGGAAATACAAAAGGCTGGCTCACCTAAAAGATCCTTTCCACACTGAAAAGGAGACTTCAGTCCCACCCTTCACCGCCATCATCTTCCAAGTGACGGCACTACAGGAAGACTAATCCACAGCTCCTCTCAGCAAAAGGGCTTCAGTGAATTTCTGAAAGTGTCTTGTCTCCACCCTCCAGCTTTAGGAATGTCAGCAAAACACTTACACTGTCTGGGAAAACAATCTCACCTCCATCTTGTGTACCGGAGCAGATTTGGGGCTTTCAGAATGGAATCCAGAGGCATCCATTACATGGGCACACTTGTGTACATATTGCATGTACCAAACAAGACACAACATAAACACACACAGCATATATTTGGAATGTTAGCAGAAGGGTTAGGATTAGTGCACTGAAGCAGAACTTCACATTGGTGGGGCCTCCACTCCAGTGACACAGATAAAAAGGTCTGATCATGACTATGCATTCAACAAATACAGTATGCTGTGCCGTCGATCTACATGCTTAACCCGTGGCAGGCTGGTAGTCCACTATCAGGACAAAGAGGGCATTCTTGAGAAGTCCCTCCAGGTCACAGGACAGGTCCATGACCTCCATCACGTCAGGGGACAGCATAAGCCTTTATGCACTAGATTACCACAAGGCTAGGGCCAAAATTAAATAATCTCTGGGAACCCAGCTACTCACAGTCGAGTTTTCAAGATAGGCAACCTGACATACCTCACAGGGGACATTCCAGTCCCAATAACATGTTCAGGCAATATTATGTTTTCCTAAATTAATATTGCTTCCTGTATGGTCTTTCCACTATGTAGTTGTAAATCTGGTGTTTTGTGGATTCTAAACAAGTGCACATGTGTGTCTTAATGTATAGTCACTGGTCTAAACTAACATTATTTCTATGCACACATGCGGTAATAGCCGCTCTGCAGCCTATAAACGGTAAACAATGTGGAGAGCTGCTGAGTGGCATGTAAACCTGATGAGGGGCCTGTAAGTCACAAGCTACAGCCCCTCTACACAAGTTCAGAACAGAAAGGATCAGCCAACCGCAATACCTGAAGTGGTAGTACCTAAGGACAGCTTGGTTCCTTGGCAACACACTGAAAAGGCCTTCACACCCCTGACCCTGGCTGTCTGCAGGACACACCTGAAATAATTCCCACTCACCCGTGTCAGTCTTCCTCCTTTGCCTTCCCACTGCTTAACCACAATTCTAGCAGCACAGCTCAGTTCACCAGAAAACAAAACATGAAAGCAATTACAATTAATCACCTTTAACCTTCCTAACCATAGAATAATTCATCAATGCTGAAAACTCTTGCCTTTGAGGTAAGTCTGTCTGCTTGTGCATAGCTACCTAGGTGTGAGCAGGGGTTATCTTGAGTGTATATCCCCCTTACCCTGACTAGAAGCAACGGTCCCAATTTGGACAAAGGTACCTAACCCTGCCAAGTAGAGAACCCATTTCTAACAATAAAGTAACATGTCATAAATCGAAATATTCATGTGCGGCAAAAGGATCTAACACTGCTATTAACAATTTGGCCTTAGTAGCTAGCCCGCCACATAACTCAACCCTAGGGAGGAATATAGGGGTAAACATGGACTCCAATCTTTCAATCATAATCAGATTGGGTTTGTCCAATGGGTCAAAACTACAAAATGTGTCACTTCATTCCGTCATATTGGCTATGAAGATGGCTCTACCCACATTGCCTGAAATTCTTGGCCTGCACCACTTTCGGGAAGTGTTAGCCCCCCTTCCCTGACGCCCCCCCCCCCCCCAATGGTTGGGTCTTGTTGCTCTCCTAACCTGAGCACAGTTATCTTGCAGAGCTGCCAAGTTTTCCGGGTCCATCCGTGTTGTGCTGCTCCAGTCCACGTTTTTTCCTGGAATTCTAGGACTTGTAGTCTTGTTTATTTCATTATAAAACAGGAATACACGTCCCATAATTCAGAGGAAAAAACCTGGACTGGCGCTGCACATCACACAATGACCGCAGAAACTTGGCAGCTATGACTAAGACTCACAGGCAAAGTAGAAGCACCCCGGAGCAACACACAGTAAAGATTGTACTAGAAATTCGCACAAGTGAGACCCCATTACGAGCCTGGTGAAGAATGAGAGCTCCTGCTGTGAATGGTGTACCGTCTACGAGGGGAGACCCATCTATCAGCAGGGACGCAACAACTGCACCCGGGTGTGATTGATTCGAAGTTATCTCACTGTGACCAATGAAGAGTGGCCCTCATTGGGCTCTCTTGGTAAAGTTCATAATAAATTGTAGCGTATGACCTCCCCTATGTGAGTGACTTCGCACGTGATTGTATGGATGTGTGTGTGTGCAAGTTGTGACAGCCTTAGGGCCGCGCCTTCCCAGCAGCAGAATCCTGTGGAATGAACACCTGTGACGTGCCATGCAATCCACTGTGACGTCACTAGGTCGAGGCCAGCACCAGCAGGGGAATCCTGTGGATAGAACACCTGTGAGGCGCCAGGCCCTTCGCTGTGATGTCACAAGGTCCAGCCTAGCACCAGCAGGGGAATCCTGTGGATGGAAAACCTGTGAGGTGCCAGGCCCTTCACTGATGTCACGAGATCCAGCCTAGCACCAGCAGGGGAATCCTGTGGATGGAACACCTGTGACGTGCCAGGCCCTCCACTGTGACGTCAGGAGGCCCAGCCTAGCACCATCAGGGGAATCCTGTGGATGGAACACCTGTGACGTGCCAGGCCCTGCACTGTGATGTCACGAGGTTCAGGCCAGCACCAGCAGGGGAATCCTGTGGATGGAACACCTGTGAGGTGCCAGGCCCTCCACTGTGACGTCAGGAGGCCCAGCCTAGCACCATCAGGGGAATCCTGTGGATGGAACACCTGTGACGTGCCAGGCCCTGCACTGTGATGTGATGTCACGAGGTTCAGGCCAGCACCAGCAGGGGAATCCTGTGGATAGAACACATGTGACGTGCCAGTCCCTCCACTGTGATGTCACAAGGTCGAGGCTAAGTGCAGAGGGGAGGCTTCCGCCTCAGCAGAGACAAGGAGAGGCCACTGTGGGGGGAGAAGGTCGGGCAAGATTAGATCGTCTTTGAGGCTCGTCGCAGGATCCTTTTGTGATTAAATAGATGTTTTTTTTTAGGTGATTGAATTAAAACCGTGCCTCGCCTGCTCTCCCCCCCTTACACTGCAACACCTGTCATCGCCCATAAACCGGTGATGCATGATGACAGGTTGAAGTTTTCTATTGTGACGTGTCCGTGGTATACAATGGTGGTAACCAGGCAGCCTCGGCATTGCACTCATGAGCACCGGACGGAGAGGACCACTGATGAAGGCTGGAGCCGAGGCCACCGAGAGGGAGAGACCGAGGGGCCGGGGCCTCACAGGCTCCAAAAAGAAATGGGTGGTGGGGCTGGGTGAAAGGGACGAGGTGACTCAGTATAGAAACCAAATGAAAACCGAACTTGAAACTGAACTGAAACGAAACTTTAAACTGACTTGATACTGGCTTGAAACTTCCCTTCCCTTTTCCTTTATCTTTCCCGTTTTTCCTTCTCTACCTTACATTCCTATCTCTCCTCTCATATCCCCTTCTCCCCCTTTCTTTTAAGTTCCCTTTTTCTCCATCACTCTTTAATCCTCTCCCCTTCTGTCAATCCCCTCCCCTTCCCATTCAATTCATTCCGGTCCCAATCTGCACTCTATTCCACCTCAGCCAGTTAGATCACGGGCCTCACTTCTAGCGCGCGTTATCTTAATCGTCCCCTCCCGCCGTGCTTAATTACAAATTTAAAAATAGTATAGTGTATTAGACACACACACATAAAATCATCACACACGTAAATAATTGGTTGGTGGCAGCATAACTTACGTGGGGGGGGGGCGCGGTCTCGTCGATGTCAAAACTGCCTTTATGGTGGCTGGCCGAATATCCAGTTAGCCAGTTGCGAATGGTTTCTATTGGCACCGACTGCTGGTGTTTCTGTTATGTAATCGTCAGAAGTGTAATGCATACAGTTGATTCCTGGTTCATCGTGTAACTTAAGGACTGATGCTCAGTTTGGTGTTTTTATTTAATATGTAGAAATTCAATGTTTTCCTCCAATGGTCATGTATAGTTTAATACACATTCCGCAACTGGATTAAGAAAAAAACCACTAGTAACTGGTCAACTGGAAATTCTCCATTGCTGGTCTATCTAGTTATCTTGTTCTCTGTTAAATGGACCATCAAGAAATGTGTTCAAACTGGTCTTAAATTCCCACCACAGGTCATCAAAAATTGGGCACGCTAGCACCTCGTTGTTACTGATTTTTTTTTTTTAAAGAGGCAGGCGTGGTGGGGGTAAAGGACTGAAGTTGGTGGCCCCATTAAAGATAAGCTGCCCTCCCATGTTTTACGGCTCCATGTGGCTTTCTACCAGTGACAGAGGTGCTCTCGCCCCCGGCAAAAGTTTCCCAAACGATGTCATTGAAATGCCACGGTCAGCAAACGCCATAAACGCCCGCTTTATGTGGCGTGAGTTTACCTTTGACAGAATGCAGCGATGCCACCTCGGGTGTGAGCGGCGCCGAGGTGTTTGAGGGACGGGTTCCCACCGTCTGCTCTCTCAGGCTGGTCCCTTCCCACCTCTGGGGGAAGCGTCGTCCAGTGCACCCCGCGCTTTTACCTGGCGTGCCCAGTGAGGTTAGGGGCACGTCGCTTACTGACTTCCAGGGTGGGATTGCCGGCACCTTGTTTACATGTGGTAGGCTACGGGCATGTCATTTACCTGCGGTGAGGTAGGTTACCGGCAGCGACGGTGAGGTTACCGGCACATCATTTACAAAGGGCGCGGTAACTGGCCCATTACCCGGCCGTCATTTACCCTTGGTGCCTGGTGGTGTTACCACGTCAGTTTGGCCAATCACTGGTGACATTGCCTTACAGCAGCCAACACCATGCGCGGCACCATCCAGCTGGAGTAGCCAATCCTGGCGTGGCGTTAGCAGCGCCACTGCGCCAAGATTGGCTAAAGAGCAGACTGATATCTGCCCATTATTTCACCCGGGGCCCCAGCTCCATGCCTATGTCCAACATTACTGTAGAGGGGAGGGGGGAAGAGGTCTCAAAAGTGCGCGTGCGCGGGCCAGTCAAAATCCTGACTACTCCGGCCTTTTGCATGCGCACAGATCTGCTGTGCTGCCTGCTGCCTGCCTGCCTGGCTGTCACTCTGATACAGCCCCGCCCCCCACGCCGCCGGCCCATTTCCCTAATGTAGTCCCGATCCTGTCGGGCTTTTCCGGGGCCTGAGTGCGCTCTTGTTCCACTTTTAATTTATGTACAGTGCACTGTGCAAATACTTTTTTTATTCAGTGCGGTCGGTCGGCGGTCGTTCAGGCTAGGGGGGCAACGCCCCAACGCCCCTAATGGACGCACCGCCACTGTTCCTATCCTGATTCCAATAAATGTTACAGCCTCTGCAAATAGATACGACTTCCTAGAGAGCAGCTTAGGTTCCCAGATGTGGTGGCAGGGAGCCCCTTCCGGTCGCAGCTTTGACAAAACCTCACTAGTATAGCAGGTCCTAGCCCGTTGATCCGAGATGAAACTGGCAGCATCTCTGGCACCTGGCACGGTCGTGGCGCAGACGGGCTTGCCTTAGGCGGCACGCCCACTGCACTCTTCCGCTGCGCGACGAGCCGGCCATGCTGTTTAAATAGGGCGAGCTAGAGTGCAAAACAACCCCCTGATTCCGCCCCTTAGTTACCGGAAAGAAGCCTGAAGTATGCGCCGGTGCCCTCCACAACAAACGGGAGAATCCGTGGTGGAACGGGGAGCTGGCGAAAAGGAAAAGAGCACAAAAAGGTAAGGTAAATATTCCTAGCAGCAAAGCACATTCACCCAATGATTAAAAAACAATTAAAAAGGCGCAAGTATCAACATGTGCAAGTCTAATCAGCACCCATCCGCTCGCGGCGAGCCGGCAGTGCAGTTTAAATAGGGAGAGCTACAGCGCAAAACAACCCCCTGGCTCCACCCCCTAGTTACCGGAAAGAAGCCTGAAGTATGCGCCGGTGCCCTCCACAACAAACGGGAGAACCCGTGGTGGAACGGGGAGCTGGCGAAAAGGAAGAGAGCACAAAAAGGTAAGGTAAATATTCCTAGCAGCAAAGCACAGTCACCCAATGATTAAAAAACAATTAAAAAGGCGCAAGTATCAACATGTGCAAGTCTAATCAGCACCCATCCGCTCGCGGCGAGCCGGCAGTGCAGTTTAAATAGGGAGAGCTACAGCGCAAAACAACCCCCTGGCTCCGCCCCCTAGTTACCGGAAAGAAGCCTGAAGTATGCGCCAGCGCACTCCACATCAAACGGGAGAACCCGTGGTGGAACGGGCGCTGGCGAAAAGTAAGAGAGCACAAAGAGGTAAGGGAAATATTCCTAGCAGCAAAGCACAGTCACCCATTGATTAAAAAACAATTAAAAAGGTGCAAGTATCAACATGTGCAAGTCTAATCAGCACGCATCCGCTGCACTGAACCTGCTGTCTGAAACCTAAAAAGAGCCTATAAAATTCGACCTGCTCTCTTTCTTGTACGCAGGGCAAATAAGTAGACCTCCTGGTAAAACTTACAAAGATGCAAGAAGCTACAAGTGGCATTTTACACCAAATGCTCAGCTGACCCGTGGCAACTGGATCTGCTCCCTACTGTTTGACCACTGCCTGATACCCTGTGAGTCTCTAAATGCTTGCTCCCCTGAGTTCCTGGGAGGCTTTAACAATATACTCCTCTAGTGTATTGGGACTTAAAGGGCTAAAGTCAGAAGGTTAACTCTTTGACCATAACCTAGTTGGTGTATCCAACCCATGAACCTTTATGGCCAGTGTCCATCTGCGCCTGAGTCCTGGTCTACAGTGACCATTGACTATCATTGGTATTTTATGCTTTTTGGCATTATTTGAGCTTCTACTTGAAATTTCTGATCTCATCAAATGTAACTGTATTTTTCTAAATTGGTTTGGGATTTATAATGTGTTGCATTTTGACTTTTCTTTTACTGTTTTGGTACTGGAAAAATACTTTACACTTTGCCCTAAGTGAAGCCTGTTAGCTCTATTCCACATCTACCAGGGAGTTGAGGTCAGCTTAATTTAATGACTTTAAGAGTTCACACTGACAAGGGTGCTGATCATTCATTGCGGTGGGTAGTGACCCACCCCAAATAATAATCCAATTTCTTATAGGGAACAAGTAGTTGACATGGCATGAATCTCGAGTTGACTCATTGGGGTCTGGGCACAATGGGGAGTTGAGGGTTAGCAGAACAATGACCTTGCAGTGGCCTAGGATCAGATGGAAAAGATATGGACTGGTAGTATCATCTGTGGCTTTGAATATCAAAGTGGCCAGCTTATAATGTGCACTGTTTTTGGCAAATAACTAACCTGGTTGATGTTAGCACAGTAGGTACGTGATGTGTCTGTTTGGTAAAGAGTATGATCCTGTGGAAGGGGGTAAATACAAACAGTGCGAGCTCCACAAGTAAGCTGTTGCTATAGTTATGTTTGCTAATGGTCATATATTGATGAGGGATTTGGCCGTTTGGAAGGAGGGTGCTGCTAGTTTGTTTGATTGGGGTGTAAGGCCTGGTCAAGCAGCAACCACAATACTTGTCAGGATAAGGCACAAGCAAACCCCAAATTAACCTGTGCTCATCTCCTTGGTAGCTTGGCACAGAGCAGTCAGGCTTAACTAAGAGGCAATGTGTAAAGTATTTGTGCAACATTTTAAAAGGTAAAGCACTGAAAACACACCATAAAAGAAAAAAATTAACCAGTTGAACCGTACATATTTAATATTAAAGGTTTTAGGGGAAATAGCGCCAACAAGCACAAGGTGCCAACTGAGGATATCTGGTCAACCCTGACCGGGACAAAGTCACAAGTTCAGGCCAAACCTGATGGAGTGTGGGTCGGCTACAGGGTTCCAGTTAGGCTGACTGAACAGCGTGCCGTAAATACTGATTGTGGTGCATTGCATGGATCCAAGTTGAAGCTGCGCTGCTCAGCCAAAGCGATGCGTCCGTTCTGGAATGCAGAGAGACTGAAGTGCAAGGTCCTGTTGTGTTGTCGTCAAGAATCCCAGCAATGAGGCTTGCAATCCGAAATCTGGCATCAGGGATGCATCGCGCAGTGGGCGATTACGAGGAGCTGCAAGGCTGTAATGCAGAGTCCATCTTCATTGTCGAGGCTGCTGTCGACGAGATGCAAAGACCCGGGCTTTGGAATCCCCTGCCATCGGGGTGATGCATTGGCTTCAAGGGTTGTGGAGGGGATGCAGGTCTTTGTGGATGGCTCAAACCATGCAGCAGCGGCGATGTGTCAGTTCTGCTCGAGGATGTTCCTCTCAGCCAAGAAGATGCGTCAGTTCTGCTCGGGGATGTGTTGCTCAGCAGGGAAGATGTGTCGGTTTTTCTGGCAGGCACCTTAGGCCCACTTCCAAGGGTCCAGGACTGGGGTGACAGCACTTGGCAAGACTCACAGATGACAGAGTCCAGATGCTGGTGCAAGGTTGTTGGAAGCCTGTTATGTCCCTGAGGCTTCAGATCAGTAGGCCAGCCAACTAGCCCTTCGAGTCACTCTGGGTTCTGGGTTAAAGAGAGGCAGGTCCAGTCCTTCTCACCCAGGCAAGATGACAGCAGGCAACAGGTCAGCACAGCAAAGCAGGAGTCCAGCTGGCTGGAGTCCAGCAGAGAGGCAGTTTTTCAGCAGCACAGCAGTCCTTCTTCCTGGTAGAGTATCCACAGATCCAGAAATTTACTGAAGTGGTGGTGTGTGTGGTCCTTCTTTTATACACAGGTGTGCCTTTGAAGTGGATAGAAGCTTCTAGAGGCATGCCTTTGAAGTTCACAGATGCCTTTTCTTCCCTTGCTTCAGACTAACAACGGGGGTATGCAGCTCTTTGTGCGGGCACAGGACACAGCCTATTCAGGTGTAAATGAGGCTGGGCCCAGCTATTCCCTCCCAGTCTGCTAGTGATGGCCAATTCAGCCACACCTAAGCTCCCTTTGTGAAAGACTGTCTAGGAGGAATACACAAAGCCCAACTGCCAACTACTCCCAGTCATGTTACCAGAGACAGGCTACATGCACCAAACGGATAAGTCAAGAAAATGCCTGCTTTCTAAAAGTGGTATTTTCAGAATTGCAATTAAAAATCTGAATTCACCATACGTTGGGATTTCAAATTGTGATTCCAGAGACACTAAACTTGAAGGGGTCATCTCTTCCCATTTGGAAATTATACTTATAAAATGCAATAAGGCAACTCTAATGTTGTCCTATGGGAGAAATAAGCCTTGTAGTAGTGAAAAATGAATGTAAGAGTTTTTCACTACCAGGACATATAAAGCTTAAAAGTACATGTCCTGCGTTTTAAATACATGGCATCCTGCCCTATGGGCTGTCCAGAGTCTACCATAGGGGTGACATATATATTAAAAAGGAAGGTTTGGGCCTGGCAAAAGGTTTTTATTTTGTCAGGTCGAAATTACAGTTTAATCTGCACACACTGGCTGTGAAATGGCAGGCCTGAGACATGTTTAAAGGGTTACTTAGGTGGGTGGTACAGCCAGTGATGCAGGCCCACTAGTAGCTTTTAATTTACAGGCCCTGGGCACTTATAGTACCACTTTTCTATGGGCTTATGCGTAAAATAAATATTCCAATATTACCATGTTTAGAGGAGAGAACACATGCACTTTTTCGACGGTTAGCTGTGGTAAAGTGCTCAGAGTCCTAAGGCCAGCAAAAACAAAATCTGAAAAACGGAGAAGGAAGGCAAAAATTGCGAGGCTGACAGGTCGAACACCTGGTGATAGCGGTGGGGAAGGTAATGAAGGTTTTAATCAACTCTATGCATCAGTGACGTTATGGTCTACAAAATTATGAACATTTTTCGTAGTGCCACAATTTAATGAAGTTTACGCTTGCCTCCTCTTGGGCAAGCCAGACAGTTTGCTAAATGTGAAACCCCTCTGGCCTTTCACAACCATTTGCCAGCGACAGCTACATTTTGTAGCTGAGCCCTTTGAGACATTTGAAACTGCGACAACTGTTTGTTTTTATGACGAGTTTAGGGAGTGGCAGCCCCATAATTCCTATAGTCCACTGGGATTGGCATGCAGGATTGCACTCAGGCCCCAGCTAAGCAAATAACCCAGTGCAACTCATTAAAAAGAACGTGAGATTGCATAACTTCTGCAATTTTCAACAACACATACTTTACCCTAATATTAATTTGAACTAATTGTGCAGCGAATGGACAAGTCACTCTAATTCATTAAATATATACCTAAAGTCTAGCAAATATACAGACGTGTAGGAGACAGAGAAAAGATGAACGAAGCAAGACACGATAGACATTAAAGTTGTACACTCCACTCACGGTCTGATCTATAGGCATACGCCTATGTATTGTCGAGATATACAAATGTTTCACAAACTCACAGACCTTATGCGACAATGGACACCTGCTCATGTGAAAATATGCTATTCACTTGCCTTTCTGGTGCAAATCTCTTTTTTCAAAATATACATATGTAAATATTCTGCATGGTTGGGTTAGAACATTAGACAGATATAGAAATTATTTGTTTCTTTTTCCTAAAGAAATCTTTTTCAAAAGAACGCTTTCACTAAGTTACATCTTAAATCTATTTCTAAGCGTATCATTGCTAGCAGAGTTTTACTTCTTTCTGTATTGGGCAGCCTTAAAGGTACTACTGATATTTAAAGCAATATTTCTTAAAAATCATGCTCTTTGTTTTATCTTTACTCACTAGTAATGGATTATTGGGAGCATTGTTGGATAGTACTTGTAGTATGCAATGGAGTCCAAACATGGTTCTAATGCACTATAAGATATCATCCATATTTTATAAGGTACTGATATTCAAAGGGTTGGTAGAAAATTCTTCCTAAGAGTGATAATGTGTTTAAGTAACTGAAGTATCTATTAGAAATTGTAGATGCCAACACAGCCGCCTGCCTGACTCCAGTGAAGGGTGTTATATTTAAGTAATTAAAATCCAGCTGCACAGAAGGTGGGTGTTAATATGATTTCAAATGTAAAATTTGATAACGTATCAATGAAGAGGGTAAGTAAGCCATAATAATATTAGTTTAGCCCATGAAATAGATCCATCAGTATAATCAAAAGCTTTTGTGAAAACTACGTAAGCATAAAATAATAGACTGTCTTTCTACCCCAACAAACATTTAGCCAGTAGAAATAAGACAACCCCATTGTGTATTGTAGAGATCCTTTTGAAAACCAAATTAAGTAATTGGCAAAATCTTCAATTTCCAAAGAGTATGGTCTTATTTTTATCTTCTATTGGAGTCCAACCAGTGTCTGATTGCCTAATAAGGTATCATCCATATTTTGTAATGCACTGATATTCAAACTACCTAGGGATAGTGGAACATTTTGCTCTGGAGTAAAAATGTATTAAAGTCGCTGAGGTATCTATTATAAAAAGTACGACCCACCCCTTTCTGACTCCATAGAAGGTTAGTATCTTTAGTATAGTCGAATGCAACTGTGCAGAGGGGTTACATCCATGTATTAAAATGTAAATGTTGATAAGATATTATTTAAGGGGCTAGAAAGTCATAATCATCTTAGTTTAGACCATCAAATATTTTCATCAATAAAGTCAAAGCTTTTGAAAAATTAATAATAGCACACCATTATAGTCTATCCTTACAGCCCAAAAAACATTAAGCCAACAAACATTAAGCCATTGGAAATAAGGCAACCCCATAATTTATGTAGGAATCGTTTTAAAAAACAAGTTGGTAAATGGGCTTAATTTTATTTTCTTCTGTCCATACCTTTCATTCAGCCAGAAGTATTTTCGAAAACAATTTTGTTAGTGGTCACAGCATAGAAAGTAACTTATAATCACTAGGATTTTTTTTATTAGTTTTTTAAATACCGCAAAAGATACTGCCATTCCATCTACCCATAACAGGATATCCCTTTAGAATGACTACCACTTTGAGCCTTCCTTCAAAATGCTCTAAGATCTGCAAATATTTTGAGGTTTGCACCTCGGAATGGGGGAAATATGTGATTCCCTCATTCTGAGGTTTAGAACTAAGAATGGTGTGATAGTACAGCCCACTGTATCAGTATTTAGTGTGCATGTTATTACCTCATCAAAATAACAGCCCAGTTGCAACGAAGACAAGACTCTGAGGGCCACATCTAAACAAAAGTAAGAAAACTACACTCATAGGATTGCCCTAAAATTTGAGTGTAGAAATGTGAATTTTAGGAATTCAAAGACTCGCAAAATTACTCCTGGAGAGCTTTAACAGTGGCAGCTTTGCAGAAGTACTGGAATTCCTTTGGGAATAAAGTTTACCAGTAAGTAATGAGTTAATTTACATTCATGTGAAAACTTCTCCACATGCTTAATTTTACATGGCAGGCATTACATTGTGCATGCTAGAGTTGCTTCACATTAGTGAAACTTCGCTTTTCCCCCCTCTAAGTCAAAAATCTCCAAGGCTCCCGCCACTTTTTAGGTCTCGCGACCTATCGATGTGCGCAAGCGCATCGAGCGGAGCGAGAATTCAAGTGGCGAAAACATCGTGAAACCAAAGGGCTTTCAGCCCCGCGGTTTTCATGCAGTTCCCGTGTACATGCACGCGCATCGCATGCAAGCCCAGCCTCTCGCATTCCCAGGCTCTCCCGCCCCCATCCGGCATCAGGCTTCTCCTCCCCTAGCAGCACTCCTCCCACACCAGCAACTCCCACAGCCTTGCCGTAGCAGCACTCCTCCCACACCAGCACCTCCCCCTCCCACACCAGCACCTCCCCTCTCTCTCCCCGCAAACACAGCCTTGCCCTAGCAGCACTCCTCCCACACCAGCACCTCCCTCCTCCCACACCAGCACCTCCCCTCTCTCTCCCCGCAACAGCACTCCTCCCACAACACAGCCTTGCCCTAGCAGCACTCCTCCCACACCAGCACCTCCCCCTCCCACACCAGCACCTCCCCTCTCTCTCCCCGCAACAGCACTCCTCCCACACCACACGGAGGATTCAGCAGCCGCTCTCACCAGCTTGTGGCTCTTGCAGGCAGTCTCCTCTAATCAGGCCCGGCCGATGCACCACGCTCCTGATTCAGCCGTATTTCAGGCCTCACCCGGGCCTCATGTTGTCTGCCGCAGAGAGCTATCGGCACTTTGCAGGCAGTCTCCTCTAATCAGGCCCGGCCGATACACCACGCTCCTGATTCAGCCATATTGCAGGCCTCACCCGGGCCTCATGTTGTCTGCCGCAGAGAGCTATCGGCACTCCGCATGTTCCACCCAATGCAGGGCGGCAGCAGATCCAGATCACCAGGGCGAGCCAGTCATCTCATCCCCAGTCGCCAGCAAACCGGTGGAGTTTCCGGGGTGCCGCACCAGGGGGCGCCCTCTCAGCCAGGCACTCAGAGCGAAGGCCAAGAGCCGGGTCGGCACTCCCAGGTTTGTGTGTGACCCCAGCCGCCGCCTCCCAAGCCACACCACACCGAGGATACAGCAGCCGCTCTCACCAGCTTGTGGCTGTTGCAGGCAGTCTCCTCTAATCAGGCCCGGCAGATGCACAACGCTCCTGATTCAGCCGTATTGCAGGCCTCACCCGGGCCTCATGTTGTCTGCCGCAGAGAGCTATCGGCACTTTGCAGGCAGTCTCCTCTAATCAGGCCCGGCCGATGCACCACGCTCCTGATTCAGCCGTAATATGTACAGTATCAAATCCCACTTTATCCAGGGTATGAATGCGCTGGTGAAATACACTGGATTTACAAGTGAAGATGCAATCACATGAGGTATCAGCTAGTAAAATGCAACTTTTCTTTACAGTGACACGCCACAAGACCCTAAAAGTAGACCGCAATCAGCTTTCACTAGAATAGTAAATTAAAAAACAAGTATGCATGATGTTATGCAAAGCAACAGAAGCAAGCACTCCGGTAGCAGTGTGCTATCCCTGGGCCTTTGCAGCAATATTAATAAAAATTAAGCAAGTGTGGGAAGCGGACATGCGGGGATCATGACGAGTGGCGAAGCAAGTGACCCAGTAATAGTCTTTCAGACACGCAACGCCACTCACACCCACGCAAGCCCACTATCACCCACGCAACGCCACTCACCCAAGCAACACCACTCACACACGCAACACAACTCACCCACGCAACCCCACTCACACGCAACACCACTCATCCACGCAACGCCACTCATCCACGCAGCACCACTCATCCACGCAGCACCACTCATCCACGCAACACCACTCATCCACGCAGCACCACTCATCCACGCAACACCACTCATCCACGCAACGCCACTCATCCACGCAACGCCACTCATCCACGCAACGCCACTCATCCACGCAACGCCACTCACACATGCAACGCCACTCACACACGCAACGCCACTCACACACGCAACGCCACTCACACACGCAACGCCACTCACACACGCAACGCCACTCACACACGCAACGCCACTCACACATGCAACGCCAATCACACAAGCAACGCCACTCACACACGCAACGCCAATCACACACGCAACACCACTCACGTTGCCAATAGGTCTCGCAGTAGGAAAGTTGGAGCCATTACAATTGCAAATAACAATGCCTTTTATTTTTTTTTCATTTTAAAAACATAAAGGGCTTTGTCATTTACAAAACCAATAGCTCCAACTTTCCTACTGCGAGACCTATTGGCAACGCCAGTGCTTGTTTAGATGTTCCCTGCTCATTCCGATCCTGAATAGAGATGTATTCCTTCCCTTGACAACAGTATTTCTGTGACTGTTTTCATGAAGGGAAGGGGTGAGGAACAGTTTGTGAATTCTCCCGAACGCAGGTGGTTGCAAGTGTGCTTATACTTTTCAGGATAGACTCGTCGCTAAAATACCCTCCCTGTATTCATCATGAGAGCAGACGTATTCCCATAATGTATCACAATCTGGTGGTACCATAACAAAATGAAAAACTATATTTTTAAATTGTAAAATTGGATTGAGTCCCATGAATCAAGTCCTTTGCATGTGTAAATTTAACTTACATGCATAAAAGTGTTAGTGTAGCGGTTATTGAGTGCCTAATAGTCACTACCCTTTCCAGTTGCACCCATCGGTTTCTATTTAAGTTCGCCTGACTGTGCTCCATCAGGATATTTCAAAACACCAAGTTCTGTAAATACATAAACCACAAAAATACCTGGTTTTGAAACCTGTTATTAGGTAACCTAAGACTTGCTTAATATGCGGTCAGTGAGTAAAACATCAGGGTCCAAAAAAACAGCTATTTTTCTGTAATTTTACAAGCCTCCATATAGAAGTGCCTTCTCATAGAGTTAGACATATATAAAAACACATAGTTTTGAATTTTGGGGCTTTGATTATAGCCCTACACCACTCCAAGCCCAGTGATTACATTCTTTCACGAATGGTCATCCCATGAGTCCTTAATATTGTGGTATGGACATCCGGAGTACTTGATTCCTTCTAACATAATCCCGAGTTCCTCTTTTCCCAGATTCCTGCTGACATCCCCATGCCCTTCACCCTCGATTTTAAGGTCTTATACCCAACCTAGGCACGAAATTGATGGTAAGTACGGTTGAGGATTGGGGGGCGCTAGAGGGCGCACAAGCGGAATGGCTGCCTAGGCGCGTAGCTCCCGCTCCTTGGTTCCTTATCCTATCAATATCCTCAGCCACAGGGTGCTAAACTGTCGGATTTTCCCCTAATCTGATGTGTGACGCTATTGCCAGCACTCGACCCAGGTCTGGTGTCGTTATGAGGTTCGGGGCCGGAGATATCGGCGTTTGAAACTCCGCCGGCTTTCACTCCGGAACCGGCGAGTAGAGGAGGCCGGCCGCAGTCACCTGCGCAACATCGGGGACGGCCACGAGGAGGTAGGCCGCGGACCTGGGAGGCCACCCGGAGGCTGCTACGTGGAGGATCGGAACGGGGGTAAGTGGCCGTCGCCTCTTCCCATGCGAGGGCCCCCCCCTGCTGTAGCTACTCCTCACCACCGAAGCCGCAGGCAAGCCAGCTGTTGCACCCGTGAGAGAGCCGTGGGGCGGGACGACCCCTGAGCGTTCAGCGCGAGGCCCCCTTTCAGCCAGTGCTATCGGCGGGGAGGCGCGGACCTGCGAGCAGCCCGGATTAGCATCGGGGGTCGAGCCTGAGCCCCCGCGGCGGAGAGGACCGCTGCGCCTGGCCGTGCCCCTGCACTACTTCAGATTACTGCTTGGCGCCGAGGACACCCCGATCTGCCTCTACTCTTCCGGGGCTAACTAAAGGCGAAGCCGATTCCCCCGAGCTGCTTTTGATCTGGACTCTGCCTTCAACACTGCACTACGTGCGGGGACCCTGGCCTGTGACTAAGCGAGGCGTGATCACTAACGGCGCCATCCCTAAGCAGAGCTTTGCCTTAACTGGGGCCTAGTGCTCGGGGTCATTGAAAGGTGCCGCTGCATGGCGTGACTGCACCCACGGCCTACCAACCAATCTCGCATGGGCATTGTCGCCTCTCCCAACCAAGAGCACCTGAAAGGCGCGGGGGCTATCGGATGCCTGCGCCCTTCCTACTGAGCGCCTACTGAGCCACGGTGCACTACCTTGTCCGACGCCTGCTGTGCCGCCACCTATCTGCGTGGACTGCGCGCACGGATTTCCCCTGTGCTCGCCTGACTGCCCCTGGGCTCGTGGTGCGGATACGCTGCACGGCACTTAAGTGCTGCGTCCAGTTGCTGCTATGGTGCGGCCTGAGAACCGCCAAACAAAGCTCAGTTTCGAAGGCGCGAAAAAGGGCGCAAAATCAACACAGGTGGATCCTGGGCCCAGCGTGCCATCCCCGAAGGCTGCCACACCTCCTGCTAAAGACATGGACCTCCATAACCTGATTCAGGAGATGAGACAAGGTTTTGCCACCGTTGTCGAAAAAGTTGATGGGGTTACTGCCCGGCCGGACGCCTTGGTGCATAAGGTTGATCGCCACGAGGAGAGGATAACGACTGCGGAACAACGCATCTCTTATAACTCGGATGCCGCCTCCACACACACGACGCAACTGAATAGGATGGACAATCTGCTCAGGGTCATAGCGGCTAAGAATGAGGACTTGGAAGCCCGTAGCCGCCGGAACAACATACGAGTCACCAATGTACCAGAATCCACAGACACGGGTAGGATGGAGCTATGTATTGAGAGACTGCTCAAAGGCTCGATTGGGGAGGATGCCTTCTCTCCTCAATTTATTGTGGAACGAGCTCACCGATCCTTGACGCCTGTGCCAAAGCCCGGGCTTCCACCGCGGCCCATTATTGCTCGACTATTGAACTACCGGGACCGCGACACTGCACTGAGGGCGGCCCGGTCCCAGAGGTCGCTACAGTACAATGGCGTCACTTTCTCCATATACCCGGATTTCACGCCAATGGTGCAAGAAGAACGACGCAAATTTCTCCCAGTAAAGAAAAAGCTGCGTGAGGCCCAAGTGGATTATGCGCTCCTATACCCTGCAAAGCTACGGGTTACACACCAGGGAAAGCAATGATTTTTCACTAACCCGCAGAAAGCAGAACACTTCCTGAAATCACTCCGGAAGGCACGCCGGGAGGAACGCGATGCCGCAGAGGAGCGGGGGGATGCAGACCTGTCCCCGGCGCCACATGATGATTAACTACTGACGCTTAATGCACTAGGCGCATACTCTGCACTGGTTTGGACTCTCTCTATTGCTCGGAGCGCAGGCACTGAGATTGCTATGGTTGCTGGACCCTACACAAACTCGACACTCCTGTGGTAATGTACACCAAGGGCCACTCTCCCGGCCCTAGTTTCCTCCGAGGGCGGTATAGTACTGGAGCTATGGACCGGGAAGTGGCTGTGCGTACTCTATGTCATACCCCTACTGGGTGATCCCCTTTGAATTGCAAATGTTGCTGTTGTTGTTGTTGCTGAGGTTGGGGGGGAAAGGGTGGGGGGTGGGGTGCTGGGTGGGGATTCTTGGCTGCTGGCATGATTGGGATGCTGGGGTGGGTATGTTCTATGAAGAGGCGTTCATCGACTGGACTATGTGCGTGGTTACTATTCTGGTGTGAGCACCGGCGCTGGTGGGGCGGGAGGGGCCTTTCCACGTTGCCTGTATTAGTACTATTATGCTTATTACTGATTTACCTATGGCCGCTCTAAACGCTAACGCGCAATTGACTTGCCTGTCCTGGAATATTTGAGGTTTGAATGATGCTAGAAAGTGTCGCAGGGTCATTGCCTACCTTGATAGACATCATGTGCAAGTCGCGTTGTTGCAGGAAACCCATTTGTCGCCACAAGCTAGGAATACCTTTGCGAGTAGATGGGCCGGGGACCATGCTTTCTCCTCATATTCCACCTACGTGAGGGCGGGTTGCCATTCTTATTGCCCGTAGTGTACCGTTTCAGAGATTTGGAGAACTGATTGATAAGGAGGGAAGCTTTGCATTGTTGTGGGGCAGACTGGGCCGCGACACATACACCTTTGTAGTTACATATGCGCTAAATGTTGATACACCTGAGTTCTTCACTACACTGTGGGGCAAGATTATGTCTGCTGGGTCACAACACATTGTTTGGGGTGGGGATTTCAACCTGGCGCTGGCGCCTCAGCTGGATAGGGCAGATGGAGTCTGCTCCTATAAGCCTCGCGCACGGGAGGCACTGGCAGGAGTGATCATGGAGGGCGGACTGATGGATGCCTGCAGACACTTGCACCCTCATGGTAGGGAGGGGACACACTTCACCTCACACACGGGAACATGGGCACGCTTAGACTATTTCTTGGTCACCAGAGGCACTGCTGCGGAGCTGGTGGGGGTGGGTCACCTGCCAAGAACATATTCTGATCACAGTCCCGTCTTGCTACAATTTCGTCCACCTAGGTGGGATAGCCCGAGGCCACATTGGAGACTCCGCCCTGACATACTGTTGGACAGCCTGTTTCGCACTGAACTGGGGGAGGAGATAGCAGCCTTTTTCCCCAGAAATAAGGACTCTGTTGACTCGGTTGAGCACATATGGGAGACATTCAAGGTGACTGTTAGAGGATATTGCATCTCCAAGAGCCACGGTGTACTGCGCGATATCCTTCATTCGATCAGCACGCTGGAAAAGGAGCTACGTGCTCTGGAACTCCGCATGGTGTCCGAGACTGGCCCCGAGCCACATGCTGCCTTCCGGGAGGCACTGTCGAGGTACGAGGAGGAAGCTGCCAGGGAAGCTAAGTTCCGTGGTAAGCATTGGCAAGCCCGTAAATACTGCGAGGGAGACAGGCCCGGGAAAGTGCTCGCGGCGCTCACCCAATCTCCACGGACCCATAATATTATACTCGAACTCACAGACACTGCTGGCCATACCGTCAGGGACTCGGACGAAATACTCAATACTTTCACGACGTATTACCACTCGCTCTACACTTCCACCACGGGGTCGGGCACATCCTATGCTGGTTATCTCAACAACGTGGCGCTGTGCTGGCTCAGCGATGGGGACAGGGCGTTCCTGGCGGCACCTTTCGAGTTAGATGAGGTCCGCGAGGCCATCATGTCCCTCAAGAACGGTAAGGCCCCGGGACTCGATGGCATACCTGCCGAGTTTTACAAGGCGTACATCGACATCATGGCCCCTGTTCTTCGAGAGGTGTATTCGGAGTCGCTATGTGACGGCACCCTCCCCGGCTCCATGCGCGAAGTGGTGATCACCTCCCTCCTAAAGCCGGATAAAGATCCCAAGTCTTGCAATTCTTACCGCCCGCTTTCCCTCTTAAATTGCGATGTAAAAATACTCGCTAAAGTGCTGGCCACCCGTCTGTCGCTGCTGATGACTAGACTTGTGCTGCCCGATCAATCGGGGTTTGTGGCGGGCAGATCCACTTCTCACAACCTCCGTACCCTGTTCTCTTTGCTCCGCACGGTTCATCCCGATGTACCCGTTGCTGCCGTTTTCCTCGATGCAACTAAGGCCTTCAACTCGGTTGAATGGCCTTACCTATTCTCGGTCCTAACCAGCATGGGGTTTCCAAAATTGTTTATATCTTGGGTCCGCCTACTCTACACCCGCCCCACGGCGAGGGTACTGATCAATGGCCGCCTATCCCAGTCTATAGCGATCGCCAGAGGCACGAGGCAGGGATGCCCGTTCTCTCCCCTGTTATTTGCCATAGCGGTAGAGCCTCTTGCCTGCCGCTTGCGTCAACTACACCGAGACGGGGCGGTGCAATGCTTACAACGTCAAATCGACGTGTCTCTATATGCGGATGACATCACGCTATATGTTAAGCACCCTGAGACACACCTCAATCCCTTACTCAGGGAATTTGTTACGTTCGGAGGGCTATCGGGAGTACACATCAACTGGTCCAAGTCACAATTCTTCCCCTTAACAGAAGCAGTGACTGATTTTCCTCTTGATTACCCACTGGAGTGGTGTCGGTCTGATCTCCGCTACCTGGGGATTCGCATCTCCCAAGACAGGGATGAGACACTGCGGTCCAATTACGGAGTGGCTATAACCAAGCTTACCACTTCGGTAGATCACTGGGTCACCCTGCCGCTCTCCATGGCCGGAAGGGCGTCCCTCATAAAAATGGTCATCCTTCCCTGCTTTCTCTACCTGTTTCTTAACATTCCTTACTTTCCCGGCGCTTTCTTCTTCAAGACTCTGAAGACGGAATTACGCAGGCTTTTCTGGGGTGGCAGGAGCCCCCGGCTCAAATGGTCCACGCTAACCCTCCCATATGACAGAGGAGGTTTTGATGTCCCTGATTTTGAGGCGTACTACCAGTGTGCGCAAGCACACTTCGCCTACCACTGGATGGCTCCCACCCCTTTCATGCCGCACATAGCGGTAGAGGACTGGATAGTGCATCCTCTCCCGCTTAACGGATTGCTACACTGCCCAGAGTCTTCCATAACCACACCGAATACTTCGGTTTCATGTACTTTGGACGCATGGCGTCGTATAGTCAAGAGCTTGTCCTGTCCCCTACTCTACTCGCCCAGACTACCGCTTACTTATCATCCTAATCTTACCCTTTTGTGGGAACAAGGATTCCGCAACCTTTGTGCCAAGGTACACATTACCTGCTGGGGTGACCTTTTCTCCGACGGACGGTTTAAAACGGTGGACCTTTTCTTTGCGGCACAGGACCACACCCCTCTCGAGCTCTTTTATTATATACGGCTGCGAGCGGGGATGAGAGACATCCTTCTCGACTTTCCTGTTGAGCCCGAAGTCTTGCCTCCACTACATTTCTTATTGTGCTCGCAGGATGGGGCCCATCTGGTTTCCGGTCTTTACCGTCAGCTCAGGGGAGCTGCTTCGGTGCCAGAATGTAGAGCTCGGATGCACTGGTCTATCGAGCTTGCCACTGACATTACTGACGAGCAGTGGTGCCATTGCTGTGCACTTACCTCCCGCATCTCTGCTAGTAGCAGATTGAAAATCATCCACTATAAATTCCGACAACGGGTGTACTACACGCCGGCGAGGAAACGAAGATTTGGGCTGGCGGATGATGATCGCTGCGAGCGCTCTCGCGCCGAACATGCCGACTTTCTGCATTTGGCATGGGACTGTCCCCAGGTGGCAAACTACTGGCGACAAGTGACGGAGGCTCTTGCGGAGATGGCGGGGAGGCGGTGCCTATGGATCCATTGGTGACATTGCTTGGGTATACTCTGCAGCCCCCAAGGACTTGCCGGAAATTCGTTGACACCGCATTGCTTTTAGCCAAAAGGCGTGTGGCATGCCGCTGGGGCCGTGGCAGGGCGCCCAAATTTAAGGATTGGCTGGCGGACTTAATCTACTGTCAAGAACAAAGTACAACATTCGCTGAATTATTGCCCATCTCGAGTCGGCCTAGAGACATCTGGGATCCACTGGTGGGCTATCTACTTGCACGCTCCGAAGACGTGGATCCGCCGGGAGACCACCCTGTGACAGTTTAGCGACCTGGCTTGAACTCTAGACCTGACCGCAGACCCCACCCACGCATACACACTTCTTTTCTGGACGGCCCTTGCGGGGACCTCTTGCCCTCTGACTGTAGACTGCTTACCTACTCTCCGGGCCCCCCCGAAGTACCTGACATCATAGACCATCATCCTCAGGCTCCCTCTCATGTAGGGAATCCCTACACCATGCCCGACACATGCTAGTGCATCTTCTATTAGACACCACACCGTGACACCACACGCATCACTAATCTTTTCTTTCCGATACTGACGGTTTGAATGGTAGGACAGTAAAGATGCGGCCATGGTACCGTACCCACCTCTGCCCACCTGCATTGCCACACCTGCTCACTACCTATTATCCTTCTGTTTGAACATGAATTGCTTCTTAGATACTCTACCGTTGGGGTGTTTTGTTAACTGTTATGAACATGAACAAAACATTCAAAAACACTGTTCTGCTGCTGCTCATCCTTTACTGCCCTGCAACACCGGCTGTGTTAATATCCTCCATCACTTATATGCTGTGCCGCCGGGCCTCAGGGATGCCGGCCATAAGGCTGTGTCATGATTACCCTCATATGCTGCCGGCCTCCGGGTTGTAGGCGCGAAAAGCTGTGTATACCATTTCACCTTGTATAATAAAGCAGATTCGAACTAAAAAAATAAATTAAAAAAAAGTACGGCTGAGGATTCTTAACATGCTGTAACAAATGAGTGCCTCTTCTGTAGAAATATCTTGATGCATTTATATGTTTTTGGCAGCAAAATATATTGCTACGGTTGGTTTAATCTCCAGAATCATGTCTTTGTCAGTTTTCTTTCTACTGTATATTGCATTTTTCGCTCATTAGAGTATATTTACTTATTTATGGAGCATAGACCTCGCTATGCTACAGAGCAGGTGCTGTGAGTTGAAAGTGCCCAAGCAGATCTCAGAGTGTCAGTATTCTTTCTTTAATGAAAGTAACTTGGAAATAAATGATAGGACCATCTGTTTACCATTGGTTATAACACCTCAAAGTATGAAAAAAACGAAAATTCACCAAAAAGACACAGTTAAATTGCAGTTATGGGTATGAACTAAAACAGGAATAGACATCTCGGTATGGGGAGGGAAAAAACAGAAAGCAGTAGTGTGATTTGCCACAAGTCTGAAAAGCCCATTGCCACATTGCACATTGTCATGCCATTTTTTACACAGATTTCTTCTTTGCTTCCCACATCGAGACTGTGATCAAGGGCATCAATTTCCACTTAATTGGCTAGGACTCTGGAACCAAAAACAGCCCTGGCAAAAATGCTCCAAGCAGCCCTGCACCCTTCATCTCCTCATGCTATCTCTCTTTCATATTTCCATTCTGTCTCTCTCTTCACCCTCCCAGATCACTTTCTCTCTCCCTTCTCTGCCTTCCCTTTCTCTCTAGAAGCCTTCCCATGCCTGCTGCAATTAAACTTGGGGAGCTGGTGAAAGTGAGAGAGGCACAAGGAGCATGTCCTTGCTTTCAAACCCGGCTTTCAGAACTCCACCACACTGGTGAAATGCTAGGTGGAAAAATGCCTCTCCAGTCTTGCCAGCTAATCCATGCAGTCGAAGATTTTTCCTTATTATTCAAAATGGCAGTCAGGCGCTTGCAACTTGATCTGCCACTTCCTTCCCAAAAATGCCTAGTGACACACTGATTACTGAAAAAAACATGTCAAGGCAAGATGATATGGCTGTTCTGAGCAAGCGCTCCCATGCCTGGGCAGTAATTAATTCCTACAAACCACAAAAAAAGCAGCAATATATCACCTGCCCTTATCCAAAGTGGCTAAAGACTAGGTTTGTAGTGCTCAGACTTGGGGAGTGCAATCAGCGGGGTTATACCCCGGTATGGTGGAATCCCACAGAAAAAGAAGAAAAGTGCTGACTAATCAGAGCAAGGAAACTATCATCTACATCTTGTGTACCTGCCCTTTCCTGTTACAGTTAAGGAAAGACCTACTTCGAAGAGACTTTAACCGTTTTGGGGTACAAACCTGCTGCCAGGCTGTAATTGCTGGCTTCAACCCAGAGAACACTATGCTGCATGTTAGAATTGTCAATTTTTTCAGGCTGTTGCAGCGAAACAACAGCGGCAACAAATGATGGATGGAATGCTGCATAAATCAAAATGTTACCCCGTCAAGAGATCTGGGTTAAATCCATCATTCTTTTGCACACTACGCCACCCTAATTTGGACCCAGCCATATGCAAATGAGTCTTGACCCTGCTCCTCATGGGAACAGTCCAGTTCGAACTGCCAAGCCAGGTCCTCCCTGGACCGGAAACAAGCATCCTGGTTCCGATTTCGGGTTATCATCCCTCATCAGCCAGGCTAGCTTGACTCCAGTAGCACAGCGAGCAAGGGACCCACGTCTGGGGGTTCCCATCCCACTTAGGGCGAAAAGTGCAGCAGCAACATACAGCCCTGGGGGTGAATGTTTGATTTGTTCCTCATTCCGTCCATCATTTGTGTGTCTTTAGTTGCAGCTATAGTAGGTACAGTCGATAACACTGATTTGGAACCTGGATTTAAAAATTGATTTATCACCCACTCCTGTGGCCCTATGAAGTTGCTCCCATATTATCCCAATGTGTCATATTCTGGCTTGCTGCCACCTTGTCGTCTTATGCACTTTGGCACTCTGCACTTTTCCATGAAACCTGTCCAATTTTGTGGCATTGCGCTTCTTACCTTGTTCACTATCATGAACACATGCACGTTCTCCATCGCATTTTAGCACCTCTGCCTGTTGCTATTCTGTTGCAATTTTACTGCTACCTTGCACTTCGAACCTTTTATTAAGCTCCTTATTTACTGTTCTCGATCTTCAAATTGATCTTAAAGAGCATTAACATAACATGACGGTAACTAAGGCACCTAATGGGGGAGGAGATACGCTATTGAACAAGATGGCTGCTTAGGCTCCCGGCTCCGCCGACCTCCGTCTCCTGCCAGATGATCCTGTAATTTATCCTGTCTTTACGCCCTGCCTCCGTGTGTATGAACCGAACTACAGCTCGATGGTGCGATCCCAAGATTTCTACCGGTTTGGTAGACAGAGTTATATCGTGTTAAAGTTTACGGCCTAGTCCAGCTTGGAAGCCGGGGTCTCGAGTACTGCCCCAGCCGGGTTCCAGTTGAACAACATCGGCCGTGAGCATGTGGCAGGGTCCGGTCTATTGCTGTGGAAGTTTTCTTGGCCCGATTTGGATGGGGGTCTCCTGAGTTGGTAAACATCGAAGGAGGGGTGACGATGCAATACTGAGGCTGTGGGCGGAGGTCCCTGACCCGGTGGCCCGGTTAGCCACCTGCCGGCGTTCGCTGGGTTGGGATCTTCGCTTGCAGTGCCGAAGCGCAGATCGATGGCGCTGTTAACATTGATTCCCTCTCTGCTGTTGTCCATTCCACTTTTGACTATTCCCCCGGGGCGACCGGGCTCTATGGGGGACGTGAAAATGATTGATATCGAACGAGGAGTAGTGGAGCGGACTGAGAATGAACCGTCGTTGCGAACTGTGCTGGCGGCCATTGGGGCTCTTCATACTAACGTGGAAGACCTTATTCATAAAATGATAGTGCGTTCGTTTGAAATTGGGCGGATTGGACCGGACTCTGCTCCACTACAAGGAATGAAGCAGCTCGAGATACCCACGATGGCCATTTTGATAAAGGAAGCGGGCACGTGCAACGAGAGGTGTCGGAGCCTCCGGCCGATGTGATGGCCGATAGGAGCGAGATCGGCGCTTCGAATGGGTCGTCAAGTCTACTATCAACGCTGACTGTGGAAGGACTAATAGGTGCTCCCTTTCCGGAGACTTTTGATGAGAACTGTTTTGGGATTGAAACCGCGTCTCTCCCCTATCCGCCAGTTCCATTACGATGGTGGAGGAAACAAAGTTGGGAGTTCATGACGGTGAAGAGAGTCTTTGGACCTGATGGAGTTCTCAGTGACTTAACATCTTTTCTTGATCTCGGTTTGAACTTTGCTGTACTTTTCTCGTATTTTGACTATCCTGTGGAGGTGGCAATTCATCCGGAAGGGGTTCGCACGTCCGATCGGAAGGGTCAAGGATGAGACTGATTGACTGGGTTTGACATTGTGGTCTTGATGGATGTGGGATTTGCTACCATGATGCTTGCGGGAGGTTGGGCAGTGTTTACAGTTTCCCCTGTTGCGTACTGCATTAGCTTCTTAATAGATTTGTGCATTTACTCTGGGGGGTTCTTGGTTCTGGCGGGAGGGAGGGGGGACCGGGGGCACGTACGAAGGTGCCCTCCTCCTCTTTCTATTTTTAGTATTTAGTTAGATGGGGCGACAGGCACACTGCTAGTTGGGGTTCGGCGAAAGCCATATGCAGGGGTGCAGGGTGGGGGGATGGCGTTAGTGTAGTTAGTTTAGGCTGCGGCGTGAATATTTTTGTTATTTATCCTGATTTCGTTTTTTTGTATCTGGGGGCACTATGCCTTTCTTTATCCTGTTCTGTTGGGTGGCGGGGACTGAGTACTGTAGCGCATAAAATGTGGCTTAATTGTGTGCAGTCAACCATTATTGAACGATCTACGAGTCGATGTTTCAATGACCCCGCCCACTGTTTTTTACAGAAATCCTGATATCTGAAAACGTTTGCTTATTATTGTAACTGAATGTGATGTCCCAGATACGTCTTTGTTTTATTCTGTTTTATACTTGAAAATAAAAAGAACTATTAAAAAAACGAAGGCACCTAATTTGGTTTGAGGTAATCTCACCTGTTTTTACCAAATTAAGGCATCTTCTCTTGCTGCTATTCTACATTTGCATCTTTTATCAACCACCTCATTTACTGCTTAGGGGTGGATAATCTTAAAGTTCAGGAAGACATTATGACGATAATCATGGCATCTATGGCAACTACACTTGTTCGTGCCAAATCAAGGCATCGTCTTTCACTGCACCAGCACTCTTATTCAGTGGAGCTTGATGTTTTTTAATGTTTTATTAGATTTGTAAATTGTTGGCCATGTTTCTGCAAATATTATGTTTTAACCATTTTATCTTGTGTGGCATAGACTATCTGCGTGCTTGTTAAGGTTTTAATGAACTGAACATTAAACAATTCATTCGTAGTGACACGTTGTATAGAGTTTAGAACCAGAAGGCAAAATTAGCCCAAATGAACAAAAATAAAAGCATTTGAGATCTTATTAAGAGCATTGCACAGACTTCGAGTGTAGTCAGGAGTTCAAATGGAGCCAGACTACATCATGCAGTAGGCATACTGGTCAATCTGGGTTCTTTCTAGTCCTGGCTTTGTCACTTGATCAAGGTATCTTGTAGTTTCAAATGACTTATATTCTTGTGCCATAACTTCTAAGTCTGTGCAATGTAAGTGCTTGCAAGTTTGTGGAAATGTGCATAATGTCTTGCAAATGTGAAGTGTATAGTGTGCATTTATATTCCTCAATCCTTCATTCACCCCAACACATTCTTGTTTTTGGAAAAGGTCGCAACTTGTCTTGCACAATAAGGTCTTATGTACAACACTTTAGATTTGAGATGCTCCTGTTGCAATAATGTTCTTGGCGAAGTAGTCTGACCCATATATCTAGGCTGGTGCTACATAAAATACCTCCCTCTTTTGTTACCTATATGAATTGTAAATCCAATGAAGACATAACATTGGTCTATATTCAGCCGATCTATAGGATAATATTTCTGATTTTCATTCTCAAATATAGTACTACATTGAGACCAAAGCGGTTTAATAACCAAGATTGATCTTCAAATACTTTAAATTTCACCTGGCTTCTAATGTTATGTGAGATAATATAGCCGGGCATAAAAAAACAGTGCTTTTTGGACGTCAAGCATTGTTATGAGTCATAAAAAAAGTTGTTAGCAGAACCAAATGTAAATTAGACATGACTTATGATATACCTGAGTTTTTATGAAATAAGAGCACCAGAAGAGTTGTGTTCACATGATTAAGTCTGACTGGGACTATTGCTTAACCTTCTTTGTGGACTTTTTCTGAAGCTCATAAAAAATTGCAACTTAGTTCAAACTTAATATAATCTATAAGCTATGGTCTAAAGTTGAAAGACCATGTTAAAACTTAAGGAACTGCATTCTCTCTTGATTAGGCACTGAACTAACTGCTGACTGTACTGGGTGGAGAATACATGCCAATGTTGAAGCTGATCATGAGGCAGTGCCAATCCCCTGAATGTGTTTTTGAAAGCACTAATATTGTTGTTCAGATCATGTTGCAGGGATGAATGCTTCTGTGCTTGTTCGTATACACAGGCAACCTTACACCAGAGCAATATGGTGGTTAGCCATAGAACTCAAGTGATTATGCGAATATCTGTTTCACTAAAACCTTTGGCATAAATATAACTTGGTCTTTGCTGTCATACTAAAATTACTTTCAGTTGTATGAAAGCATGCTCTGTGTTATGAATATACATTCAATATTTCCTTTGCGTAAACTGTAACACAACACACATTCTTTAAAATGATATATTATTTTTTATTATTATTTCTGAGTTTGTATAGCGCCTGGTTACACTGTCAGTGTGTCCCCGCGCTGTCAGAAGAACTAGTTGCTCAGTCAGAAGACAGAGGCGGGGCTATTCTTTAGGAAAGAGGTATGTTTTAAGTTTCCTGCGGAAGATGAGCTCCGATGTTTCCAATCTTAGGCTCAGGGGAAGAGAGTTCCATTTATGAGCCGCCAAAGAGCGAAAGGATCTCCCCCCCATTCTGGCTCTCTTGTGTCTGGGGACAGCGAGGAGGCCTGCTCCTAATGAGCGGAGTTGTCTGGTTGGCGTGTAGGGGCAAAGGAGGTTCCGAAGGAAGGCAGGGCCCTTACCATGTACGATCCTGTGACCAATACATAGGACCTTGAAATCGATCCTTTCATTGATCGGAAGCCAATGGAGTATTTGTAGAGATTTTTTTGAGGCGGCTCGTCTGGGCAACCGGAGGACCAGGCGGGCGGCAGCATTCTGGATTGTCTGTAGTCGACGCCGACTAGTGGCGCTGGCGCCTAGATACAAGGCATTGCCATAGTCCAGTCTCGAAGTGACAAGAGCGTGGACCAGGGTCTTCCTTGAGGATTCTGGGAGCAGGTCCAGGGTCTTACGGAGTTTCCGTAGAATAGAAAAGCACGTACCAGCTACCCGTCTGGTGTGGTAGTCGTAGTTTAGTTTTGAGTCCACCCATACTCCAAGGTTCTTGACCTGATCACTGGGGGTAGGGAGAGGCCCCAGGGTCTGTGGCCACCAGGCAGACGACCAGACTGAGGGGGGTTTTCCTACAATTAGCACCTCAGTCTTGTCTCCGTTCAGACGGAGGCAGTTCTTCGCCATCCATCCAGCGAGCTCTTGGAGGCATGATGAGAAGTTCGAGGCGGCTTCTTCAGCAGGTTGGGTCAGAGCGACCACCAGCTGAGTGTCGTCTGCGTATGTCACTACTTCCACCCCATAGCGCTCCGCAGTGGTAGCCACGGGGGTGACATACAAATTGAAAAGGGTTGGACTGAGGCTTGATCCCTGAGGCACTCCTTGACCGAGGTCAAAGGTGTCAGAGCGTGCTCCTCCTTGCTCCACCGAGAAGCTACGGTTAGTAAGAAAAGATTCCAGCCATAACCAGGCCGTGCCTGTCACCCCTCCTTTCTTCAGACACTGTAGCAGCGTATGATGTGCTACAGTGTCGAAGGCTGCGCTGAGGTCCAGGAGAACTAATGCCGCCACGTGCCCGGCGTCCACGTGCTTCCTCAGTGCCTCAGTCGAAAAAAGGAGGGCTGATTCTGTGGAGTGGCGGGCCCGGAAGCCCGACTGGTTGGTGTGCAGGAGGCCTCTAGACTCTATGTGTGCTGAGAGTTGTTGGTTGACCAGCTTTTCCGCCAGTTTCGAGAAGAAGGGTAGGAGCGAAATGGGGCGCAGGTTACTAAGCTGGGATGCACTGATATGGGGTTTTTTCTTAAGAGGCAATACGACTGCCTGTTTCCACCCGTGTGGGACCTTGCCAGTGTTAAAAGAGGTAGACAATATATGGCCCACATACGGTGCCAGAAGACTCATGGCGCTGGCCAGGAATTTGGCAGGGGCAGGATCGTGGGGAGAGCCTGATTTGATTCCTTTAGCAGTGGCTATCAATAGGTCCTCCGTCGGAACCTGGTATACTGTAAGGCAGTCTTCGATCTTTGCCTTCCAAGTCGCTTCTTCCTGAGGGGGTAGAAGGTTGGAGCCAGTTCTGGCGTCATCAGGGAAACTGGTGTAGATGTCACGTACCTTTTTGTGAAAAAATTCCGCAATGACGTTACAAGATTGTACTGAGGTGTCGGCCTGCTCTAAAGAGGGGGGAGGTGTAGTGATCTCTTTATAGATCCTAAAGAGCTCCTTGGATGAGCAGTTAGCACTATCTATACGGTCAGCGTAGAAGGTCGCTTTGGTTTTCCTAATTTGGAAGTGGTATTTTTTTATGCTAGCTTTGTGCGCATCTCTTGCCTCTGGTAAGTAGTTCTTTCTCCAGGCGCGTTCAAGCCTCTTGCAGGCTGCCTTGGTTTCTCTAAGAGCTGTGCTGAACCAAGGTGCAGTTTTGGTTTGCCGCTCCGGGCCCTTATTGGCCCATGGGGCAGTGATGTTTAGGGCTTTAGTGATGTGTCCGTCCAGGGCCGTGCAAGCCTTGTCAACATCAACTCCTAAGTCTGTGGGGGAACCATTCAGTAGGAAGTGATATTCAAAAGAGTCCATGGAAAAACGGGCCCATTTCCTTTGTTGTTTATTAGCACTATGACGGGTTGGTTTGTAGTGGGTCTTAACTAGGAGGTGAAAGGGGACTAGGAAGTGGTCGGTCCACAGCAAAGGAATGGGAGGGTCCTGCTTCAGATCCTCCAAATTGCTAAAGATGGGGTCAAGTTGGTGCCCCTGTCGATGGGTCGGGAGGAAGGAGGCTGTTTCTAATTGTATGGTTTGCAGCTCTTGACGCAATTCTTGAGCAGCTGGGTTGTTGAGGTCTTCGAAGTGGAGGTTAAGATCACCTAATACAAGGAACTTCCTGTATCTCATGGCCGATGGGGTAGCGTTCTGAATGAGACTTTCCGCGAAGTTTCTGCTACCTCCCGGGGGTCTATAGATTAATAGGCCTTTGATAACCGTATTGTTGTCGATGCCGATGGAGAAAGCTCCAGTTTCGCTATCTTTTACATTAGCTGGTTCGAGGGTGCATGTCATATTCACTCTATAAATTATGGCAATGCCACCTCCCCTTCCCTTAGGTCTATCCTGCCTGCAAATTGCATAGCCAGGGGGAAGGGCCTCCCTGACTTCAGTTATATTGACCATATAGTTAAAAATGAAACCAAGTAATCACTTTCTTCGCTCCTGTTGTTACTTTAATTATAATATGTGCTTCATGAATACATCAAAAGTATTTAATAGCCAACATGAAAAGAATCCTTACATTTCGTGATGTAGGTAGGGTCCGCAAATGTGCAAATAATAATGTATGTAAGACAGTGGATTATTAATTGGGGTGTAATGGACACCACCACAAGGAGTAAGGACACAAACATGTTAGGGTAAACACAGTTTTAATTATTTAAACTTAGGCTCCACCCCTGGGAGTTATGGAACAGAACACATAGGCTTAACTTAAGAAACTGAGTAAAGTATTTTGCTGTAGCAAAACAGTTAAAAAGTCAAAACACAACACAATGAAAATCTCACAGCTATTTTAGATACATGGAGAAAAAGTTATTGAGTAAAATGACACCTAAACAACACAAAATGAATAGGTGGAACCAGAGATATGATTTTAAAAATATTTAAGGAAAAAGACACAAAGAAACAGTAAAGCACCCAGCAGTAATCACTGTTCGCAATGAAGCACGGGTTGGATACTGTAAGCGGGTTCATCCCGGTCAAAGATTTTATTTTCTGACTCAGTATCTGAAATGGAAGTTGAAAGGGCCAGGGTTGCATGCACTATCTGGTGAAGTCCTCTCGATGGTGGATAGCCCTTGGATGAGGTCCCACTGAAGCCTAGATTTTGGCAGGAAAAGTTCTGAGCATGAGAAATGAAAAATTTGCAGCCACCGAAAGTTCACATGTCGGGACTGTTCGTGCCTTCACTCAGTCAAGGTTTCTACCTTCAGACTAGTATTTTTTTTCCGCCAAAGTTGCTTCAAAATCAGACACCTTTACTGAGGTCCAGCTGACAATGGAGATTTTGGGAGTCCAAAAATTGTTTATGTCACAACTTTTCAGGGTTTCTAGATCAGCTCCTCTTGGTCACTTTTAAGGCTGCCAGGACCTATGGACAGCAGTTATGGACTAAGGCTCACTCCAGCAGAGGACACCACCAGGGTGCAGTTCAGGTCCAGTTGCTATTGATTAGCTGAGCACATCAGGATGAAGTCTTCCTGCAGTTTGTTGTGTCCCTGTAGTCACAATGGATGTCTGACCCTCGGAGTCCACTTCTTAGTCATGGGCACAAGAGGGAGCAGGCACACAGGTCCAAAAAGTGTTCTGTTGGTTTGTGAGTGAGGTTACAATTTGTAGGTTTCACTACCCAATGGGTGGGTGTGATTACTGGATACTCCCTAACCAATGATAAAAAAGTGGCTAAATCACACTTCTATCACTTCAATTTAGAGCCTTTATTTGGGTGTGTGTTTACAAACAAAATCAAGCGATGCAAAGCCTTTCTTTAAACACATGTTGTAAAAGTAATTCACACACATACATAATTAAATGTAATGTTGCACCAGTAAATCAAAGTTAAATATTTTCAATATACTGCATTTATTTTTTATTTTGATTTGCCGGTGCAACATTACTTTTAATTCTGAGTGCATCTGGTTTAATTGCAAAAGATACGCTTCAACAAAGGCTTTTAATCACATGATTGTCTTTATAAATACATACCTAAATAAACTCTTTCCATTGCAGTGATAGAAGCGCGATTTAAGTGTGTGTTTTGGGCACAATCACATTTAAAAATGTTTCTCCAGCAAATCAGGGTACAAATACATGCAATAATTTGCCAGCGCAAAATTACTTTAAATTCTGATTTACTTTTAAAATACTCCCTTAAAAAAGGCTTTACATTGGTTTCAAGTTTCAGCAAGCACTCATATAAAGCCTCTATGAAATACACAGAATTGCAAGTTTATATTAAAATCTCCCTTTGACGTATTATTTTTTCATGCCTGTAGGCTTGATTTTCAAGTGTCGCACCCATCAAATTAAAGGCTGACCATCAGATGGAAAGAGCAGTGATTAAGTTATATTTACCAACATACATTTTCTTTATATTCCTTTTATTAATCTCTTTCACGTTGTTGGAACAAGATATATATATAGTGGAAACAAACATACTCAGTAGGAACATATACAATGTTTCATGCATGCAGGAAGACCACAATCACAAAACAAATTGCTTACATTAAGCCAACAAATGTAAATAACATTTCTAGTACATTGTTATTACATAATGCCATTTGTAAGCAGAGAACTACTGTGGAGATGTTGCTTCTCTTAGTTGATGCATGTCTTCTGCGCTGCTTTCAGTGTTCCGGCCCCAAGAGGGGCGAGGGCACATTAAACGATCCGTTGGTGACAATGCAAGGAGGGGAGGTCTCACCTGGCACCAAGTGCACATGGCTGCGCTGATGTGCCAGTAGCATTGACAAAACCTATAGAACTTAACATTGACATCTCAGATTGCCGAGAGCTATTGCGTTTACCAATGCTTTTTTAACATTTCTACCCCACATATTTATTTTCTTATACTTGATAGATTATTTTCAGTAAACAGATCTCCCTGTACCTTGCTCACATTCCTTCTTCCCTTTGTCACTCAAGTTCTGTACTAATTCACTGTACTCAGTTGCTATATATGGGGCATATTCCTGCCGAAAGGACATCATTCAAATCTTTCTAAAATGAAGACAGTCATGTTAGTAGATATTAGCATAACAAAACACGTACTTGAACATTACCAAAGTTCTATATCTTAACCTCTGTCCGACGTCACAGTGAGCGCGTGGAATTCACCTGCACAGCGGGGGAAAGTGCGCCGCAGTGAAGCGGTTAAGTAAAAGCAAGATTACACTTTTTATACAATTTCTATTAACTACTATATTTTGAAATATGTGTTAATTATATTGTGTTTTAAAACCGTTTTCATAACGTTTTCAAACAGCATCACTTCCAATACGTTTTTTTAAATTCAGTGTAATTAATCAAACCTGTATTTCAAGAGACCTAAAACAAGTTATCACACAATTAGTATTCAAATATTTTAATTTTTAAGAAGGGGTTAGAATTGCATCCCTTCATTAATGACAAATGCTTTCTCAGTGCGCTAAAATAGTCCATTGACCACCTTATCTATGAAGTAACTTTATGTGAAATACCTTTTCAATGCTTTCATACTTTGAGAGGCTTTTGCCTATTCCATGCCTCTACTCGGAATTCACTGACATTGGTACATGAATTAGTGTGCCAAACTGGGTTGCTCTCAATTGCCGGATGTTATCCACTAAAATGAGAAAATTACAACCCTTCTTCACAAAAAAAAATGTTAGAGAGTTTTCCTGTTAAGTCTGAGTTCATCGTGTTCTGGTGTGAAGATATCAGGATATTTTTGGTCGTTTTATTTTTCAAAAGAATGCCTTCCACGGCCTTTAGTTTTGAATTCATGATGACAACAGAAAGACAATGATTTAATGTTTTCATATTACAAATCAGTTGTTGCACCAGAGATTACGATCCTGTTCTGTGTTCACATTCTCTTCTAAAAGTGTTACTCCCACCACTAGCTGACATGATCTAAGGTAATGTGACCTGGCAGACATTGTATGACATTGCTCTAAGCTTTTGGACTAAATACCTTCATTCATTATTCACAAACTGCGGTCCCTCATTGGTCGGATTGATGAGGACTTCCTGTGCTACTACAGGCATGACCATGACTGGTGCTTCCCCTTCATCACTCCTACGTCTCTCTTCCCTTTCATCACTGCTATGTCTCTCTTGGAAGATCATTTCAATTTACTTATCTGTCCAAAAATACTGGCTCAAAAATGTTTCTGTTTTGTTGCCGGCAACCCAGGTAATGATAGAGGCATGGATTAAGGCAAAAGGTGTATGAGATGGGCTAATAAGATAACCTGAGACCCCACTCTGGACCTAAGCAAGATTAAGGGAACTGGGAAAGTTGAGGGGATTTAGGACCTGGGACCTAATAGGCATATTTACCATTGGTGATCCTATAGAAGTGGGGGGCCTAATATCTTTCAGTTCCCTTCAATATGATTATCAATTACGGAACACCCAAAAGTTCAATATATGCAGCTTAGTCATGCATGGAATGCAGAGGGCCTGGAAGTTTCTAATATACCCGAGTATGCCCCTCTGGGGGGCAGGCTGCTCATGGGGTAATTAGAGGAGAAAGCAGTCTCCGAAACTTATAAAACTATCAATGTTAACATCCCAGACTCCCTAAAGACATTGAGGTAAAGATGGGAAAGAGACATTGGAGAACCAGATGATATGGATTGGGATCTATCACTAATGCTCCCTAGAGTGGTGGCCATTAAGTCTAGGCTATAATTTACGTAATTTAAAATCCTACACCGAATTTATTATGATAGGGTCAGACTGCATACGTTTGGGAGAGCAGATTCCCCTGATTGCTTGTGATGCAGAAGAGATAGAGGGTCCTTCCTATCTCAATTTGGACCTGCTTGATTGTACAAAGCTACTGGCGAACAGTACTGACAGAACTAGCCAAGACTCTGGGGGTAAGCCTCTCATATGACCCTAAATATGAACTCTTTGGCGTACCCACGGAAGTGGATATCCCACTCAACAAGTTCCTACTCAGCAACTTAGGTCTGGTGGTGGCAAAGAGAGATGTTGCAAGACACTGGGGCGCGCCTGACAGCCTCACTACAAGACTGGAGGGCGGGACTGGACCTATATATGTGTCCAAGAACGTTTTTATAAGGTGTGGGTTAGCTGTATAAAGTACTATCACCTTGATGGATGAAGACCATGTGGACTCTACAAGCCAACCCTATTATGGTATGTTGTATGTCGCGCTGTACTCTGATGATTATCTGCTATTTACTTGCATATGCATTTGTAATATATGTGAAAGTAGTGCAAGATGACGCCAAATTGATATATTCATGCTCAGCAGTGTTCACATTTACTGGTGCAAGTTGGTGCGCCTTTGTTAATTACATAAATAAACTAATATATATATTTTTTTAATGTATTTGTTTTGATGTGACTCGCAATTATGAATTCAATAGGGAGGGGTGAGACACAGGCAAGGCTATAGCTGCTGTTAATGGAGCAGGCGGCAGACACCATCAAATGATATCAGGAACCACTTGAAACCAGAAGGGCAGGGGAATAAGTTGCTGGACTATTGGTGTATCTCTGTGTGAGCTGCATCTTAAGGGCCCTGAGCAATAGAGATTCCCAACCCCTTTCTGTCCTCTGTACAGTTTGTGCAATAAATATCTCTCTTAACCTTGAGGATTAAGGAACCAAAGGGGGATAGGGCTGTCTAATGCATCAATCTTGATTACCAGGATATAGTGTGCTTTGAAATGCGGCTCGATGTTTATTTATAGAACCATTAGATAGGGAAATACCAGTGACCAACTGGGAGAAATGCGATGACGGTGAGACCAGGGGAGTAGCCAGGCTTAAGAAAGATCGTCAAAATAAAGCTTCGGCAACTGTAGTTTGAGTTGACAGTCAATGACGCCGCATCTTTTTAAAGAGAGGAAGACAGGTTTCAGATTTAGTCTCGAATTTCAAGAAAAACTAAATTAGTCAGGAAGAGACGCTTGTGTGTAGACACTGCCAGGATATAAAGTCACATGCTATTTCATTGTCAGCTGGAATGCCGCTCGAGTGCACAGCACTTGGGCTAAATATAGGTAATCACTTTCTATGCAGGGAGGCATTAAAGAATGCAGAGTACAAACTGAGACAAAGTATGTCTCGATACACTTGACGGTACAGCTCTCGCCTCTGGCTTTTTAGGATCAAGAGCCTAATTCATCAGTGCTTTCAGCAGCTCCTTCCTGTCATGTCTGCATAATATAGATGACAAAAAGTGGTGCAACTAACGCGAGAGCGAGGTAGATTTTCACATTCAGTTGATCAAGTGAATTTTAACCTACTTTATACACTGTTGTCAAATTTCAATTGGTCAGATTCACAAAACCTCTTTGAAAATGTCTGAAATCTATCCTTGCAGGTTTCTTCTTAGGCTTGGAGGAGATATCTGACTTTTCATGGAGTTACAAACACCCCAGTAAGAATCCTGGAACTCTTCAGGTTGTTTGTTATTTTTGGATTATTGGTCCTCCGTACTTCATCAGACCTCACAATTTTACTGTTTTTTTTCCCCACCGAGAATAATATATTTTATTTGTGGAGAAACTCCTTACTCCGCATCCTCTGAAAGGATGGTGGCGTTCGAGGACCACTTCACCCCATGTACCCTTTTTTATTATCATTTTAGAATGTATAAATGGGGTGGAAAACCCAGTTAGTAATATTTCTAGGAACACATAAAGTTACAACTTTGAGGGTGTTTAGATTTTCAATAACCACCCTTCTGCCAATTTTCTGGAGACCCCCACATTCCTACTAATAACCCTAAACCTATGACAGTGATAAATTCACCACTTTGATGGATTTTCCCATGGGCGTATGTGACATTTACTGTGGGAAAATTCCACAAACCCTGATCCTGTTGATTAGGATGCTGAGTTTAGGGCTACAGTTACCACTTTTTATGCATCAAAGTACTACTTTGCTGCCTGTTTCGGCTATCTGCCCACATATAATGGTAGATAAGGGAACCCTTTCAGGGACCCTGTCTGTATAGTTTCAGCACGCATGATGTTGTGCTAATCAACCTGCAGAAAGGAAACAGCAACTTGGCTTCTAAACTACCTCCAGAACCTGATCAAGAGGACACTCAGTAGGCAAACCAAAGACTTTTAAACATATCCCATCCCGCATTTTAATCATGTTGACAGAAACTGAAGGCTTACTGCTAGATTCATCAAAGACCCGTTTTGCGAGTCTTTAATAGCGATTCATAAGGAATCGCTATTACAGACTCGCAAAACGGGATTCATGTAGGAATCGCAAAATAAATTGCGATTCCTACACATTCCTTATTTGCGATTAGCAATTAGCTAATCGCAAATAAGATCGCGATTTCAAGGGTGCCAGGGGTGTCCAAAGGACACCCTGTAGCACCCCTGAAATGCAAATTTAAACAGGTGTTGCGCACACACATGTCCAAAGGACATGTGTGTGTGTAACATGCAACAGAAAAAAATGCACTAAAGTGCTTTTTACTATTTTATCGCTATTTACCACGAAGTCAGACTTCATGGTAAATAGCGACCAAATATTGCGAATTCGCAATTTCCAATTGGTTATTGAATTACATTTAAGCAATCTCTAATAGAGATTCCTTAAATCCAATTCCTCGCAAATATGCGATTTCGCAAATAGCGATTTTTGCATTTGGGATGATGAATCCCAAATGCAAAAATTGCACTCGCAAGGGGCCAGATTCTCAGAATCTGGCCCTTTGCGAGCACAATTTAGCTTGATGAATCAGGCTGTTAGTTTTTGAAAATGTTGGGTGACAGAGAGATTGAGCAGTACTGACAGCATTGTAGTCAAAGAATAGAGAATGTAAGTTTCAAACTCATTTTGTGAAAGTAAAGATGACGGTATTAAGTAAAAGCTGCAGAGAATTAGTGGGAAAAAGATACACGAAAAGTTGGTAAGATAGGAATAATCTATTGGCCTCCAAGAGTCAAAGACTGGCAATCAGACCTGGACTGGTGCCAACAATCTGGACGCAAAATATATAGAAGCAGAGGTTGCCCTAAGAAATGGGAGAGAATTTGGGCATCCCACCTGGCATACCGTGGGCTGTGGGGGGAGGATGAGAGGCCTAAGTGAGACAGAGCAGTCGATAATGTTGATCTGTGTTTTATCTCCTCAGGCATTGAAAGTAAAAAAAAAATGTAATGTATGATTTGGAGATTCGTACACTCTCTGTATTGTTGAATTGATTACCGAGCACATTGCAATAAAAAGTTATTACAAAAAAATCTGTTGGCCTGTGTGGCTATAAATGCATTATCTGTATAAAAAAAGGTCCATAAACATTAAAAAAAAATCATTGGGATTAAAATTTTTAAACTCCTTAATAAATTTGTTTTAAATATAAAAGTTGGGAAGTTTTGCATGAACAGTAACTTCTTATCAAAAGCGCTCACTACAACTCTACATTGCTCCCTGGTTATTCAGGAGAGCATCACTGTACCTAACAAGTATGGATGAAGTGGGCTAGAGTATGAGGATTGTACGTTCTATGGTGACCATTGTGAGGAGGGAAGGAGCCTGTAGCTTGCCAATCAGACACATGTAGTTATGGTGTACATCATGGGTTGTCTCTCCAGGATGTTTTTCTGTGGAGTTCATCATAAGCAGTCGGCCTAACCCAGATTATGGTAGCATTACGTGAGAGATCACTGTGTGAGAGACAAGACTAGGGTCCCTTTTTTTGTGACCATTTTTGGTGCATATGAAAGTAGTCATAGACTACAAAACTGACTAAGGGAGGACCTCAGGGCTCATGCCTGAGCCCCACCCTATTTAACATTTATGTCACTCCCTTGCAGGATTACTAAGGAATATAGGATTTGTTCCACTAGCTCACGCTGATGATACTGAGCTCCTACTTTCCTTCGATAAGAACAATCTCAATGCCCAGTCTATCTTTTCCGAGGGCATGATAGCCATCGCTGGCTGGATGAGGGATAACTTCCTCCAGCTTAATGCAGGGAAAACTGAGATCATATTGTTTGGAGATGCATTCGCTGAAGTGGTCCCCTAGGTGGTGGGCGGAGGAATTGGGCATCGCGCCAACTCCTAAACTGGTGGTAAAAAATCTGGGTGTCTGCCTGGATCAGAAATTGATAATGAAGGAGCACGCCACAACCTTTGCTGGCGCATGATTCCATGTGCTAGATCTTCTCCGTAGGGTTTTTCCCTTTCTGCCTTTAACCACACAAAAAACTCTTATCCAGGCACTGGTGTGAAGCCACCTAGACTATTGCAATGCTTTGCTGATTTCAGCAAATGAAGCTTCCTTAAACAGATTGCAAGTAGTCCAGAACACCGCAGCTCACTTGGTCTCCAATGCTCCTCCTCGAACAGCCTCACTCCCCCTTTTACAACAGCTGCATTGGCTTTCGGTGCGGAAGCGGATCAGATTTAAGATCTGATGCATTGTGCGCAACTCTCTGATTGGCAAAGGTTCCAGTTATCTAGCAGATAAACTTATCAAATACCTGCCTTGCAGGCCCCTTCGATCAGGATCCAAATCTCTACTCCTTATTCCTCGCTATAAAAAATCTCGCCTAGGTAGTAAAGCTTTCTTCCACCTAGCCCCCTTCTATTGGAACAAACTCCCTATTCACTTGCGACAATGCCCAGATCATTTACAGTTCAGAAGGCTCCTTAAAACCTAATTGTTCTAATCTGTCCCTTTTCTGTGGCTGGCTGTAGCAATTCTATAGCAGGAGATACCCCTTGGGGGGGGGGGGGATTTAGGAGGTTTACAAATAAATAAATCAAATCATAGTAGGGTGTATCAAGATTAATTTAGAATATGCAATGTGTTGTTATCTTTTGAGTAGTGGTGAAATGTGGTATGGCATGGGAATGATGTACTTTGTTGCAATATATTTAAATGTGGCTTCCTGGGTTATGGCATGTGGTGTTATATGATGTAGTGTATAATTTCAAGGCATAGAGATCTCTTGAGTTTTATAGAGAGCCACAGTGTGGTGTGCTGCTGGCTAATCTAGTGTGAATTGATAACAAAGTCCTTTTAAGTAAGCCATGCTCCAAGGCATAACACATCAAGCTAGATGGCTCATTAAGTATTATAAACTCAAGTATTTTCGCACTAAGTGGTAAAAACTCAACTGCACTTAGTATCAGATTCCCATAACTTCCTCTTATTTGGGGCTACTCTCACACAGATTTACTTTAAATGTATGTTGGGGCATTATAATGAGATTGATGAGGTGGTCCATGTTATATCTGTATGTCTTTGCAAAATGTAGTTCTGCTTTCCCAACAGAACGGAGGGGGTGCTGTAGGGTCAATCTTTCTGTGAGCATGAGGGAATCAATGATTAGTGAGCCAAGGAGGAAGATTAAAAATAGTATGCGTGGACTGAAGTAAGGATGGGGTAATTGGGTGTGCCTGGGCCAAGTCCAAAATGATTTATGGTGCTTATACAGGAATTAATGGGTTTCATCCAATGAAAAGGTATGAATGTGAATGCTTTGGAAGCTTAAAGAGAATTCATTCTTCATGAGAGAAGTAAAGTGTGGAACTTGAAGAGCAGTCCACGGGACAGCATTCCAAGGTCTTGGTCTTCCTGAGGAGCAAGAAGTTCTCAAAAAAAAGGAGCATCTTTAATGTGGAAGAAGCACCTTCTGGGGGGGCAGGCTAGACTTTCAAGGACACAAGGCCTGCAGATTTTGTCAAGGTCTTGGCAATCAGCACCAGAGGTTCTGGGGCCATCGTGGATTCTTCTGTCTTGTCTTCACAACGCGCAGATGATGGAGAGAGGTTGAATAAACACCGGGCAGATAACTTATGGTTAGACAGTATGTGGATGAAACTCTGCAGGTCACCACTCATCGTTCATTTGTGCCTTGCTCTCACCCTGCTCCCAAGTCAAGCCAGATAGGAGCATAGTACCATCTTGGGACTCAGCCAGGCCTTACGTTTGGTGGACAATTAGGGTGCTAAGGAGGAATGAACTTCACACCAGGTTACTTGATTATTTTCTGCATCACTTCTACTGTGTACAACCCCTGTGTAGGCCTAGGGCCCATCTGGACTTCCACTAAAGATGGAGGATGTGTCACTGGCTTTGGTGAGGGAATGTAAGGCCTAGGTGATGATTCTTGTTCCCAAAGTGAATGAAAAATAAATGATTTGTTGACTTGGGTAACATCCATGACCCTGTACGTAGTTGTGTTATCCCTTACTGAGTCAGTGGTGGAATATTCTTTAATGAAACTTCGGGGTATGGCACACCGGACACTATGGACATAACTTTGAAGTTGTTTGAGAGTGATTATAATTTTTGCAAATACTTGTGCATTTTGGATTAGGATGTGCACCCAATCAGTATATTTCAGTTCATAAACTTTATTCGATTTGTAGGTAAAAATCATATGTGTACATTTCAGTAATACACCATAGAGGCGAAAATATTTAAAATTAATGCATAGTTTAAAAACAAAAACATCATCAAAAGATATAAATATGGGTGAATCAGTATGCAACAAATGACCCTAAACAAACTTCTTATTGCAGAGGTAAAATACCCACTAGAACACCGATTAGGATTGGTACCTGTGGACAAAAAGGAACAAAAAAACTAGAAACTTGCACTAAAAACACAAGCCAAAAACCATGAACAAAACCACAATTTAGATGTTGACAAAAGTTGCAAATATTAAAATGCAGGTCTGATCTGTCTAAAATTCATGGGCAGCAAAAGGGGCCTTGTATACTTATGATGAAGGGAAATGAATGGGGCAAATGAGCACTAAGTGCATGGTGTCACAAACTGATACATTGTCGCATGTACAAGAAGACAAATCACATGGTTTGTACCAGACCCCCTTTGAAATTAACAGCTGAATTTTTAATCTTAAAATAAGTCAACAGACGACGATGATGGTTGGCAATTTCCAAAAGGAGATAGGGATCAATCTCACTAACAGATTTGAAAATTATGTATTTGTGCATCGACTGCTCGGTTAAAGCTGAAGCCTCACGTTCAACTGCCACCCTAAGGGAGATGGCCTGCTTAACCCAGGCAAGATCTTTTTTCCTGATGTCCTCTGGATCAATAAATAAACCTGGTCCCCCTAGATATTTGAGGGTGGATTTCATATAGTGAAGTCTTGGTATGTGAGTTGCATTGTGTAGGGACAAACAGTCCCGGAGAATTAACCTGTTTAGATTTAACTCCTCCTTGAACCAAACTGAGCACCAGAGTAAAAGCGGGCAAAGGCTCAGTTGCATTGTCCAGGGACAAACAGTTGGGAGAAATACCCTGTTTAGATTTAACTTCTCTTTGAACCAAACTGGGCACCAGAGTAAAAACGGGTGAAGGCGAATAAAATCTTAAATAACTTCATTGCCAGTTCTTCGTGTATGATTTGGACTGGCAGGCCCTGTCCCAATTTTAGACCCCTCAAAAACCTGTTTCCCGTTGTCTGAATTTGGTTAATAGGTGCATAGCCCAAGATCACACACCCAAAGCTTGCCATATGGAAGCAGTTGGCCTTATACACATCTGGCAATAACTTTAAGGGGTTACTCCGAAGGTGACAAGCGAATTAATTGAAGCCAAAAATAGACCTCTTTAAGATCCAGACATTTGTCTTAATCCGTGGTTGCCAACTAGGGCTAGTATTTAGGAAAATCCCTAGGTAGGAAAAGTTTTCCACCCTGATTAAAACCTGTCCCTGGGCTGAGAAACTGGATGTTTTCGTATTCTTGGGCCAATCACCATAAAATGTGATTATTTTAAATTAGTGGGCAAATCCATACTGTCCATAAAATCAATAAACAATAAATAAATCTAAGAGCTGTTATTGGCTTCTGACTTTGTAAGCGATTAATACTGCATCATCGTACAGGAATCGGTCTGCCACCTACTCCGGGAACATCAAACTTGCTGTTTATTAACAAACTTTCCAAGCAATTGATGTATATAATAAATAAGAAAGGGGATAGGACACAGCCCTGTTCAACACCTCTTTTTAAGTTAAAGGGATGGATGCATTCCCTGTTAATTTCCTATCTGAACACTCCTGCCAGGCCATTGTGGAGGTCGCTCAAAAAGGTGATAAAAGTTGGTTCGACCCCATAGACCCCAGTTCATCCCAGAGCTTGTTCTGTTAACCTTCTCAAAGGCTGAGCTAAGGTCCATAAAGGCAAAATATACAGAGGTCCTGCTAGCTTTTGTGTATTTGGAGATCAAAAGGTACACATTTAAAATCTGCTCCACCGTTCCCCTTCTGGGTCTAAACCAATATTGTAGGTTAGACAGAATGCTATTCCCATTTCCTGAGCTAGTCAATCTCTCCAGGAGGACTCTCCCCATGATTTTGACTTCGATATCCTAGAGACAGATTGGCCTATAACAACAGACAGAGTCTGTCTCCTTTTTTATACAAGGGAACTATTACTGACTGATACCAAACATCTGTTAGGGGTCCGCAGATAGCTGCATAACGTGCAGGGTGATAATAGCAGCTCACAGTTCCACTACAGACTTCAGTAAGTCACCAGGGACCCCATTAGCTCCCAGTGCCTTGCCCAGAGGTAAGGATAGGTCGGCATATTTTACTTTCCCAGCACATTTTAAGCCTATCAGCCTTTTGAGTGGACTGGGTCGAGGACACTCACAATCATAAAGGGCTGAGAAATGACCCACCCATGCCTGAGCAGGCACTGTGTCGCTTGATCGGAAAGCTGATCTTCTTTACAAAACAGGATGATTCAAAACCCTAGAACATAGTACGTCCTTTGAATTACTGGCTATCACCAGGTTCATCAACTGATCGCAGTCACAGGTGCAGGTAAGGGCTGGAGCGGGGTGGGGGACGGGTGGGACAGCGGGGGGAGTCGACCAACAGCTGTTTTATTTGTGTATTTATTTTCTCAATTCAGTCATCTGTTGACTTCCCCCCTCTTGCCCTGCCCCGCCACCCCACAGCGCTTACCTGAACCGGCCGCGACTGACAGATCGTTATTTAACTTATGCTTCCTGTCCCTAAGCACAACTCTGTAGGCAGTCCTACACCTGTTGACCCCCTCTCTATCCTGAGATTTTTTTTATTGTTGCTAATAACTCCTTCTTGCTCTTTGAGCAGTTCTTGTCAACCATCTACAGGGCATGTGGGGGGGGGGGGGGGGGCTAAGAGCCCCAGCTTACTAAGGGCTAATTTTAAATATTCATAAATTGTATCAAAAGCCCTAAAGATACTGCGATCCAAGAACTCAACATTTCCGGAAATCCAACTTGGATGGCCAGACCATATCGGTTTTAAAAGTCTCTGGAATGACCTTGTCCCATTTGAATCTTCAACCCTTATCTTTAGTTGTGGCCAGAACCTTATATAGGGCACAATTGTCTGACTGCTTTTTCTCCCACAAAAAGGTAGCGATCAAAAGGTTCTGGTAACTATGAACATTCCATTCTATTGCAAAACTTGACAAAGTAGGAAGGAAACCATTTGAAACCTAAATATAATCGATAATGGAGGCCCCCCTCCATGGGCCTTTCTGAGTTGGTACACTATCAGCCCTGTCTAAGGTACGTTTACTGAGCAGGTTAAACAGATTGTGATCTTCAGCCAAATCATTCAGGAGGTCCCCTTGATTAGTGTGCTTCATATGAACCTGGTCAGCAACTGCCCCCTCAGGATTCATGGAATCATACAAGTAGCAGCCTCTACGTGGGTGAAGATTAAAGTCCCCTATTATCATTAAAACTGTGTGTTGAGGGGGGCAAGAGATAGCAAAGGCATTTCAGAACTTGGCAAGTTCACCTATAACATCTGTAGTTTCTCTCCTAGATATAGCAATATAAACATTAATACAGAGAATACAAATTTTGTGCTCAAACGATAATCAAACACTAAGAAAAAAAGGGAGTTAGAGGTAATGTCTTTAGGCTTGCATTCCAGATCTAATTTAACAAGAGTAACTTGGGCTCCTCTGGTTTGCTCACTCACAGAAGGAATTCCCTTAAGGCTAAAGGAAACATAACCATGTAGGTGTAACTCTCCTTTGGGGTCCCATGTTTTCTGCAAGCAGACAATGTCACAATGTCATGGCAATTGAGAAACTTACACAACAGCTATATTCCGCCTCAAAACTTTTAGCGCCCACGTTGTGGTGTTGGCTGTATCACTGGCAGTATATTAAACTGTTTCACGGGTAGTATATTTGGTTCGACTACCCAGTCAATCTTGGTTATTCAACCTGCTCAGAGGTTTGAAACAGTTACTCAGGGATATGAGATGCCTCTGGGTTTGGGATATATTAAGATTAGGCCCCCATCTATGAGCCAAATTAATCTTCCTCTACATAACTCCCTCCCCTTCAAGGGTTTGTAAAACAAAAGCCCAATGGTAACAGTATAATATTGCTGGAAGGTGCTGAGCTCATTCAAAACGAGACCTACCCGTGAGGATTTGAAATATTTACTACAATGCAGCCCTCATTGTGAGTCTTCAGAGAATTCCCAATCCATCCCTCTCTTCTGATCATTATAATTTCTTCAAACAATCGCTGACTAACAAGGGTGGGAAACCTCTCTCATAACCAGTTCATCACCTTGTTTTTGACTTGCTCGTAGGATTCTGGTTCAATGTGCTTTTGAGGAGTTACATTGGCCAGAACCAGAACATACAGTGTGCATGCATTACATACAGTGTGCATGCATGAGGAAGTTGGATGGTGACATTACAGGGGATGGTGCCTGGAGGAATTCTAGGGGATACTTGCTGACTGACTCTCAGCCTGCGTACCTCAGAATGTTTGGTATAAGAATTCAAAGAAAAATTGCCCTCTTCCCTCCCTGATGGAGCTCTCTTAGATGATGCCTGGGGGACCCTTAGAGTGAACGAGGGACGGCTGGAGTCGAGTACTACTACCCGAGGGTCTAGACCCCTCAGGCTGATTTGATATATATGGTAAATTGGTGCCTCCTTCTTATTGGTGTAGAGAGAGTGCTGAGGCCCACAGAGAAATCATTTTAGTCACTTTCATTTCTGACTTTGTTTGCGCTGCAATTTCCTGCGTTGTCAACACTGATAAAATAATGGCTTCTTTCACCTGTTATTCTCTCATTGTTGGTAGTTATAGTTAGTACCTAGTTTCCATAAGAAAAGCATTTTTTCTTTTCCCAATAATTTTGGCGCCGTTTGACGAATCGTCACAAAATTTTCAAAACTTGTAGGGCGCTCCGGTCAGCTCCTGTCTTGAAAGTTTGTCAAGCGGGGGCCGAGAAAAAAAGGGGGGTCCCAAAACGCGTTTTCCCCATGTTAATTTCCATAGGAACTTTAGACAAAGCTACAGCCCGAACTGCAGAATGGAATGACACCAAATTTAACGAAAAGGCAGGTCTTCATTCAGAAAACAACGTTTTAATTTTAAATGGTGTAAATTTGTTAAGTAGTTCCTGAGAAATCAGAGAAAAAAAAAGTTTCGATATCTGGGGCAGCGGTGGATTCGCGAACCCTCCTGGGCACGAGCTTCACTCTGATTGGCTGCTGGCACTCCAAACCAGGAAGTGTTGACAGCCATCTTGTGACTCGATAGAACCGAGTTACAAGAAAACAGAAAAAAGAGGTAAAAAAACAATAAAAGGGGGCAGGGTATATACACCCTGACCCCTAGGCCTGCTCAGGGGTCCCACAAGGACCCCTAGAGCCCAAAAAAGCATTTTTTATAAATATTTTCGGCGTAAATCGTGATGGGGTAGCGAATCCCACTGAAATTATTTTTAAAAAACGGGGGCACTGCTAATTAATTAGGGGAGCTCGCGGGGCCCCCGCAACACCGGGGACCTCCACCTTCCCAATCTGTGAAAAAAATGCGTGGCGGGGTCCCAATCCCCCCCACTCTGTCCCAGGGACCGCCACCTCACCGGGGCTGTGAACAAAATGCTTGGGGGGGGATCCCTAACCCCACATGCTGCCTCAGGGACCACCACCTAGCAGGCTCCTGCAGTGTCCCGGGGTGCCCACCCCCGGGACACGGCTGATTGCTATGGCAGGACGGGAGCCGTGCAGCTCCTGCCCTGTCATAGCAAACTCTGGTTTGGATCTTGAAAGCGAGAGCAGGTTTCCTGCTATCACTTTCAAAATACAAAGCAGATTGCTTTTCCACAAGGGTAGCTCATGTTAGCAGCTCCCCATGTGGAAAATCAATGCCGGCTCCCGCAAGAGGCGGGGTGCCAGCGGGACCGTGGGGGCATTGGGGCTACCCCACGGTCTCAAACGGAGTGGCCAGGCCCTGGAGTTGGGGTCTTCAGGGCTAGAAGGGGCCCCCCTCGCGCCCCTAAAATATGAAAGGCCGGCACCCGGGGGATAGGGTCCCCGGGGCCATAAATGGCCTGAGGAGGGAGGCCACGCGGCCCCCTCCAAATATTGTAAAACATTTTGTAAATACTGGCCATGCCCCGGGGATGGGGTCCCCGGGGCCGAAAATGGCCTCGGGAGGGTGGGGCCACGCGGCCCCTTCCCCTATATTAAAAATAAAATGGGGGTCAGGCCCTGGGGGATGGCGTTACCAGGGGCCCAAAAACATAGGAAAAGAAGGGGGGCCACACAGCCCCTCTTCTAAAAAATTAAATTAAAAAAAACCCGGCATTGCACCGGAGGCCTCACCCCCTCAGTGCATTACTCTGCAAACGCTCCACGTGGTGAGTTGTAAGTTGGGGAATTAATTCCCCTTGAATACTGGAGGTCCCTGGGGGGCAACTAGCCCACCAGGTGCCTCAAGTATGCGCCACAGGGCTGCATTGCAGAGAGGTGGTCCGAGGCCATGCCCCTTTTTACACCTCTCTGCAACGCAGCTCTGTGGTGCTTACTGGAGGTATCTGGTGGGCTAGTTGACCACAGGGACCCTAAGGATTCAAAGGGACTTAATCCCCAAACTTAAAACGCACCACGGGGCACGTTTGCACACTTGTCACATCAGGCCCCACCCCCTCGTTTCACCACTGTGCAAACGGGCCCTCTGGCGCGTTGTAAGTTGGGGGATTACGTCCCCTTGAATCCTGAGGGTCCCTTGGGTCCAACTAGCTCACCAGGTACCTCCAGAAGGCCCAACAGAGCTGCGTTGCAAAGAGGTGTAAAAACGGGCGGGTCTTGGACCACCTCTCTGCAAAGCAGCGCTGTGCAGCTTACTGGAGGTATGTGGTGGGCTAGTTGGCTCGCAGGGATTCTCATGATTCAAGGGGACTTAATCCCCCAATTTACAACGTGCTAGGGGGCACGTTTGCACAGTGGTGCAGGGAGGGGGCGGGCCGGATTTAAGAAGTTAGCAATCCTGCTGTGTGGGACTTAGTGGTGGTAATAAAAGGGATAATTGTCCCCCCAAGGTCCTGTTACCTCCAGTAAATCCCACACAGTGGGATTGGTAAGAGGTGTTTGGGAGGCCACACTCATCTTTCTCCACCACTCTGGAAACGCGACTGGTATGTTATAGTTAGAAATAAGCATTTAAAAAACATTTGAAATTCACTGAAATAAACCATAGGTTTCAGGGATGTTATAGTTAGAAATTAGCATTTAAAAAAACCATTGAAATTCACTGGAAAAACCATAGGTTTTAGGCACGTTATAGTTAGAAATTAGCATTTTAAAAACCTTAGAAATTCACTGAAACACCATAGGTTTCAGGGACGTTATAGTTAGTTGGACATTTCATTCATACAAAACCAGAGAAATTCAGCCGTTCTAGTTAGTTCAGCTAACTATAAGTCGTGCCCCCGCAATGCACTGCTGATGACGTCACATATTACATCATTCATGACATGTTCAGTGACATCACTGATGACATCTCAAATGACATCACTGATGACATAATTCACGTGATAACCTGATGCACCTCCTCACAATCTAATATAACCTTTGATACACCCACTGTAAAATACAGACTACCATTTTTGAAACCATCAACACACCAATACCAGTTACTACATACGCACTCACTGATTCCTTGGTCTACACACACATTCACTCATTCACCCATACAATCACTCATACATGCAGTCACTCATCAATACAACACTATCATATGCACTCATTCACCTATACAGACACTCACACACCGCCACTCATCCATGGAGTTACTCACACACCTAGTCAGTCATGCAAAGAATCTATCACACTCCCATTTACGCATCTATACAGTTATACACACACCACCTCAGTTATTCATACAGATACTAACGAAGACTTACGCTCTTATATAATCACTGATACAAGTACACATTCATCCATACAGCCACTCTCACAATCACTGACTCTCACCGATAGTCATTTATTTACTCCAACTCTCACATACACTGCCTTTTACATATGTAGTTACTTGGACATGTGCCACTGAGACATCCATTCACTCACCAACACATCCATACACACACTCACCCACCCATACAGCTGTTTCCACATGCACTCTTGACCCCATCCACCCAGTGAATCAACCACTCACACATCTATGCACAGAGTCACACACCTCCCACCCACCCACACATACACTCAGTCTCCCATTCAAATACTCAGGCAACCAATCCATAACCCCTATAGACACTCATGTAGCTACTGACTAACCCATGCAGCAGTTTACACAACAACAGACGGACTGATACAGGCATTCACACAGTTTAGTCACTATCCCATGCATTGAGTAAGACACATTTAATCACCCACTTATACAGTCAGTCAGGCACCTACTAAATCCTCCATCTAGACACTTATACACCTACTCGTTCTTCAATACACCTTGGCATATATAAAAAACATATTTAAACTTTACAGAAACAAATAGTCACTGGATGATGTCATCAGTAATGCCATTTGAGTTTTCTACAGTGACGTCATCAGTGATGTCACTGACCATGTCATGAATGATGTAATATGTGACGTCATCAGCAGTGATTGCGTGGGAGCGAGTTATAGTTAGCTGAACTAACTATAATGGCTGAATTTCTCTGGTTTTATACGAGTGAAATATCCAACTAATTATCACGTCCCTGAAACCTATGTTTTTTTCAGTGAATTTCTAAGGTTTTCTAAATGCTAATTTCTAACTATAACGTACCTGAAACCAATGGTTTTGTCAGTGAAAAAATATATTTATATATATGTATATATATATATATCTATATATATATATATATATATATATATATATATATATATATATATATATATATATATATATTACCTACTGGCGGTCGCCAGTAGGTAGTTATAGTTAGGATTTTTTTCAATGTTAAATCTCAAAATTCTATTTGGAATAACTTTGGCACCGGTTGACGAATCTGCCTGAAAATTTCCTGAAAATGGCCTCGTCGAGCTCCGGTCCTTCCTTGAAAGTTTGGGGGGGATACATCAAGCGGGTGCCGAGATAAAAGGGGGGTCCCAAAACGCGTTTTCCCCATGTTAATTTCCATAGGGCGGTCGATTTCACTTTTAGCCCGAACGGCTGAATGGATTTCCACCAAACTTGGCAAAATTGTAGGGACTGGTAGCCCGATGTGCCTTTGCTATGTCTCAAGATATGTGCTGCAGTGGATTTTGAGTAATTTAGGTTCCAAAAAATATATATATCTATAGGCGCTTTCCGGTGCGCGCACTGGAGTGCGCTCCCGGCGCGACACGCGACTTGCGCGCAGAAAGCTGATTGGCTTTCGGGTGTCTGTAAACATTCGAAACAGTCTGGAGCGGCCGCCATCTTGTGTCTCGGTAGGATCGAGACACGAGAGGTGGCCAAAACAAAGAGGGAAATGACCATAAGGGGGCAGAGTAGACCCCCCCTTGACCCCCTAGGTTTGATGTGGGGGCTATAAAAGGGCCCCGCGGGGCATTTAAATTTTTTTTTTTTTTCGTTTTGCGCGGGGGAAGCGCCCGGTACGCGCACCAGGTAGCGCACCGGAGAGTGTAAAATGAGGGAAAAAGATGACAGAGTTTTTAAAAAATGAAGTTTTTATTTAGAAATTGGAGGTAGTTCTAAAAATAACTTTTTTTTTCTTCTTTTTGTTGTTTTATATTTTTTTTGTGTTTTTTGAACTTTTTGAACTTTTTTTGGCTTTTCTAAACAGTTTTATATTTTTTTTGTATTTTTTTAGGGGGAGAAACAAAAAAAGGGAATTGAAACTGGCTCAACTGGAGCAAAAAAACAAAAAACCCCAAAAATTACTTTTTGGGGCACTTGTGATTATCACCTGCAAGGACGATGAGCTTAACGCTTTTTTCACCATAGGCGATAAGCTTGCCACATGCAGAACAAGTGATTTTAAAATCAGCAAATCTTGGCTGAATGCAAGGCATCATCTCTGATGTTTCTGGTGTTGATGAAGTGGGTTGGGTTCTTTGGGAGGTGGTCCTTGACGACTGGGGGAGGTTACTGGCCAGTTCCCTGAACTCTGCACGAGAGTAGTTGTTTGGGTGCTTTCGGGTCATATGACGAATCATGGTATGGTTACCAAATGAATATTTTTTGTTTGGGTTGCCCCGTGAAAGTTCTTCATTGCAGATTAGGCAAGTTACCTTGGCCGCATTCACTTTTTTTTTGCCCTCTGGGATTGAAAAAAACTCCCATACAATGTGTGGCTTGGGTTTGTATGGGGTATTTTCTTCAGGCAGCCATCTTCTCCTCCCCTCCTCCTCTTCCTCCTCCTCCTCCTCCTGTTCTTGACCACCAATATAATTTGGAGCTGGTCCTCTTGGTGGTTGTGGTGGTGGTGGTGGGGCAGATGCACCAGCTGCTGCTGCTACTGAAGCCATTATTAAGATCAAAAAGGTACAGAGATGTACAAACAGGTCTTCCTCAGTCAAAGGACAAAGTCAGAATAAGGAAAAAAGGTGGGGTCTTTCATCATTTTGAAAAAAAACTGTCCTGAACCAATGAGAAGTGTTATTTTCAGGTCACAAGACCAGGGGCTTCATCATTATGAAACTAAAACTGTTATGAACCAATGAAAAGTGTTATTTTCAGGTCACATGACCCGACGCGCTTACGCTACGCGCCCCCGGGCGCGCCCGGGGGCACTTCGGGTCGCGTAGCGTAAGCGCGTCGGATGTTTACGTTGCGCGATCGTATTCGCTCGAGTACTTCCGGGTGCGCTTACGCCGTGCATATCACGCGGACGCGGCTACGCGATACGTCATGATCATGTTTTCGTTCGCGATATCGGCGCTTACGAGACGCTCCCCGGAGCGCGCCCGGGGGCGCTTTATAAAAGTACACTTTTCGGGGCGCTCCCCGGGAAGCGCACCGGAAGCGCTCCAAAGCAAAAAATAAAAAAAAATTGGGGAAAAATTGTAGGGAGTGGTAGCCCTATTCTAAAGTGGTTTTTACGAAAATTAACTTTGATAAAATATATATTGTGCTACATTGGGCTATATATATGCCAAAATGTAGCCCAAATGTAGCCCAATGTAGCCCAATGTAGCCCAAAGATGGCCACCAGAGACCAAAAAATCCAAATGTAGCCCAAATATCAGCTAGATGTAGCCCAACTGTAGCACAATGACAGAATGTACCAGAGTGTTCTAAAGAACAACTAGAGTGCTAACAGTCTTACATATAAACTGAGACTTATAGTTAGGAAATAGCATTTAAAAAACCTATGAAATTCACTGAAAAAAACATAGGTTTCACACCAGTTATAGTTAGGAATTAGCATTTAAAAAACCTATTAAATTCACTGAAAAAACCATAGGTTTCACACCAGTTATAGTTAGCTGGAAATTTTACTGATATAAAACCATTGAAATTCCCACGTTATAGTTAGTCGGACTCACTATAACTTGCGCGTGCAATGCACTGCTGATGACATCACATATTACATCACTCATGACATGGTCAGTGACATCACTCATGACATCACTGATGACACCATCCTTGTAACACAGTGACAGACCTCCTTTCACTGTAAAGTAACCTTTGAAACACATATTCAAAAATAGAAACTAACATTAACAAAAAAGTGGATATACCCATACCAGTTACAACAACCAATTCAGTAATTTCACCATCTATATACAAATTCACACGATCATCAACAGTTTTATGTATTCACTCATACATATACTCACTCATCATATGTAGTGATACTCCTATTCATTCTGTTACACACCTACAGTCATCAAAAACTTACTCATACATATACTCACACATGCAAATAAACTAAAAAACATCCATTTATTTGCATATACAACTATACACACATTAGCACATTACTTCTAAGGAAACTTACACATACTTACTCTCTTAAACAATCACTTATTGAAACACATACTTATTTAAACAGGAACTCTTTCAATGTCTCACTCTCACATATACTTACTTATATACATCAATTCTCATATATACAAGATTAAAACATATGTAGTTACTCATAAAGACACTAGTGAGAGAGGCATTCACTCTCTAACACACACATATACACACTCATCCACCCATACAATCCTACATAAATGCTGTCTTCAAAACACATACAGTGAGTCAGTCATTGATGCATCTATGTGCTAAGTAACAGCCCCACCAAACCATACAGACACTCATACTGATACTAAAAAAACATCTAATAACCCATATACACACACATGTAGCTACTCACCAACCCATGCAGCCACTTATACATAAGATAAAACACTGATACATATATTTAAATATTTAAACATTACTCGCTAATATATGTATTCACTAAGATACACTTAATAAGCCAGTTAACCAATCAATTTAAAAAAAAAAAAACAATTAGACACTTATTTAAACATTTATTCTTCCATCGACCTTAACATATACATGTATAAAACATCTTTATTTTTCTTAAAGGCACATATTCATTGGATGGTGTCATCAGTGATGTCATGAGTGATGTCACTGACCATGTCATGAGTGATGTAATATGTGATGTCATCAGCAGTGCATTGCACGCGCAAGTTATAGTGAGTCCGACTAACTATAACGTGGGAATTTCAATGGTTTTATATCAGTAAAATTTCCAGCTAACTATAACTGGTGTGAAACCTATGGTTTTTTCAGTGAATTTAATAGGTTTTTTAAATGCTAATTCCTAACTATAACTGGTGTGAAACCTATGGTTTTTTCAGTGAATATATATATATATATATATATATATATATATATATATATATATATATATATATATATATATATATATATATATATATATATATATATATATATATATATATATATATTACCTACTGGCGGTCGCCAGTAGGTAGTTATAGTTAGGATTTTTTTCAATGCAAAATCTCAACATTCTTTTGTGAATAACTTTGGCGTCGGTTGACGAATCTGCCTGAAAATTTCCTCAAATTTGCCTCGCGGAGCTCCGGTCCTTCCCTGAAAGTTTGGGGGGGATTCGTCAAGCGGGGGCTGAGATAAAAGGGGGTCCCAAAACATGTTTTCCCCAAGTTAATTTCCATAGGGCGGTCAAACTCACTTTTAGCCCGAACGGCTGAATGGATTTGCACCAAACTTGGCAAAATTGTAGGGACTGGTAGCCCGATGTGCCTTTGCTATGTCTCAAGATATGTGCTCCAGTGGTTTTTACGAAAATTAACTTTGAAAAAATATATATTGGGCTATATATATGTTAGAGCCCGAAAGTAGCCCAATGTAGCCCAATGTAGCCCAATGTAGCCCAAAGATGGCCACCAGAGACAAAAAAAAACAAATGTAGCCCAAATATCAGCCAGATGTAGCCCAACTATATCCCAATGACAGAATGTCCCAGAGTGTTCTAAAGAACAACTAGAGCGCTAACAGTCTTACTTATGACAAAAGTATGGCACACCTGAAGTCATCTTGATTGGAATAAAGTGTTAACACTTAAAACATTTAATTTGCAAAGGAACAAAATGAGGGGGTTCATTTTGCCATAGAAATTATGATTAGTGCTGAAGAAAGAAAAATTAGGGCACATTTTGAGTGACTTCTCAAATCCTCTTATATTTCATTAAAGAAATTCTGATATGCAGTCTCCCAAGATGTCCACCAGAGACAAAAGAGCCCAAATGTAGCCCAAATATCAGCCAGATGTAGCCCAACTATAGCCCAATGACAGAATGTCCCAGAGTGTTCTAAAGAACAACTAGAACGCTAACAGTCTTACTTATGACAAAAGTATGGCACACCTGAAGTCATCTTGATTGGAATAAAGTGGTAACACTTAATACATTTAATTTGAAAAGGAACAAAATTAGGGGTTTCATTTTGCAAGAGAAATTTTATATATATATATATATATATATTTATATTTATATATATATATATTTATATAAATATATATATATATATATATATATATATATATATATATATATATATATATAATATAATATATATATATTCACTGAAAAAAACATAGGTTTCACACCAGTTATAGTTAGGAATTAGCGTTTAAAAAGCCTATTAAATTCACTGAAAAAACCATAGGTTTCACACCAGTTATAGTTAGGTGGAAATTTTATTCGCATAAAACCATTGAAATTCCCACGTTATAGTTGGACTCACTATAACTTGCGCATGCACTGCTGATGACGTCACATATTACATCACTCATGACATGGTCAGTGACATCACTCATGACATCACTGATGACATATTAAATGACATCACTGATGACATCATCCAGTGAATGTGTATCTTTCTGAAAAATAAATATTTTTTATATATGTATATCTAAAGGTTGATGGAAGAATAAATGGGTAAATAAATGTCTAAATGGATGTTTTTTTATGTAAAATTGATTGGTTAACTGACTTATTAAATGTATCTTAGTGAATACATATATTAGCGAGTAATGTTTAAATATTTAAATATCTGTATCTGTGTCTCACTTTGTGTATAAGTGGCTGCATGGGTTGGTGAGTAGTTACATGAGTGTGTATATGGGTTATTAGTTGTTTTTTTGAGTATCAGTATCAGTGTCTGTATGGTTCGGTGGGGGATATTACTTAGAGCACAGATGCATGAATGAGTGACTCACTATTTGTATGTATTTTGAAGACAGCATGTGTGCAAGACTGTATGGGTGGATGATTGTGTGTATGGGTGGGTTAGTGAGAATGTGTTTTTATAATTGATTGTTTAAGAGAGTAAATATGTTTCCGTTTCTGTAGAAGTATGTGTTGTGGTGTGTATATAGCAGTATAATCAAGTAAATGGTTTTTTGATAGTTTATTTGCATGTGTGAATTTGTGTGTGAGTAACTATATGGATGAGTATTAGTGTGTAACAGGATGTATAGGTGTATGAGTACATATGATGAGTAAGTACATGCATGAGTGACTATATAGAACTGTTGGTGAATGAGTGGATGTGTATGTAGATGTTGGAATTACCTAATAAGTTGTTGTAATTGGTATTGGTTTCTCCTTTTTTAAGAAAATGTTAGTTTCTATTTTTGAATGTGTGTGTCAAAGGTTATTTTATGCTGATAGGAGGTCTGCCACTTTGTCACAAGGATGTTGTCATCAGTGATGTCATTTGAGATGTCATCAGTGATGTCATCAGTGATGTCACTGACCATGTCATGAGTGATGTAATATGTGACGTCATCAGCAGTGCATTGCACGTGCAAGTTATAGTGAGTCCAACTAACTATAACTTGGGAATTTCAATGGTTTTATGCGAGTAAAATTTCCACCTAACTATAACTGGTGTGAAACCTATGGTTTTTTCAGTGAATATATATATATATATATATATATATATATATATATATATATATATATATATATATATATATATATATATATATATATATATATATATATTGTTTTCACCTCCTCTGAGATTGCCGGGACACCATGACAGCGGTGCAAAGGACAAGATCAGAGGTTATCCTGTATTCATACAAGTTTCACAGCAAAAACACGTTCTGCAAATGCACCCCGCTCCGATAAAATTGTCACATCCACGTAAAGTTGCAAGAAAGGATTAATTTATTCCAGCATGTTCAATTTTTAGAGATGGAAAAAACCCAACGCGCTTCAGCGATCACCTCGCCTTGGTCACGGGTCCTTTCTTTCAACTTTACGTGGATGTGACAATTTTATCGGAGCGGAGTGCATTTGCCGAACGTGTTTTTGCTGTGAAACTTATATATATATATATATATATATATATATATATATATATATATATATATATATATATATATATGCACTCTGGGACCTGCAGTCTCCGCTGTAGCCTCAGAATCGGCAGGTGTAGTAGATGGACTATTCAGGAGGCGGGGTCAGCGGCGAACCTATCGGTGTGCGGCAGGACATTGCTTCAACTTCATTTTGTGCCCACACCCTGCTCAAAGACTCTAGGCGCTGAGGAAGGCTGCTAATGCCGAAATGCATCCGCCGTGTACGAGTCAAGCTGCCATTAAAGTGTTTTCCTGTCTCCCCCTACGTGGCCTCTGCTTCTTGTTTCGAAGGAGTGGATTGTATATTGGGCGCGATTGCTAGTATCGCGCAACAGGGGCCCCTGCATCTCAATTTGGCCTGGAAATTGCTGGCACCGCTTCGGCACTCTATTTCTTCAGGTTACTGAATATTCCAGGTCAACCCTCGGAGTTGAAAAAAAGGATTCTGACGGTTTTGGAAGCATTCGTGCACCACGAAGGGCAAGCTGGATTTCCGGACGAGTCCCCGTCATTTTCCCATACTGACTTCGGGGTTGTGCGGTTCAGGGGACTGGAGGGAGCATTTTTGTGAAGCTACATGCAGGACATTCATGTGAGCAGAGAGGACAAGCCCTAGCCGCCGCAAGCATCTGATTCCCCCCCGCATCACTCACCACATTGCAGAACTGCACTCTGGGACCTGCAGTCTCCGCTGTAGCCTCAGAATCGGCAGGTGTAGTAGATGGACTATTCAGGAGGCGGGGTCAGCGGCGAACCTATTGGTGTGCGGCAGGACATTGCTTCAACTTCATTTTGTGCCCACACCCTGCTCAAAGACTCTAGGCGCTGAGGAAGGCTGCTAATGCCGAAATGCATCCGCCGTGTACGAGTCAAGCTGCCAATAAAGTGTTTTCCTGTCTCCCCCTACGTGGCCTCTGCTTCTTGTTTCGAAGGAGTGGATTGTATATATATATATATATATATATATATATTTCTTATGTTCGCTCAGGATCCCAGATCTTTGATACAGCGGCACAGATATCTGTCCTCACAGCACTCCGGTACGTAAAAAAATAAACTTTATTTCGTGAAATGTCAGTTCATAATTTTAAAGGGTGCAACATTGCAAAAATTATACAGCTGACACATTTCAGCTTGTGCCTTCTTCTGAGCATATCCAGGTACCAATGTAAGCCATATTTAATTATTCAGTCCTTTCTCAGTTTTTAGCAGCCCTTTGAACGCTGGAGCTGAAATTCAACCACTATTGTGGCATTTAGTGTCCTCCATTTTTTATCAACCATTGTTTATGAACTTAATGTGATCTCTACTTAATAATGTGAATTCCCTGGAAGTGTATCGAATTTCGCACTAATTCTGCTTATATATTTTAAATTTAAGCGCAAGCACCATTTTCAATTTCCAATTGTTCTAACAGAACATAGACATCTGAAAAGAGTATTTAAAAAGATTGTTTCTTCTTTCGTATTGCACTGTAAACTTCCAATTACATTTGATATTATATTAATATTCCACATTGTTGAGATAATGTATCATACCTCAAATCACTAAAGGCCAGATGTTTGACCATTTTTAGCAGTCGCAGACGGGTTTCAGACCCCTTTGCGACTGCAGGAAACGAGCTGTCAATGTACTATTCCCATTTTGCAAGTCCCAAATTATTTGCAACTCGCAAAATAGGAATAGCAAGTCGCTATTAAGAAGGAGCGTTCGAAGGGCGTCCCTTACTAATAGCTAGTCCTCGAGGTATGTATGAAACTTTTGCGACCGCAATTGGAGTTGCAAAACAGTTGCAGTTTACCACCTTTCTCAGAAGGGTGGTAAATCACTCGCAAACGGGAAGGGGTCCCCAAGGGATCCCTTCCCCTTTGGGAATGCAAGGGAAAATATTTTTGATGGGGAGGCAGTGGTCCCAGGGACCACTACCTGCCCTTAAAAAATGAAACGAAAAAGTTTCTTTTTTTCTTTTTTAAATGCATCCTGTTTTCCTTTAACAAAAACAGGCTGCATTTAAAAAAGAAAAATTGCTTTATTGAAAAGCAGTCAAAGACATGGTGGTCTGCTGACCCCAGCAGACCACCATCACTGTGAGACTGGCCATTCCCAATGGGGTCACAAATTGCGAGCGGCTCATGAACATTGATAAGCCTCTCATTTTGCAACCCCATTGGGAATCGCTAACAGTGTCTCTGACACTGTTGTACATTGGATTTAGTGCCTTGCAATTTGTCGCAAATTGTGAGGCGCTAAATCCAATGATAATACATCTGGCCCCAAATTTCCTAAAATACTTATAGATAATATTTAATTCATTCTAAAAATGTGTCCCGTAAGTGTACAAACCAAATTAAAGAGCAAATATGTACATATCCAAATATCTTTTATGACCCTTTCCCAATTTATTTTTCAAATGTACAATTCATAATCATGAATGTGATGAGACACACCTCCTATGTATTAAACATATGTCTACTAACTTGGATATCCCTTCCATTTAGGGTGTGGTATGTAGTAAAGTGTGAAGTGCAATATTCTTTTTATTTAGTATATAAGACCATGGTTTTGAATCAAAATATGTGTTAATTTCATGATCATCTCTATAAAAATGGATTCATTATGGCTTATATACCGCATATAACTCCAGTGAAAGTGCTAATGCATCAATGTAATATTTCGTTGATGCATATCCATTTCACTGAATATTCCTATCACAATTGCTTAAGTGCAAATGCATAAGATGTGAGCCAAAATTGGCTCATAGGGTGCAACTGCAAGATTCTTTTGGTCATATTTTCTAAAGTGAAAGTACAAAACAGTGAACAAAAGAATAATATCCTTCCATTACTCATGATCCTACATGTTTATTTCAATCGAAATACCCACTTAGAATATCTGTTTTATTCAATATAATAGTCATAGTTTCTATAGTGCAACTTAAAAAAAAGATGTAAACTAGATGTAACTCTCAAAGTGCAAATGCAGAAGTTCTTTCAGCAAATGAGCAAATGCATTAACTGTAAACAATGCGATTATATCTGTGCTATTCTCAAGATCATACGTATTAATTGCAGAACAATTAACTCATTAAAATGAAATTATGATCTCAATACTCTAGATGTATAATTCATATCTCTTCATGCTACCCATTGATCATAAAGTGCACATAAGTGCAAAAAGTGTACAATCATCAAACATATCTACATAAAAAATATATCATAAAATTAGTGAAAATACTATAATTTTCCAGAGAGCGCTCCATATATATTTTCTCCCAACCCCTGTTCCTCACATAAATAAAACAGGCTCTGACACAGTGTGAGATTCGATATTCCAAATTGTATTCAGTACGACCACATCAAAATGCATTTCAGCCATTGGACCAGCCTTTCTCAAATAAGGAGACACCATATTGTTTAATGCATTTATACTGTGACGTATTCAACACAGGACAAAAACAGCAGACAAGAAACTCTGCATGGCCTTCCCATCTGAGAATTAAAAAAACATTAATACATGAACGGTGCTAGAAATAAAACACCACTTAATCAGCATTACATGATTGTCTGCTAACATTTCACTGTACGATACAGAAAGGGGGTGGTGATGAACAGAGTGTCTGAATTAAGCAGAGTTGTTGTAAATATTTTTGTCCACCCTAAGCGTGGAAGGGTATACTCAGATGTGAGTCCCTTGCTCATTGCACCATCAGGATTCAAGCAAGCCGGGCCGAAGAGGCTGAAATGCCAGAAACCGGTCCCCGGTAGCTTGTTTCCTTCCCAGTGTAAGAATTGGCTTTTGTAGTTTGGTTTGCCCTGTTCCCATCATGCACTGGGACAGGAACAGACTAATTTGCATACAGCCAGGTTCTGAAACTGGGATGGTGCAGTGAGCTAAAAAACGGTGTTGGATCTAGCCCTGATCTCTTGACTGGGTGAGAGTATTCTGTTTAATTCAGAGACTCTGTCCCTCACCACCCCTTGTTGTAAATATTTTTGTCCACCCTAAGCGTGGAAGGGTATACTCAGATGTGAGTCCCTTGCTCATTGCACCATCAGGATTCAAGCAAGCCGGGCCGAAGAGGCTGAAATGCCAGAAACCGGTCCCCGGTAGCTTGTTTCCTTCCCAGTGTAAGAATTGGCTTTTGTAGTTTGGTTTGCCCTGTTCCCATCATGCACTGGGACAGGAACAGACTAATTTGCATACAGCCAGGTTCTGAAACTGGGATGGTGCAGTGAGCTAAAAAACGGTGTTGGATCTAGCCCTGATCTCTTGACTGGGTGAGAGTATTCTGTTTAATTCAGAGACTCTGTCCCTCACCACCCCTTGTTGTAAATATTTTTGTCCACCCTAAGCGTGGAAGGGTATACTCAGATGTGAGTCCCTTGCTCATTGCACCATCAGGATTCAAGCAAGCCGGGCCGAAGAGGCTGAAATGCCAGAAACCGGTCCCCGGTAGCTTGTTTCCTTCCCAGTGTAAGAATTGGCTTTTGTAGTTTGGTTTGCCCTGTTCCCATCATGCACTGGGACAGGAACAGACTAATTTGCATACAGCCAGTTTCTGAAACTGGGATGGTGCAGTGAGCTAAAAAACGGTGTTGGATCTAGCCCTGATCTCTTGACTGGGTGAGAGTATTCTGTTTAATTCAGAGACTCTGTCCCTCACCACCCCTTGTTGTAAACATTTCACTGTAGGCACTACCCAAAGAATTGCAATTTCAAAATTATGAATCTGTACCATTGAGCACTTGCATGCACTCTTCGTCTGTCAATGGAAAAGACTTGCAAAATTCACGATAAAGTCTAATTCATATATAAATTGTTGCAATTTGTCAAAATACGTCTAAAAAATATTTCTAAAAATATATATTCTGAGCATGTTGCCCAAGTAGGAAAGTAATTCATTGCAGTGTTGTGTAATCATTCATCACTTGATCATGTTAAAATGTAGCCCAAGTGAGCAATTTCCAAGGTGCACCCATCTAGATGTATCGTAAATCATCAATGTGCACATTCATTTAAGAATGTATGCAAAATAAGAAATAGGGGACTATGCCTCCCATACATACAAAGTATAGATCTTGTTATTTAAAATGCAGAATTTTTCAACTTAAACACATCTTCCATCCCACGAAATAAGGATAATTCCTAAAATGTAACACAAAGCAGATTTTGTTTGATCAGTGTCTCTTCGTCATTGATCCAATCGTGAAATAAAAAAACATAACAATACTAAACAAATTACTGACAAAATCAGAATACTAATGAATGCTAGTTCCACTTTCTGGTTACAAGGTCAGAGAGGATGTGCTTAGAACTTAAACTACAGATGCACATATATTTCTTTTTCAGTTCAGTAAGTATTTTGCTATTCAAATTGAGTATGTATCTCGATTCAAGCCTCCTCAACCGCTGCTCCCTAGTGCCACCCCTGATCTTTTTGGGCACAGAGTTGATTACGCTAAATGTAGTCCTTGCCTTCCCTTCCAAATTTAGCACTGATGGTCTTTTATTTGCCTGCTGAAAGTGGTTGAGGGGAATAAACACCTCACAATTATACTTACAATATAGTCATGCTTAAAAGACCACAGACTCCGAATTCCAGTTTATGGACTTTATTATTAGGCCAAAAATAATTGAATATACACACATCTAAGAATCAGCGAATATAGGTATATAAAAATCAATACAGAGCCGAACCTACGCATATAATTATTTAGGCACAGAAGGCATACTGTAACAAATTCCAGGATTAAAATACAACACAGGATTGAGGCTTAATCAAATTCCTCATTAATTAGGAAGGAAATCATGAATTGTCTTTTCCTACACTATTCTCATCGGGGTTCCTGGCTAGGAACCCTAACTTCTTTCCCAAAGGTGTCAGCATGTGTAGACTTCCTAAGAAGTACTCACGTCAAATGGATCAAAGTGCTTAAGGCTATGGAGCTCGCTCTTAAGATGCTCCTTCTCCTACGAAAATATAGAAGTCTGGGTTTTCTGTCCCTGCGCATCATACAAAAAGACAAAAATGTTGCCCCCTCCTTAATGTATCACATGACAAATTCTTTCACTTGCAATATTTCCCAGTAGATTTCCATGGACTCCTTTAATTAAGTTTTTCTTATCTTCTAGTGGCCTTGAGGTTCAGATAGGCCAGGCACAGAAGGTATCCTCCCGTCCCACTTATCAGACTCTTCAAAGACATTCCAGTTATTTCCTTAAACTAAAAATAACGAGGTTGAATTCTTGTACCTGCAGTGAGATGAGAGCATACTGTTGTGGCACACACAAGAGATACATTTAGGGCCCGATGTAGGTAGGCCGTTACCGATCGGTAACGGCCGAAAATACCGATTTTTGGCCCTTACCGATCGGTAAACAGCCATCGAGATGTAGGGAACAAAAAACATACATAATCGGAGTGAAATCCGAATCGGAATGAGTACCGAATGGGAAAGAATCCGATACGTACATACCGAAAATCGGATATGTAACGAATCGGTAAAACACCGAATCGGATGCAAACACCGAATCGGTCCATGTACCGAATCGGTAGTGACACCGAATCGGAAAATTACCGATTCGGTCCATGTACCGAATCGGTAGTGACACCGAATCGGAAAATTTCCGATTCGGCCCATGTACCGAATCGGTAGTGACACCGAATCGGAAAATTACCGATTCGGTCCATGTACCGAATCGGTAGTGACACCGAATCGGAAAATTTCCGAATCGGCCCATGTACCGAATCGGTAGTGACACCGAATCGGAAAATTTCCGATTCGGTCCATGTACCGAATCGGTAGTGACACCGAATCGGTACATGGACCGATTCGGTCCATGTACCGAATCGGTAGATAGACCGATTCGGACATGAGCCGAATCGGAAAACATACCGATTCGTATGCATCGCCGATCGGGAAATTCGCCGATTCCGACAGATGGGGAGATGTAGGGAGGCACAGAAACACCGAAATCGGCTCAAAATCGGTAGAATTCACTCGGTATTTACCATGGATTCCAATCAGGTGGTAACCAACTCCAACCCATATAAACAGTCCCAAAATGCATTGCAACTTGCAGGATGGCAGCTTTTTATGTCATTGCGAGGCGGCTACGGCTACAGCAGGAAGGACAGAGGGAATGGCTAAGAAATGAACAGGTCTACAGACAGAGGATAACCCTGTTCATGCTCACAGAGGCAGAGATACTACAGAGATACAGGCTGGACTCTGACACCATACTTGAGCTCATCAGGGATCTCAAACCATTCTTGGACCACCACACCCCAAGGGCACACGCCATCCCTGCGCACATCCAGGTGCTATGCAGCCTACACCTGCTAGCGTCTGGCAGCTATCAAAGTGGAGTTGCAGCAGCAGGAGGGGTGAGCCAGAGCAGCCTGTCAAGGTTCTTCCACACATTCCTTGACGCCATGATACACAGGATGGACCAATACATCTCTTTCCCTGCAACCCACGCAGAACTGCTACAAACTAAAGCTGACTTCTACCAGATGGCACAATTTCCCCAAATCATTGGTTGCATAGATGGCACGCACATTCCGATTTGCCCACCAGCGGACACCGAATACATATACCGCAATCGGAAGTCTACACACACCATCAACGTGCAGGTGATCTGCAATGCGAAGTGCACCATCACAGACCTGGTAGCAAAATTTCCAGGGAGTACCCATGACTCCTATATTTTCCAACAGAGCGGCATCTATGCACGGCTGATGGCTGGCAAATTTGGTGAAGGATACCTCCTAGGTGAGACACATCATCAGACCCCCATAACACATAGTAGCTAGGTGTAATACATGTATGCATGTGTGTAATGTAACCCCTTTCTCTTCCAGGCGACAGTGCATATGCCCTCCGCTCATTCATACTCACCCCTTACCTCAACCCCTCCACACCCAGCCAAAGGAGGTATAACCGGGCCCACATACGCACAAGGAATGTTGTGGAACGGACCTTTGGCATCTGGAAAAGTAGATTCAGATGCCTGCACAAGAGTGGAGGTGCAAGGCAGTATACCCCCATCACCTGCTGCAAGATCATAGCTGTATGTGCAATGTTACACAACCTTGCGGTGAAGAAGGGCACTGAGGTGGAGTTGTCTGACTACGAGGACCATGACGACGACGAAGCTGTGCCACTGACACAGCCAGCTGGGGTGTGTACGCCAAGTGATGGCAGATACAGACGTGAGGAGATTACTGAGAACTATTTCTGAGTGAGTACAGATGCAAAGACAGCTAAATGGTGGTTGGGAAAAAACAAATTTTAATACTGTTGCAACACAGTTACAGCACTGATGTGCAACAAAAAATGGTGTATAGGAAAAAAAACTAAAGTCCAAGGTTCAGGTTGCCTCACCCGCCCTTGCAAGGCTATTTCTTTGCCCGCTTGCTAGACCCACTGGGGTGTCCCTCAGCCCCCTCTGAATGACCAGCAGCATCTGCGGAGTGCCTGGTGCTCCTACGTGGCTCAGACGCAGCGCTGGCCGGGCTGCTGCGGCTGCTGCTGTTCCCAGCATCACCCAGGTCCAGGGCAGGATTGGAGGCTGTGTTCGAAATAATCATGGCCTCCATAGCAGTGGTGATCCGGGCCATCCCCCTTGTGAGCTCTGCCGTATTCTGACTCAGGCTAGATTCCATGTTTGCGCTGCGCTGGCACAGTTGTGCCGTCGCCGCAGCAAGGCGGCTCATGCAGCGGTTCTGTACACGGGCATCCCGCCTGCGCACCAGCTCCTGCTCCTCCATTCTGCTACACAACTGGGTTATGGCAGTGGTTAGCCTGCCTAACCCTGCTGCCACCTCCTTGTTCGATTCCACGAAGGCCTGAAATCCCTTTACCATTTCTCCCATCTGCAGGTTGTGCTGCAGGAGCTGGCGTTGGCAGGCCATCGTGGATTTTGCCTGCTGCCTCTGTATCTTCACCATCTTTCCCTCGAGGCCCAGGAATACACTGCCCTCCCGTGCTGGTGCAGCAGTGGTGGTGATGGCATGGCGCCGGGCACTGCTGCTGCCGGCCTGCTGAGTGGGCTGGGGTGCCACTGGTGGGGGTGTGGTGCTGGCCGGTCCCTGAGCCCCTGCTCCCAGGACAGGTTGTACAGGTGGCAAAGCCATGGTTGTGGCAGGAGCTGGTGTAGGTGGAATGGTGTCCCTTGTAGGGGAGTTCTCTGAGGAGAACTGCAAGGGGGGTGTGCTGGCCATTTGTGGGGAGTGCAGTGCGTCGAAGTCTATCACCAGGTCTCCCTCCATACCTAGCCCTAGGGTGTTTCCGTCCTCCTCCTCCTCCTGGGCAGCCTGGCTGGTGCTCGGCCCTGCGAGTGCAGTGTCAGACGGTGCTGCTCCCTCTGATGACAATGTTGGTCCGCCTGATGGTGCCCCTAGGTACAAAGAAGCATTTGTAAACTGAGTGCCGATGTATTACAGTCAGTACAATTAAAGCATTCCACATGTCCTTGCTTCTCCTTACACTGTGTCACACTGTTTCCTGTCTTGTGATTCTGCACTGCCATATTTTGCTAACTTCTGCTGACTACATGTACCATGATGCTTGTCTCTTGTATGTTGGTGACAGTACTGTGCTGGGGTTTGCCTATGCATTGTGTCTAATGGGGAGGTGTCTGGTAGGGTGTGTCATGATGCGCATGCTTCTTACCTGTAGCTGTAGCTCTCGCAGAGCTGTCCAGGGTCCCAATTCCACTGACACTCTCCCTCTCAATGGTGCTGGAGACCAGTTCCTCCAGCTCGGTGAGGGGTGGCGCCGGGTTCCTGCCTCCTCCAGTGCCTCCAGCCTGCCTCTGTATCTCAGCCATCTTCCTCTTTGTGAGGCTGCGGATGTCGTAGAATCTCTTCTTGAGTTCTTCCACGGACCTGGGGGTGACACCCGCAGCATTCACCTTTTGGGCGATTTCGGCCCAGATCCTCCTCTTGGTGCTGTCTGGCACATTGAGGGACAGCTTTCCAAACAGCTGGCGGTGCACCCTCACCACCTCCTCGACCAACACCTGAAGCTCGGTGGTGGTGAACTTCGGCTTCCTCTTCTGGGAGGACTTCTGGCTCTCGCTCTGGTCTGCCATGTTCTTCACTACAGTTCACAACCTCCTACTCCCACTGCTGCTAACTGTGAGTGTTGAGCTCAGGCTGGCTCTCCAGAAACTTCTTAATTAGCTGCACCTGCCAGGGTTGCCACTCCCTGTTTGGGTGGGGGAGGGGGAGCCACCTCATTGGCTGAATCGGCTTTTGGCGAATCGGCTTTTACCGATTCGGATATTACCGAATCGGTAAAATCCGATTCGGTATTATCCGAATCGTATTTTACCGAATCGGTTTCTTCAAAGCATTCCTATGGGCTTTTTCGCCATGGGTGTGTATTCATGGCTACGATTCTATGATTGCCGAATCGGATTTTACCGAATCGGCTTTTACCGATTCGGTGTTAGCCGATTCAGGACTATCCAAATCGGTGTTAGCCGATTCGGTAATTTCCGATTCGTTGTTAGCCGATTCGGTAGTTCCCGATTCGGTCCGTGCCGATTCGGTACGTACCGATTCTCATTACCGATGCCGACCGAATCGGTATTCATTCGCTTATTTTTCCCTACATCTCGTTTTCCGATTTCAGAATACCGATTCGGACCGCCTCGGTATTTTGAAATCGGAAAATCGCTTTTACCTACATCGGGCCCTTAGTTATTTCTTTTCAGTAACCGAGTATTTCAAAACTGTCAACTTGTAGCTCTGGGCCTACAGTGCAGGCAACTTAAACACACAGAGTTATTTTTTATATAAATATAATGTCATCCTGCACATTATGCATACAGGAAAGATAATGTCTCTAACACGTGAATTTTAATTAAAGGTGCAAATTACATTTCTCAACTTAAGTGTTGAATAAATGCATTTAATAAACATAATACGATATAAACGATAAAAATATATACCAGTGCATTTGAACCCGGAGTATAATGCACCCATACAATTTAGAGTGCTGTAAGCGCTCTATCAGAGTCAATCACAAAATAGCTGAGATCTGTGTAATCACTGTTATGAACATCCTCCAAATGATATGCCCCAGGGTGTTTTTTTCTGACATGCTGCAGGATCCTCTGATGAACTTTCAAGATTGCACCCCTACATACATTTTAGGGCATGTGCACTTCAATATGTACACAAAGTACTCACTTTTGCAGTGGAACACTCCGTGGATCGTTAGTTAGAAGTTACCTGACTTCCTTTGTGTTTACACCATAGTGAAAAGCTTTGCATTTGTGGCACCATTTAAAACCTGGATTATTAAATATATATATATATATATATATATATATATATATATATATATATATATATATATATATTCACAACACTCCCACCAACGCGGGACATGGAGTCGCACACCAACGGTTTAAACAAGCAGGTATTTTATTCTTTTGCAGGTGAAGTCCTGACGCGTTTCGTCCAAACATTGGACTTTCTCAAAGGTCACCTCATCACACCCTCGCTGCTGCCAGTCCACAAGCAATTACCCAAGTTTCATTTATCGACCCCCAATGGTCGTGACCTTCAATGGTCATCACGTGGTTAAGGCATGCTGGATCTCGTAGTTCTGCTGGCAACAGTTATTTTTCAGCCCTCCATTAGGCGGTGTTTATGATGTATTATGTTCCGTTTGGAATTCTCCGCTTGTTCCGTATGCTGTCGGCAGACCACTTTAAAGTCCGCTTGCAGAGTCAAACCGATGCCGGTCATCGGCGGCAACCGCTTTCCCTTTCGCTCGTCACGACCAGACAACAGTGGTTCAAGTCGGGAAAGCCTCTGGCGCATTTGCATCGGTTTGACTCTGCAAGCGGACTTTAAAGTGGTCTGCCGACAGCATACGGAACAAGCGGAGAATTCCAAACGGAACATAATACATCATAAACACCGCCTAATGGAGGGCTGAAAAATAACTGTTGCCAGCAGAACTACGAGATCCAGCATGCCTTAACCACGTGATGACCATTGAAGGTCACGACCATTGGGGGTCGATAAATGAAACTTGGGTAATTGCTTGTGGACTGGCAGCAGCGAGGGTGTGATGAGGTGAACTTTGAGAAAGTCCAATGTTTGGACGAAACGCGTCAGGACTTCACCTGCAAAAGAATAAAATACCTGCTTGTTTAAACCGTTGGTGTGCGACTCCATGTCCCGCGTTGGTGGGAGTGTTGTGAATATTTAGCGGTGTGGTTCTTCCGCGGGAGGACGCACAGTCAGCAAGTGCGCCAGAGGCTTTCCCGACTTGAACCACTGTTGTCTGGTCGTGACGAGCGAAAGGGAAAGCGGTTGCCGCCGATGACCGGCATCGGTTTGACTCTGCAAGCGGACTTTAAAGTGGTCTGCCGACAGCATACGGAACAAGCGGAGAATTCCAAACGGAACATAATACATCATAAACACCGCCTAATGGAGGGCTGAAAAATAACTGTTGCCAGCAGAACTACGAGATCCAGCATGCCTTAACCACGTGATGACCATTGAAGGTCACGACCATTGGGGGTCGATAAATGAAACTTGGGTAATTGCTTGTGGACTGGCAGCAGCGAGGGTGTGATGAGGTGACCTTTGAGAAAGTCCAATGTTTGGACGAAACGCGTCAGGACTTCACCTGCAAAAGAATAAAATACCTGCTTGTTTAAACCGTTGGTGTGCGACTCCATGTCCCGCGTTGGTGGGAGTGTTGTGAATATTTAGCGGTGTGGTTCTTCCGCGGGAGGACGCACAGTCAGCAAGTGCGCCAGAGGCTTTCCCGACTTGAACCACTGTTGTCTGGTCGTGACGAGCGAAAGGGAAAGCGGTTGCCGCCGATGACCGGCATCGGTTTGACTCTGCAAGCGGACTTTAAAGTGGTCTGCCGACAGCATACGGAACAAGCGGAGAATTCCAAACGGAACATAATACATCATAAACACCGCCTAATGGAGGGCTGAAAAATAACTGTTGCCAGCAGAACTACGAGATCCAGCATGCCTTAACCACGTGATGACCATTGAAGGTCACAACCATTGGGGGTCGATAAATGAAACTTGGGTAATTGCTTGTGGACTGGCAGCAGCGAGGGTGTGATGAGGTGACCTTTGAGAAAGTCCAATGTTTGGACGAAACGCGTCAGGACTTCACCTGCAAAAGAATAAAATACCTGCTTGTTTAAACCGTTGGTGTGCGACTCCATGTCCCGCGTTGGTGGGAGTGTTGTGAATATATATATATATATATATATATATATATATATATATATATATATATTTATCATCTGAGAGACTCTGCTCGGAATCAAAAACTAGCCAACGATAGTTGACAAAGTGTTGAAGGGAAAGGGGAAGAAGAACGAGGGAAACCACCTCTGGAACTGCAAATATTCACACCAAAACACAGCGGAGAGGAGAGATACTGCTCTCGCTGACAGAAACTAATTGGAGTAGGCAGAGAGAGTGTTGTACACTGGCTATGTTCTCTGAGACCAGTTGCGCGAGAAGTCGCACATACTACCTCTAAGTACTAAGGAACACACTGACAGACATTTTGGGAGTGTCCAGGAAACCGCTTTCGCCATAAAAATATTAATGTGACTTTAGCGTGATTATAGGGACACATTTTCCGATTGGTTTTGCGACCAAATGCATTACCCTTCTAAGGAAGTGCAATTTCAAACCTATCTCTAGTGCACTCATACTGTTTCCAAACCATGATAACCTTGCAGCTTGTTTTCATGAGTCATACTTAACAGTCAGTATTTAGTTCTTGCTGTTGAGCTACTCACTGCTCTCACTAAAACATTAAGTAATTGTACACTTTTATGTGAGATCAGTGTTTTCTGTAATGCTAGACTCCAGAAAAGTACTGGCAGCATACAGAATGGAAGCCCAGATGCTTTTACAATCAACTCCCCTTCAGGCTTGTGAACACATTTAAATGGGATCTTTTTTTTATTGCTCTTTATTGCATGTTTTATATACACAGAATAAATATATCTGTCCACACATACAGGAATGCATAGACGTGACAATCTTTGGCTGAACAATCATGGCAGAGGTAGAGTCAGATTGAGCACCAGTCATGCATTCTGGTACTTTTAGACCTATCGGCTGCCTTTGACACCATCTCCCATCATATCTTAGTCAGACGGCTGTGGGAGTACGGTGTCAAAGGGCAGGTTTTAAGGAGCTTCATCAGCTATTTGTACAATCGTACTACCACACTACAAACTGATGAAACTTTGGCCAGCACACGGCCAGTTACTAGGGGTGTGCCACAAGGCTCAATCCTCAGTCCTTCGCGTTTTAATGTTTATATGGCCCCTCTGGCCAATCTCATTAGGGCACATGGATTTGACGTGTCATCATATGCGGATGACACGCAAATACTTGTTACCCTTGGCCATGATATCAATGATACAAAAAAACGTTTTAAAAAGTGATTGATCGAGGTTAAAAACTGGATGAGTCTGAACAACCTACAACTAAATGGTGCAAAATCTGAAATAATGACTTTTGGTCAAGCAAGTGCACATTGGACTCAGGACTGGTGGCCCCCGGAAATGGGGGAATGTCCGGTCCCAAAAGAATCCTTCCGCAATCTCGGAATCCACATGGATAATAAACTATCCATGAAGGACCATGTGAACCACACTGTTGGGACCTGTTTTGGAATCATGCGAAGCCTCCGCAGAGCCTTCAAATGGATACCAAAAGAAGCTCGCAAAGTTCTAGTGCAGGGCCTCATAATAAATAGGTTAGACTACTGCAACTCCATCCTGCTTGCCATAAATGAGTGCCATATAAAGAGGCTACAAGTTGTTCAAAACACTGCTGCTCGTCTGATTTTGGGACTCCCAAAACGATCTCCTTCCTCTCCAAGCCTAAAGAATCTACACTGGCTCCCCATAATAGAAAGAGTCATTTTTAAAATCATGTGTCTAGTTCATAAACATATGCATGGCACTGGACCCAAATACTGGAACCAAAAATTGACCTGGTACCAGCCCGGACGAGAACTGAGATCCAGCTCCAAGTTCCTACTTACGCCATCTAGAGTACAAACAGTCAGAAATGGGGGACGTGCTATTTCCCATATGGCACCCCTCCTATGGAACAAACTTCCTCTGAACATCCGTGCAACGATCGAGCACATGAGGTAATTGCTGAAAACATGGCTTTTCAGCTAGGTCTTGCCTTTCATAGGATCTCTCCTCTTTTCTCTGGGACTGTCCGCATGCGCCATTAGACTCCCTCACGGGATGTGATATGTTCTGCGCAATACAAATTTCCAGACTAGACTAGACTAGACTAGCACAGGTCAATAGCACATTATAAGCTTCGACTTGTGAAGACAAATCAGCAGGGCATTGAGCACCAGGGTGAACCGCCAATAAAGAGTATGATGGGTGGGATCTGTGAATCCAGTTGCAAGTGGGGTAAGAGTGCAGCAGTCTGACTGGAGTAATGGGTTGAACTCAGACTTCACTGGTCGTAAATTTGAGTCTGGTACCCGCACCAGTAGTGTTATGACCCACCCTGTAATTTTTGTGCCCTTCCCGGCCTTGTATTGTAGCTGTCTGAACGCATTGTCCTCCGCCCCCGCCCAGCAACAGAGTTCAAGTTTCCAGGCAGGCAGAGGAAGGCGGTGGTCGCTCTCCAGTTCATCGTTATTGCTCGTTTCCCTAGCGAGAGTGACAGATTGATGAGTTTGTCCCAGTTTTGCCCATCTTGGGGATGGCCATTAGGCACAACAAGCATGTCTCTGATGTATTATTGAGGAGTCTTCCGGTTATTTGTGTAAGTTAATCATAGATCCTGTTTCAGAAGGGTTTCAATGCAGGGGTTTTCCACGTCTTGGGATAAAAGTCTACTTGTTAGAGAAACACCTTTGTCATTTATGAGAAAGCAGTGCCCAACACCCTATGTATTCAAGTCCGGGTCAGGTACGTATGATAGACATAATTAAATTGAAGCAGCTTCAAATGCACATTTCTAGAGACCTTAGGGACATGTCCCAGGACGTTAGACCAGTCCGAATCAGACAGGTCAATCTGCAAGTCCTGGCTCCAGCAGGGCTGGAGGGTAAGTAATGCCCAATCCCGATCCCATCCCCTTTCCCAACGCCCTACACACGTTTGTGATCCTGTGTCTTTTGGGACCCATGTCAACATAGTATGCAAAGCAGGGTCGGTGTCTGTTCACTCAAGAAAGGGGATTGGGTTTAAGCCTGGCACGTCATGCCATTCTAAATATGTGTAGGTGAAGTAAGAGGAGCTATGACTTAGCGTTATTATTATTATACCTTGTTGATCGATGTCATCTTATCAGATGCCAACATTGCTGGCCAGAAAGCTATCTTCAACTTATCCAGAATGCCTCAGTTTCAAGACCTACATAGCAGATTTAAACAAATCAGTTTAGTAAAAAAGATCATCATTGTATTGATAAAGCTAGCATGAGATAAACTGTCTTCGACGGAAGAGGGAGACTGACTAAGACCTGGCGATGGAGCAGGTCTTTGGACTAACTTCCCGAAAGGAAGATTTTGGAACATAGTCAAGAAGGTATGTTGTTTAGTTCCATACTCAAGATAGCCAAAGAAGTACTTGGAAATTGCGAATTGAGGGAATAACCTAACATTAGTGTAGCAGTGTTGAGGTATCATCTAAAACCATAAGAAATGCTACCATTTTTTAAAAGGGGGTGTATTTCACTGTTCTGAATAAAACGCTTGTGGCATTTTAATGCATTTGCTAAATCGCTAACAAAAAGTGTTATTTCTACATACCTGTTTGATAAAGAAAGTGTAGCTGGGCATCAACGTCTGGAAGCAACTGCCTAAAGAAGCAATGGTAATGCGGTGGGGCAATCTATGACTTTTTCTCCCATGTAAGGTTAATGTGAGAAAAGAGGGATTCCCTTTTAGGACTGACATTGGTTCGAATGTTTCATGCCCATCCTCATTGTAACCAGTGCGTCAAATGACCTTTAGAAAAACATTGAGCCTATATTTTAAAGTAGGGAGAGACTGAGTTGTGCACACTATTGTGAGTTGGCACCAATTTAAAAGGTTATTTAAGTCTCTGATCTGCTAAACTCTAGAGCAAGGTGCAGCTTGGTCATTGGGATGTTGAGGGGGTGGGGGTGTGACCTTCAGATTTCCCAACAATCACGCTGCACTGGCACATAATGTTAAAATACATTTTACAACAAGCAGGATGCACAAGAGGAGTTTAAGGGGCAGTGGAAAGGGGGAGTAATGTGGATTGGTTGGGGGTACTAAGTGAGAGAAAACACATTGTTTTGTGAAATAACCCGAACATTTTAAGTATTCTTCAACAGAGTGTGAGCGAGTGTGTGTAAAAATTCCTGTTATAATCCGTTAAACACCTCAGCATAACCGACTGTAAGCACCTGTCTCCAACTATTTATCACAAAATACGTTTATTAGGGGTGTACCATCCTAACCCCCTCCCCTGTAACTACGACCCTGCTCTTGAGGAAATGAAGGAACTCATGTCATTGTCTCTCTAAGTGGTAGGGATTGTGACGATTTCTTTTGCTGGCATGTTTTTCAGGTAAACATTTTACAAAGTAAAGGTTATCAAAAGTTTAACAAATAAAATACAATTATTTCCTGGACCAAATGGGGCAATGTTAATGATCTGACAATTCTGATTTAGGAGGCGGTGATTACAAATATGGTCTGGCTCTCCGAGACTCTGTTTAGACAGCTTGGTTGGTGTCTATGGCGATGAATCAAGCATGTGGATTGCGATGCCATCTGGCTCTGCATTGCTACGTGTTGCCCCTGTATCATGCAGAGTCTCACCAGTGGAGGTTCTTCGAAAAAGGGACACGTTTATCACGGTAGACAGTGAACTGAACGTTCGAGGTATGCTGAGAGGTGGTGCAGCTTTGTGCCTGGGTGTACCCTTGCAGTTACTCCGATGTTTATGTGCATTCTAATCCACAATACATCTAAAGTTAGGATTCACGGTAGGAAATATGTTTTTATTGCTGATCATTTCTTTTTTGGGAAACCATGATCCCATAAACAAGCCGGTTATGATCCAACGCTCTATTAATTCGCTGTTTAATATTGGAATGTGGCCTATCTAACCAGAAATAGTCTGACTATGAGCAGCCATTTTGCCTTTCAATGCAATGGGCCCGATTATCATCTCGGTGGTAAAGCCTCAGACCTTAGGTCAGAGGCCTTACTACCATGATCGTCGGTTTCATTTCCGACCGGCCAATTACAATACAGCTGGTCAGAATTAAAACCAGCTGGTCATTCTGACGTGCTTCCGATGGGCTCCAGGAACCCGTCTGCCAGTCGGAAACCGTCTCGTAATCCAAATGGAAGGCGTTTCCGCCTTCTGGATTGAAATGCACGGTTTCTGGCAGGGTTTCCTTGCCAGCCTTTCCGACATGGAAAACCCTGTTGGAAAGTGTGTTTGTGGGCCCCTAGCAGGGCCTCTTTCTGTTTTAGGCCTCTGGTTGGGGGCTGATAGGTGCCCCCTTTGTTGATCCCTGCACCTTGTGTTTCATTTTAAGTAGTTTATTGGGTTTGGAGAAGAGTAAGAGGCTGGGCGTAACTAACAGTCCCAAGTGAATAGCTCATTTGGACGTAGGTCATTATTACATGATCCCCCCCCCCCCCCAATCAATAGCCTGGCTCGAAAATAATTATGAGGCAGTCACTCTGTATTGTTTTAATATTGACGACTTGTGTGCATTAGCTTAAAAACCTTTCTGTTATAATTACTACTCTGTATATTCTGAGAGTAGCTACAATATGTAACTTATTCTACTCTGTGATCCACCGTTTAGATGATGTATTATACTTGTTAGTTTTCGCCATCATCCTCCTACACTACATTTTTCGGTGGATGGTATCACCTCCCTAGACACAAAAGCTTATTCAGAGTTTGTGGAGTGACACTTCAGTCATTGTGACGTTGTGCTTCACTGTCATTTACTGACCAATATTCGGTGCATTTCCAGGCAGTGCTGCTTTGGCATTTAGCAAATGTACCTTTTTTTTTTTACTTTAATGAAATGAAATACATTGATCGCATGACTGATGGCTTGTTTTTATGGATAAATATGGATAGTTTTGTAATTTAGTATGAGGTGTGAATATAAACCCTAATAAACTTGAAATCATTAAAAAATATATATATATTGTGCCCCGACTGCACAACCTTTAGGTAGTTTATACGCATTCTCAATTCAGGTAGAATCATATCTGCTACATGAATTGCCCTCAATTACATAACATAAAATGACAGAAATTGTGAGGGTGAGATTATGGCAGCGAGACACAAGTCAGGAATCTTTGAAAATAACTCTAGTGCATTGGAGTTAAACGTGGGGGCGGAAAACTGAAGTTTATTTGCAATCAACCAATCAAATTAAAGTATTGAACGGTTTCATTTTTATAGTTCATTACATTTTTATGTTAAATGTCTTTTCAGGTTTTTTTACCATATTATATTTAAAATTGCAGCCATTTAAACCACGTAGGGAATGTCACTCGTTCAGATTTCTTGATGTATTTGCAAATACTGCAACTGTGGTGAATAATGATAGTGTGACATGCCACTACCCAATACACAGAATTTAGCTGTCATATTGTATGACAGGCAGTATATCTAATAGGATATGGATTTATGACACATTCTTCATTCATCTTTCATTAAATTAAGATAGGGCACTGGCCCATGTTTGAGTAAAGGAAGGCTCTTCCTAGCAAGCTCCAGGAATACTGCACCTTACCACTAAAAGAATTCCATTTCTGAACCCCACCAAACGTTTTCGCCTAAGCAATGGCGTCAATGGTCAATATACAACTGTCGGACTTGCTCTGATAGGATAAAATGTTTCATTGCTCCTTCACTTGACTTCACAGGACAAACATGACACCATGACTGCAACTAATCTGACAAAAAAGCAACACTGCTGAGTAGGATACTCAACCAGTCCAGTAATAGTCCAACAGTGGGTTGCAGTGAGTCCAACCTGTCTCAGATGCTTTCAATATCCTGGGCTCCATCACTAAATATTAAAATATATTGTGCAATTGTGCTGAGATATGGCCACGTTATTCCATTGTATTCACTTAAAAGAAGCATATCACATAATTGTGGAAGGCTGTCCTTCAGCTTCAGTGAATTTTGTCAGTGATCAGTTCTCTGATTTACCCTTTTTACAGTCCTTGTTTAAGCCCCATGCCATCTCCAGAAACAGCTCAATATGTTCTCCATCTGTATTGCATTTTAGACTTAAAGTTATCTCCAATGTTTGGTAATCAGTAACGTAGCTCAAGACAATACTTGAAAGTCCATAAGGTTATAAACTTCAGGGTCTAAAACCCATTCTATCTTAAATCTCTCAAATCTGAGCTAATGGTGTAAAAAAATGGTCCTTCCTAGTAACAGTGAGACAGTAATAACTACCAAAAGCCATATAAGCCCTCCTTGCCAAAAAAACATGGGCGATCAGTTAGAATCCGGTATGTTGTTTGAACCCTGATCTAAGTGTCCCATGTTCATTTCACCTTCTAGACCTCACATAAAAAGAATGACAACTCTAACCTGATGATGATGATCTCCTACCAGAGATGTGCACTGCAATATCTACGGAAGCTATCAATGTTGGGGTACTGTATACCGGACTCCTAACAAAGCTCTGGTGTCGGTTCCAAACATTTCAAAGTGTAGCAGCACTACAAGTGTCAAAGCCTAAGTTTAATTTCATGGCCATAGAATCCATGTACCAATGCTGCACATTAATTGTCCATGAGACCTTAAACTTATCGATCAACCTACCTGTTTGTGGGAGCATGCACATATACACATCCAACTGTTTTGTTCTCAGAACGCTGGAACTTGAATGTTCGATAAATGTGATTATTGTTGTTCCTTCCACTCAGAATCCTAATTTACTAACTTTTGACTTATAATCAACCACCTGTTTTTTCCAAAGCAATCAACGCACCGCTATTCTCTGTTGTATTCTCGAAATAATCACATTGGCAAGTGATCGCCTTGAATTACCCTCCCTGCTTGGCAGTAGAAGATGAAAGCACTTAAATGCCATGATCACCTAGCTCAATATCTCACTATCAATAATTTATCCCTCAGTGGTTGATTGTGGTCTTTTTTAAAAGCTCGGAATCATGACAAGCAATATCTGTCCAGAGGTATGCTCTCTGGAAATGTAAAATTGCAGTACTATAGAAATAATGTGCTGATATATACCTGAAATGTTTGAACTGGGCCTTTCTTGAACCATTAATTGTTTTTTTTTTGCACTGGTAACCAAAGAAGTTCAGTTAAGACTGCTCAGAGTGTGTACACTGATTATCGAAAACACAATATTGATGGGACAAATTATCAACGGCAGAATATTGAACATAAAATATCGACCGGTAAGTAATTGTAGATTTTCCATGCCTAACTCCACATGTATGTTCCTTCTTGGTACATGTACATTTCAGGTACATATATGTGGAGTTAAGCATAGGAAATCTATATTTCCCTACATGCACTTACCTTTTGATATTTGTTCCTTGATATTCTGCTATCTCGACATTGTTGGTGTCGATATACAGTAGTACCATCGCTGCTGAGTCATGGTCTCTTTCACTGTCCCTCCTGACTAAGCAGGTGGAGAAAGGTGGCATTGTACTCTTATTGCAGTCTCCTAAGTACATATTTGGGTACTTAGATATATAAATTGTGGTGCAGAGCAAGAAAATCGACAGAGAAATATCGAGAGACATAAATATCGCTGCAAAAATATCATGGGGAAGAAATATCGACAACAAAAATATAGTTGACACGAATATCGACTGACAGGTAAGTAATATCGATGTAAAAAATATCAACGTCTTAAATATCGTTTACAAAAATATAGTTGATCAAAAATTTCGAATTATTGATAATGTTATGTGTTTTAGTGTTTTTAATGAGAATTGTTTGTCATTTTATTTTATGTTTTAAAATTTTACTAGTTATTAATTTATTTTAAGTTTCATTTTGTGTTTTTAGTTCCATAGCGGGTTGTGGAGTTATAGGGGAATAGGGTGGGAAGTAATTTAATTTTCTATACTTACATAATTATTTATAGTAGTTAATATTTTTTTATTGAATTTTGCGTTTTTAGTTCTGTAGCAGGCTGTGGGTTTATAGGGGAATAGTGTGGGAAGTAATCTATTGGATAATTAATGCGTTAATAGATTATTAATAATTGTTTGATAATTAGTTGTTAATTAATTTCAATTAATCAATTCATAACTAATTATGTTAATTGTTCAATTAATTTGAGGTGTGTGTTGTGGTGTTTATATGTGTATATGGTGTGAAGGGTGGTAAGTAATAATTTTTTATTGATTAATTATTAAATATTTGTAAATTAATTTCCATTAATTAATTATTAATTATTAATTGCAATTGTGTAATTCATTTTAGGTGTGTGTTGTGGATATTATAGTGTTAATTAATGTGTAATTAATGATTGTTTATTATCTTTGTTAATAATAATATATCTAAATTTATATATTAATTATGTTAATATGTGAAATTAAATTAAATTTAATGAAAATGTTGATGTTTTTGTTTTTTATTGTTGTTGGATCCAGCACTTTCCCTACTGTTGCACTCACTAGATTGACAATAGTATTTTTTATCCCTCCGCTATCTAGCACTTTTCCTAGTGTTGCACTCACTGGAGTGAGAATAGTAATTTTTACCCCTCCGCTATCCAGCGCTTTCCCTAGTGTTGCACTCACTGGAGTGGGAATAGTAATTTGTATCCCTTTGCTATCCAGCGCTATTCCTACTGTTGCATTCACTGGAGTGGGAATAGTAATTTTTACCCCTCCGCTATCCAGCGCTTACCCTACTGTTGCACTCACTGGAGTGGGAATAGCAATTTTTACCCCTACACTATCAGGCGCTTTCCCTATTGTTGCACTCATAGGAGTGGGAATAGTAATTTTTACCCCTACGCTATCCAGCGCTTTCCCTACTGTTGCACTCACTGGAGTGGGAAAAGTAATTTTGACCCCTCTGCTATCTAATGCTTTTCCTACTGTTGCACTTACTGGAGTGGGAATAGTAATGTTTACCCCTCCGCTATACAGCGCTCTCCCTAGTGTTGCACTCACTGGAGTGGGAATAGTAATTTTTATCCCTTTGCTATCCAGAGCTTTTCCTACCGTTGCACTCATTGGAGTGGGAATAGTAATTTTGACCCCTCCTCTATCCAGTGCTTTCCTACTGTTGCACTCATTGGAGTGGGAATAGTAATTTTTACCCCTCCGCTACGCAGCGCTTTCCCTACTGTTGCACTCACTGGAGTGGGAATAGTAATTTTTACCCCTCCGCTATCCATGGTTTTCCCTACTGTTGCTCTCAATGGAGTGGGAATAGTAATGTTTACCCCCCGCTATCCAGCGATTTCCCTACTGTTGCACTAACTGGAGTGGGAATAGTAATTTTTACCCCTCCGCTATCCAACGCTTTTCCTACTGTTGTACTCACTGGAGTGGGAATAGTAATTGTTACCCATCCACTATCCAGGGCTTTCCCTACTGTTGCACTCACTGGAGTGGGATTACTAATTTTTACCCCTACGCTATATAATGCTTTCCGTACTGTTGCACTCACTGGAGTGGAAATAGTAATTTTTAATCTTCCGCTATCCAGGGCTTTCCCTACTCTTGCACTAACTGGAGTGTGAATAGTAATTTTTACCCCTCCACTATCCAGCGCTTTCGATACTGTTGCATTCACTGGAGTGGGAATAGTAGTTTTACCCTCCTCTATCTAACACTTTTCCTACTGTTGCACTTACTGGAGTGGGAATAATAATTTTTACCCCCTCGCTATCAAGTGTTTTCACTACTATTGTGTTTATTTTGTTATTAAATGTATGTGTTACTCTTTGTTTAATAGTTTAATGTGTTAAATATAGCATATTTTATTTAATTTTAAATTATTTATATATGTGTATATTTTATTTTTATATAATTTAAAATGTTTATAAATTAAATAAAGATAATAGTCAATAAAATGTATTTAAGTAAATATATGTATGTACACATTTTTTGGTGTTTATATTTATTAAATTAAGTTTATTTGTTATAATTAGTTACATATATATTACATTTAATTTATTTAGTTAAGAACATTAATATTTTTTAATTAATTTTATTTAAGTTATGGATTTTTTAAGTCGATATTTTTTACTTCTATATTTTTTACATCGATATTTTTGTATCGATAATATTGTACTTGTTTAAGTATAGGGAGTCGATATTTTTGTTCACAATATTTTTACATCAATATTTTTTTCATCTATATTTTTAATATCGATATTTTAACATGGAACCATAAATTGTTTGTAAATTCCTATTTTAAAAGAGATCTGATGGCTGTATACCATAGAGGATATCTTAAGCTCATTGCTAAAGGGGAAACCAGGCCCGGACTGGCCGTTGAGGGCACCGGGCAATTCCCCGGTGGGCCGCATGGTTGGGGGCCGGTTTTGGGCCCCTGGGGCCGTTTTTGTTACAGGGCTGTTATGCTGCAAAAACGGCCCCGTAGCAAAAACGTCCGAAAACCGGCCCTGTCACAGAGCGCGGTCGCACCTCTCCCCCCTCCCCTCTCCTCCCGGAGGTGGGAGGGGGGCCGGCCGAGCACTTTGCCAGGGCCGGTTCTGGTTCCCAGTCCGGCCCTGGGGGAAACAGAGAAAACATTTTGATGATTGGAATAAACTTGCCTGAAGCACTCCTAAATTAAATTGGTATCCGAGTCTCCTATATTGTTTCAATGAGGTACATTGGTCTTGCAACAGTAGCAGAAAGGCAGCTGAGAAACCTCCCACTACTGCAAATTCCATTTGTCATTTATCAATAGCTTTTGTTTGGTTAATGTGTCACTCAGATGCTTGATTTGTGTTTCACAATAGTAATGGATGGGGCCAAGTTCTGAATGAGAAAGATTGCCAGCTAGCATCCATGCGAGGCTTTTCTGAATACCACATGGAAAGAGCAGATGCTAATCAGCTGCAATTGTACAAATCCTTCATGCCATACGTCCTCTCCAAAGGCAGATGTGACCACTCATATCAATCTGTGACTCCTGTTGTCAGCACCTGGCCAAAATCTCATTGTAGTCTCGTGGATTTCTTTATTATTTGAATTTTCATCTAAAATGGACCCAAATCATCAATGTCTTCATGACAGTATGTCAACTCGTCCACAAGACGTTCTGAACCTTGCTTCATCCAATGCTTATGAGTAGCACTAGTCCCTCAAGGTCAACGACACTGCAAAATTAATTTGGTTGATAAAGCTTGAATATCACACAAACTGAAAGGCTGAAATGGTTTTAACCGAACCTATTATATGTTGAAATTCAGTAGAAAATACCCTTCCAAAAGCTTACAATTCCAAAATGTCCTTGTGGGAGGATTCCCCCACACCCCATTCATGGTGGCAATGGTCTACGTGGTCAGAGCCAAGGATGGCAGTCCAAACTCAAAGGAAGTAAAACAGACTTCCTCAAAGATTACAGACACTCAAAGGAAGTCACCTTATATCACTTAATCACAAATCCAGCCACCCACTTACATGACAAACGCCATGCTTGTTCACTCACTCGCTCACTCGAGCACCCTTGCAAGTTGCTTAAAAAATGCAATATAGGGCAAAATCACTTACGGCTAGGAGTGAATCCATCACCCTCATTGCTTACACAAATTAATTAGATGAAACATTCTGCCATGTATTTTTACCGTGGTCTAATATTCAAATTCTAACTAATTGTTGATAATAATAGGTCAAGGAAGACATTTTACTTACTAACTGGTTCTTCATTAGATTGCAGTGGAATTTAAGCCTTAGAAAAGGCAATTGTTTTCATATTAGCTCGACACTTTTCTAGTGTTTGAGATGTCTTACGTTATACACTTCTCTGTATCATTCCACCTTCCCATATCAAAACACAACAGCACATAAAGAGTGAGTCCCTTGTTGAGAGCTGTCATTGAGTGCAGCAAATTGTAGGTATGCCTGCGCTTGGTGAGTTACCTAATGGAAAAATCCAGCCAGGGTTTCAAAATGATGAACAAATATGTACATATTCTCCACTGTAATACTCACATGGAAATTGATCTAATTAATATTCATTATGAATATCCGGAAAACCTGTCTAGATTTTACTACTTAGTGGTTCGGCGAGCATGGCCCTAATGGTCGAAGTTGTCATTCTTGCTAGCAAGACATGTGCATGCCCTCATGGCCTTTCTCTTGTTCTTTTCACATTAATGTCATGTTACCCCCAATTTATTAGGGTATTTATTTAGGTCAAACCCACTATATCTCCTAAGCCCACAAAAGGTAAAAACAGCCTCCTTTCAGAAAAGGAGAACTGGCAGGTGTTATTCACTGCGTCCCACTAAAATAAGCTCGCGTGGAGGGGGAGTGTTTAGAGTCAGACAAACCTTAAAGAAAATTTCTCGCTCACAGTAGCGTGTAGAGCACCCCACCCTAAACCCTTGAATTCAGTACGAACTCACAATTTTTGCTATTTTACGGTATGATTATGGACTATACACTATTTTTCTGGAAATGACATGCATTAGAATGATTGTAAATATTACAAAAAGCTCAGCAATAGTTATGCATATTAAGGAAATGGTCAAATATGCCCCAATCATATTTCATCACGCATCATACATTTATCAATAGTTACACATATTAAAGCACAGGTCAAATAGACCTCAATTATATATCATCATCCAAAACTACACATTCTTAGTTTTACTTAAACTTGGTTGTAACCAGCCATTTCATGGCATGATGGCATGGTTCAGAAAGTTTGAGTTATTTGTTAATATGATACTGTACCAAGTAACGCAGTGCTTCCCTTGCATACCTTATGGTGCCTTCAGGTTCAAAATCAGAACTCCATTGTCCAGCACCTCCTCCAGCAAACAGTTCATGCATCTAAACCCGTCTTTATACTAATGCCTTATATACCATTTCTAGGCATGGCTCTCAATGGAGTGAGGAGGGGTCAGTTAATGTTCGGCTACTGTATCATTATGCAGGATATTCAAACAAGACATTTTGTTCAAAAGGGTTTGTGTAAGCCATTGCTCCTTTCCTTCCTTCTTGGTAAACCATGGAAAACACAAGGTCACTTTCTTATAGGTATCTCTTCAGCTGCTGGGCTCACAAACAATCCTTGCACCAGAGCATGGAATTTTTTCCAAGGAGTCTTGTTGTTTCGTTTCGTTTCATAAACTTTATTCGATTGTTATAAAAACATCATAAAAGTATACAGATTAAAACATTGCACGTGTAAAAGTTACAACAACAGGGGAAGTACATTTCTTAGAGTTTACTTAATAGGTATAGCATAAACTGGCGGTAATAGTTGACATACAAATTTTACTGGAAAACCATACTTTTTCTTACTGTAATAGATTTTAAAATAAAGGTTGCGGTAAAGAAACATAGATCCGGGCTAACAAGTGAGAATAATAATTTCATAGCATTTCCTGTGGTATACGCAGAATATTTCATTAACAATGGTTTAAGATAAAAGATACGAAGAGCTTTATACAATGGACAAATTAGCAAAAAGTGCAAGGTACTTTGTTTAGTTAAACCGTCACACGGACAGGGAATAGCAGAATGGTACTTCATCGTGGAAAATGCCACCAAATTATGTACAATGCCGAGTCTAAATCTTGAGAGGACAAATTGATGGGACCGTCTACTAATGGCATTGAGGTACATGGGTATACCTAGAAAATCATCTTTAAGAGAATAATAAAAAACATGGGTTGAATATTCACTTGTTTCTGCCTTTCGCATATTGGTTTTAACCCTCAGAAATTCACCTTTAACCTCCTGTTTGGACAAAGTGATTATACATGTAGGATCTTTGATTACATCCATATCAAACAGTTCATTGAAGGTTGAAATCACATACTTTAACCAGGGGATTTTATTAACTTTTTCCAAGTATAAACAGTCTTTGATAATTTCTTTAGTAAAGCTGGTTTCAACCTTGGCCCAAATAGATTTACAAACCAATAGTGGTCTCAATCCAATTAGGTCAGCTAGGTAGTCCAACCCTAGTCTTGTCAGTATTAGTTAGAAAAACATGGTAATCAAGCACACATTTATTAACTGAAAAAAATAAAAAACACAAGGGTGCCTCTTATTTGCTTTTAGGCTTTTCACTTACATCTTGCACATCCAGCATTTGAATGCCAAAAGGCAATGTTAAGTCAGCACACTTTGTATTCAACCAGGCCTTTACTATAGCAACACTAAAAACAGATACGCCTGCTTTTCCCATAATTCTCCCACCCATTCCAATATGCTCTCCTCTTTATCACGTCATCACCCTCGCTTTGCTTCTGGGGAACTTCAGAGCAAGCTGACTTTACTGCACAGGGTCAACTGATTTGCATATGGCTGGGTTCAAGCTGGAATAGTATGGTGAGCAAAAAAACGATGGATTTTGGGCCCCTATCTCTGTACTGGGTTGAATGTATGATATTGTTCTGCATTCTGTCCACCAACTGTTGTTTTTGCATTTGTCACCCGAGTGGGACGGGTATGTTCAGACGTGAGTCTGTGCTATCCATGCCACTGGAATCAAGCTATCCTGGCTGATGAGGGCTGAAAGCCCAAAACCGGTCCTAGGATGCTTGTTTCCCGTCCAGGGAGGACCTAGCTTGGCAGTTCGGGCTGGACTGTTCCCATGTGGCACAGGGTCAAGACTGATTTGCATATGACTGAGTTCAAACTGGAATGGCTTGGTGAGCAAAAAATCGATGGATTTAGGCCCAGATCTCTGTACTGGGGTGAATGTATGACATTGTTCTGCATTCTGTCCATCAACTGTTGTTTTTGCATTTGTCACCCCGAGTGGGACGGCTATGCTCAGACTTGAGTCCCGGGCTGGACTGTTTCCATTGGGCACAGGATCACGACTGATTTGCATGTGGCTGGGTTCAAACTGAAATGGCATGGTGAGCAAAAAAACGATAGATTTAGGCCCAGATCTCTGTACTGGGGTGAATGTATGACATTGTTCTGCATTCTGTCCATCAACTGTTGTTTTTGCATTTGTCACCCCGAGTAGGAAGGGTATGCTCAGACGTGAGTCCCGTGCTCTCCATGCCACTGGAATCAAGCTATCCTGGCTGATGAGGGCTGAAACTCCGAAACCAGTCCTAGGATGCTTGTTTCCAGTCCAGGGAGGACCTGGCTTGGCAGTTTGGGCTGGACTGTTCACATGGGGGCACAGGGTCAAGACTGATTTGCATATGGCTGGGTTCCAACTGGAATGGCATGGTGAGCAAAAAAATTATGGATTTAGGCCCAGATCTCTGTACGGGGGTGAATGTGTGACATTGTTCTGCATTCTGTCCATCAACTGTTGTTTTTGCATTTGTCACCCCGAGTAGAACGGGTATGCTCAGCCGTGAGTCCCGTGCTCTCCATGCCACTGAAATCTAGCTATCCTGGCTGATGAGGGCTGAAAGCCAGAAACCGGTCCTTGGATGCTTGTTTCCAGTCCAGGGAGGACCTGGCTTGGCAGTTCCGGCTGCACTGTTCCCATGGGGCACAGGGTCAAGACTGGTTTGCATATGGCGGGGTTCAAACTGGAATGACATGGTGAGCAAAAAATGATGGATGTAGGCCCAGATCTCTGTACTGGGGTGAATGTGTGACATTGTTCTGCATTCTGTCCATCAACTGTTGTTTTTGTAAGAAGAACAAGTAGCACAAGATTAGGAGCCTAGTACTAAGGAAACAGACAAGTCTTGAGCTATTTTCTTTTTTTTATTTCAAGATACATTTTATTAGGGTTTTGCATGAGTAAAGTACAGGTACAGTAAAGATATAAGGAGGAAAGAAAAACAAGTTCTAAAGGGGATATCATAAAAGGCAGCTCAAATCAATACTATAGTTTTCGGGTATGAAAAACACAGCTACTGTAGTCAGTGTGTGTAGTTGTAAACAATATGTTGTAAAGCTGTGGGTTTTTAGTGATTTTTGTACAGAGTATTACTAGGAACTGACTGGTAGGTAGCCATCAGAAGTAGGTTACCCCTGCTGATCGTATGGTCTATGGTGGGATGGAGAGGAAAATATAGAGAGAAGATAGGCCAGGCAGTAGGATAGTGGGAATGAGGAGTGAGGGGATGAATGCTTAGGGGTGGTGGAGAGTCAGGGAGGAAGGGGGGTGTCGGTAGGGAGTGGGTGGGGGATGGGAGAAGGAAATGTAAGATATTATGGGTGTGTATTCCAAATAAAAGTGTCTAACTTGAACAAAATGTTATCTTTTTTCCTTGAGGTAGTCTTTAGAAATGTGTTCAAGGAGTTGTCTGCCCTCTGGTAAATTGTATCAATTCCCACCAGGTATGTGGGCATAGTTTGGAAAAATCTTGTTGTATGGCATTTTAGGATCCGAGCGAAATTTCCTGATTCATGCCCTTATATAGGTACAATTCACATTGCCCTAATATAGGCATAGAAATCATACCCTTATTTAGACATAGCCCATGCAGTCCAAATACAGGCATGTCTACTTCCACCCATACCAAAAACGTCTCAACGATTTCTTGGAAAATCGGCTTCAGCAGTCAGGGACCTCCCCTTGCTTGAATATTGATTTGTCCAAAAACTCATGTACTTTACAAATAACTACTATTCCCTTGGGGTTCTTTAATGACGTTATTATGCCCAACTTTACGTCAAACTAGGCACCTTCAAGGTATAAATATGCCTTCACTTGCCCTAGCAAGACACAGTGGTTCGGAGCAGCTCGACTATCTACTTGCATGACGCAGCTCGCTACAGCAAGTGCCGAAGGAAGCCGACCCTCCAGCTGACACACTGATCAAGAAGCTGTTCTTTCTCTCGCTGAGAATCCAGCTTCAGTGTTTCCAAGCTCCCCTTGCGGGGTGTTGGGAAATCGAGTCCCGAGACAGAGATACCAGAATTCCTTCATTCTAAAACTAAGGTATGGAGCTGATTAGAACCTAGGAGAAATCTTGGATAGATTCTTGGCTAAGAAAACCAAACCTATGCTACACAATACTTACTCTCTCCCGGGTACTACACTTAGGTTAGGTACATTGGGGTAGGCATATTTTAGCCTCTTAAGTGCTGCGTCGGGGCGTTGGCCGATGGCAGCACTACCTCCCCAGTGCTGCGCACGTCCATTGGACGTCCATTCAGCACCAGTTCCAATGGACAGCGCAGCACTGGGGAGGGATATTTGCGCCGCATCTAAGGTGTTAGAAGCACCAGTTGAGTACTTTTAGTCAATATTATTTATGTATGTATTTTTATATGGCTTAGAAACCATACAATGCTTTTACAGTATTATTTCATAATACTATTCTCGCTGTACGCAATATACTTTGCAACCTGCATTACGATTGTAACAGTTCATTTCTTTTGCTTGAGAAAGAAGACTGTTCAATAAATCCTTTTAATTGAAATGCCGGTCTCTCTCTATTTCTCTGCACCTCTGTTGAAACGAAGCATGCACAATTGACTGAGTGAAATATTTATCTATTGTTTCCGTGACTCTAGAGATACCTTTCTTATTTTTGGGAAACAAAGTTGTCATGTTTATGCAGTTGTCAGAAACGAATCCCTTCTTGTGAATTCGAGAAAGTTTCTTGTGACCTCTGAGCTAGCTGGCACTCACTATTAAGATTAATATATTCGATAGAGACCTAGTCGACCTCAGTCCTAGGTCTAAACTATAGGATATATCATTCCAATGCGCAGAGCCTATTGGGAATATAGGAACTACACTACAATCTTTTCATATAGAAAGAATTACTTTGAGACCAGTTGATACAAGAATATCCCAGAGAAGGCGTGCTCCTAACTTCTCACCAGAAGGCCTTATAACTAACTTGCTCTACTAAACAGCTCTAACCATTATTAACCAACACCTGTCCGCCAGAAGGCCTCCATCCTAATGCCCTCTGTTGGTGCCATTAACACCTTGCCTGCTTTGACTTTTCCCCTCCTGAGCTGACGATCTGTAAATCCCATTGTTCATGACGAGCTCAGCTCGTCATGAGCACACGAGCAGTGTACTGCATGACGAGCTGAGCCCGTCATGAGCATGGAAGGGGTTAATCACTAACCCCTTTTTATTGTTTAAATGTGTTTTTATTGTTTTTTCAAAGAAGAGAGTTAATAAGTTTCCATTACAATGCAAGTGTTACCATCACTTTGCGTTTTGCATCTCAATACAAATATGGTTTGGAGGCCAAGATACCAAATAAAGATAACTCTAAATTAAACGTCAATGCATAACAATTAAGTCCGATGTTTACAGTATATAGTTATTATTCTGGTAAACGTAGGATTAGGCTGCTTGCAACACAACATGATATAACAAATAAATCAAATATCACATAGACTCCAATATTTAAATTTACATCTTGGAACCATAGCAACACAATGCACTACTAATGTCTGCTAGCTGCAAAAAGAAAGCCCGCTCACCCTTACACAACGCAGCTTCTAGACAGAGACTAGTTATTCTATTCCCCCAACACTCAGGGTGTATGTCACACCGTACTGATCTTGATGTCTGCTGACTTATCTGATGTGACCAGTGGGCAGTTGTGGGTTTGCACCCAATGCACTAAATATGTTTCAAGGGACAGGTATTGGTGCTGGTCCCAAGTCCCAATAGTGTTCCCCGACTCTAGGTCCCATGTAGTGCAGGTGGACCACTCAGTCTGAGTCCTCTAGATTACGCAGAAATCCATTAAAATTGTGTCCTAGCTCTCCGCAAGTGATTGTTTACGAATACCCAGAGTGTCCTCCTGACGCAGTGCCCCACACTCTGCTTGCACCCAGCAGAGAAGCGAGTGGAACCAGGCATTCACCATGGGGGGGGGGTGGGAGACGGGGAGCCGGGGGCTTCCAGCGTCACGTAATCAAATGCTTGGCAGTGATGAGACCCAGACCTATGTACCGAAATGTTACTTTATGCTTCCGGGATCTGCTATATAACCCCAGTATGCATACCTCCCAGGACCAATTTAGTTTATGCTCCATGCACTGCGCCAGCATCATGGTGACAGCCCCCCAATAGGACGTTAATGTAGGACAAGACCAAATTGTGTGGAGCAAATCAGCTCCTGTATCCTGACATTGTGGACAGTCAGCGTCAGTACGTTTAAAATACTTATTTATCTTGGCCGGTGTCAGGTCTGTGTATTATGTAATATTGGATAAGGGGAAATTTTACATTGCGTGGGATTCAGGCGGGACCCTCAAGCAAGGCCAACCATTCACGGTCGGCGCATGGACGTTGTAAATCATCCTCCCAATGAGCCCGCAAAGAGCATAGCTGCGGCACTGTATGTGTTCTCAACGCGCAAGCAAGCCACTTAACAAGATGCTGGCATGTACCCAGTTCATGCAAGTATTGCACCACTGCTCTATGGTGCACCATATTGTGAACAGTGTGCTCATAATCGCTGCATGTAGTAAAAATTTCCCTCACTGCAAGCCCGGATCCCCTGCCAGTGTCTCAAAAGATAACAGCCGCCCCTAACTGCAAAGATCCCCAATCATCGAAATGCCTACTTCCTCTTATTGCACTAGTTCCGCTCCCGTTACCGCACTGTGTCTCCTAAGCGTGCCCACCACCGGTAGGGATGGTGCATATGGGACCACGTTGCGCATGACTTGCAGACTACGGGGGTAGCAGTAATAGGCTACTTCCAGTAACAGCTGGGTTGGCGGCCTGCCTCTCCTTTTAGGATGAAACCACTCGATCCCTTGTGATCGCGTAAGAGCAGGTGCCTGGGTCGCCAAATCTTCCAGTTGCTGTGCGCTCAACCACCTCGCCACCCACTGGAGTTGAGCAGCTAATCACTAACCCCTTTAATGCACATCTCATGGGCACTCAGTTCTCTAACCCCTTTACATGCCTCTCCTCCGCTGAGGCCCACCCTTACAATTATCCCTTAAGCTTTGCTCTACCCATTCTAGAGCTATCAAACGCAGCACTGTGCCACAACATAAAGTTATCCAACTCTCAGTGTTTGAATAATGGTTAGAACAGTGTGTTTAGACATCTTAATATTTTGACAACTTAACATGTTAATAATGTCTTAATACTGCATTAGTAGTCTGCTTAATAATTTTTGGGTTCCGGTTTGCTACTATGCACTACTGACAGTTTGTCTATGCACTAAGGTACTTTTTACAATGGCTTAACTGACCTTCTCGGGCATTTCCAGGTACATGTCTAGGTGGATTAAGTTATAGTTCTATGTTTGTGTCTTGAGTTGTTATCTAACACTGAGCTGATTTTTTAATCTTACAAATATTGCAAGCCTATTCCAAGGCATTGCTAAAATGACCATAAATAGGCCCTAATATTTGTTCATACTTTGGGTGTCTTTCAAAGTGAGAATATAAGGTTTTGCACCAACGCGATCACCTTAGGAGCACTTAATGGATAAGATGAGTAGCCAACAATGAGCATTCCGATGAAATGCCCCATGAGCAGTGCATTCCACATTTACAATTTTTCAAAGGACAATCAGTGCAGTATCTGACATGTTAAATAGCTATCAAGGAACCAAAATGTTGAAGATCTAAGCAAACAATTGCATATTAATTTGTTCCCCAATCTATACGATCTTCAGAGGGTACCACCCTTTCTTAACCCCTTCGATGCTCATGACGAGCTCAGCTCGTCATGCAGTACACTGCTCGTGTGCTCATGACGAGCTGAGCTCGTCATGAACAATGGGAATAAATCAGAAGTAGCACAGAGGGGGAATTGCTGCAGCACTGATGGTGCTATGCAGCCTTGGCCATTTGATTGCAAAATAACTTTAATGAGATACCGTTTTGGTCTGATCCCCTTGAGAGCGATGTGGTACTTTAGGCTGGGGCAAGGCTCTGATCGCTCATGCAGTCTGTGTGGCGCAAAGTCGGAGTCACTGAGTCGTGTCATCTGTATCTTCCCTGGCCGTCTTATACCTCAAAAATACTGGCTTAAACCGATGATTAGATGCCTAACCATCAGAATTTGTCAGGTAGCATTGATCTACCTCAAAGGTGAATCCAGCCAGTCGATCTCCTGCGTCCTTAAATTGACTAAATTTGTTTCCAAAGAACTGAACAGTTGTGAGTAGCTTCTCCCTTGATTTATAATTAGAATCTTTGTTACTTTGGACATGATTACCATTGTATTGTTCATTGTGTATGTAATTGCATGGTTTCTTTTTCCCTCTGTCATATTCAGTTGATATAACACATTTTTTTTTTTTTTTTTAAACTTTATTGTTAGGAAGGAATAGTGTTCAATCAATTGCATACATTCAATTTGTAATCTTGCATTTCTTACATCATATCTGTGCAATAGTTCGCGGGTTACAGATTCGTAATTAAGACATAGTTCCTGCCGTGTCACGGGTCTCGTCTAAGCAGTCAATATTTGACATCTGTTTACAACGTGCATTTCTTCGATAACCCCTCCTCCCAAGTTCAGTGACGACTATGTCTCCTTCCCCTTAACTACTAAGAACAAACTCCCCAACTTATCCCCCCCAACCCTGCGTCATCATATCCCCCAAATTCCCCCCTCATCTCGTAGTCACCTGTGCCGCTGATCGTATCGCAAGAAATGGCCAGGCCAGTGCCACCCATGTACCCGTGTTATATGCCTGAGGCCTCCCCCTCGCAGTTGTTTATTCACTCCTCTTCCCCTTCGGAGTCAGATTCCTCTCCCTCTGGTAAGGGCTCACAAAGTTCCCCTCTGTACAAGTTCCATGCCGCCCAGACTTTGTTCCATTTCCGGGGCGCCGCTCGAAGCACATACACCGCTCTCTCTGTCACCATTAGGATGTCCATGTTTTTAGCCCATCTATTGGCGGTGGGTACTTCCGGCGCCCCCCATTTCTGTGCTATATCCCGCTTAGCTACGGTCAATGCCAGTGTCGCCCAAATCAGTTCATATCTACCCAGGTCGTTCGGGTCCCAGATGTTTAGAAGGCATTTACGCGGTTCGGGCAAAACAGAAAGTTTGAGGGCCTGGGAGATGGATCGGAGCACCTGTCTCCAGAATTCGCGTATCTGCGGGCAGTCCCAGAGTGTGTGGAACAATGTCCCTTCCTCTCCGCAGCCTCGCAAACAGTAGGGGTGTGGTGCTCTTTGTATTTTGTGCAGCAGTGTTCTGGTGTAATAGATGCGGTGTAAGATTTTTAGCTGTACCAGTCTGAGCCTACTCGAGATTCCCACCTCTTTCGGGGAGGCCAGGGCCTCATTCCATTCAAATTCGTCTGTCTCGCCTAGTTCCCCTTCCCATTTCTCCTTAATTTTTAGCGTCGGGTCCTTGAGATTGTTGACTAGCTTCTTGTAAGTAAGGGAGGTGGCGCTCTGGAGCATGAAATCTGTCAGTAATCTATCTTCCAGGGGAGAGGAGTCTGGTAGTGTGGTGCCGGCAGGGATGGCCTGTAGTAATGCATGCCTAATCTGGACATACCTAAACGTTTCTGTGGGTCCGAGGTTGTATTGCTGTTGCAACTGTGGAAATGGTAATATTGTGTCGCCTTCCCAGAGGTCTCCTATCGTCGAAATACCTATTGAGTCCCACCGGTCAAACCCCTTACAGCCTCTCAGGTTCCCCAGTGCTTTCGTGTCCCACAAGGGTGTCATTTTAGTGAGTCGGCCTGCCCACCCCAGACGGGCCTGTGCCACGTGCCATAGTGCCGCCGCGTGTTTGGTCGGACCGATCAGGGCCTTCAGTTGCGACTTGTTGTAAAGTACGGACAGCATACAGTCCGTCCCCAGTTGCGACCAGTCTGCCCGATAGGCCGGGTCGTTCTTCGGGGCGTGGATCCAGTAATTTATAATCTTGAGTTGGGCCGCCCAGTAATAGAGCTGTATGTTGGGGAGCGCTATGCCACCCTCGTACCAGCTCTTTACCAGTTTGTCATAAGCTATGCGCGCCGGGCCTGTGTCCCAGAGCAGGACCGTGACCAGTGCCACTATCTGTTGAAAATAACGCTGTGGTACCAGGTGCGGAGTATTTTCCAGTACGTAAAGGAGTCTTGGGCGGGCCATCATCTTGTACAATGCCGCCCTGCCCAGTAGGGTCAGGGGGAGGGCCGCCCAGTGCTTAACATCCGCTCGTAGGCGGTCTATAGGAGGTTTTAGGTTGTTCACGAAAAAGTCTGTTTCCCCGCTCGCGATGATGATACCCAGGTACTTGAAAGAGGCCGACGTTTTAAGCATAGGACAGTTCCTCTGTAGTCTCGGCTCTGGGCCTTTTAATGTGTATATGGTGGATTTTGACCAATTGAGAGTGTAACCCGATGTGCGCCCATGTGCGTCGCAAAGGTCCTGTAGGGCTGGGATGCCGGCCTCAGGTGTGGTCATGTATATGAGCATATCATCTGCGTATAGCGAGACTTTGTCCTCCCATCCCTCCTTCCATTTGATGCCCGCGAATAGTGGCGTTGATCTGATTTGGATGGCCAAGGGTTCAAGTACCAGCGCAAAGAGCAGGGGGGACAGGGGGCAGCCCTGTCTGGTCCCCCTGCCCAGTGGGAATCTAGGCGACGTGTGGCCGTTGGCCACCACTTGTGCCACGGGTTTTGTGTATAGCAGCCGTATCCACCTAATGTATTTTGGGCCAAAACCCATGCGTTCCAGCACCACAAAAAGGTATTCCCATTCTACTAAGTCGAACGCCATTTTGGCGTCGAGGGAGAGGATTTCCGCTTGTTCCGTGAGGAGGTGCGCACGGGCTAGCACTCCGTGGACTCTTCGGAGATTCAGCGCCGTACTCCGGTGGGGCATGAAGCCCGACTGGTCAGGGTGGATTAGGGTACTAAGATGGGGCATTAACCGGGTTGCCAGAAGTTTAGCTAGTATTTTGGCCTCGATGTTCAGTAATGATATCGGGCGGTATGAGGTGCATTCCGTCTGTGGTTTTCCGGGCTTGGGTATTGCTACAATCGTCGTTGTGCGTTGGTCCAGCGGTAGCTCTAGTTTGTCTCTGCTTTCTAAATACATAGCTAGTAATGGGGCACTGAGGTCTACGGCCATGGACTTGTACCATTCTACCGGTATTCCATTAGGGCCCAGTGCTTTACCTGACTGTAGCGCCTGGATCGCCAGCTGGATTTCTTCCCCCGTTGGGTCTAGTTCTAGGGCGTCACTATCCTCCTGTGTAATGCTGGGGATGGTAGTGTCCGCAAGTGTTGCTATCGCCATTTGTTGTGTGACCCTCCGTCCCGGTGTATAGATGCCCTGATAATGACGAGCCAGTTCGCCCACTATTGCTTCCGGGTGTACCAGTGTCCGCCCATCCTCCGTATTGAGTCTATGGATACCTCTTACTCCATTCCCTCTCTTGTCCAGCCACGCTAGCATACGCCCCGCTTTGTCGCCCACATCATAGATTCTATGTCTAGTGTTCGCGATGTATCCCTTCTCCGTCGTTTTGAGGTGGGCTAGGTATTGTTGCTGCCGGAGCATGAGTGTGTGTGTCGTGGTCGGGGAGGGGTCTGTCATATGAGCGTTATTGGCCGTATCTAGTGCAAGTTCTAGGTCTGCAAGTTCCTTCCGTGAGTCCCGTTTGTGTCCCGTAATCGCCGCAATGGCCGCCCCCCTAAGGACAGTTTTGTATGCCTCCCATAGGGTGGAGGGTGACTCCACTGTGCCTGTGTTTTCAGTAAAATACAGTGACATTGTTAGTTTGAGTTTCTTTCGGATCTTGGGGATTTTTAGGAAGTTGGGGTAAATCGGGTACGGTCGTGCATTTCGTTTCCCTCCGGTGGTCAGTGATAGGACGATCGGAGAGTGATCTGAAACCCCCCTGGGTAGTGTGTCAAATTTTTCTACCATATCCAGTCCCAAACCCAATGTCATGAAGTAGTCTATGCGAGACAAGCTGTTATGTACCGCTGAGTAGTAAGTGTAGTAAGTGGCGTCCGTGTATATTTGCCGCCCGAGGTCTACAAGGCCCAGGGCTTCCACAAAATCCGACAGAGGTGCAATACCTCGCGGTCGGGTTCTGGAGGGAAAAGTGTCCTTGAGTGGATCCATGACTGCGTTAAAGTCTCCCCCAACAATCATGTCGCCATCAGGGAGATCAAGAAGGAACTTGCCTAGTGCTGGTAAGGCCACCGAGTGTAGGGCTGGGGGAATGTACACTGAAATCACATTTAGGGCCCTGCCCTCCCATTGCCCGTGGATTTCTGCAAAGCGACCCTGGTCGTCTGCCACACGGGTGGATACCATAAGGGGGGAGGATCTTCTCACCAGTATGCCCGTTCCCCTGGAGCCAGTAGTGAAGTCGGCGTGGATCGCCATTGTGTACCCACGTCTGTCTAAGGCTTTGCAGGTGGATCCCGTGAGATGGGTTTCCTGTAGGAGGACCACATCTGGGTTCTGCCTTTTTATGGCCTGGAGGACCAAGCCTCTCTTGATTTTGTCTCCCAGGCCCCGGACATTCCACGTCATTATGCGCAGTGGGGGAATCGCTCCGGTTGCGGAGGGGCCCTCCGCGGGCGTGCGATTAAGTGGCCTGGCCATTGGGTTGATGAGGGAGTCTGGCACACAATGTGTGCTGCGGCTTAGCCCAGGTGACGACTAGTGTCGTTTCGTGTAGGAGGCACGCTGATGCCAGGGTGATATTACTATGTAGGTGGTGAATGATGACTACAAACAAGAATAAACATTTCAGCAAAAAAACCTCAAACCCATCCCCCCTCCCTGCTACCCTGCTCCACGGACAAAAACCGCCCGCATCCCCAACTTTGCAGAGTGCTTCAGCCCTCCCCTAAACATCTTACTTGCTCGTAGGGTTGGTGAGTCCCCTCTGGGCACTGCCTGTGCCCACCCTACTCAGCTACGTCCGAGCCACGGTTCCGCGGCCCACACAGTCTCAAGAAACAATACAGGTAAGTGTTACACCGGAGCTGATTGTCCAGAGTCCAATGGATCCCTTTCGAGGTCGGAGTCAAGTTCTGTCTCGCCTCCCTGGTGTGGTCGGTGGGAGGACTGACTAGGCGACGTCCGTTCAGTCTGGTGTCGCGGCTGGTCTCGCTGTGAGCGGTGTCGCCGCCCTGCTGGCCGCCAGCCCTCCAGCCATTCTTGAGCCACCTCCGGCGTGTCAAAAAACCAGGTCTTCCCCTCGGCCACTATTCGAAGTTTCGCCGGGAACATCATGGAGTACGGCAATTCTCTGTCGCGCAGTGCTTTCTTAACCTCAGTAAAGGACTTACGTCGCCTGGCCACCTCTGCCGTGTAGTCCGGGAAGAACGCTAAGGTTGCATTCTGAATCCGTACTGGTGGTGAGTTCCTCGCCGCCTGTAATATTGCGTCTCTGTCTCTGAAGTTGAATAGCCGGGCTAGGACCGGTCTTGGAGTTGCCCCCGTCTTAGGTGGGCCCCCCGGGACCCTGTGCGCTCTCTCTACCGAGAAGAAGTGCGACAGGCCCTTGGGCTGGAGCTTGTTCTTGATGAGGTCCTCTACATAGAGGTCCATGGCCCCCTTCCCCTCTGTCTCCGGAAGTCCAAGGATACGCACGTTGTTACGGCGTGAACGCCCTTCCTGGTCGTCCAGCTTGTCGTGCAGGAGTTTGGTGACTTTTTGCATCCTTTCCATGGCCAATTGGAGCTCTGAGGTGTCTTCTACGAGTGATTTCGTGACCACTTCCACCTGCGACACCCTCTCCGCCATTTTGTGAAAGTCCGCTCGCAGCAGAGATACTTCTGAGGAGATGGCGCCCACTGTGGTTTTTACTTCTGTGAGCGTTTTCATGATGTCTTCCAGCGTTATTGTCGTCGTCTTTTCCGCTACCTGGGCATGGCCCATGGAGGATCGCCCTGTAGTTTGCTGCTGCCCTTGGTGTCCATAGGCGAATTTATCCAGTTTGGCTTGTGTGGATCCGCTCCTGAGGCCTTTTCCCGCCATGGTGCTGGGGCCCGTGGGTGCCAGAGATATGTCCCAAGTGACCGCGGCTTGTGGGCCGATGGAGGTCTCCGATAAGCGTTATCAGCCAGCCAGGAGCAGGTCTCACTGGACGGCAACGCGGGAGTCTAGGAGCCGCTGATGCGTACTGTGTCGTTGTCCCCGATATTTTCTCTCCGGGACGGAGCCGTCACTGTGATCCCCCCCCTGCTGTTCTGCACTGCACCTTAATCCGTGCACTGGACTTGCCACCGTGCGATGGGTTACTATTGTCGTGGCGACGCTGTTGATGGCGGGCCCGGGGGTTCCCTATGCGTTCCTCGTTGCTGCCCGGTGTTGCGTCGTCCCCCCGGGGCACCTTCCAACTGTCTTCTAATCCGGCTCGTTGTGCGGGCCCTCCGTCTCCCCGCTTGTATGCGGTGTCTGAGATTGCCCCCCGTAGCGTCGCGGCGCCAGGTATGTCTTTTTTCGGGGGGGGGGGGGGGGGGGGTTGCTGCAAGGCAATGTCCCCGTTCCGCGTGGCCCAGGCTGGGGTTGCACTGACCTCTGCACCGGTCTGGTTCTGCTTGGCGTTAGCGGCAGCCTGCTCGTCACCTGAGGGTTCCGCCAGTAGTTGTGGGCTTGGTCCGAAGGTAGCGCTATGCACCGGGGTGTGATCACTGTTTCCCGCCGGCTCCGTCGCACTTCCGCCGGGGCTCAGACTCTCCGCAAGGCCGGTGCTTCGCCTCCCGCTGCAGGCCCCAACTCGCCTCACGATGCTGCCCGGGCTCCGGTGCTCCGATTTCTTCGAGACTTGGACCGGTGACACCGCTTGGGTCCCGGACTCGAACGCCGCCGCTTCAGGCGCGCTTGATGGCGGATATATGTGACGGATTTATGAAAAGGCTGCAGTGCCCTCGGGAGCTCTCACGCTATGCGGCCGCCATGCTTGGCTGCTCGATATAACACATTTTAGTATCGAGTTTCTACAATATTTCTTCCTTTTTTTAATTAATTAATGATTTGATTTTTCACCGACTTCATTACTATACATTTTAATATTATTTTAATCCTGATGTACTCTACTTGTGACGTCTGCTGAACCATGCAATAGGTATGTTTTTCAATGATTTTGATAAATGTGTTCAATTAAAACTTTACTTAGTATCCGAAGAAGAGTGGAGACATGATCTCTGAGGGCTTTCTAGGATGATTGTCCTCTGCATGAATTAGTCAAACTGTGCTCTCCTGCCCTTGTTTATTTTCTCTCTAGCCCTGTGTTCTTTCACAAGCAACCTTCAAAACTGTCTAGCTTGAGGAGTTGCTTTACCACCTTTGCAAATTGATAAGGGTGAGGTTGTATTGTCCTGATCCTCCCCTTATCCAAAGAGTGCCTCGGATCTTTTCAGTTTTGTGAGTATAAAGAAATCCTAACTATAATCTATGTCCTAGGGTACTGTGACATTCGGTGGAGGAGGCCCGTCCTCCAAATTTTGGAAGCATTGTAATCAATTTTCTAAGCCAAGTGCTTCAGGATATATTAACGTTTTTAACTCCCGGCCAACAAGTAGCCAACTCGCCACAGGACAATCTGGTGCCTGTGATGCCACCCAACTGAGGGTGGTGCCACCATGGTTGCACTTTCTTTTTTTAGTGGTGGACTATTGGGCACACTCTTCGAACTGTTGTAGCCGGTGTAAGGTGTACAATCCTGAGCACTTTTCTTAAAGATAAAAGTGAATATAGAAACTAACAGAACTAATAATGTTGCCTTTGATATTACTTCCATGAATTATTTGCAATATCTAAGATCTGAAACTCTTCCAAAGGGACTGCCCACCCCAGCAACTCCCTCCATAGGATTACTATTAAAGTTTGTCTTGTTGTTCCACTGTGATGGTTGCCTATTTTTGATATCGATTCTGTGTTTAAGCATGTAGTAATGTGGTGTAACTGGTTTGTCTTGTGTTTAAGGAAAGGGTATATTGTAGTGTCTTGGTGTGGCTGTGAATCCTTATGCTGAGAAGGCATGCGTGGAATGTTTAGTGTGAAAGCTGATTAAATGGGGTGATGTATGGTTTCTTGGGGTATGTGTGCTGGGAGAAGCTGATTGAATGTGGTGATACATGGAATGTTGGAATATGTGTGCTGGGAAAAGTCAGGCTGTAATAGCAACTGGACGGAAGATGGAGCTCTAACATGAGCTAATGATGCTGTGGTTGTAACGTGTGAGCCTAACATGTGATAAAGAACTACTCCTACCTGAGCTGATATTCTTGTGCAAAGAACCTGCTCTCCAACTACAACAAGTTGATTGATTATAGGGCCCAGTGTTAAATTAATAACTAACACCCAGAGCTAGGAAGATAGCATAATTGAGGTTAGTTCTGCGACTCATAAGGTGGTAGGCACTTCTGGTTTTCGATGTTTATTTGTTGTTTGGGTATAGAATCTTGTTTACCTGTAAATAGAGTCTTTTTCTTTGGTAAAGTAAGGAACAACCAGGAACTGAAAGTTATTAACAGTTATTTCAAGTGCCACATTTTTCTTGAGTTGTCTCCTTGAGTAACCCTTCACTGCTTGACCCCACTGTCCTGTGGCACTCAGGTGCTACGAGACAGTACTTTGTTATTCAGTATCGGTCCAACAGTAAAGTTACCCCAGGACACCACTGGTATTTCCCTGTTTTCAGAGTCGGACTGGGACAGAAAATAGGCCGCGCACCGAAATAAAAGTGGCTACCATTAGCGGACCAGATAGCCAAAAAAGTTGCCCAAATGTGCAAATCAGGGCAATTTTGAACTTGAAAAGGCATTCTGTGTAGGTGTTTAGCAAGGTGTGGGGGATTGTTTGCATTTATGGTGGCTGCCGGGTATATTTGCTATAATAGCTGTGAAATCTACAGTGAAAACCGGACCACCAAACCATAAAACAGGCTCACAAACAGCTCAAAAAGCCCACACCCTCATCCAATTTGACCAGCTCTTCTGGCACCGTCAGATGTCCTCATGGGCCAGTCCATCCTGCCTCTTATCTCTGAATGTCATGGATCCCATGAAAAGAACTCGCTGGGCTAGTCTCAGAGCCGATCGAGTAGCCATGTTTTGTATCATATGCCCGCTGGCCAGTTTCTACTTGGAAAGATCCATGCACAGATTGGTGTAGTGGTGTAACAAGGAAGAGATGAGTGAAGAGCGAACTAAGGATCCCCGAGTCTCACAAAATAGAGGTAGAACTCGTGTGACGGTTCCCAAGTGATAGTGGCATGACTTAATAACAGGGTTAATTGAGGGCTTGGGCCCGGGCTCAGATGGCAATTAACCACCACATCTGGGATCATTACATCTGTTGCTAGTATATGAACAGACACATATTTTTAATATGTCAGGTTAACCACTGAATAAAGTTTTTTGTGTGGTATTCAACCTTGACATTTTTAATTCACCTTTTCACACTATTGTCACAAAAACCAGCTCCGCAGTATCCTGGCGTCGTTCCACACCAGGGAGGCATTCAGCTTCTCCTGGTGGGCCTATTGATGAAGCATGTCACCAACCAGGGTGGTGAGTGAGGGCTTCCTGTAAAATCCAATGTGATTTATTTTTTCTAACCCGTTCTCATGTGTCTGTGCTTACACACATAAAAAAACTGACACTCTTTTGTTGCTTGAAACATATTTACCTGGGGGATTGAGAGTGTCCTTTTTCCCTCTCTCTCTTGTTGTTGAAAGCTAGTATATGAAGCCAAATGGGCCACAGTTTATTGCATCATAAAGCTTTCTTTTTCCCTCGATCAATATCTTTGACATATTTTAGTTCAGATTCAGGAAATGTATTACTTTAGTCAAGATAAAGCTTGTCCTATAATATCAAATTGATGAAAGTGGCTTAATAGGATGTCATGATTATGGGGTCGAATTGAGTCAACAACTCAAGAAAACCAGAGAGCTAATACAGTTGCCATCTGTTGCTTGATGGAGACCATTCAGGACAGCAACCAGCAGTTTGTCAGTAAATCTGCCAGATCTTAATCCAGCCTAGCATGAATGAACTAAATCATATTTTCCAACAAGTAACTTCCTTTTCATTCAGTTTGCCTAGAAATTGCAAATCGAACAATATCTGGCTACGCCACATGTATTTCAGATGGCATTTTCTAATCAGTTCTTACTACAACCCATTTAGTTTTCTCAGGAAATGAGCCACGGGCAAGAGAGGCAGTTATAAGTTTCTAAATAACAGAACAATTAATTTTTTGGAAAGATCCCTAATTATTTCGTGTCATTACCAGATCTTGAACCTCTGATGGTTTGGATGAAGGAATTGACTTTCTTGTGCTACAAAGGTGCAAAAGTGACCATAACCAGGGGATCTGAATGGGACTGTGTATCTTCTGGTAGGATTTCTGGATTGTGGTGAGGATTTTCCGATGGTGCCAGATAGTATGGCATCATACATTGCAAACTTCAGTGTGCCAGCGGTTAAACTAGTGTTGAATAGTTTCACCATTGTCATTAACAGTGGCGTAGCAAGGGTGCTATGTGCCTCAATGCAAGTTTCACCCTTGTCATGAACAGTGGCGTAGCAAGGGTGCTATGGGCCTCAATGCAAGTTTCACCCTTGTCATGAACAGTGGCGTAGCAAGGGTGCTATGGGCCTCAATGCAAGCAAGAGAAAGGTGGTGCTAGGTTCCATTTAGATAGTGAAATGTAGACACAATTGAGGTGCAGAGGGCTGCAGAGGACTGCTCAGGCCGTCGAGCTACAGTGCCTCTGGCCCTAATGCACTATTGATACATGTGTCCCTGGACATTAATAAAAGTAGAGGTGTTAGTGAATTTCAGAGCTCTTGAAGACATTCTTGGAAATATTAAAGGGATTAGTTAGATGAGAGGAGTAAATAGTTGTTTTTGCTCTTTGAATTTGGACCTTATATTGCTTTAATGTTCGTCTAATTGTTGTTTATACACAGCCTATAATCCAGAAGTTAAATGCATTTAAAATGACCGTAGGAGTCCGGAGTCCCGTCTGATCCGGAGACATATTTGAAAGCTTCACAGACCACCAATGTAGAGAAAGCCAGGGCCTGGTGGGTTTAAGTTGTATATTAGCAACTGTAGTGTTAAGTCGGTGCTTTGAAACGAACTAATTTGGGATGTAAACACGCAAGCAAGAGCCAAAAAATGACTGACTTATTATCTTAATGAGGGGGTATGGGGTCAGAATCACAAAGTGATGAAAAATTATAAGGGGTCATTTTTCCATGTGCCCTTCCCGACTGTCAGACTATCACTGTCACATAGTGGGCGATCTGGAAAGATTGAAACTATATTGTTTGGCCGAGCGTTTATTTAATGTATTTATTCAGTGATTGTTAAGCAATGCTATTACCGAATAGAGGTATCACCACAATGTATGTTAAGATTCCTAAATCAAACAAAATGATTGACAGAGAATTGAATGAAATACACGTTCCAGGATTTTCCATAGTACATATATTTTTTATAGCTATTACGTAACAGTATGTATGTATGTGGCACTGCATGGACCTAGTAGAAAGGCAGCTGATCGCTGGACAGGGTCAAATTGAAATATACAACCGTTGTGTGGTTACATTGGTAGTTGGTTTCTAAGAGAAAGAGTGGATTGTGGCTGCATCATAACTCTCATTTCGTCCCCAAATTCAAGCTAATACGGCCACCTGCTTTTCCTTAAAAAGATCATCAGAGAAAATTCCTGGACCACGCGCAGTGAATACTAGTGCATTGAATGATCACCTACAGAGTGGATTACGCCAATGCACCTTTTCTAGGTTTACTTACCGTTCTTATGCGGAGGCTGCCGAGGGTCCAGACCGCTATTGCAAGGCTGACCCTTAACATTCTGAGTTGGTATTCATCTCTATCTATGTGAAACAACTACACTGGCTCTCTGTGAAAAAAACAAATTCAGTTTAAGGCCCTCATGATCACGTATAGAGCAATCCAAAAAAAGGGACCTTGTTATTCTAAATATAGGCATCCGGCTTATGTGCCAACCAGATCTCTTCACTCGCAAACCAGGACCTTCTGATAATCCCTTGGATCCAGAGAACCAGAAGGGACAGCCGATCCGTGTCATATCTCGCAGCAAAACTTTGGAAAAAGTTACTCACTCAACTAAGTAAGTCCACCTCCAAACTCAGTTTTAAGAAGAAACTGAAAACCTTCTTGTTTCGTTCGATGCTAGCAACTTAATGTCGCAGCAGTCCTGGTATGCTCCTGTTGGAGCAGCCGTGCGCTTTATAAGTCACAATCCTTCCATCATTTATAAGTGAAGCTTTGTGTAGAATTAGAAAAATCATATACTAGTCGGCAGAACTGATATGCAACACATGTAGCCTGGAGTGCATCCTGCTCAACACAAGAAAGTGGCAGGCTCACCCTCTGTTCTAAAGCATTAATGTATGCCCCTCCCTTGGCATATGAAGAAAGATCTAATGACTCCCAAATGGCCTACAAAAAGAATATATCTATATATCTATATATATATATATATATATATATATATATATATATATAGATATATATATTTATATATATATATCTATATATATATATATATATATATATATATATATATATATATATATATATATATATATATATATATATATATATATATATATATATATATATATATATATATATATATATAGTCATCTTTACATTTTTATTTAATACATATTTAGTCTCCAAACATCAGCTTGGCATTTTTATCAAGTACAAGTTCTCCATATGGGCACCTTCTGCTTCACATACCTAATTGTAACTATTGCATCCATGGATGTCAGTTGTATGTCAGGGATCACCACCATCTTTAAATTATGGATTTCTTCAGTATGCCTATGATGACCATCATTATTTCAGGGCCTCAGTTTTTTGGGACTGAAACCCAAATGTTAATCGTGCCCACAGTTTGCCAGAGGTGGCTATCATTATGGTAAGTGGTACCAATTATCCCAAGGCTTACTTGACAGTGATTGCCACAATTATGCCATGGCCAGAATCATGCCATGTATTGGCACCACAATTTGAAGGATACCTACAGTTTGTCAAACATGGATACCATAATATTAAAGTGGCCACCTTTATGCCATGACTGGACCCACTACGCACTGGCCACCATTATTACAGTGCCATCCTAATGCCACTAATGAATGTCCACAATGGGAAACAGCGTTTACAACACTGTCATTACATCGCTGTACCATTACAATGCGGTCGTTACAACGACCATGTTGTTAGTACGCAATGCATTTACATCGCAAGTCATTACAACGACTTGCACTAGGGGGTGCTGAGGTATTGGAAATTAATTCCAACACCTTCCCTACTGTTGCGCAAACTGGTGTAGGAATAATAATTAATACTATTCCTAAGTCCAGCGTGCCCCCTGGTGCAAGTCGTTGTAATGACTTGTGTTGTAAACATACGCGATGTAATACATTGTGTTGCAATGTACCATATTCGACCACAATATGTGCCAAGCTGCCAGTATGCCAGATACTTTGTTATCCACCTCCATGTCAGAGGTGATCTCCGCTAGTCAGGGACGGCTACATGTGTTGCATAAGGATGGCTTTGGAGGATGGGGGGAGGAATCCTGCCAACGAGGACAATGTTTGCCAACAAGAAAATGGGAGATTGACACAGCTCCAGGTGGGGAACATCGTTAACAATGCGGTGTTTACACTGCACTACCTTAACAACGCTGCCATTACAACGCAAGTCGTTACTACGACTTGCGCTGGATGGCGCTGTTGGTTAAGGAATATTGTAATTTTATATTCCAACACCTTCCCTACTGTTACGTGGCTGGTGCTGGAATATAAAATTATAATATTCCACAATCTGCGCCCTCCAATGCAAGTGGTTGTAACGACTTGCGTTGTAATGGCATCGTTGTAAAGTACCGCCATCTAAAATATCTCGTTGTACTGACATACATTCCTCCAGGTGAGCACACACATACTCGCTCACACACACACAAACACATCCATTCACATATATTCACATTTGCCACAGATACATGCACACACACATAACACGCACACATCCACATAGATCAGTTTTTCACTTACCTATTTCCCCTGCTCCTGTTTGGATCGTGCTCGTTATGTCTTTTGTTTCACTTTCATGACCACTTCCTTTTCCCCTGCCCCCCAACCCACCACATTGGCAAGCCAGTTGGCATTCTTTTGCCCTGTGTTCATTCAGTCAGGGTACCTGACAACACAAGGCCCTCTTTTTTGGAGCTTATGTAAAGTTACTTAATATGCTTAGGGGTTCTAAAGTTTATTGGTGTTTGTATGGGATGGATGGATGGATGTCTGAATATTGTTAGCAAAAATATTGTCTGAAATAGTTATCGTACAAAATTGTTGTCCCATTGGATGTAGATTTATATTTCGCCATTTTATTCAAGATCTGCTTCACATTTATCTGAGCACATGAAAACATCAAATCATATCTGGTGGAGGCCAGCGAGAAAATTGCAGGTCATCTCCAGCCTAAGCATGGCAGACTGTTAATTGTTACTCTGCATATTCTGCGGATCAGTTGACCAATACTTTTTGCTCTTCTGGAAATGCCCTCTTTAATTAAGGAGAAGTGTAACTTCCGTATGAGGGACTGCATTTTGATCTCTCAAAAGGAGCACATGTAAATGTAAATGTAAATGTATAGGCATTTATATAGCGCACTACTTACCCGTAGGGTCCCAAGGCGCTTCGACCGCTGCGAAACCCTTCCTGGCTTCCCTGAGAGATGGTCCCTTAATGGGTATCTCCAGGGTGAGACCAGGCATCCCCGGCGGTCTGGTGGGGCCGTTAGTGAAGATGAGGCAAGCTAATGCCCAGAGTTGCCGAGTGTGATCGCTGATCAGAGTGGGCACCGAGGCGAGAGAATTATCGAGTCCGCTGACCCTGGTCCAGAAACCTGCCGCGCCGGGAATCGAACCCTGGTCCCGGGCCGTCCTCTGCTCTCGGGTCTGCCGCCTCTAACCAGTGAGCCACACTACTTCATGTACACACAAGCTAGTTCCCTTCAGTGCCAGTGTTCTTGTTTTTACATTATAATGCCTTTAGTGTGGCCTTTGTTTTTAGAGCCTGACGCGATAGCAGGAAGCTTCTGCTGTACATTCCATCTTTATCAGATCCCAACTGCGGCCAGTGAGGTAAATTCCTTTTGGAGTGGATTGCTTCTCTGACTGCTGCTATTTCACAGCGTACCAGACTGTGTCCATTTGAAACTGTTCTGTATTAAGTTATCCTCTATTTACTTACTTTCTTTCTGAGTTTGACATTCCTTACTTTCCTTATTCCTTACTGTCCTTTACTTTCCTTCCTTCTTTCTTTCTTTTGCTTTCCTTCTGCGTCTTTCCTTCTTTTATTCTTGCCTTTCTTTGTTCTGGCCTTCTTTCTTTTTTCCTTCTCTTTCTTTTTCTTTTTTGCCTTCTATCATTCTTGCCTTATTTTTTCTTTCCTTTTTTGCTTCCCTTTTTCCTTCTCTATTCCTTTTCCTCTTTTTCTCTTGTCTTCGTTCTTTGTTTGTTTGTTTCTTTCTCCTTTTTTTATTCTTGCCTTCTCTCTTTCTACTCTCCTTTTCTTCTCGCTTTTCTTTTCTTTTCTTCTTTCTTTCACTTTCATTTATTTCCTTTCTTTCTTTCTCTTTCCTTCTTTCCCTTTTCTTTATTCTTGCTTTTTTCTTTTTCTTCACTCTGTTCATTCTTACCTTCTTTTATTCCTACTTTTCTTCTTTCTTTCCTTTTTTCTTCTCTTTCCTTCTCCTTTCTTTCCTTCTTTTTTCCCTCTCTTTCTTTCTTCCCTTCTTTCCGTCGCTCTCTTCCCTTCTCTTTCTTTCTTCCCTTCCTTCATTATATCTTCCTTTCTTTCCCTCGTTTTCTTTCTCATTCCTTCTTTTGTTTTGCTTCTTTGCTTGCCTTCTTTTTCATTTCTTTTTTATTTTCTCTGTTTCTTTCTTTCTTACTTCCTTTCTCTTTGTTTCTTTGTATCCTTCTTTCTTTAATTTTTTCTATGACTTGTTTCTGTCTGGTGGCTTGTGTTGGACCTATTGCCTTTGCCAATAAATGATTCCTCATGAGGCTCAGTCAGCTTTCAGCAATTTTATATTAAAGACAATCTTGTTCAGCATCTTTTGGCCCATCTCTGGATCCTTTATATGCAGTGAAACACTGCCTGTGTGCCATTAGTGTAGTTGTTATTGTTTTTTTTCCCTACTAGTCGATCATGATGTGGTTGTACATATATATTAAAAAAGTAATGTTGCGAGGCAGTGATAATTAAAGTACACCATATCCTTTAGAGAAACTGCCTCCAGCAATGTGTTAGCTAAGTGATCACATGAAAAGGTAGGCCATTTATCAGCTGCCTCAAACACTCAGTCTATCCTCCTCAATTATAGCAAAGGCTTCCGACAGGTCTAGCAACATAAGAGGGCAAAAGTAACAATATCCATAATCTCCAGGAAAGATGATTTCTCACCCCAATGGGCAATATCTGTGCACCTGTGTGAGTGGATATTAATTGTTGCTTTTTTATTTCAAGCATCCACTATAAGTTCTAATTCATATCCTGAATTAATTGTATAAGGTAGATGTAATCTTAGTGTGGTAAGGCTTATTCTCTGTTTAACCCACCATGACTTTTTGATGGACTTCGTTGTCGGTTCCATTTATCCACTTTTTTCATTCCTTCCATGGATGAGTTCTCCTTCAGATTGAGGTGGTGAAGCCTAGCTTGTACTTCATCTCTCGCAACCTTATTAAGGAGAGTTAAATCTTTTATGTGGACTCCAAAATCTGGTCCCATAACGATGTTTATCTGGATTTACTCCACTCCCTAATCCTTTTGATTTTTTTCTTTTTTTAAACAAAGCGGCCCACAGTGCTCCTCTTCTGTCGTATATTTATCTGACTTTCCTTTCTGACTTGAACTTCTCTGTTCTGCCTCTCTAACAGGCAAGGTTTCTACACTTTTTCATTTAAACAATGCTTACCTTATTCCTACCAGCACTCCTCAGTATCGTACAGTGCTGTTTTGTACCCTATTCTATTCATGACCTCAAGACAGCTGCTCTGCATGACCAAGTCCAGGAAGGAGAGCACTGTCCTTGCGAATCTCCACTAGTGAAATGGCACCTCTTCCAGATGACCTGGCCCTGATGTTTCACAATATAAACCTATTAGCCACAAACATATCACTGGCAATAGTTTTGCTTAGCAGCAACTTGCAGATTCCTGATACCTGCAACAACACTCTCAAAGCGGCATAGACGAGAATGCCAGTTCCTCGCAGGAATCATGCAGATGTGGGCTAGGAGTTAAGGAGGTAAGTGATGTTGCATATTCCACAAGTGCAACTCACGTTCTAAAGCACATCATTATGGTGACTCACCATGGGAGGGAAATGTGGCCAAGGTGCACCCTCATGCACTAGTGGGCAGGAAGAGATCCCGCACAGACACGGCTCAGAACTGCATGCATCATTATTCAGGGATAATCCCGCTACACCAATCTGTGATCCCCTGCAAGAACGGTATAAGGATTCACTCTATGTTAATCAGATTGTGACAGCACAGTCTTGGAAGTCATTCAGTGCCCCATTGGAGGCCACCATCATTTTATGTGGAATGTGTTCCACCATCAATACTCTTCCAGTCACAGCCCCAAACTTTCCTACCACACCATTGAATATGACTTCAATATTCCCAGTTTAGAAACTGTGGTTAGCATCTACTGAGCGAATTACATGGATCAACGATTTTTTCACCTATGGACAGTATGAGGCAATTCACAGAATTATCAGATTCCTCCTCCTTCAAGACTTCATCATCTATTTTTGTGGCATGTTTGATAGCTATTTTCACCATCATTGACCAAAGCGCCTTTCCCATACACTTGCTGTGGTGTGTTCTAATAAATTATATAGGGAAGCATTGCAAGCCCATGAAGTGTTAGATGCCTTATCGAAGCCACATCAACATAACGGCGTGGAGGTCGGACTTAAACCATGTCTGGAGTTGGACCCACAAGCCAAGCTTCACCTCCATTTCCATTGTCATCCATCAGGGCTACCGCGGGGACATGATACTCCGCATCCTGTTATGCGGCCTTGTCTGGGTGTCCAGCTCAGGGTAACTCCTCCAACCTCGAATACACTTCCTTGATTTGTCCCACTGACAGTGTGAAGTAAACTGGGCTCATTACACTGCCAATGCCCCATCTTGGCTGCATCCCGTGATCGAGGGGAATGCCGTGCATGTACAAGCACAGCCAGTGCACTACCACAACTCAAAATAACATCCTGGGGGAGAAACTTCCTTTCTCCAGTATTAGGGGTGTCTTTTATAGATTCACATGCTTGAATATTCCCCGTCATCGAAGTGGGAGTCCCACGGTACATAAAATAGTAGTAAAAAAAATATATATATATATACAAATAGAAAATTATATAATTATACATATACATAAGAAATGTAATACATATAAAATTTATATACATATACATAAAGTTAAAAAGTACCATAGAACTGAAAGAAGGCCCATAGAGGCCTTAAAGGGAGAATTCACTTTAGTAACATATCATAGTCATTATAATAGTCCACATTGCAGCCAATCAGGCAACAGCACCCTCTAGAACGTTCTCCTCAGAAGCTTAAGGGAGTCTCCCTGAGCTCTGCTCAGTTTCTTCAACTCTTTTGCTAATTTTGTCTTTTAAAATGTCTACACCTAAAAATCTTTATTAAGACCTTGTTCATCCTGTGGAAAGCTTACCTTTTTCATGAAGATCCTCACAGTAAGTGTATTTACTGACTTTATCCGGACCATGAAGTTAACAACTGCAAGTTCTATAGGACCTTCTCCTCAAAGACTTTGAAGGATAGAGAGGCCCGTCTCCTTCGGTGGCTACAGAAGTTGAAGACTTCCGAAGGTCCTGTTTCAGACATGGAAAGCGTGTCTTCTTTCCATTCTAAGGGCTCTCTCAAGCGTGGGTCAGAGACTGAGATGCCATCTCCTTTTCTGAAGAGAAAGAAGCTTGTCGACGCTTATAGATCTGTCTCCCCACGGGATTTGCAAACAGTCCATCTAAACTCAATATAAAGTACCAGGAAGAAGATGAGGAGTATGAAGAGGAAGGATGTGCTCTATTTCCTGTCCAGGAAATTCGCTTTCAGGCACCACATGAAGAACGAATGACTCAAATACCGTCTTCTTTGGTGACCAATCTGCAAAATATGTTGGACGATTACAATCGCAGGTTCCCTCCATCTGCCTCTATTTCACCAACTCCTCAACCTGCGGCGCCAACATCCATGCATACAGAATTGCCGCAGTCGCCGGTCCATCCACAACCAGATACTGATGAAGACGCGGATGTCAATCAAGACACTGATCAAGACGTAGATGACGTCCTCACAGATTGGGATGATTATAGAGCCCAAATGCCATCTACGCCACCGACATCGCCTTTGCCTTCCCCGCCGGTGGACATTGGAAAATTTCATAACTTAATGGTGCGTGCTGCCAAACGTTTCCATTTAACCTTAGAGATGCAGCAAATGGACTGCTTCCTCTATGATTTCAAGGATCAGCCTCTTAAACAAACTCATACCATCCCAATCATTGATTTTATATGGCAGGAAGGTCTTAAACTCATGGCACGACCAAACTCCATCCCAGCTGTGTTACCACGTCTGGACAAAAAGTACAAGGCGCCTGCAGACTCTCCAGTATGCCTTGTTTCTCACCCCAAGGCGGACTCCGTTGTAATGCAGGCTGCCCAGAAACGTTCAAGGAATCCGGCCACTCCTCTAATCTCCGCTCCAGACCAAGAGGGACGCCGGTTGGACTCTATTGGTACGACGTTTACCACCATGGCTGCCACAATGGTTAGAGCGTCGTACTCCCTGGCTATCCTTGGAAGATATGACCGCCAAATGTGGTCTGAGATAGCAGCCTTGATTAGCCAGCTACCAGATTTCGTCCGAACCGAGGCCCAGACGATAGTCCAGGAAGGAGAAAAAATCTCGGCAGAGATTATAGATTGCGCCGTTGACATATCTTCAACAGGGTTCAGACAACTTGCTGGAGCCGCTGTTTTGCGACGCAGGGCTCGGTCAAATCAACAGCTTTTCAGCCCGAGGTACAAGCGAGAATTCTTGACTTGCCATATGATGGTGATTCACATTTTGGCAAGCATGTTGACGACTCTCTTGAATCCATTAAAAAGGACTCAGACACTGCTCGTTCCTTAGGAAGCCTCCAGTACAGGAAACGGCCTTTTTGAGGTGCACGTGGTAGAGGCGGCTCTTCAAATTTTCGTGGCTCCTCCCAGTACCGCTCCTATAGCGACAACAAGCAAAGGTACAGCTACCAATCTCAAAATCGCCAGACCGATTCAAGACCTTATCGGAGAAAAAATAATTACAGAGGGGTAAACACCTCCAAAAAGCAGTGACTTCCCCAACAAGTGTTCTCAGACTCTGAAAATTGGAGGTCGAATCTCCCAAAACTACTCCATCTGGTTTCATATCACCTCGGATCGTTGGGTCCTGGACGTCATCTCGAAAGGACATGTTCTCGAGTTTACAAAATTTCCACCAACCCGTCCACCTTCAGGTCCCCCACCACCTCATTTAAAACATCTGTTGGCTCAAGTCAAGATCATGATACAAAAAGGGGCTGTCGAAGTGGTCCCTCGAGCACAACAGGGCAGGGGGTTTTATTCCCGCTTCTTCTTAATCAAGAAGAAATCGGGAGAATGGCACCCCATTCTGGACTTACGAGCCCTCAACAAATTCATCAAATCACAAACATTCAGAATGTTGACCCTACTGGAAATTTTGCAATACCTCAATCCCAGAGAGTTCCTCTCCACTATCGACCTCCAAGATGCATATTTTCATGTGCCAATCCATCACAAACACAGGAAATATCGAAGCACTTCCAGTTCAAGGTGTTGCCTTTCGGCCTTCGATCAGCGCCGAGAATCTTCACGAAAATCATGGCTCGGGTCGAAGCTTTCCTTCGCCTGCAAGGCATTCAATTTTACCCTTATCTAGACGATTGTCTAATAAAAGCTCAGACACGTCAAAAAGCACAACAGCATACTCAAACCTGTCTCTCACTTTTTCACACCTTAGGCCTTTCTGTGAATCAGGAAAAGTCTCATCTTCACCCATCACAACAGAGAATCTTTCTAGGAGCCTTGATCGATTCTCGTTTGGCACAGGTGTTTATGTCCCAGGAGCGACAACTTCGCATACTCAGGATGGTCGCTTTCCTAAAATCAAAAAAGTCAGTTTCTGTCCGGATCTTGAAATCTTTCCTGGGCATGGCCTCCTCTTGCATACATCTGATCCCACACTGCAGACTTCACATGAGAGTCATACAGGAGGAGTTGGACAAACAATGGAGACAAATTTCAGGGTCATTCAACGACAAACTCTGCCTAACCCCCGCAATTCAAACAGCTTTGGAATGGTGGGCTCACCTTCCGAATATCGCCGTCGGGCGGCCCTTCCAGGAAACAGCTCCTGCACTCATCCTCACAACGGATGCTTCCTTGGAAGGTTGGGGGGCACACCTGGACGACATGTCAGTCAAGTGCAAGTGGACGGCAGCTCAAAGCAGATGGCATATAAATCGTCTAGAACTCTTAGCCATCTTCCTTGCTCTGAAATCTTTCCGGATGCTGATACAAGGCCACTCGCTGCTGGTGCGGACAGACAACACCACCAGCATGCACTACCTCAACAAACAGGGGGGTACGAGGTCTCTTCCGCTTTCCAAGCAGGCGCAAAAAATCTGGAATTGGGCAATTCAACACCAAGTTCACCTGACTGCAGTTCACGTGCCGGGCGTCTCCAACACTCTTGCCGATTGTCTCAGCAGATCTCTGGTGGACAATCACAAGTGGGAACTCCACCAACCCACTCTGGAGTACATCTTTCGCCAGTGGGGCCATCCACAGATAGATCTGTTTGCGACTCCAACCAATCGCAAATGCCTACGCTTTGCAAGTCGGCATCCCCACAGAGAATCGAGCAGGAATTTGTGTTCGATCAATTGGTCGAGCAAATTCGTCTACGCTTTTCCCCCGCTCCCTCTTGTTCCGCGCCTGCTGCACAGGATGAAGCTCCAACCAGGCCACGTCATTCTGATTGTGCCCAGGTGGCCACGTCGCCCGTGGTTCTCGGACCTCCTCCTGTTGTCTCAGTGCGATCCGATACCTCTATGCCCTCTGACTTACCTGCTCACCATGCACAAGGGGCGGATTTGCCATCCGGATCCGGCTTATCTCCAACTGCTTGCTTGGAACCTGAACACAATGAGTTCACAGGTCTGAATATCACTCCGAAGTGCAGGAAGGTTCTGGCTCATGCACGTGCTCCTTCCACCATCCAAACTTATCAATTGAAATGGAAGCGTTTTTGTGTCTGGTGCCACAAGGAAGCCCTTGATCCACTGCACGCCAAGCCGGAGCAAATCCTGCCTTTTTTCTTATCTCTAGCCAAGTCAGGACTTTCTCATTCGACTCTTAAAGTCTTTCTGGCAGCCATTTCCCTCTTTCGACATGATGGCACCACCTCTCTCTATTCCTCTCGAATCATTCGACAGTTCTTCAGAGGCCTCTTTCGAATGTATCCGCCCATACGTCGTCCGCCACCTTCTTGGTGCCTGAATCTGGTTTTATCTCAGCTCCCCCTACCTCCTTTTGAGCCCATCCATTCAGCGGACTTAAAATTCCTCACGTGGAAGGTGGCTCTTCTACTCGCGCTTACGTCATCAAGGCGAGTAAGTGACATCCAAGCATTTACAATACAACCTCCATTTCTTCAATTCTCTAAAGACACTGTTACTTTACGGACAAATCCGAAATTCATTCCCAAAGTTCCTTCGGATTTCCACCTGAATGAGCCCGTCATTCTCAGAACTTTCTTCCCCAACCCTCAGTCTCCTGCTGAGCATTCTCTCCATTCCTTGGATTGAAAACGTTGCCTGAAATTCTATATCCAGCGCACCGCTCCTTTCCGAAAGTCAGAACAGCTCTTTGTAACCTATGGCCGAGTTTGTAAAGGACAGGCAGTCACTAAACAAACTCTTACTAGATGGATCTCTTCTGCCATTTCCTTCTGCCATTGCCGGGCAGGAAAGCCTCTCTATGCTCAGGTGCGAGCACACTCGACAAGGGCTGTGGCATCATCTACCGCCCTATTTGCTGGAGTACCTCTGCGCCAGATCTGCAGAGCTGCAACGTGGTCGAGCAGACACACGTTTACGAGGCACTATTGTCTGGAATCAGCGGATGCTGCAGATGCTGCTGTGGGCCAAGCTGTGTTACGAAATCTTTTTAACTAAGGTGAGTGTCTGTTGCTTCCCGCCTCCTGTCATAAAAGGTTTTACCATATGTCTAAATGTATGCTATCTAAATCATATATGGTTGTACTTATTTGGTTTTGCAATACCTTTTATGACTTTTATATTATGTTACTGCTTTCTACTCTTATTCAAGCATGTGAATCTATGAAAGACACCCCTAATACTGGAGAAGAACATTAGTTACTTACCTGTAAACTGTGGTTCTCCAATATTGGTGTCTTTCATAGATTCACCTGCGACCCACCCTTCCTCCCCTCAGAGGCTCTCTTCTCCTCATGCACTCTTGGTCACTTTGGTGCTACGAAAATCTGAGGGCTTGAGCTCCTGAGGAGAAGGTTCTAGAGGGTGCTGTTGCCTGATTGGCTGCAATGTGGACTATTATAATGACTATGATATGTTACTAAAGTGAATTCTCCCTTTAAGGCCTCTATGGGCCTTCTTTCAGTTCTATGGTACTTTCTAACTTTATGTATATATATATATTTTTTATATGTATTACATTTCTTATGTATATGTATAATTATATAATTTTCTATTTGTATATATATATATATATATATATATATATATATATATATATATATATATATATATATATATATTACTACTATTTTATGTACCGTGGGACTCCCACTTCGACCCGAGCTTCTGGTCTATTGATTGCCGAGGCAGTCAGGGCACACACAGTGGTTGATGTGCTCAACGGAGCCTAGAAGACAGCAGCCATTTTTTAAGCCAGGTAGCCTCTCTTCCCCCTTCTCTGCATGTTACAGTGCACATAAGTCTTATTTAATGCTCTCTTTTATTTATTCTGTTTTTGTTGACCTTTCGCAATATTTAAATGCCTCATCTAGGTATACAAATTGACCGGTGCTCCCTGTTTTGGCTTATATGGAAAGTGGGGCATTGGAATGTAACTGTAGTTCCAACACACAGTCTGTCAAGTGAACAAGGTCCTATGTCCTCTTGTTCTTCTGAGGGCCACTTGTTTGACTTTTAACCACGAAAACACTAGATTGCATCTCATCTTCGACCCAGGAAGATGTTTTTTTGTGTTAGGAAATGTCTAAAGCCTTAGCTAATTAAAAGGGACTAGTTATTCTGTGAAGTTGAATGTAAATCATACTGTACCGCAGGCTCTTCACCCTTTGTCCTCTTTTCAGGAGTGGAAGATACTTGCACACTAAAGCTGAAGTAAAGGGTCGGTACCATTGTAGCTCATGAAGCACCTTCCAAATCCTTGGACTGATTCGGACTCTTATTTCCAGTCTTAGGTGACACTTAAGAATGGAAAAAGCCTAATTTCCGCTCCAACTGCCTAGCTCACAAAGTTATGTTTTGGCGAAATGTCTGAAGGTAAATAGCTTCTGCTACCCCTGGGCAGCCCTGGCTGAGTAGTTAATTGTATCAGCTGTCACTCCTCAAGTACGCTATGTCACAGCCCACCCTTGCTGACTTCCAAGCAGCCATCATTTTCCCGCGCTTGCTGTCGCCGTGAGACGTACCTACCCGCCACCGGACATTGGGAGCCCTGCCGTCTATCTTCGGGCAGGGAGAACTTTTAACTTTAAAACCTGAATTTACAAGAATCGAGTAATCCGTTTACCCTTGGGAGCCCTGCCGTCTATCTTCGGCTAGAGAGAACTTTTAACTTTAAATCCTGAGTTTACAAGAATCGACTAATCCGTTTACCCTTGAAACCTGGAAAATACGAGTATCAAATCCTTTAGAAACCGAAAATACTCCTGGAAAATCATCATGAAAATCATCCAATACCAATTCATATAAAGGGTTCCGGTTGGCGGGCAGCAATTATTTGATTACCAGATTAACCAGTTTTACCCACACTGGATGTTGAAAGAATTATAATAAGAATCTGAAAATTTATCTTGTACAGCTCCTTAAGAAAATAACTTTTCTAATATTACGTGGCTGCTCCAGGAAGAAGGCGCTGGCCGCCAAAGCGCGCGTAGAGACCCCATTTTTATGCCTCTTACCTTTTCTTATTGTTTAGTAACTTTTATGCATTGATGTCTATGTTATATGTGTATTATGAATTTTTAATCTTGATTTTGTGCTATATGAATGAACCTTTTTTACTGTGACAATTGATAAATAAAATCATGTTTTTTTAGCCAGCTGTAGTCATACCTTTATCAATCCTTGCCATTATGGTATTTCATTTTTTAAATTACCTAGGTTGTTATTTCTCAATTCCAAGCAGACAGTGACATACACATACATGCAACTCCCCTGCACAGTAATGCATTCCTCACTCGGATCTTCAGCCGTAGTGCATTTTGTAAAAAACATGCATTTATTTATTTATTTTATTTATGCATTTTTATATAGCGCGGACTTTACCTGAAGGCGTCAGAGCGCTTCACAATAGGAACAGAAAATTAAAAGTGAACAAATTACAAAAGCAGACGATAAATTACATGAAGTAAAAGTGACAATTGTGAGCAAACAAAATACATGAGGTTGCAAACAGTGCATTACAGGAGGAAAGAGTGACAAGTGTGCAGGTTACAAGAGAAAACAAAGTAAAAGTAGAGGTAAAATGCTGCAGTAAATGGCAAACACTCAGGCACACGAACAAACGTTACGTAGGCAATGGTGGCACTTGGTGCCATAGCTGTCTACAAGCAACATATCTTTGCAGTCACCCCATGTTCTTGGGTACTTATGTCAGTCAGACAATGATGAAAGGGAAATTAATGGTTGAAGAGATTTCTTTAAGGAGTTTTGAACTTTTAATGTCTCCATTTACTTTTCAATCACAACCAATAGATTTCAATCTATGGTCTTTCCCTAGTGCCGAGGATGCAAAAGAGAGTTTGTTGATGAGCAGCGGTGGGCAAGGGGGTCTAATCTGTGACGTGTTAGATGGGAGGGCTAAATGAAGCATGATGCCTTTTCGGCTACCTAAGGCATTGTGGCAAATCGACATCCATGCGTAAGCCCATCTACAATATAATTAGAATAAAGAGACAAGAACATGGATGTTCCTAGGAGAAAGCTAGTGGGGATAGCTATTGCAAATGTTTGCAACACCAACAAAGAAGGAACTCAATAAATGCAAAACACTTGTGGGAATTGATTTCTTTCTCAAATTAAATGTGGCAAAATGAGCTGAATTATAAACACCACCTTCAACTCAGTAAATTGATTTCCGTTTGCGTGTGCTCAATGAATGTAGAAGAATCTATGGGCTTTATTATGAATCTGGCAATCCACAGACCACCAGACTTGTGGGGGAACAGTGGTGGCAGTCTGTCTTCTGACTGGCCCATTGTAACCAGGGTGGTAGGGCTGAATTTGGACCACCGCAACCGCCAGGGATCAGAGATCACTGGCTATGGCACAGTAGTATTGATGTTGCAATATGATTGGCAGTCCACCAAGCATATAACTAGGTTCTTCACAGCCACACTTTTCATGGCGGTTCGACCACCATGTGGATGCACACAGGGGACCCAACATATGCACCCCTGTGTGCATGCACACGAGTACCTGCATGGCATGGACTGCAGCAGTCGATGCTGTGCAGTTACTGCCTATGGTGTTCCATTGCCATACCTATTTCATAGGTACCGTCCCGGGAACACCAAAGAACCGCTTGCCAGACAGGAGAAAACTCCTAATTTAACGGGCGGTTTGTACTTAGGTTTGGTGGTGTGGGAGTAGGGCGGTCCCGCTCCTGCACCGCCACACTCACAATGAGGCCCTATGTCCACTTACTAAAGTTGTATTGGCTACTTTTACAGTATTTATAACATTCTAGCCACTGATTGCTAGGGCTTAATGTACATGTCAATCTGATCCACTGTCATGTTTCCTTTTATTATACTACTGCCACAGTTTTTTCAAAAGTGTTAACGTGTTCTGAAAATAGTATAGTAGTGAAGTATATTAGGAAACCAACAAGCAAACAATGTAAAACAATTTAATGAAAAACTAGACAGTCAGATAACACAGTTGTTTGGGCTATGCCCTAACAGATTAAAGATCTTTACTGGATTTCATTGTTTCTTTACAGACATTCACAGCATGGTGCAACTCTCATCTGAGGAAAGCCGGAACTCAGATTGAGAACATTGAAGATGATTTCCGAAATGGCCTCAAGCTCATGCTCCTTCTGGAAGTCATATCAGGTTAGTTTTGAAATGATTTAACTCATCTCATCCATCCTGAGTGTCACCTTGCCAGAGTGGTCAGGTCACAAAAATCATGTCTCGTATTTGTTTTTGGGACCCAGACATATTATCCTTACACTTCAGAGTAACTTTACTACTTTTGCCTATTCACAAAATCCGTGTGTAAAGTTCCTCAAAAGAGTGGACTTAAACATCTCCACCCCCTGAAAAATGATGGGCTATCAAATTTGAGAGTGTTAGTTCCTACTGCCAAAAAGAAACAGTAATAAGTCCAGCACCACACAAGGCGAAACAGTGATACTGCAGCACCCTCCCATAGAAAAACATGGGCAGCGACTTGAAATAAAACCACATAGGAAATAATGTTAACATATATTGTTATTTAAAATAGTTTTAAATACAAATGAATATAATTATAAAATATAAAACTTTTGAATTTGTAAATCAATGTAACATTAATTTTGTTATTGAAATATAAAAAAAACTATTTTAATAAATTATGTGCATCACTTTTATCAAGTATTAATGCATAAAAAGGCATCCTTTTAGGTTATGTGGTCATTTATTTTTTAATATAAAGTTTGGAAGATAATTTTAATTGAATTTAATGTATTTAAATTAATTAAGGATTCAAATCAAAAGTATGTTATTAGTGCAGTATCCTTTTTTCTATTGTTCTACATTTTAAATAAATATGTACAATTAATTTTTGACAATAGTTAATACAAATATTAATTTTCTAATTTATTATAATGATTAATAAACTGTTTACCTCTTCGCTATAATTTACCGCGGGAAGACCTTCACCTCAACTATATGGTAGAATATAGTGAAAATGTAAGGTTTTTTTCAATCCCCATCGAATTTAAGAAAAATATTTTTATGTGAAATCATCATCTAAACTAATTTATGAACGCATTATAAAAACAGACCAAAACAAACATTGCTACAACCCTATTAATGAAATGTTGAGTTACATTAAAAAGTACGTTTTCATCTAAAATAAAAAAATACATTTTCTGTTATTCATTCACAATTATTAAAAGTAATGTATAGAATTATATTTTAGTAACAATTAATGTTACATTAACATACATTCAAAAAAGGGTGTTAAAATATTTAATAATTCAATAATAAATCTGTTTTATTTTTGGATTGTTTCAAACTTTATATTACATTTTATGGTACCATTTTCAATTATTTAATATATTTTAACATACATTATTTCATGTGCCGTTTATTTTAAGTCCCCCACCTCCATCATTATTTACTATGAGAGGGTGTTTCAATACCGGTGGTTGGCCACGTGTGGTGCTGAATTCATCCAGTCTGAGCCTAAGTAATTTTCTACTGTTTTGGGTCCCTTTTTAAATGTTTGTGAATACCAATGGGGTTACTCTTTTGTGGGTGTGTGCATGTCCATCCCTAAACCCCTCTCTAACCCCCTAAACCCCTCCTTACCCTTCCCTAAACCCTTCCCATGTACTATTAGGTGTTCCCCTTTTTTCCAACCATTTCCCCTGGTCTTTTCACATTCACTACTAAGGGCCTGATTACAAGTTTGGCGGACACGGTTACTCTGTCACAAACGTGACGGACATCCCGTCCGCCCTATTACAAGTCTATTATATTCTATGGAACTTGTGATAAGGTGGACGGGATATCCATCACGTTTGTGACGGAGTATCCCCTCTGCCAAACTCGTAATCAGGCCCTAAGTATTAACCTCTTAACCGTGGCGGCAAGTCCACTGCGGTGCGGCGGTTTAGTGGAGTGGGCGGGGCGGCGTCGGCCAACGGATGTTCGCAGCACTACGGAGGTAGTGCTCGCGCGGGCCGTTGGCCGACAAACGCAGCGAAGGGGCTAAACTTCCATGTACAAGGCTTTCAATATAAAAAAGATAGGAGCGGTGGAGGTGTAGATTTACACTTGTAAGTTTGTGAATAGCATTTTGGTAGTACTTAAGTAGTACTATTTAACATTAATAAACATGCAACAGAATACATGTTGTGAATAGGTCCCATTGTGCAGAAATTCTTAAGTGTAAGGCATCGCTGAATGAAGGCGCCTCGACCACCCCTTTTAATTTCCGTAGCCCCTCATGTAGCATTCCTTATCTCTTCTCATTTCATCATGTACGCATTTCAAGGTAATGTAGCTAGAAGTGAATTGTGTTTATCTATTTCATGATATAAGTTGGAGTGTCAAGAGGAAAGTGATTACTTGATGTCTGTACCTTTAACAAACTTCCAAGTGAAGGCCCTTTTAGCACAGGGGTTTGAACTCTGAGATTTGCGGTAAACACTGAACCCCTCCAGTTCTGCTTCAATGCACAATGGCAGGTGAAACTTGCCGCAATTTCCTCGGTGGAAAATATGAAATAAATATCAACATTTATAGAATTTGGTGCAGAAAATACCGATTCTACATGTAAATCTTTATTTTTAGGGAAACACTCAGAATCGGATATATTTGTCTCTCTCAGTTAATACTGCAAACCAATATATTGATATTTACTGAGCGTGGTCAACACCTAACCTTCTCAGCGCTCCTTCTAATCAGGGCCTGAATGTTGTAGAAAGAGTGCAATTGCATAAAATGGTTTTATAAGAAGAACAACACTAGTCTGTGTCAACTTCCCACCCCCCTCGTATTAACTTCTCAATGATGGCATGTTTGCATGTTTTGACGTCCCTACCAAGCCATGTACTTATCCACATTTCTGGTATTTCAATAACCCTATACATCGTCATGCAGGTGAACGACTCCCTAAACCTGACAGAGGGAAGATGCGCTTCCACAAAATTGCGAACGTCAACAAAGCCCTGGATTACATTTCTAGTAAAGGAGTGAAGCTTGTGTCAATTGGCGCCGAAGGTATGTTGGTTTTGACGTTGCATGTGTAATGTCCTAGGCATTTACGGCAGCAGCACTGGGTTACTTCTATCTGGAAAGAGCAGCCAATGACGACGGAAAATTTGGGGGGGGGGGTGTTGACTCTATCACAGTTCATGAGAAGAGAATAGGTCCGTCAGAGTATATCAGGAAGTTGTGGTTTGTGTCTCAGGAAACTGAGTGGTGTGAGAAAGTAACATTTGCACGGCTTAGTTGCTCAACACGAAAGGATTGAGTTTGTTGTATCTGGGAGGCTTTTTAAAGAGCTCACTGCAAATAGCCACAGGAACAAAATAACCCAAGGGACGTCAGAGTTCAAACATAAATAGAAGCCAAGCTTCTAGTGTAGTGGGCGGCCGAAGTGTCAGTTGTTCAATGAATTTAGTACTACCGAGGTGACTAAAACCCTTCTAGTACTGAGCACGCAATTGGCTTTCTGAAACAGAGTTTAAGATTAAATGAGAGCCACGCATCCATGCCCCCTAACAATAATTGTTAAGAAGTTCTGTTTTTTACTCTTACACTCTTGGTGCCAAAAAGTGCAAACTTCATAACCCACAAAGTTGCACTGGTTTCTTTGAGGAATCCTTGCTCAGTCTTAGGTGAGTGAGTATCCCACCTGCCAAGATCTAAATCAGGCCCTATATTTGAAGAGAAAGAAAGGCTTTCCTCAGAGAAAATACTTGTGGGAAATGTGCAATAACTAGATAAAACAGCAGCACAGATAAACAATAAAGGACTTTGGATGCCAAAAAACATGTTAATTAAAAAGAAAAAATATGATAAGAAAAATGAAGAATATCGAAAAGTGATAGGGATCAAAAGGGTATGCACCTGTGACAACGCATTTTTTACTCCGCACTACCACTACAACGCAGGCATTACAACGCATACCATTACAACGCATTGCGCTGGGGGGCGCTCTAGGATAAGAGGTAAGTTTAATTTACTATCCAACACCTTCCCTAGGGTCCACGGGGACTGGAGTTAGAATAGTAAATTATACTTACCACTATCCAGCACCCCAAAGCGCTATGCGTTGTAACGGTATGCGTTGTAAATACCGCGTTGTAATGGTATGCGGAGTAAAAGTATGCGTTGTAACATCATATATCCGATCAAAAGTCTTAAAGAAATCAAAAAACGGCTTATAGGAACGGGTCGGTAAAATCAGTTCAGTGTTATCCTACGACAAATGTAAAGGAAAAAAAATAACATGAAAAATGTTCAGAGTGTTTTCATGTGGTTGGCAGATTCCTAGGCATCTTTTGTAGAAACGTTGCAAGCGATCATAGCTGAGGAAAACCAGGTTGTTAGTCCAGTGAAGATTTTTTTACTTTCTGACTTTACCTTTGAAATCTTTTCAATTTACTTTATTTGCTTTTATTTACAATTGTATGTAGCGTGAACTAGACGTAAATGGGTGTCAGAGATTAAATGAAATTAAACTTTCATAGAGCGCAAACTGTCGCTCCTAAGGGAGCCTCCTGGCGTTACCAGATCACGTACTAGAGCAGATATTGATTAGGCACTAAATAAGTGCAAGACATGATTGGCCAGCTTTTCCATACAACCATGTTTTTAGTGCCTTTCTGAACTGTTCTTCCGATTCTATTGATCTTAACATACAAGGCATGAGATTCCAGGCCTTTGCCCCTAACACAGTCGCCGACTTCCCTCCCCTTATTTTAAGTTTGAAGTCCGGTATTTTAAGGAGGTTAGAGGAGGTTAGAAGAGGTAGATCTAAGTGTCCTCCTTCTCGTGTAAGGCCTAAATCTTGCACAAAGGTAAACTGGGCCTAATCGGCGCACAGTCTGAAGACTGTAAGGAGAAGTTTGAATAAGATTCTTTTGTGGAGCGGGAGCCAATGAAGACTTTTCAGAGCAGCGGATGCTGATGCCTTGCGAGGGAGTTTCAATACCAGTCTGGCTGCTGCCTGTTGAACCACCTGCAGTTTCTTCAGGGTAGATTTATTGACGCCTACTAGGAGGCTATTGCAGTAGTCTAAACGAGAAAGTATTAATTCCACTGCCACCGTTTTTCTGGCCTCGAGCAGCAGAAAGGCAAAGAATTTTCTCAAGGTCCTGATTAGGCCGAAACAAGTACCTGATCTTTACATAAGAATTGTTCCAATACATATACATAAGCACTTTAATGTTCATTATATTACACCTTTTGAGGTTAAGGTAAACAATCAAGCAAGAACAGCAATTCATCATTGAAGATTTTACAACCAAAAGAATGCCGAAAACAGCTTGATGCAGGTGTCCAGATAGATAGCCTAGTCTTTGCCAGGTGGGAAATTCCTGATATCTTGGAGTTTCTGCCAGCACTGCACAGTCTCACTTGTTTTCCACATTGTCTGAACAAGGAAATTTAAGCAGGGTTCCAGTGGAGCAGAAACACAGCAGCACAACATTTCCTTAACAAATCAGTGCATATGTTGATGAAAGGAAGAAAGTGTTCAGCCTACTTGTAGATAAGGAGATTGGAAAGAACCAGACCAGAAGAAAGGATACAGTCTAAGAAGGGCGGTGGTAGTGAGAGGATAGGATGGTGCAAAAACTAGAAGAGACCTGCTTGAATTGCCAAATTATATGGAAGGACCGACACTTTCCCAAACTTAGCCACTTCTCTTTGCTTCATATAGTTCTGTGTAAATAGAAAAATAATATAGGTAAGCAGGCTAGTTGTTTCAGTAATCCAAGGGTTTGGCTGCCTTCATAGATTGCAGGAGACTCCAGATATCATATTGCTATGGTCCACCCCTGCAGCAGTGGCAGCTTCCCCCAGAGCAGAGACAACCAATCACTGAGCCGATACACCTGAAAAAGGTGGCAACAGAGCTCGGACTGATACTCACCCATACCACCCATGCCAAGAACCTCTGGATAGTCATCAATAACAAACTTGACATATTTGCCCAAGTCTACGCTGTCAACGCCTGATGCCTCCGTACCCTAAAGATGCTGAGGAAGATTTTCAAATGGCTCTGAATTAGCACCTGGAAAACTGTCACACATTCTGTCGTCACAAGCAAGCTCGACTATAGGAACACCTTCTACTGGGATTAACAAAAAACTCGTCAGAAGGCTGCAGACCATTCAGATCTCAGCGGCCAGAATCACTCTCAACCTCCCACCCTGGACTCACATCACACCACATCTGAAGGAGCTCCACAACCCCAGATACACAAACAAGCACAGTTCAAACTCCTCACCTACACTTTCTAGGAATTACACAACACTGGCCCAGCATACCTCAGCAGTAGCATCTGCTTTCACAAACCTTCCAGACACCTCCACTCATCCGGACTCCTACTTGGACAAGTCCACACATATGGAAAACCAGATCCGGCGTTCAAGCCTTCTCCTATATCTCTCCTAAAGCGTGAAATGAGCTGCCGCTACACACAGTTCAGCATGAAGCTGGAGACCTGGCTTTTTGAGTAGTCTGACTAAATTGGTTAGGCCAGGCTTACCCCTGCGCAGCGCCAGGTTACCCTCTAAGGTGATAATGCGCTCTACAAAACATTGATTCAGTTCTACTAATAATCTCAAACTTCACTCCAAAGGCATCATAAACTCGGCCTTATGCCTCTAAAGCTTTCACATCTGACACACGATGACACGGAAATCAGGCACAGTAAAGAGGCTAGCTTCATAGAAAGCATTGAGGGAGTCTCGTATTTAGGCTTAGGAGGTCTTCCTACTCTGATACTTTTCAGGATTCTATACACCATGACCTTTTTTCCAACACTTCTTCCATTTACAAAGCATGACCAGCCAAAATTGCAGATCCAAAAGCAGTTAGGCGTTCTGTATCTAAGTCCCTTATCAAACTGTTCACTAAAGAGTTAGCTATTTCAACTATCAGTGCCTCCAAGGGATCCAAGTCCCTCTCCAGACACCAACATACCCATTTTTTCCATATTCCATTGTATCTACTGCTGGTACCTGGAGCCCAGGACTCCTCGAGGAGCTCTTCAGCTCTTCTCGAAAGTTCTAACATCTCCTTAGATCTCCTGATCCCTTCAAGGCAAGAAGGTTCAAAGTCCCTGTCAAGTTCAGAGGGTGTTCACCTCCATCCATGTCTCTTAAGATCCCTTCCCTGTGGGTAAAAGAAAGGGTTTGTCGCAGAGAAGTTCCAAAATTATTGGAAACCATGCCTGAGACTGCCAAAAGGGAGTTATCAAAACCAGAGAGCATATCTCTTGTCTGAATTTCTGAAGCACTCTCTGGATCATCACAAAAGGAAGGAAGGCATACAACTGCATTCCTTTCCAGGGTTGCAGAAAGGCTTTCACCGCCAGAGCACCCGGGTCTGGAATCCATCTGAAATACCTCTTCAGCTGGAAGGTGAGTCTGCTTGCAAACAAATCCAATCTCAGTGGACCCCATAGGTGATTTTGTGAGAAAATAATTGGAGGTCGAACTGGCTCTCTTTGGCTATGGGAATAGTGAAATAGGCATCTTTGAGGTCCAGTTTCTCCAACCAGTCTTTTTCCAATAATATATTCCTTAAGAGAAAGATACCTTCCATCGTCTGTATATTAGAAACCTGTTCAGATCTCTAAGATTTATTACCGATCTCCAACCTTTGTCTTTCTTTTCCACCAGAAAGTAAGTACTTACACAACCTTCTGATCCAGTGGTACATCTACTATGGCGCCTTTTTTTAACACGGAAGACACCTCTTCCTCCACCACTTTCTATTGGTCTAGAGATGGACTTAATTTTGATGTGGGAGTTGTAAGAAGTCTATTTTGAACCTCTGGACTGTTTCCAAGACCCAAGGGTCCCGAGTAATTGATTACCAGGCCTGAGAAAAGAACCTGAGGTGACCCCCTACTTTTTACTGGGAAGAGGAAAAAGGGTGACTGGTTGTACTCACTGTGAAAATTGCTTGCACTTTGTCCACAGCACTGGAAGCCTCTTGTTCGCGTACCTCGTTTATGCTGAGGGTAGAAGGATGGTGACGCTCCTAATTGGAAGCCCCTACCAGAGCCTCTTTGTCTGAAATAGGGCATGCATGTAGCTGAAGAGCTGGCTTTTTGCATAGTCTCGCTAAATTGGCTTGCTAGACACCCCTGCACAGCGCCAGGATACCCTCCTAGATGACAGGGTGCTATACAAATCTGCATAACATAACGTACTACACACAAAGTCTTCCTAGCTCCATGCTCTGAATCCCAGCTGTGCTGCACAGCCTACCACAGATATATCAGAGCATGAAATGGAGACCCTCAGGAATTGTCAGGCACAGGAGTGAAAGGAGAACAAGTAATGCTGGCAATAGCAAAGAAGAACAGTAGTCCTTCCACATTTTAGAGGGCTTTCCAGAGATGACCTCCATCACATGCAGCACCATGAAGCCCTCTATGAGCCTCAGCAGTAATTCCCAGCCGACCACAGAGAACCTTCACTCTGAGGTCGTTGGTTGCTGGTAGTCAGGTGAGGGTAAGGTAGGTGGTCAGGGACTGGGGGTACAGAAATTCCTGTGAAGTTTCCAACCCGCCGTCTGCCACATTTTCAGTTGAACAAATTTACTTTCAGATGCACAAAAGTTGTCTTTGTACCTTCTACATATAGAAAAGAGAGATAAGTGGCCGATCTTTGGGGCTTTCTTTTCCAATAATTTGAAGTTTCAAAGCCCAGTACACAAGCTTGGCAATAAGACCTTAATTCAAGCATGTTCAAAATGATGCCTGAGAAATCTTCAGTAGTGAGTCTTCAAACATGCTGTGCTATGCCTCGTAAGGATTGTTTGAGATAAATATGGGTGTCCCCTGAATATCTTTTTGTTCTGTGGGCCGAAGGACAATACCAAAAAAGTAGATGAAAAATAAATACACTCATTAGAGAACAACCGTTTTGAGCTTATACCATACACTCAGTGGATTTTGTTTTCAACCTAGGAACCCTATTCATGTAGTTATGGTTCATGATTTATTTTTATATTTGACTTTTTTTAACAAAAAAATTAAGTGGCTTATTTACAAGCTCCCTGCGCCACCGGTACATCACTCTCCATATTAAATGTGACGCACTGGTAGCGCAAGGGGCTTGTGAACAACCCCTTAAGTGTAAAATGCTTCTTCAGCCACAGAAAGACTCCAGTACTGGGCCTCCCGAAGTTCACAAGGGATCCAGATACGCTGGATACCCTTAAGCAGTGGACTTTTAAAGATAGAGCAATCTGGATTGTGGTTATCCGAGAGCCAAAGCTTATGCAGTGGTACAGTATCTGCAAGAGTTATACGTTAGAGGTGAAGTCTTCTGTTTTTACTGTATTGCTTTCGTTGCCATAGACTTCTGGGATCCTAACTACCTGAAAGCCACAGCCTATTCAATGGTTTCACTGCCTGGAGAAGATGTAATCTGGCAGTTTAAGCTTCTATCAGGCCAATTTGAATCTCTTCAGCATGCTTATCTGGGGCCTAGAACCTTGTTCACCAGTTTGTAATGAAAATCACAGGTGCTCAGAAGGGAATAACCATATTGGATACATCGGGGGAATGCTCCAGAGAAAAAAAACACAAACATGAAGCTGCAAACGATATTTTGTTTTCAGGCAGCATTGACACATTGTTCAGTTCACCAGTATTCGTGTGTCTTTCATGGATTCACATGCTTGAATAATTCCCTGTCGTCGAAGTGGGAGTCCCACGGTACATAAAACAGTAGTAAGAAACATATATACATAGAAATATATATATAAAAATATATATATATACATAGAAATATATAAGTACAAATATCAATAATATGCGTATTTAAAAGTAGAAATGTTGTTAAAAAAAATACCATAGAACAGCATAGCCCATAGAAAGCATTGAGGGAGAGCGAACTTTAGTAACATATCTGAGTCATTATAATGGTCCACATTCCAGCCAATCAGGCTGTAGCACCCTCTAGAACCTTCTCCTCAGAAGCTCAAGCCCTCAGATTTTCTACCGCATGTCGTGTGAAGGGAGTCTCCCTGAGCTCTGCTCAGTTTTTGCTACTTCAACTCTTCAAAACTTCAAGACTATGTCTTCTTCAAAAAAGTCTTTGTTCAGACCATGTTCTGCCTGTGGAAAACGTTGCCTTTTCTCTGAGGACCCTCATAAGAAATGCATCTACTGCTTATATCCGGACCATGAGGTAAGGAGTTGCAAATCTTGCAGAACTTTTTCTTCAAAAACGTTAAAGGATAGAGAGGCCCGTCTCCTCCTGTGGTTATAGAAGTTGAAGACATCAGACAACCCAGTGTCTGACATAGAGAGTGTGTCTTCCCACCATTCTAGGACCTCTCTGAAAAGTGGGTCAGAGACTGACATTCCTTCTCCTTTTCTGAAAAAGAAGAAACTTGTGGACACGCAGAAATCGGTCTCCCCACGGGGTCTGCCAGCCTCTACGCCTGCCGGACCTAGTTCTCTGGCGTCGCAGACCCCTGCTGTGCCCTCGTCCTCTAAATCAAGTGCCAGCCCGTCGACGGGCCCGTCAATGATGACGAGATCCCTCGACCTCATTCCTACTTCGACGACGACCAACACTGTCGACGACATCATCTACCTCGTCAGCGATGGTCCAGGAGGTCCGGCCTATCTCGTCGACTATAAAAATCTTGTCGACGGCTAAGAAAAATCATCTCGTCAACGGCCCATCCCAAACTTCATTCGTCGACGAAGGCTTCGTCGACGCGTCAATTATCGTCGACGCTACCCCCTTCATCTCCTCCAGTGGATATAGGAGGATTTCACCTTCTAATGGGAAGGGCAGCGAAACGTTTCCACTTGCCTTTGATCACCAGACAAGAGGATTGTTTTCATTATGATTTTAAAGACCAACCTTTGAAACAAGTGCATGCCATTCCTATTATATACTTCATCTGGCAGGAAGGACTCAAACTCATGGAACGGCCTAATTCAGTTCCGGCCGTACTCCCACGTATTGACAAGAAATACAAGGCGCCTGCAAATTCACCTGCCTGCCTTGTTTCTCAGCCGAAGCCGGACTCGGTGATTACGCAGGCTGCCCAAAAGAGATCCTGTAATCCAGATTCTCCTTTAACATCCCCGCCTGATCAGGAAGGTCGACGCCTGGATACCATCGACAAGAAGTTCTCCACCCTGGTGGCGACTACAGTGAGGGTGGCAAACTCATTAGCCATCCGCCGACGATACGATCGACAAATGTGGTCGGAAATCTCAGTCTTGGTCGACCTGATTCCAGAATCCTCTAGGGCGGAAGCACAAAAAATCCTTCCAGAGGGGGAAAAGATTTAGTCGGAATTTATAGATTGCGCAATCAATATTTGATCTACAGGATTCCGACAAATGGCAGGCGCCGCAGTCTTAAGAAGGCAGGGCTGGATTAAGGCTACGTCTTTTCGACCGGAAGTGCAAGCGAAGATACTCGATATGCCCTTCGATGGGGAATCCCTCTTCGGCAAGCCTGTGGACGATGCCTTGGAAACTATCAAAAATTATATGGACACTGCATCGACGGTGGGCTAGTCGTCATCGAGTACCTCGTCGACACTATCCTCGTCGACGGTGGCTCCGTCGACCCTGAAGGCTTTGTCGACGGCTGCAACCTCTTCATCGACGCCTGTGTCCTCATCGACGAGGGTCTCGGCTTCGTCGACGGCAACCACCTCTTTGTCGACGCCCGTGTCATCATCGACGACGGCCTCCATGATGACTTCGACGACGAGTTCGTCGTAGGGACCGTCGACGGCGCAATATTCCCTAGCGACTGCAACCACGTTTCCGGTGGTAACGGCTACAATGAGAAAACGTCCATCATCACTGGTTTTGAGCCCTTTACAGCATCCAACAGGTCCGCCAGCTCAATTGTTTGAATCTGCTGGTGAGGATTCCTCTGATGATTCATATGCTAATGATAACTTTCGTGCTGCCAGAAGCCCTTCAGAGCTGCATATCAAATACCAGGACTATGATGACGATGCTCGGGAGTCGCATACCTCCATTGCAGATACCAATCAACATGATGACCCAGGTGTTTCTATGGCTCAATTACCATTGTCCTTGATTACAAACCTTCAACATATTCTGGACAACTATAATCGTCGTTTTCCACCTTCTTCGCAGGCCTCTCCACCGCCACCTTCAATGTCGGCATCAATTCCGGTTGCACCGGCTCGGTCACCAATTCATCAAGACGCTGGTCATGATGATGATGATAATCATAATAATAATACGGACCAGTATGATGACGGTAACTTAACAGATTGGGACAATTACCAGGCTCAGACTCCATCCCCTCCTCCTGATTCTCCTCTAGCATCTCCATTTGAACCAATCCACTCAGCGGATTTGAAATTCCTTACTTGGAAGGTTTCCCTCCTACTCGCACTTACGTCCTCCCGATGGGTGAGTGACATACAAGCTTTTACCATTCAGCCACCTTTTTTTCAGTTTTCAAAGGACCCTGTCGTGCTACGTATGACTCTAAGTTATATTCCATCTGACTTCCACCTAAATGAACCTGTAATACTCAAGACTTTCTTCCCTAACCCTCAGTCTCCCGCTGAGCGTACTCTTCATTCGCTAGACCTAAAGCAATGCCTCAAATTCTACATTCAGCGCACTGCTGCATTTCGAAAGTCAGACCAACTTTTTGTGGCCTATGGGCGAATGCGCAAGGGACATCCGGTCACCAAACAGACCATCACTCGCTGGATTTCTTCTGCCATCTCCTTCTGCCATCAACGGGCTGGCAAGCCTCTTTCTGCTCCGGTGCGAGCACACTCGACGAGAGCAGTAGCATACTCTACTGCCCAATTTGCTGGAGTGCCTCTACATCAGATCTGTAGGGCAGCAACGTGGTCCAGCAGGCACACGTTTACAAGGCACTACTGTCTGGAGACGGCTAACGCTGAGGACACTGCTGTGGGTCAAGCGGTGCTTTGAAATCTCTTCAAATAAAGGTGAGCCTCTGCTGCTTCCCGCCTCCTGTCATAAAAGGTTATTCTTGTGCAAATAATGCAATGTTACCAATTTATATTTATATGAATGTACTTTTCATTATTGCCTTTTATGACTCTTATGGTTATGGCTTACTGCTTTCTATTCTTATTCAAGCATGTGAATCTATGAAAGACACACAAATACTGGAGAAGAACAAAAGTTACTTCCCTGTAAACTGTGGTTCTCCATTATTTGTGTCTTTCATAGATTCACATCCGACCCACCCTTCCTCCCCTCAGCGGCTCTCTTCTCCTCATGCACTCTTTGGTCACTCTTGTGCTGCGAAAATCGGAGGGCTTGAGCTTCTGAGGAGAAGGTTCTAGAGGGTGCTACAGCCTGATTGGCTGGAATGTGGACCATTATAATGACTCAGATATGTTATTAAACTGAGCTCTCCCTCAATGCTTTCTATGGGCTATGCTGTTCTATGGTATTTATTTTTTTAACAAAATTTCTACTTTTAAATACACATATTATTGATATTTGTACTTATATATTTCTATGTATATATATATTTTTATATATATACTAGCAGCCCGTCCCGACGTTGTCCGGGGCTGAAATAGAATGTGTGCAAAGGGTTGTAATAGTCAAGCAAAATTTATTGTAAGATCTCACAGTATACAACATTTTTAGTTTCAGTTGAATCTGGACGGAGAATAAATTGGTTTTCGACATTGCCAGACCTAGAGAGTGCAACATATAACTGTGCGTAGGGTGAAGCAGTCTTCTCGTAAGTCTACGCCTATGACTTTTTATGTTTGACCTTGAGATTTGTTAATGGTAGAAGCAAAGGCAATGTTAATAGGAAACTGCAAGCGTTTAAATTGAAACAGTCGATCAGTAGGGATCATGGGTATGTGTGGAATGTGAGCTAACTGTCCTGCAGCTGGGCCAGAGAGAATAGTTGCTTTAATTACATATGGTAAAAGACTTGTAACTTGTAGGCGTGTACCATTGGATAGATTGGGCGGATGCAGGTTGCGTAATAACATGATAGGAATCCCAACTTTAATTTTGAGAATATGAGGTGGAAGTCCGGAAGGGTTAAGTGAGTTTAGGAATTCATGCGGATAATGCACGGCGTCTTGAGTATCTAATACTGTATCAATGGATTTATATATTTTTGCATTACCCGGAATTTGTAGTAGTATGTGTTCATTGATATGGTTGATACTGGAGTTTCTGGGTGCAACTATAACTCTTTCGCAAATCCATCGGTAGTCTTTTGTAAGAATATATTCAATGTCTGGGTATACATGGTGTATGAGTTGATGTAAGGTAGAGACAGGCGTACCTAAGTTGTGTATATTAATATTCCCATTAGTGTTAGGTACTTCTCCATTCCCTACTTGTAGTAGAAGATCTGCAAATTGAGTATCTCCACCTCCCAAAGTGCTGCCTCATGTTAGTGCGTAAGGTGAGATGTTGTACAGAGTCCCAGAGGTGTGATGCTTTTAAGCATGCTTTCAGTATATCAGCACGCGTTCCTCTTGGAACAACAGGAAGAGTTTGTCTGAAGTCACCAGCAAACACAAAAGTTACCCCACCCATTATTTCTGTGGAACTTCTAATGTCTTTTAGAGTTCTGTCGTTGGCGTCTATATGGAGCAACTGTGCCTCTGAAAGCCTTTTCATTGTAGTCATTGGAAAAAAGTAAACCGTGAGGTTAGCACCATTAGGTAAGTATCACAAAATGTAAGATTATTTAGGAGCGTTATTTATGATTGAGCTTACACGTCGTTATGTACCTGTTAATTGAAGTTGGTCATAGACGGTAACGTTAGTTGCAAAGTTCTGTGCAATATGGCTGTGCACTTGTGCATGCACTGTTAGGAAGAGGGTTCATGATATGTGCCTCCTAAGCGGTAACGTTTGCATCTTGTGGGTGCTGTGTAGTAAGTTGCTTATAGAATCCCTAAGAGCGTTCTGTCTGACGTTGTGTGGCTGTTGTAAATGTGTGTACGCTGACACTGCAGTGCGTCACAGCGTGTTTGCAAGACCTGCACGTGTGTGTTATTTTGTGAAAGCTTTATAATGTTCGCCGGTACCTTGATTGGCCTTAATCCCCGCTTGAGGGCCGTAACAATTTTGGCAGTGGTAAATGCGAAGGGTGCCTGTTGTAAATCTGTGTATGCTGAGACTGCAGTGCGTGACAGCGTGCTTGTGAGGCCTGCACGTGCAATAAGCGAAGCTTGTGCTCCCCGCTGTTAGTGTGAGTGGCTTGAACCCCCGCCTGAGCACCGGAGCAGTATGCAAAGCTTTGTGATCCCGGCTGTTAGGCTGAGTGGCTTGAGCCCACGCGTGAGCACCGTAGCAATGCCGCGGCCCGTGAAGCCTTGCCCATTGGTGTTTGGCCACGCTCCTCTGAAAACGTCCACGAGGCGCGCCCCGTGAATGCGGCGCCAATTCAGGTTTTGCCACGCCCCTCTGACAACGGCCAGGCCCACAACGGAGTAATGTGAAGGTTTTTGTTTACAATGCCGTTTTCGCTTTTACCAGTAATGACGGGGAATGGAGCGCCCTGCGCCCCGTGAATGCTGCGCCTATTGATGTTTGCTGTTTGTCCACGCCCCTCTCACAATGCCCACGCCAACAAGGGAGTCCTGTGAAGGTTTGTTTGCCACACCCATCGCTGATAGCACAACGCCCATGCCCACAAGGGACTACTTTACCCCTAAGATTCTTTTACCTTTGTAATGTATATAGTGGCCACTTGTATAGCCTATGTCCATCTGCTGCAACTGTCCTTTCCAATGCTGTATTGGGTGTTGTGATTGGTGCTGTACTTCTTGAGCTTACCCGCCTCAAAGGTTTGGACTCTCTCTTTATAATAGTAGTATATGGATATGGATTTCTATGTATATATGATTCTTACTACTATATTATGTACTGTGGAACTCCCACTTCGACGACAGGGAATTATTCAAGCATGTGAATCTATGAAAGACACAAATACTGGAGAACCACAGTTTACAGGTAAGTAACTTTTGTTCTTCCTCTTCGGTTTTCTGTAAATAATCTTGCAGCTCTACTACCTTGATAAAACTCCTTGCACAGCTTTATTTTCTTGTTCAGAACACAATGTCAAGTTCGAATTAGTAGACTGAAATGCTCTACAGCAGGCAACAGCTTCCTCTGTGCTCTGGCCCCTCTGCATCCTGTAGCCGTAGAGAAAAACTTCACAGGGGCTGGGATAAATATTGTCCAATTGCAACAGGTCCACTGGTGTGCTTCCAGTCAGGCAACAGCTGCTTCTGTTTCTAGACTCTCTGCTGTCTTCAGTCACAGGAGGAAAGTTCCACTCGGGCAAGTGGACCTCAGTTGCACATCCCATGGGTTAGCAAGAGACTGGCACAACAAGCCCTGGAGAAATATGGAGGAGAAGTCCAAGATAGAGCTAGGGTAGGCATGGGCGGAAAATCCGTTCCGCTCGCGGATTTTGCGGATTTTCGGGAAATCCGCAATCCGCGAGATTTGCGAATCTCCCGCAAAATCCGCAAATCCGCGAGCAGCGGATTTTGCTCGCACTGCTCGCACTGTTCGCGTGAGTTCGCGTGAGTTCGCGCCCCGCGAATAAGTGCAAAATTGCAGAAATACGATTTTAGCAAAACTGAAAGTAACTACTTACCAGGTTCAAAAGTTCAGGCTCATCATTAGTAGCCATTTCCTGTAGTGCTTCCTGAGGGGCCCCTCCAGAGTTCAGTTGCCAGTTGAAACTATTATGTGACCCTGCTCTGAACCTCAGAATAGTTACACATATGCCACAAAGGTCCTGAATTACAGCTAAGGGAGACAAGCAGGAGCCAGGCTGGAAGTTAAAATCCATTAATCAGCCCCTAATTCATTATTGTCAGTTGGGGCAGGGCAGGTGTTGTAACTAATTTTGCAACAATGAAAGCACTTAGCAAGTGCAAAAGATCACTAATCAGGGCGCACTAAGGAAGCAGGTGCCAGCTAAAAAAATATTCTGTGACACATTAATCAGCCCCAAATTAATTCAGGTCACTTGAGGCAGGGAAGGTGTGCTTTGCTTTGCCGAAAATAATGTACACTGGACAACCAGAGGGTGTGGTGATGAAACAGAGGGTGGCATGGGTGGGCCAGAGGGTGGCATGAGTAGTCAGAGAGTGGCAGTGGTGACAGAGAGTGGCAGTGATGAAGAAGAGTGTCCCAAACAGGCTGGACACGTAGAAACAACAAGTTCGCGAAACTTGCGACCCGACAGGTAAGTTCGCAATTTGCGAAAGTGTACAAAACCCTCGCGAACTGGCAGAAACACGGGCGAACACAAAAAAAAAAAAATCCGCAAATTCGCGGGAATTCGCGGATTTTGCGGATTGCGAATCCGCAAATCCGCAAAATTCGCGAACGCGAGATCCGCAAAATTCGCTCATGCTTAAGCTAGGGGCCAATTTTCTCTCCTCCACATGCAGAAACGTAGGACTTCTTCAGTGCAGCGACAGGCAGAGATGTCTTTCTTCTCTTTTCTTTAATTGCATGCGGATTCTGCGGTTGGAATCGGCCTGCAGGGCATTTTAATAGGTTGACCGGTTTCAAATTAGCGATAAAGCCCAACCAATTGTAGCCAATACTATTAAAATTCCACGGCTTCCCACTCTTAGACTTTCAGCACTGTGACTTTTCTGGAAATATACTTTGTGGCAAAAAAACATCTAATATTACTTTGCACACAAAATGTACAGATGATTGGTTCCATCACAGCTGGGTGAAGCTTTCACCTATTCCCAAACTGCACCACTGGCCCTGTCATTCCAGCCCATTACGCTTCAAATAAAGTTCCTTTTCTGAATTGTAAAAGAACCCCAGAGTTCATTGCATCCCAAATGCAACACATGGTAGCTCTCGTGAATTTCCCTCTGTTTTTGTTGTCGTTATTGTGTGTCCATTCCTTAGAAGTAGCAGCTTCCTACAAGATGTAAAAAATGTGTCATCCCACAGCAGGTTCCTCCTAAGTCGGTCCCAGAAGGCCGGATCCATGCCAGATTTTTAAGAGAACTACATTTATATGAATGGGGATATTCTAAAAATCTGGTATGGATCAGGCCCTCCAGGACTAACTTTGGAGAACCCTGTCCCAGAGAGAAATCAATGTATCTTTACTTCCTCATGTCTGCACTATATGGAACTTGTAAGGAGCATGCATACAGACAGTTGGCTCATCAGTGTGAGTGTTATGATGATTTGAAAATGAAAAAGGTTGTGTATCTATAAAGGACACCTGTGGCAGAGGCTTGTTTGGCAGACTGCTTTCATTGTAAAGTTAAAGTATATCAGACATCCAAAGCAACACAGCGAGGATGAATTGCAAAAAGATACATTTTCTTACTGAAAGCTAGTACCCTTAAAATGTGGTGCATTGTATGGAAGCCTCTCTGATGCACTTGGATGGGTTATAGAAATAGGGTACAATATGGTTGCTTCTGCCTTTATGATGTAATTTCTTTGATATGTCCTCTCATTTTAGAGTGCCTTTGAAATTGCCTTTGTGGTGCAGTGAAGTGTGTTGGTTTTCAGCACCAGGGCAACAGTTCAATGTGCTGTATTAATGACAATAGAATGTAGCAAAGTATTGTGGGCAAGTCTCCTAAATGTTTTGTGGTATTTTGTACCACTGGGGAGCAGTGCAACGTAGTTGGCTTGTGCCCCTAGGATTCTGATTGGTGTGGGGGTGAGTGTCCCTAGGATGCCTTTAAGTATGGTGTACTAGTGTTCCGATGGTAGTTTAAGGGCAAGGGTCCAAAAAATGCAGGGTTCTTTGGCAGGACGCCTTTAGGATGCAGTGTGGTGGGTTATTGTTACTGGGGTTCATTAAAATGTGGGGTGGTAGCTTCCACACTATATACTATATACTGTGATAGTTTGTCCACGATGCCATACAGTGTGGTGATTAGCATCACCAAGAGGCAGTGTAATGGACTAATGTTCCCAGGATGACGCAAAGTGGTGTTCCTGGTGTGCACTGTAGAGTGGTGAGGTAGTGACTCAATGAAGGCATTTAGTAAAAAGTATTAGAGTCCCTAGGATCCAGTGCAAAGTAGTTGGTTAGTGTCACACAGGTGGTGGATTAGGGTCACCGAGATACAGTGATTTGTGTTCCATCAGTGTCACTAAAATTCAGGTCAGTGTGAATGGTTATTGTCATCACGCTTCAGCACAGTGTATTGGTCTAGTATCCCTAAAATGCAGTGATGTGTATTTGGTTAAATTATCCAGGATGCAATGATCTGTGGAGGGTTAGTGACCCTAGATTGTTAATGTTCCTAGCATGTAGTGCAGCGTGGTGGAGTAGAGTACAATGTGGGGGTCTGGTGTTCTTAGGATGCAATTCACTATGATGTGATTGTGCCACAGGAGTGCAGTGTAACTTCATAAATTAGTGTCCGTAGGATGCAAAGTTGTGCATGTGCATGAATTTCCCTAGGATGCAGATATGTGGATTAGTGTCCCTAGGATGCACCATGATAGTGTAGCGACCGTAGGATGTAGAGCAGGGTGGTCGGTTATCATCCTTAACATGAAGTGTTGTGTTTTGAGTTAATATCCCAAGATTACATTTAGTCATTTTAGTGATCAAAGTGTTTAGAGGGTAGATTCTTGCATGTAGGAAGTAGTTCCATGTGGAATGGACTTGTGTCACTAATTTGCAGTGAACTGTGGTGGGTTACAGCCCATAAGATGAGACGTGGCAGGCTAGAGGCATAGGATAGATTTCTGCATGTTAGAGTCCCTAGTGTACAGTTGGTGACAACAGCGCATAGTTCAGGGTAACAGGTTTATGTAACTTTTACAATGTAGAAAGTAGTGGATAATGTTCCTATTACACAGTACACTGCTGCAATTGCAGCACAGTAAGACGGGTTTCTTCCCCAGGGAATAAATGCAATGGCTTATTGCCCTAACATTGCAATTTGGGGTTTTGTTGTCCCTATCATAGAGTGTGGCAGTCTTAGATGCAGTGTGGAAGGATAGTGTTCCAAGAATGCAGAGCAAGAATGCAGAGCTAGGTAGTGGAACCGTGTCAAGGGGTGAGTTACCTTCCCTAGAATGCAATGCAGTGTGATGGGTTGGAACACACTGTGGTGATTTGTAGTCTCATTTACAGTTTGAAAGGAACTGACAATCCTCCAATTTAGTAGCACACCCTAACTATGGAGTATTTTTGATTGACTAAACAGAGTTAAGGGGAGGAATAACCTGCTGCCCTTAGTGGGTGGAGAGGTCCTCTAGAGAGAGGATAGAGGGATACGTCCTCCCTTCGAAATATTGTAAGACAATAAGTACCCCTTCCGGAGCGCGACGGCTCCTCGGAAGCTACAGTAGGACCAGTGGTATGCCGCGTTATAACACACCCGCTATTTTAGGGTGGAAAGGGAAAAGAACCCTTTTCTTTAAATAACCCTCACTCATTTCTTTAAATAACCATCACTCATTTCTTTAAATAACCATCACTCACTCTGACAATGGCATATTTGATAGGGTGGATTGTTGTCCCAATTCAGAGTGTGGTGACCTCGTACAATGTAAGAGGTTAGTGTCACAATGATACAGTTAAACATGATGGGTTATTATTGTTAGGATTCGGTGCTAGATAATGGCGTAGTACCCTTAGGCTAGAGTGTGGTAGGATGGAATAGTCTACCTTAAATGCAGTACGATGTGTGCCTTGGTGACCCTTGAATGCTGTGAATGGTAACCAGTCAGCTTCCCTTTGACAAAGTGTTGAGTTTTATTGCCCTCAATCTTGGGGGGCTTTGGGAAGCGGCTAGAACGGATTACAGTAGCTTTGCAGTGTAGCCTGGTGAGTTAGTGCTCCTGGAAGCAGTTCAGTGTGGTGGATTAGTGTCCATAAGGTATAGTGGGGTATGGTAGGTTAGTATCCTGAGAGCGCTTTACGGTACAGTGTGGTTGGTTAGTACCTCTAGACAGCAGTGTGGTGGGTTAGTTCCACTGTGGTTCCTTAATTCCTTTAGAATGCATTGAAGTGGTCTGGATAAGTGTCCCTTTGGGCATTTTGGCAGATAAGGATCCCTAGGATGCAGTGGTGTTTGGTGGGCTTTCTCTGAGGTGCAGTGTGGTGAGTTTCTGTTCAAAGGATGCAGCATAATATGGTGGGTACATGTCACTAGATACACTGCATTATGACAGGTTAGTGACTCTAAGAAGGAGGACAGTGAGACAGTGCTTTTATGAGCATCACTTTGATGCAGGAAACTGTATTGCATTAGTGCCCCTAAGATTTAACAGAGAATGTTGGGTCAATGAGTGTAGGACACAGTTTACCATGATTGGCAGTGTAATGGATTCATTTAAGGGGTAATTTAAGGTCAGGGGTGTCTCATTTACATTTTTGTGCAGGGCTAGTGGGCTTTTCCCCCAGGTGGCATCCGCCATCATGAAAGGAGTTGCTTTGGGAAACCAATAGTAACAACAGCTCACTCATGGCATGTCAGACCTACCACCAATTCTTTTTTTTTCCTGAAGAGAGATGCCCACAGCGCAGGTGTTTTTCAGAAACAAAATCTCATGCCCCTGGTGTTTGAGGATTTTCTTTTCAAGTCAAGAAAGAACGGTACCTAGAGGTTCACTTAAGCGAACAACAAACAATGTAACCATGCCTTTTAAAAGCCTTGAATAGTTTGTGAACCTGATATATACGTGGGGTGTGAGGAAACCAGGGCACTCAATTTTTTGTGAGAATTTTTCCCCAGCACCTAAATGTAGTTGAGCATTTTCCTAAAATGCCGGAATACTGAGTTGGGGCAACCACTCTAAGTAGGTAGGACCATCTGACAACTCTTACATTGGTAGGTGACCCAGTAACATTGTTTTCCGACTGATTGAGCCAGCTGTGGCTCTGATTTTGGAAAACTCTCCATTCTCTGACCTCTAAAGTAGACAACTTATGTGGCAGGTAAGTGTTAGGGTCACCATTCAATTTTGGCCGGTGGTGTCTTACTGCCCACTTGTGAACGCTGCACCTAGAGTCCGTAGGATGCATTGTGGTGCAGGTGTGCAGTTATAACAATGTAGTTGATCAGTGTCCCGGGAATGACATATAGTGGACTAGTGTCCACAGGACACAATGTGGTGGTGTAGAGACCCTAAGCAGCAAAGTACTGTGGTGGGAGAGTGTCCCCTTGATGCAGTAGTGTGTAATGTTTTCTGTAGTAGGTTAGTCTGCCTAGGAAACAGTAAATCAGGATGCATATGCATACCCATAACGCTATCAGATGCGGTGGCTTGGTGTCCTTAGAGTTGAGCCCAGTAGGCTTATTTCCCTATTTTAGAGTACAGTGTGCTAGTTAGGGTTCCTCTGCATTCAGTGCCATGATGTTTGCGGGTTATGGAAAACACTAAACACATATTTCTTGCATACATTTGAATATGTGTTTGCGGAGAACTCCATCTGTTTTTTTTTTACTTCAAATCTTTTTATTTTATAAGACAAGAATAAAACACCGGGCGTGAAATACACAGCGTGATGCCCTCAAAAGATTGGCAATGGTGTAGGATATTAAACACAGCATGTCGCCTACAACCCGTAACGGGCCGGCCACATGGCAAACCTTGAAAAGAAAGACTGACTTGCTGTGAGGCTTCAGAAGGCTTCAGAAAGCCCTTTAAAAACTGTTAACACTGTGACAGGGGCACAAGGCTCAAAAGAGAAGAAAACGAGAAAAGAAAAGAAGAAGAAAGGAGGTATGTAAGAGACAGTGGCAAAGAAAGAGATTCAGTGGGCGAGCGGGGGGGAGTGAAAAGAGGAAGGCGTGTCCAGCTAGCCAAGCCGCTGCGGGACATTAAGAGTCATATAGAGGGGGGCTATGCACTGGGCTAGGCTAGTTGTGAAAGTAACCTGCCAGGGTCAGGCGAAAGGACAGCATCCTCAAAGAGACGCAGCGCTCTAAGCTTGGTAGGCAGACAGCGAGCATGTTCCACCTGACAGAGATACTTGACTAAGGGTTGCCAAACTGCGGTAAAGCGAGTGTCATGGGCTTGCATTCGCACTGTAAAAAGCTCCATGGTGATGACCTGCCATAGGCTCACATACCAAGCGCCGATAGGGGGCATCTCCGCTTTCTTCCAAAACTGCGCAATGAGTTGCTTGGCTGCCCCAAGCATGTGCATTGCAAGAGTCCAATCTTTCCACATGACAGCCTTTAAGGTCACCGGTTTGATGCCCAGCAGGATTGTGTTTATAGATTCAGGCAGGGGGAATCCAAGAACCCGTTTGATGTGGCTTAGGACCTCTTTCCAGAGTATAGTCAGGAGCGGGCAGGACCACCAAATGTGTATGAAATCACCAGTCGCGGACAAACACCTCCAGCACTTGGGGGAGGAAGTAGGGAACATCTTGTGCAAGCGATCTGGTGTATGGCACCATTGTGTCATGACTTTATATGCATTTTCTGTTTGCGGGATACTGCGAAAAACCCTAGGTATGTCGCGCCATAGACGGCCCCACTGTGCGGGCGAAATTCCCTCGTCAGACGCCTGTTGCCACTTGCGCTGATACATATGTACGAGAGATAAGGCCCTTGGATTCCTCAAATGAGCGGACCAGTTGCACGTAGGGGGTAAATGGGCGGGTTACTGCCTCCTGCATCTCCACCGAGGTGACCCAATGCCGTAATTGGGCGTACTGCAACTCCGTTCCCTGCGGAAGACTGAATTCCTTTCTACACTGCTCAAAGGATTTGAGTACTCCCTCCTCAAAGAGGGCGCAAACCACCCTACATTCCCCCTGAGTCCATCTATCAAAAGTTTGAGAGTGGTATGCCGGGGAGAATAGGGGATTACTCGCTATGGGCGTGTGGGGAGAGGGGAAAGTTGTGAGGCCTTTGCGCACTGCTATTTTATCCAAGATGTCTAACACCATTTTGGTGGGTACTGCCAGATAGGCACTCCTGGAGCGTGCTGCCCGGTGAAGCCATGTTCGGTCCTAGATGGTACGTCCAGTGACCATCCTGTCCATGTGCAGCCAGATTTTTTCGCTTTCTGTAGTCGTCCACTCGGACGCAAAGCGGAGATGAGAGGCCCAGTAGTAATCTAAGAGGTTAGGACAGGCCAGTCCCCCTCTATCCCGCGGCATCATGAGGATCTTATGAGAGAATCTCGGCTTGCGCCCTCCCCATAATAGGGCGGTAAGATAACGCTGTAAGCCCTGAATCTGATGGTGCGGGATCAGGGTGGGCAGGCACTGGAATCTGTATAATATTTTGGGGAGGATTGACATTTTGATGGCGTTGAGCCTACCTACCCATGACATCATCAGAGGTTTCCATCTACGTAAGTCCTCCCACACTGTCCTTCTACAGTCACACCAGTTGATTTGGGTCCAGGCGTCTAGGGAAGGAGTCAGCTTAAGACCTAAATATTGGATGTGGTCAGGGGCCCACCGGTATGGCGCGAGCCTCTCCAAGGCGGGGATCTCCTCATTAGAAATGGTAAGGTTAAGTGCCCAAGATTTGGCATGACTAATCTTGAGCCCTGAAGCCCTTTCAAAGGTTTGCAAGAGGGAGTGTAGGGCCGGGAGAGATTTGTGCGGACATGAAAGCGTGAGGAAGAGGTTGTCCGCAAATAGCGCCACCTTGTTCTGCCAACCCCCCATGGTGACACCATGTATGTCCGTCCGCTGCCTAATCATCTCTGCCAGGGGTTCCACCACGAGGGCAAAAAGCAGAGGGGACAGAGGGCATCCCTACCGGGTGCCCCTATGAATTTGGAATGGCTCGGTGAGTTGTCCATTAACTCTGACTCTGGCTTGTGCAGGCCTAAATGGCGCCATGATCCGGGAAATCATATTCTGGCCTAAACCGATCTTCTGCAGTACTGCCCCAAGGAAGGCTCAATCCACCCAGTCGAAACACCTTTTCCGCGTCCAGCGATAAAAGGCAAGCCGGCACACCCCAGGCGTGCGCCTTCTCCACCTAGTGGGCAATCCTGCGCACATTGTCTGCTCCTTGGCGATTGCAGATGAAGCCAACCTGGTCCGGTTCCACCAAACCAGGCATAAACGGGTCCATCCGTTTAGCGAGGGTCTTGCTGTATATTTTGAGGTCAGTATTCAAGAGCGCTATAGGGCGGTACAAGGCGCATAAGGCGGGGTCCTTCCTAGGTTTGGGTATGAGCGCTATTTCCACCATGCCCAAAGATGACGGCGGGCCATCAGAGTCCGAGAAAGAATTATACAACCGCAGAAGGTGGGGTACAAGCTGCGCCTGAAAAATGTGGTAGAAAGACAATGGTAAGATATCCGGACCTGGAGTCCTTCCTAGGGGAAGGTCTTTTAGGGTCGCCAACAGCTCCTCCGCAGTTATAGGCCCCTCGAGAGTCTGTGCATGATGAGGATGTAGTGAGGTCCAAGTGCACTGGCTCAACGCATTGTTGATAAGAGCTGGGAGCGGGGGTTCCGCCGCATAGAGTGTGGCGTAGTAGGCCCTGAAAGCTTCACATTTGGCCCGCTCCGAAGTGACTCGCGAGCCGTCCGAGAGTTTAAGATTGGCTATGTGAGCCTTCGCTGCCCGTGCTCGCAATTGCCTTGCCAATAGCGTGCCTACTTTGTCCCCTCCTTCGTAATAACGCTGTTTCAAGGCGATAAGCGACCTCTCCGCCTTATTAGTGCGCAAAGCGAGCAGTTGCCTCCTAAGATTTGCGAGCTGCCGCCTAGATGCAATCGAAGTATGGGTCTGATCCTGCTTTTCTGCCCCCTTGATATCAGCAGACAGTCTATCTTCCAAACGCCGGGCCTCGCGCGCTTGCGCAATTATAGGTGAGGTGACGTGACCTCTAATTGTGGCCTTGAAGGTGTCCCACACCACTGGGAAAGGCGTCACAAGATATCATTGCTTGCAAAATAAGAGTCAATGGCAGCGCGTATGCTTTCAACATCAGCCGGGTCCCGCAGAATACTCGGCGGTAGGCGCCATCTAGAAGCATGGGGGTTGCCAGCGGCCGGGTCCTGTAGGAGTAGCTCAACATGTGCATGGTCGGAGAGAGATATATCAGACATAGTCGCCGCCAGTATGTTTCGCACCATAGCGTGAGAGACGAAGAGATAATCAATGCGCGAGTACGAGCGATGCACGTGTGAATAGAACAGAAAATCCTGTGTCTCGGGCGAGCCATACCGCCAGGCATCTATAAAGCCCAAGTCTGATATTTGCGTACGGAGGGCAGAGGACATGGCCCCCATCCCAGTCGAAGACGTTCCACTACGGTCTGCCCCAGAATCCCATGCCAGATTAAAATCTCCTCCTAGAATCAAGGAGGGGTCTCCCTGAGGAATGTGATCCCTCAGCAGTGTACGGAGATAGGAGTCCTGCATCTGATTTGGCGCATATACTTTACACAGCGTAAATTTGCGCCTCCCAACGTCAACACCCACCTTAATAAAGCGCCCGTCCGGACTACATAGAGCCTTGGTCTCCCTCTGCCTGATGCCACTCCTGCACAAAATGGCCACCCCAGCCGCGCTGAGGGCCGCCACAGCCCAGATTTGGAGCGGGTATTTGGGATGCGCCATGCGCTGGACATCTCCTTTCAAGAGATGATTTTTTTGGAGGAGTATGATGTCATGTTGTAGGAGATATCGCCATACCTGTTGCCGCTTGTTTGGAGAGTTAAGCCCCTTGACGTTAAGGGAGAGCACCCTTAGAGGGCAAGGGGGGGTCATTGTCAGGTCCTATCCCTTGTTAGTCCTTTGAGCCACCGCAGGGAGCCACGCATGCCTAGGGAAGAGGCGCGCAGGATCGCTTCTTACTTGCCTGAGGACAAGCTTCATCGCCACTGTGTTACCCGCCCGCCACATGCAAGAGAGTAGAGAAAGAGGAAAGAGAGGGAAAGAAATGAGGACAGGCACAGGAGAGAAAGGCAGTAAACCAACAATGGCCAACCGGGCCATATCAGTCTGTTCCCGTCACCGAGCATCCTACACCCAAGGGTTCGGATAGGCCCAGGGATGTCACTGCCTCAGGAACAAGTGGGGGTAGGGTTGCAGCCGACCTCAAGTCCGTCAAGCAGGGGAACCTCGGCGCCCCCCACCCTTGAAGAAGGGAGCCAGGGTGTAGATCAGGGTGGTACATCGATCTGCAATCCTGGGAGTAAGGATGCATTTCAATGGGGGTATGCTTCTTAGTCCAGTGCAGGCGTGCACTCAGTCTGTCATGGGGTTGAGGGATCTGAGCTGAGGTCTTCCTTGTCCCCCTCGAGGGATCGTATGTGCGCGATGATATCCTGTTTGGCCTGAGAGGCAGATTGCTCATCTATGCACGCCGAACGTCGATGGCGAGGCACAGTAGTCCAAGATAGTTTGGCAGGCACGCGTTCCTGATGGCGAGGGCGAGAAGGGCTAATTGGCGGAGATGTCCAAATACAAAGCAATTGGGCCGCCTCCGTGTATCTCCGCACCACCCGGCGTTTAGATTCCCATTGAAAGATGAGGGCAAATGGGTGCCCCCACTGATACGAGATGCCCATGTCCCGCAGTTTCTCAGTCACAGACTTGAAAGCACGGCGCCGCTTCAGGGTGTTGGGCGCCAAGTCCTGGAAGATTTTAATCTTGTGCCCATTGTGACAGAGATTTGGCTTAGCACGGGTCGCCTTGAGGATGGCCTTCTTTTCAGTGAAGAAATGTACTCCAGTTAAGATGTCCGGAAGGAGACCCAGCCTCCCTGCGGGCCCGGAGACCATGTGGACTTGATCCAAAGTCGGAGGAGAGGCATCTTCGTCCCCCCATACCTCATGAAGGAGTCGTGCCACGTAGGTCATGATGTCTTTCCCCTCCACACCAAGAGGAACCCCCGGATACAAAGGTTGTTCTGGCGACGCCGGTTTTCCAAACCCTCCTACTTAACTTGAAGCTCTTTGTGTTGTTCCTCTAGAGTTGCAAGGCATTGCCACAATTGCTCCTGATCCTCCGTGCGGGCATCCACTGTTTTTTCCAGCCCATCCACTCAGTCTCCCAAGTCAGTCACCTCCCTTCGAAGCTCTGGCACACACAAGTGCACCTCTGTGCGCAGAGCGCCAATCTCCGACTTGAGATCAGACAAGAAGGATGTCATAAACGCCTGGTTCACTGGTGTCGAACCTCCTTCGGCCTGTGGTGCCACCGCGTTGGGAGCCGATGCTCCCGCCTTGTCCCACATTGCCACCACGGTGTTGTCTCTGGAGGCAGCAGCCAGATCCTTCTTGCCACCTTTGGAACGTGTCATCGCCAGGCTGGGAATGTCCAGTTGCCCATCAGGATGCGTGATCCGTGTGTGGTTGCTCCCATGTAGGCGAAGAGAATTACCACCCAGCCAATTCCACTCGCGGCTTCAGAGTGTGACCTCCGAAACTGCAGCCGGTGGGGACTCCGCTCAGGTTCTCGACCTCCAAGACGCAGGACACTGTTAGTGTCGGCCCCTTCCTGCTTTCTCCACAACAGTGCCTACCAGCGTGACATTGTGAGCACAGAGAGGCCCTCCAGCCGAGACCAAGGTGACCGAGGGCCCTTTCCAAAGGCCCTATTGCCCCACGCCAGTCCATACACCTCGTTCCGTAGCTAGGTCACTCCCTGCATGTAGGGCCTGTGTCGCTCCAACACCTATCTGCGGATCGTGCCTCGCGGTTGTGGCCTCAGTTGTTCACTCGCCAAGATATAAGAAGTCCGATCTCCTGCTCCAGTTCACCAGCTAACGTGGCGCACGCTGCAGGCCTCCGCAGTGCCAGTGCGGGCTGTCCCGGGCCTCCGTGCTGCCCCGCTCAGCGGCCGAGGAATGATAGCCCTTGTTTCCTGCACTGGGTGTCAGCTGTGTCTTAGGCCCCTCAATACCCCCCCAGGAAAAAGCAAGAGACGCAGAGGTTCTAGACAGGGTTCAGGCTCCCCAGGCGTCACTGCCCGCTGGTGTCAGTGTCTCTGGGCCGCCCGATGCAGGGGTACAAGATGGCTGCTACGATCCGCCGTGGCCCCCAGCCCTCCGTTGCGCAGTACCTATGAGGAGTCACCCTGTGATGCTGCAGTCGTAGCTCTCTTCTCCGGGGCCTGCACCTTAAGGATCCACTCGGCGAAAATCACCAGATGCGGACTGTCAGGCCGCTGCTCCACTAGGCTGCTCCACCATACCTTTGGACAGCCCCGGTGCAGATCCCTTCTGTGCTTCACCTATAAGCCCACTCCAGCCGCCTTCCAGTAGCTGCAAGGCATCAGCGTCACCGTGCCTGCCTCTGATGTTCAATGTAGGCCCTTATGTACGAGGGCCCCGTGGGTTATCCGGTCAGGAGGGAGGACCTCCACACAGGACTTCACAAAATGGCAGCCCGCACCTTCAGGCCGCCAGTCCCCCGCCTCACTCCGTGCCGCCGACCGTTGCTAGTGAGCGTTCAGGCTATTCTCGGGTCTCCAGGACACCCCGTCCAGTGCCCACCTCGTGTGCAGCCCCCAGCACCGCTAGTGTCGCCAGGGAGGCTCCGCAAGGCTGCCTGGCCGACTCCCGTCTCGCCGCTCAGTCTGCCCCCATCTCGCCGCTCGGCCTTCCCCCAATGCTATCCGCTCCAGGGCGGGCCCCACCGCCACAGCCTGCGAGGCTGCCTCAGCCGGTCTGGTCGCTCCGTCCCCTGTCTACACCTGCAGGGGAGTCAGCGCGCCCAACCCGCAGTCCGTCCAGGGGGCTGCAGGGCACAGAGCCGGCTCCACCGGAAAGCTGTCAAACTGGCGGGGCGCCCCTCCGGGCCTTTGACATCCCTTAGTCGCCACCTGGAAATCGCCTCCAGGCACTGCGCATCACCACAAAAAAAAAATGCCCCCAGGCCGCAGCGGTCAGTGTCCACCCCTATGGCTGCAGATATAGCGCCCTGGCTCCGCTATAATCGCTGATGTAGGTGGCGGGCCGCCGGAGCTCACTGGAGGCACGTCTCACTGCATCGCGAGTCAGGCCACGCCCCAACTCAACCTGTTTTATGTACATTGCATTGACAGAGTGCGTAAAGTCTGTATTTAGCCAGACGTAAAAGTAGAAATAGAAAAATATTACTCATATTTTTTTTTTATTTTTTTTTTTGTATTTATTTATTTATTTATTTATTTATTTTTATCCTCATATTGCGAAGTTCTATGTGTTTGGAGTTTCAGGTTTCTTCCTCCGATTCTCTTTACCGGAACTGCCCCTTGGTCTCTCATATTTGGGGAGTTTACCATCTTCTCGATGTTTTCAGAGGAGTACCCTTAAGCCATTACATAGTAACAAATCTGATTTGGAAATGTGGGGGGAGCTAGCCACCTTGGCTACTCGACGAGTATCATACTCGTCCACCAGATGTTGTTTCGCATTAATCATGGGACCGTGTGTGCCAACCCTATATTGGGATTTAGGTGATTTTCCAAGATTTCCCAATATTTGAATCTCTTACAGGTAATTCCCCTCCTGTCTAGTTTATTAATCCTTAAGACAGAGTTCATCCAATCTCCATGTGTTGGAGGGGATGTCCCAACCCAGTTGATGCAGATCTCCCTCCTTGCCAGTACAATTAGCACAAAGAGTAGATTTTCCTGACATTTAGTTAATCCCCCTCCATCTCTTGTGTCTTCAATCCAAAAAGAGTAAGGGTTGTACTTACAGTTAGCTGTTTATGCATGATCATGCTCATGGTCTTACCAACTTCTTTCCAGTATTCTTCTAATAGGGGGCAGTTTCTGAACATGTGGACATCATCTGCCTTTTCTTCCCCACATTTCGGACATTTTTTTACGCCTGCGTTTTTAAATTTGGACAGTTTTTTCAGTGTCCAGTATGCACGGTGTATTGTATATAGATGATTTCTTTTCAAAGCCGCTGACTTTAGAGTTGACAGCAGCATTTTCCTACAGATTTTTCCCATATTCTGTCCAGATTGGCTATTTGTAGATCTCTCCCCCAGATTTGATCCTCGATCTGTGTGTCTCCATCTCCTGCAGCTATAAAAGCCCAGTACCACTTTGCAACCTCTTTGTTAATGGGTGAGTTTTTTACCATTTCCTTTTCCAGTTTTTCATTCTCTTGGTTATTTGCAGGAATAGTTCTGGCCCAGCTTGAAATTTGGTAATATTTAAATTTGGAGACTGATTCGTTGGTGATTCTTTGAAGTTCTTCCCATGTAACCAGATTTGATCCTTTTAATAGTTGACCCCAATAGTTGATATTGGCTAGTTTCAAGGGGTTTGCCATTAAGTCTTTTAGGTATTCTGGGGTTCCTGGTGACTCCCATATAGGGGCCATTGCGCTGTAGTATTGAATGTTTAAAATTGCTCTGATTTGCGCCCACAACTTAGCTGCCTCCCTTAGGGTCTTCAATTTTATTTTTTAAAGTATTTTGGATGACCGAATTTGAATAGAAAATGATCCACTGATTCTGTCATTGCTTGTAAATATTTTGGATAGTATTGATGACTTTTTAGCAGTGTTCGCATGTTTTTGAACTGAAACGCCTTGTGGTACTCCACCAGATCTGGGCTTGATAGCCCTTCACCTTGTTTTCCCCTCCTGAGTTTCTTCCAGGATATCCTCGTTCCCTTCGAGGCCCATATAAAGCTGGTGATATCCCCCTGTGGTTTTTTTAAAAGGGCTTTTCCAAATTCCAAAGGAATGGTATTAAAAAGATATGTGTACTTGGGCAGAATTTACATTTTGACAATATTTGATCTTCCTATAAAACTTAGGGGTAAACTGGACCACACTTTAAGTAGCTTTCTCACCTCTCCTGCCACTTTATTGAGGTTACGCTGTGGAATCTTCTCTAGTTCATGGTTTACTAGAATACCTATGTATTTTATTTCCTTCTTGATGTTCGAACTTTTGAACTGTGTATTCCAGGTCATAATTTCGGTTTTAGTATGATTTACCAGGTAACCTGAGACTTTCCCAAACGTACTTATGATCTCTTCTATGGCTGACTTAGAGCTGACATAATTGTCCGTAAAAATCATCAAGTCGTCTGCGTACAGTGCGATCTTTTTTTCCCATGCTTGATACCTGAACGGGGTTATTTCTTTAGTATTTCTTAATTTATTTGCCAGCGGCTCAATGTATAGGTTAAAAAGCAGAGGCGAGAGAGGGCATCCCTGCCTAGTTCCTCTTTCTATGTTCACATCCTCTGTAAGACTGCCATTAACTAGAATTTTAGACCTCGGTGTCTTGTAAATTTCTTTCACGACATGCATGAAAGGTTGACCTATGTTGTTTTTGGTCATGATTTTTTCAAGAAAGGACCAATTGACTCTGTCGAATGCCTTAGTGGCATCGACGGTAAGTATAGTAAGGGGAACTTTCTTTTGCGTGGCTATGTCAATGGTGCTCAGATGTTCGTGTGTGATTTCATGCAATTATCCCCCCTTAACAAATCCTTTTTGGTCCGGGTTTATAAGTTGGGCCATTACTCTTCCTAAACGGGCTGCCATGATTTTTGTAAAGATTTTGTAGTCTGCATTGAGCAGCGATATAGGTCGGTATGACTCACATCTAGGAGGATCCTTACCAGGTTTTAGAATGATGGTAATTATTGCGTCATTCCAGGAATCGGGTATTTTGCTTTGTTGTTTAAGGGTCAAGTTTGCCAACTCCGTGATGTGTGGTGACAGAATGTCTCTTAATGCCATATATAGCTCATTTGGTAGAGCGTCAGGGCCTGCTGCCTTACCTTTTTTTAAGCTTCTGATTACCTCCTTTACCTTGCTTATTAGGATCTCTTTATTTAGTTCTTCCTTATCCTCCCCAGTTAGAGCTAAAGATGGGATGCCTTCTAGGTATGTGTCAATCTGGCCTTCTTGAGGATTGGTATCTTCCGTATATAACTCAGCAAAAAATTTCATGAACTCTTGTCTGATTGTATTTTCATCTGTACTTAGGTTCACCTGACCGTCTTGATGTATACTCCTTACTTTGTTCCTGGCTTGATCTGTTTTTAGTTTCCATGCAAGCCACTTTCCGCAGCCTTCCCCATATTCATGGTTTGCTAATTTGCTTGATTCCCACTTTGTCCGCACTCTGTCTTCTAGGATGTCGTCAAGTTTTTCTTTCTGGCTTTGTCTATCTCTTCCTAGTTCTTTTTTCCTACTTATGTCTTGTTCCACTATTATTTGGGCGTCGAAGGAATTAATGCTTTTTTCCAGATCTGTTATCTCTTGCCTCGTTTTTTTATTTTTATATGCTCCCAGACTTAATAATTTTCCCCTTAGCACAGCTTTATATGTGTCCCAGGTGATCTGTTTTGTCGTACCAGTTTTAATATTTTCGAAAAAGTTTTCTGTTTCTAGTTCAAGTTCCTTCACAATTTGCTGATCTAATAGTATGGCCCTCTCTACCTTAAATCTTCTTTGAATTTTAGTTGTCTTTACCTGGAGTGTTAGTTGAACAGCGGAGTGGTCTGAAAAATGGGCCGGGAGGTGAGCTAAGTTTTTTACGCTTCCTGATAGATCTCGGTCAATAAGGAAATAAATCAATTCTCGACCTGTGCCCCAGTTTTTTGTTATGTAGCGTGAAGGGCTGATTTTTTTCTCCAAATGTCTATCAGCTCTAAGTCTCTTTTATATATGCTGATCCACTCCCTCATTTTCTGTAAGTTCGCCTGCCTCCCCGGGGGGGACCTATCAATGTTGGGATCCATTATAAGGTTAAAATTACCCCCCAAAATTATTGGGGTGGTAGCTAGAAGTAGGTGAGAGTAAAGTTTCCGTAAAGGGTCTGCGTCATCTAGATTAGGTCCATAGTATCCTGCTATTGTGAATGGGTTATTTTCTATCTTTACTCTAGCTATTGCCCATCTTCCCTTACAGTCTACTTCTTCTGATTCCAGGGTAGCTTTAAGTGACTTTTTGATAATTATCGCTATCCCTTTAATGTTGCATTCTTGTGTAGTACATATGTACGTGTCTACCCATCTTAGGTTCTTTATTATTTGGGCCCATTCTTCTTTCAGTAGGTATGTCTCTTGTAGTATGATTATTTCACTTTCTGATGTTCTGAGATACTCAAGAATTTTGTTCCTCCTGCTTTTTGTCCTCATACCGTTTACATTCCAGGAGAGTATTTTAAAGTCTTTACTCATACTCCCCATCTGCCCTGTTTCCCCCTGACGCATCCCACTCCGGTATACTGTTTATTTTGTTATTTATGGTAAGAAACTCCTTTTCGTTTTTCCATCTTCTCCGACTTTTGAGGATTTTATTCTTGGTTTTTTCCCTATTTTGCTCCCCACCCTTTTTCTGTTTCGTGCATTATATCAGCAGAAGGAAAAATCTTGGCAATTAACCCGGGAGGGAAACCAGTGGATGTACAGGGCAAGCAGGTCATATTAAGCTACAGCCTACGAAATAGGAACTTTCTTAAGCAGGAACAATATCCTAAGGGTATCTCTCCCAGAGAGATCAAAAAAAGAGCCAGGAAACGACCCAAAGAAAACACGAAGATTAACTCTGAAAGTGGGATAGCTTCCTCCAGAGGGATAGCCGATTCATCCCTGAAAGGGAAAATCAAGGTAACTCCGTCACTGAGAACCTACTTTAAAGTCCAGCTACAACAGAGCCCACACACGGAGGAGCAGACACAGGTACAACTGTCACCAAAAGACCCCCCTTTTTTGGGAGGAGAAGAAAACGCGCTCTCTCCTGTCATAGCTGATCTATATTCAAAGCCACAAACAAACTTAGACCCTGAAAAAATAGCACCAAGTAAGAGTAAGAGCAAGGTAGTATTCAAGAACTTGGAGGTTACTTGGAAAATTAAAGCGGCAGGCAAGGAAGAAGCTGCAGCTGCCCCCCAAAAAGTAATCATGGCAAACGGGGCTGCTAAAGACACCGTGGCCGCAGAAATAAGGGGGGAGATAACAGATGACGAAGATGGAGTGCCTGAGTTGCAAAAAACGGGAGATTTTATTCCTAAAAACCACACAGATGAATTTCTTGAAAGGATATGGACGGAGATGCGAGAAAAATTTACCATATCAGAGGCCAAGCAGGCCAAAATTCAGGAAGTGTGTGAGAAGCTGGACAACAAGCTTAATGCACTGGGGGACAGAGTGACGGCTGTGGAGAGTGAAGTTGGCGCTCTGAACAAAAAGGTGGAAAAGAATCAGAAGGAGATAAATTCCTTGAGACAGGAGAGCAAAATAATGAATGAGAAGATGGAGTCGCTTGAAAATCAAGCCAGGAAAAATAATATAAGGATATTAAATGTACCAGAAAACCAGGAAGGATCAGACATTAAGAAATATGTGGTGGAACTTCTATCAGAACACTTTCCATGGACTGACAAAGCACTGCTCGAGGAAGATATACAAAGAGCACATAGAGATCCATTTGGTAAAAACAAAGAAAGAAAAACACCTAGGAATATACTTATCAACTTCAAAACCTACGTATTAAAGGAAAAAATTCTGGGAGAGGCATTGAAAAAGGGAAACTTCAACAAAGATAACTGGACCTTCAGAATCTGATCTGACATGTCGAAGGCCTCCCAAAACAGGCAATGGGAGCTAGGAAATCTAATACCAGAACTGCAACAACTCAGCGCAACGGTACAGATGAAGTTTCCTCCGTCACTAAGGATAATGTGGCGAAACAAAATGAGAAACATAAGAGACCCAGAGGAAGTTAAATCTCTTATTGAACTAATGCGAGAAAAAATCCTGTCGGAAGAACCAATAAGTTAACGAAGAAATCTTTTTAGAGTCTCAGGAGCGGTAGAATAATGGTAGAATAATGGTGTAAGGCGTTGCAATAATTTTAAACACACACAGGTCAATAGTCAAGAGTCAAGGTGTTACTAAGGGTTAAGAAGATAACCCTAAGAAAAGAAGAAGGAGGCTTCCCCAGGGAGGGTAACGACAAAGCACAAAAAAGAAATATTACTCATATTGCCAAAAATAACACATGTAGCACCTTTCATAATAAACAGATTTAGACATGACTAAGGCAGCTTTTTATCTAAGCATGCATTACTCCAACATGTCCACTCTGAAGAATTATCTATGCATTTTATGCATAGCTTAGATTTGGTTATGCTGGCAACTCTTGTGTATATTTATGATCCAGATTATTTTGCCCTATTTATCAATAATACCCAGTGTCTAATTTTACTAGAGAAGATTGGATTGGAAGTCAACAATACATTATAACACAATGGCTGTTAGATGGTGCATTTTCTATCAAATGCATGTGGTAAGTTTCCATAGTAATACATTAAATTAACTCAATTAACCTTAAAATACTCTTTTCTAGGACAACTCACAGGCCTTGATTTACAGAAGGATATAAGTGTAATCTCTTGAATACCAATGGTAACGCGACTTCCCCCATTAGTATGACTCTCATCGGGTGATACTCCATCAAATGGATTCCCATTGTCATGCTACAGCATGTCACTAGGGGCCATATGTATCAAGGAACTAATTTGCGATTCTGTAATAGCGATTTTTAAGAAATCGCTATTTCAGAATCGCAAAATGGTATGTATCAAGAAAAACGCATTTATTTAGCGATTTCTTGATATTCCTTAATTGCGAATTCGCAAATTGCGAATTCGCAATTAAGGAATACTTTTCCATTCATTTCTATGGGCCAGGAGGCCCATAGGAAGGAATGGGAATTTTTTCTCAATTTGCGATTCGCAATTTGCTAATCGCAAATTGAGAATAATTTCAGGGGTGTCCAAAGGACACCCTGTTGCACCCCTGAAATAAGTATGGGTGCACATGTGGTGCACATAAGGGCATGTATGAGCGTTACATGGCACTTAGAAAAATGCAAAAATTGGCATTTTTCAAGAAAAACGCAAATTACCACCAACTTGAAGTTGGTGGTAATTTGCGATTCCTTAGGGACAATTTGCGATTTTTTTTTAACTTCATACATTGCATTTAAGGAATCGCAAAATTTGCGATTCCTTATTTTGCACGGGATTTTCAATCATACATCCCATTTAGCAAATTCGCATTCGCAAAGGCCGAAATTCTGCATATTTCGGCCTTTGCGAATGCGAATTTGAATGATACATATGGCCCTAATAGTTCTTCAGTCAGAGAACCCGCTAGTCGGATTGACATTGTGGTGCAAACTATGTGCTGCTGCTTTTCACAGGATTATACTTACCACACGTCTGTACAAGAGGCAGGCCATTAACTACCTTTGTATTGCTTGGATCACTGAATCCAATTAAATGTGACTTTAGTTTAATGTTAGTTTTCGCAGAACACTACGGTTCTAATGTAGAAGTGTATAAAGGAGAATTTAGAACTTGATACTTTATTAGCTGAAGGAAGTGTTCGCCTAGACGTTTAGCTGTTAATCAAATATATATAAAGATAAGTGGAGGGAAACCAGTGAGAAGTTTACAGATGAAAGTAAGGTTTTTAAAATTGTTCCAAAATGGACTCGAGGCTACTGGAGTTGGAGGAGCAATAAACAATGGGATCAAACGGCCATAGCCCAAAAGCCGAGATCATTGCAGAAGTTTGAATTTGCATAATAAATCTGGCTAATTCATTGCATGTCATAGCTGCCATGTTCTTCCTTCCTGCAGAAATCGTGGATGGCAATGCGAAAATGACCCTTGGAATGATCTGGACAATTATCCTCCGATTTGCAATTCAGGATATATCAGTTGAAGGTAGGATAATTTAGTTCTGGCTTTCTGCTATGTCATGTCATCCTTGCTGTGCTACTCAAATTTAAACTGATAGGTTGCAACAAAGGACTAAGGACCAGATGTATGAAACCATTTTGAGGTTATAGGCCATGTGGTTTGCAAAATCACATGATTTGTCACGACAAAATAGTGTTTGGCCGCATATTAAAGCCCTTTTCTTTTAGGAACAATGACAGGCGGCTGTAGGGGCAGGAGTGACAGGCAGTTGCCCAGAGGAGCACTGCCTTCTCCCCACTGTGTCCTCCCAGGCAGGAAACCTTTTTTGAAGCAGTACCTGTTTGTGTTTGGGAATGTGAACGCAGAGATAGAGGTCGCCATTCCCTGCAAAGGCTATTATCCCTGCATTGACAGCCAATGACAAGGGCTCACAAATAGATATCTGCCTAATCAGAGGTGCAACTAGAGCCAAATTTCGGGGGGGGCTAAGAAAAAATTTCGGGGGGGGCTGAACCTTTAATCAGTAGGCAGAGTGGAGCTGCAGGGGCTCTTAAAAGGGGTGAAACAACTGCAAGGCCTAATTAACATTCAAATGGTCCTTTAAAGACCTGTGAAACGTTCGGCTGTGGCTGTGTGTGTGCCCGGGATCTGTCTCATCCCGGGCTGCCACACACGACGGGGGGGCTGAAGCCCGGAGAGTCCAATGGGTGTTGCGCGCCTGTGCCTAATTAACTTGCATTAGGTATGTTGTTCTGTGACCCCCTGCAAAAGGGTGCTTTGTTATGCAACCAGTTTGCACTTACAATTTGCCACCTGTCTGTTGGTACATCTGGCCCATATTTGAAATTATAATTGTATTTATTCTTTTCTAGTTTCAATTCATCAGTGTCTAAGGAGAGATTACACCCACTGACTTCGTAGATTTTCTCTACCAGGTTATGTAGAACAAAATTATTGAGATGGTCAATAATTTAGTAATGATAGCTACTGATGTCAGTAATTGTTATTAATAATACTTACGTCATCATTTATCCAAGAAACTCATCCTAGGGAGCCATTCTCAGTTGAGAGCCTTCATGAGAGATACACTCTACAAAAATGTTGAAGACCTCCTTCCCTGGCTTGGTGGGGGAGTCACACAGGGAGCCCGCTTGAGCCAAAAAGTTTTTTTTAAAAACCAATCGCAATGAATTCACAGAAGATTTGTGGTATAGTAAAAAATAAAGCGCTGTCTCCCACGCTTGTTTTTTTAGTCCCCTGGGTGGGTCAGGTCCGGGATTGTTTATATTTTTACAGGGGAGGGAGCGAACATGGCCACCCTCCCCTGGTCGATTTCGTCCCTGGGGCACCCAGCCTTATTAAAAGTAGGTGGGAGGCCCGCAGCCCCCCTTCGAGGCCAAATTCGGCCCAGAGACCCCATCCTCCCGGGCCCAGCCAAAGTTAAAAGGGGGGAGGGGACATGCAGCCCCCCTCCCCAGGACAATTTTGGTCCCGGAGACTCCTTCACCCTGGGACCGGCCACAATAACAAAAGGGAGGGGGGGGGGGGCTGCAAGGGCAGGAAAACCTGTTTTTGCACTAGTTTGGTGGGAGCAATTTTAAAGCTCCTGCCAAGCAAGAGAAAACATGAAGTCCGCTCCCAGCTGGCGGGAGGTTTGAAAATGCTCCCGCCAGCTGGGAGCAGACTACAGATCTATTTTCCTGCCAGTAGTAATGCTGGCAGGGAAACAGATCTGAATATTGCTCCTAGCTCCCTGTGGGCGGAACAGTGCCAGCTTCTACTGAATGAGGGGGCGCCAGCTAGGGCCTTGGGGATCCCCCCATGGCCCCAACCATATATATATATATATATATATATACACACACACACACACATATATCTATATATATAAAAACGAATGTATGTCTGTCTGTTTGTCCTTTATGCATTACTACACCATTCATCCGATCGCCATGAAACTTTGGGAAGTTGTTGAGTACACTCCCGCAAAGGCTTCTGGCAAAATAAATAAATAAATAAATCATGCAAAGGTTTATAGCAAAAAAAACAAAAAAAAGGAAAAAATTAACCCTGGGCGAATGACTTCACTACGCCCACGAAGTGGGCGTAGTGTTGCCTACTTCGCCCTTTGCAAAGTAGGCGAAGCAGGCAACACTACGCCCACTCCTTGGGCGTAGCGAAGTTGCCCGCCACCCGCCTCCCTCCCGCCCTCCCGAACATACCTAATTTAGTAAATGGGCACATAAAAAATAAATAAAAGGCACTTACCTTGTCCGCCTCGTCCCGGGGCTCCCTCTGCTCGTTCACGCCGCCGTCTTGATAAACAATGCGCATGCGCGGCCGCCCCGCATGCACATTGGTTATCAAGACGGCGGCGTGAATGTGGTGTCGGAAAGGGTAAGCGGGTTTATGGGCTTACTTTCCTGTGTGGGTCGACATGTTTCGGGGCGACATGCCCCTTCGTCAGGACCAGGGTAAGAGATCCCCCTGTCACTCACTAGTGTGTCGCCACAATGGGTCTATTTACAGAAAGGTGAAAAAAAGGATCAATGTGTATGTATATATACTTTATATTTTAATACACATCCCTTGCTAAACAATAAGATACTCATGTAGTATGCCTGAAAAGACAAGAGCACGGTATTAATAATGCGCGGATCCCAAGGCGCTATTTTTAAAATACTTGTAAGAAAAAGGACAGACATACATGTAGCAGTGGTCCAGCCCTAGGAAACCCAGGGAGGAATCCATAGTTTTACATTGATAATCACACACACAAACTAAACTCACACACTATATACATATATAATACAGATGGATTGGCTGGATAGTCTGTACTTATTTTCAATACATACTTATTATGGTGAGGAACAGTGCCTCATGGGCCAACACTAGATCGAAGGGTATTTTAGGGGTCCAACTGCAGGTGGGACAAAAATAAAACAGAAAGGCATATGTAGAGGATTTGGTCTTAGTATTCTGATGGTAAGTATCCTAGAGTTATATTGGTAGCATCCCATATGCCACTGTCTACTTGTTCTCCCTTGCCGGCTATGCCATACTTACTCAACCCCCAGCCTCGTTGTGCTTCCTTCTCCGTCCGTGGCCTCCGTGGTAATGAGGATGGAGGCAGGGGCGGGTGTTTATATAGCTGCAGTAATTGGTAAATTGGGGTTGGTCTGATTGTTGAGGGGTCGATGATTCTGGACACCTGTGCTCAAAAAATATTGCGCCGAGGTCCGGCTACTGCGGTAGCCATTGTCAACTGGTCACCGACGCTGGTTCGACAAGGGGCAAGAGAGTGGGTTTTGAAATGCCCCGTGATATTGTTGCTACAAAAGGCATTGTTTCCAAAAATTAAGGAAGTCAGAAAGATAAGTATTCTAACTGGGTGCGGCCGCTAATTGAAGCGGAGGAGTGTTCCTGGGACGCGTATGCGTATAACGCAGATTCGTATGTGCATGCGCGGAGGAATGGGTACGACTCCGCGCATGCGCGATCTGCCTGGAAACGCCGCGGTGCCGGGCGAGGTGTACTCGCCTTTCGGAACGCTCGGTATGGAGAATGGGACGCCACACATCCTGAGGCAAGTCATGCACAGGGTGTGGTGTAAAGCGACCTAGTAAACCAATAACAAATTAATATTTTATGCTAGGCATGATGTTGGAATAATTTAGGTTTTGCTGAAGAAAATGGGGGAACAACTGAATAGGCACTTGTAGACTACTAATACAGTTTTTTGTGCTGCAATTCTAATCCAGACACAGATAGTGACAACTGATTGGGCATGTGTCACATGGTCTCATCATACAGTTTTATAAAAAAAGGGTTTTTTTGCAGCAGTTCTATACCAAAACACAGACAGTGACAACTGAATAGGTAACTATCTTTTCATAATGCTGGTCAGGAATTTAGATGGGACCAAGGTATATCGTCATTTAGGCCGGTATGATGTGTACCTAGCCGATGCACCCAGCGTTGTTCTTTTGTTAGTAGGTTTTTGTCATTCTTGAAGACTTCGATGATTGTCCATTTCAGATCATGAATGCTGTGGCCCTTGGTGACATAATGTGTAGCCATTTTTGTCGTGGTTTTTTTGCAGCGCACATTGCTGCGATGTTCATTCATACGGATTTTCACAGGTCTGCTTGTCATCCCTATATATTCTTTATTACAGGGACAAGTGATTAAATAGACCACGTTGCGACTATTACAATTCGTAAAGGCGCGTTGTTCCCATGTGGTTTGGTTGGAGAAAGTGATAGTGCGGCTTTTTTGCGTGTATTGACAATAGGCCTCCTATTTCAGAAAGTCTGGTAGGGGCGTTGGACTCTGTGTTTCTCGGCCTTTTGTGGACCAGTATATCTTTCAGATTTTACGAATTGTAATAGTCGCAACGTGGTCTATTTAATCACTTGTCCCTGTAATAAAGAATATATAGGGATGACAAGCAGACCTGTGAAAATCCGTATGAATGAACATCGCAGCAATGTGCGCTGCAAAAATACCACGACAAAAATGGCCACACATTATGTCACCAAGGGCCACAGCATTCATGATCTGAAATGGACAATCATCGAAGTCTTCAAGAATGACAAAAACCTACTAACAAAAGAACAACGCTGGGTGCATCGGCTCGGTACACATCATACCGGCCTAAATGACGATATACCTTGGTCCCATCTAAATTCCTGACCAGCATTATGAAAAGATAGTTACCTATTCAGTTGTCACTGTCTGTGTTTTGGTATAGAACTGCTGCAAAAAAAAACTTTTTTTATAAAACTGTATGATGAGACCATGTGACACATGTCCAATCAGTTGTCACTATCTGTGTCTGGATGAGAATTGCAGCACAAAAAACTGTATTAGTAGTCTACAAGTGCCTATTCAGTTGTTCCCCCATTGTTTTTCAGCAAAACCTAAATTATTCCAACATCATGCCTAGCATAAAATATTAATTTTTTATTGGTTTACTAGGTCGCTTTACACCACACCCTGTGCATGACTTGCATCAGGATGTGTGGCGTCCCATTCTCCATACCGAGCGTTCCGAAAGGCGAGTACACCTCGCCCGGCACCGCGGCGTTTCCAGGCAGATCGCGCATGCGCGGGGTCGTACCCATTCCTCCGCGCATGCGCATTCGAATCTGCGTTATACGCATACGCGTCCCAGGAACACTCCTCCGCTTCAATTAGCGGCCGCACCCAGTTAGAATACTTATCTTTCTGACTTCCTTAATTTTTGGAAACAATGCCTTTTGTAGCAACAATATCACGGGGCATTTCAAAACCCACTCTCTTGCCCCTTGTCGAACCAGCATCGGTGACCAGTTGACAATGGCTACCGCAGTAGCTGGACCTCGGCGCAATATTTTTTGAGCACCGGTGTCAAGAATCATCGACCCCTCAACAATCAGACCAACCCCAATTTACCAATTACTGCAGCTATATAAACACCCGCCCCTGCCTCCATCCTCATTACCACGGAGGCCACGGACGGAGGAGGAAGCACAACGACGCTGGGGGTTGAGTAAGTATGGCATAGCCGGCAAGGGAGAACAAGTAGACAGTGGCATATGGGATGCTACCAATATAACTCTAGGATACTTACCATCAGAATACTAAGACCAAATCCTCTACATATGCCTTTCTGTTTTATTTTTGTCCCACCTGCAGTTGGACCCCTAAAATACCCTTCGATCTAGTGTTGGCCCATGAGGCACTGTTCCTCACCATAATAAGTATGTATTGAAAATAAGTACAGACTATCCAGGCAATCCATCTGTATTATATATGTATATAGTGCGTGAGTTTAGTTTGTGTGTGTGATAATCTATGTAAAACTATGGATTCCTCCCTGGGTTTTCTAGGGCTGGACCACTGCTACATGTATGTCTGTCCTTTTTCTTACAGGTATTTTAAAAATAGCGCCTTGGGATCCGCGCATTAGTAATACCGTGCTCTTGTCTTTTCAGGCATACTACATGAGTATCTTATTGTTTAGCAAGGGATGTGTATTAAAATATAAAGTATATATACATACACATTGATCCTTTTTTCACCTTTCTGTAAATAGACCCATTGTGGCGACACACTAGTGAGTGACAGGGGGATCTCTTACTCCGGTCCTGACGAAGGGGCATGCCGCCCCGAAACATGTCGACCCACACAGGAAAGTAAGCCCATAAACCCGCTTACCCTTTCCGACACCACATTTTTTTAATAATACCAGCCAGTGTTTATTAAATAGTTTTTGTATCACTAGGCCAGGTATATTTTAACATCACTTCTCTATCACCCCTGACCCCACTGACACTCACTCCATTCACTCACATAGCACCCACAATTTAAAAAGGTGCTCCAGCGTAGTCGCTTGTCGCAGCACTGCCCTGTCCGGCAGCCGGGCGGGAAGACCCCGATGATGAAGCATGATACCAAGGGCCCTTTTGGTGTGTGAGGGGTATTTTAATCAAGTGTGTGTATTCCAAAGTCAACAGGATACACACTAACCCTCTTTGAGGTGGACCCTTTTTGATTACGAGTAGGTTGTCAATGAAGCCACTAACTCTTTGTATCTGTCCTTTTCCCACTGTTTTGCAAAATGTTCTTTAATTATCGCCAATTTTCAGTGCATTTAGGAAGAGGAACTTAATTCGTATTGAAGATTCTTGCCTTTCCTTTCTCTTACCCAGATCCTAACAATGAAGCCCAAATACTACCATCGAAAGCAGTGGATCATGTTTTCGATGTTGATATGCATTGTATTGTAAATGATAACTAGAAAGAAATGCCCACATCGGTTTGTTTCTTTCTTTCACCTTTGACAGAGACATCCGCCAAAGAGGGCTTGCTGCTCTGGTGTCAAAGGAAAACAGCTCCCTACCGAAATGTGAACATTCAGAACTTCCATCTTAGGTGAGTAATGTGTTTTGAATGAGACTATAACTGTACATTTTAATGTTAGACGAATAACGTCTGAACTTTGGCCATAGTCTTTTCTAAATCATCATGATTACATTCCTTGTGCCATTTTGATGCATGAGGGAAAGGATGTTATGTCCTTGATCTTCTCTTAGTAGTAGAACGAACCTGTGACTTTACAGCAGTATTACTCAAAAACTACAAAATATTGAGGCCCATGTGTATGAAGAATGTCTGCTATAGTCATTAAAGTAAAACATATTTTAGTAAATTATACTTTAAAATCTGGTTAAATGTGTGTTGTAGATAAACGAGACATGGATCTTCTCAAAAATGTTTCCCTACGATTATTGACTTGACGTCCGACACGCTTTTCATTCCAAAGCTCTTTTTCTTTTAAACAATTTGTAAGACTTTTTTCTACTTAGGCTGTCCTCAATGTTGTTAACTTTGAAACAGGAAGTGACAACGGAGGAGAAAAGGAAGTGCAGTGTGTCACAGCAGAAACGTGCAAAGTAAAAGGAAGCATTCCTTTCACTCTCCACCAACAGGAAATCAAAAGCTGCCCCATTGTGCCTTTACTGCTGTAATGGTTCTGCTGACTGCTGCACGTCTTGTTCTCCCCTGCTGCCTGTTCCTGCTTTATTTGTTGAAGGTAATCAGTTCACAAAAAAGGACCACGGCCTTAATAAGAAATATGCACACATTATTTTAAAAAATGCTCTAAATAATTCTTGTGATGTCCCTGTTTTGGTGGACTTTTTGAGTCGCAATTATATGTGTGGTGAATTACAATGATTGGAGATGTTGTGTCTATGAAGTGGCGGGTCTTCAGCTCCTTTCTGAAGTGCAGAAGTGTTGGCAGCTACATAAGCCATCTTACTTATATACATTAAAGTAAAACACTTTCACTTGAAGCAAAAGTCAAATAAGGGAAGCCTTCCTAAAGCAGTGATATCCAGAATGGTACTGATTTTTCTATTGAAGACCAGACACTCTGTATTCTAAAACCTTTCCTTGAAATTTTGTAATCCAATGAGGAGCTCATGGGAGGTAGGAGGATGTGCATAAGGAAGGTGTCACGCGTGGCAGCCAACACGGTCGAAAAGATAACCGGGATGGCCGAAAAAGGACATAATGGTATGGTCAGCACTATCCCTATTGTGACTTCATTGGACAGTCATGGGCATCACCCTCTGCCCAGTTTGTCCCAGGTACTTGAGTGTCACATGTTCATGTACTTCAGCAGTCCCAACATGCCTCAAAATGCAGACTTTTCCCTTAGTGGGTAAGTAGAAGTTATGGCTCCACCCGAGACAGAGGGAGCACCTACCTACTACATACCCCATAAAGGTAACTACTGTATTGCATTTTGATTTTGAGCATTTGATAATCTGATATTGTGGGGTGTGTGGCCATAAAACAACCATATCCCAATCTATAGAAAATTTCTGGTCAGCACCATGCTCCCATGAAGGGGCTAGTTAGCAGTGGAGTGGAAGAAGGTGTACATGTGGTTGTTTCACAAAAATTGTGATGGTGGGCTTCTTGTCTGATTGATTGTGGGAGGTCATTGCTCAGAAGGGGCCCTAGATAATCATAACATCATGTGACCAATCAAAAATTTACAGTGCTAATTGTCATGAAATTTTAACTTGCTTTGCCCTTTATATCTTTCATTTTTGAAAAGCTGGAAAGACGGCCTTGGACTATGCGCACTTATTCACAGACACCGACCAGATCTCATAGACTACTCCAAACTCAACAAGGTCATCCTCCCCGTCTGACAGCATGGATGTCTGCTGTAATCTGATGCTTTCTCCTGCATGTTACGCCAAAGGGGGGACCTCACAAACACTTGATGACCATGCATGCCCAGTTTTCAAATAATACAGTCCAGGCATGCTCGTTTCCTGCCTCTGCTGGAAGCTTGTGACTGAGGTCAAGCATCTGGATGATTTCTGCTTCAATCATGAAAGCTATTTCCATTCCAGGAGGCTTTATCCTACAGTTTCATAAAATCAGCATGAACATACATAACTGCATGTATTTGTGGTCTGATTGGATATCCTTATTTTGTGATTTCACATTGCACCCAAGACCGAACTTATGGAAGACTGCAAAGGCATGCTCGATAGGAAACCATCTTGTAGCACTGACCAAATATTGCCAAAAAGCACGTTATAGCAAATTATGAGACAGTATTTGTAGACGTAGTAGAATGTAAGTTATGGGTATGACTGAATTGATCAGTGCTTCTCCAGCCAGTCAAAATGATTGAGTCCCTTAGCAAATGGGAATCTGTATGCATGCTCTGTAACTGTGGAGTAATTTATGAAAGGTTTGCGATGATTGTTTCCACTATGCTTCTTTCCATGCTTACTTCCTTTTTACACCAGGCAGGGGGCAGTTGCGAAGCAGAAGTGGTCTGTGTTACGCCACTTCGTCCAGTCACTTGAAGTGGCAACTCAAAGATATTCTTTCTGTGTCAAGAGTTCTGTTTAATTCACTGACCATAACTTTAGTTTTGCTTACCATCTCTTTCAGGGAAAGCGTCACTAGTTGCATAACTCAGCATGATAGGGGCTCCTGCAAAATTTTATGAGGCACTCCTGAAATCTCGGTTAGGCTGGCCAACACTTGGAAATAAAAAGGCCTTGGTTTGAGTGTGAGCTCCCTAAGGGATTGGATACTGTACAACTTTGCCACTGTGCAGGGCCAAAGTGACTTGTATATGCTGCGACCACAATGATGCGTGGTGCGTTTTTCTTCTGTCTGAGTCTTTTGGTCCCATACAAGCCATGTTTGGGCCCTAAAGCTGTCAACAGAGACAGTGAGGGTTAACACCAGACTAGCATATTTAATGCACGCCAATTGAAGGATACTGTCACTGTTCACTGCTGTATTCCATCTAACTGCACTAAGTGAAAACTGCTGTAGATTTTTATAAATGAGCCGATTCATGTGGAAGAGTGTTTTTGTCCCACAATTTAGACGGCCTAGTAACCAAGTCAGAGGAGCCAACTTGCACATTTGTGTAGGTGCGCTGAGCTGAAACGTACAACCGCCCCCTATGACATCACTCAAAGTGACGTCACAGGAAGTGACATTAACATGGAGGTTATTCCCTATGATATTCATTTCATGCAGCTTTAACTGTTTATCACATTACCTGTACCAGAGCCTCACCTAAATATGCAGGGTATGCATTTAAAAGTCGAAGATTGGTGACTTTTCTTTCCAAGTGTAGATCTCTCCACTCTGTAGGACCCTAAAACCTTGAAAGGCTAACAGCATCGCTTGAGATTCCTTAGGGGTTTTTAAATGCACCTTTAGTATCTAAGATTGTTTTCTCTTTAAGAAATACATTTCTACCCCGGTTATCTATCATAATATCAGATGATCTTCATTCCCACTGAGTGAAAGGCGGCCTTAAGCAATATCAGGACAGCTGAATTTCAATAGTCAAATCATAAAAAAACATACCACGGTTTCACCTTTTTGTCTAAGAACTCCACCTCAAATCTTCTCTACGAAGCATCACTTCCAATGCCGGCAGGATTACATATGCTCCCTACTCATAATTTGGAACAAGAGGTGGCATACCCAAGTTGCCCCTCCAGATATGGATCAGTGGCATAGGGGAGTTGCTTGCCCTGAAGTCCGACACAGCCTTCCCATGCCACTTTGCCAGCAATTGTCATTGAGGGCACAGCTGATGGCTCCACCATGCCGTATAGTTGTTTGTGGCTTGGGTGTGTTTTTGTTTTAGTTGATGAAGTTTGAATGTTAACCTTTGTTGGTTTTATTGTCAAATGCAGTCGTAGTTTTACAGTGTTGTTTTACTGTTGGACACTGGGCTGTTTCATGTTCTTACCTGCACTGATATACTGCATCGACCTTCCTCTTCGGGTAACAGTTGAAATGTGGTACACAGGAGAAAATACCCACAGTAAACCACAACTGATCACTCCCTATACCCCAAAGAGACCTCGAATTTACATCTGGTTTCGATCACAATTATCAAAACAAGCATTTACAATGCAACGGTTTCGCCTTTCCAAAAGTTAGAGCTATTGGCATTGTAAATGACAAATTTTTTATTTATGTGTTGGTTTTGAAAACAGATAAATAAATGGCATTGTAATTTACATTGCCAAAAGCTTAATCTCTCGCAAATGTAAGACCTATTGTACCCTACTGGACGAGCTCAGCAGACAGCAATTACTACTACACACACACACACACCCAGAGCCAGCCACACACACACACCCAGAGCCAGACACACACACACCCAGAGCCACACACACACACCCAGAGCCACACACATCCACACACCCAGAGCCACACCCACCCACACACCCAGAGCCACACACCCACAGCCACACACACACACCTAGGAGAGCAAGCACAGCGAGGGGGGAGGGAAGCAAGCACAGCGAGAGGGCAGGGAAGCAAGCACAGCGAGGGGGAAGGGAAGCAAGCACAGCGAGGGGGCAGGGAAGCAAGCTTAGCGAGGGGGCAGGGAAGCAAGCACAGCCAGGGGGCAGGGAAGCAAGCGCAGCCAGGGGGCAGGGAAGCAAGCGCAGCCAGGGGGCAGGGAAGCAAGCGCAGCCAGGGGGCAGGGAAGCAAGTGCAGCCAGGGGGCAGGGAAGCAAGCGCAGCGAGGGGGCAGGGAAGCAAGCGCAGCCAGGGGGCAGGGAAGCAAGCACAGCGCCCCCTTGTGTCTCTTCCACAGAACAATTCTTGAAAAAGTCTCCCTAATCTTGACATTGCAAATAAAAGAAACGTCAGCAATCTCGCTGCAAAAACAAGTGAGTGTGTGTGAGAGTTTGTGTGTGAGAGTGAGTGAGTGTGTTTCCACCCGTGGCCTCGATGTTGTTCACGCTTAAGATTTGTTTTGCTGCCCCATTATCTCCTCACAAAGGTGCTGGTCACTCCAACGTCTGCAAAAGTGGCACAGCGAACAGAGTTACATCCTAACGAAACAAGCCTTGATGCTGGTCATTTATGTTCACTTGTGTATTAACATATTCTTCTTCAAAACTTTATCTCTTATGTTAACGTCGCCAGTTAGCAGGGGCGTAGCTTCGGGGAGTTGGGAGAGTTAATACCCACTAACAAACATAACATCAAACCTCTAACACAGCCTCCAGGGATGTTCTTCACCTTACAGCCATGATCAATGCATCCACAGGCAATGCACTGATCAACGACATCATACCTTTCACCAACATAACCTTTGCAACATGCCCTACGCAAGCATACTAAACCCCACTGCACCCTCAGAAACTCTGTCTTCTGCTACTGTAATCAGTGCCAATGACTGACAGCGTAACCTCCACTGGAGAACTCTCCTTCATCAAAATGCCCTAGATTATCATACCTTGAGACAACACAACCTCTGACAACAAAAATCTCGACCAATACACCTGCCACTGAACATGCACCCTTCACTAGCATAGCATATCTGTCCCTAAGAAAGACCTCATCGAGATAATCTTCATTGGTGACCCCCGCCTCCCATGCACCCATAGTCTGTGTACCCACTATCAATCTACTGATATATCACAGCCAATATACCTTACACTGTGCCCTGTGTTCTTTAATCCAGTCTGTGATCCCTTATCAAATATACTCTGCATTAATTTACCCTCTAAAGATCTTGTCAGGGTCAATGTACCCTATTCAGACTGAGGTATGAAGGCCAAGCTATCTTCCTGCATACCCCAGAAGCAGAAAATGTAGCTGCTGCCTACTTACCCCCAGTCATTAAACCCAACAAAGCCTGCTGTCCACACACCTTTCTACCAACATCAATCTAACTTAGCACCTGCCATTTGCCAACATATCACTCACCACAGCAACTACTACCAGCCAAGCCTTCAAAGGAATGAGCAGCAACATATTGGCAACCAACCGGACACGAAAATACAACTCAATAGAGCGAGTAAAGCCCGCCAAGGTCAAATGTCAATGTTTGTTTACCACCCCCGGGCTGGCGACAGTCATGCCTTCCAAAAGCAGGGCATTTTCAGCGTCCTTGACGGTTTTAAAACATTTTGCCTAATCTCAAATCTCTCACTGGGCTCGAAAGGGCAGGCTCGGCTGTACCACAGATGTTCATGGAGCAGAAACAGTCCTTGAAACAGAATGTGTTCAGAAAAAAACAGGGGTCTCTGTTTCGACTAAAGTCAAATGTGGTGCCTCTAGGATCCGGGGTAAGGTAGAGCCGTAGAGACACATACAGGGACACAGGAAGCAGACCGCAATGTATTGCGAGCTTCGCCCTCTCAAAGGCGTATTTTGCTGCTCTCTAGTAATGGACACACAGGTTCCACCGACGTGCAGTGCAGCCTCCAAATTAGACAAACTGAAAGCAGATCCTTTGAGAAGGAAAGATGTGCGCGATGGAACGCTGTTGTGGAGAGACTGAGTATTCAAATGGGAAGCTATAGTAAAACAAGCATTAAGCATGGGCACACGGACAGCGGGAGGGGGGCGGGAACGGACAGCGGGACATCGCGCAACCTACCCCTGCAAAGGACACTTCCGAAATGGCGAAAACAAAGCTTAAAAAAAATAAATAAATAAACACGCCCACAGCCGCATGACGTGGGCAAAAGCCTAAAATTCTCGGGAACGCCCACGAATCTGCTCCGGCATTGACGGACAGATCTCTGTTCCAATGGCTAGCCTCCATTTATGGAGCTATCCAATGGAACAGAGGGGCGGGACTACACACACATACTCTAGACAAAAGATTTCACCTGCGCGAAACGCTGCTTGCGCAGCTTTCGACAGGCGAAACCTAAAAATGAAAAGAGGTGGTTGCTCCTTCTTAATGTCGCAAAACTTTGAAACACCTTACCACCAGCTATTCGTATGATAGAAAACAAGCTACACTTTCAGAAAGCGATTAAAACCTGGCTCTTTAAATACCTTTGTCCTTGAGGGTCTCTGTCCGCTTGGTTGGGATGCTACCTCTTACTGAGCGCTGGGTTACCTTCGGGTCGCCATGCGGTCTATAAATGATGTAAATAGAAATATCAAGCAATGATGGAGCACTAACGTGACAGAATAGTCGTTGCATTCGTCAAAATTTCAAAGCAAATAATGAAATGCGCTTTGTTCAGGATGTTTTTTTCTCCATTTAACTTGATGATTTTGAAAATAATATTGTATTCAAAACCATGCCGAAAGACTAGAAGAACAAAGATGTTATCCTATTTATTAGAATTTTATGATGGCATTATAATATTTGATGATTGCATCTCTGAGTTTAAAATGCAGTGGTTAGAAAAACCAAGCACATGGCAAGGAAAGCAAGCAGGCTATCTTTAAGGCACATCCAAAGTTTTAGTGGGATGCTGGTCTAGATTATGACACTTGATATTAGCCTTGTGTATATTGTATATTATTTCTGTCTATATTTGTGTGTCCGGCGGTGTACCGCTTTGAATTGTGGTGTTGTGTGTGTGGGTTCCTGATGCCCTATTGGTCTGCGTGTGTGGCTGGCAGTAGGTGTGTTGGTGTTTGTGTACATGGATGTTTGAAGGAAGGTTGCTCTGTGTGCACATATGCATGCATTTGTGATTTCTATGATAAAAAAAGGTGGCATTACATTCTCCTACCCTGCCTTGTTCGAGCCAAAAACAGGCGCTACCACCACCCTATACATCCTATTATGTAAGCCAAACATAAAACATTACCTCCCCTCATCCATCTACTGACTCTCCGCAGGTCTTCCTTTAACAAAGGTGAGAGGCATAAAAGAAGGTCAGATCTGCAAACCACCTATTTTTAGGTTGAGCAGTCAAGATCTCTTTTATATACTTTAGTATATACTTATATGTGTATGTACTCTGTAGGCTCTGGAGATCATCCCTAGGACTTGTCTGCTTCCGCTTAGGGACTTTTTTTTCTGTTCAACTGCCTCCATTTAACTGTCTTGATAGAAAACGACCAGTAGAGGTCAGTAAAATATCAGAATTGCTTTCTGCTTTATAACTGCCTCTATTTAACTGCCTTGATAGAAAATGACCAGTAGAGGTCAGTAAATGCCAGAATTGCTTTCTGCTGAGGGACTTTTTTTCTTTCTTTCTGGCAACTGCATCTATTTAAGTTTCTTGATAGAAAACTACCAGCAGAGGTCAGTAAAATACCAGAATTACTTTAACATTCTCTAGATTCCAGTCCATAGAAATCGTCTTCAACGAGCACCGGTGGCAAATAATATTTTTTTCAAATCTTGTATTTTCTGTGATATGACCACCGAAAGCCCTGATTTTATATTAAAAACAGAGCTTTGGACTATACCATTTCTCGCTGAAAGGCAATATTTTTTTCCATTTGTTCCCATACCTAGCATGTCACGCAGTTTGGTGCTTACTTTCCCTCCATGTTAAAGAACAGTAGCTGTTTCAGAACCCAGGCTAATGTGCTGCATAGCTAAATACATATAAGGTCTCAAAGGCGAGACCGATTGCATTGCAAATGCTTGTTTGTATGTATGTCCACTGGCTGGGCTGCGGTGTTCCAAAGCAATGTGTTTTTTCTGGAAGGGAGATTTGGATGCAGAAGATGGGTCTTCTTAAGGTGCCCTTTCTAGGTCACGAGTAAGACTTACCTTCTGCCTCCACAGCATCTGGAAGTCATTGGTGCACATTTTCGATTCCTTCTGGGGGCTGTGTTTATGCCACAAGCTAGGGCTGCCAGATTTATAAAATCTGTCCAGTCTATTGTCAAGTGCAGAGGTTAAGTCCACCTAGTCGGTTGGGGCTCTGCTTTTGGTCTCTCCCCAAACTAGGTACTTCCTCCTAATTTCTAGATTTGTGAAAACCATTTCAGGTTCCTTGGACTTACCTGCTCCTCAGGCCTTTAATCTACTATCGTCTAGAATATTGTTGTCCTTTGACACGCATCTTTGAGACTCTAGTTCTGTACTATCTCTGAGACTTAGTTCACACTGTATTGGTGATTTTCACATGGGCTTTCTTCGATCCTTTTCCTTTACTTTTGTTCTCATTGTCAACAGATGCCATCATTTATGGTTTGATAGTCACGTGGATCCATGTTCCCCGGGGCGTTGGCCGGACACAAAACAGCACCAGTCGTCCAATTCGAGAGAGTTGACTGCTGTGCAACAGGCACTCCACTGCTTTTACTTTTATACTCTGGGTTGTGTTGGGGCTTTTTTTGTGCAGACAGCATGGTCAAAAGGCTACTTCAACCAACAATCAAGGAAGGACAGAATCTGACTGACGTGACTTTCCAGATAGGAAGTTGGTTACAGTGCCATATTCTAGCCCTTTTTGTAGTTCACATTCAGTGGATGAGCATTGTTCGGGTGCATCACTTGAGCAGATTGTTTACTCTGATTTCCAATAATATCTTCTTTGTCACATGACTTTTGCAGAACTCTCTCTGAGGTTTGGGATTTTGCAAATAGATCTGAAACTTTTCCTCCTTGCTTGCGTGGATGCCCTGAAGCCCTCCGTCCTTCTCTTCTAGCATATGAGTTCCCTAAATTTCCTAAGATTGCATTGAGGCATGGCTTGCAGATTTACAGTAGCCTCATTGTGACTGAGTTGAGATGAGGAAGAATGTGACGAGCCAATGGCATGATTACGTACTTGTAATATTTAATACTCCAGTACCTTATTCTTGCTTGAGTACTGATATACCTTGCCTCACTTCTAGGCCCCTCTCCCTGTTAGACTTGAATTTGGCTGGTTGTTATGTTGGTCTGTCTTACTCTTGTGGCTCCCACCCCGGTTAAAAGAATGGTCCAGGGCCCATCACTAGACATGCCGTAGGGAACAATGGTTTCTTCTTATACTGGGTCATGTAGTATCTCAGGGACATGGTCTCACCTCAGCATGTCAGTACAGGAATGAGAAAGGAACTTCAGAGTAAGGAGATTACTGGTATTTAATTGGGCTTTTGGCAGTGGGACATGGAAACAGCTTTAAATGGAAACATAGAAGTTGTGTTACTCACTATGCACAGTACTTGTTTTCTCCTGAGAAGTGGTGGTACTCTGTCATTAAATGTATTTCAGCAGTGCTGTGAAGTGCAGGTATTCTCCCTTATAAACTAAAGAAGTGCAGGTGAACTTTACTGGACAGTACCTTCCCATTTAAAGCACTGGTAGCGTATAGTTGACAGGGCTATATTTGTGTTGCCTGTGTGTCTACCATTTTATAATTATCTATGTGCATGGGTCACTGTATTTCTGTTGGTCTGTGTGTGTGGGTGTCTGTAGGAGCGTTAGTCTGTGTGAGTAGGGTGTTTGAATGGGTGTTGTTTTGTCTGTATACTTACATGTTTGCGTAATCTACATGATAATGTGTGCATTGATGCTGTGTGTCTCTTTGTGCACGCATTAAACAAAGGCCAACCCTATTGCCTTTGTCATTGCTTGGTTTTATTTGGCATTGTAACAAATCAACACAATTATTAGCGTCTCAAAACATTATGAACTTTGTTTTATACCATGTTTTTGCTTGTTCTAATCTCCGTGTTGAATGAAAATTCTTGCATTAACATTACATGATTGGCCCTTTGGTGGTTGTGCACACAAAGAGATTTGAAGTGGAGGGTGTCCTGCGAGTACAAATACCATTGAACAATGCTAAATCGTGTTTATAGTCATGCAAACAAAGCATTATTAGCGTTTGAGTGGCCTGTGACATAGCCTTGTCACACAACATGTTGTAAGATACAACGCTGCACAATTTTTTCCATTTGCCTTATTTCTACGTTGTGTTAAGCTACTTTTGGTAAATTTTCCTTATAGTTCCCGTCTTTCAGTGTGAACAAATATTTTCAAACTAAGTACGACTATTTGAACGTTCACATGCATGTCCCACAGCCAAACAGTTGGCGTGTATACCAGTGCTTGACTGCATGGTGCTCGCTTAGCGGTGTTATCACAACAAGACACTAACGCAAATTCTGCCAAGGTCTCTTTGAATCCTTCACTTGTGCATATGCTGATTCTTTTCCCTGTGCCTGCCCATCTTTGGTGTTGCATGGTGATGCTACAGTGATTTCCTTGCTGGCAGTGATCCCTTCATCCTGGAGAAGTCTCGTATTGTCCACAAAGCGTTAACTCCTCCTCGTCTTTCTTTCATGCAGGAGGATGCCCTAGGAAACATAAACCTCGCCATGAACGTTGCAGAAAAATACCTCGATATTCCAAAGATGTTAGATGCAGAAGGTAGGACTCTGCTGTGTGAAGTGAAGTTCTGATTACGAAGGTGATGAATATTATGATTATTTGTGGTTTTACTACATTCCTGAGTTAGCCTTCTACAGTCCTGTGATACTGCAGTACTTTATCACTTCCCTGAGTTATTTATGTAATGAGTTGTTTATAGCACTGATTAGTCACTTTGCAGCTACTCCAGCACGCTTGGTGGTGGTAAGTATAATCTTAGATTCAGAACAGACAAACCTCAGGCGCTTGTGAAGGTTCAGGACGACATCGGTCCACCTTAGATAGACCACAGGTCTTACTGTCATTTTCAAATGTAATCACAATCCACACATCAAGAGAAAGAGATGGGACGAGGAAGCAGCAATAAAACGGGTTGTGTTACAAGGAGATAAAATGTTTGAAGGATCCGAATCAGTTGCATTTCGAGCGTTTAGATTTCTCCATTTGCTGCTACTTTTGGGGAGGGCGGTGGAGAGGTGGGGTTGGTGCATATGAACAGAGCTTTCGGTCTTGACATAAAATCCTACTTTTAATTGGAATATCTGATAGGGATTTTCCTATTGATGGGCTTCTAAGGCATGTTGTGATTTTTTAGGATGTATTTTGTTTTAGTGAAATGTAGCGACTTGAGATCGACTTATCTGAAGTCCATCTTTGTAGTTAAAGCTTATTTGTGTCGCCTAGAAAGACCATACGAATCCATAATGCAGAAGCGAATTTTTTTTAAATAGTACTCTTCGTGCGCAAGGGTCAAAACAATGAGTAGTATAACTCACCTCCCTGACAAAACATTCCATGTGTGATAACATGAGTCACCCAGGGAAGACAGACAGAGATATAAATGTAGATGTGATGACTAAGCAAGAGGTTTGTGGTTATTCTCATACATTTCCCTATGAATAATCCACAAAGTGCTGTTTTCAGAATGTTTTTGCTGTAATGTTTGGTTTTCAGGTACGATAGTGACATATACCTATTCTCCTCTCCCTTCATTACTCAATTCTAGGGCTAGAAAAGAGTGTTGTTGTATTGTTAAAGTATTACTTTGTAAATATTTGTCTCACACTTGAATATTACTTTCTTGCATCTGGGAAACACTGGAAAGATTATGCCCAGCTCATTTGGAAGCAAAGTCAGTGTATAGTTTACATTACATGCACTCTCTCCTGGCAAAGAAATCCCCGTATTCACAAAGCAATTCAGACAGAGTTTCCTCCACCCTAGTTAATAGAATAAGCTCTCAGAAGAAGGCCAAGCACATATTCATAAACTAGTGCTCATAAATTTCAAATGGGAACGCATGATTAATTCTTAAGCGCACACAAGCATCTAGTCAGAGCTCATGACAATGGATGAAATGACCTTTGAATAGTAAGGCAAACTGTGACCATCTCAGCTTAGCAAGACAGTCTATGCTAGCATGCCTAAGGGCCAAGGGGGGGAGGAGGAGCAGCTAAACATCAGAGGCAGGTACTTGCTGTGAGCAGTATTAGTATAATCAAGAAAGCATGGCTGAAGCAGGTAAGAGTTAAACTACTGCAAGTAAATGCAGTTTATACATTTACAGTGCATTATAGATAGCTTTGAATGATTATATATATATATATAGGAGACTTCTCGCTCACAGGAATCCACAGGGAAAGAACGGCACTCAGTAGGGCTTGCCGTATTTCAAGATGTGGTTTATTGTTCCATCAAAAAATAAGCCGGTAAAAGCGTCTACGCGTTTCAGCATGGAGCCTTTGCCATGACGCTGTAGCACAGTTACCGGGCAACTAATAAACAGGAAGTGCATGAACACAGAAAACGGATGACTACACAAATGCATCCGTAAATTTGTTAACAGTGGCGGCCATCTTATAACATCAGATGCTGGTTCAAGTAAGTAAGTAAATCTCTGCAAATCATAAATAAACAAAGCAAAAAGAGGATCACATGAAGTTGTAATAGCACAAATAACAGTGAATTCTTTTCAGATTGCATATACTGCACAATTGGAGGATTATAAATTCAGCATTACCATCTTCCTACTGATAGGAAATATTAATTAAAAAATACTCTACATATCGTAAATGTAATTGATTGTCCTGAGTTCTGCTCCATTGGGCAATGTTGAGTTAATAAGACATTAGATTATGTGACCCTGATACTTAATGGAAAAGACTGGGTACCACCCCATTGGGCAATATTGAAATTACACGACATTTGATTTGGTTATCCTCAATCTTCATTTGAAACCCAATAGTAGTATGCTCTCCATGCAGTATTAACATCTTCATACTTGTTTAAGTGTGCCATTGTTGCAAAGTCACCCTGTGCCATGGCCACCCCCCAACTTCTTGCTGACTGGTACTGGTGGTAACTGACTCTGACTGACCCTGGGCTCTGCCTAACCAGACCCAGGGCCAGTGCCAAGCTGAAAGTAACACACTAGAATACGGTTAAAACATGTAACATACACTAGAGTACATTATGGTATGGTGGGGTACCCCTGTAATTGGCATGGCCTACCCCATAAGCCCCCTAACTGCCTAGAAGTCCCCAGTCCCCTGGGGCATGGCACTTTAGAGGCCAGCTGCTTTTTCTGTACTTGCATGTGTGCACTGCATAAGCCTGAGGTCAGTTTAAAAACAGCCCTGGGAGCCAGGACTGTTTTTAAAAAGTAAATTGTGCCCAAACTCGACTTTGGTGGTAGGGGCATTTAAAAGTGGATAACCTACAATATTTCGGCATATTAGGGACCCCTAGGGTCTCCCCAAGGTATCCCAGGGGTGGTGGGGGCGGGGGGTTAGATATGTATAAGGTACACCCTTATAAAATGAGTTTTTATATGCCTGGGTAAAGTGAAATTTCACATTTCACTCCCCACATTGTGGTAATGTGCTGCTCTAATTCGACTTTGATGCTAGGAGCACTGGGGAAGAGGGATCTGTAACATTTCTACAGATTCAGGACCCCTAACGTCTCCCCTAGTTGCACCTGGGGTGGGGCTCCTGTGGATATAAGGCAAGTACTTATAACATATGTTTTTATAAGCCCTGGTGTTAGAAAACTGGCCCAAATATTTTTTCCCATTGCAAATCCCATGCCCTATAGGTTAACATTGCAGAAAGTTATTAAATAATAACTCCTGATAGGAAGGAGATAGAGCTATGGTTCAAAGACTTCTCAGAATAGTATTGCTAAATCCAACAATATGATATTGTTGAATTTCTCCTAAAGTGTACATACAAAAAGTTATAAGACTTTCTTGTTTGTAAGTCCAAATTCAGACTTCCAGTGGTCTGCCCTGATTGGTCAGAGTAAGTGGATTATCCAGGCTGTCTTGAAGAGGTGATAAAGAGCCCCTGGGGTTAACCAACTCTGCTGGGAGGGCAGTGTGCTGTTCCATAGGAATGCCAGGCCAGGGGGTGGAGTCGTGAACCATGCTCTTCAAAGGCAGAGGGGAGGCCTGGGTGTCAGCTACACTTTTACACTTTTGACCCCGAGTCAGGGCTAGGCTTAAGGAAGGTATGTGCAGATGGTAGTGGGAGAGTAGAGGGTATTAAGCCATCCCTGGGGGTGTGTTTAGCCAGGTCTTGACTCTCTGCTGGAAAATCAGCCATTGTGAATTTGGAAGATTTGAGGCACTCTGGGACAAAATAATGCCACACTCGACAGGATGTGGTCATCGCCTTGAGGAGTTACCCTGCTCCCATTGGTCAGGAGTGACCTGCTGCTTGACCCAGAGAATTTTTAATATGTATCTGAGAGGGGCATAGCCCTCCAGATCTGCTGCTTGAAACTTATGGAGGCAAGAAGAGCCCTGTTGAGAAGATTTTGCTGTGCCAAAAATTCTAAGGCCTGACCTCTGAAGACTGCACCATCTGAAACTTCAGCCCTGTGGATTATCTTGCTGGAAAAGAACTAGAGAGTGGATTCCTTGAAAGCTACAGGTTAAAAGAGCTCAACTGGAACATTACCAACTAAATCTACACACTGGAGACCCATCAGTGGATTTGTAAGGGTTTTGTACCAGTGGATTGTGGGAACTGAAGTCCTCAACTTTCAAGGACCATCTTGGAACTTCCATACCCTTGGAGTAAGTTTGAGACACTTTGGGACCCCTGGAGGAACTTCAGGAAGAAGTTCAAGAAGTTTGGAGAACTTTGGACCAACTGTGAAAAAAAGCTCCATAGGGGACCGACTCAACCTGGCCAGCCAGGCCACCTACCTTGAAACGCTAGCCGGCCAAGCTACCCAGGTTCGTCTCGTTAAAAGCTCCATAGCTGCAACTTCCAGAGATTGACCGGGACTAGAGAAAATCTGAAGCCGGAGAACGCTCACCGGATCCGGCTACATGAGGAGGATCGAGAGACCCTGCGAGAAAAAGCTCCAGAAAAGTTTCTAAGTCCGCTTGTATAAAAGTCGACCGGGAGCAACAGCGAGAGCCAAGCTGTCTGCCTTCCATCGTGTGTGGGCCTGGATTCCTGGGTTGTCCCACTGATGCCAACTTGAAATATTTTCTACGTCCGCTCCAGGGAAGTTTACCGGGACCTCATCACAAGTCAAGCTGGCGAACCCTCACCGAGTCCGGACTGGTTACTAAAGTGATGACTCGATACAGCTCTTCATGCAGAATTGGCTTCTACATACTGACATAAGAGTGCCATACATTGCTGATGTGATGACTAAATCCAACTAAGTAGTTAACATTACTGTCATGGTTGCACGTTTAAATTGATGCCCAGTGGGCAGTACAAATAACCTCAAATAGAGACTGTAATATGAGCCCCATTAGGCAGTAACCCACAGTATTACTCAAATGGCTACTAATCCTAATAATTTCGTTGACATAGTACCAGACATGTCAAGGACAAAACACTCCACTTGTAGTGTAATTGGTCTGTCACAAAAAACAATACAAATATAACAAATATGAGAAAAAGAATAAAAAGAAAATATTCAATACACATGACATCTAATGATTAACACCTTGGCTGCTAGGGGTTTTCCCGTTCTGTGCTGAGCATACATGATCCCCATTGTTCATGACAAGGTCAACTCGTCATAAGCACAGGGCAGGTAAAACCCATGACGAGTTGACCTTGTCATGAGCACTGAAGGGGTTAAAACAAAAAGAATTGGAAAAAAAGATATTTCAGCTCTTTTTGCTTCCTACTCATTGAACCGGAGTCCAGATTCATATAAGACAATGACTTCTGACCAGGCCCTGAAAAAATAAAAAACACAATGAATATGTGTAATTATCGCCACCATCAAACTTATGTGCTAATACCTATAATGCAATCTTTACCTGCCCTAGTAACTGTTCAGATTAAAAACATTTAAAATAACAGGAAAATAGAAAATGAGAAAAAATATTACTGTCCTTACAGGTAGGTATATATTTCTTAGTCAATGGTAAGGCCTACAGGTTCTCTTGTGTTCAGTCTGAGGATATATCTGCACTCCAGCTATCTGAGTGCCCTCTCTCTGTCACCCCCTTTTTAAGCTGTTTCAATTTGATCATTCACTGTGTACCGTAAATGCACAGGATTGCAGTTGTGATGTTGTTTAAAGTGTCTCGCCACTGGGTACGTTCCATCTACATTTTTTATTGCCCGAAGATGTTGCAATACTCTTTTGTGTACTTGTAGTATAGTACTGCCTAATAATAAAGTGCACAGAAGCCAGCTCTTGGAAAATGTGTGCAAGCCATGTATATTAATTAAGTGAATTCCTTATTTTTCATTATTTGTGCAGGATTCCAAACATTGTCTTTACTGTCCCACATTTTGCATGATAGTAATAAATCTACCTTTTAGTGGAGCCCTTTGGACTAGGACCAGAGCTGATATGCATATGTTCGCTCTCTCTCTGCAGTAGCACAGTTAGCCATACAAATCTAAATGATACACTGGAAAGCAGCCCGGAGTAAATTCCAGTGCAAAAGTGAGCATCTGTACTGGAATGTTCAAGGACTGGTGAATGACTATTTGGCATGCATTTATCGTGCCAAAATTAAGGAGATTGAGTTCCTTTGAAAATCTACTCGGGAATGGTTCTAAATTAAATCAATTTGAACCTGAAAATGATTGGTACCCATTGCAGGCATTTTAAAATGGAGGCTGCTGTATTTTTTATTGTTTTCAAATCTGAGGAATCTCAGTGTACTTTAAAGTGAAATCTTTTTGCATAAATAACTAGGACCTTGCTCGAAGGGGTCACCTAATAACAGGAAGGCCATTTTATAATCTATTCTTCCTCAACAGGAAACAGAGCAAAAAGTGTGATTACATTTCCTCACTCTACCAGTAGGCCTTACTGAAACATTCTGATCCTGTTGAGCAGATCCAGCAAGTTTTTGAGCAAGACAATTGAAATGTGGAGCTTGGGAGCCTGGAGTTGGTGAATGATCTAACCTCAGTACTAATTAGGAATTAGTGGCAACATTAAATCACCAGTAAAGCTAAATAAATATACTTTAGACTGCAACACCGTTATGAGATTCATTAATAAGATCTTTGACCAGTCAAATGGCAGATGTTTTACTGCAATATTTCTAGAATAGGCTGTGGCGCAGATGGCTATGGGTGAGCATAAAAATAACGTGATATGCATTTTATCTGCATTTAGCTGTAATAAGCTGTTCTTCATCAACAATATTAAGACAAGATGAGGCTGACATCGCAAGAGTAGTCAATCTACAATGATGTTAAATTGAATGTCCTCTGTATATGCATGATAATCAGCCATGTTTTAGAGGTCAATAAAACGAGGATATATTATATCATGCAAATGTTAAAAAGAACTTTAGTGATAGGTTGAAGCATTGAGGGAACCCAAAGGTACGTTTTGAGGCAGATGTGCAATAGTCATTGAGTGACTTTGGTACTGGGTTTCACTCCTGCTATCACAAAAACCAAGTCAGTATGCTGACTAGTCCATCACATCAAAGGCAGCAGAGAGGTCATGCAAAGAGGTTTCCTTGAATGTGCAATATTTTGTATGCAATTTCAAACCCCGTGTAGAACTGATTGTAAAAATGGTTCAAGTGGATAGTTCTACCCTGACTACTCTTAACCTATTTTAGCCTAAACTAAGTAGAAGACTATGCCCGGCCTCACGTCTAATCCTAAGTAAAACTACTTTTTTACCCAGCCAGGTTGCACCTGAACCTCCTGCTCCAGGTATCAGCACTAAAATAATGCACTGCGACTGTATTGGTGGGGATATCAGTATGGTCCTCCAGAATGCCTTTTGCATGCTCTACCCATTTTATCACTATCTTCCCCCACCTTCCAGATCAGTTAATTGCTGTTACTTTGCTACATGTAATATAGAGCATATTGTAATAAAGGATGTGCTTACATTGCCCTTAATAAAGATCCACCATCCCTTCATCCTGGTAGATGACTTTGATGCAGTAATTCCCAGCTAATTGGTTATAAGCTATTGAAGCAACTCAGTGAATAATATTGGACTGGGTTGTCATCCAGAACCTACAATCCCCAACATTTTTATTCGCAGTGCAATCTTTTTATGATCAATGTCTATTTCTTACATAGGCAATATGCAGTGCAGAGCTAAATTATTAATTTCTCACTGTTTATATCCATTGAATTGAGTAGTAATAAACACCTATTATGAGCGCTTAGAGACTAGAATGAGTAACATAAGTGAATCCATTATTATTATTGTAGTCTACTTTCAATTTGGCCATGTCTGTGGATGGAATCCAGCCCTCAAATTATTACATTCAGTAAAAACAATGCTTCAGATTCCATCACATTTCATCAGATTGATGGCTTATTGTTGGGGTCAAAACAAAAACTAGAACCTGAGGCAATCTGCTTGCCAGAAGAACATTTCTGATTTTTGGCTTTGGCATTCTAGCTTTTAGATTCAATCAAAGTGATACCAAGCATCATCTTTCAAATTCTTGACCTAAGCCGACTTACTGAAAAAGCACTTAATAGATTTTGGGACATGTATCCTGGTTCTCTTTACAAAGAATCCCAATCATTTCAGAGTTGACTCCCAGCCACGATCTTCACTTCAGAAAACTTTGAGCATTCTATTAGCTGACTCGGACCATTTCAACTTCCTTTCTGCCACATGCTAGGAAGTGGTCTAAACTGGTGTGTGTCTGAAAATGTATTCATGCATGTGTGGTTATGTGTGATGAGTGGTTGTATCTGAGACGGGGCTTTTGAGACACTTCTAACACATCTAAAAGTACTTAAATAGTGAGCAGCTAACCTTCTTCTTTCTACACAGATTTAGTAAACAATAGCAGACCTGACGAAAGGATCATTATGACTTATGTGTCGTGTTTCTACCATGCATTTGCGGGTGCTCAGAAGGTGAGGATGGAAAAATATGGACCAGCTTCAGCTTTTTCTCTTCAGCTGATATCTCTTCTGCTTTTTTTTCACTGTCCATGCCTAAGGTCACAGAATCATTGTAAAGTCTGAGTAGCTGTAGGGTATTTTAATCCATAGTTTTTAATCTGTGGTTTTCGACGTCGGTCGAGATGGCCTGGATCATTCATGCCAGTCTTTCAAACTATCCACTTGAGTTAAATCCACATACAATGAATCAATAAAGGGAATATGTTTGAAAGTCAGTGGTTCTCCTGAAAATCTGCTATGGACTCGATCCACCTGGACCTACATTAATTACTACGATTACGAATGACCTGAAGGGCCACTCCAAAATTTGTCAAGGAGCTCATGTCTCCTTTAGTGTAGTTTGGCATTTTGTGCACACTAAGAATGCCCAATGGGACTCAAATTCGTATTTCATTCTGTAGCCCTTTGGAGTGATAGCTTGAAGGGAGAAAAAGCTGCCTTATTAGAATCCCTTCTCAACGTGGCATCATACATTCCATATGATGTATGCTTGATCATTTATAGTACAGCAATATATGCAAACAATTATCAATAAGATAATAAAAAATACACATAAACCAAGTCAGCTTATTAGCTGCATAAGATGACTTCATACATTGTTTTTCCCAGTAGTTTCCCTGCTGGATATTTCACAGCATGGCCAGTGAAGAAACATTTCAGGTGTCTTCCTTTCTTCTTAACTTGATCAGCTTGCCTCCTTTAAACTTTGGTGGTTTCTCCTATCTGTGCTTTGATTCACTTTTTCTTCTCTATAGATATTGTGAACACTCCCAAACCTGACGAGAGAGCTATAATGACCTATGTCTCATGCTTCTATCACGCTTTTGCTGGAGCCGAGCAGGTATTACTCACCTGTTCCCTGGGATTGCTGTAGTGGCTTGTGTTTTTTCTGACTTGGTGCTTTCTGCTTTGTTTTGGATCTGATTTTCAAACTTCAACAGAATTGCAGGCAATAGTTTTCAGATTATGTCATATGTTTCTTACTAATCATTTCCCACACATTTCTTGCCATGTTTACTGAGAGAGCATTTGTATTTCTACTTGCTACATTTTGAGGGTGGGGGGTGTTGTTTATTGCATGCACGTTTTGACTCTTTGTTGAGATTTGCTTTCTTTGATTTCTACTAACATATGTCTTTCACGCATGCAATGTTGCCTATTTTCTAGTTATTTAGTCCACCTTCAAACTACCACAGTTAGGAAATGTTGTGGAAAACGACCTTAACACTCATAGATCGGGGATACTAAAAGCAGATGCCAGGCCTAATAACTAAAGTTGGGGGCTGCAGCCCTAGCTCCCAACTTCTAGATCTTGATTTCCCTCCCTCATCTTACTTTATCCCTCAACCGAGCCTGACAAGCAGACCACAGATACACTATTGGCCCTCTCACTAATCGTGATGACCCGGTCGGAAAATGCGTTAAGAAAATTCTAAAATTCTTATTTTTAAACTTTTCCTCTCCCTAATGTAGTCAACAAGATACAAAGTATTTAGACTTTTCATGAATTATAAAGGCTTAACGGACATTCGTATTAGTATTAAAAAAAAACAATCACGCCATGTAGGTCTGCCGGTTGTGTTGATATGGTGAAAAACCAAGAATACATATTCAAGCGATTGTTTCAACCTCGTATTAAACACAAGTGATAAGTCCATCTCAAAAATCGCATTCTGTCCATTTAGGTACTAATTATCGTTGTGTGAATGCTATACTGTAAGGTAACTCTATGATGACATACCCACGAGTTCATGAGTTCCTTTCCCAAGGACTTGTGTCAAATATGGACAGGAAAATGAAGACGCCATTTTGAGTGAGGCTCACGCACATACTGCCTTAGAGTTAGCCCCAAGAAATTTAGAATACTATTGGCCAGATTCACAAACTTGCACGTGAAAAGAGCCATAACCTTCACATGGCGTTCCTAAGGACAACTAAAACAATGCATTGGCAATGATGTGAGTAGTGCATAAAGTATAGCAAAATTAAACAAACCAGTGTCTTTATGGAGTGAAGCCACTTGATAAAAAATATTAATAATTTCAACAATTTAAAAACCTCAATAAAGTAATATCTCAATACTTTCTCTCACCTTACGAATGTATATGTTGCTATGTAGCTTATACTCCATTTGGAAATCAGGTTTAGGTCTGCAAAATTTTTGAAAGTATAAGTTACGCGGAGTATAAATGCATTTCTGAATTTACATCTTTCTTTGTAAAACTGGTCATATGTTACACAGATGCATTCTGGCAGATATCACAATGGCAAAAATACCTTGTCCCTACTCTGCCTGCAATCCAGGAATTCCTCATACATTTTCCTTGCCTTTAGGACCACGAAAACATTAACATCTGTTTTCAAAGTTCTTTGACTTTATGTGATTTGCACTATGTAAAAACATCAACGCATGTAAAAATACAGTTAAAATCATAGTACTAGATAATATGTGTAACAGTATGTAGCAAATGCAGGTTTTCACAAAGGAGTGCAGAGTTTATGACATTTTGGTAATTCAGATTTCTATCCTTGATGACAGGAGGAAATGTGTGGTCATTACTTTTTCTGTTTTACAGGCTGAGACCGCAGCTAACCGAATCTCCAAGGTCTTAGCGGTGAACCAGCAGAACGAAAAGTTGATGGAAGAATATGAACGGCTCGCCAGTGAGGTATGGACCAGTGGTTCACAGGTTTCTGCTAACACAGGTTTTTGTTGGAATGCAAGGGGCAAGGCCGGACTGGCCGTACAGGGCATTAGACATTTCACAGGCCGGTTTTGTTACTGGGGGGCCGGTTTATCACTCAGCTGTGGGGGCACTATGTTTTGCAAATTGTGAAAGGTGTAAAAGCACAAGCTGCTGAGTACCTTTAACATCCAGCAGTTTTCAGGCAAAAAAAAAATGTCAAGGCAACCCTGGTGTTAATGATCCTGCTGAAAAGGGATCAGAGTTTTGTCTAGTGGCAGTTATGACTCATCTAAAGTAGTGCAGAGGGTTGTTGACATGCCTGCTTCAAAGAACGGGTACAATGCAGATCGCCGCATTGTATTTTATGTGGATAGCTCAGTGGATTCCTGCTTTTGTCATAGAGATCCCTTTGTTATGGTCACTTCATAAGTTACAATCGTGATATGGCACAGTAAGTTATGAACTGCCGTCAAAGAGCTACACACAAACTGCATGATACAGGGTAGAAAGTTATGTTTTTCCTAGTCTTCCATTATCCTAATGTTACTAAAAAGGGTTTGCCAGGATAGATATAAACTCTTATTAGTAAAGCCGACCAGAACGACTGTGTTACATTTTGAATCCCGAGTTAGTTCTTCTCCAGAGCAGGCACACTTAAAAAATGGCTACCAGTATGGATGACAATTGAATCCTACACGCTGCAATCCCCTTTGTCTTAAGCAACATTTTCTATACACTGATTTACACATGTATGATTCATTGTCAGTGTGAGTGATGTAAAATGCTGCTACATCCTACATTGGTGAGAGGCGTTAGAAAATAAATTAAATACATTTGAGAGAGGGGCTATGGAGATATGAGGGTCATTGTTGGAGAGTGATAGTGAGGGAATCTGTGGAGGAGGAGTTCAGTGGGGCGGCCCCCAAAAATATTGTTGCACCCGACGACACCATTGCTGGATCCAGCCCTGCTGTGACGCTTATTGGAGTGAAGGATGCTAACGTTCCTCGAAAAGCTCTTTCATTGTGTTCTCAGCTTTTTGGCTGTGCTTAATAGTGAATGGATGAACTTATGTTACATTTAAATTCATGTTTCATGCTTGATATCTTATTTTTTGTGTTCTCCATAAGAATATGTGGGTATGACTGGGTATCCTGGGTACTGTAAGGTCATCATTGACTTTGCTTTACAAGCTAATACAATTGATTATATAGTGAAAAATGTGATGTAGAATGCACCATTTTTCCAAACTTCTTTTGGGGGTAGCCCCCAAATCTTCCTTGTAGTGGTCAGTCTTGCTCACTACTCAACATAGAGGGACTGGTCTTACAAAATTTGCCAGGGCTGCTTTGTGTTCCCAATCTGACCCTGGCAGGTGGCATTACTTTATAATGAACACTGTTTTCCTAAAGTGATGTGCTGTTTTCGCATTAGAATGTGGTAATACCACATTTGTATGTGGTAGTATTCTTATTACAACATTACAACTCAGAAAAGTCATGCCCATTAAAAGCTGGTGCTAACTTTACACCTCCAAACTCGGAAAAACCTACGGAAATACTGTTATCAAAACTGGTTGCTCATTTCAGGGAAATATGAGTTGATACTATGATTACTGGGTGCAGTAGCTCAATGACTAATTTTTGGTATTACCACAAATATACTTGAAAACTCTAAATAAAGGATTCTGTTTCACGAAATCTGAAAACAAATAGAATAACAAAGACGCTAGACTCCTTTGACACCCATTACATTCTGCTAACCTGCAACAGTGGTTCCTGAAAAGTGACATTTTGGTTGAATATGATAATAGCAGTGTTCTTGAACTTCAAGAAATAAGTCATTATGCATGAAAAATAGGTTTCCAAATCAAGCCCTAAATGTTTAGCACAAATAGGTTTAATTGAAAGCAGCAGTGCCACTAACAAAAAATTGGAGCAAACAGATATTTAGGAGATGTTCAAAAAACTAAATCAGGTCTGAAATTAAATGAAGGAATATCGTTCAGCTTTTTAAAATATGTTGGGCTGTTCTTCCCTACAAGTTTAAAAACAGGACAGAGTGTTTGGGATTCAATACTTTGAGTCTCTGGGAGATCCAACAGCACACTCAGAGCGATGTAGGACGATTTATTTAGGTTCTGCCACCTAATTTTACTTTTCTGAAGGTTGATTTAGTATTTTGTCAGTATGGTTGCTCTTATTTTAACTTGCCAACACAACTTTATGGCCTTATCACAGCGCTTATTTTGAAAATGTAACTTTTTAAAGTTATTGATCAGAAAGCATGGTTAATGTCAAAATATTGTACTGAGAAATATCGTCTGCCCAAAATATCTTTAAAGAAATATCCCTAAGGGTGTAGATTTTATGTTATTAACTCCAACGTGAAGACATTTCTGTAAACAATATTTAGGACACAATATTTACGTCAAATGATATTTATTATGATATTTTAGTATCGTTTTGGTGTACATCAGAAAATCATAGTGAGAAATGTTGTCTAACATAAATCTCTGTCCTAATATCATCCCACTTGGTGTAGCTTTTCTATTATTAACTGAAGTGGGACAATATTTTTGTAAACGATTTCAAAATTTTTGGTTTGGCAATGTTTTCACTACCTTAATCTCGTACCACCAGTGGAGGCTACTGTGAAGGCAACCTGCAGGGGCAGCATGGGAGCACCAGGTGGGAGAAAAATAGGTAAAAGATAATATTACTTACCTGCTTTCACCCGCTTCGGTGCTCTTCTGCGTCTCTGCTCCTGTTGACTCACAGTAGCCAATGCACAGGCTCCCAGACACCTGATGGCCAATCCAGATGCTTCTCTCTTGCTGGTAATGCTATTGCCAGCATGAGGGCAGTGCCAGGATTGGTCTAAGTGGTTTGGTTTGCGCTCAGACAAGGACTGGGAGCCTGTGTCTCTTCTCCACCCAGCTGTGCAACTCATCTCGGGTTTGAGAAAGGCTAAGTGTGCATGTTCGAATGGCCGGGCTGAGACAGCCAGCCAAAACCACATGCACACTTAATGCCGATCATTCTTCCTCCCTGTTGCTGACTCTCCGTCAGGATGGACCCACCCAAAGACTAAGCTCAGTGACAGCAAAAAAAATATATATATAAACCTGTTTTAACTTTTTACTTTTCCTGTGTGCACTGCTGAAAGAGCAGTGGGGCGACTCTCCTTTGCCTTAACGGAGGAGCCGCCATTGCATACCACACCATTTCAACATGTGAGCAGTTTATTTATTTCTTCTTTGTTAACAATTTTAGGTGCTTTTCCTGACAGCCATATCATGCATTCTCTCTTTTTTCTGTTAGCTCCTAGAATGGATTCGTCGAACCATCCCCTGGTTGGAGAACAAGACCCCAGAGAAGACCATGCATACAATGCTGAAGAAATTAGATGACTTCCGAGATTACCGCCGTAAGCACAAGCCCCCCAAGGTCCAGGAGAAGTGCCAGCTAGAGATTGATTTCAACACTCTCCAGACAAAACTGAGGATCAGCAACAGGCCTGCCTTCATGCCATCTGAGGGCAAGCTGGTTTCAGTAAGTACCAGCATTGACTGGATGCCCTTTCCAGCATTGTTAGTTGGCAAAGAATAGATTATTATTTTTCTTTATATACAAAGCCGAAAATGTAGCATTTCCAGTGATTTAGATTTGACATAATGGAGCTGAACTTGCGAGGCAAGGTATGGGTCTGGCCCTTCCTATTTCGAATGGATTCCATGTACCTTCTAACTCTTGTGAACGGAGGAGTGATGCCCACTACCATAGCTTCTGCCTCTGTCTGCCACAGGTTTGCTTTACCATCACTGAGTGTGAGGCTCCTTTGAATGTCTCAAAGAAGAAAGTTAAATGGCAATAGTGCGAGTAATCTTAGACCAGCTACATAGCCGCCCCAAACACAACACCGTCCCTGAAGCAGATTTGTCCCAGGTAGGGACAATTGCATAATTGTGCTGTGCTGCGGCATTCTTCTATATATCAGTATGTTTCTGCCTATATACCTGTCAGTCACCCTCTATAGCCCTTGCAAAGTGGTCCAAAGTACAAGAGACCGTGGCAAACGGGCCACGAACGTGGGACACACTCTCTAATAAAGTAAATGTATGGACAGATTTAAAATGTGACCAATTGGAAAAACCATGCAATCTGTATTTCTATTCTTGTCCTCCTTGTAATGTCTCACGGGTGGTTGACACAGGAGTATTTCAAACAGATAGTGTATATGATAGACAATGGGCAAAGGAAATTCATTCAGCTTGTCTCATTTTGAGTAGTTTCGATTGCAGCCGAGAATGATCAAGATGGCAAATGGTACTTAGTAGAAAACTACTAACCATCCAGAACTCAGCAGTCAGATGCATCCTCGACCTCCCACACAGAACCCACATCTTCTTGGCTTGGCCTATTTGTGCTCATGGATATGAATCCTATATGTGGCTTGAGACGTGCAGATTTGCTTTTAGGTCTTCAATTGAGGTGGTCGGAACATCCGAAATTGTTGTGAATTTATTGATCAGTGGTGCAAAAGTGCGGTCAATGTAGTAAACGGCCGCATGTTTTTTCACGTGGAGTATTATGTTATTTAGATCAATCAACTTCTGGTCAATACTGGAGATTGAGTTTGCCATCATGTTGAGCAGGTCCACTTGGAAGTCCATTACATTTGATTGGTAAGACAAAGCGTCTAATGTCTATCTTGATGTTCTAAACAGGGTGTCCCATACAGCTCCTGCTCCTGTTAATGAGGCATTTGGTGAACTTTGTTTCTGTGAGTGTTCAAATTTAGTTTTAGTGGGTTTATTGCTTTCTGGTTTGGATCCTGCTTGACACTCAGTATCCACTTTAGTTTGTACAGTTTGAGAGCTATTTTTGTGGTTGGTAGATAAACACAGGGCACTCCATAGATTAAGATCCACTTTTTTAGGTGAACATACATCAATTGACCACTGATCTCATCTTAAAGGGGCTGGGCTGCAACAGTGTGAGACATTTTTTATTGTACTAACTTGAATTTTGGAAGACAGCTGCAGTGATCTCCTAGTGTTACTAAAATGTGGCTGTTGCTGTTCCAGTTGCCCCTTAACTGATAATTTTTACCTTAACCTCGATTGGTAGTGGGTCGATGGTCATCAGTAATGACATTGACAGATTTTGAGGTGAAAGTGAGCTCGGGGAAATTTGTGGTGACAGTGACTTTAATGGAAGTAGTTCCAGGTCAATTATCAGCCCCAATGGAGATGTTCCATCAACTCGGAATTTGCTGCTAAAACTGCTACATCCTCTGTCTCCAATATTATGATTTCGGTCGCTGGACATGTGGTTGGTATTTATTGTTGTTGAAATTGGTTCTGGAAGGGAACGTTTCCTCAGATCTAGAGGACATGGCCCCAACTAGGGTCCAACAAGAAGTCAAACTTATGTGGAATTATAATTGACTTTTCAAACATTCGAAACACTGGAGATATTAACGGCTGGCTTTCCCCGACAGATTTTACTATAGGTTTTTTTACTGCCAGCAGGGCTTGGAGTTTTTTCCTTTTCTTTGTTGGAGGAATGGCACCCTTTCACGACCTGATCGCATGTTTTCCCCTTTCCCAGGCTATTGTCAGGTAATACTCTAGTATTCCGGGTGTTTCAAATTTTCCAATTGTACCAGTGTGTTTGGTCCTTGTCTTATATGTAACCTTGTTCTCACTGGGAGGTGATACTTTGTGCTTTGTCACCCTGTCCTCCATGGGGTTTAAACGGCGATATTAAAATGGTATTCTGATATATCCAAATATTTGGCTTCAGTAGTTGTTAAAGGCGGCTGATTTTCAGGTTAGTAATGATTAATAGCTGGTTCTGATGGATTACTACATGGTGTGTGGTTTGTGGGGGGCAAATGAGCACCAATGTGTGCACAAACTGCGCCCTCCTAAGCCCGACCTCTTCCATGCGACACAGGGTGCATGCAACCTAGGGCTTCTTGCCACCTACCCCTCCGATCCCCACCAAGCACTTTGCCGCCATACCCAGTAATGCTGCTTACTGGGGGTTACAAACTATTATTGAAGAAACCCCCTGTGTGGGCACCAGTTGTAGCCAGTTTATTGATGTCTTTGCACCTTCACACCTCTGCCCTCCTGCGCCCCCTCGCCTTATGACATTCTTAGGCTGTTCAAAGTTTATGTTCCCTCATTTCCAACTGCCCCCAGTCTTCTCTGCTGTGAGGTTCTACTGTAGGGTGTCCTTCTAGTCCAGTGGAATGCAGGTCGGGGAGGGCAGGAAAGTGAATCTGTTCATTTAGTGCATGGAAAGGGCTGATTGAAAGACTGGCTGACTGGCCTTGGGTTACCTGGGGGAGCATAGACAGTGTGCTGTATGCATAAGTAGTTAGGCTGCAGCAGTGCCACCTACTGCTGTAAGGGCTCAACAGGAGGGCACAAAACCACCCGCTGCCTCAACCACTGCCCGCCCGAACGCAGGCCCTTGCCAGAACACTACATAGTCCCCGTCAAAAATCACAAGTCCTCCAGCCGCGTAAACAGCGTAGATCCGAGCACTGGGTTCTCCAGCGGAAGCGAGACAGCGTAACGGTGCACTGCGTAGTGTGGTGATCACTTGGTCAGTAGTCTGAATAGGAGGGAGCAGCAGTATAAGAGGTAGCCATGCGTGATACTAGCCTAGTCTGTCCCTTTTTGGCAGCAGTAACTCACACTCATGCATTTGGCTCCTCCCACTGTTACAGGTGGTGGAGTGCAGACATGTAAGGAGGAAACTAGATTTACTCAAGATATAATAATGGATTGCTTAACTTTAGACCATAGCCGGAAAATACCATGGTTGGAGCACATTTTTAATATATTAACACACAGTAAAGTTGAAATAGATAAAAAAGAACACTACATCGATTTTAGAGCTCGGTAAAAGCAACCTGAAGCTCAAATATCTAAACGTCATGGAAACCGAAAGGAACAGGGTTGCCATCAATAAACCTTGTGTTTCCTCTTACTACGCATGTTCACTCATGATGACGTTAGAGCCTTATCTGACGAAGGTAAGAAACATCCAACATAGATTTTATTTAACCAGATTAGGGATGGGGACATTACACTTTTTATTTGCATTCCCAAAAATGGAAAAGTGGGGCTATAAATTACCAAATTGCCTGTGTGATGGAAAAACAACTCAATCCACGTTTCATTTTATCCGTTTTTGTCGTTTTTATAGAGATATCTGGAAATCAATTTTAAAGCCCTTTTTTTATTGAATAGGTTTTTTAATTACAAACAAGCGTTTAATTTTATTTATCTGATTAAGGGTATCAGGTTTTCAGATGTGGCTGTCTTTAAAAAGATCCAATGGCAGTACATTGTTGACCATCATCTTTTTTCAGTCCACCTCTTCATTTTTCTGTTGTCTCATGTTTATCTCGATTCTCTTCTTGCAGGACATTGCAGGTGCCTGGCAGAGGCTTGAACAGGCTGAGAAAGGTTATGAAGAGTGGCTACTGAATGAGATAAGACGGCTTGAACGATTGGATCACTTAGCTGAGAAATTTAGGCAGAAGGCTTCAACGCATGAGTCATGGACATCTGGTAAGTTATCCATGTTGCATTTAAATCAAGGGGGATCCATTTCAACAAGTCTTTTTCTAAAGTGCCGGCATCACCTGAAATAAATGCACAAGTAATGAAATGCCATTTCTTTCTTTATGAAAGTGCAACAATAGTCACACCATTCAAGTAAGCATCAAGGTGCTGCACACCTATATGACCTGATGTTTTACAAGCAAGGGTCGTCTTTTAAGGGAAGTAAAGCTCAAGACCCTGCATACAAAGGGTTCTGCAGATCCCCTTGAGCTAGAAACCCCTGCAATCTTTCTCTGGAAACTCCTGTAATTTTCTTCTGAAAATGTATAGTCCGATATCTGAGCAACATCTGAGGCCTCAAAACTAGTGCCAAACCTGAATGCAGCAGGGAATATATTACAGACAGTCTGAAGTTTTAATTGACCTGCAAACTGACAAGCCCACGATTATGCCCAGCATTGTATAGTGCTGATATTGGAAGTGGCACCTCAGTGGAAGCCACTGCAGATCACAACAGACAGGGATAGTTCAAGTTAACAATGCAACATAAAACTCAAGGTGCACTTTTCTGCACAAGTTAACGGTCTCTTCACCAGCACAAAGCATTCATGGAGGGGGTATGAATAATCTATATTCAGAGATGGACAAATCCTCAAATCCTACTGACAACTGCAAAAGATCTGGGCATGGCCACATCACTAATGGCTACGTGTGTCAAGCAATTAGTACTACTATTTATAAAGCCTTAACAAATATTAGGAAATGCAAAAATAGGTTGAAGGTTGCATGTATTATTTAGCCCCATGCAGACCTTTGCACTACTCATTCTCCAGTACATTGGGCATCATCATTGGCCATGCGTCCCTTCTACCAAATTGGACTGTAAGAAGAGCATTCCTGGATTTTGATCAAGGCTGGGTATATTCTTAGGTGACAATGCACCTGCGTTATTTGGTGTGATGTCAGCCCTTAAATGCAAGTGATGGCCACTGCGCTCCGCTAATTTTTTGGGATTAGGGCATGTTGGGTATTGTTAGACTTTGTCCCAAAGCAGGAAAGAGAAAGGCAGCATAGGGAGAAAGATATGAAAAACAGTGAAAGAAGTAAAAACAGGGATGAGATTAAAAGATAGGAAGTGTTTGGTGGTGGAACAAAGAGGCATGAGCTGTAATCAAAACTAAGCAGCCTTGGTATTAGACAACCCCCACATTTAGCAGCACCAACCACAGGCTCCTATAAAACTTTGGGCCGTTATTGTCTTTGCCCTTCGGGCTTTTTTTGTGTGTCAATTGTGCACAGTGGTGCATTTCATTACACCTGCCTCCCTTCCCTCCCCTTCTCTAATTTAGCCTTACCGATGTGTGGTAAAATTACTTTATGCCTTCCTTTTCTTTTTGTAGATGTACAAATAAAATATTATTTGTACAGCGATACATTTACTGACTCTCTGGTGCTACTTACTCATTCACATCATTTTAGTGAATTTGTCTATGATGTAATAACTCTTCTTCAGACCCTCAAGGACAGATCTAAAGTGACACTTATGAAGAGAAGGAGCTATCTCTCCAGACCCATATAAAGAAAACAGATACTCTCTGATCACATGTGCTCCTGTAACACACTGCTTTGGGTAAGAGAGTCTCCAACATAGTTTCCTGAGCTAGGATCCATGCCATATTTTAGGCTCTCCAAAACACTACTTCTGTCTAGACAACAAATTCAAATCAAATACATTCATTTAGTAATTATTAAAATGAAGTCATCGTTGTTACAAATTCACAAATAATCCATAGGTCGGTATTTCAAGATGAGGCGAAATACCACATTAGTAGGAATTACAAACAAAATAGGAAAAATGCAGCAATTCTGTTCTTCATCTAATTTAATAAAGATGGATATAAAGGGCTTTTAATTTCAGCAAGCAAGGTAAGGTGTCTGTTCAGAAAACACAAATGAAGGGTTCTGAAGAGAGAACAAGAATCTTAAGCATGAAGCTTTAGCTTCTGTCGCAAGCTTTCAGCACATTGTATAAGGTCTCTGGAGAAAAGTGCTCTCTGAAAAGAAGGGTCTCTCTCTAAAGGAAGGGTTCTGATTCAGTGATTAATTTGTAAAAAAAAAAACATAAGTCCTGGGGGTTTGGTCAGGAGGCAGCTTGCACCAGTCCCTCTCTCATGTTAGCCCCGCCTAAAACAGAACCACCCAGGGAGGCATGTCAGTCACAGGTTTTAGAACTTGTGGTAGGACAATAGGTACATTTAACAAATACTTCAACACACACACACACACACCCACACACACACACACACACACACACACACACACACACACACACACATATATATATATATATATATATATATATATATATATATATATATATACAATTACACATGCACACACACATATATATGTTAAAAAGGTCCGTCATTATTTGAGTTACAGAAATGTTAGGGCAGATGTTTCGTAACCCACTGGGGGCAAAAGGTTATCATCGCAATCTTCTCATTTTGACACCCACAGCACTCCCATGCCGAAAATACACACTTAAATTCTATAGCTTCATCCACAGCACCTGCAGTGTATGCATCACTCCCAGCCAGCAAAACAAAAAGCAACTACCATAAAAAGCACATTTACCTTGTTATTGGTGTAGAAAAGGGTAACTTCGCGGACATAAAGGTGATTTTAGCTCTGCTCACCGCCTACCTAAAGAATTCCTTCATAGACCCAGACTGTGTGCTTGACTTTTAATTCCGATTGCGGGCTGAATGACTAAAAAACTGGATTCAGGGGACATGCCTCAAGAGATTTCTAATGAAACAGAGCATAACTGTGCTCACTTTTCAAAATGTCTAAATAAAAAATTTGAGCACTGAAGCGCTGTTTGAAGAAGGGTTCCACATCTAAAATACTGAGTAGCAAACGAAAGTAGAAGAATCTGAAACATTGAACAGCCAAAGGCAACACCATGGCTTGCAATAGAAGACATTCAAAGCATCTAAAAAATTGTACACAACTAGAAATATTGCGACAATCTTAAACATTGTGAAACAAGAGAAGTTGCTAGCGCTTAATTACATCAGGAAAGGCTGCGCAACAAAAAGTACATTGTTTGGTACGAATTACACATGCTGGCAGGTCTTGCTTATTTGAAGCAATATAGACCACCCATCACAATGACTGCCATTGATGGGAGGACGCTCCCTCTTGAAAAGAGGACGTGACTTAGTGGCCAGACCTGCCAACTTTGGAGCTGGGGAACTGGGTTTGAGTCTGGCGTTGGCTCAACACCCTGTGATTCTGGGCAAATCACTTAATCTGTACTTAATCTCCCCATGCCTACCATAAATCAATGTGTCCTTAACTGGTGCTCATGAAAAGAGCTGATATTGATGATTAAGTGTCAGTGCTGAGAACCGGAAACCACAGACTCAAATTAAGCATTGCTCTGATTAATCTAAGGAACACTAATATAATTCAATTAAAACATTAACATTAAACAGTGGAGAAGTGTGGCTCAATGATTAGAGCGGCAGACCCTGATGCAGAGGTCTAGCCCTGGACCAGGGTTCAATTCCCCGCCTCGGCGGGTCTTGGGCTCAAAATTCCACGGACCTGATATTTCTCGCCTCGGTGCCTATTCCAATCATGGAGTCCCACTCTGCAACTCTGGGCAATAGCTTGCTTAATCTCCACAACGGCCCCCACAACGCTAAGGATGCCCGGCCTCCACCTTGGGGGTGCCCAGGAGTTGACGCCTCACAGGGAAAGCCAGGGTGGGTTCCACAGCGGTATTCGTACAAGCGCCTTGAGACCCTTGCGGGTGAGTAGTGCGCTATACAAGTATCAATTTACAATTTACAACATTATTCCCATTCCCCGGTCCTGTGAACCAATCATTCTTCATCAAACTCTGGTAGCAGGTAAACTCCCCAGTTTATCACGTCTTCACAATGAGCTATGCAACTATCTACTTGGATTGTTACTTTTGAACAGATCTTGTGGTTCAGAAAGTTCTTCCCGCCTTCTCCTGTCCTCTCGGCAAGAACCTCACTATCAGTTATCTAATTCATAACTGTTAGAAATGGGGGTTTCTAGTTGGCAGAGGTAGGGACCCTTGCTTCTAGTCAAGGTAAGGTAGATACACTTCTAAAATAACCCCTGCTCACTCCCTTAGTAGCTTGGCACGAGCAGACAAGCTTATCTCAGTGGCAGTGTGTAAAGCATTTGTGAACACACACAGTAATAAAGGGAAAACATTACAAATGAACACCACACCAGTTTAGAAAAATAAGTAATCTTTATCTAAACCAAAACTAGACCAAACTACAAAAATCCTCAATACATTATTAAAAATATGACTTTCAAATGATAGAAATAGTTCAGTTCAAAGCAAATTGTAGATGCGAGACTTCACACAAAGTACCTTTGATGCGTCACGCAAGCAAACAAAACAGACCGCAGGGAAGAGGATGCGTCGGTTCCTTACACTCAGGGAAGGTGATACATCGGTTCCTTGCTCCGGGGAAGGCGATGGGTCAGTTCCTTACTGCTGTGCAGGGGAGGTGATGCATCGATTCCTTCCTGGAGAGGAGGCGATGCATCAGTTTCTTACTGCGTGGAGAGGTGCTGCGTCAGTTTCTTACTGTGTCCCTCAACGATGCAACAGACTTGGCACCGCGATGCAACGATCCGGGATGATGCGTGGATTCTTGCAGCCATACAGCAGGGCTGGCGTCGGAATCGGTGTGGTGATCTCGGACTTCGAGGGTCATTGCATTCAATGCGGTGTGCAGCGATTTCTCGAGCCGTGGCAGGCGCTGCAACAGTTTCTTCGGTGATGCGTCGGATACAGGTACGGATGCATCCCGCTTCTCAGTGTTGCCTTGATTTTCCATCTCCCAGCGGATAACAGTCTCTAGAGGTCCAAAACAACAGCAGGCACCTCTTTGCAGGTCAGAACTCACAGCAAGGAAATTCAGGAAAGCTGGTGGCCAAGTCTTTGTGTCCTTGAGTCTTCAGAAGAGGAGGCGAGCTCAGTTTCAAGCCCTTGGAGATCTTCCTCAAGCACGGGGCACAGCAAACAGCAAAGTTCGTTCTCCTTTCCTTGCCAGCAAGTAACCACTGCAGGCCAACCCCAGACAGCAAACAACACAGGGGCAGTATTCCTTCTCAGCTTCTCCGGCTCTTCTCCTTGGCAAAGGTTCCTCTTGATTTCCCAGAAGTGATCTAAAGTTCTGGGGTCTGGGCCCCAATATTTATACTACAAAATAATTAGTTTTCTGGTGGCAGAGAAGCACTGTGCTTGATCAAAACCAGTTCTGACCTCTCTGGTGCAGCTTCCTGGCAGGAGGTGGAGACAGCAGTGTGGAAGGCACACCAGGCCCATTCAGTGGAAGGAAATCTCCTCCCCCTTCTCTAGCCTAGCCCTGTCTCATCAGAGTCTCTGGAGCCACTACTCCTCCCCAGCTCCTGTCATCCAAAGCCAGACATGCAGTACACCAACCTAGCAGAGGCACACTGGATGGCTTAACAAGGAAATAGCTACTTTCTAAAAGTGGTATTTATAAACACAGAATGTAAAAATCACCCTCACTAAAAGATGCATTTTAACATTCTGAGTTCAGGCTAAACTTTATTTTCATACCTTGTTCCCAGGGGTAGTTATGTTTATAAGATGTTATAAGCAAACTCCTCATTCTATCCTATGGGAACAGGTAGCCTTGCAATAGTGAAATAGAATTTGGCAGTATTTCACTATCAGGACATGCCACACACATCAGGGCAAGTCCTACCTTTCACATACACTGCACCCAGCCCACTGGGGTACCTTGGGCCTATCTTAGGGGTGACTAACATGTAAGAGAGGAGGGTAGGGCCTGGCAAGTGGGTGCATTTGCCAAGTCGACATGGCAGTACCAGGCTGCACACAGGCTCTGCAATGGCAGGCCTGAGTTATATTTACAGGCTGCTTATGTGGGTGGCACAATCAGTGCTGCAGCCCACTAGCGAAACAAAAGCGGATGATGGTCGGAGCGTTTGAGCAAATCAAACACTCACCCGCAGTCAACTGATCTGGGAACAATCCAGCCCGAACTGCCAAACCATGTCTTCCCTGGACCGGAAACAAGCATCCTGGGACCGGTTTCGGATTCATAATCCTCATCAGCCAGGCTATCTTGAATCCAGTGGCCAAGTGAGCAAGGGACTCACGTCTGAGCATACCCTGCCAACTTAGGGCGAAAAAAGCGAAACAAAAGGGGATGATGGACGGAGCGTTTGAGCAAATCAAACACTCACCCCTAGTCAACTGATCTGGGTTTAATCCATCACCATTCTTTAGCTCACTCAGCCACCCCAGTTCAGACATGGCCATATGCAAATCAATCTGACCCTGTGCCTCATGGGAACAGTCCAGCCCGAACTGCCAAGCCATGTCTTCCCTGGACCGGAAACAAGCATCCTGGGACCGGTTTCGGATTCATAATCATCATCAGCCAGGCTATCTTGAATCCAGTGGCCAAGTGAGCAAGGGACTCACGTCTGAGCATACCCTGCAAATTTAGGGCGAACAAAGCGAAACAAAAGGGGATGATGGACGGAGCATTTGAGCAAAGGTTCCTCTTGATTCCCCAGAAGTGATCTAAAGTTCTGAGGTTTGGGCCCCAATATTTATACTATGAAATAATTTGTTCTCTGGTGGCAGAGAAGCACTGTGTTTGATCAAAACCAGTTCTGACCTCTCTGGTGCAGCTTCCTGGCAGGAGGTGGAGACAGCATTGTGGAAGGCAGACCAGGCTCAATCAGTGGAAGGAAATCTCCCTCCCCCTACTCTAGCCCAGCCCTGTCTCATCAGAGTCTCTGGAGCCACTATTCCTCCCCAGCTCCTGTCATCCAAAGCCAGACATGCAATACACCAACCTAGCAGAGGCACACTGGATGGCTTCACAAGGAAATACCTACTTTCTAAAAGTGGTATTTATAAACACAGAATGTAAAAATCACCCTCACTAAAAGATGCATTTTAACATTCTGAGTTCAGGCTAAACTTTATTTTCATACCTTGTTCCCAGGGGTAGTTATGTTTATAAGATGTTATAAGCAAACTCCTCATTCCATCCTATAGGAACAGGTAGCCTTGCAATAGTGAAAAACAAATTTGGCAGTATTTCACTATCAGGACATGCCACACACATCAGGGCAAGTCCTACCTTTCACATACACTGCACCCAGCCCACTGGGGTACCTTGGGCCTCTCTTAGGGGTGACTAACATGTAAGAGAGGAGGGTAGGGCCTGGCAAGTGGGTGCATTTGCCAAGTCGACATGGCAGACCAGACTGCACACAGGCTCTGCAATGGCAGGCCTGAGTTATATTTACAGGCTGCTTATGTGGGTGGCACAATCAGTGCTGCAGCCCACTAGCAGTATTTGATTTACAGGCCCTGAGCATGCACAGTGCTCTGTACTAGGGACTGACTAGTAAATCAAATCACCAATCATGGAAACACCAATCCATAACACCAATTTACAAAGGGAGGACTTGCACTTTGGCTCTGAACAGCAGTGGCAAAATACCCAAAGCATCTGTACCAGCAAAACGGAGTCCAACAACCAGCAAAAACACAGGAGGTCAAGGCAAAAAATACAGGGAACCCCACACCAATGATGCCAGGTCTAGCAGTAACTAATGCTTAGTCACTAGCTAACAGAAGGCTTCTGGAAAATTACAGCAATTGCAGTGGAAAGAGAAAAACATCTTGTGCAAAACAACAGTTTAAACGTGAAAACAGGCCTTCAAGTCCAAACGTGTAACTTATGTCAGTACAATATGCTACTTCATGTGTGTGTTTAAAATGCCTAATTATGATTACCTACAACAAATTTTGCGTTTATTATGCATGTATTATTCAGCATTAAAATTAGTACTTTTCAGTTAAATGTGAAATGAGGAAATTCGCTCTGTAAAAGGTGAATCTTGTGATGGAAAAACTGAGATGCTGTCATTGCCTTTAAGCTGTTTTTTAGGTGACTGTGCCCTTCCTTCAATCACCCAAAGGGGACTATAAACTCCCATTTCCCCTCAACTTACAAAATCCGATGATCTAATTTCATAAGTGTATACATTCCTTGACTGCTGGCTGGTCATAGACATACTCCACCACGGCCCAGGATTACAAAGAGTTTGCGTCTGGTTTGCTTTACTTTTTTAACACAACCTGACACAATGTCTTTTGATGGGATTTACAAAAATGAAGTAATGCGACACTGAACAATGCAGCTTGTGTTATTTTGCATCATGGTGCAATCCAAGGATGGTGTATGTGTGTTCCCATGCAACCACCCATGGGTTTGACGCAAATCCTTAGCCAGAAAGAATTATAGACAGGGATGTGGCCCAAAAACATCCTGTGCCTCTCTGAGGCAGGACCCCTTTCTACACAAAACCTATGCCGAGTACAACACAGACACCGGTGCATCTGGTGCCTGCTTTGAAGCATGGCAGTGCAAGTACTTCATGAATGTGCCCCTGCATTTTCAAAACTTTACAATATTTGGTGCTAAACATACAGATATGCATTGATCTCTCATGTGTTGTGCATCATAATGTGGATAACTGCTATTCCATTTTCTGCAGGCAAGGAGCAGATGTTACTGCTGAAAGACTATGAATCATCATCTCTGTATCAAGTGCGGGCCTTGATGAGGAAGCACGAAGCATTTGAGAGCGACTTGGCAGCCCGCCAGGACAGAGTGGAACAAATTGCTGCCATTGCCCAGGAGCTGAAGTAGGTTCCATTTTCAGTTGCACAGCTGCTGACATTTAGTCGACAAACGCTTCCCAGTGATTCCGATAGTGCCACAGGTACTGCATGAAGATTCCAGAGAGAGCACTTTGCCCCAGCCTTTAGGACGAAATGCTTTCATTTGGGATCTAAATTTAGACCTACTTCAAACCCATATCTGTTGAGTTTCAGCAGTTTGGTTTTAACACATTACCATTTCTCTTAACATTACTGTTTTCAGACATTGGGTACTTTACTCCTGCCATGGCGAAGGTACTCTGCCTGCCACATTAGAGATGTTCGCTGACTCAATGGACAACTTTTGCACTTGCAGGAACCACTGTAATGGAGGTTCCTGTAAATGCATTGAAAGTTTGACCGATGGCTCTGTCAACATGGAACAATGACCCCCTTCACCATGGCAGTTTTCTACCATGGCTTGTGGGTCATTTTGCAGTTTTCCCTGCATCTTATTTTATTTTCTTAACTACACCGAGTGCAAAAACAAAATGTACACCAAATGAAAATGCTTTTTTTTGCATATATCAATCAGTGCAGTATAACTGGGTCATTTGCAGAACAGGCAGCTGCTCGAGCACAGCAGGTGATGTCACTACTAGTGCTGCCTGTAATTAGTAGGTCCAGGGATGGCGACGGCATCAGCATCCTCTGCTCAGCTTGCTTTGACCCTGCCTGCTACAGCACAGGCATTGTCCCCAGCCGTAATGCTGCCAATGCCGGTAAGTATGGCTGTGGTGCCTACTGGACTCAACCACGCTCAGCAATTACCATGCTGGGGTGCAGCGCACAGATTCTACAGGTGACGCCATTGCGGACAAAAGTTGTGTTGTGCCACAGCTGCATCGAGCACGTTGAGGATAGCAGCAATGCAGGGCTGCAGGATATGCTGCTCTGGCTACACAGCAAGTTTAAAGTCCACACTTACTTTCGTTTATTCTTCCTCAAGAGCCCTCACTCCCAAGTTCCAAATGCGCTCTTGCAGCTTCCTTGCCTCAACTCCGTCACGAGGCAGCCCCCAGCTACATTTATCCAATGGGAGGTTTAGGCTCAGGCAGTGGCAGGGTGCAGCAGACTCGGGGAATAGAATGCAAGACATAGTTTGTCGATGACTTCGTGGATTTGTGATCGGCGTGATGACATCATCACTAACGTGGTGAAACACAATCATGCCTGCCTGGACAGGCGTATGCTGACCTGTCTATGAACATTTACCAGCCAGTCACCATGCAATGTATGTTATTCTTTTTATTTTGAATTTGAACAATTAATATTGAGACCACCACCTGCAGGGTCAGAAATTGTAGCCCCGGCCTTGTTAAAAAGAAGTGCGGTTGCTGAGCATCTGAAAGCACCTGCTCAAATTAAGCTGTCAACATCATGTGAGGCGATACCGTCCACCACAGGTCTATACCCTGCTAAGAAGTCTTATCTCTATGTTCATCAACTGCGTAGACTTAAGACTCCCCCGCCAGTTCTGTATTTTTTCTTGTCTTCGACAGGTAATCCTAAGTACTTTAATAGGTTTTGAAACTGACTACTTTTCTTATTTGTTCCATGTTGGTGCTTACAGCAGGTGTTCTGCACTGCTACCAGCCCTCTCCCCATCCATGTGCTTGGCCGATCAGTGCACCGCAGTGGTCCGCTTTAGGACTGCCTAGGGTTTTTCTGACCTCTGCAGGATGCGTGACTGTCTGCAACACATAGGGAAGGCTGCAGGCTGGTTATTTCTAGCAACCTAGTCCCATGTGTTATGTGATTTGATTTCTGTGCAACAAGGATAACTAGAAAGCTGAGCTTAGTTTCTTGAGCCTCTTAGAGCAATGGGGTCTGGTGCTTTAGGAAGAGAAATGAGAAGCTCCACAATATAGAGACAATTGAAGAGGAGGAGGATGCACTCCAGATTTCAAAAGCAGACTACAGAAAATGATTAGGCAAGCATTGGATGAAGCTGTGAATGATCCACAGTTAAAGTGACGAAGGGTCTGATTTAGATCTTGGAAGCTCTCCCACCATCCCTCCATGGCAGCGGTTTCCAACACTGTTGAGTTGACAGTGTCCCACCTGCCGTATTTAGATGTGTGCTGGTTCTGCTGCCATCAGGATGGTGGATTTCTGCCAAGCCTATTAAGATGTCCCCGTTGTGCTGGCAGAGTCCTAACGGAAGTTTGCTGATGGAGCGAGAAGTTCTACAAATTATTGAAGAATTTTCATGTGCTAGCCATGCCCTTGACTTCTCCTACATCACCAGTGCTAACCACTGCTTAGACACCTTTGCATTTGCTTCAAGTCTTTCAATGATGATTTCCGTCTTGCAGACAGCTTCGATAAATTAACAGTCTGCTTGTTTCACCATCCATGCGCATATATCTAACCGGTATTGCAACTCTTGTGTATGAACATTTAAGCTTGCTCATATAATGGTAACAATTGTGTCTCCCAGATTTCAACACTCTTAAAATGTGAGCAGTGATTAGTGTAAAAGTTAAGAATTCTTCCCCACACATATGTACCGTGGTACTCAGTTACAAAAGTACTAGCCAAGGACTTGTATTCTTTGACTGAAAATAATACTTACACTCTGCTGTGGTCAGTCAGAATGAGGTAAAAACCCACTGTGCATTCCCTTATTGCCATGTGTGTGTGATAGAAGGACAACCAATCCATAGGAAATAGCTTCCACTGCGAAAAAGTCATCTTTGCTGACTTCAAACTGCTTAAAAATTATGCTGCAACAATGTCTATTTTTCCTGCTTAAAGTCACTCTGCTGCTGCTCTTGAACATAAACTCTTTTTTTCTTTTCCATCTTATTAAGGCACTCAAAGATTCTCCTTTCCCTTCAGAATTTCCCATATATGTATCATATGTATTCCACTACAGTGTCCATAAAAAATTTCAGATGATCTGTGTTCATCAGACTGGGTGCCACATGTATTGCCCTCATGAGATCCTTTTTTTAGCTTTAAGGCATCAGCAGAATTAGTAACCTACATATTGCACCTCCTGCAAAAAAAGTCTGCATTTCTCTGTATAGAAATTCAATGCCTCACACTTCGGTACAACACAGAACGTATTCGTGTTTCTCTTTGGTAGCTCCATAAATAAAAGTCTGCATTTCTCTGTATAGAAATTCAATGCTTCACACTTCAGTACAACACAGAACTAATTCGTGTTTCTCTTTGGTAGCTCCATAAATAAAAAATGTCATCCTAGAAAAACAAAATGTATGCTGGCCTTAAAAATCCTGTTCATCAATCGTTGAAAGACATAAACCTTCGAGGCCAAACCACAAAGATAACTATTTTCACTTTGTTTGAAGTCTGGGGCTGTGCTTGCTTCAAATCCAAGTTCTATAAGAATTGTGTGCATTCACTTAACGAGATGATTTGGTTATCTTAGGGAGAGGAGAGCAATTCAAAACCACTATCTGATCACGATTTCCACACAAAATTGTAAGTAACCATCTACTTTTTCATGATAAATATTGAAGAAAGCTATAAGTAAGGTTCCTCGGACTCAATATCTTCGTCTTCCACCATGTCCTCCAACTTTTTTTTTTTTAATAAGCAGCTTTCTTATTGATTTCATTACCTGTAAAAATAAGTCGCATAGTAACCAATACAGAGCCCCCAATGGGGGTAAACAGCATTACATGTATGAACATGACAGTACAAAGAACCCCATACAAAAACATAATCACATTTCTTAGGGAAGCATTGCTAAATCGAGTCCATACTCACCCCTCGCCAACATTTTATTTACTGCGTCTCACAACACAACTGGCAATATCCTTAATTTCTTACGTGTGGGAATGGCATTCCCCTTTAACTATATGTCATGTGCATAAGCTTCCAGAGTGCTCAGACTCACTTTGAAGATTTCAGCACAATCTCATGCAGTCATCTCATATCTCCTTTGTATTACCACTAAAATGTAATCCAGTTTTTTAGACAAATCATATTGAAAAACTCAACTGGATATCAGTATTAAAAATTAATTTCCACAAATCTGTACACCAGATTTTTATGTGCTCTTATCAGGAGCTGGCTGGTAATATATCCCTCTGCAACAACAGTATTTTAGGCATTTTCCACTGCAAGTACGAATGAGTCAGCATCCATCTTTAAAATGCAACTCTGCTCTGCTTTAACAATAAACCTACCCTGGCCTCAAGCATCAATTTACTGGTTTCCAACTTTTCCCTTCCTTGCCAATCACATCCACTAAGCACAGTACATTACCCTTTCATTCATCTACATCTTTATCTTCTCTACACATATGCTACTTTTTACTTCACAAGCGCTCCGTAAGGCAGTCAGATGTATGAAACATCTCCCATTGCCCCTGTCCCACACTCAGTACAAAATGAATGGGTATCAACTACTACTTTTACAGTAAATTCTGTACCAGGGGTTATACATAGACATTCCAATGCAACCTCCCAAGGCTTTTGGCACAAGTCCCTGTCTAGCAACATTGTAGACATGGGTTTGTACGATAAAATGACCACTCCTCAAGGCAGGTGTAACAGTGGAACAACTTTTAAAACTCGCCACATTTTTCCAACATGTTATCTGCACTGTACAGCACACATACAAAGTAGGGAAAGCGTGAAAGCTAGTTTTTATACTGGCTCTTCAGATAGGTTGTTTCTCTTTCCTTGGAATTTTGCTGCTTCCTTTGAGAATTTGACCTATTAGCGCTGGGACACTCCTGTTGGAGTAGCTATGCACTTTATAACTTTCTTTCATTCTTGCATTTGAAGGGTACCCTTCCAATTCAAAATCTATGCTTGACAGAACTGACACCATTGCAACATGGCTCATGGCAGCCTAAAGTGCTCCAGCGCTGGGTGGGTGGGGGTGAGGGACAGTGCCATATCTTAGTAATTACGGCACTGTATTTCTCTTACCCTTCGACGCAACACAGCACAGCAACTTTATTTGCATCACTGCATTGCCCCAAAAACGTACTCAATCTGTTGCAAGGTGTCTTCAAATGTCTGGCATTTGCAAACATGTGTCGCTATACTCCCTAGCCTGACACCAACTGCAGCCAAAATCTCATGTTAAGTTCAATTTCAACAGAGCACAGACTTCATAACCTGACCAATTTACTCCTCGGAGGTCCTACCTCTTCGATAATATACATTGGGTAGCACTGTACGCCGAGATCCCCCAACCTCAAACACAGCTGTATGTGAAATGAGATGAAACTATAGAGAACTAGAGATGGCCGAAGTCAGGACAGGAGGGAGCCTAATGGGAGAATTTAAAGAGATGAAGAGGTAGGCAGCAGACTATATACAGGTAGGTTTAAAACAGAGAAAGTAGCGAAGGTGCAAGGGAGAATAACAGTATGGAGCGCAGGGCAAGAGTGATGCAACAGCAATATGGTAAAAGCAAGGATGAGAGAAAAGAGTGATGGCATGAAAAGGAAGGTGCAGAGGAAGGCGAGTCTAGGGACAGAGTGACAAGGAAGGAAAAGAAGGGGCATACTGTGAGGAAGAGTCTAACGTAATATGTTATGATAAAGAGAACTGAGTCAGAATGAGAAGAAAACGTGATAGGGAGAGAGATAAGAAGGGAAAAAATAGAGTTAGAGAGACTAAAGGAACTGAGCGAATTGAAGATAGAGAATACACAGTAATGATTTGAGACACACCTAAGAGACAGGGTAAAAGATATAATGCATGCAGAGTGATGGGGTGAAAAATAGAGGGCAGAAGGATGGGATCATAGACAAGAAGTGAACTGATCGAGTGAGGGAAAAAGAACTAAATGAAAATGTGAAAAACAGGGAGCACAGTCAATGGTTATAGAAAATTAGTGAAATGAGAGATAAAGCAAGAGAAGAATTCTAGAGATTAACAGTGAGAGAAAAGTAGAGGGAAAAGACACGGGTGACATTGAACTTTTATAGACTACTGTGACAGACAAGGAGCAAAATTATAGGATCAGCTAAAGAAAAATGACTGAATGAAAGGGTAAGAATGAAGGGAGTACAGAGTGAATGAGAAGAATGGAAAATATGTATGGGGCAAATGCGAGGAAATCTACAAACTGATATTGTAAGAGAAAAGCAGAGGGCAATGTGGTGTGGGTAGATACATAATTTACACACTGATGGGGTGAGAAAGGAGGAGTCAACTGAGAGGGTGAGCAAGAGGAAAGGATTTAAGGGAAGGTGTAAGAGGCAAGGAGAGGACAGAGTGACTGGTGATGGAGAAGGAGGGAACAGAGATAGATAGGAGTGAGAGAGGAAGTCCACTAAGTAATAGCGTGAGAGAGAAGGAGGGCAGAGTGATGGGCGACAGCTAAGGGTATAGAAAAATGTAATGAAAAGGAAAAAGTGATGTAGGTTGAAGGAGGGAGTCCAGTTATTGAGTAAAAGAGAAGATATCAAGAGTATAGTAAGAGAAAAATACAGTAAGCAACAATGGAAATGTGTACAGAAGCATGCAATGGCAATCATAGACGTGAAAAAGAGGGTTCATAGTTTGCACACCGTAGAAAGGTGTAATGAGTAGAGGTGGGTAAGCAACTAATGTTGAGGTACTGTACTGTCACAAACCCCTTCAGCTCCCCCCCCCACACATCCGGTTAGGGACTACAGCTGCAGCCCATGCAGATAAGAGGTGTGGAGCTGGAATGGGGGGGTGGGTTTCGGAGAACAATGACGAGGGAAAATTAAATAAATAATCAATTTTCCCTCGTGGTCGTCTGTCGACATCTCCCCCCACCCGGGCCCATCTCTCTTACCTGTACACCCACGGCTGGTGGACTATAATACCATTCTCGAAACCTTACTGGTTGCAACAGAGGATGGGCTGTCTTATACAACTGGCTACTTGTATTTCTAAAAAAGCTACATTCAAAAAGCTTGTGGGATTGCCCAGCGCCTCCCCAGCTACACCCAGAAGGGCTGGGAGAATGATGTGTAGTGCACAAGAGGGATACAGCAGAGGTGGAAAGGAAGTGTTGTGGTTCCTATGTAGGTAGACAGTGCTGCTTGGAGGCATGTCCATTAAACCTGGGGCACAAGTCAGGCTCGAGAAGCAGGGAGAGGGGGAAAAAGCAGAGGATAAGAGAGAGGTACTAAAATAGACAGAAGAAAGAACAAAAGATATTGAGATAGCACAGAAGAGAAAGGGATAAAAAGAGAGAGGGAGAAGGGAAATAACTAAGGAGGCAAAGAGGGAGACAGAAAAAAGTAGGGCCAGAGAGAGCTTGAAAGGCAGAGGAGAGCAAACAGAGCAAGGGCTACAGTGGGAGAAACAGAGAACTGGAGAGAGAGTAAGAGGCAAAAAGAGGGGGATTAGAAAGATGAGCCAGACAGCAAGATGGAGGGAGAATGAGATAAAGTGAAGGAGTTTTCAAATAACAATTTGTTTGCCCCTCTCAGCTCATGTTATGCCTCTTAAAATTGAGCTGGAGCCCTGGCTCTGGCTCCGCTCACACTATGAATTCTCCTGCTTGATCTCCTGTAGTAAAGAGTCACATCAGGGGTGAGAAACTGACTTGGCTAAAGTAAAAGCTATGGAGAGTGTGGGGTTAGGATTGAAAGGTGAGAGATAAAGAATGATGTAAGGGGAGGTTAAATCGGAAATAGGTTAAATGCGTGCAGCCCAGAGAGGTGAAAGATGTGAGTTAGAGACAGAGGCAGAATATGTTGAGACTAGAAAAAGAGGAGCATGGCAGGAGAAGTGCATTGAGTCTCGAGAAAGAAGAACCAGCTGTTTATGCAACTTAACCCTTCCACACCCACCCCTCCTGAGATTTTGCTGAAAATAGTTTTTGTGGAAGCACCCCAAGATGATGCTTTGGTGGTTAACTTTTTGTGAGTACCTCAGAAGGTGAAGAATCTAGGTTCCTCCCAGAGGCAGACGGTGACAGTACTTTTGCCTCAGTTCTATTCAGGTTTAGAATGTTTGAGTCCCACACAAGGGTACAAAGACATAGGATTGCCATAATAATGAAAAGTATTCCTAAAAGTGGGGCTATTATTCTTTTATACAGGATCACAATGTGTGCAATGTCCTGCAGATCTCATGAGTCTATAAAATGGCCCTCCTTGCCTGGGTTAACACATAGTGATAGGAAGCTTGGAGTACAGGAAATGTAAGGGGGGCAGTATGCTTTTTTTGTATTGTTCTTTAGCAACATTATGAATAATGTGGCATTCTTCAGCGGATGACAGCTAAACTCAGCGACTTCCGGAAGGAAAATGTTCTGTTCCGCAGGTTATCCATCTAGGGTAACGTTGTGCCTAATAGGCAGGTCAACCAGATGTTTAATCCCGATAGGGAGGTTATACCTAATCATGCATCCGGATTATTCAAGCACTCCGAGTCTCAGTGCTGAGAGGTAACCTAGTGCTTACAAGACAGCCTTTGCTTTGCTATGATAAATAAAACACGTTGGAGCCAATTCCCCCAAAACAGTAAATTTGCTCCCACAAATGTATGCCAACATGGAGGGGCCGATTTACTACTTTTTGCAGTTTACCTATTCTCCCAGTAGTGCGCCTGGAAAGCTTCACCAGGCACAGATATCTAGGTGTATTACTGGGAATGTCATGTGACATAACCCAAGGGCTCCTGTTCCCCCTTTGGATTATTATACATAGCGTAGATTTAAGCACATGATGAATGGTACCCTCTGTGGAAATGCTCTCTTTTTCTCTCCATGGGGAAAACAATTTGCCCTGTGGAGAAAGCCTTTTCCATGTACAGCCAATAAATACGGCGGTAACCCAGTCCCTTTCCAATCCTGGAAGAGGAGCTACTCCACACTTTGACTGAAGTAAGTGTCTCACTTTTTCCAATGTGGGAAGGGGAGTATCAGACTTTGTGAATGCCTACAAACGTATATGTTTATGACCATTCCCAAAGTTACAAAGCTAACAAAGCCTTGTAACTTCCACGACCCACCGCTTGTTAAAAACGTGCAGCTGCATAGTTTTCCGCACTTGCGGTGGAGAAATCCGTAATAGTAAATCCATTTACACCTGCCAGGATTCCTTTTGTGAATTCCTGGCTGGTATAAATGGATGTACTTCTAGCCGTAAATACACATTTATCCAGTATTGGGGTAGCTTTCATAGATTCACATGCCTGAATCATTCCCCGTCGTCGAGGGGGGAGTCCCATGGTAAAAATATATACAATAGCAGTGCCTAAAAACTTTCTTGTAGTAGGCTGGAAAGCCTAAAGGCCTAGCTAGGCCCAAAACTTAGCATCCTATCTACCTCATTATATAAAAAGACCTGAAATAGTAGCCTCAGCCAATCAGCTGTCCTCACCCTCTAGAACCTTCCCAGCTCAGGCAGTTCTCCTCAGATTTTCACCGCACTTCGTGTGTAAGGGAGTCTCCCTGAGTGCCTACTCAGTTTTTGTCTTTTTTCTCTTCAATATGTCTGAAAAGAAGGCTCTTTTCAAGGCTTGTGGAACTTGCTTTAAGAAGAGGGTCCATGTGGACGACCAGCACTCTGACTGCATTTATTGTCTGCACCCCTCACATGTTGTGAAGGATTGTAGAATTTGCCGTACCTTCCCTTCAAAAACTATCAGGGATAGAGAGGCAAGGGTTCTTTTGTGGTTAAAATCATCTTCCACAGATGACGAGGACAAGGCCTCTACCTCCAGCAAGAGAGCCAGATCCAGAGAGAGCTCTACCCCTGAGAGGAAGAAAAAACTTAAATCCTCTCAAAGAGTCTCAGAACCCTCAAAGAGTGCATCGCTTCCTTCCTGAGTACTACTACTTTGACGTCTACCTCTTCAATTTCTTCTGTTATGGTCACCACTTCGGCTATTACTTCTCCTGTGGTGTCTGCTAAAATTTTGACGTCGAAATCATCGTCGACTGTACCGTCGTCGATGGCTCCGTCGACGAAGATCCCTTCAGCCATGTCGACTAAGGCTCCGTCGACGAAATCTACAGGCCCGTCGACGGCAGTTTCATCGACGAAGTCATCAACGGCCTTGTCGACGAAGGTCTCGTCGACGAAGACACCATCTACGGCCTCGTCGACAAAGGGCTCCTCGACGAAGTCACCATCGACGGCCTCGTCGACAAAGGACTCGTCGACGAAGACACCATCGACGGCCTCGTCGACAAAGGACTCGTCGACGAAGACACCATCGACGGCCTCGTCGACGAAGGACTCGTCGATGAAGACACCATCGACGGCCTCATCGACGAAGGACTCGTCGACGAAGACACCATCGTCGACGAAGTGTCCGTCGATAAAGACATCATCGACGGTCTCATCGACGGCAACATCAATACCGTCGACGGCAGCTCCGTCTACGGAAATGTCATCTGCAATTCCAATGTCGACAGGTTCGTCGTCAACGAATTATATGAGAGCGTTGACATCAGCTCATCTTATGCACAGCACACCTCCAAAGAGGATGCAATATACTCATTTTCAGATGAAAACTTATCAGAGAGACTACTCTCACATTTCTCCACTCGTCCATCACATCTTTTGGACGAAGAATCGGATGACGGCAAAGAGGATGAGGGACCTTTTGGGGTTGCCCGTCACCCTTCACAATTGAACACCAAATATCAGGAGGATGATGAGGACTATGACCAGGAGCATTATGCGAATGAAGACTTGTCAATGCCATACCATTCGCCCCATACAGACCCTCTCGTTCAGAGGACACAAGTCATCTCCCACCTACTTTGATCCAAGATTTACAAGCTATGCTGGCAGGCTATCGCCAGAGATTTCCTCCAGCTCCAGTTACACCTTCTGTGCAGCCTGTCCCTGTTGACATACCAAGGCCTCCTTCACCGCAAGCTTCATTGTCACCAAGGCAGGACACTGACCCTACACCCCAAGCTGACACTGATACCTCTTCTCAGGATGATAATGAGAGCAGGGAAGAGGGCGAGTTGCCGGATCATACACCTACGGATCCGTGGGATGATTATGTCATTCCCATGCCTTCACCGCCTGTTCCACGCCGGTCGGATTCTCCGCCTGAGGATATTGGCGGATTTCACAATCTTATGCACCGTGCTGCTAGTAGATTTGAATTGTCTGTCACAGTTGAGCAGTCTGACTGCTTTTTGCATGACTTTAAAGAGGGGTATCGCAGAGTCACCAGACCTATACCTATTATCGATTACATATGGAAGGAGGGCCTCAACATCATGAAAACACCTGCTTCCATTCCGGCAGTCCTTCCAAGAATTGAGAAAAAGTATCGAGCTCCACCTGATACTCCATCTTGCTTAATTGGACACCCTCGACTGGACTCGGTCATATCTCAGGCAGCACAACAGAGGTCCAAGAACCCTTCCACTCCTATTTCGACGCCACCTGACAAGGAGGGCAGGAGACTGGATGCAATTGGGAAGAAGTTCTCTGCTAATGCAGCGGCCTCCATTAAGGCAGCTAATTCACTAGCAATTCTGGCCCGTTATGATAGACAGATGTGGTCAGATCTGTCTGAGTTCCTTGATCTGATCCCTGAGGATCGTCAACAGGAGGTACGCAGAATCGTACTTGGGGGAGAAAGGGCGGCATCGGAAATCATTGATTGTGCCCTTGATATTTCCAACACCAACTTTAGGCAATTGGCGGGAGCAGCAGTCCTTCGGCGCCAAGGTTGGCTTAATGCTACCACCTTCAGACCTGAGGTCCAAATGAAGATCTTGGACATGGCGTACGATGGGGATTCACTTTTTGGAAAACACATCGATGACACTTTACTGGCAAGAGAAACGGATATGGAAACTGCCAAATCTCTAGGTACCCTACAATACAAGAGGGGGTCCTTTAGAGGAGCAAGAGGCCGTGGTTACTCTTCCAGAGGGAACTATTCCAACGAGCAAAATCGACAGTACAACAACCGTACTATCAGTCATCCTACAGACAACCTGCCTCTGGTAGTTTCTCTAGTCAGGGAGGGAAACGGCGCTCAAACAATCAAGGGCGTGATTCCAACAAGCGCCAATGAGCTTTGCCGGACGCCAGTCATTTATCCTCCCCTTCCCGTGAAAGTTATCCCATCTACAAAGAAAGCTGTTTTCTCTTACACACACCAGCTGCAGTACCTTTCGTTACAGAATCTTAAAGTATGTGAATCTTTCAATGTATTAATTGTTAAATTCATAGCCCTACATGGATCTGACCTATTGTGCCCTGGTATTCCAATCTCCCAGCAACCTTCAATATCTCTGTGAAGCCTCTATAACTGGCGACCTTCCATGAAATGCCACCTCTTAGATCCCTGGCCCTTTAGTAATCCAAGCTGCATGGAGCTGTGGGATCACTGATCTTTTTATAATCTGATGACTTGTGATATCGTCTCATTATGTGTAACATGATCCAATAAAGTTACAGCATCAGTTATTGAAGACAAGTCAACACAGGGAGCTGAATAAAGTGGACAAACAATCTCCAAGTAAAATTTCTGAGGTGAAGTATGAGAAAAGTTATGCAGAGAGATTCAAGCACTCGATAACAAAACTAGTTCTATTTTGCTTGTATTTTAGGTGGCACTCTGGAATATCCAGGCGTGAGTCGCAAAGAATTTCTTATAAGTTGTTGCATCTTACTCCAAACTTAGATGTAACTTACTCATGTATTTACATGAATAAGACATGCTTTCTCAAGGAGGGGCAACCATACCCTGGGGATCCCTGGCAGTTCACTGGCACTATCAGGGCTGGGGGGGCTCGTGCAGCATCGTGCTCCCAGAGATATGGTGTAGGCAAAACCCCGGGGTCGTGAGGCTGAGTGTGACATATGGCCTTTGCGTCTGTCTAGCCCTGATGGCCTGCAACACAGGACGGTGCTGAGGCGGTGAGAGGATGATTCAGGCCCCGAAGGGGCCGGGATTCGCTGGATGTCCGCTGCGGTCTGGCGGGGTGAGGGGAAATGAAGTGAGGCAGCTCAACCTTGTATCTCTCGACTGGACTAGGAACACCTCTTTTGTGCGACCAGGAGGGCCTGCACCCTTAGCTGGGAGACTGCTCTGTTCAGCCTCGAGGGGCCCTGATGGAGGCCTGGTGTGGGGACCATCCCCTTTCTAAGACCTGGGCAACAGAGTGACTCGCGCTCTGGATTGAGGCTCTCTTGGGGCCTCGCAAGATAGGCTCCCCCATCACGTCTTGGGGCAGGTGACAGCCACTGCTGCCCCCCCCTTCTTTCACTAGGGGACCCCTAACCCCCTCACCCAAGGGTGGCAACACTTGGCAGCCGGACTCCCCTTTGCTGCTGTAACAGTAACCTGCCACCCGTCACCTCATCAAACCACCCTCTCCTGACCGGCGGCCCTTAGGGCATGAACTGTACTCATCTGAGCCCATCACGATCCCCACAGAGGCAGTTTGGATGAGGGTTCCCCCCTCTTTTTGAGTACCTGGACTGCTGCATTGGGCATTCCCCCACTTAGAAAGAGGCCTACTGGAAGCATATATGCTCACTCAGGAGACTGGTGAGGCCAAGCGTCTCGGACTGCCTTGATCAACAGGAGCCTACCAGTGTGGTGGCATGCAAACCCAGCCCCTCACATGTTTGCCCACTCTCTCCTTCACAGTGGACATCACAATGGGGCATACAAAAACTCTCAAGACAGTCCCTCCACCTTCAACACTCCTATCACTAGCCCCTCCATCTGTCACCTCCTCGAGGAACCCAGACAAACTGGATATCATTCTCCAGTCGATTAAGACCTCGAGAGTATGCCTGGAGGCAAAAGATGACATGGTAACCAAGGAAATAAATCTTCTGGGGGACGATCATAGGAATATCTCAGAGTGGGTCACCCAATCTGAAAAATAACACATGCTGACGTACAACCCCACACAACGGACCTTCAGAAACAATTATAGAATCTGATGGAATTGGCCATTTCCTGGAGGACAGACCGGTCGATGCAGAGGGACGAGCCCAGGATAACAACATATGTATCATGGGGCTCTCAGAGGGCAGTGAGGGCCCCAATATGGTGGACTACCTAGAGACATGGTTTAACACCTTGGCTGCTAAGGGGTTTTCCCGCTGGGTGCTGCAGGGACAGATTTATCATTGTTCATGACAAGGTAAACTCGTCATAAGCACAGGGCAGGTAAAACCCATGACGAGTTGACCTTGTCATTAGCATGGAAGTGGTTAAGGAACTCCTGATCCAACAAGGCCTTACACCATTCTTTTCCATGGAGAGAGCCCATCAGGTCCCTGCTAAGTTCCCTCCTGTGGGGGCCTCTCCGAGGTCAATAGAGGCCAAAATCCTCCATTTCAAGGACCAGGGATCAATCCTCAAGAAGTGGAGACAGTCAGACAGTCAGACCTGTTACTCAGAGACTACCAGCTTATCATCATCTTTCCCTACGATACCTTGGCAAACCAGTGGTACAGAACCTCGTTTCTAGGTGTCAAGCACAAGTTACGGGAGATGGTTATTAAGTATTTACCCCGCAAAAATTATACTTATCCTAGAGAATAAAGCACAATTTTTCTCTGATCCTTCGGAAGCCTGGAACTGGGCAGAGAATCGTGGATTTTAGGTCACACAGCTGCATTCCTGGAGCAGTCTGCCCAGGGGCTGGGTGGGCGTCGCTTGCAGAGGGGGTCTGGCAAATATTCTGTCAAGTCAGTTACTCCATTCCCGGAACAGGTCCAGAGTGGACATCAGTTAGCCCTGGATGTCGCGGCAGCCTTACGGGAACCACTGGGTCTTAGACACCTCATCAGAAGATTTATTGGATAGAGACTTCTCCTAAGCTTTGCACCCTGATGTCCCCTGTGTAAATCCTCAAATAGCAGACGAAATCCTGTAAATCATGGCCCACCCTAGAAGCCCTCTACCAGACTGGAGCATGGGGGCCCCAGGGTGGACCCCCCTTAACTCATGAGGGTCCGCTGCTCCCACCGGACTGTCAACACAGACATCAGCCACTGATTCCCTCAGCCAGAGCTCGCCCTCCATTGTGACTGAATTCAAGTTGGGGAGAATTCATAGTGCTACTTAATACCCGACTCTCCTCCACCCAGGGGTAAATTGGGGTTGTCCCTTCCATTTCCACTGCCTCTGCTGGCCCCCACAGCCTCCTGCTGGACTATTAGGGTCACCTCTTGCTCATCCTTAACCCTTTGAGCCATGCCACAACAGCCACAGCCAACAGCACTACTCTACAAGCCCTTGTCCCCTGGTGGACATTTTTTTATCTTGTTTGGACAACTGGCAGTTGGTCTTTTGCCCACAGTATTTTAATTTCCACTGCTGCTTGGTTTGATATTTCGATTACTGTTGTTTATGTTTTATGAGCTTGTATTCTATACTTTCCCTACCCAGACTCTTCTGGACTCCTCCAGCTGCCCTGGAGCTAAAGAAGACCCACACCATATGGGAACAAATGGAGGGTGATTAAATGGGGGGAGATTGCCCCACAGAATGTCAGGCACTCAAACCATTGTAAAGTGTCCTTGAATTTCAGGGAATGCACACTCCGTCTAAGCATTACAGAATCCACTCTTATCTTAAATGTATAGGGTAACCCATAGCTTTGATCCAAGAATTCCATATTTCACAGGCTGAAGGTACTAAACTTCAGAAAATAGGGAGTGGCCAAATCTATATCACAACTGCTCAGCCTATGCCCGGGGCACATTGACATGGTTAAAAGAAGGGATTGCCCTCAGCGTCCTGTTACCGATATGTTAATGTTAATGTTAGTGACATTTATAGAGCGCACTGCTGCCCAAAGGCGTCCTGGCGCTATGTGAGATGTCCCCCTAGAGGCTGGTAGTAGCGTTGCCTTGAGCTTTAGGAGTTGAACAACCAGGGTTTTAGGGCCTTCCTAAAAACGAGCAGCTCTGTTGTGCCTCTAAGAGAAAGTGGAAGGGCATTCCATGCCTTGGCAGCGCCTACAAAAAAAGCTCCTAGCACCCCAATTGGCTTTTTTGCCAACGGAATGTGAATCAGTTTGGCTTCTGAGGAGCGCAGAGATCTTGTAGGGACATACCATTGGTATTTTGGGTCAGATGTTTTGGACCCGTTGAGTGTAGTGATTTATGAGTTATACGTAGGGCCTTAAACAACACTCGCTTCTTAACTGGCAGCCAATATAACTTTTTTATATCCGCCAAAATAGATTCATATTTTGGAGTGCCCGACAGCAGTCTGGCTGCAGCATTCTGTAGGAGTTGTAGTTTCCTTAGGAGACCTTCTTGCTCGTTGATATATAAGCCATTGCAATAGTCCAGCCTGGACATGGCTAAGGCCGTAACGACTGTCTTCTGACTTTCTATGGGGAGATAGGCCAGTATTTTTTTGCATGATTTTAAAATATAGGAGGTAGTTAAAACAACTGAGTTTACTTGATCTTTATGGGTCAGTTTGTTGTCAATAATAAACCCTAGGTTTTTCACTTTCCTGACCGGTGTTGGAAGAGGGCCGAGAGAATGCCATACTGGGGTCCAAAATTGAGGGTTGTTTCCAAACAGAATCACCTCTGTTTTAGCAGAGTTGAGCTTCAAACAATTCCGGGCCATCCAGCCACCCACTGCTGTCATACAGTCATGAAAACGCCTTGCTGGCTCCTGGGTTTCCTTAGGAAGCAAAGAGACAACTATCTGGGTATCATCGGCGTATGAGGTCAGCTTGAGTCCAAAGGAACCGATAAGGGGAACGAGCTGGGAAACATAAACATTAAAGAGGGTAGGGCTCATGGGTGAACCCTGCGGCACTCCACAGGGGAGGGAGAATGACTTTGCAGAGAAGTTGCCGAGCGTAACTGTCTGCTAAAAATGATTTAATCAGTTTCTAAGCCCTGCCTGTGACACCAATCTCATGCAGCCGGTCCATCAATAAATTATGATGGACCGTATCAAAAGCCACCGAAAGGTCCAACATAATCAGGGCTCCATTCCCTCCTTGATCTAGAGTGGCTCTTATTTCTTCGGTAGATTTACTGAGAGCCGACTCTGTACTGTGGCTCCCTCTGAAACCATACTGTGTGGGATCGAGTGTATGTCCTTCCTCTAGAAATCGACTGAGTTGGGTATTTATTAATTTTTCAATAATTTGTGCGTGGAGCGGTAATCTGGAAATTGGCCTACAATTGTTGGAGTCCATGGGGTCAAGTTTGGGCTTTTTGAGCAAGGGAAGAATCAATGCTATCTTCCAGGCTTTCGGAAAATAGCCCTCTGAAAACGTCATATTGATGATCTTTGTCAGGATTGATATGACTGGGTCGGGTACCAGCTTCAGTATGGAGGGGGGAGTGGGGTTTATTGGGGATCCTGATTTAACTTTCGTCAGGATGGTGTGTACCTCCACTACTGTAGTAGGTGTAAAGTTACGGAGTTGAGGCGTGATGTTCCCAGGTTCTTCCTCATTGGCCGTCTTTAATTGAGGGATGTAATTGGAATCTACTGTAAATGTATCATAGATATCCTCCACTTTTTTAAGGAAGAAGTTAGCTATCTTATCGCACAATTCTTGACTGGCTACAACAGGATTTGACGGGGTGGGCTAGGGCTGTAACTGTTTTAAATAGTTCTTTGGTGGAATTTTTTGCCGACTGTATCTTCTTTACGAAGAAGTCTTGTTTTGTTTTGTGCAGTAATTTATTGTAATCTAATAAACAGAGTTTATATTTATTTTTTTCCTCGGCATTGTACTCCCTCCTCCATTCCCTTTCTTGATGTTTACAGAGAAGTTTACTTTCTCTTAGGACCTGCGAGTACCATGGAGAGCTTGTCCGTTCCCTATTGTTATATATGGTTTTTATTGGGGCAAGTTTATTGGTCGCTGCTTCTAACCAGGTAGTGTAGGCCCCTGTGGCCTCGTATAAGTCTTGTGGTAACAGAGGAGCTGTGGCGACAAGTTGCTTTTGCTGTTCATTGGCATTTATTCTGCTCCATGCTCTGGTGGTTGTTTGTTTCAGCCCTGGTCTCCGGGTATCTAGAGCTGGAGATGACACCTCAAAGAGCACTACCCTGTGGTCTGACCAGATCACCGGGAGCGTGTTTGTGAAACTCAGATGGCTGTTGTTGAAAAATACGCCATCGAGTGTGTGTCCAGCTAAGTGTGTGGCCTCAGTAACCAATTGATATAGATCTAGCGAATTCATTAGGTCTACCAGATTAAGAGTATCTCCATCGTTATCCATTTATAGATGAAAATTAAAATCCCCTAAGATGATATAGGAGCTAGCGCATATCCCTCTCTCTAGCCAGGTGTCAGCTTGTGTTGTTAAATCGACTCCTGGGACCAGGCGGTCTATATATCAATGTGCCTTTAAATGTGGAATGATGAGCCAATGAGAAACTGAAGTCTAATGCCTCGCACTCTATGTTGGGGGATGGGTTAAAGTTTGCCTTCAGCCTGTTTAATGTGTGGCAGGTGTACCCCGGGGGTGTGGCTTTTATCAGGTCTGGCCCTGACCCATCATCTGTCCACGACTCAGTAATGAATGCAATCACAATATCATTCTCCTGAATTAGGTCTGCTACCTCGATGATATGTTTAACTAGGGATCTTGCATTCAATAGGGCACATTTGCACTGTTTTCCTACATTGCTTCCTGTTTTGCCCATAGGTGTTTGTTTTGGAGGCATCTCCTGTCGGCTCATGGAGTGTTGGTCAATTTTTTTACAACCCGGACAGTTTTCTAGACCCAACCGGGTATACTGTTGAGGCCTCATAGTGATGCATGCAGAATTATGTGTCATGAAGTTCAGGCTGTTGAGGAGTTTACTGGAGTAGGAGTAAGTGTATGGGGCTACATTTGATGGACGGGCAGCATGGCTGGCGCTGTGCGCTGGTCGTGCGCGGACGGGCGCAGATGGGCTTGCCTTTGGCGCGCCTGCGGCGCACCCGCTGCGCGCTCATGCCAGCTTCCTGTTTTGTAGTCAGGGAGCGGTGAAACACTAGCCCGGTAACCCAGCTCCCTCCCAAGATGGCGGTTGCGTCTGGCCATCGCCGATCCTTGGTTCGGGGAGAGGTCCCAGCAAGTAAGTGCAAATATCAATTTCTTAGCACCCGGCGGGAAGGTTTGTTCACCTAGTGACCTGATTAGATGGCTCCCCCATTCTTAAAGGCAGCCTCCACACCACCAATTCTGACCAATCGAAATTCCTCAGTCGATTGTCATCTCACCTTGCTAAATGGGCACATATCCTTCGGCTGATGGATGGGAATTTTAATCAGATAATCGATCCGTCCCATGACCGCTCACACCCCTCACTCCCCAACATGCTGGCTGTGTCCAATGCTTGAAGCCTAGTGGCGTGGCTCCAACCATGGTCTCTGACAGACACTTGGTGCCACCAGAACCCTGGGATCAAACTCTGTAGCTACTATTCTCCGGTACAAGATGTGTATGCACGCCTGGACAGGATAGCCTGTTCCTTCTTGTTCAGCCCCTCTGTCTTATCTCCCGACCATCTTGGCAGGGAATTGTCCAATCATAGCCCCTTGATACTGAACCTAGGCTGGGGCAGACCTCCCTTGTCCATTCCCACTTGGTGTCTACAGCCCTCCGCCCTAAATGGCCCACACTTCAGAGACACCATCTTTGGACAAATTTCTGAATATTTTAATGACAACAACAGCACAACTCCCTTGCCGTCTGTTGAATGGGAGGTCTTTATGGTGGTCATCTGAGGCATTTGTATCCATGCGATTGCAGGATTATGCAAAGTATTACTTCGAGAACTAGACACAGCCAAACATGACTATGTAACTATGGAGAGAAAAGCGACTGAGGATCCCTCGCCCCGGCCATGGTGACTTGGCTCTGCGAGGCAGAGGTGCGGATGATCGAGCAACTCTGTTGCTTAACTACGCCTCCTATATGGCTTGCACACATTCTGAGGGTGATAAGTCCATCCTCCACTTAGCATGGTTAACCAATAAGGAATTTAAACAGTCCGAAGTGGTGTCTGGTCTTAGCTCAGACTGCACTCTTCTCCATTTGCAACAGGCCATACACAAAGCTTTCAGCACTTATTACAAGGCTCTTTATCACCTCACAGCCAAGAGCTCCACCAGACATGCTAGGGGCTTTCCTAGTGGTAGCCTCCCTTACCAGACTCACCCCAGAAGCCAGAGAGAATCTCAATGCCCCTATCACGTCTCAAGATATGAAGGCAGCCGTAACAGAGCTCACAACCAGCAAGCTGCCTGGGACCGATGACCTCCTGGAAGAATTCTCTAAGATGCATGCAGTCTCTCTGGTTCCTAAATTGACTGAGTTGTACAAAGTTGTAATGGAGGCCAGGCACCTCTCGGCAATAGTATGCAAGGCCACGCTAGTCTCAGTACTGAAACCCAGGAAGGACCTCACAGACAGTGCCTCATATCGCCCCATTGCTATACATGGTTTACAAAATACTGAGTAAGATCCTGGCCAGTCGGTTTCAACTAGTACTCCCCTGCCTTATACATGTGGACCAAAACAGGTTCATACCAGGCAGAAGCACCTCCCTGAATTTCCAGCACTTTTACTGCATCAAGGAGTCTGTCCAGGGTAGATGGCTATGTGCCGCTGCCCAGGTGTTGGATTTGCGAAAAGCATTCAACATTCTCAGTTGGGATTACCTATTTTATGTGCTGTCAGAATTTGGCTTAGACATATGTATTGTTAGATTATTCTGCATACTTTATACAGACCTGACAGTTCGTGTCCGATACAGGTTGACTCCTCTATGAGCCATACCAGCAGGCAAGGCTGTTACTCTCGCCCTTCTTATTCACCTTAGCAATGGAACCTGTGGCAGTGCAGGCCTGCCATTGTGGCAGAAGGTGGGGTATTCCCCTATCTGATGGAATTCACGCAAAATCAATGTATGCTGATGATGTCCTATTTTATCACAATGGCCTGTCATCTAATCACTGTCCCATTGCAGGACTATTGGTGAAGTTTGGTACAGCTTCGGGATTTTCGGTGAGTTGGGTTAAATCATGCATTTTTCCTCCCATACCTGACACATGGTCAGTAGCCCTGGATCTGGGTAAGGGCCTGGTCTGCTGAGAGCCTGGTTCCATTCGATACCTAGGTATCCACATGTTCAAGACCTGCTAAATGGAAATCTGGCAGTCACAGCGTTATTGCTTCGGCCACAGCTGAAGTTTTGGTGGCCCCTTCCCTTATCGATGATGGGCCATATTAGCATCTTCAAAATGGTAATGCTTCCCCGTCTGCTGTATCATTTCACAAACCTTCCCATCGTTCTCCCTTTGAAGTTCTCCCGGGAGTTACACAAGCTCTTGGGAGACCTTGTGTGGTCCATTCCTGCAGACAGGTGGCTCTCTCAAAACTACAGCTCCTGCTAGATCATGGAGCCCTTGGGGCCTGCAACTTTGAATATTATAATATGGTAACCCAATTACAATGGTCCTTGCTCTGATTAGCAGATCGCTTCCTCGAGGAAACATGAATGACGGGCCCACTGCTAATTCGAGCGGAACTGCTAATATTCATGGCCTCAGGGACTCGGACAAAAAGGGCTATCCAGGTTTCTTCCAGCTGGCCTTTGCTTGCTTCACCAGGGCACTGAGAATCAGGAAACACAAATCTCCCTACACGTCTGCAATATCCCTATATGCCCTCCAGACACGTCAAGACCTTTTTACTGGAAAGGAGCTACAGACCTGGGATCGGGCTTTGATCCTCTCCTTGGGGGTTCTCTTCCAGAATGGTCAATTTCTCTCTTTCCCAACCCTGATGGAACAATACAACTTGCATGATGGTCAGTTTCTCCTATATGCTTCCTTAAAATGTACCCTCAGGGACACCTGTGCTATACAAGCTACACGGCTGACTACCCATCAACTCCTATAAGCCCTGTAAACACTGCACATGGTTGCAGACTGATCAGTTGGCTCACTAACGCCCTAGTTGTCCAAACACGATCTTCATTGCAGCCCCTGAGGGACATGTGGGTGGCAGATTCTGGTAGATCTCTCTACAATAAGGAGTGGAAGAAAGCGTTGGCATACCCGAGGAAGGTCTCACAGAAAGCCCATCTGAAACTCATGTAGTTCTATATACTACACAGGGCCTATTTCTCACCTCAATGGATCTCCACGATCTTCTCCTGACCCCCCCGACTCATACTCCAGATGCACCACCTCAGCATTAGATTTGAAACATATGTTGTGTGATTGTCCTCAGCTACACCCCTTCTTAGATATGGTACTGTGGAGACTTGAAGAGGTCACAGGTATACAGGGATCGAGCTCCAGGGAGTCAGGGCCCTCGAAGCCTATAGAAGGTCCCACACACAAGAAAAGCAGCCCATTCCATCTCCTTTAATGGCTCTCCCTACTGTGTCGCTAATAGTCTCCAATAGTTATCCAGAATCATCTCAAGTTAATACAGGTTGCCCCTAATATTGGCTGGGCCCATCCTCAATGGTCACCGGTACTCGATGCCTCAAGGTCTCTTCTCCCTCGTTCCCGCCCCCCAGTGGTTATTTCACATACCAGATCTAATGTTGATTATGGAGACTTAGAGCACCCAATCCTCTTATAGGTAGGCCACCGGCATCCTTCAGGGGCAGAACATCCCGTTCCATGGCTGCCCCCCTCTTACTGCGGGAGAATATTGATAGGGGGGTTGACCCAGTTAAAGTTACGGGGACCTGGGTTAGTAAACGAGTAAAGGGAAGGGGTCCCAGTAATATGAAGACATTAACCAAGGAAATGAAAATAATCAAACCAACAAAACTTCAGTCCACATTGTTTTATTCACAATGGGATGATATATTGAATATGCATAATTTACAGAATAATCAATCAGTGGTTAATTACAGTGCCCCAAAAGTAGAAGCGGGGAGGGTAGTGTGATAGTGATGGGAGTTGGTGAAGGAAAGAGAGAAGATTCTTAAGTGACGGTAAAATCAGCAATTGAGACTTGTTTCACAAAGTTACAAACTCTGTACCTAAAACAGGACCGACAGGTTCATGCAGATTATTTTAGACGCAAATCATACTCCAAATGTTCAATGAATGAAACCAATAGGGTGTGGAGTTGACGGTGAAAGGCAATCGGATGTCGACGTTTCGACCCTCGTACGCGCAGACATTAGTTTTAATCTTGCTGTGGGGTCTTCATCAGGACTGGAGTGTGGGGGACACGTAACCACAAACGTGGTATAGACAGGACCCGGTGATACGTGGGTTCAAGGTCAATTTCGAGAAAGGATCGTGATGTAACCCAAACGTTGTTCGTATGTTTCCACGGATTCAGGGGGGTCCCTTGTACCATCCATAATATGTAATCTACACGCCGTAGCCAGGACACGTCCGGCGGAGATCGTGTTCAGTGGCGATCAGGCGGAGGTGAGTCAAGAGCTGTGTCGGTCACGGAGTTAATCCTGCTCTGGTCTCTGCTCACAGTCGCAATGGCCACTTCTTTCCTTCACCAACTCCCATCACTATCACACTACCCTCCCGCTTCTACTTTTGGGGCACTGTAATTAACCACTGATTGATTATTCTGTAAATTATGCATATTCAATATATCATCCCATTGTGAATAAAACAATGTGGACTGAAGTTTTGTTGGTTTGATTATTTTCATTTCCTTGGTTAATGTCTTTATATTACTGGGACCCCTTCCCTTTACTCCCCTCTTACTGCATCATCGGCTACCACCCCGGAAGGGTCTGTATGGGCTGGCCAGATAATGATTACCCAAATATTCGCCTGTTATTTCGTTGTCACGAATTGGGGATCTATCACCACGTCAGATGTTAAGATGTTTATGTATTACAAGATACCAATAGGAATTTGTTTTAATAAAGACATGCTTTCTCAAAAAAAAAGGCTTTGTGATTCACTAAACTTTTTTTTTATGTGAGTGAGAATGTCTTATTCCTGGAAATTCATGACCAAAGCCACAGCTAATGCAGGATAAGCTACAGTTACTCCCAGTAAAGCTTTGTAAATCGGGCCCTGTGTGATTATAAGGACAGCGCGGGCGCTGTGGCTCTCCTGGTCCCCATGCCATTGCTATTTTAGAGCGGAGCAATTGCTTTCATGGCCTTGCATAACTCCTCGCCTTCCACCGCAGGCTCGGCGTGGCTATGTGTTGGTGGAACAGCTGCAGCCTTAAAGAGCCTAAAGGTCGAACTCGTTAAACGCCTGTGGACTTTGGCGTCTGCAGGGAACAACATACGAGCAGGGAGCGAGGTGTTCGGCTCCCTGCTGGGCCAGTGACGTACTTGAGCCTCTGGATTAGAGTCTGCCCGTCTGGAGACCCTGATGTCAGTCTCTTGATCGGGCACTCTGGAAAAAGAAGGTCTGCAGGGCCCGGCTGGGCTTTCATCTCGCCTGGAATTCACTTTAAGACATGATAGCAAGAACAAAACCACAGGGGACACATACATTTTTATTAACCTTCTTACAGCTTATGGACACTCTAGTTGGCAAACAGAACTAACATTCTTTGAAGATAATGACATTTCCCCCTTTAGGCCTATCCTACGAACATGCGCCTTTTCATTCGTTCCATCACTCAGAGGACGTATCAAACTGGGCATGCTTCACTTTACCCCGATAAGGTCTTCAATCTGATACCAAATATGTGATAATGTTGGGATATGGGTAAAATATCTTAATTTGATAAACTAGGCAGACAAAATGATTATTTATATGACATGTTCTTATGAATAACATAACACTATATAGGATGCTATGATACTTTACTCTAGATCACGTGTCTAGTACAAATCCTGATGTCAAACAAAATCTATGTCTTCCATGCTGTTTTTATATGTTTTGCTAACATAAGCCAGTCTGTTACAGAGAACATGTTATCCTTTCATTTAGCTGTAATTTCCTTTCATTTAATTTAATTGTTTTTTCTTCTTTTTCATTACTGTTCTCGTTTTGAAAATCCCAAGAAAAAATTATTTGAAATTAAAAACGACATGATAGCAATAGACATTGAATGTAGGCACGCCCTTTCTTTCATTTATTCAATGACTTGCACCACACCCCATACCGCCTACAGGGTACTTCAGTATTAGTTGAAGGTTGTGAATATACAGTGTTAAGTGAGCTGTCAGCGAATGTCAACATTCCTTGTGGTACTCCAAATTATATCTGGTCTTTTTGACCTCATTCTATTAGTGACAGTGACACATACTGCCTTCCAGGCATGTGCTGCGAGGCACTCATGTTAACATCAGAGCACCACCCAGCAGCTCACGTCCACCCTCCAGTCACTCGTTCAGGCTGTGACCATAAGCCTCCCCTTCCTGTTCGTCACTGCTGCTCCCAACAGCCATTTGTATCATCCTGCACTCTCTCTCACTCTGCCTTTGCTCGCACCCACTCCACGGAAACCCCAGCTTCAAGGAATCCGAGTTGCTGCGTTTATTAACTTGCCATTGGCCCAAAAATTATGGGCTATTCCTTGTTATTGGTGGTCTCCAAGCTGCCATGTCCTGCTTCCCCTTATCCGTCCCACTTCACTGGCCATGGCTGGAATGGGCTTACATTGGCTGCTTTTCCCTGCTCAGCTCTAAATAAGTCCAGTGCTTGGATACCAAATACTAAATGAGAGGGATTCTGTCCTGCTCATTTGAATTTGAATTTAAAAACATTTATACAGCGCTCTTTTACCCAACGGTTTCATGGCGCTAGTGGTGAAACAGTGGACGGCAGCAGCTGAAGGAATTTAAGTAGAGTAGGCTTGCATAAAAAGGAAGGTTTTGAGGTCCTTCCGGAACTGGAGGTAAGAAGGTGAGGTACGCAGGGTAACCGGGAGGGAGTTCCAAAAGGCTGGAGCCAGGACAGCGAATCTCGCTCCACCAGCCTTCTGTTTTTTAAAACGGGGGATGGTTAGGAGGGCCAAATGAGTGGAGCGAAGTTCTCTGCCTGGTAGATAGGGCTTAATGGCAGAGCAGATGAATTCGGGAGCAGTGCCCGATCTGGCCTGGTAAGTGAGGCAGCCGAGTTTGAAAAGGGCACGCTCTTTCACAGGGAGCCAATGTAATGCTTTGAGCAGTGGAGTGGCCCGATGGTATTTGGGTAGGCCATGGATCAGGCGGGCAGCCTGGTTCTGTACCAGTTGCAAGCGGTGGATCGCGTAGGCAGGAGCCCCATTATAGATTATGTTGCCATAGTCTATACGAGACAGTACCATGGCCAGCACGATTATTTTTAAAGCAGAGGGAGAAAAAAAGCGGGAGACTTTCCTGATTATTCTGAGGGAAAAGAAACAAGAGGAAGCCACAGAACCAACATGTGAATGAACAGTGAGTTGTGGGTTAAGGAGGATCCCAAGGGTTTTTACTTTGGGTACAGGGAGTGGAGGGGCACCAAGGGATGGGGGCCAGAAAGAGGGGGACCATGGACTGCAACCACCTCCGGTCAGGACCAGCTCGGTCTTGTCCGGGTTGAGTTTGAGGTGGTTGCAGTTCATCCAGTCTTGAATGAACGTCATTACTGTCTGGACGTTCTGGGCGGATGAAGATGGGTGGGACAGGTTGAAAATTAGCTGGAGGTCATCTGCGTAGTTAAACACGGTGACCTCCAGCTGCTGTAACATAAAAATGAGGGGGAAGATGTATAGGTTAAACAAAAGGGGGGAAAGTGATGAGCCCTGGGAGACCCCACACTCTACCTTGCGGGAGGCCGCGGCGAAGCCAGCCAGGTGGACCGCTTGAGCTCTCCCAGCAAGAAAGGACTTAAGCCATGAGAAGGCCAAGCCCTCTATGCCCGCTGCCCTGACACGGTTGAGGAGGATGGAGTGGTCCACCGTGTCAAAAGCGGCGGACAGGTCTAGGAGGATCAAGGCTTGCGGAAGGTTGATGTCGATACCTTCGCGCAGTTTGTCCATTACTGCGATGACCACTTTCTCCGTAGAGTGCAGGGGACGGAAACCGGCTTGACAGGGGGAGAGGCAATGATTTGCCTCAACATGGGTGCTCAAAGTGGTAGTAACATGGGTTTCAAGGACTTTTGCAAGGTAAGGCAGGAGGGAAATGGGGCGGTAATTGGAGGGGGAGGATGAGTCGGCGTCAGGTTTTTTTAGGATTGGAATGACAACCGCTGATTTGTGTGGGCTGGGGACAGTACCATGTATGAGTGAATCATTAAGGAGGGTCAAAGGTGGTGTGGGGCAGGCTGAATAGATTTCCTTGAGGATGTGAGCAGGGGCAAAATCCAGGGGAGAGCCTGATTTGACCCGATGAAGCAAAGGGAGGAGTGTGTCGTTGGTTAATAATGGAATGTTGGTAAATTTGAGGGTAGTGGGGGGTGGGGAGGGGTTGACAAATGTGGGGGAGGGCGGGGGATGTTGTGTTTGATTTTGGCAACCTTGTCAATGAAAAACTCGTTGAGCGAGTCGCAGAGGGGCTGGGAAGGGGGGATGGTGACCGTGGCTCTGCTGGATGATGCTAGTTCATGGACGGTGGAGAAGATTTCCTTCGATTGGGACTCAGCTGTCATTATCCTGTTAGTGTAGTATTCAGTTTTTGCTTCGAGAATGCCCTTTTTGTAAGTTTGTAAGACGGACAGATAGATTGACTTTTGTGCGGGACTGTAAGTTCTTCTCCAAGCTCGCTCGGCCCTCCTTGCAGCTAGTTTCTTCTCTTTGAGGTCGGGAGTAAACCAATGATTGGCTGCGTGGGCCCGTTTGACTGTAAGCCGCCTTAAGGGAGCGAATTCATCACCCGCCACGGTAAGCCAGTTGTTAATAGCGGCCAACTGGGAGGTAGCTGCAAGGCCAGATAGGTTAGGGCGGGTTTTGGCCAGGGTTGAGCAGAGAGAAGGCATGTCTGTTTTGCCCCATTTCCGAACCCAGGTGTTTTTGGGAAGCGGGGGCTTGGCCAGAGGCGCTAGAGTAAGGGAGAACGTGATGGTGGAATGGTCTGACCAGGAACATGGAGATATTATGGGGGAAGTAGATGGGACATTCAATGACCAGATTTGGTCTAGCGTATGACCATGTATGTGGGTGGGACTATGAATGAGCGGCGAGTAATTCAAACTATTCATAAGGCTGGTAAACTCCTTTGATTGAAGGCTTTCGGCAGGATCGTTAGGCCAAAAGTTAAGGTCCCCTAAGACTAGTACAGATGAGTTGTTAATCACCAGGGTAGCCAAGAGGGTCTGAATACTGGAAAGGAAGGAGGGAGTGGGTTGGGGGGGGCGATAGATTAAGATAAAAGTGAGGGGAGGCTGGTGGGAAGTCGAACGGGCTACAAGGTGATCAACATCGGGGATAGGGGGGAAGGGAGAACCTGAAAATTAAGGTCAGTACGAGCTATTAGGGCCACTCCTCCGCCCCGCCTGCCTTCTGGGCGGTCCGCTCGAATGGCGGAATATGAAGATGGTAAAGCGGCAAGCACGTTGGGTAGGGAGTCGGCCTTGAACCAGGTCTCGGTTAGAAATAAGAGATCTGGTTCATGGGAGTCGATGTAATCGAATAGTTCGTATTGGTGATTGACCGCAGACCTGGTGTTTAGGAGTGTGGCCGAAGTGCTGAATAGGGGAGCAGGAGGGGCCAGTGGTGGAAGGGAAGCAGGGGGAGGTGTGGAGGGGGGTGAGGCTAAATGTGATACAATCCCGGGAAGGGAGTGAGGAGGGGGGGTATATAGACCGAGATGTACCAGTTAGGTCGTTGTGGAGGGGTCGATGGAGCCAGGGGCCCAATGCAGACATAACTGAGATGGTGAGTACGTGACGGGACAAGCAGCATCTTGTGCCCCTGGCCCCGGTCGGCCGCGGACGGGTGCAGACGGGCTTAACTCAGGCGCAACTCCGGCGCGCCTTCGTCGCGCCCGCTGCGCCCGTCCGCTGCGCTCCCGGAAGCACATTGCTTTTTATGTCCTGCCTCCCCAGAAGCGCTAGACCGCTAACTCCGGCCAGGCTTCACTATGAACACAGCCCAAGATGGCGCCTCGCCCTCCACTCAAACAGCACTGTCAGCTGCGGTGGAACGGGGCGAGGGAGGCCACAGGAGGGGCAGTAATGTGCACAAGATGCGGTAAGAAAAGCGGTTTGTTGAAATTAGTGCTCCAACATGAAAAGTGACAATTTAAAATAACTTAGGCGCCAGCATCTAAATCATGCCTGCGCACGCTGATTAGCCTGACAAGCTTTACGATGGGATAAGCGAGCTCTTAAGATGAGAATCAGCTCGCGCCACACAGAAACTCTCCAGCAAACCCTAGGCGCTGCCACCGACCTAAAGGTTCACAGTGAGCCCTGCGCTGCTTGTCTTTTTATGTCCTGCCTCCCCAGAAGCGCTAGACCGCTAACTCCGGCCAGGCTTCACTATGAACACAGCCCAAGATGGCGCCTCGCCCTCCACTCAAACAGCACTGTCAGCTGCGGTGGAACGGGGCGAGGGAGGCCGCAGGAGGGGCAGTAATGTGCACAAGATGCGGTAAGAAAAGCGGTTTGTTAAAATTAGTGCTCAAACATGAAAAGTGACAATTTAAAATAACTTAGGTGCCAGCATCTAAATCATGCCTGCGCACGCTGATTAGCCTGACAAGTTTTACGATGGGATAAGCGAGCTCTTAAGATGAGAATCAGCTCGCGCCACACAGAAACTCTCCAGCAAACCCTAGGCGCTGCCACCGACCTAAAGGTTCACAGTGAGCCCTGCGCTGCTTGTCTTTTTATGTCCTGCCTCCCCAGAAGCGCTAGACCGCTAACTCCGGCCAGGCTTCACGATGAACACAGCCCAAGATGGCGCCTCGCCCTCCACTCAAACAGCACTGTCAGCTGCGGTGGAACGGGGCGAGGGAGGCCGCAGGAGGGGCAGTAATGTGCACAAGATGCGGTAAGAAAAGCGGTTTGTTAAAATTAGTGCTCAAACATGAAAAGTGACAATTTAAAATAACTTAGGCGCCAGCATCTAAATCATGCCTGCGCACGCTGATTAGCCTGACAAGCTTTACGATGGGATAAGCGAGCTCTTAAGATAAGAATCAGCTCGCGCCACACAGAAACTCTCCAGCAAACCCTAGGCGCTGCCACCGACCTAAAGGTGCTCATTTAGTATTTGTTTCTCAGCACCCCCCTCCCAAGTCTGCCATGATCAGCTGCATAAGATTGTGATAATCCATTGAGCTTAAACAGCTGCTTTTCACAAAACATGAATATGTTGCATCAATATTTCCAAAGTGACGTTCACGAGCCACCTTTCCAAGCTGGCTCCACCTTGCCAATGACACAGCATGGGGCACCTTCATCATGGCCCCCCTGACAATGCGCTGCTTAAATCCCAAGAGATGACTGCCCCCTGGTATCAGCTTCCTTGTCCCACCTGCAATCTGTGCTCTGGCACTCCCATTACACCAGCCCATGAGTTGTAGAGTGCCCCGTCCATGCTTATGTGGGTGATCATTCTTGTGTCTTCATGCTTGGTCATTTGCAGGCCTGGACTGGCAGTAGCAGGCCCCAGGCATTTCCCCGGTGGGCCAAAGGGGTGGGGGCCTGTTTTGTGCCAGAGGGCGCCGCTTTTGGCACTGGGGCCCGGGTTTGCAGCAGTGCTGCAATATCTGCCCCCTGTATGAAAAGCAGGAGCAGAGCTTCTTGCTATCAGACCCCTCCGCTCCCAGGGATGGTCGAGCAGCAATCTGCCATGGCTGGTTGCTGTTCCTAGTCACCCCTGGTCATATACCCCACTGGCATGCAGGCCAACAGCAAACTGATGCACCTAAACCCTCCTGCACAGCAAATTACCATACCGTAGCAGAGGGAGCTCCATCTTACCACCCACCTGCAGTTTCATTGCCCCCAATAAGACTCTCTGCAATGAGTTATGTCAGTATTTGCAAAGGGCTTTAGACCTGCTGGCGCCATAAAACTGTAAAAGAGGGGAACCTGGGCACTCTTGCTGGACAGCCTGATGCACCAGGGTTTGCTCATCAGGGCTGCCTCCAATTAAACATGGCAAAGCATGCTGTCTTTCTTTGACCCAAAACTTGGCCTTTTGGGGTGGGGAGGAGGCTCTGCTTGGCCACTGGGAAGAGGGCTAGGTCAGTAAGTGGCAGTGGGATGGACGAGTCAGTCCTTGTAGCGGCAGCAGGAGATGCCTTTGGGTTGAAAACTCTGTGAAGGCAGGCCCCTGTGTCATGCCATCTTAATGTGCAGTATCACGTATAAATCATGCTGTATTTTAAGGTACTTTTTGTTGTTTCTGGTTCATTACATAACGATTATAAGTACTTGGCATTCAGCGTAGATGGTTACCAAATTGGTGATTTTTTTCTATTTATGCATAACAATTTTTACAGTGCTTGTAAATCAATCTTCATTAACCAGCACAGTGCCTTCATTAGAACAACTGACATATTTGACTCAACAGCGAACCATCGCAGAGGAATGGGCAGCAGCTAACCACAAACAAAGACACAGCCTTCTGCTCCATCCACCACTTCATCATAGTATCTTATTCACAGAACATACCACTCACATTCAGACACTTACCCACAGCACCAAATGCTAACCAATCACCACATGTTAATGAACTACTAGTCCTTGACTACTCACAAACAACACCGTTTGCCCAGGACCAGTCACATAACAGCTCTATCCAACGCTGCTCACCGACAACCAGTAGCACACTACACAACTTGTCCTCCACCACCCGCAATTACCATCATGGGCCCACACTCACAGCCACCACCATGCACACACACAGCCACCACCATCTACAACCACAACCACTACCAAGGGCCACCATAAATCAAGCCAAACCTTTCGGATTTGCTAATGCTTTTTCTATTATGTTCAAAGTTGGGGAATCTGTGTTAGAACCAGAAACAATACTCTGGCAGAGTGTGAATTTTATTTCCCCTGACATAGCAACGCAAAATATTCTCTGCCAGCTGGGTAGCTCCTAATAATTGCCACAGATAGCTTTCTGTGACAACCTGTATCATAGTGAATTATTATTGCATAAAGCTGCACTCTGCATGACCCCTGCCTGTCAGTTCTAAATAAATCAACAACAATATACCCAATAATGTTGTAATTGCGTTATTGCTTGAGGGGTGTACACCCATCTCTAGCAACATCAACAATCCTTGTCAGGGTCAGCCGCAAAAGTCACTAAATGATCCTGTGCCTAACCGTCTGGTTGCTTGGTTCAAAAGCAGTCAGGCTAACTTAGAGGCACTGTGTTGAGTACTTATGCAGCACACAAACAGTAATAACGTGAAAACACAACAAAAGAAAAATCCCATAGCACTTTAGAAAAAATTGAGTTAAATGTAATACATTACTTCAGCCCAAAATTACAAAAATCAATCAGTAGAACCGAAGATATGCAATTTCATTTAAGTACAACGCCTAAAGGTACAAAGTGCCACTTGTGGTCATCTGGTCATGCTAGACCAGGGAAAGGTCACAAGTTCAAGGCGACCTCGATGGATCGTGGGCTGGATACAGGAAACACGTTAGTTAACATCTTAATGTCCAGCGCAAAGAGTTCTGTTTGTGGTGGAGGAGGCCATGAGGAGGGATAGTGTTGTGGACGAATACGTAAGCGCGAAGGACAGGCCTGGCATCAAGTGTGAAGGACAGGCCTGCATCATGGACAGTCATCGCTGTAGCAAGAAGATCTGATTAGGGGTCGCGGACTGTGGTTGCTATAGATATGCATTGATGGTCACTGCACGCTCTCGTTGCTATAGCGCAAACAGTCAGATTTACTGGGTTTCGCATTGATGGATTTTGCAGGCAGCAAAATCTCAGCACAAACTGGCCTGTTCACGGTCATGAAGAGCCCCAAACATCAGGATTTCTCCTTTCTTCCAGAAGAGTGCACTCTGATGGCAGCCAAGGGTCCGGGAATGGGGGCGGCACCTCTTGGACATCAGGGGCTCACTTTATGTGAGGCCAGAAGCACTCAGGCTGGTCCTGTTGCAATTCCAGTTGCAGCAGATCAGCTGGGTAGTTGCCAGGGGGCATCTAGAGCTTGCTGTGTCCCCTTAGCCCAGCACAGGAGGTCAGCAAACTGCCCATTGGAGTCACTCTGATAGCCCAGGGCTCAAGGAAATGGTCCTCTTTCCTTCAAGTAACAAGGCAAACTTCCAGCACAGGGCAGTCTTCTGTCTTTAGCAAGACAGTCCTCTGAGAAACAAGGTAGGCCTTAAGCAGCAGGGTAGTCCTCTGAAGTACAAAGCAGCCCGTCTGAAGTTCTCCACAGGTCCAGGAGTGTACTGAAGAATGGCTCTGAGGGTCTAATACTTATACTTGGGGCCAGCCTTTGAAGTAGGGAAAACTTCTAGGCTACCCACACATCTGGTCCTGGAAAGTTCTTTCTTTCTCCCGCCAAGGCTCTAAGATGTCTATGGTGAGAAAAGACTGGTGTCAGGTTCTTTGTGCATGCTGTAGGCAGCCCCTATTGAAGTGCAAGTGGGTCTAGAAACAGCTCTGTCACTACCCTTCCTGCCCAATCCTAAGTTCTATTGTCCCACTGTTTGGGAGGAATACACAACGCCTAACAGCAGGGTCATGTGGCCTAGGACACTGGAAGCAGGCACCAAAGATTAGGACAAGAAAATGGCAAATTTCTAAAAAAGTTGAATTTTCAGAATTGTAACTTAAATCAGAATTTCTGTTAAAGAGGATTTTAAACTACGATTCCTTTGAGACCAAACATGATATTTCTACCTGAATCTGATAAAAGGTTATCACACATTAAATGTAATAAGGTAGCTCAATGTTGCCATATGGGAGAGATAGGCCTTACAGTAGTGAGAAACTAATTTAGAAGATTTACACTACCAGGACATGTAAAACTTAAAATCACATGTCCTGCTTTTTAAATACAGTGCACCCGACCCTGTGGGCTATATAGTGCCTACTTTAGGGGTGACTTAAGCGTAATTTAAAAGAATGTTTAGGCCAGGCAAAAGGTGTATTTTTGCAAGGTCAGATTGGCAGTTTAAAACTGCACTACAGGCTGAAATGGCAGGCCTAACATATTTTAAAGGGCTACTTTAGTAGTTGGCACAATGAGTGCTGCAGGCCCACTAGTAGCATTTAATTTACAGGACCTGGGTACATGAAGTAGCATGTTACTAGGGACTTATAAGTAAATTAAATGTTTCAATTGTATTTCAGCCAATGTTATCATGTTTAAAGGAGAGGCACTCTCTGGTTAGCAGTGGCAAAGTGACCAGAGCCCTAAAAGCCAACAAAAAGGGTTTGTAAAACAGGAGGGTTGAAGGCAAAACATTTGGGAGGTGACCCTCCAGAGACGGCCAAGTCAAACAAATGTGTTTTCCTAATTCTCAATAATATGCCATCCAATCACACACAGATTCGTATTTTGGACCTGATTCTCAAAGGTAAACGTACACTTTAGGTGTGTTTACAATATTTTGGTGTTTCCAAACTACGTGCGTAGTTTTACCACTGTGCTCTCCTTATACTTATGTGTATGGAGTTCTCTGCGTCCCGGAAACTCCACAGTTAGGGTGAAGAATTCCACGCACATATGTATATGGAGTGTGAAATGGCAAAACTCTGTACTTAGTTTATGAATTGCATTTTGTAGTATGTTTTGTAGTCCGAAAAACGTACTACAAAGTGCAGTTTGAGAACCAGGCCCAATATCTTTAAACACCTACAGTCCCTAGTTTAAACGTGAGTATATGACGTTGTATATAACAGAATCCCTCCCTACAAATAATAGACTGATATACTATGAGTCACTGACATTGCAACTAGTAGTGTTAAGCCCCCTGGTACATTAAATGAACATCACATATGGCATCGGGACAATATTGAAATAATAGATATGAGAGTAATATCACAAATGTAATGGTAATAAGTGAAAACAGCACTAACTACAACCCTTACGTTAGACTAAATCACTAACACTGGTCTCCTACATAGTTGTGTGTTACTTGTCAGAAGAGCACTTCATGGATAGCAAATGCTATATAAATAACCATCCCATACCATAACATACCATGCCATACCATTGTTCAAAATGTCTGCTTAGGCAGTCCCCTAAGCCCATCCGAGACTACGTGTGTGTGAGGGTGTGTTTGTGTGTGTGTGTGAGTGAGAATGCGAGTAGAGCAGTGGGGTTGCTGTCAGTGCTTTGCCTACTATGGCCCTCATACCAGGTGGGTCAATGTTTTCCGATCCCTGCAAATGCCCTTATTTGTGAATGCGTCGGAATTACAAGTGATGCACAGTTTATCATACTTTTTAATTACCAGGTGGCATAAAGTCAGCACTCCTTAGCTACATTTCAGTAGGTTAAACTTGTAGAAGAACACTTAAGAAAAGGGACATCTAATTATGAAGAAATGTGGATTTCAGTGCCTTAAACATCAGCATCTGGATGTTATTCACTATTATTAGGGGAACATTCTGAATGGATTCGATTTATTTCACCCAGACTATTTCAAATCAGATTTTACCAGGTGACGGCTAATGGCACCTGGTGATCTTTGAAAGTGGTGATGCATAATACTGGCCAAGAGTTTGCTGTATAAAAAAAGCCTCATCATACTCACTCCCTCTCAGATTTATTCTCTTTCCCCCCACTCACTCTAGCTTGCACTCTCACACTTACACACACTCACTGATTCTGGGCTCTGGTGCCACTGTACCTGCTGCACCATTGATAGCTGCACACTTGACTCACTTCCACTCCATCTCACAATCTCCAATAAATCACTCGTTATAACACACTCACACTCCTTCACTCACTCCCTCGTACTCACTTTTACTTATTTATACAAACTCTCAAACTCAGATTTTCACTTACTTTCACTCTCATTGACTCTCAAACACACTCACACATAATTTCACTTAATCCAATCCACTCTCCATCACTCACAAATACACTCACCAACACATACACACATGCATAGAGAAATAACATTGTGTTTTACCTAATTTGGTTATTTAGCTGGCACCTCAGAGGTTCTATGGCAGCAGCAGAGCAGGAACTCTGGTTGTGGAAACCAATAAGCCATGGTTCTCAAGAGGATGCCAGATGAAGCAGGAAGGCAGGTTTAAAAAGAGGAAGACCCACCTCAATACTGCTCCCAGCTTCTTGATAGGACCTAAAGCGCAAGCCTAGAAGAAGCTGGGATAGTTCTGGGGTTCCTGGCCATGATGCTCTTTGTGGCTTTTCATTGGCTTCAGAGATGCACTGATGTTACAGCTACATTTTCGCAGATAAAGGGCTACATGCATCAAACTAAGGAATAGCGATTCCTTAATAGCAAAAACTAAGGAATAGCGATTCCTTAATAGCGATTCTTAAGGAATCACTATTAAGGAATCGCAATTCCTTATACATGTAGGTTTCACTAAAATATTAGCAATTCCTACACATTCCTTAATTGTGGATCGCAAATTTCGATTCACAATTAAGGAATGCCTTCTCATTCATTTCTATGGACCTCTGAATGAATTGGGCAGCATTTGCAATTTGCGATTACCAACTAGGTAATCGCAAATTGCACATGCGATTTCAAGAGTGCCAAAAGGCCACCCTGATGCACCCCAACAAAGGTAAGTAAGCACATGTGGTCCACTTACATGCCCTAAGGGCATGTGTATGCACCACATAGCCTTTGAAAAATGCATTTTTGTGCATTTTTCAAACGAATCGCAAATTACCATCAACTTAAAGTTCATGGTAATTTGCGTTTCCAAATTGCGAAAAAGCAATTTGCGAATGCATAAGGCATCTCAATTAGAGAATCGCAATTTGCGATTCCCTAACTGCATTCGCAAAATAGGTAATCGCAAAAATTGCAATTACCTGTTTAGCGAATGCCTTAGGGTTTGATGCATCACAAATATAATTTTACCGGTAGCAAATGGGCCGATTTGCAGAATCGGCCGGTTTGCGACAGGTAAAATGCTTGATGTATGTGCCCCATACTGTGCTGCCTGAGGAATGCAGAGCATGTCTTCTAAATAAGATGGATTGTGCCTAGGTGAGGGGTTTGTAGCTGAACTACTTCCCTCAGACATCCAGCTACAGAGTGCTTTTTTAAACAAGCATTGGCATAGCCAATAGGTCTCGCTTTTTGTACCTTATAAGTGTGTAGCCATGCACTACATTATCCTGAGTGTTGTGTGTGTTTGAGGAAGGACTTCTGACAAAGCAAGCAGTCGCAGTCTATATTCAACCTAAAAAGGACTATTTTAAAACGAGAGAGGGAACAGTCATATATGTCATATTGTTTTTTCTATAGCATTTTACCCCGTCTCTAGTCTTCTTTAAAGCACTGAGTTGGAACAGAAGACATAAGACAGAGAAGGACATGAGATGGCAGCTGGCACTAGACATGGGGAGAGTGTAAAACAGATGGGAGGTGGATACATGATATTATGTAAAGTGTGTAATTATGCAGCGCGTAAACGCCCAAAGTTGTGTTAAAGCACTACAGAGGGGCAGAAGGGAAATGAGGGCTGAGAGTGAGGATGGGAGAAAGCCACCAGTGACATGAAAGGAGATCGGGGTAAACCTGGAATTAAGAGATGCTTTGGGAATATAAACATGAAATGACACAATGCGGCAACATTTTAATTTAAAATGAGGGTGGCTCCTTTAAATGCGGAGAACTGGTCAGTATGGGTGGGGTCACGGTGCTACAACATGTAATAATTATTATTATAAAGATCATAGTAGCTGCTTTTCATAAACTTTGAAACTTAAACATTTTTTGATGATTCTTTAAATAGTGGCATTTGACAGCATGTACTTTTGGCAATAATAACGCACACACAGCAATGCATACATTGTCTCTTCCTAAACTGCTATTTCGGGGCTCCAGTGACAGTCTGGAGCCACTTACTGCCACCTTGGGGAGAGTATAAGTGCGCCTGCACCCCGTCCCATCTGGAGAAGCGGCTCAATAAATCTGACCACTCCTTTTATTTAGCTCTTTTAGTACTGAGACATGGAGAAGAGTTCCCATTCTCCTCAAAACAACTAAAATGCAACTGTCAAAATGCTCCTACATTGGAGCCCTTACACCCTTTCATGCAGATAGTTCCCTGCAAATGGAGTCAGCGAGGAGTCCATTTAAAAGAGAGAGACCGACGGAGTTTGGGGTGGGAGGAGAGCTGGGGCTAGTGGGAATTTGAGGGCGAGAGAGAGTTTGGCAAACAGAGACAGGCAGAGTTTGGGCTTGAGGAAGAGGGTACATTTTAGAAGAGAAAGACTGACAGACTTTTCAGGTGGAAGGATGGATGCTGGGATTAAAGCATCTCAAAGTAATACTATACAAACACTTGAAAACTAAACACCGAGACAGGCCTCAGTCAAGTACACCTGCACAAACAGAAAGAAGTTGTTAACGACGCGCGGCAACTGTTCCTCAGCCCTTCCCCAGGGAGAATCTTTAGCCTTCTGTAAACAAAGCTTGCAGTTCAAAAAGTAACAGCTGGAGGCGAGCTTTCTGAAAATCAGTCTATGCTGCAGTAACATGCTTTTCACAGTCTAGTCATGGGGAATCATGCAGCAATATAAAAATAAATAATATGTACATACGTAAGAAAAGCTTCTAGAGCATGCTGCTGAGAGGCGGAGCATGATTCTGGTTCTGATTGCAGCTGATATGGAATACGCCTTGTTGGTGGCACTCTCTGGTAGTCCAGAACACTCTGACAACTCTCGCGGCATTGAAGGGAGGGGGGCGAGATGAAGCAGCGGCCGGGCTTGTGGGGATGGGAGAAAAAGTTGTGGTGGGCCAGGAAAATGCTACTTTTAAGAATTAATGCAGATTAATCGCTGCACGTGGCACCCAGACAGGAGGTCTGTGCATGTTTGCAGAGAGGCCCCAGGAGGCAAAAGAGTACAAAATTAATCCAAAAGATAAGGGTGAGGAGATTGTGATGATGTGTTTGTTGGCACAGAATGCTCATGTTACGGCGCTGTCTTATTACACATGCGCGCTAACACATGCTGTCCCCAGCCAAAAAAAGACGAGTGGTGTGCAGTGGCGGCTGGTGACATTTGAAAGCAGTAGGGCATACATTTTTTGCCGTACTGCACTATGGCAAGCGAAGGTTTTTAGATACTAAGCGAGAGCTGAAAGTGCACATGCCAGTAGTGTCATTTTACCATGGGCTTTAGGATGGTCAGTTCTGACTTCTTTTTTTTAATCAAAATGTTATATCCAGTGTTGGCCAGAAAGTCCAACAAAAGTTGATTCTCCAACATTACATACTCTGTAAAGCACATGGAGTTCAAATGTGTTTATCTCATTATGTGGACGTAATAAAGTGACACCAAGAGTGTCACACATAAGGCACTGACAGGTCACACACAAGCACACTGAGGACATGGAAATGTCACATATAACGATTCTGCAAACTTGGCAGCTATGATTTATACTTATAACCTGAAATGTGAAACTGGAAAATACCACTGCACAAAGTGATGAGTCAAAAGTCAAGACTTGCTGCTTGTATCACACATGAAGTGGATCGCTAGTTAACACCCGGGTGAGCCATTGCTTCCTCTCGCCCCTCACACACACAAGCACCTTGCTCCCGCTGTCTCAGGTTTCTCACGCATAGGTTCAGTGAAGGATACAGATGCCCAGAAGCACTAAGGCACCAATGCCCAGCCCGGTAGCCATGTTTCTCCCCCCCCCCCCCTTATGCACCTTCCTCTTTCAGTGCACCAGCTCCGCTCTCCTCATCGAAGCTCTCTGCTCGGGCTCAAGATGCTCCCGCTAGGATCTATCCTCTGCGCGAACTTGGTTGTCTTCTCCCCTTCACCCAGCTTCTGCTACATCTTTCCGAATGTCCGTGAACTTTAACTCGGTAATGCACCTCTGGAGACGCCTTCTCGTTAACATACAGGGACTTACTTTTAAATGCTTATGAGGCAAATTAACAGATGTCCTGGGAGCACAACAACAGGCTTCGCGCTCTGTCGGTGTACCTCGGTCCTCCCTCGACCAATCAGCACACTCTCCTGAGGCTCAAACTGAGCTCCATCGAAGCACCTCATCCATACCCTGCAGCGCTACCAGTGATGGCAGTGAACCCTCATATAATGGTGCCAACACTCTGACAATATACCACTGAAGCCCACACGCTGCTCTGCCAATGGAATTCAGTCCAGCTCTGAAGCACCTTAACCAATGTGAACCACTGCACATCTCAGGACTGTTTATGCGCTGCAACCTTTATCAAATCAAACATATTAGAAAATGAACGCTACCGTGCATATATACCGATGGACACAATAGACTCTCCCACCACTTAAAAACGCAGCATATATATATCTATCATACTCAAAGCAGCAGGCTCTGTTTGGACAGGTATATACTAACACACTACTAAGCGCACCTCAATGCCCTTGAAACCCCCAGACGTGAAGGCGATGCTGAACCCCAGACAACATGACGTCTCCCAGGGCTGAAATAACTCACTCCCACCAGTAGTTTAAAGACAGTAATATCTCCTGCGGACCCACACTGTGAAGAAATGGCGCCAAAGTGGTGGATAGAGGGGAAGGAGGCGCTCGGAAAGCCCACGCCACGGATGTACAGGAGCTGATAAGATCGCCCGAGTGCTCGCCAGCAGACAAGCAGAGGTGCGGCCCTTTGAGGTTGCACTCTGGCTACTCCTTCTTTGTGTCGGAGCCCGAGGCCTAGTGACTTTGGACCGAGCTGAATAACACAATGGTGCGTGCGGACCTGATCCAGCGATAAGATTGTGGCTTACCAGTTAGTCATGGTAACTTACAGTCTTCCAGAGAGCCCAGAGTCCAAATGTCCGCAGAAGCGAGATTTTGGACCAGACGTATATGTTTTAATGAAAGAATGATGCTCCCAGCTGAGATACATTAGGAAAGTTAATCGATGGGGCTGTTGCAGGTGGTGCTCTGAGAGGTGTTAGAAGTGCAGTGAACTGCATTTAAAACCCTCGGTGAAATTCACATACTCAGCGATCCAGATGTCAGTTTCTTACAACTGTCAGGTGACTCTTAGGGACGGGGCTAGGCACTCCTTTTATCGTAATTTCCGGTCTAACAAATAAGCAACTTCCTGTCAAGTTCACGCTGGACCAACATTTCAGTGCCACTGCCAACGGGCTGTCATTGCTACATTCACGAGATGAGAGCAGGCATTACCACTGAGAACCGCGGCGCAATGTATAAAATCACTTCGCAGCCCACGTGCCCCATAGAGGCTGGCTGCTGGCAGTCACGGCTCGCTCACAGTTGGGGCCAGGGAGGTGGGGGGGTTAAATAAAATAAAAAACTTACCTGGTCTTGACCGGTCTGGTCAGCACCAGCTCTGCTCTGGGGTCCCGTTGCCGCCTAGTGCTGCTGGAAAACTCTCTCAGCGAATCCTGGCGCTGCCAGCAGCGCCGGGATTGGTTTAGGGCACCGTTACTCTTTTCCCACCGCACGCCCATTAAGAGACCGAGGGGCTCCTAATGGGCATGCGCAAGGCAGGGAATACACAAGTGCGCATGACAGGGCCCGGCGAAAAATTCCCCCTCTGTCCTTATTCTTGCGCACTTGTGTTGTGCTGCTGCCTGTCCCTAACAATTCCGGTCACTCAACATGAGGCTGGACCGCCCACCCCCTTCCAGACTCGGGGGTGGGCGGTCCAACATCATGTTGTTGATGTTGACTGACATTCAGTTCAGTTCTCCCTTGCTTCTCTGAATTTAAGTAAACGTAAACGGAGAGTTTACTTCAGAGACCCGAGGAAGCTGCGGCCGTCAGCGGCTTGTGGGGCAACGCCCCAGCGCCCCTAATGGATGCACCGCCACTGGTGGTGTGTTAATGAGCCATGACGAGAGAGGAAAGCCAGATGGCGTCTCTGCTCATAACCGTGTGCGTAACCGCACGTTTTAGGCCACAAAAAAAGCTGTGGTCGGCTTTTTGAAGCCCACTTGCTAAAAGTCTCGCCAGGGCAGCGCATGCCCTGGCTCAGGCGAGACCTACAAACAACACACTGTAGCTTGATCATGTTATCAGGAGCCAGGAAACGAAGCAAAGAGTGCTGGCCTGTGCACAAGCACTCTAGTTTTCATGAACACTGTGATATTGAAAACTATGCAGGGGCTTCACAGGAGGCAGAGGGGCTGCAAGCTGAAGGCCCTTATAAGGAGCCACGGATGGTGAGGTCAATATCTCAACACCCATTGGGACATGCACAGTGATGGCCTAGGTGTTGATTACTAATGCCTGGTATGCTACTATGACGCAAGCCATACTTCATCTGAGGCAAGCGCTGCAGTTAGCTGCTGAGGATGAAAAATGCAGCTACTAAATCTTTCACTTTTGAAATAAAATAGTAAATTACATTTTGTCTATTTTTCAGTGATATTGCTCATGTAAATTACACCAGCTGATAGGGTAGATTGCAATGCTCTAAAAGCATGCATTCACAACAGCAGCACACTTTACAAACGCATAATTTCTTGTAAGGCATGCTATAAATATCGCAAATTATGACTAAAAACAATATTGACAATTAAAACACTACACAGAAATTCATCTCAAAAGCAAGAACAAATTAAACAAGCTTTGGCAATGCCAATATGCCTTGCGTTATAGGAATGTTGTATGTTAATGTGAAGCATTACAAGTAAATAGCATGGGGCTTTCTATGTATTTGTGTGGAAGCAAATAACTGTAGCATAATATTGAATAGGTTAAAAGGTCAGGTAAAAGTTGCAATGTCAAGCCAGAACTAAACATCTTCGTATGTTAATTATCTAGTTATCTAAGACACCTCAGTAGCACTTCAATATTGTGTGTGCCCTTGAAACATCAAGCTCAGGCAGTTGGATAAATAAACTAAATGATCACGCTTTGTGAAGGGCATGGACTTTTTTTGTGGAAGCACACAACTTCTGTCAAATCAAAACATGTACTCCTGACTCCCAACATGCGTGAAAAGCCAAATCCTATCTCTGTGCTGTCACGTAAGACCATAAAAATTGGGAAAATGTATTTAAACATTGCAGCTAAAACAATAACAGTTAAATTAAGGAGGCACAAAGATATTTGTCTTCCACCTTCTTTCATCTTTTCACATCATTCATTTACCTTTTTGTCTCTTTTATCTCTTATTTTCTACATCAACTGTCCTAATTTCATACCACACCATTCCTTTTCTTTTTATCTTTTCAATTCACTTCAAACCTCTACCGTAACCGTACCTTCATTTTCTGAAATCATGGCTTGTACTTCATTTTACAGAGCCTAATTTGTTAATACTAAATAAGAAAAAGAATCATGGGCACTATGTGAAAGATATGTAAGAGCAAATCATACCCAAATATGAATATGCACATGTGTTTCCTATCTCTACAGGTGTAAGAAAGTGAATTATTATTTGGGGGGATGTGGGAGGCCACCACAAGTAATAAAGCCACTAACCTAGGAAAGGTTTCAGGAATATAAACGTGAGCTCAAACCCTGTTAGCTGTCACAGAGTAGACAGGCTTAACAAAAGATAATGTGTAAATAATTTAGAAATACCAAAATAGTTAAAAAGTCAAAAACATAATGCAATAAAAATACCATTCCAATTTATGAAAATAGGGAAACTTTTAAAAAGTGACATGACCCGAAAATGACAAAAATCCAATAAGGGGAACCAGTGATAGGAATTTTAGAAAATTGAAGGTAAAGTGCACCAAGAAAAAGAAAAGCGCCAATGACCTTCTATAGTCATGGTTGAACGGGACCTAGGAGTGATTTCAGGTCAACTGCGATGGGTTGACTACACCAAGCAGGTACACCTTAGTCAGGGATTTTACCATGGGTCTTAGTCTCTGAAATGGAAGTTGAAATCATCCAGTGGGGCAAGTATAAAGGCTGTATCCAATGATGGGTTCCATGAGGCTGGATACTTCTTGAAGAGGATCTGCTGAAACACATTTGCTGCTGCTGAGAGCCTCCAAGTGGATAAAACCTTTTTCTTCACGCTAGCAAAATCACACCTTGGACAGATTGGCTGGGGTGGATGGTCCTGTTCCTCTCCAGCTGCTAAAAGTCAAGATTTTTCTAAGTTCCACAGCTTTTCAGGGATTATAAAAGAAGTCTAATAAGACACAGCCAAGGGTCCCAGGACCTCAGTGACAGCTCTTTGGGAGGTCACGATTTGCCCCAGCCGAAGTCACCTTCTGGGTCCAGTCCAGGCACAATTGCAACTAGGCAGGTTGGCACTTCAAGGAAAAGGCTTCTTGCAGCTTGTTGTGGCCCTGTAGCAACACAGGAGGTCTGTGCATTGGCCCTTGGAGTCCACTTCTTTGTCCTAGGTACAAGTGGAAGCAGGTCCAACCTTTCAGATCTCCTCCCAGGTATCCAACAGCTGGTGAAGTGCTTCTCCTGTTCTTCCACGGCTACAGAAAGTGTTCTGAGGATGGTGCCTTGAGGTGTTATATTTATAGTTGGAACTATCTAGTGAATGGGGGTGACTCCTAGCTGCTCCCTAACAAATGGGGTAAACCTTTAAAGATTTTCAGGGGAAATATGACCCACTTTTTCAGCAGTTTATGTTTGCTCTGCTGTAAGCATTTCCACAGTACATCTTACTCCCAAAATCCAAAATGCAGCAGCCTGTGCTCTCTTGTGCAGAGTCTGTGTGCCCACCCACGGGTGAGGCCAGGGAAATGAGCAGTCCCCTGTTCTGTGGTCACTCAAAACCGTCTCTGGGAGTAGCTCCAATCCCACTGGGTTTGGGGCCAGTCTGGCTGGGGGGAAATGTTTGCTTTCTCCAGGTCTCACCCTACACTTACTCATGAAAGGACAGCCCCTTAACATGATATTAAAGTTCCTGGGTACACTCTAACTTGTTTCTTTCCAAGGTGAAGAAAAACGCCTACCCACCTCCCAGGTCATTGTCTCTGTTCAGGGTGCAGTTTTCATGCCTTATCACTGGCTGAGCAGCTGCTGGAGAGCAAACGCAAATTAGTCTCCAGGAGCTTCAGGCAGAGGAAAGGTAACTTTCTAAAAATAACTTTTCTGCAATATATATAAAAATCTATTTAACCATTGAATTGGGTTTCTAACAAATATACAAAATAATGCCCAAAATACTACAGTGAAATTAGCCTTTTGATGTAAAACACGATAGGGACACGTTAACCTTACATTTCTATATGCTCCAATTAAAAAAAAAAACATCCATAAACATTTAATTGGGTTTCTAACAAATATTAAAAATAATGGCCAAAATACTACAGTGAAATTAGCCTTTTGATGTTAAATACTATAGGGACACGTTAACCTTATGTTTCTATATACCCCAGTTTTAAATACCATTCAATCAATCAATCAATCAGAACATTTGTATAGCGTGCTACTCACCCGGAGGGGTCTCAAGGGGCTGGGGGAGAGGGGCCCGTTACTGCTCGAAAAGCCAGGTCTTGCGTTGCTTCCTGAAGGAGAGGTGGTCCTGGGTTAGCCGAAGTTGGATGGGGAGGGAGTTCCATGTCTCGGCTGCCAGGTAGGAGAAGGATCCCCTCCGGCGGTGGCTCTGCGGATGCGTGTGACGGCGGCGAGGGCAAGGGGATACGAGGTCTACATAGGGATAACTTATTAAGATTTCAAAGGAACATTTTTCCTCTGCCAAAATGTTTTTTTACAGGGTGGGCTTCAGGTTTAAACTGCAGCAGCCCCCTTATAATGGTGGGTCTAGAGTCATGTTTGCCATGTGACAATGTGGATAAGCACAACAAGTACTGCAATCTGCAGGTGTCATTTAACTACCCAGGCCATAGGTGTATTTTTGTACCATTTAATAAGGCCTTATTGGAAAGTTAAATAGGCCAATGTAACCATGTTTTAGGAGTCAGAGCTCATGCACTTGAGCCTTGACAGCAGTGTGCCAGTGCATAGAGCAAATGAAACAACAGCAGCAGTGTCAAAAAGATGGGTGACCACACAAAAGGTGCATTTTCTTACAGCAATGAAATGTTTTTTCACTATGGAGATATTCCTTCTCCTAAACCTCCATTATTTGTGGGGAGTTTTCTTTCTCTTTCCCAACATGGGAAAGCACTTACCTCTTCTCACAAAAACATGTTTTACCTGTTGTACTGTCGGAGGCCATACAATCGGTGTGCAACCCTAAACTGAACACTACATCCCTTTGCTTTGCAAGACACGGGTCCACATTGTAAAGATTTGCAGAGCCCAGTTGTAGGATTGGAATGTTTGCTGCTGTACATGAGAAATATTTACTACTTTTATGTAACATAATGGATAAGTTTGTAAATTACATTGGTGCAGACTAACTGATGTTTACTGTTACCCAGCTATGGGGCACTCATTTTATTGACTTCAAAAGGATGAATGTTTGGACCCACCAGGTCAAACAGAGGTTTCTCAGGTGGATGCAGCAATCAGCCCTTTCAGCAGGCAGTCTCAGGTGGAATGCCTTAACCAGTTTGTTTTTTACTGTCGAGCCTGCGACAGCTAGCGCATGCGGTCGCTTGCGAAACACTATTGGTTCAGTAAAGGGCATGAAGCCTGCCCATTGCTTATCATTAGTTGGATTCAATGTTTCTCTTCTTTGCTGTCTCCTAACTGGACAGTACTGGCCAAATGTCACTTCTGTTTGTCTCCATGGAGCAGGTACCAAGCACAGATTGATTCAACTTAATCAGTGCCTGTCCGCTGCTCCCAACGCAATTGAGGTACTATTTCTTCCTCATCCCTTCAAGCCCCCGTGCCCTGTCTGGTACTCCTTCCCTCCTCCCCACACCTCCCTTGTGATATTTTCCCTCTACCCCTTCTGATATCACTGTTGCCAATGCGAAGCATATCCTACACTGCTGTTTTTTTCACAGTAACTTCCAGTTTGTTTTACACAGTTAAACTGCTTTTCACGGGTTATTATCCCTGTTCACGCAGCACGTAAAGAACATATTTTGTAGACTAAAATATTTTTAACCCTGTCACAACTTCTCTTCTTTATAAGTCAGTGTTCTCAACTTGACATTATTGTGCCTGTATTTTTTTACTGCAGCAACCCTGCTTTTCCAGTACTGGAGATACATATCACTCTGCTAATGCACCAAATTATATACCTCTGCACTAACTGCTGAGACCCATATGCAGCGTTTGCAATGCACCCAATTCCTGCAGCACTTCTTCAGTTCCAGTACCGGAGTGCACACATCGCCACCAGTAGTCCCCTTTTACAGCCTGCAACTTCCTTGCTAGTCCAGGACTGGCAATATACTGTATCGTGGTGGTGCTTTTCGGGGCCCTGAATAAAGTCACACTGACACCAAGCATGTAAATCAAAGAACTGCCACGTCTAGCATGCAGCCCTCATATTTATTCACCCTTGCACGTGAAGAGGCCAGGGGCTATACCACTGTCTGGACGTCCCCAGGGTATGTAATAACCACAACAGATAACAAAAACCCCCTTTGTGGGATGCCCCAAATGGGTCTGTCCAAGCTAACCCAGCAATTCAGTTGTATCGTATCCTGCTGTTCCTCTCATGCGTGTTCAGGTCTTTGTCATCCTCAGAAAGATCTGTCATTGCACATCAATCTACCTTCAGTATCCACTGCTATTCCTTCACTTGGAACAACAGGCAGCTTAGCCAGTGCACCTAGGACTTAACCAGACACATCCTCCACCATTCACTCACAGACTCTACCACATATAGCTCTGCTAATGCACTACAATCATAACCTACAGCATCCACTGGTATTCCAATTCAGAGACTTTGTCAACAGTCCCCTCAATGCACCTCACCCCTGACCTGCAGAATCTCTCCTCTTCTGGTGCATGGGCGTACAAACTGCCCTGCCAATGCTCCTCATTAACACCATCCAGGACCAATTGTTGTTTCATTACCTACACCAACATACAGCTTTAGGGACGCACCCCAGCCCCGACAGACACTATCCCTCGTTTTCCAGTACTGAGTCACCAGAACTGCCAATGCCCCTCAGTCAAGCCTCCCTTCATTGCAAGCCAGGCATAACCCATTACCATGCCTGGCATTTCACCTTTAGAAGATGGTACCAAGGCCTATGAACGGCTTCTAACCACTTTATTTTCAGCCCATCCCTACAACTGGCCACTGTGCATGGTGAGTGAGTGAATTTGGAGCTAGTTTCTATGTGCTAGTCGAATGTTACTCTACAACCTTGTGCTCCACTTTACACTACTCCCCTCTATCCCACTCCACTCTATAACACTCTTTTCTAGGCCACTCTACTTCACTCTATGCCATTCCACTCTTCGGCACTCCACTACACTCTACTCTGCTCCACTCTACGACACTCCACTCTATGACAGTCTACTCCATTCCACTGTACGACACACTACTCCAATCTACGTCACTCCACTCTACAACATTCTACACTACTCTATGCCACTCCTCTCTATGCAACTTCACTCTACGACACTCCATTACAATCTATGCCACCCTACTCTATGGCACTACACCACTTTAAGCCACTCTATGCCACTCCATTCTACATCACTCTACTCTGACACTTTACTCCAATGTACTCCACTCCACTCTATGACACTTTACAACACTCCACTTCACTCTATGCCCTCCACTCTACGACACAACACTTTACTCCACTCGACGACACTCTACTCCACTCTGCTACCCTCCACGGCACTATACGACACTCTGACACTCTCAATACTCTATGCCCCTCTTTGCCACTTAAATCTGCGATACCCTATGCCAATTTAGTCCACTCTTCACCACTCCACGATACACCATTCCACTCTATGACACTTTATGTTCTGTACACCATTCCACTGCACTCATGACATTCTACTCCAGTCTACAATTCTCCACTTTACTCCACTCTAACACTTTACCCCACAGTTCAACACTGTACTCCACTCTGTGTTATGCCACTCAATGCCACTCTACTTTATAACACTCTACCACACTTCACTCCATGCCCCTCCACCCTAGGCCCCTCCACTGTACAACACAACACTCTACTCAACTCCACAACACTTGACTTCACTCTATGCCAATCTTCCCCACTCCACGCCACTCTATGACCGTTCACTCTACGAGCCTCCACAACACTCTATAACCCTCTACTCTATGATCCTCTACTCTACGACCTTCCACTATATGCTGCTCCACTCTGTACCACTCTGTACAACGCACGTCCACTCTACTACACTCTATGCCACTCCACTCTACGACACTCTATGCTCCTCTTCTCCACTCTACGCCCCTCCACCTTACGCGCTGCTACTCTATGCCCCTCCACTCTACGCCCCTCCACTTTAACCCCCTCCATTCTACATGCTTCCACTCTACGCCGCTCTACATCACTCCACTCTACACCACTCTACTTTAATCCACAACAGTATTCTGTAATCCACAACACTCTGCTGTAATCCACGACACTCCTCTCTTATCCACTCCAGTCTAATCCACAACACTCCACACTGATCCACAATACTCCACAACACTCCACTCTACGACCCAATGCCACTCTACAACACTCCACGGCACTTTATTTTAGCCCACTCAACTTCACGACACTCAGGTTCCACTCCATTTTTACCCACTCTACTCCATTCCACACCCCTCCACTCTACACCACTCCACTCCCCACTCTCCTCTATGCCACAAACTTTTTGCCATGCTGAACAGCAGCCACGCTGGCGAAGCTCTAGGCTAAAACACATTTGCAAAGCTAATAGCTCTTGCATTAGCGAGACCTATTGTCCTTGTCAATTCTTGTTTAGATAAAGTTATTGCCCTTGAGGTAATATAAGGAGTTTTGTAGCTGTTGATTTATGTTGTTTTAAAATTGATGATTTCATGGTTTGATGTTACCTTATGTTACACCATTGCATTGTATATAGTATTCCTTTTTTTGTGATCAGTACCTTGAAAACGTTGTTCCTTCCATGTTACACGCCCCTCCTGGCCAGACAAAAGAGGGGTCACTATTACCATATGTTTTCCAAGGTCAGGTACTCGTGCTTCAACAGTTATTTAGAGATTTGAAAGCAATTATTTTATCTGTCAGGATAAACGCTCCCAGTGATTTGTCACACCAAGGCATCTATCAGGCATAATTAGTAAGAAATACTGGGCCCCCTCAAATGAGGATGGTACTCTAAGTAAAAAAAGAACGACCTGGTCCATCTCACTTACCCAGGTGACATGCTTCATCACTTGGCCCCTCCTCGCTGTGGGGGTTTTTCTCTGGTGCTCTTTATAGAGGATTGAATAGTGTGCCTTCCTAGCATTCAAACCTCTAGGGGACACTTAGTTACATGCTAAAATGTGTAGGGTGACTTATAAGTACTTTATTATTCGCTCCCTATCACATGATTAAAAATAACGTACTTAGGGCCATCGTGATGCAGGCCCGCATTTTGCATCTTCATCTTACTCCCCACACTCACTGCCCCTAGCAGGTGTGTGGCTTTCGTCAGGACAGGTTGGTATCCTAACTTCCTAACATGAACCCTGGCTGGTGAATATGGATAATGAAGTCTGTCGGTCGTGAAAGGATATAACTCCCCCGTGTCCGTTCAGTACAGCCTGTATTGGACCTTTTGACCTGTCAAAAAGAAAATTCAAAAGGTTAACTAATCTTAAATTGTGGTATTCGTTGTGTCTCGGCATAATGATAATTGACCTGTAGTTATCAATGTAAAATAAATTAAGTTTGTGACTGCGCTCAACAAAACATGTTCCAGCACACACATTTGACTTTACCCACCACGATAGAATACATTAATCCGGAGTCGGACATTTATTTTTTTGTTGTCTTCTGTTTTTCTCGTCGATCCGGGACTAAATTAAGGGAACATGACTTTAGACGTGACATGCCTGCGCCCCTACCCCTTATCTATACGTACTCCTTTCCCACCTCTAACTCGAAATTTACATCAGCAGAAAACCCATCATATTGTCGGTTTACCCTCTCGTTTACACCCTTGTAACAGCAATTTATGATTGTAGAGTTCACTCATCCGGAAGCACGATGTGGAATTGGTGCCCGCAAATATTTGTGAAACAGAAACATAATTTGGTATTGTATCACATGCTGCGGGTGACATTGTATGTTTGTAGGTTCATTTTTTTTTACATTGTATGTTTGTGTGAATAATACATAGGACCACTGTTTACTGTACCCTATACCCTCCATTGTAATGATATTCAACCAATGGTACATCGGTGTGGTGATTTTTTAATTACAACGCAAAAGGGGAATAGGACACATATAAAACATCATGCTTGAGGATTAGGTTGACAAACATCTAATCAGAGAACAATTGTTACGATTGCAGAAGTGGGTGTTTCTCGTTTTAAATATTTACAGGCCAGTGGGCCTTCTGACCTTAGCATTATTGCTGATGTGTTCTTCATGACACTTGTTACATTTCTCGTTTCTTCCCCCAGTGAACTGGACTACTATGATGCTGTCACAATCAATGAAAGGTGCCAGACAATCTGTGACCAGTGGGACAGACTTGGGACGCTGACTCAGAAGAGGAGAGAGTCACTGGAGGTAGAACCGTTCGGCAAGAGAAGCTTAACAATAAATACCTGTCTTTCTCCTTGAAAGTTACTTTTGGTTCCTAAATGAATTTCACCAACAACTTTCAATCTTTGACCGCCAGCCTGAAATTCAGTTTCCTAAGTTTCAGCATATATACCCACCTTAGGGCATGTTGCTCACCACCAATATTTTCGCCCACATTAATTAGGCTTTCTCCACACCTCTCTGCATTGGTCTTTGCACTCCTAAAAATGGCATGGGGAGCCCCTCACTTACCTTGCAACTGTACCCAGCAGTGAGTGCTATTTTTTTTAAACCTTCCACCACTCGCCAATATTCCTTAGGGGGCACAACACTTTCTACTATATTCATCCTTCTCCCAGTTGGTAAGCATCCCTGAGCTAAGATTTCCTCCTTATAGGATTATTGTTCCCATACTCTTATCTGCTTCAGCAGCCTTTGCATTTCGTTCAGGCAGGTTACATTATTCTCACAAACACTCTGCTGGTTGTATGCCAGAATATTCAGTACCACAGTATGTCCTACAGCAATAACAACAGTAGAATATCAAATACTACTACATCATCAAGGTACGCATGTATGGAGGTATGTGTAGGTGTAATATTGGAATATATGATGTTACCACGAATACAAGTTCCACGCATGGCAATACCACGCGAATTTTAGTTCGCAAGTGGCTTTACCACGCTGGAATTTGCAACGAAGGATCATACCACGCATTTTTACGTCCTAAACACAAACACAAATGCTAAAGATTATTTTCTTACCTGACACCTTCCTGTCTTTCACCAGCAGCCCGTACCTTCCATCCACCATCGAAACAAGCGTGAAAACACGTCTGCCAAAATTAAAAAAGGACTGCCGTAACGGCACGTCTTTGGGGGAGGCACTTTCCTTTTACCTCAGTGCTACTGAAGTGCGTTTTTTTTTTAAATGTAATTAACCCGCTCTGGAGGAAGCCGTCGACGCCTGCTCAATTAATTTAGGTTTTTCTTTGTCTAATTATCGTAAGCACTGGGAAAGGGAGCCGAGCTCAGGGCAGTAAACTGACACTCGGACGCCGTGTGTGGCATCCTCGTTGGTACTGAAGTGCGTTTTTTTTATTTAATTAACCCGCTCCTTTTTTTATTTCTGGGGGGGAGACCCCCCCAGCCCCTCCCCCAGCCGACCCCCGCCAACCCCCCAATCCCCCTAGCCAGAACGTATATGCGTGGCAAAGACTGTCGTTGAAGGCATACGCGTGGAAAAGACGTTTGCGAGGTAAGTGCCTCGTAGTAAACGTCACGCGTAGAAAAGCCTTCGTTGAAAATGATGTTTCCCGTAATATTGTTAGCGTCACATCAACTTCTTTTGAAAATATACATATACATATACTTACCTTGAAGATGTGTGGAACTTCACAGTAAGCAGCGACTAAGAACATGAATATGTCCAACAGTCAATGTCTCCGCAGGGCAAAATAAACTCCTAAATGTTGTGGTATTACACCTCTGTGCCACACAAGAGGGTACACAAACCACAATGTTAAGTTGCATTGGTGGGTAGGACTCGCACAAGATTGTTGGCAATGATAACAGCTCACCAGCACTGGCTGGAAGTCTGCTGTATTGACTTGCTGAATCAAAGTATGTTCTCGTCTGTGTATGTCGTAGTGGGTGCATACAGTGAAACGGTTGGGGTGCTGTCATTTTGGTATATCTAGAAATATACTTTTACAAAGCAAGACATATCCACGTCAGCTTGTCCCATGGACACCAGTTGATCATTTGAGAAGCACAAGTGGAATTCATGCTTATAGTTCCACCTGGGCTTCTTGAGGGTCTGGAGAGCCATCTCAATCAGTCTGTTTTGTATAAATTCTAGCTGCTACAACCCTGTCATCACAGGGGAGGGAGTGCCTACTTTCATTAAAACCCTCCATCTCCTCAGCTGACCATGTGATGAGGGAATAAAGGTGGGGAAGGGAATGGGTGTGGGGGATTTACCTTCCACACCTACTGTTTGTGTCTTTGAGACGGTAGGATGTGTTGAATAATCAAGGGGTTCCCAGTCCTTCTAGCAATTCTGGCCTCTTCCTCCTGATCCCTTCTCATCCCTCTTAAGCCTGTAGACTCCGGAGCTCTCCAACATACCCACATTGAAAAATGTTGTATTCAATAAATGTGGGTGGAATACATCTCAGTCCATCATGAGCCCAATGCTTTCAGAATCAACTTTTGTTTCAAGACTTCAGGTCTTTGGCCCCCTCAGCTCATCAGTAATGAAAGCATAACTAGATGCCATTGAAAAGTAGTCCTTTCTCACCTGGCCTGTTAGTGAGAACGACTATTTCACCTCAGCTGTGGCTTTCAAACGTTTGGGGTCCTGTTATGCTAACAATATCTGGGAGGCACTGTGAATGCCAGCAGTCTTTGCTTTTTGATCTCATAGTGCCTTTTATGAGTCACAGATATGATCCTCGCTCTTAACCAGGGTTGAACTTTGAAAAGAATGAAAAACGATAAAAACTCATAGACATTAATCTGCAAAGGCAATTAATTTTAATTTTCTTGCACATGCATGACAGTGGTAGCGGCTTTTACAGCTCTCTTCAGCCAGGCTCAACACAGAACAATTTCCTCATATTTAGGCAAAGCAAAAGAGCAGAAAATTATCAATGTATCCTAATATAGGCTAATATAATGGAAAACTAACATGACAACTAACTTTGATCACCCCTCGTCTAACTTCCTGGGGACAAAATAACCAACGAAGAGGTAGAGACTACGCTCACATCCATCAAAAGCGGATCTCCTAGGGACCCCGCCCCGCTACGAACCCTTAAAGAAGTCGTTCCCATTATCATTCCCCCCCTCACTCAGCTGATCAACGCCTCTTTTCAACAGGGAGTCGTCCCCCCTAGTTGGAAAGCGGCAGTCGTTAAGGCGCTGCTAAAAAAACCTTCCTTAGACCCAGCTGAACTGGCCAACTACCGACCTATATCCCTCCTCCTCCCCGGGACCAGCAAGGTTGCAGAGAAACTGGTGAATAAGAAACTCTCCCAGTTTCTTGAATCTAATAATCTGCTAAAAAACTCGCAGACAGGCTTCCGCCCAGGACAAGGAACTGACATCGCCCTCCTGGCTGCAGTGGAGGAGGCCAGAGCGCTCCTAGACGAGGGAGGATCAGTGGCAGTGATCCTCCTCGACCTGAGCGCGGCCTTCGACACCGTCAACCACCAACTCCTGGTTAAACGGCTTAAGAAAGTAGGAGTAGCAGGCACCGCTCTTTCCTGGCTTTCCTCCTTTCTGGCCCAACGTTCCTTCCAGATCTGGGAAAATAACACCCGCTCCTCCGATACTCCCCTCCAATGTGGGGTGCCTCAGGGCTCCTCCCTGAGCCCCACATTGTTTAACATCTATATGTCCACATTGGAGGAGGTCGTCATCCCGTTCGGAGTGAGCATTGTCAGCTATGCGGATGACACACAGCTAGTTGTCTCCCTCTCCCACCCTAGTCAACAGCCAGCGGATCTATTCAACTGCTTAACACAGATCCAAGGGTGGATGAATAACTCAGCCTTAAAGCTGAATGGTTCGAAAACTGACATTCTCCTTCTGGGTCAGAAAGGATGCACCTTCCCTCTGAACATCTGGCCACCCTGTCTGGCCCCCCCCCCCTGCTCCCAAACAGGAAGTAAAAAGCCTGGGAGTATGGATTGAAACAGATCTCTCTTTTACTACGCAGGCCAAAAGGGTAGCAGGCACCTGCTTCGGCCTACTCAAAGCGATGAGAAAGATTCTGCCCCTCCTTCCGCCCACATCGCAAAGACTTCTCATCCAAGGCCTTATTCTGTCCAGGCTTGACTATAGCAACGCTATATACCTGGGCGCACCTGAAGCAACCTTAAATAAACTGCAGAAAATTCAAAATGCTGCCGCCCGGATCCTCACACATACTCCTGCCAGAGCCTCAGCCAAACCCGCCCTGAAGCTCCTTCACTGGCTTCCAGTGAGAGAACGAATAACATTCAAAGCCTTAAGCTTGGCTCATAGGCTAGTGCAGAATCAGGGCCCCCCCATTCTGAGGAAGTTCATACAACCCTATAAAGCCCCTAGATCTCTCCGATCGGACAGGGAGTCCCTCATCACCGTGCCTAGGTTCAAAAAAGCCCGCACGGGTGGAAGACGCTTCTCGATCCACACAGCGCGCCTATGGAACGCCCTCCCCCGAGACCTGAGGAAAGAATCAAACTATTTACGATTCAGGAAACTACTCAAAACCCACTTGTTTCCTTAAAACAGTTTTTAACCACTTCTTTTTTTGCTCTGATTAAAATTGCTTCTGTCTAAAATTGCTGTACCCCCCTTTCCCCCCCCTCCCCTCTCACTGGTTAGGGTTTTTTAGCGCTGGGATACCTACGGGTGACTACGCGCTCTATAAAATTTTTTAATAATAATAATAATAATAATAATAATAATAATAATAATAATAAGGGAAGAAACGTGCTGAGGTGCAAGTTTCAATCAAAGTAAAATCGCATGAGCATTGTGTAAAAACAACTAAAGTGCATGTAACTGAAAATAAAAAATAATAGTAGTACAATACAAGTAGTTTAATAATATAGTAAAAACTTCATCTCACATATAGTGGCATTCACAGATCTGTGACTGAAGAACTGCTAACCAGTTATTTGAGAGCACACTAACTGGTATTACATCTTAATCAATGTATAATTGCTATACATTGTGATGCACATTTCAATTTTTTTTACATTCCTACTAATGTGGAGTTGAACTGTAGTGAACTGTGGCCTGTTTCCATTCTCTTCAGAGGACAGAGAAGCTTCTGGAAACCATTGACCAGCTCCACCTGGAGTTTGCCAAGAGGGCGGCCCCCTTCAACAACTGGATGGAAGGCGCCATGGAGGACTTACAAGACATGTTTATTGTTCACAGTATAGAGGAAATCCAGGTAATGAACTCTTTAAAACAGCCATTTTTATAACTTCAGCCATGAAAAGCTACTGCAAAGCTTAACCTAAAGGAATCTCTAGTGTTTTTGGTCATTCGGTACTGCCTGGCCACAGGCGTTCTTACAGTAGCAGAGTTTTGAAGTTGTTTCTGAAAATATTGTATTTGTTTCCCCTTTTCACAACATGTAGAAACCTTGTTTATTTTTGTGAACTGTTGCATTACAAAAAGCGACCAGTTGTGTGCCCACATATTCTGTAGGTTCCCTGTGTTTTACTTATTGAATTCTTTTTTCAAGGGATTTGTGGTCTGTGTTTACTTTGTTTATGTGCGTTGTAAACAGTTCTCATGTATTTTGGGATTTCCAGTTCATATAATGCATACAGAAAGCAGCGATCAGGAGCGGCTCTAGGCTCACGGCGGCCCTGGGCAGGAAGCGTAGGTAGGGGCCCCGGAAGAGGGGGTCTGGGCGGGGCGGAGCCCCCCGGAGCTCAGGAAGGTGTTTTACTATAACGTCCAGAAAAGGCGTTAGATGACCAGTACCTGCGGCTGCTCCTACCCTTCCGAATTCGTCTCAGATCAATAAAATTTAGGAGGAGGAGGGCATTGTGACACACGAAGTGGCCAGCAGTGGGTAGGGAAAAAAAGAATCCAATCAGGAACCAGGAGGAATGCAGGTGCGGAGGCCAGTGAAGAGGGGGGATCATGGTATTTGGAAGTGGAACAGAGCCGGAGGCCGCCAAATCCCTGCCAGGGGCCGCCACACCAACTATGTATCCATCTTCAGAGGATTATTATATTAAGGATATATATTAGCGTGGCGGCCCCTGGGTTTGGCGGCCCTGTGCAGGTGCACGGCTTGCACATGCCTAAGGCCGCCCCTGCAGCGATGTAAAACAGACCCCTGCAGCCCATGAGGTGCAGGGTGGCCTTTAAATCGTCAGGGCCCTGACAAACCCTTCAGAGGGGTGCCATTTCGGTCTGGTCAATGAATATCTGGGAGGTATGGAAGACTCAGAGCGTCTCTTCACATGCTGAAGGGGACCTCACCATTTTTTGTTACACCACTGACAGAGAGACCTCAAGCATATCTACTACACACGCTAACCTCATGTCTTTCTCAAGGTCTATACATCAATCACAATGCCTAGTCTTCGCACCACGTCCCCAGCTCTCACCCAGAGTCTTAATTCAATTCTGCCTCTCATACAAGTTAGTCCTCATCTAACTACTTGGCAGTAAAAAAAGCTAAATAAACTGGTCCTGTTCAGTAAAGGAAAACATTATTTATTTTCCATATTGGCATGAACATGCCTAGCAGATTCTCGTTACATAGTAACAAGGCACTGCTCCTAGGATAGTATGGCACACAAAATATCGTCTCACGGAAATAGTGTGCCCTAAATATCGTATACAAGATGATCGCTCTATTGAAGTTAACTATCTGTAAAGGGTATTTATTGCTCAATATTCCTAGCAGAAGATATTTTTGCCAACAAGTTCCGCGTTTGTGTGTTTACATCGACAACGTATGAGCCAGTGGCATGGGCAGGACTTGATAAAGACTCCATTTACATATCTGTGCTCACTTCTGGTGTATGAAGAGGTAAGAGGTGTTAGCTACAGTCACGGCGCAGGCTGAAGCAACAATGAGTTGTGGATATATATTTGTTTTTGTGGGCAGTAAATCCTGGCAGGGTTGGTGCCTCCATAAGGTGAGGAAAGGCTACAGCCTTGCACCATCACCGAATGGTGATGCAAAGCTTCTACCAATGGCCAGAAATAGGATGCTTTCTTAGTTAAAGATATTTGCTAGGCGTTATATGTGTCAGTATCAGTGGCCACGGTGGCATGATGAAAACGGTACCAGTGGTAGCGAGGAAGTTGCAGGCGCCTGGCTAGGAGTGGGTAATGCAAGTGACAATCTAACAACAAGGAGAAAGTCCAAAGAAATACTCGTGTTCCACAAAACAGAAGTATAAGATTTCCTCTTGTCTCAACAGATAGTAAAGTGCCCATGTTTCAACCTGGTTAAATCTGCGAAAATATTTGCATAATTTTTTGTATGTTTTTCCCAAAAAGAGGATCTCTTCCACGATAAATAAAAAAAACTAATTCAAACATACAGTTATAAATTAACTTTTTTCATCTTTGCATTTGTCCAAGTATAAATTCTATTTGCACGACTTGTGACAAGATTCTGACCAAAATGGATATTGTTTTTGTGAATCTCACATGTTTTTGAATACTTGTTGCTGGGGTCCTACTTGTTGCTGGGGACCTATTAGAGTAGTGCTTTCGGGCACGATGGACGTTTGCACCTGTTTTTTTTGCACCCAAAGGCACTTTCATATTACAGAAGTGGCTGCAGATGTTGGGGCTCCACCTGCAAAACAGATCGTACAGGTGTACGTTTTATGCCTGCACATTCTCAAGTGGCATTCAGTCATTATCGAGAGGGTGTGACCCATGAAACTTGGACGCGCTGTGCTCTCTGCCCCCGTACCATGTTACCTATGGAGCACATGTGTTAACAGGCTTCCAGAGTCACACCAAGGGTCCATCACATTCAAAGTGGCATCCATGAGTACACCCTTGAGGATGCCTCTTCTTGGGAGTGGGCATGGCAATGCCAGGGATCCACCAGGCATACCCCCCACAGGCAGGTGCAGTGAACCACTGCTCTTGCCTGTGGAGAGATTCCTAACCCTGCTGAAAATCAGACCCCTTCCCCTGAAGTGAAAATTGAACAGACTGTTTGAAACTCTGGGCCCGTGTTTCGCTGCTGCGCTGTCCCCACAGCAGTTCTTAGGTTGTGTCTACCTTCACCATTGTGCTGGGGACAGCACATTTTTAGGTTGAGCCTTACCCAATATTTTTTGATTTTACTAAAATAGTATGAATAATATACTCACATATAGAGGTTTTCAGCCAACACTCTTGATCCATTGGCTTGTTATTGTGTTATTCACATTTATCTTCTGTCCGCTACAGCATGGGGAAGGTTGTCAGACCACTTCAGCCATTTGCTAACTTCACTGTGAGTGACGGTATTCTGCTCTTTCATAAGGAGCACATAGACACACAAAGTAGTTCCCTTAAGTGCTACTAACTATTATTGGCAATACGTGCTTTTTGATACTCAAAAATATATTTTTGCTTTTAGGCAATTCTTTTATAAGATGAATGAGTGCCGGGCAGCTTATCAACAATACATTTGAGCATAACTGTGACACAAAAAAATGAGCAGTGACAAAGTTAAAAGGATGGCGGTCAATGACATACTTGTTTTTTGTAATTTAGAAGACGCCCATGCTCTGTGGAGGGCACTTTCAATAATGGTGGTCCTAGCACAGAACATGACCATGTGCTGAAGTAATGTAATACACCCAGGTGCAATTTACACCTTTTAACCATGGAAATGTTTGTGAAATGTATTAAATTAAATAGAGGTCAAACCTTCATTTCACTAGGAATAACTTGCTCTAATGTCAATTAACCTATGTGAATCATATACATTTTTTTGAGTTGTTCATTGTCTGTTTTTTTCTTTCAACTTCTCCATGTAGAGTTTGATCACAGCCCATGAACAGTTTAAAGCCACTTTGCCCGAGGCGGACGGCGAGAGACAGGCCATTCTATCAATCCAAACCGAGGTGGAGAAGGTTATCCAGAGTTACAGCATCAGGATCACTTCTAGCAATTCTTACACCAACATCACGGTGGACGAAATCCGCACGAAATGGGACAAGGTAAATTTGTGTTAACAGCCGAAAAGGAGAGCGCACTTAGCGCTTTTCTGAATTCATCCATTGAATAGCACTTGTGCAAACTTTGCTGTGTTTACATAAAATAAATTATGCACACGAAAACTGTGTTGCCTGCCTACCTGCACCAGGGCCATTACTTTCCAAGTCCCAGATATCTCAGCACCTGCATGTGGGACATCACTGCCCAATCCCCAGGTACTGCGATGCCTGCATCTTGGACATTGTTTCCCAAGCCACAGGTACTGTGATTCTTGTATCTAGGACATTACTTTCATCTGGGACATCACTTCCACAGCATAAAAAGCATGTGCATTACGTGCATTCATTTAATGAATATGTACTCCAGATGTAGTTCAGAGATGCAATCAGGCATGGTAGGAAATATACTATAACCCTTTGCCCAGAAAAATCTTTCAACTGATGCGATCAGACTTCAATGTATTAATTAGCCCATATTGTCACACTTAAATATTGATATTCCACCAAGCTTATTCTGGACAATTAAATCGTCTGACATATCATATATTGTGATCATTCACAATGCCATTTGGCGTTGGAATAGAAAGGCTAACATGCAGTGGAGAAAAAATACTTTTAATTTAACTCCATCCACAATTTCTTAAGAAGCTTCTATACCCTTTCTGGATTCTCTTACTTGTTGATCTGGTCCTTGTGTCTTTCTTATGCGTTGAAAGTATAAACATATCTATTAGCAATCAAACACTCAATTTTCAGGTCTCCTTAGCCTGCAGAGCATGGGCTGTTGCTGCACGGAGGTATTGTTTACTGGCTTGGAGTACGCCCATTGCTTACCATTCGCTGGCCTCATGGTCACTCTTATTTGCTGTCTCCTAATTGGCTAGCGCTTCTCGATGCCACATCCTGGTCAACAGTTTTGAGCAGTAACCGAGTTCTGATTGATTTACTTTTATTAGTGTTCTTCGCTGTCCATTCGTTGTTCCCAGGGCTTAAGGTACTATTTTATTAATTTTCTTCCCCGACTGCTTTTTTCCTTACCACTTCCCTTTGCTTATTTCCCTCCAACCCCCTACATTGTGTTCCTTCCTCCCTTCAAACCCACACCAGTGTCCTTGTTGCTTTATCCCTTTCACCCGCAACCTCCTGTTGTCCGTGTTGTCTTACCTTCCAGCAGTCATAACAAAAAAAAGCGATATGCCACAGCCTGCAATGGCCACCTCATAGCACTTCTTTTTTAATAGCATTCTGTTTCCTCCCATGTTGTCCATTGCCTACCTCCCAGCCTCCCTCCAGTTGTTATGTTATGTTATCCGTTTTGTAAAGCGTGCAGCTGCCCCAGCAAAGGGGCGTCCCGGAGCTGCCACATGAGGACACGATAACAATGTGGGCCAGCCTAAAGGAAATTGACTGGGAGATAAACTAGGGTGAAGGGAACAAGATGGTCTCTATGGCCTTTCTGAAGGACGACAGACAATCGATGGCGCAGATATGTACCGGGAGGGAATTCCAGAGCTTGGGCGCAAGGTATCGGAAAGCCCGACCACCTGTCCTGGAAAGCCTGATTCTAGGCACCGTCGCTAAGTGTAGCTCTGCTGAACGGAGAGGACGCGATGGAACATAATGTGAGATCAGGTTACTCAGCAGGGCCGGACTAGCGCATTTCAGAATTTTAAAAGAAATACAAAGTGTCTTGAAATGAATGCGTCTGCGAATGGGGAGCCAATGCAGTTTTCGAATAGTGCTGGAGGCTGAGCAGAAACGCGGCAAGCCCACCAGAGCTCTAGCCGCAGCATTTTGAATGCGTTGCATTCTTATAACTTCTGCCTTATTCGCCCCCAGAAGGAGGGAGTTCGAATAATCAAGACGTGAGAGGATGGTTGCTTGCACAATGAATTGGCGAACCGAGGGGGCAAAGTATTTTAGAATGGGTATTAGGCCTCACAAGGTGCCAAAACATGAAGCGGCTAGCTGCTTGGTGTGGGCCTGAAAGGAAAGGGAAGAGTCCATCATGACCCCCAAGTTCTTCACTACATTTTTGGGGGACGGAATTGTTGCCAGGGCTGCGAGCCACCACTGCTCATTCCATAGATTGACGTGCTTGCCCATCAACAGAACCTCCGTTTTCCCGGCATTTAGCTGTAGACAATTGGCTGCCATCCAATTGGCCACTGCCGTCATGCGTCTTTGAATTTGGAGGCTGAGGGGGAAGAACCGTCCGCCAAGGTGACCACTAGCTGCGTGTCGTCAGCATAAGAGACTTATCGTAAGGTTCCACAGCTTGGTGACCGCAGCTAGAGGCTGGACGTATAAATTGATGAGCAGTGGGCTCAAGGCCGAGCCCTGGGGCACCCCTTGACCAATGGCGTGGGTCAGAGAAGAATAAGGGGGTACTGAGACTCGGAATGATCTATTAGTCAGAATGAGCGAAACCAGTCTAAGGCTGTGCCTTCTATCCCTGCTTCCTCGAGTCTCAGGAGTAGTATCTCGTGGGACACTGTGTCAAAGGCGGCGCTGAGATGTAGCAGAATCAGCGCCGCACTTTGACCTCTGTCCATGATAGATCGTAGTTGCTCGGTGGTGGCTAGGAGGGCCGTTTCCGTACTGTGGCCCGATCGGAACCCATTCTGGGAAGGGTCTAAGATGCTGTTATTATTCACGAACTGGGTTAGTACGTTGTTGACGTGAGCTTCAGCGATTTTTGCCACCCAGGATAGGAGAGATATTGGACGGAATTTTTCCGGTTTGTTGGGGTCTGCGTTGTTTTTTTTTAGAATTGGGGACACCCAGGCATGCCTCCAGGGGATTGGAACAGTCCCGGATAGGAGGGAGCTGTTAATTATATTGCAGAGAGGCTCCTTGAAGATGGAGAGGGAATCCTAAAATTGAGATGGCTGCAGGGGATCCAAGGGGGAACCTGACTTAATTTTACCACTGAGCCAGGTAAATTCAGCCTCCAAAAGGGGCGGAATGGACATCAGGGAGACCCTAGGTTCCACACTAGGCCTAACATAGGCCGGAGGTGTGCAGGGATCAGGAAAGGATAAGTAGATGGTACTCACTTTATTGACAAAAAAAATTGCTAATTCGTCACATAAGAGCGTGGAGGGTACAACTGGGGTACTTGCTTTCCTGGTCCTGAGATCTTTAAGGATTTTAAAAATACATTTGGTGGGGTTATGACTGGAGCTAATCTCTATGGCATAAAAGGATGCGCGTGTTTTACAGACCGCTCTGTGATAGAGTTTTATCTTTGCCAAGTAGTGCCTTTTTTTCTCCGGTGCGTAATCTTTCCTCCAATCGTGTTCAGCCTGTTTACAGGCTTTTCGCAGGACGGTTAGAGAGTTATTGTACCAAGGATTGGAAGTGGAGATACGACCTTTCACCCATTTTGCTGGAATTAGGGCGTCAAGACCTCGCAAGATCCATTCGCAGAACCGATCGATTGTTCATCTTGTCCAACCCCCACCTCCCAGAAGGAAAAATAGTGAAATGACGACCGCTGGCTGTCTTATAGGGCTTTTTTTCTAATTGTACTTTTAGCCATGCTGAACAACATGGCTAAAAGATATTGGCAAAGCCAATAGCTCACACACTGCTTTGCGAATGCTTGTTAGATGTAAGTAAGCTAGAGCTGCATGCTCATAGTGTTGAGTGCAAACATTTAAGAAATATGAATGTGTTAAGAACAGAAAGGAGAACCAGGCTATGGTTTATACTCAAGAATATAGATTGTCTGACATCCCTGAGCTGCACCCAATGGTGAGCCTTCATCACTTTGTGCTTTTGATCTGAATTACTATTGCTGCAGTCACAGTCTTGCAGACAGAGTCTGTTGGGAAGCTTTGTTAGTCCTCCGGACACAAAACAGGTATAGTATTCATACCTTAGAGTCCCTATGACAAAGTAACTAATAAAATAAATAATATAAGCTCCATAGTACAATGAACTGAACCAAAAACAACCAGTTGTATTTTTGAACATTGTATGGTAATTCTGTGGCATTACAAACAAGCATTTACAATGCAATGGTTTCGCCTTTGTTAAAGTTAGAGCTATTGGCATTGCTCTTGACATTATTTTTATTTATGTATTTTTTAACATAAATAAATGGCATTGTCATTTACAATGCCACTAGCTTTATCTCTCGCAAATGACACACACAGAGCCCCCCCCACACACACAGCCACACAAAGCTCCCCACACACACAGCCGCACAAAGCTCCCCACACACACAGCCGCACAAAGCTCCCCACACACACAGCCACACAAAGCTCCCCACACACACAGCCACACAAAGCTCCCCACACACACAGCCACACAAACCTCCCCACACACACAGCCACACAGAGCCCTCCACACACACCCACATGGCACAAGCAGGCAACAGGGGCACACTGAGGCACAAGCAGGCAACAGGGGCACACGGACGCACAAGCAGGCAACAGGGGCACACTGAGGCACAAGCAGGCAACAGGGGCACACGGAGGCACAAGCAGGCAACAGGGGCACACGGAGGCACAAGCAGGCAACAGGGGCACAAGCAGGCAACAAGGGCACACGGAGGCACAAGCAGGCAACAGGGGCACACGGAGGCACAAGCAGGCAACAGGGGCGCACAAGCAGGCAACAGGGGCACGAAAACTGAGGCACAAGCAGGCGACAGGGGCACACGGAGGCACAAGCAGGCAACAGGGGCACACGGAGGCACAAGCAGGCAACAGGGGCGCACAAGCAGGCAACAGGGGCACGAAAACTGAGGCACAAACAGGCGACAGGGGCACACGGAGGCACAAGCAGGCAACAGGGGCACACGGAGGCACAAGCAGGCAACAGGGTCAGGAAAACAAGCACAAGCAGGCAAAAGGGTCACAAGCAGGAATTGTAATTTAGACGGGGCTGAAGTGGAGAACGGTCAGTAGGGAAGTAGTGTGGCTGGTGCAGTGGTACCAAGTGGTACCAATTATTCTGCAATTGACACTTGCTTTATTCCCACCTTTCTGTTTACAGACTACACTCCGAGCTACTGTAGTGGCAGTATCCTCTGAGCTCGTGTCGCAGAGCTGCCAGGTGGCGCAATGTATATTCAAGAGCACGTATGGGCCCCTATGTATAATATAGTCTCGGCGTGAAAGCAGCAAAATACAAAAAATATGTATGATTACAGCTTTACAGATGAACAGCAGTAAAGATGCATGATTAGAAATAGTGAGTTTAAACTACTAGTGTGAACTTTTTGGGTGTGTTCCTGCCTAATCAAATATATGAAGAATGCTACCTTTTTTTACTGGATCTGTACTATAAATGTATTAAAATGTGTTTTATTGGAATACAAATAGCTTAATTAAATCCCTCCTTCAGAAACAAAAAGAGTAGCTTTGGGTTCAAAAAGTATAAAACGAGCGTCTTCGCTAATTTCCATACTGCGCACTTAAAATATTCCCAGGTGAGTGACAAGAGAAGGCTAGCCCGGCTCGGAAAAGGGCACAGAGCCCCCTTTCTCTTTCTATCTCTGCATCTCCTGCCGAGCACCACGCCCTGCCCCGGCGGCCGCTCCACCCCCCACCTCCTAATGAGAAGAAAGTCCCTCGCACATTCCCGCATGACAATGGGGGTCCCTGGGAACTAAAAGTAAAATACTAAAAATAAAATATTCCATGTCGCAATTAAAGTTACCATCACCCAGTCACTCGTTAATGACTGTAAAAACAGCATCATCGCCTATGTACTAAAGGGAGGAGTAAAGAACCTCAGGATGCCCTTCAGTGTAAAAGTCTTCATTGGCTTAGGGTGCAGGTGAGCCTTACTTTTGTTTGAGAAAATGATTTGAGCAGGCCCTGTCCCGTCCTGATGCTCTATTCATTAGGTAAAGACAGGCACCAAGAAACAAGTTAAAATAATACAATAAGATGCACACATGCCACATCAAAATGTTGCTATGATATTTTTCATCTTGGGGTACATGATTCATAAGCTGGACTTTAGTGCACCCAATAAGTACCATAAAGAGAGAGATAAGGGGCCTAAGATAGAACGTCAAAGGCTTCATTAAACTGGAAGGTTTAAAAAATGTTGCTAAAATGTATGTGTTCTTGCTGTTTTCTGCAATCCTGTGGTAGGCATGCCACAGAACAACTGTTGTACTAAAACTGTTTTGCCCCCAAAGCTGCAACGTGCTCTGCCAGAGTCCTTGGATTTGGAGTGTGCATATCTTTTCATCCCTTTGTTGTCCAAAATATACTGGGGTGCGGGGGGTTGCAAAGATTGTGTATAAGGGAATAGCGAGCAAGGAAAGAGGACTTTCTCTCGGAGATAAATAACAGGGCAAGTCTTATGAAAAGCTTCCTGTTTATGGCAAAGTTGAAGTTCATCACAATTCCAATGTTCTTCACCTTGGAGGCCATATAAAATCCCCAAGAGGTACACACCATGTAAATAGTAATAACTGGGAAGGCAACCTTCTCCCACTATGCTCACAAGCACCTCAATGGCTCCCTGCGCGTCTCCCATATAGAGCACTCAACATGAGCAGCACACTAAATTTCCACACCTCATTAGAGCACTCCGAGGTATATCTCTGTCCCTACCCACGGGAGTCCCCACTGCCCGAAGGAGCCCCCAGTTCAGATCTACACAAACAACCTATCCAGAGCTAAAGTGCTGCATAAATCGTCGAACTTTCAAACCTGGCTCTCTCCCATGATCAAATGCTTATATGTGGCTTGTTGTTAGAGTGCAGTCCTAGCCGCCAGGGGTGGCAGCACCGTACATAATAAACTCATCTTAGAAAGAAAACAAACACAGGGACTTGCTGCCTGTACGTGTGCTCACACTGCTGGATGTTCATGATATAACCATGTGACGCACCCAACATGGGAATGAGCCATGATTCAAATATCAAAATACGAGCCACCCTGATCTCTGGGCCCGTCCCAGCTAGTAGATGCAGAAAGAAAACAAACGGAGATGTTATGGCATGACGTCATGCCAGGCGAGCCTTGTAGGGGAAGGGAACTCACGTGAAGAGAGCCATTTTTCTAGGGATTTCTCTTCTCTTTTGACATAGTTGTCGTAGTGTCACCAGGCTTTAAGTGGAATCTTTTACTATTGTATACAAGCCCTAGTTGCTGTCTATTCATCTTAATACAACTAACAACCGTCGAAAACCTTGTAGTTCTGCAGTTTACTTGTATCACATAACTGGATGCAATGGCAGAAACCGCCAAACACAATTAGGGCCGCACACTATGCTAAGCCCGGGTGTTTAGCTTACGTAATTTTAACAACGTATATCGTTTTCTTAAAAACTGTACACATGTCTCTATTTCGAAACATGGATTTGGATTGATCTCGAAATGCAATAAGCAAGATCATCCCCGATATTACTAACATGCTAAACTAGATGGTAGCATAGAAAAATTCCCCTCCCAGACTCTCGTGGAACATCATGTCCTTTGTTTTTAAGTGCTTTTATATATTGCCAACTTAACCTGCATCTGTAAAAGTGCTTCACAAAGAAACAGCAGCGCTACATGGATAGAAACTTACCATTGGTCATGCTACAAAGGTACTGTGCATGTGCAGGCAAAACCTGAGACCCCGCCTGCATCGGTACACAACATTAACTTCCAGCCGGCTGCGCTGAATATCTCTAAATATACCTGAGCTCTCATAGCGCTCCCCCACGCACAGCTCGCACTCAATGCCAATCAGATACACAAACAGTGAACACTTACAACATGTCACAAAATGGGTGATCAGACTGCATTTTACAGCCTGCCGAACGGAAATATGACAGGATCATTTAGATGTGTGTCAGCCGCGTCAGTGAGCGCTATCCAGTTGTAGGAAAGGTATCGTGTGTAATTCTGCACAAAGCATAATTGGGAAACCTTATGTTTGTATCTCGTCAAGAAGCGCTTAATGAGGACTGCAGACAAACACTGCCAAAGCACCGAGACAGTGGTGGAGAGGAAAGCTGGGTCCTGTCCCCTGAGTGGATTCTGGCAGTGAGATATGAACGAGCTGGGCCCTATGTGGCCTCGCTCATTGCTTTGCACTGAAACTCCTGGCTGGGGCGTGGAGCCTACAGGGGATTAGTCCATAAAGGTAAACTACAACCATTACCGTGTACCATTCCCAACTCTGGACTGTCACAGTGCGTGTGTGTCCTCTACGCATGTCCATCTAGTTTCTGTTTACACCAAATGTGAGCATGTGTACCGAATTCACACATGTGAAAACACAGTTCCCCACTTTACCCGAAGGTGTCAGAGCGCTACACAATCGGACCCGTTACGTTACACGAGAGAACTGTTGCAGGAATAGAGCCAACAACATTTAGTAAGAACAGACTGTCTAAGCAAAGTAAAAACAAAATAAATAAATCTGACATTTTAGATGACTAACGAACTTCTTGGCGAACAATAGCAGGCCAGATAATCAAAACAACGCATGTAAAATGAACACAATTTCACACGGCAAGCACAGGATGTACTCCCCCCTATTTTCAAATATCTTGTTTGACATTGGCAAAGCCACTTTGTAAGAGCATTCCTGTCTGAAAGCATTGCCTGCTGGCGGTGATTTCTTTGCTGTGACAAACCTCCTTTAAAAAACGGCTTTATATATATAAAGCACACAATCACCAAAAACGGAAAAAACGTTGCTTTCCGTATTTTTACCGATGCACACGCGCCATTACTGGAAAATCTCTAACCTGGCCAGCTCCTGGGACTCAGCCACACACTGGAGCATTTATACACGTACTCATAGGCAAGCGCCGATATTCGTGTGGCAGCAACAGGATGTGGTGACTGGATGCCCGCATTAACCACATGGTCGAGGGAACGCATTCAGTTCATGACCTGGAGAATCCCTGCCCATACCGCTATACAGGCCAAATTGGTAAGCTCCTCGTGGGGCTATAATGACGTTCTCCCCTGACCCCCAAGGGCGACACCAGCAGTGAAAAACATCACCGCTAAGGTAACTAAATAATGTGCATTTTACAGTACATTTTTATATTGCTGCACTGACCTCACAAGAAACCGCATGGCAGCTTAAATTAGATTAAGTGAGTGGAAGCCGCAGCTCGAACACTGGTCACCAAGCTCAAGAGTCGGCAACTCGTACCGCTGAACACTCCACTGGCTTCCCTCCCCTCCACATTTTCAGACCTTACACACGCGGTTCAAACCCCGCAAGAGCGCCTTAAAAAACACGGGCAGTAATTCGAGGGGTTTAAATGACGCTCGATCAGCATGAAAGCACACGGCTAAGCAAAGAGAGTAAACCTTGTGTAATCTTAGGAGTAATTAACCACAGCGGGCCGCTGTTAATCCCAACCATATTAGTAGTAAAACATACACACGGGAAGCTTTAGCGGCGCCTTCTATGCACGACACAAGCACTAGTATTGTAACACTGCTCCCGGTTTGTGCCCAAGAAAACAAATGTGCGCCATGGATATAACCCCTCGGGCCCTCGCAACCTCTATACGCATGGCAGTCTTCCATTATAGTGTGCTATACAGTTTTCCCGCTCGAAGCAACTTAACTTTAAAATGCTCCTGCATCTTCGAGAAAGGCTCCTCCAATGACGACGCTTATGCTTCCCCTCGGACCAGAGACCTGAAAGTTGACTCGCCCTCTGCTTCGGGCAATTTTCACCATCGCAAACAGGCGACATTCCGCTCTTTCCCAGGATCAAGCTCCTCCGCCATTCCCGCATTGCAGGCACCAGTTGCTTGTAGTTACGAGACCGGAAACCTGCAGAGGGGACAAAAGAAAGAAAATTAAACAGCCCCACGGTGGGGCGAGGAGCGACCCTGGGGAGCGCGGGAAAAACAAGAAGCCCCGAGCGCGGGGCACAACACGCTGTGGAGGAGCGTCCAGGGAGGAAACAAGCGGGAGGGGGAGCAAGGGAGGTGCCGGCAATGCCGGACCAGACACGGGGGCGTTCCCGGCGTCCCGTGACGTCGGCAAAAGCCAAAGAATGTCGGGAACGCCCCCGTGTCTGGTCCGGCATTGACGGACAGGCCCCTCGTCCAATGGCAAGGCTCCGTTTACGGAGCCAGCCAATCAACGACGAGGGCCGAACCAAAGCACCCTACGGTTCTCAACAGGATTTCGCCTGCGCGGAAAAGCTGCGCAGAGCGCAGCTTCCGCTAGGCGAAACCTAAAAAGTATGTGATTCCACACTTGAGTTGCATGCATATTTCACACACTGACTACTGCTTCAAGACGAACACAGGTACACTGTAGTTGGCACAAAGTAACAGCAAAAGAGGGATTAATTGAATCATCTAAGTGTCTTGTTACAGGTCAGAGATTACTTGGTTTTGGGCTTTTTTGAGTTTGTTGTGCTAAATGCTACTTGTCATCAAAAAAGTAAAATCAACACACACAAGCATGCATAAACACTATCTCTCTCTCGATTGCCTCTCTCTAGTCTAATGTCTAAAGAGTTCTGGTGCAGGCATTGCTAATAATTTTAGGACATGCTTTCATACCTCTGTAACAGTGGGATGCTAAGCAACCCTGTAGTGTGGCAACCAACCATCAGGAAGCAAGTGGGGATTCAGACGATAACTGGTTGTGTTTATACATTCATTTATCCAATGACAGGTAAAGAAGCTGGTGCCACTAAGAGATCAGTCCCTGCAAGAGGAGCTCAACCGCCAGCATGGAAACGAACGCCTTCGTCGCCAGTTTGCTGCTCAGGCTAACGCAATCGGACCCTGGATCCAGAACAAAATGGAGGTAATCACGTATTCTCGTCTTTTGTTGTCACGGTACATGTTCACTACTATAAGCCCTACTCTATAAGTGGGTACCATTTTGTCTGTCACTAAATGTTTGTTTGTTGAGGATTTGAGTTTGTATAAGAACAGAAACAATGAGTCATTGATGGGGCTCGATTTGCACCTCTATTTTACTGTTTCACATCAAATTGAGAGTGATAGATCGTTAATGACTGCATTGGCATTCCGATTATATAGTCAAAAGGTTAACTAACTTGTTAGAGAAAGCAGTAACAAACATATCAACCAGGCAACTAGTATCAGTGTTTGAAATGTACACAGGGATCGATAACTGACTGGGTGGGAGTATGAAGTATACTCCCAGAATCTGCAAATATTCTGCAGGGCATAGAGGTAACCCCTCGCCAGCTTGACTTAAAATTCGTAAATCAGTGCTATTCTTTCATTGCTGTTTTTTAATAAAGTGAGGGACGCTAGAACCTAGAGCTACTCTGAGTCTGTTTATCTGGTTCTTGGACTGACAGTCTCCAGACCCAGTGATGAGTTCCACTGTAACCTAGATATACATATTAAGGCTGTTGGAGGAGCCAAGGGCAGAGCAAGAAGGAATGTAGATTGGGCCTGAATGGTTACCAGCTTGTCTCCAAGCAGGTCTACAGGCAGACCAAACATTAAAACATATTTTGTGTTCAGGTGCTTCTCTGAGTTGAATGTATATTTCAGTCAGAAATTAAACATAGGGGAGACTGCTAGTGGGTCTAAATATAGCAGTCCCTGGGGCGCTCTGAGGACAGAGAAGGTTAAAGGTCCTCTCAGAGGACACCTTTCATATCACACAAGATCTCTATGCACACCACATGTAAGCCCAAAAAGATACTATACATTCAAGTGGAAGTGAAGGGCCCCAGTTATGGAAGATTGAATTGATTTTACATAGAGAAGGTCAGTAGGTTGTATCCCTTGTATCCCTTAAATAAATCTCACTTCTTGCCAACTGCAGTCTCTGCATCACCTAGTGAGTGGGCTGCAGCTGTAATGTACTAAGGATGTAGGTGCACTTTGGTTGTACTTCAGGTTCAGCAGAGGTTTGTTCATTGTTGATGAGTAACACAGAAACAGGTGTAAACCCTGTAATAGGTCACAAACTTCAAACTCAAAGGCAGGAAAGTGAGCGTCATTCAGAAAGAGCAGAAAAGCACTGGTGTCCAAACAATCTGAGGACTTTAACTACACCATACTAAGGGTGTAAATGTTTTACAAAAGTGTTTGTGGAATTTATGGGTTATGTTTTCCACATTGGTCAGTTAAGAAAGCTCATTTCAGTACGAGCTGAGATAGTCATCATGTTCTAGGTACGGGGTAACCTGAAACCTGGCTTGAGCCTACGAGTTGGTTATCTGTTACTTGTAACCGGATGTGCAATGAATGTAAAAAGATATATATATTTACCAACTACTGTTTCGACCGCCTCATCTTAACATGGATTGCATATTTCTATTTGGAGATCGAATTAGCAACAAAGAAGTTGGTAAAGTCTGAGATTGAAATTTACTTTAAGGTGATCCATTTGGAGATGTTGTCAGGTGAGATTGGCATCATGGGGGCAAGTTGCTTGGCACTGTTGATCTAGTGCTTGCTATTGGCTGTGTTGTTAGGTAGGAATCAGTAAACATTATTGCACTTGTTGAATAACTTTGGTATCAGCCTCTGTGATAGTTGATATGTAGTAGGCAGCTCTAGCTGTGTTAATTACGTTTTTAATAATACGTGAAGTATTTTCAGTTAAGTTCCATGTGGAGTTCAGCTTTGACCCATTTATTTATTGCTTACTGCTTTACTACTTACTTCTGCTGGATTCTTGGTTGTGTGAGATTGGGGAGGGCTTGTTTGTGTTAAATTACAGCTCTAGGGGCTCTGAGTGATGATGCTTGCTGGAAAGTTGAGAAAGCCTAACAGAACGTTCAGTTGTGGTCTCCGTAGTGCAGAGGTCTAGTTTGAGCACACTTATGGGGATGACCTTGGTGGAGTAGGACTGCTGCCCAGCTGGGTTGCAGATGAATATCTATATAGCAAATTGATCTGTCCAATGACACTAGGAAGAGGCATCCAAGGGCTGCAATGGAGCTAATAATCTGTTCTAGAAAGTTTCCTTTAGTTAATGCATATCACTGGGGTGATTTTTCTCATAATGTTTTTGTGTTTTGTTTTTTTATCAGGAGGTAGCCCGTAGCACTGTTACAATTGGTGGACCCCTGGAGGATCAGATGAACCAGCTGAAGCAGCATGAACACAATATCGTCAGTTACAAATCAAATATCGACAAGTTGGAAGGAGATCACCAGCTCATACAAGAGTCCCTTGTTTTCGATAACAAGCACACCAATTACTCAATGGAGGTAAGCAATGACCATAGGCCTTTGCATTGTTCTAAAGCAGTTCCATAACCTTGTAATTTCATTCAGTAGATTAAACGCCACATTGAAAACAAAATCAACGCAGAACAGAATCTTCTGCATCTGATGCAGACGCCTTGTGTTTGTTAATACATAGTACCGCCACTTCTGATATCTAAACTAAAAAAAATAAATACTCTTGTGAGAACTTGGGCTACTGGTTGAGGAGGGTGAAACCCAATTCAAACAGCAACCACAATCCTTGTCAGGGTGAGGCATAAACAAAACCTACATTAACTTGTGCTCATTCCTCTGATAGCTTGGCACAGAAAAGTCAGGTTTAACTTAGAGGCAATGTGTAAAGTATTTATGCGGCACTTCAAACAGTAATACAGTGAAAACACAGCCAAGAAAACTCCCCACTAATTTTGAAAAATAGAAAAAAAATTAAATAATGAAGCAGCACCAAAATGACAAAAATCCAATCAGTAGAACCAGAAATATGCTATTTTAAAGATTTAAGTGAAAATGGCGCGAATCGCAGCTCTCATGTCGTGAGAGACTGGGAGAAAGTCACAAGTTCCAGCTAACTGAGATGGAGCTTGGATCGGATATAGGGACTAGGTGTGTCCCGCTGAAAAGTTACCTTCTCAGTCCGAGGCAAAGAGTCCGTTTTGCAGTGAAGGGGTCCGCCAGGAGCAGGGGAGCATCGCGAACAGTCATCGTTGTAGTGCAAAGATTCTGTTGTTGTTGCGGGCGGCCAGGCCGAAACTTCGTGATATGGCTCCCAGCAGACGATAGATGATGTAACGTGCAGGGTTTGATTGACAAAACTTCGTGTTGGCTGGCAGGGCAAGCGAAAGGGTTTCGCTCCAAGGGCCCCAGTTGCGGTCACGATTAGTCTGAAAACTTAAATTCAACTCAGCTGAGGCCACACCAAGGGTCCAGGACCAGAGGGACGCCACTTGGGGTTCAGGTGATTACTACTGAATCTTAGTGGTGGGGAGGCTGTTATGTCCCTGTGGCTCTGAACAGGGGGCCAAGAGACTAGTCCTTGGAGTTACTTTGGAAGCCCTGGGTGCAGGTGCACCTTTCAGCAGCACAGCAGTCCTTCTTCCTGGTAAAGTCTCCACAAGTCCAGGAGTCCACTGAAGAGTTGGTGTCTGAGGTCCAATATTTATACCTGGTGCCTCTTTTGAAGTGGGAGAAACTTCTGTGATACCTTTTGAAGTGCTCGGGTGTCCTGCCTACCCTGCTCTGGCTCCATCCTAACTACAAGGGGTATGCAATCCATTGCATGAAGGCAGGACACAGCCTATTAAAGTGTAAGTGGGGCTTTGTCTACCTCTTCCCTCTCATCCTGCTAGTGACGGCCCAAGCTGCCAACACCTAAGGCCTCTATTGTGTGTGGTGTCTAGGAGGAATACACAAAGACCAACTGCCAACTACACTCACTCATGTGACCCAGAGATAGGCTGCAAGCACCGAATGGATAGGGCAGGAAAATGCCAACTTTCTAAAAGTGCCATTTCCAAACTGAAATTCAAATTTGAGTGTACCATAAAAGTGGATTTTTTAATAGAATGTCACGGACACCAGCCATGGTCTGGTTACCTGTTCCCATTTGGAAGTTACAGCTTATAAAATATATTAAGGCCTTGTAGTAGTGAAAACCAAATGTAAGAGTTTTCAACTACCAGGACATGTAAAACTAAAAAGTACATGTCCAACTTTTTAACCACACTGCACACTGCCCTCTGAGCTGTCCAGGGCCCACCCTCAAGATGATTTATTTGTACTATGAAGGAAGATTTGGGACTGGACATAGGTTTATTTTGCCAAGTCAAAATGGTACTTGAGACCTGAGTCATGTTTAAAGGGCCACCTAAATGTGCGGAACAATCAGTGCTGCAGGCCCACTAGTAGCATTTAATTTAGAGTCCCTGGGCACAGATAATGCCACTTTACTAGGGACTTCCAAGTAAACTCAATCTGCCAATTGGGTGTAAACCAATTTTACCATGTTTTGAGGCAAGAGCACAAGCACGTTAGCACTGGTTAGCAGTGGTAAAGAGTGCAGTGTCCTAAAAGACAACAAGAACGGGCTCAGAAAACAGGAGGGTGAAGGCAAAATGTTTGGGGATAACTCTGCAGAAAGGGCTAAATTCAACAGTTCTCATTATATTTCTTTGTATATTGTGATATTTTAGCTAAGCATTTCTGATTCTGGTGCAATTAATTAAACTTCTCTCTCTAATGTATACTTTACCACAAATATTTGAAATAGACATTTTAGAAAGCAGCTGAATATCCAATGTGGTCTGATTCCACCTTGAGGTACAACACTTTACCATCTCCAATGAAGTCTTATCCGGCCTTGGGGTACAACAACCCACTTTCACCCTCTATAGCAAAGTACTTGTTAATGGTCAACTAAATGGTCAGCTCAGTTATCTCCAATTAGAGTAAAACCCCAGGCCGAATCTGAGTTTTTATCCAGCAGTCATGTGACCATGTCAGAGTCCAATGATTAGAAATCCTTCAAATGTGAAGCTGAAAAATTCAGCTGTCATATCAAAGCACTCTAATGCTTTACCTTTACTTCACTTTTGATCGCTCATCTTGCTTGATATTTCTGGAACAAAGCATGCACTGAAGGGCAGCCAAGCCTGGCCAGTTAATACTGCACAACATCTCAACCTTTTGCCATCTTCCATCATGAGATGCAGAAGACTGGTTGTTCAGTTGTTAAGTGACCACACATAAAAATTGGAACTAGTTTCACACACAGATGCAGTCTGAGACTTCTTGGAGTACTGTAACCAAGATGGAACCAAGTCTGCATATGGAGCATTCGTTCTGTTGATTGATACGCAGGTTGTTCTGTGGTCCTGTTAATATTCACCTCCTCTCCTTTATTGGTTGGGAGCAGCTGTGTCTAAAATGTAGGGTTCCCTTGTTTAGCAGTATCTTAAGTAATAATCAGAGATGAGTAGTCCCTGAGAGAAATAGTCCACACCTCCCCAGAGTTCCAAAACTGAGTGAATTGGCTACAGGTTTCCACATACTGAACAGGGGTGTATAACAGCAGTGATATCTGACTGTTAGCTTTCTATTTGTGTTTTAACTTATGGTGATAGATTGCAATAAATATGTCTTTTAGAATATTTAACCAAACTCAGTGCCTGATTTAGAGCACAGCGCATGGGTTACTCTGTTACAAACTTGACATATGTAATTTCTGCCATAATACAAGTGCATTATATCCAATGCACTTGTAATACAGCAGACAGGATATCAGTCACATTTGTGAGTGAGTAACCCGTCCATTGAACTCGAAAGCAGACCCATAGCTAAAAACCATATTCTGGTGGCAGTTGGTGGCCCTCAAAAGTGAAGGATAGTCAAGCCAGTGCCAAACACAGTGGAGAGTTGCAATTTGTTTGTGAATCTGCACCTACTTTTAGGCACTGATCACACACTCACTGGGCTACCAATCTTAAACTGTTGAATCGAAATCATCTATTGGGCCTTTTCAGGAACCAACATTAATGCAAGTGCATTACCTACTGCAGCAAAGCTTTATCAAGGACAATGGTACATCAGGAAAACAACAAAAATAGTTAACATGTTTTCATCCTTCCATACGAGTGTCTTCGATGACTTGCTGTGGTTCTCCAACTATTTGTTATACCCACTAACTTCATGCCTTGATTAGATGATCACTGAATTAATGGCTGTTTCTTCTTCCCACAGCACATCCGGGTTGGGTGGGAACTGCTCCTCACTACCATCGCCAGGACCATCAATGAGATTGAGACACAGATCCTAACGAGAGACGCCAAGGGCATCACCCAGCAGCAAATGAATGAATTCCGGTCCTCCTTCAACCACTTTGACAGGGTACAGTACTCACACATTTCCCTACACCAGAAGGAGGCCCCCAGAGGAGAGCCTTCTTGCAGTCTGCTCAGCAATTTCATTGTGCAATTTTAAAGCTTAGTCAGAACTTAGAGTTATAGGTGAGTTATCATTGTCTGGGCATAACTGCCTGCAAACCAAATTCACATTTTATATATGGGTGACCCCAAGGAGCAAATGCCTTTCAAGCATTAAACATTCACATATAATTCTGGAAAGGTTTTTTTGTAGGAGGCATCAATGATCCCAATAATTATCTTCTCACTCTTGATGTGTCTTTATTATTCATTTATCAAAAACATTCCAAGCAATAATTTTTATGAAAATTGCTTAAGTCAATACGTTTCAGAGCATATTGCTGCTTCTTCAGGGCTAGATTAAGGTTTAGGCTGTACTATATTGTCCACTACTTCATCACATTCCTACATCATTCCATGATTAACAGTCGCTAGTTACGTGTTTATATCCTTTCCAGTAAATTTATAGCTTAATAATATGCTAAATTGTACTTAATGTAGACACTTCTATCTAAAAATGGTGGTCTCCTTTGCTGAGCTTTACTCCAGAGAAGTAACACTGAGTTGTGAAATGTGTGTTGGCACTTTCTCATTTCCCCTGAATCTGGATTTGAAATGTTTACTTGTTTTGCACCTTGATTACCACTCACTGCAGAGTCTAGTATTCACAAAAATATGAAAGAAAATTACAAGATTGATTATTTAAGAACTCTGTGCCAGTTATTTTAATCCTAGGCATCCAACCAACAATTAAGTATCAAACTTCAATGATATTAACACTAGGTATAGAATGCGGAGACTGGCTCAGACAATTTAACATGCTTATAACGCTGGCAATAAAGAAAGATGGTTGGTAATATTATCTGTTCATTATAAATCTGCTGAATAAGGAATATTAAAGAGAGGGGGCAACTGGCTTGTTGAAAAGCATGTAGGAGGCTGTGCAGGGGCAGGGGTGCTAGAAACTTTACTGCCCACATGCGTTCGATTTTAATAGCTGTTAATTGTCCGTTCACCTCACTAAGCTACTTCACTATTAATTTGGCTTCCCCTCTTTATGCTCCTCCTCCTCTTCTCCAGGCCTTTAATTTTGGTGTTGGCGTACAGTAGTGGTTAATGTCCTCAATGCCCTTAGAAGAGGTCAATAATGTTTAAGAGTTTGTGGGGTATTGAATTGAAATGCTGAGCTAATCACTGGTGGATATGTACAACTCTAATATTCTCATGTTTTGTTTTGGGTGGTTTGAAATGCATGGAGACCTCACAGTACAGAGAACATCTGACATGGCCAAAACTAGCTGTACTCCTTAAAACTCTACTTTCTTTTGCCTCTGCTAATTAATACTGTAATCGTCCCTGACTGCCAGAATTATTTGCAACTAACACTTTTTTAATTACTTTCTTTCTAAACTCTTTGTGCGTCATCCATAACATACTACTAGACTGAGTCTGGGGAGCTGCGGCCTGAAGAGTTTAAAGCCTGCCTCATCAGTCTGGGACAGGTTGGCAATGATCAGCAGGTAGTGCACATGGAATGCTTTCACAAATGGATTCCGTGCTCTTTGTATTGTTACTTTAAACCAGGCACCTCTATCCTGGTCTTTCCTCCTCCTTCCTATCAATATCCTTCACAACTTTATTTATGTGATTCTGCACTAAACAGATTAGGTGGTGGAATACCTATTCAAAGATTTGCTGTTGACCTGCTTGTAATTACCTTCCTTATCAAATAAATTACATAATTTCAGGCATGTCTGCCTCACCCAAAGCAACACAAGACTTAGCGAACCACAGAAAAGAAAAATGTACCTCTCCTTCCCTCACACCACTCACCTTTCTCTAGGAACTGTCCTTTAAAACAGGCCATAAATGGAAAGGATCCTCTCACTTCATCCTGTCATCGCCAAGCACTGTGGACCAGGGTTGGGGAATAAGAGAGGGAGGGATGGAAGGAAGGAAATACTGGGACAAGGGAGGTTAATCAGATAAATGAAGAAATGAAGATTACCAGTAATTAATCAGTGCTTTGCCTCATCAGACCTCCTCGTCATAGTCCGTATACAATTTGAGGATATTCTAAAGCAGTATGAACCCAACCTGCTCCCACAAAAGAGACAGACTTTATATATTACAGAAAATGCATTAAGAGAATTTAGCAAGGAATTACCTCTGATAGGACCTTGGCCCCAAACTCCAGGGATTCTTTGTTGCTGTGAGACATAATTGTAGAAATTATGGCTCAAGTGGTAGAGTGACAAATATCTCTTTTGAATGTACCTCCTGCCTCTGCCCAAGAGTGGAATGACCTCTCACTGTACCAGCAAGAGAGGCTCCTTAAGCTTCATAAGAAAAAGAAATCGCAGATGTCATTCAGCAACTGAGGGAGAAAGCTGAAGCTTGCACCCATGCTAAAAAACACCAGTGTTCAAGAAGAGAGAAACACAGAGTCGATAAGTAACAAAAGTAGAAATGTAAATTCGAATTTCTCCGGTGACTTCAAGTAGATGTAAAGATTGCCCCTCTTGTGAAGAAAAATGAATGAAGAAAGAAGCGAGAGTAGTTTCATGTCCTTGGTGCATTGTAGATAGTACATTAGGAATCAGGAACACAGGAGCAAAATTAGTTTATCTGGGAAGATTGTCACGTAAGAGTCTCATAAAGGCTCAAAGGGAGACTCCTACAAAGCCTCAAGAGTTAAAAATAGATCCCAAAATGAGCAAAAGGTCTGAAAGCAGGACGGTGCAGTGCTAACACTGGTAACAAATTACCACCTTGCCTCTCCCTGGAGTAAAGCCCACGTCACCATGCGCGAAAGGAATTAACATCTGACCAATGATAGCCCCGTATTGCAGAAACTGAAGGATCCACAAGGTTCAAAGCTACATGGATCAAAATAATAGTTCTGGGAAAGAAGGCCAAAGGTTTTAATATGATTGTATGGTTTTAGCTCTTGGACAGAAGCATCCAAAGTTGAAGCGAAACCTAATTGCTATAACTCTATTGTCTAAAACATTGAGCTGACAGCAGAGGCTGTGTTAGGCGGTCAGAGATAGACGATTTCTCTGAAGCGGGATAGGCTCCAGAAGAAATATCCATTCTGGGGAAACTGTTAGGATGTGAAGCATAGGAAGTCACTTCATTTATGGCCAAAATGGGACTACCAGAATGACATTTGCCTCTTTCTGGTGCAGTCTTACTAAATATTTTGCAATCAGCAGAGTTCGAGGAAAGGCATACATCGGCAGAGAGGAGAAGGATAGGATAGAGCATCCACCCCACAAAACCACAACATGAAGCGCAAACAAAGAAGTGCATTTTTGGCATTTGCAAAGAGGTTTGCTTGAGTATTTCAATATTGCTATAAAATGCTTGAGAGAGACAGAAGTTGTGAGAAGTAGGAAATTCTTTGTTCACACGGTCTGCTTCCATACTGTCTATCCTCAGATATGGGAATCTGACAGAACACAAAGATGTTATTCTGTTTAACAACCTATCTGGAATCCAAAGTGGTCAGAGAGTGAGATCCCATACCTTACTGTCTTTTATATAAGACTATGTGACTGTATTGTCTGTTTTATAATCACCTTACTCTCCTTGAGAGCAAACTAGAGGTGATCACAATGCTGCTTTTTCACTCCAATTGAAAGATTGAGTCCCTTCAATGGAAATCAAATATTTTGGGCTGTGAAAATCTTCAAAGTATTCGCTACACCATTTCTATGACGTCTGTCACAATAGGCCTAGGGAGGGAGAAAGGAACACATTTTTTGAGATTTGATGGACCATTTCAAAATTGTTTTTATGCTCTCTGGACTTGAGATCCTGAGATGGTAGGTTCAAAAAATGAAATAGATGTTGCACCAGAGTGCCCAGGGGTAGACTAGTCTAAGACTCCATAATCACACACAAGACTTGTGAAACGAGAAAACACAAATACAAAATGGCTATATCCAGACCATAAAGCGACACTCTTTGCCTGCCCCAGTGTGCCCCACTGTGTCTCACCCAAATGTGTGCCCTGTTTGGTGCAGTCTCTTGAACCATTAATACAGACAGTAGATGATGGAAATTGGACAGATCCCTGATGCTCTCAGAACGAGAAGAGACACAAATGCCAAATGAGCCTGGAAGCGTGCTCTAGTTAAGTCAGGCAGTAATTCTTTTGACTGATAAGAAATCTGTGGTGGGTTAAGAGATGACACACTGCTCCTTCATCTGTTGTGATTCTGGAAGGGATGGAGATTCAATTATCCAATCATCAAGATAGGGATGGAAGGGGGCGTGGCTTAAGTGCCAATGTGAGCAGCAGCAGACTCCGGAGCTCCTCCGTGGCTGCCCTCTAATACAGCTGATCCTGATCTGAAATCTATGGCCCCGGCACTGCATTTCATAGTGAAAAAGCCGGTGCACACCCTGGACTGAGTTTAGGGCATCGGCGAGGGCCCTCTGTGAAGGAGAGAGTTAATCCCCCTCATTGTTGCAGGCCGCCGAGACAGGAATTAACATGGCAACCCGGCGCGGAGGCTCTGGCGCCTGACCGTGGCAGCGCTTACTGTGGTCGGAGGAGGCCCCGGGGGTCTCTGCAACCCTGACGACGCCACCGGAGCGGAGATTGCAGTTTCCTTGGCTCTGGAGGTGAGGAGACAATGCCCATTGCTGAGTGAGGACAGTTGTATCCCGGCTGGTCGGGAGCGGATGCCTGATTCCAAAAAGGCGGCGCCTGGGACATAGACGGCACCGTTTGGAGCTCGCGCCAGCTGGTAACCCGCTCGCTGGGCTGAAAATTGCATGCCTCTGCGAACGGAGGCCCTAGGACTGGCCCGGAGATTGGCGCCTGGTGTCCCTGGGTGGCCTGAAGCGGACTGTGGAGCGGCCTGGACTCAAAGAGGGGGGGCGGAGCTTGAGACCCCGGCCTACATCTTTGCCGCCTCTGCTGCCTTCCTGCCTTCGTTGTCTTTGCCGCCTTTACTGCGCTTGCTGCCTCTGCTGCCTGGGCCTCCGCTGTGAGCTTCCCCGGAGTGGCGCGGTGGGGTGTGCCCTTGACCCTTGCCTCACTCCGACGTTGTGCCGCCCTAGCTGCCGGCTGGGCCTCTGTGTGACTCTGGGGATACTCTTGCTTGGCCCTACAGAGGTGGCTGCTCATCCCCCCGGTGTCTGCCTGCAGCGGAGGGGGCTCAAAAGGGCGGCCGGTTCGGCTACGGAGGATGCTGTAATAGAGGTGGGTGAATTCACCACAGACTGCCTGGCTTGGACAGTGGAGGGGGAGAGCGCGGTGGGACTCCCCTGTGGACTCCTTGGCAGGAGGACTGTGGCGGTGAGGAAGAGGTTGGCACACCGGGCTGGGGGTCCCACTGGCAGGCGACTCTAGAAGACCACCCCGCGGGACAACTGCAGCCTTTGGGACAACGTGACTCGAACGGTGCTGGTGGAGTATCTCGGTGCTGCTGAGCCTGTGGCGGACTTGTGGTGGAATCGGACGAATGGCGAGCTGGGCCACCTCCTGGCCGGCGCTTTCCCAGAGACACTGCATAGAGACTTCCTGCTTGATGCCTGGCAAACCCTCACTGTGAAACTTCTCTGGGGGTGTTAACGCACAACAGACGGAGGGTGGTTGGACGGCGATCACTCACCAGCCCGGCCCTACTGATTACACTGGTGGTGGGGACCAGCACTGGCCCGGAGAGGTACTACAAGGGCAGCGTTCTTGCTCTGGGATCCGTGCATTGGTGGACGGGGGCGTAGCACAACTCTGTGAAAGCCAGTGGGACCTGGCTGCTGTGGGCTGGTGACGGACAGGCCGGTCCCGCACACGGTCGGAGGGGTGCCTGGGGCTGCGATTTCCAGAGAAGCTGCCAGAGGAAGATGGTGCCTTGCTGGCATGGAGTGTGTCCGTGGACTCCCCAGGCGCTGCTAGTTTAAACCGGGTGTGCATAACACAATGGGCAAGGTCTCGAAGAAAAAGGGATTTGAGGTCCTATGCTTAGATGAGTCGGAGCAGCACACAGAGGATGAGGATGGCGACATTGGGAGGCAGAGACCGGGAAGACCCGGGGACCCTACCCTGTGAGAAATCATGCAGGCCATCGTGGGCTCACTGGAAGCACTCGAGAAAAGGATGGACGCCATTGGCTCGGATCTCACCTTACTGAAGGATGACCATCGGAAGCTTAAGGAGAAAGTGGCGACCCACGAAACTGCTATGAAGGACATCCCGGATACAGTGGCTGCCCTGCCCTACTCTTTGAATGAGGTGACGCATAGAGTCAAAGTGCTGGAAATGAGAGCCGAGGACAGTGAGGGGGGCTTGCGGTGCAACAATCTCTGCATTGTGGGGGTTCCGGTGCGCGAGGAGGGAACAGATGCGGTCCTATTCCTGGAAACCTGGCTGAGAACAGAGGTAACACCAGAAGGCTTATCCCCATTCTACGCGCTGGAGCGGGCACATAGAGTCCCGGCTCGCCCGCCTAAACCTGGAGCTCCACCGCGATCAATGGTGGCGAGACTGTTACATTATCGGGACCGGGACTTCATCCTGCAGAGGGCTCGAGAACAACAGAATTTGCAAATAGGAAACAGCAAGGTGCTGATATTCGCGGATTACACCAGGGAGGCTGAATGTCAACGGTCGTCCTTTCTGGCTGTTAAGAGAAAGCTGCGTCAGCTTCATCTCCCCTACGCCATGAAATGAAATGAAATGAAATGATTACGCCATGCTATGCTATTTCCAGCGGGTGACTGCAGACGAGAAGACCCACTTCTTCCTTACGCCGCAGGCAGCATGGGACTGACTGGAGGGTCGCGGTGGAGCGGCGGCACGCACCTCACAGGAGTCCTCCCCAAGAGAACGGCAGGCGGCTACACCGCCGAGAGGGAGACCTACTTCTCCAGTGGATCAACGTCAGGAGTGAGACTGTGCGGTGCGGGCGGTGGCGGCCAACAGTCGAGGAGTGATTAGCCTGGCGTGCAACGATACGGACGTTGAGAAGAGCGGAACGGAGAGCCCACGATCTGGTAGTGCCCAAGGAGTCTCGGACATGAGGATGCCTGATGTCACCCCGCAGACTGCCGATGCAATGATTGGGTGATGGGGCTGCAGAGAGTATGCGGGCACATGATAAAATGTCTGCTGCACTTCTTGGGCCCAGGGGCCAGTTTGATGTGGGGCAGCACGTCGGAAGATGACTCTCCAGGAATGCCGGGGACCCAACTGGCTGAGCAAGTTCCTACAAAGGAGGGGGGGCGGGTTCTGGGGGCATTGTGTGCGAGTCACATGTTACCTCCCAGTTATGGTTCTTTGTATGAGCAGTTTGGTTTGGATGGGAACTTGTTCTTATGTGCCTGTCCTGGGGTGTGGGAGTTGGGTGAAGTTTGAAGTTTGGGTGGGTTGGCGGAGGGTCTGACATGTAGCTAGGGGGGCTTTAGAGGAGCACGTGCATGAGTTTGATCCATGGGCACCTCCATAGTCCTTAAAATCATGTCTTGGATTATTCGGGGGATGCACACTATGTGTCGGCACCACAAAATACATGCATACTTGGTACGGCGGGGAGTGCAAATCGCACTGCTTCAAGAAACTCACTTGACGAAGGCAGAGGGAATGGCTTTACAACGTCGCTGGAGGGGGCAGGTATTCCACACTACCTACTCGGCCTATGCCAGGGGGACGTTGATTTGGGTGCGGGCAGGGGTACCATTTTAATGTGTGAGGCAGGTGGTTGATCCGGAAGGCAGGTTTACAGTGGTCACGGGGCGACTTGATGTGCGGGACATCACACTAGGTAGCATATATGCCCCCAATGTTGAACAGTCCACCTTTTTTGCACAGCTTTCACAGAAACTGGCGCGGGAGTTAACGGGCCCGGTTCTTCTGGGGGGGGACTTTAACTGCATGAATGACGTGGACCTGGACCGCTCAAACCCACCGCTCCCTGACGCCCCTGCTCGTAGGCTTGCAGACATCAGACAAGACTGGCAGCAGCGCTGGGGGCTTACGGACACTTGGAGGGCTCATCACTCTGTGGACCGAGACTACTCTTTTTTTTCAGCGGTCCATGAGTTGCATGTTAGGCTGGACGCTGTGCTGTGTTCCCCTGATGTCCACATACAGACCACGAGTAGTGAATACCTGGCTAGGACAACCTCTGATCACAACCCCCTTTTGGTGGACCTGAACTGGGTTCGACTTAGAACGGCGATCCCTAATTGGCGTCTCCGAACTGAAGTATTGGAGGAACAGGTCCTTCGAACCACCATAGGTACTGCCATAGAGGACTATTTTCAGCATAACATGGGCATTTCTTCTAGTCTGCATAATGAGTGGGACGCACTCAAGGTGGTGATACGCGGACGCATTGGGGAAGCTGTGGGAGTCCGTAGAACGGCTCAGGGAGAAAGAAAGGGAGAGACCGGGACGGGAGGACACACAAGAAGGGTTGCTGAGGGCGAAGGAAGAGTTGGCAACGCAAATGGAGAGACTGAGGTGCTTTGATTACAGGGCGTATATGGTGCGGGTGCATGCGGAAAGAGATAAACCGGGGGCGCTCCTAGCTTGGTTGGCAAATCCAGCGCGCAGAGGCACACCGATTCTTGAATTGCGGGAAGAAGGGGGGACGGTCCATTATGGACAACAGGCCATTAACATGCAGTTCCTAGAATACTATTCCACCCTTTATTGCAGTAAGTTGGACCCTGGAGAACTAGAGGACGGGGACTTCCTTGACATGGAGTTACCCCAGATTGAGGCGGAAGAGGCCGAGAGCTTGGGCTGACCAGTGGAATTGGGCGAGGTCCGGGGAGCTATCAAGCGCATGGCCAAGAACAAAACACTGGGTACTGATGGGTTGCCATCGGAGTTCTATGTCGCTTATATTGACGTGCTGGCTTCACAGCTGGTGACCCTTTATAACCGATCGAGGCAGGATGGCTACTTACCTAGCTCAACAAGGGAGGCAGTAATTGTGCCACTCCTTAAGCCGGGTAAGCCGTGGTGGGATCGTACAGCGTACCACCCCCTGGCAATGTTAAATACTGATAATAAGATTCTGAGTGGTATCTTGGCCAGTCACCTGATGGTGCATATGACAACTCTGGTGCACGGGGATCAGGCTGGGTTCATTCCTACCTAGAACACGGCCATGAATATTCGGAGATTGTGCCAATTGCTGCACGAGGCGGCGGCAGGGGGTGATGAGGCGTGTGTACTATCGATAGACATTAAGAAAGCCTTTGATAGCTTAGAGTGGCAGTATCTGTTTCCGGTTTTGAGGGCCTTTGGCTAGGTGAGGGTTTTGTGGCCTGGATGAAGATTCTGTACGCTCGCTCGGCGGCCAGAGTCTGGACAGGGGGGGGGGGGCTATTTCTGCGGCGTGTGACGTAGGCAGGGGGACGAGACAGGGTTCGCCCACTGTCTCCCCTCCTGTTTGCCCTGGCAATGGAGCCTCTGGCGGTTCGCGCACGGACAGAGAGACACTACAGGGGCCTGGAGGGGATGGAACAGATGTACTACATTGCTCTGTATGCTGATGATTTGTTAATGTTCCTTACTAATGCTACTGATGAGCTACGGGGCGCCCAGGAATTGCTGGAGAGGCTGGGGCGAGTGGCAGGATTCAAAGTCAACTGGTCCAAGACCTGTATGTTCCCGGTCCTTGGGGGACGAGGTGATCCTCCTGAGGGGCTCGATGTACGATGGGAAGGCAGCTGCTTACCTTATTTGGGGGTCCGAATCTATCATGAGGCAGGTGATTTATTTGAAGCTAATCTAGGGCGGGCCCTGCGAACTACCAAGAGCAATCTTGAATTCTCGGGGTCTCTACCTTTATCGGTTGCGGGGTGAGTGGCGCTACTAAAAATGATAACCCTGCTCCGTTTGCTTTATTACTTTGTCACACTGCTGATTTGGATCACTGGGAAGTGCTTTGCCCAGCTATGGTTTTGAGCTGTTTATGGGGTTCAGGGAGGCATAGAGTGGCGTTGACTACTATGATGCGTCCCAGACGAGAAGGGGGCTTTGCAGCGCCTGATTTCGAGGCTTACTACCACGCGGCCCAGTTCCAATGGTTCGCGCGACGGATGGCGGGGAAGCTGGGAGTCGAGGTGGATCAGAGAGGTAGGGATCTTGGGCTTCGTCACCTGATTCGGATTCTGCTCCAGCTCCCGGTGCATGAAAGGGAGGTGCCCGGAGATCTATGGGTGCTACGGCAGTGCTGGAACAGGCCTCTACGACGAAATAAAGCAAGCCCTGCGAATAGGCCTGAGATTCCGGTGTGGTTCTGTGAGGAGCTGCCTCATGGAGAGGATTGGCAGCGACTGCAGGAATGGGCTGGGGATCTCCTCCATTGGGGACCTATACGAAGATGGTATCCTTTTACCTTTCCAGGACCTTATGGAAAGACACAAACTGCCTCCTCTACATGCGACAGTGACGGCCGCTGTGTGCAAACACTGGAAGAAAGGGATGGAGGAACCACAGGTCTTCCTCCCTTGCCAGTACGTGGTCACCTCCGCGGGTAAGATCAAGGCAGTTACGTGTCTGTATCGGAGACTGACGCAGGGCTTAAGGGCTCCTCTAGAGAAACTGCGCACTAAATGGGAGGCTGACTTGGGAACGCCCATAGAGGCAAGTCCCTGGGAGATGCTGCAGGAACGAGCATGGAAATGCTCTTGAAATGCGAGATTTCAGCTCATACAATTCTATGTGTTTCATAGGGCGTACCTCACTCCTTACAAAATCAATGAGTTTTTCGGCTCCCACACTGCCTGTCCGCGATACAGACTGGAAAACGCAGCGTTTATGAACATGTTTTGGGATTGTCCTTTGCTTTATGAGTACTGGGGTGAGGTCTGGCCAAGCTGTCTGAGGTGACGGAAAGGGAGCTGCAGCCTACTCCAGGGGTGTGCCTGTTACACTGGTTCCCCCATACTGCCTGCAACAAAACCACCAGTAAATTCCTGGACCTGGGGTTAGTCCTAGCCAAACGAGAAATTACTAGCCATTGGAAGGCGGTCACAGCCCCCAGTGTGGCGTGCTGGCTGCGGGAATTTATAAAGTGGGCGGACTACGAGGGGACACTCCGGCTCCAGCTGGCTCAGAAAACTGACAATGACAGATTGTGGGACACGACGAGAGCGTGGGTGGCGATGGTGGACCTGCTTGAAAAACCCGGCTGATGACGATGACTGATCCCTCCAGGTATGGGGGTCACCCTTTCCTACAGGAGAACACAACCATAGGCCGTAGGGTGAGAAGATGGATGGGGAGATGACTAACAGGGGTGCATCCTCCCAGGTGGGACATGGACCACTGTCACAGGGATTCCAAAGGAATTTGAGGAATAAATATTATGCAACAAGGGCGCTGTTAGGGAGAGCGACATGTCTGAGGGGAAGAGGGAGGTGGGGTTAATGGGAGGGAGTTAGAGATGGGGGGGACTGAGTTGGGGGGGTTTGCGTTCTTTGTTATCTGCTATGGTGAATACGTGTCAACAGTGCTTACATCATCTTGGGGTAACACGATTCAGTCCCTCAGGGCTACGACACAAGTCGGGTGGGATATGCCTCCGGCAATTGATGAACTGCTCTCCTCACGACGAAGGAGATGATGGGCTGGATGAGCTAGTGTTACACGGGGCTATGACTAGCTGCGGACACAACTAATTACTGAACTGCACGCTTATAATGTGTTCTATAAGATCACATGAGTGCTGCATCTATGAAACAAGGAAAATGAATAAAGTCTGTTTTAAAAAAAAATCAAGATAGGGATGGAATAGAATACATAGATTAAGAAGAATCTCCACCATCAGTGATATGAACATGGGGAATTCTTTTGGAGAGGTGTGGGTCACAAAGGTATCATTTGGGACAGCCAATGGTACCCCTGAATGTCAAACCTGAGACATCTCTAATGTACTGGATGGATATCTAAATGTGAGTAAGTACCCTGAAGGTCAGTGGCTGCTGTGAACTCTTCTGGAGAGACCAAATGAATGATTCTTTGAAGTGTCTCCAGCTTTAAATGTATTGCTTCAAATAAAAGTTTAGACTGATTACGTTGATGATCAGTTGATGCTTGATTTTAATATGTTATGCATTCAGGAGTAATCCTCTGACCCATGGCTCATGGTGGGACTGGAATCACTACATTCTTCTCCACTAAATCTGCTACTCCCTGAATAGAGCCACATGTTTTGATAAATCCAGGGGCCAAGGATTGGGAACAGTGCTGGAATCTGCTGGCCTCACATCAAATTCAGACAATGTCCTTGCTAAATGATCTCTTGCCCTCAATAGTTGGAAATGGATCCCTCCCAGTGGCGTCTGCCTCAATGTGACAGTCACATACCTGTAATAAAACTTTTGCGTTGACATTTCTTTGCCATTGAATACATTTTAATTGGAAGTATGAGTGCTTCCTAGCAGGCAGATGGACACAGATCTTATCTCATCCTAGCACATCCTACGGGCAGGGATAGCCATAGTCAGGACTTCTACCTGGGTTTAGTGCTGAGAAATGCAATGCAGGAGGCTCCTCTGGGACAGAAGTAATACTGGAACCCCCTCCTGTTCGTAGATTGGTGTCTACATTGATGACTATGGGATGGCTGATGGAACGGCACAATTGACTTATGCTACCTTATTAAAATCTGGGTATGCTTTTGACTCCCTAAAATAAGACAAATGAGCTTCTATAAATGGTCTCTAAATGGCTTAATCTCCAAAAGGATATCTTAAAGAGAGCTGCTTTTTGAGCACCATATGCCTTTCAGTCTTTCAGAATAATTTGTCCTCAGCCTGCCATATTAGACCCAGAGGCAAATGTAAATGCTTTTGAATATCATAAGTCATATAGGATAGAAATTTGACCTGAACCTCCATGTTTAATAGAAGTCCTTCACAAACTGCAGAGACAATGCAACTTCTTGAAACGTCTTGGCTAGATATTGTGAAGGGTAAACTTCATCAACACTTGTGTACGTGGGAGATTCAAACCAGCATAGTTTTTTGTTAGAGTAGCCTCCAATCTGATGAATAGGTGCTAACACTAACACATTCTATGTTATCTCTGAGGAGTGGCTCATCATGATTGCCAACATGGGGTCAAAAGTCAAAAAAGAAGAAAGGTCTATTTCCCCTTTAGCCAAAGGGAACGGATTTCTGAGAAACCCAGGCAAAGCTTCTTTACCAGGATCTCTCCACCCTGTTAAAACGAGGTCCATAATTTCTCTGTTAATCGGCAATCTGTGACGGCGCAAAACTTTTGGAATCTTTGGAACATTCACAAACTGGTATTGGCAGTTTGTGAATGTTCCAAATGTTGAATGTATTGGCATAGTGTCTTCTGCTGGTAATTGGAGATTCTCAACTAAATCATACACCATTTCCTTCTATTATCTTGGTGAGAAGAATAGTGAAACCTATCAGTGTGTTTCCCATGCTGCCTGGTCCCACAACAACACAAATAAACCAAAGCAGTGTTCTGCATATACGTAAGATTACAAACAAGATCCAAGGTGGCTGAAGCAATTGCCTGTGATCAAAAACTGTCTGTGAATCCTCAGGGCTGTTAAATTAAGCCATTATAAGGACTTCATTGCAAAAGGCATAAGTCATGCAAGAAATGCTGCCAGCTTTCAATTACCACTGATAAGGATAGAGCTAATAGCCCATTAATGCTTGTAGACAGATGGGGTAAAATCCAAAACTGTTACCGAGGTCCTTAAAGCAAATTATTATAGAATTGCCAGCTTATCAAGCACTTACAAGACCAAGACAACTTCTGACCTCACACCTATTTATCTGTTAGACTGTGAGTCCAGATCTGAACTACTACAACACAATCATATGTTTCCCATATCCTTCCTCCTATTGGTCCTAAATGCAAAACAAGGTCAGTAAGGAAGATAACAAATGGTGAAGAAACTCCATTCCCCATGAGGGTCTTTTCACCTCTCTCTCATGAACTCCAAATCCTTTGAGGAGCACTAGACCCCTGTGCAGATGTACAAGTGAGATTGGGGTAACAAAATAAGGGCCCAGAATTCCCAATCCAAAGTGACAGTTATTCAGTAATAAGAGGTCAGACCCAAAGCCCCTTGGACCAAGAATATCAAGAATGCAGCCTTACTTACTGACCTCAAAGAAGATTTTGATTGTGAAGGCCTTGCAGTGGATATGGACACCATACTGCTTAGACTAGGACCTCGTACATCCTGAAGAACCCTTCTCCGCTTCTCCTTCCGGCCTCTTCCTTACATACTCAAGTGTGGCTGTTGGTGAATTGATTCCCCAGGAAGGTAGCCCAGCACAACTTGAGATTCCCTTGACTTTTTAAAGAACTTCTTTCATAAGGAGCCCATGCCACGCTATAGAGAGGATCCCCTTTGCTGTGCATCATTAAGATCCTGGAAAACAAAAAAATACAAATGATTAACTACATACAACAGACACCCTACCACAACCAAGATAACATCTGTAGGGACTCAGACAAAACAACAGGAGGAGGTGAGGTGATCTTTCACATTTGTGGTCTGTACTAATAGACTGGGCGTAAGTAGAAGGGTGCAGATCAGAGGGAAGAGTGATATATTTTTTGTATCTGGATCATGAGGTGCCAATAGAAGATGGACAATCCTCGAATTATGTAAGGACTGGGACAAGAAAGGGTTGAGGAGATAATGCACTTTTAAACCTTAAATTACAGAGACTCAACTCAATAGAGCCCAAATAAAAAGACCATAATGCTCATCAAAAGGAACAAGCATTATTTGGTGTAATTTTGGGAAGAGTTCTGGCTATTTTCAGCTGGTTTGATTATAATTGTTTAATTCTACATTGCAGTCTGGTGCCACAAAAAGCAACAGGAACAAAACAAGCGTCTGAATAAATGTGCTGGCCCTATGCCTGTAATAAAATGTTTACATTGAAAAATGTAACCATCGAATGAAATTGTAATTGGAAGTATGAGTGCTTACTGGCAGGCAGGTGGACTCCGAGCAAGTATTGAAATCCTTTTTATGGAAAAGGATATGCCACAAAAAATAGAAGAAAATGTCAACCTCTTAAGTTGGGTGAGCATATGCTTGCAAACAAATTTTTAAAATACAAATAAATAGTCATTGCGTATAATTTTATTAGAACAATATGTGTGCATCTTAGCAGGCTGGTGTAGGTATAGTAATCCTAGTTAGTTTTAATGCACAGTCGAAGAAAAATTGATAAGTATTGACACAATGAAAAGGTGCTATTGACATTGAATTACTTTAACCTGAAGAAATAGTTTAAGCAACCATAGATGGATAAAAAAGTATAAAAATAAGTGTAAAGAATGGAAAGAAAAAAACATTGGTTAAGTAAAGTATTGAACAAACTGGTTGCGCACCTATGAACCCATAGGTGTGTCTCCCATGGCACCAGTATTAATGCTGTGTAATCCAGCTGGAGTTTTATTCACAAATGAAATTCCAAACAAAGGTAGTTTTGTTCAACATAAATTGTATTTCCAATTGGTTCAAAATGTCATCACATTGATGGTTAATGGCAAGTAGCAACAATGTTGTTTAGTTCCTATGCATTTCGGTGAAATGAGTCACCTTCTTCAGGGAACATCTATAAACAAACGAAATATGTACATTGTAACCTTATGTGATTGAACCAAATTTAAGTCACTAATAAACACTACTTGTGCTCTCTCAAAAGTACGTGATAAACATGCTTAACTTAGTATACTCAAGCGCCTGTCCTTAAAACATTGCTATCCTGCTGTTTAGAGGCTTCGGTTATAACATAGCTGGTTACGTGTGTTCATGCGCGCGTCTTTAAACTTTAACGCTGATTAGGGGCATATGCAATGAAGTTAACTGGCGGTTAACAAAGGGGTTGCGCTGCCGCTTACGCTTTGGCTCTGTGGGTCTAGTTTTAGCTCACCGTTAGTTGCTTGCGATCTCTCTCGGGTACTCTCCGGTTCAATGGAGAGTCTGCATATCGGGGTTAGGAAACGCCGCGGAGTTAGCGCATGCGTTCTATGTCGCTATATGGGAGTGGTTTCATTAAAGGTGCAGGCTGTCCTTGCTGGGTCGTTTTTTTTAGACTAGCGTGAAATTGACAAAATAAAGCTTTAGTGACAATAAAAGTGCAGGTTTTTCTGCCGATGCGTGTTAGCAAAGTGAAACTATTAGTAAACAAACACATATTCGGTGTTACAAGGTGTGTTTTAAACATGTAGAGAAAATCAATCGGCCCCCTATATGAATTACTGGACGATATGTTTAACAGGTCGTATGTTATAATAGGTACTTGTCTCTAAGTTACAAGTAACACAAAAGTTCTGTCCGATCATTGAGTCCATGTGGCTTAAGGCAGTTCAGGTAATATATCCAGTGGTTTTCTCTTTTGAGCAGGTTTTTTTTGTTCAATGTTCCTTCTTTTTTTGGTACCACCTCTAGGATGCAAGCTCTCAGTTGATTTAGATTATGGCGTTTTTCTGTGAAGTGGGTAGCTACCGTTGATTTGGTCGAGTGTGTGCGGATGTTACTCTTATGTTCGGTTAACCTCACTTTTAGTTTTCTTTCCGTGTGACCCACGTATACACTTCCACATGGGCATTTTAAAAGGTATACCACATTGGTGGTGTCGCAACTGGCGTTTACTTTAAGTGGTATTTTGTGTCCTTTCATGGGGTGATTTATCGTTGACCCCTTCATGATGTTGTGACAGTTTGCGCAGTTCAAACATGGTACTGTTCCTCTGAAAATTTGATGCGGAAAGGTCTGTTTAGGTTGTTTCAATAGTTCTCCTAAGTTTTTGCCACGGGTATGAGCAAAGAGGGGTTGTTGATCAAATATGCCGTTGAAATCACTTTCCATTTGCACAATTTGCCAATTCTTGTAAATGATTTTCTTGAACTGGGAGCTGACATTTGAGTATTTACTTACACATGTTATTCTCTGTGGCTTAATGGTGGTTTTATATGTCAATAGTTCTTGTCTTGTTTTGGTAAGCGCTCTTTTTTGAGATTCCTGGATAGTTTCTTTTGGATATCCTCGAGAGGAAAATCTTTCTGCCATGATTTCAAGTTGTTCTAGGCACTTCTGGTCCTCAGATACCACTTTCTTCACCCTAAGAAATTGAGTGAACGGTAGGTGTTTTTTCAGCGTTGTGGGATGGTGGCTGGTGTAATGTAATAAGTTATTTCTGTCTGTGGGTTTCCGGTATAGGTTTGTGGTGATGTTGCCGTTATTCAATGTTATTTCCACATCCAAGTATTGAATGGTGGTTTTGTCGATCTTCCATGTGAATTTTATTCTCTCGTTTTTCTCATCTAGAATCATCAGTTGTTGTGTCAGTGCTTCCTGTGTTCCTTTCCATATAATGAACATGTCGTCTATGAATCTCATGTACGCTAATAGGTGTGTTGCCCATTCTTGGTTGTTATAGATATGTTCTTCTTCGTAAGCTCCCATGAACAGATTAGCGTACGCCGGTGCGGCGCAATTTCCCATGGCTGTGCCATTTAGTTGGATGTACCAGTGTTTGTCATAAATAAAGTAGCTGTTCATCAAGGTAAATTCCATCAATTGTAACAAAAAGATTTGTAGATCTTGTGGGTAGGTGCTGCGTAGTAAGGCTTTCTCGATGGCCTCCAGGCCTTCTCTGTGTGGTATGGACGTATATAATGTTTTTACGTCTACGGTGGCCATAATGCAGTCAGGTTCCATTTTTACTGCTTGTAATTTTACCAAAAAGTCTGTGGTATCCTTTATATAGGAGATGTTTTTTGTGACAAGAGGTTGTAGGTACCTATCGATGAATTTGCCCACTGGTTCATGTATGCTCAATTTGGTGGATACGATAGGCCGGCATGGTGGTTTGTTGGGGTCTTTATGCACCTTTGGTACGAGATATATGGTGGGACTTTTCGGGTTCTCTTGTGTTAGATACTGCTTGGTTTTTTCATTGATAATTCCCTTATCTGTGGCTTGTTTCAACAAGATCTGTAGGGTTCTACGTATGTCCGTGGTTGGATCATGGTTTATTTCCATGTAAGTATCTGTGTCGCTTAAGTGTGCTTGCATGGATTCTTCATAAAAACTCTTATTCATTACCACCGTAGCTCCTCCTTTATCTGCTTTTTGACAGATTAATTTTTTGTTGTTTGCTATACTTTCTATGGCTCCAAATTCTTTTTTGGACAAGTTCAATGTTTTAGACCTTTTGTTGGTGTTGATTTTGTTGATTTCTTGTTTGCACAAGTTCTCAAAGAGGTCAATCATTTTGTGTGATGTTGGTGGCATGTAGTTGCTGGAGGTTTTTAAACCTTTAAGCTCATCATCTTTCGTGGGTAGTTTTTCCGTTATGACGTTCTCAAAAAAATGTCTCAACCTCATCTTTCGTGTGAGTTTAAAAAGACTTACTTCAAGTTCTAGTTTGTTGGTATGGGTTGTGGGCACGAACGATAGTCCTCGTTGTAAGGTGTTTATTTGCAAGGCACTGAGGTTTTGGTCTGAGATGTTCAATACCAAGTTATCTGGGCTCGTCAGTGTTTCTTCCTGTCTTTCCTGGTCGTGGTGGTCTTCGTTTGTGGTGGATTTATTTCTTTTGTTTTTGTTGCGTCCCCTCCTGGGTCTTCTATTTCTGTTGGGCCTACTTCTAAAAAAGGCTCCGAGGTGGTTGGTTTATCGGATGTTGTACTTCTGATCGTTGGTTTTTTTTGCTGGGTTCTATCACTGTCCGTGGATGATGTGTCTGTTTGGGATGTATATTGTCTCGTTTGTCTCCTCTTAGCATATATTTCAGCCCATGTATAGACTTCTTGTAACTTGTAGTCTAATGTGTCCCTTCTGTATTTCCTCAGTTTTCGTTCATTCACCTCCTGTGTATGGTTGGCTAATTGTGTGTTTATATCATCAAGGATCTTTTGTAACTCTTCTCCAGTAACGCCCTTTTTTAATTCTTCGGTGACTGTCTCTATTTCTGCTTTCAATTCCTCCAATATTTTTGCCAATTCTTCAATGATTAATAAAATCAAGTCTAAGCTGCATTTGTTTAGTATAGCGAACCACCGTTCTGTGAACGGTTTGGAGTTTTTGCAGAGAGATGGTCTTAGGGATATTCTGAGGCCTCTGGGGATTCGTTGTGCCTTGTGGTATTTTATCATGGTGTTTGCGTGGAGTCGTTGATTGATTTCTCTACGTGTTAAATACATTAATTGTTTGATTTGTTGTTCCTTGTTTCGCGTTACTCTTGGTTCTGAGGTCTCCGCTTGTATCAGAGAATAAATTTTTTCACTGGCTTCAGTTCCGTAGGCAAAAGTCTCTGCTCTTTGATCTGTCGAATGGGTTATTTCGTCGTATTGCATTTTAACTTTCTGGTGGGCGTGCTGACTTCCCTGGTGGGGGGAATTGCTGCAAGCTTTGTGGAAGACCCAGGAGGGGACGCAACAAAAACAAAAGAAATAAATCCACCACAAACGAAGACCACCACGACCAGGAAAGACAGGAAGAAACACTGACGAGCCCAGATAACTTGGTATTGAACATCTCAGACCAAAACCTCAGTGCCTTGCAAATAAACACCTTACAACGAGGACTATCGTTCGTGCCCACAACCCATACCAACAAACTAGAACTTGAAGTAAGTCTTTTTAAACTCACACGAAAGATGAGGTTGAGACATTTTTTTGAGAACGTCATAACGGAAAAACTACCCACGAAAGATGATGAGCTTAAAGGTTTAAAAACCTCCAGCAACTACATGCCACCAACATCACACAAAATGATTGACCTCTTTGAGAACTCGTGCAAACAAGAAATCAACAAAATCAACACCAACAAAAGGTCTAAAACATTGAACTTGTCCAAAAAAGAATTTGGAGCCATAGAAAGTATAGCAAACAACAAAAAATTAATCTGTCAAAAAGCAGATAAAGGAGGAGCTACGGTGGTAATGAATAAGAGTTTTTATGAAGAATCCATGCAAGCACACTTAAGCGACACAGATACTTACATGGAAATAAACCATGATCCAACCACGGACATACGTAGAACCCTACAGATCTTGTTGAAACAAGCCACAGATAAGGGAATTATCAATGAAAAAACCAAGCAGTATCTAACACAAGAGAACCCGAAAAGTCCCACCATATATCTCGTACCAAAGGTGCATAAAGACCCCAACAAACCACCATGCCGGCCTATCGTATCCACCAAATTGAGCATACATGAACCAGTGGGCAAATTCATCGATAGGTACCTACAACCTCTTGTCACAAAAAACATCTCCTATATAAAGGATACCACAGACTTTTTGGTAAAATTACAAGCAGTAAAAATGGAACCTGACTGCATTATGGCCACCGTAGACGTAAAAACATTATATACGTCCATACCACACAGAGAAGGCCTGGAGGCCATCGAGAAAGCCTTACTACGCAGCACCTACCCACAAGATCTACAAATCTTTTTGTTACAATTGATGGAATTTACCTTGATGAACAGCTACTTTATTTATGACAAACACTGGTACATCCAACTAAATGGCACAGCCATGGGAAATTGCGCCGCACCGGCGTACGCTAATCTGTTCATGGGAGCTTACGAAGAAGAACATATCTATAACAACCAAGAATGGGCAACACACCTATTAGCGTACATGAGATTCATAGACGACATGTTCATTATATGGAAAGGAACACAGGAAGCACTGACACAACAACTGATGATTCTAGATGAGAAAAACGAGAGAATAAAATTCACATGGAAGATCGACAAAACCACCATTCAATACTTGGATGTGGAAATAACATTGAATAACGGCAACATCACCACAAACCTATACCGGAAACCCACAGACAGAAATAACTTATTACATTACACCAGCCACCATCCCACAACGCTGAAAAAACACCTACCGTTCACTCAATTTCTTAGGGTGAAGAAAGTGGTATCTGAGGACCAGAAGTGCCTAGAACAACTTGAAATCATGGCAGAAAGATTTTCCTCTCGAGGATATCCAAAAGAAACTATCCAGGAATCTCAAAAAAGAGCGCTTACCAAAACAAGACAAGAACTATTGACATATAAAACCACCATTAAGCCACAGAGAATAACATGTGTAAGTAAATACTCAAATGTCAGCTCCCAGTTCAAGAAAATCATTTACAAGAATTGGCAAATTGTGCAAATGGAAAGTGATTTCAACGGCATATTTGATCAACAACCCCTCTTTGCTCATACCCGTGGCAAAAACTTAGGAGAACTATTGAAACAACCTAAACAGACCTTTCCGCATCAAATTTTCAGAGGAACAGTACCATGTTTGAACTGCGCAAACTGTCACAACATCATGAAGGGGTCAACGATAAATCACCCCATGAAAGGACACAAAATACCACTTAAAGTAAACGCCAGTTGCGACACCACCAATGTGGTATACCTTTTAAAATGCCCATGTGGAAGTGTATACGTGGGTCACACGGAAAGAAAACTAAAAGTGAGGTTAACCGAACATAAGAGTAACATCCGCACACACTCGACCAAATCAACGGTAGCTACCCACTTCACAGAAAAACGCCATAATCTAAATCAACTGAGAGCTTGCATCCTAGAGGTGGTACCAAAAAAAGAAGGAACATTGAACAAAAAAAACCTGCTCAAAAGAGAAAACCACTGGATATATTACCTGAACTGCCTTAAGCCACATGGACTCAATGATCGGACAGAACTTTTGTGTTACTTGTAACTTAGAGACAAGTACCTATTATAACATACGACCTGTTAAACATATCGTCCAGTAATTCATATAGGGGGCCGATTGATTTTCTCTACATGTTTAAAACACACCTTGTAACACCGAATATGTGTTTGTTTACTAATAGTTTCACTTTGCTAACACGCATCGGCAGAAAAACCTGCACTTTTATTGTCACTAAAGCTTTATTTTGTCAATTTCACGCTAGTCTAAAAAAAACGACCCAGCAAGGACAGCCTGCACCTTTAATGAAACCACTCCCATATAGCGACATAGAACGCATGCGCTAACTCCGCGGCGTTTCCTAACCCCGATATGCAGACTCTCCATTGAACCGGAGAGTACCCGAGAGAGATCGCAAGCAACTAACGGTGAGCTAAAACTAGACCCACAGAGCCAAAGCGTAAGCGGCAGCGCAACCCCTTTGTTAACCGCCAGTTAACTTCATTGCATATGCCCCTAATCAGCGTTAAAGTTTAAAGACGCGCGCATGAACACACGTAACCAGCTATGTTATAACCGAAGCCTCTAAACAGCAGGATAGCAATGTTTTAAGGACAGGCGCTTGAGTATACTAAGTTAAGCATGTTTATCACGTACTTTTGAGAGAGCACAAGTAGTGTTTATTAGTGACTTAAATTTGGTTCAATCACATAAGGTTACAATGTACATATTTCGTTTGTTTATAGATGTTCCCTGAAGAAGGTGACTCATTTCACCGAAATGCATAGGAACTAAACAACATTGTTGCTACTTGCCATTAACCATCAATGTGATGACATTTTGAACCAATTGGAAATACAATTTATGTTGAACAAAACTACCTTTGTTTGGAATTTCATTTGTGAATAAAACTCCAGCTGGATTACACAGCATTAATACTGGTGCCATGGGAGACACACCTATGGGTTCATAGGTGCGCAACCAGTTTGTTCTACTACATACACTCCAGGAGGGGAGTGATTCCCATGTCTGCACAGTAAAAACAGATTTAAAACAAGGCGGTGCACATCCCTCTTCCACTAAGTAAAGTATTGAACCACCAATCCTGAAGTACAATTCTATTTAAGCAGATGTGCACGTGCGATAAGAAAGATGCTGCCACTCGCAGTGAAAGAGAGCAATGGGCGAAGTGGGCTGGTCTTTTTCCCCATGCTGTATGCTGTGGTGGATGGAAACAAATTGTGAAGGACACATGAATAGGCCAATTGATGATGAGTGTTGGCTCACAGTCCCTTTTTATATGTCTGCATTTTTATTTACGAATATGAATACATTAGCCTGGCAAAACAGCTAAAGCACTGACTACACCTATATCTGTATGCGTAACCCAAAATAAACAGAAGTAGGAGAATTTAGCCGGTGAATAATACACCATATAATTTATAGAGGCCTCCAAGCACAAAGATGTATAAAGGCTGTCCACACCACACACATTGTCACTGAAATACTTCATGACAACAGCTTTAATATGGAGAAATAAAATAAATAACCACATATGCAAGCATAAGTACAGCCAGGGAATGTGTTGCAGAAAACGTGTGCACCAGACTGGCTCTGTGGGTTCAATGCCTGCTTTGGAGTTTTGTGAGCAGGTCACAGGATTGCAGTACATCTGCTCCAAGGCTCCTTGTGTCCTTCTAATAATTAATAGAAAGAGCAACAGGTGCATTAAAAGATGTGCACAACTTAAACAGCATAGAAAGCAGGGTGTGTGCTATATAAAGAATCAACATTTCACTGCAATAACAAGAAAACATTCATTGATATGCCAGGTTCATTAGTTACATTTTTAAATAACAGTTTCCATTGATACAGCATTATAGCTAGTTTACAATAATTGTGTTTTCATGCCAACATTAACAGTCACCGGCTATAATTAAACCAGAGGAGAGTGTGACCACCCCTTTCCATCATGGGGCCAGTGACTTTTTAAGATTGTTGTGTACCGGAAGGCGGGGTGCGTCCTCTTGGTCCCCATCCAGTAGCCTACGTCTCCTTGATAGCGAGCAATGGTATTGACGCCTTATTTTGTCAACTGGGGTCTGAGGCGAATGAGGATAAAAAGAAATTTTAAAAAAAAAGTATAATAATGTTTTCAGCGTCTTTGCATTTAATTTGGACATATAGACATTTTGATTGAAAGGGCTTAAAGGGGTATAAGAAACCCAGTTAGGTGCAAAGACTGTATCTTGAACAGTACTCAACAAACAATAAATAAATGTATTCAGTTAACATTTAAATCTGATAAAAACATATAGCTTCATGTTCCTTACCTTAGAATACTACCCAGGTGTCAGACTGGATCTGAAAACTTTTCAAGCATACCTCTGCTTGCCGGCTTATGCTATTCGTCAGCTCTGTATTGTCCTTGCTGGAAGTAAAGTGATCGGGCCTATATAAACATCACCCCAGTGTGCTAACTTAAATTCTTTTCTTTATGTGCCAGTCAGTACTGGTCCAGAGAGAGCTACCTCCATTCACATTTTGACTGACCTTGTTTCGATGTTTTGTTGAAGCTTTTTAAGCAACATCTGTCTCCTAGTGTGTCAGGGACGTCCCCCATAAAATGGTGGGTTTAAACCCTGTAATGCCTGTCACAGGCAGATGTCTGTGACAGACCCTCACCATGTTTGTCTTTGGTGCTTGGAGCTGTACATGACTCCAAGACCTGTAAGGACTGCTGCACCATGCAACCAAAGGGGTTGCAGGAGCAGTCACTGAAGCTCCTGGTTGCCCAACGTCGAACGACTCCATGACATCCGAGATCCCGGTCATGTGGGAAGTCCCTGGACCATTCGTGGAGCCGCTCTTGAGGTTCAGCTTCACAGGCCAGTCTGGTAAGTTCCACCAAAAATTCCACCTCTAAAGTAAACCTTGGCACATTCCGTACTGGTCCACCGGACAGGAAATCCAAGAGGCTGGATAATTTTGGTAAGAGGATGTTCACTTCCGCCAGCCTGACACTGCTGTTGGTGAATACTACATGCCTTTTGGGCTGATACACCCACACCATTTGGGACTCAGTTGTGCTAGTGCTGCCCATGGTCTTGGAGAAGGCCTGAGCCATTCTGACCAAGGCATATGCTGCGGATTGGATGTGATCCACTTGCTAGGCAGAGCAATTGTGCCGTCATTGTCACTCAGACACCACACCTGTGTAAGATCAACTAGCTTTTTAGGGGATGTCCAGGATTCCCTCATGGACATGCCCTTTGATGACACTCGCCTTGTGTCATGTCTTTTGAGCCCATGCATAACTGCCCACTCCATCTGTTGACCATCAAAACAGCTTTCCTGATGGCTATAACATTGGCCAGAAGGGTCAGTGAACTACAAGCACTATCCATCCACCCTCCCTTACATGTTTATTTCCCAAACAAACTGGTCCTGAGAACATATTCCTACCTCTTACAAAAGGTCTTCCTACCCTTCCATGTAGGCCCGAATATCACTCTGCCTACCTTCTTTGCTCTGCCTCATCCTTCCAAGGAAGAGCAGATACTCTACCATCTGGACCCAAAAATAGCCTTTTAATTCTACATTGATCATACAAAAGAGTTCTGGGTGGACAATCAACTCTTCATTGGGTTTGTTGGGGACCATCTCATGATGGATTGCATTGTACATTAATATCTGCTATGCTTTGGTCAAGAAGCAACCCCTTAAGGACTTGAGTGCTCATTCCACCAGAGCCAAGGCTGCGACCACTGCGTCAGCTCACGTAGGCCCGATCCAGGATATCAGGCAGTAACATTGGTGTCTTACCACAGTTTCGCCAAACACTACTGCCTGGAGAGTCAGGTCCTTTATGACAGGCACTTTGCCCGTTCAGTCATTCAGGACTTCCTGGTCTAAATCATTTTGCAGACCCTCCTCCGGTGAGGTATTGCTTGGGTATCTATTCTAAGGCAACTAATCTGTGCTAGAAGTATCTATCAGATAAAAAAGGTACTTAACTTTGGCAATGTTCCATCTGGTAGAGACTATCTAGCAGTATATTCCTTACCGACCTTCCCATTCTCCCCGCTCTGTGAATGGATTTCTCTCTGTACGGTGACCCCTTTGAACACTGGTACATGAAGAGACTTTGTGGCTCTGTGCTTGTGGTGTGGAAATGTTGTGAAAAGTAACTAATGTCAGCACTCTTGGATGGCCCCTATATAGGCATGTGCACATCACTTACAGTGCACACGACGAGGTACTGCTCGAAAAGTTTCCGGATCCAGTCTGATGCATAGAGAATATTCCATGGTAAGGAATCTGAGGCTAGATAAAAGTCTCCATCAGATGAGGTGTTAGCAAAAGTAAGTATCTTGTTTGGGAAAAGTAGTTAGTCTCATAATAGTGCTACCTGATAAGTCAGGACACACATTTTTGAATATCAAAGCATTTTTTAAGGCTATCTGAAATGTTATGCTTGCTATAAAGTTTCAAATTAATGCGCATCACAGTAAATATATATATATATATATATATTGTTAGAATACTTTCGTCACTAAATGTTTGTTTTCTTGCCTTTTTATTTCTTTGTTTGTGCCTGTCTATGTTCTGTTGCCCTTCTTTTTTACCTTTATATGTATGTTTGCCCATCTGTCTGGCCTCTCCTTGTGTTAGCTGCTTGTTTTTCATTCCTTCGACATCAACATCGCCTTTTTTGACTCATCGTTGCATGGACTCGATCTTCTCCTGAACCTTCGTGGGTGTGGTGGTGGTGGTCTCTTCTTGCACCTGTTGTTGATACCTCTACTTCATGTATGCCCATCAATGTGTTTGACAAACAGAAGAAGAATGGGCTGATGGACCACGATGATTTCAGAGCATGTCTCATTTCAATGGGCTATGACCTGGTATGACAAGATGTTAAAATGTGTTGTTGAGTTTGACTTTTTGCATGACCATGTTGTTCACGTTGGATTTATATCCTTGAATTTTAATAGAGTCATACATTTTGTATTGGGTTCCTCCCCTGGTCGTGAAAGGTATATATCGATTTCACCACTGTGCCTGTTGGTCAACTAGAAACATAGAGAATTGCCCCCCACATATATATTCAGAAACTGTTCAGGAACTTGATGAGTAATTTCTTAAAATATATTGGGAAAACAGAGTAAATGTCATAATTTTTACATAGTTAAACATTATCAACATATTAAAGTCTTTTCTCCATCGTGGACAAACTAAAATCTTAATTACTATTTGGAAATTGTTAAGATGTGCAACTTAATTGCCATAAATTTTATAACTCTGCTGCGTTTTGAATCTGGTACAAATGACCCCAGTAGAGAAAATCTTTATCGTAACTGAGAACATAAAGCATGAAGTGTATTTATTTGAGGGAATTTTGGTATTTGATGATTAGCTCTAGCTTTTTCATAGTTATTTTCACCGAGCTTTCGGGGTCTTACAACCACAAAACAAATTGCGGATTTTGCATAAAATGTTTTTAAACACTTTTAGAAGGGTATACACATTGGGACCTTATTTACCAAAGTTCCAAGAAGACCCATGAGCAGTGTCAATTTAAGCTAGGTAAAGTAATGTTCTAGTTAATTGATTAGCACACCACTTTTTGGCAGTTGCTTAATACCTGCCCCTACCTAGTTGCAGTTCTGTTTGTTGTGCAGTGTCGGCGTGACACTATTTCTCTTCAAGCTAAGGAGCTACATTAGTGGTGAATTTATACAGTCTACCAAAACACCATAACATGCAGCTTTTTTACAAATAGCACCTTCCCAGCACTTGTAATTGTTCTCCTCTGTTGTTTAGTCACAGTACCGCTTTAGAGGTCCTTTCACAAGCACTATTCTGCCTTTATTCCATTCCCCAGGGCGAGGCAGAGTTTGCACGGATTATGGTCCTGGTTGACCCCAATGGCACCGGAACGGTTTCCTTCCAGTCCTTCATTGATTTCATGACTCGGGAGACTGCTGATACTGACACCGCCGAGCAGGTCATCGCTTCCTTCAGAATCCTAGCAGCAGATAAGGTCAGTTTTTTAATACTGTATGCTTTGGTATAACACTGTGGGTGCGTGATGTGCATAGACACACTACTTTATGTGCAGGGGTACAGGTTCGATGTATTCCTACATTTATATTACAGAATGGTCATGCTAGTACTTTGCCTTCGGTTGATATGCCTAGTAAACAAGTTTTTTTGCTCACTGTAATGAATAACAATACAAACAGCTCTCGCGTCCATGCAGTGGCGTCGAAAAGGTGCCATATTTGTATTATATTTTTGCAGTTATATACAGCGCGAACTCGACCCGATGGAATCAGAGTGCTTTACATGAACATCAGTTGAGTTACAAAAGGCCACATAAATTTTTTTTAGGCTCGGGGAGATTATGTGATTCGCCCAGAATTTCAAGATGTTTGAGCCTCCAGCCAACATCGAACCTTGTTTCCCAGATTCAAGGTCGGCCGCTCAAGCCTTGGGCCACATGTCCTAATGCAAGAAAGGAAAACGGTTCTCCTTCACTTTTAGGTAGTAAAAGACAACAGTAATTGGGGTGCAGTGGTCACATCACATCCTGAGCCCGAACAGTAACTGTGCCGGGTCACCATGGGGCATCATCAAAAGTTTTTGGATCACAAACTACTTCACTCACTTAACAACAAAAAAAAATTCTCAGGAAAAGCAGATGTTTACCCTATTTTTCGATGCACACAACACATAATTACAAAGTAATGAGGAATCGTGGTCCCTGGACAATACCAGTCATGAAGCTTGAAAGCTTCCATGATGAATTAGACCAAATTAGATTTGTACCATTTGATAGTCCATTATCATCTCATTAAAGTGCAAAAAAGACTCCAGGATGGATTACCAGTGGCCTGCTAAATTGGAATCCCTTCAAGTGATAGGTGCGATATACATCAAATTCTTTTTTTAAATTTTAGGAGGTCAAACCTGCCAAAATTTAACAGGAGTGACATGCAGATTTGGGTGCTGTAAGCACCCAAATCTTCATGTTATTTCACCCAAACTCAGAATTTAATAGGCTTCAACAAAAACTATGAAAGTCACCATTGTCTAATCAGTCGTAGGGATTAAAATGGATAACTGCTAAACAAAATACTTCAGCCTGCCCAAAAAGCTAACAGAGCCAAAACACAAAACAATGCAGCCAGAGGAGTCGTAGGATGTCCTAAATTAGCTATCACCCAACATTCTAAACAACGTTTTGTAGAAATTGGACGCCAAAATTAAAATACAATCAGCATGCGTTATCCATACAACAATACACAGTAATTTACTAACATGCTTGAATAAACCTACTATACAGGGTTTCTATTATCAGCACATGAAGCAGCAGTAATCAGCCTATGCTTATGCTACAACCGTGGGACTGTTAGGAATTCAGAGTAATGGAGCATTAATATTTAAACCCTTTTAATCACCTTTTAGCCAGACCCCACCTTTTTGCAATACTTAAAAGCCCAAACTCGTCAGATAATTAATAAAGATGTAAAATGTCTACACTTGACATATCAATTCAACACTGTTGGACCTTGTAACAAAATCACACATAATTTATAAAATAACTCTGATTCAGCTATACACAAAAGTAAAGAAACAAAAGACATAAAGTATGTAAACAGCTGTCATTTTATCCAAAGTGATTGCCTGGAATTTCTTATACTAGTATCACAGTTTTTTGTTAATAGCAGGAAATAGTTTCTCTCCAACAGAGAACAGAGAAAGGAGCTGGATCCTTATCTAATCTTCCCAGCTCTAGAAGTAGCCTGCCAATGCCCATGGAGTTGATAAGCACTGCCTTGTACAGAACAGGAATTATCATGCTCAAGACCAAATATTATGAATGTGGTAGAGTGCACAAAGCTTGTACAAACAAGATTAATGTTCCCAAAAAATGTATTCAAGTAGTTTGAAATAGTTGGACAGCAAACATACGGGATACGTTTGCATCTGCTGACCCACATCTAGAGCAGGTGGAGAAGGCTTGTATGCCTCACTGATGCAACAATTGTGGAGAATAATATATCCTGGCTATTCATGGACACTTGTAATAGAACTGCTTTAAATCTCTGTTACTTCTGATGGTTCTATTGGGCCACTCTGGGGAGTCAGGTTCTCAGTCCATGAATTCCGACTCAGCAAAGGCTCAGCATAGCTTTCTCTAGTTTGTATTTTTTCCTCCAGTGATCAAAGAAGAAATTATCTTTTCAAAGTTAATCAACCTAAAATTTACAGGTCACATTAAAGATCAATCTTGTTCTCACCACTGTATGGGCACACATTATGAAGGTGCTTGCCATTTTTCTTTGAAACACCTAATTATGAAGTAGACTCTTTTCTTCTAATATTACTGATAAATTAGATAAGCATTTGCAATGCAATAGGCCTCAAATTGCTAAAAGTTTGAGCTGTTAGCGTTGCTAATAATAATGCAGTGCTAATAACTCAAACATTTAGTAATTCGAGACCGATTGCAGCGCGGGTGCCGCAATTATACCACAAGTAAAGAAATAGAAAAAAAGTCTATTTCTTTACCTTTGGTATAATCGCGGCACCCTCGCTTTACTTTTAATATTAAAAGTAAAGCGCCAGTGCCGCTATTATACCAAAAGTAAAGAAATAGATGTTTTTTTCTATTCCTTTACTTTTGGTATAATCGCGGCACTGGCGCTTTACTTTTAACATTAAAAGTAAAGCGCGGGTGCCGCGAATATACCAAAAGTAAAGAAATAGAAAAAAAAGTCTATTTCTTTACTTTTGGTATAATCGCGGCACCCACGCTTTACTTTTAATGTTATAAGTAAAGTGACGGTGCAGAGATTATACCAAAGGTAAAGAAATAGATGTTTTTTCTGTTTCTTTACCTTTGGTATAATCACGGCACCCGCGCTTTACTTATAACATCAAAAGTAAAGCGTCGGTGCCGCGCATATTCCAAAAGTAAAGAAAATGAAGTGGCGAGCGCGTCACGCCTGTGTCTGGCCGCGTGCATAGCTCCTCCCATGGCCCATTGGTGTCTATTACGTGCTTGGTGCACGTAATAGATTCAGAAAAAGGGGGTGGTGATGGACAGAGCATCTGAATTAAGCAGAACACTCGTACCCAGTCAACAGATCAGGGCTTGATCCATCACCGTTTTTTAGCTCACTGCACCATCCCAGCTCAGAACCTGGCTACATGCAAATTAGTCTGTCCCTGGCCCAGTGCATCATGGGAACAGGGCAGACCAAACTACCAAGCCAATTCTTTTACTGGAAAGGAAACAAGCTTCCGGGGACCGGTTTCTGGCATTACAGCCGTCTTCGGCCCGGCTTGCTTGAATCCTTGCAAGCACGGCCTATTGGTGCACGTAATAGACATCAATAGGCCGTGGGAGGAGCTATGCATGCCTCGGGCCAATTGCGTGCAGTCTTTTACAATAAGACGCACTCAAAGGCCAATGGGGGTGCTGAAAAGGAAACGCACATGCACGAGCGTGTGCGATTCCTAAGTCAGCTACCCAAACCCCGTTTTTCACCTCCAAAATGCCTCACTCTGTGCGTGCACTGCTTCGCAGTGCGACACTAGGCCTAAAAAAAGGATTCAGATGGGCATTGCCCCTGTTATTCTATTGACGCATGCTAACACGTGTCTTACTTTTTAAAATCAACAACTTAAACGTAATCTGGCAGATGATAAGATCTTTAAATGTTTACGCATGAATGGAAGTTTTTGATCTCATTTTCCAAAGCAGTTTCTAGCTGTATCTCTTCCTGTTGCTGCAGTTATTTGAGATTTGCATTCAATTGCTCTATATTGGTCCACATTATGTGATAATACATCATTCAGTCTTGAAAAGGTCACTTGTAATTGATCAAAAGAACTGCACACAATTTGGATTTTTAGCAACCATTACACTGTAAACAGGACTTCTTGTTACCGGATGAAGAATGGAAGTCAGGAGATATTAAACACTATTTCCCACCATTATGAATAAAAAGAACAGCATACATTGACCATAAGACATGGTCAAGGCACTTAGACGTTATAAGACAATAGCATTTTGAAACAAACTGCATATGATTGAATGAAGGGTGAAGGCTATGGAATTTCTGTAAGAATGCCTGATTTTAAAATGGCATAGTTCTCACACTTCATGCACATGTGCACAATGGATCTATGGATATCAAAGTAAGAGGTAAATGTAAACCCACATTTTTAAGCTGTTGGAAAGAACGTCAAAATAAGAAGTAAAGGGAATGGGAGGTCTTTCCTCAGTCCTGGAGTAGACATTTTTGTGAATGAATATGTATGTAGGAGATGATGTCACTGGCGGACTGTTCATGTCAAGGGAGAAGAAGCTGCTCTTTAAAAAAAGACTGGGATGAGGAGTGCAGACGTGAAATTAATAATCATTGGTATTGATAATTAAGAACATCTCTGATGGATATTAAATATAATCTGCCAGTGAAAATCCTAAACAAAATCTCCAGAGTGCTACAAACCAATATCTTTGAAGACATTAACCTGAAACATACTTTCAAGACTTCTTGGTTTTCAGAAAGAAATTACCAGACCATGTCTTGTATTACGAATGAAGCCCATGAAAAAAAGGTGCACATGCTGTGTTTTTATTGTCCTCGGACAGAAGTAACTTAAGCATGGAGCAGAAGAGTGATATGGCTGGCAATTACAGGGAACCTCATATTGCATACCTCTCTTAATGCTCTTTTGAACTTTAGAAGGAATCACATATCCTGATGTCATGAAATAGTGGTGGGGATTTTTAGAATGTAGACTGTTGGGAACACATTTGAGATGATGGAGGTGTGGCTGGAGCTGCGCTCTCTGTTATACACATCAGTGTACGATCATTCAATTTCATTTAAAATGCCAATTTGCACCCGCAAACATCCAGAGATCCTGATTATGTGAATTTGGGTCTGTGATTAGTAGGTGAAGATACCACTTTTAGAGCACTTACCTTTCATATAGATGCTCAAATATTTTTAAGAACCATCTCCTTACTTTCTCTTTAACTGTTTCTCGTATCCATTTATCATCCTTCAATATGTCTCATTCTTCTTTTTGATATCTCTTCCTTGAAGTGCTTGGCTTCCACCTGGATGTAAATTGAGCATTTTTTAATAGCTCTGCTATTTGTAAAATTATTATGATAGGCAGATTCACAAACACTAAGCATAGGGTATGAGTCCCAAAAGTGACATAAACCCGAGGCAAAACGATTTACTTTCCAACACAAATCATGATTTGCATTAGAGAGTAGACCTAATGTAACACAAAGTAGCATGAAGCACTACTTTGCATGACTTTGCGTCAAGGGGGTATTTTATGGGTAGTACATGGGGTTTCCCATGCAACCATCCATGCATTTTAATGCAAAGCTCAAGCTACAGTGAAATTGCTCTCCCACCCTCGCTTCTCCACCATTAAGTGAGTCCTCCCCGAGCCCTTGCACTCTCGAGTGTTGGTGTTTGAGTCCCTCCTACACCCGCAGGTTATACCTGCGCCTCATCCCAGGTGGTCCAGTGGACCTCTGTCTCCTTCTCCCGCTCCCCTTATCCTCTCCTGCTCCATCTTCCACTTTTCTTGCACTTTTCTGTTTATTCCACTTTATTCCACTCTTTTTTGCCTGTTTTTCCCCGCCGCAGCTGTCCCCTCACCCCAGCGCGACCGGCCCAAGCCAGTTCCCCTCCCCGCTCCCGCCTCCCAGCTGTCCAGCATTCCCTGACCCCTACTTAATGGCGGCTGTGCCACTGGCTTGCCAAGGGCGTGCCAAAGGCAAGCCCGTCTACGCCCGACCGCGACCAGCGCCAGGAACCCTGGATCTCCGCACCGCCGATGCTATGACCCAGCGGCACTCCACGCACTCAACCCAGGCCGTAACAACAGCTGCAAGCTTGCATCACCAGCCGACACCCACGGACCCTTCAGCTGGCACTGCTACCGGCACACCTGCAGCACCGCCAGGAACAAGGACCCAGCACAACCCGCCTGCAAGAAAACACCCGACAAGACTCTACAATGCATCCTCCTCAACGTCAGATCACTCCACAAAAACACCACCAAAATCTCGGACCTCCTCGACAGCACCACCCCAGACGTAGCATTCTTCACAGAAACCTGGAACTACACCACCTCTGGACTGGACATCGCCATTGCCATTCCCCAAGGATACAAGATTTCCAGCAAGGACCGCTCCATCCGCCCGGGAGAAGGAATCGCCATAGTCCACAAGTCCACAAATCCACCCTCTGCCTGAGCACACTCCCCGATGAGCCCACAGACCTGATGGAACACCTGCTCTTCAAAATACTGGCCAGCCCTATCACCACCCTCCGGAGAACCCTCATCTACCGACCCACTGGACCCCGCGGACCATTCGCCAACTCCATCACCAACACTATCTCCCCGCATGCCATCGCATCCACCAACTAGACAACTGGACAACCTGGACAACCAACTAGACCCCCAACACCACATCCCTCTTGGACAAGCTCCACAACATTGGACTTCGCCAGATCGTGACCAAACCCACGCACCCAGCAGGACACACCCTCGACCCCCTCTTCACAACAGGAAACTCCACCTCTTTCAACCACACCACTGAACTCATGTGGACAGACCATCGATGCATCCACTTCACCCTCAGAACACTCACCATCAACAGACACCAGCACCTGCTCCCAAGAAGAAACTGGACCAAAATCGCTGATGACCAGCTCCCCTCCTCACTCAGCAAATCCACCCCAACTACCACGGAAGACGATGCCCCCAACACCGCCGCAAGAAATCTACACAGATGGATCACCGACAGCATCAACACCATAGTCACCCTCAAGAAGAACAACAACACAGCTTGCCAAGAAGGCCAGAGGGTTTACCCCTGAACTCCGAGAGTCCAGGCACACCTGCCGCTGCCTCGAAAAGACGTGGAGGAACTCCAAATCCACAGAAGCCCACAACAACTTCAAAGACACCACCACCGTCCACCACCAGCTCATCAGAAACACAAGGAAAACTGCAATTGAAGACAGAATTTACACACACACACACAACAGCAAAGAGGTCTTCAACATCATCAAAAAGTTCGCCCAACCCCCCAGCGAGTCGACTGACATTCCCCTCTCACAAGACCTCTGCAACAAACTTAGCACCTTCTTCCACCGCAAAATCAAGGACATCTACAACAACTTTGATGAAGACAACCAACACACAGAACCCCCACCAGCCACCCCGACACCCTGAAGCCAACGATTGACAGCTGGACAGCCCTCACCACTGAAGACACACTGAAGACGATGAAGTCAATCCACTTCGGGGCCCCCACGGACCCTTGCCCCCACCACATCTTCAACAGAGCCACTGACAGCATTGTACCCATGCTTCACCACACCACCAACTGCTCCCTGGCAAACACCTCCTTCCCCAACAACTGGAAACATGCCGAGATCAAACCCCTCCAGAAAAAGCCGTAGGCGGACCCCACCAACCTCAAAAACTGTAGACCCATCTGCCTGCTCCCTTTACCAGCGAAAGTCATTGAGAAAAACATCAACAGCCAACTCGCCACCTTCATTGGAGAGCACAACATCCTCAACCCATCACAATCTGGATTCAGAAAAAAACACAGCACAGAAACTGCCCTCCTCGCCACAACAGACAACATCTGCTCCCTACTGGACAAAGGAGAAACAGTAGCCCTCATCCTCCTCGACCTCTCAGCGGCCGTCGACACTCTATCCCACCGCACTGTAATACGCAGACTCCACGATGCAGGTATTTATTTCCCGCACCCTGGTCCAACACGGGTTTTACAAATTGTGTGGAGGGTGCAGGCGGCTCCATTGCTCCTCTGCCGACTGGCGAGGGGCGGAGACTGGGGGGTTAGCGCTCTAGTGAGCCTAACCTACTTAAGCAACATGTCCTACCCCCACGCAGTGGTGAGATGAGGAATATGTGCACGCATATCATGTCATTGGAAAAGGGAATCATTCATTGTCCTCTTTGCAATTTCAATTTTAAGCTTTTTGTTTCCTCTCCCCCAGAGGATGGGAAAGGCAAACCCATATCTATGTTACTTCTTAACTGTCGATCCCTTCCTAAGCATTCAAGAGAAATTTACCTGCTGTTAGAAGAGAGGAACCCTGATGCTCTCTTTCTTATGGAAACATGGATCAGCAAAGACTCCGATGCTGACGAGGTACCACCTAACTACGCCATTTTCAGACAAGATCGTGAAAGTGGCCGTGGTGGGGGGATTGCCATTATATACAAAAATATTATAGTTCTAGATCGACTAGGTGCCTTTCATCGGAATGTGAGAGCTTCTCTTTTGGTATTAGCTTCTCACCCACTTGTACTTTTTCAGGAATTGTTTTATACCGCCCACCAGGAGCATTTGGTAACTTTTGTAATGATCTCCCAGATATTGCCATAAATGGGGCCAGCCTTGCTCCCAATTTTTCGATCCTGGGTGATTTTAATATTCATTTTGATGAACCTGACACCTCCCCTTCGCAGGACCTTACGGCAGGCCTTGAAGCCTTTTGAACTTAAACAAATTGTGACCAGCCCAACTCATAAATTAGGCCATTTGCTTGACCCTTTTTTTACTAATCTCGCCAATATTACTTTGGCTGAGACCATCATAGTACCCTGGTCTGACCATTTTTTATTATCATTTGTTTGGACCCCCCGAGATCTGTTACAACCATCGATCAGGACAAAAAAGCTTGGTCGTACAGGTCCAAACTTTCAGTTGAAAAATGGGCAACAAATCTTATAAACTCCACCCCTGTACCTTTCCCGAATCCAACGATGGCAAATGATAATTTCAACAGCTGGTTGGAGTCTTCTCTGGACTTCGCTCTCCCTAAGAAATAATTTTTCCACCGAGTTGGACCTAATAAGAAAGCGTGGTACTCCCACAAACTCAGATTGCGTAAACAATAGTACAAGCAATCTGAAAGGAAATGGAGGAAGGATTTTACTGAGACTAGTAAGTGCAATTATAGAGTAGCACTGAGGCTTTATAACAATGAAATAAAAGCTGCTCAAACCATCTAATATCATGAAAAAATGGCTTTTCATCTAACTCCCCTAGGAAAATGTTTAAATTTTTTAAATCCCTTATAACTCCCCCTAGTCTTCTTAGTGAACCGGTGAATGCCCAAAAACGCTGTGATGAAATAGCAAATTTCTTCACCACGAAGGTCTATAACATATATTCATTGTTCCAACTAAATGACCTGGACATACAATTACCTCCACCCACTCAACAAGTTAGGTTGGAGGAATTTGCTCCGCCTACTCTACCTACCCTGCAGAAACTTCTGAGGGAACTTAAATCGGGATCTCCAGCAGACTCCGCCCCTCCTTCCATTCCTTATTTGGTCTCAGAGATCGTTTCCCCAGTTATCCGGGATGTAATAAATTCCTTCCTTGTAACAGGACAGGTCCCACTTTTATGGAAGCAAGCAAGAATCAAAGCTCTTCTGAAAAAGCCCTATTTAGATCCTGAGGACTGGGCTAACTATCCCCCCATTTCGCTATTACCAGGTATTAGTAAACTGATAGAAAAATAAGTTAACTCCATATTAGCAGCTTTTGTGGAGGAAAATAAATGCCTACATCCTACTCAGACTGGCTTTAGATGCAATCAGGGTACGAAGACCGCCCTTCTTGCTGTGGTTGAAAAAACCCAGAAAAATCGTGGATACTGGAGGCTGCGCTGCGATAATTTTATTAGATCTCAGCGCAGCCTTTGACACGTTAAACCATCCAATCATGATTCAAAGACTTAGGGAGGTGGGAGTAGCAGGGACTGCCCTGAAATGGTTGCAGTCCTTCCTCTCAGATAGATCATTTGCGGTCTTTGAAGAGGATGTTCTCTCGAAACAGATCTCTCGAAAGGGATCTTCGTTGAGCCCCACCATGTTTAACATCTACACGAGGTCCCTCTCGGATGTGGTGCTCCCCTGGGGGATCCAGTTGGTCACATATGCTGATGACACCCAGTTGGTGGTGTTCCTATGCCGACATGATAAAAGTGACTTCAATCTGGCCTCTTGTTTGGTCAAGGTATCGGAGTGGATGGATCTGTCATTCCTCAAACCTAATGGCTCCAAGACAGAAATAATGATACCAGGACATGCGGCCCCCCTGAATTTAGATCTTATGTGGCCTAGCTGTCTTGGCCCTCCTCCTCCACCAAAGAAACAAATCAAGAGTTTGGGTGTGTGGTGGGACCTTAATCCTAATCTCTCAGTTCAAGCACGTAAAGTTGCCACTAACTGCTATGGTCTGCTCAGATTGATAAGGAAGATTCTGCCTCTCCTTTCTTTGAAGCTAGGCGCATGTTGGTTCAAGCCCTTATTTTATCGCGGCTAGACTACGCTAATGCAGTTTACCTGGGCGTGCCACAAGGAACTATTAAGATGTTACAGACTGTCCAGAACTGTGCGGCCCACCTTTTAATAAATGTTCCAAAACGTAACTCTGCTAAGACAACACTCTGCCAGTTGCACTGGCTCCCAGTTCAGGAAAGAATCTAGTTTAAGGCTTTGTGCATTGTCCATAAGTCCATTACTGGCAAAGGACCCCCTCTGATTCAGCCCATGATGCAATTATATCATGTCACCCGGTCTCTCAGATCCAACAACAAAAAACTTCTGGCAGTCTGGAGGATTAAACGGGCGCGGATGGAAGTCCGAAGATTCTCTTTCCACGCGGCTACATTTTGGAACCAGCTCCCTGACCATATCCATCTTTAACCTAACTATCCCCGGATCAGGAAACAGATGAAACCCTTTCTTTTTCGATGATCAGCGATGTATGATAAGGTGTCACAGGAAGCGCTGGGAGGCCCTTGGGTAGCCATGCGCTATACAAGAGCGTATTCATTCATTTTTATTTATATGGCGCACGAATCATCCCCAAGGGGATCTCTCAGCGCCCGAACATCAGGTGACATAATGCAGTGTTATTCATTTAAAATAGCCAGGTTTTTAGGTGTTTCTTAAAGATCGTGAAAGTGGGACATGCCCTAAAGTCTTCTGGCAATGCATTCCAATATTTGGGGGCCAGATAGGAAAAGGTACGACCACCCATATTAGCCTTTTTACTTCTTTGGGTTTGAAGGAGCTCTTGGCCACTAGTTCTTAACCGCCTGGCCGGGGTATGCCATTCTAACTTCTTCGTTTGGTATCTTGGTCCCAGTCCGACCAGGGCTTTAAAAACCAGGCACAAAAGTTTGAAAACTGCTATTTTCCTAATGGCGAGCCAATGTAACTCTCTAAATAATGGTAAGGAAGGGGTGCGTGCGGGCTTGTTCAGGGCTAAGCGTGCCGCCGTGTTTTGCACGACTGGACCGACTCTTTCCTCTCCGGCAGAACGCAGCGGGTCAGACTCCCCCCCTTTCCTCTTGGACCCTACACCACCTGCAGAGTCCCCCAGGGGTCCTCCCTCAGCCCAACACTCTACAATGTCTACATGGCTCCTCTCATCCCCATCGTCAGAACCTACGGACTCAACATTGTTTCATATGCAGACGACACTCAACTCATCCTCTCCCAATCCAACAAAGCCAACGCAGCCTAAGACAACTTCCAAGAAGGCATGGACGCTGTCGCCAAATGGATGAAAAGCAGCTTCCTTCAACTCAGAAACAACTAAACAGAAGTATTCATCTTTTGCCCACACCCCGATGCCTGGAACGACACCTGGTGGCCCCCGCCCTCGGTAGCGCACCCACCCCCACGGACCACACATGCAACCTTGGAATCATCCTAGACTCCCAACTCAAAATGGACCGCCAGATCAACTCCGTCACATCCTCCTGCTTCCACATCCTCTGCCTCCTTCATAAGACCTTCAAATGGATCCCCCTCGCCACAGAAAAACCATCACCCACACCCTCGTCAGCAGCAGACTCGACTACGGCAACGCACTCTACTTGGAAAAAACAAAAACCGCACCGCAAGCTACAAAACATCCAGAACGCCGCGGTAAGACTGGTCCTCAACTTACCACAACACTGCCACATCTCCCAACACCTGCACACACTCCACTGGCTCCCCATTGAGGCTAGAATCACCTTCAAGATTCTCACCCACGCACACAAAGCACTCTACAACACAGGACCAGCATACCTCAACAGCTGTATCAAATTCCAGGTACTCCAAAGAACCGTACGATCAGCCCAGCTCTCTTACGCCGTGGTTCCCTGCGCCAGAAAGACCAGATCAGGAGGCCTCTCCTTCTTTGCGGCCAGAGCATGGAACACCCTACCGCTCCACCTCAGGCAGACAATATCACTCCCCTTCTTTACAAGAAACCTCAAGACCTGGCTCTTCGACAGACCCCCTCCTTGATGGACTGGAACCTGCACCTCCCCACTTCCTCAGTGCCTAGAGACCCTTACAGGTGAGTAGTCGTGCTTAACAAACCTGTGATTGATTGATTAAAGCTACTAAAAAGGTAGACAGTACTGTGTACTAAAAATTCCCACGTTATCGAGGCAGGTGCAAAGTTTGAGAATGTTTTTCTTTTCTCAAGATGTTTGCAACTTTGCATGTGTGCTGCACTGTGCAGCACACATACAAAGTGGGAAAAGTATTAACATTTGTCAAAGAAGAGCCTTCCTGCAGAAACCCTAAGTTTGGCATCATGCACTCACCCTTGCACCACAGTGCAAGGGTGTATGCATTGGTGGTAGGCAGCCTTAAGTGCGACAGCAGAGGAGGGAAGAGAAATAGTGCCATATCTTAATACTTATGGAGCTTTTTTGTTCTCTTCCTTTCATGCAATGCAGCATATCAGATTTTGTTGCTGTGCTGCATTGTCTGAAAACTTAGTAAAACTGCCCCATAATCTTTTTCTGGTCATGTCCAAACTCTGAGACTATACCAAAAGTTATTTTGGCCATTGTCTTGGCTAAGTGCCAATGTTTCAAATCTATCAGTCCTCTGTAAGTGGTAACAGACTTTAATGGTAACTTAGAAATCTATTTTTCCAGTTTTTCCTCCTGCTTAAACGATGGCAGATATGTCCTGTTATCTATAAAAAAAAAGTTAACGTATATTATCAATTACGCGGAATATCAACATGTATTTCTCTACCTTTGGAGGACCTGTCTTTGTGCTCTATCTGCATACTGCCAGGCAGTGATTAATCCAATCCATCGCTCTAATAGACATTTCTACTTACTGTGCATTTTCCTGGGTTAAACCCCCTTTCTAGAAATGGGATGGAAATTTAACTTTTATACGATGTTATATTCTTAAATAAAATTAAACATGCTTCCACTGATTGAGACCTTTTGTAGTTCAAAGCTAAGAATTTTTCAAAAAAAAGACCCAAAGTCATTCACTTTCGACTTTAACCCTTCTGTATAAATTCTTGACATATTTTCTTTTTTTGCAGCCTTACATTCTTGCGGAGGAGCTGCGCAGAGAGCTGCCCCCAGAGCAGGCTCAGTACTGCATCAAGCGGATGCCGCCCTACACTGGCCGTGGAACTGTGCCCGGTGCTCTGGATTATGCTTCTTTCTCCACAGCCTTATACGGCGAAAGTGACCTGTAGATGACGGCCCAGGATACACAAGACACCAATTTGAATTCAGAATTTGCTTTTTAAAAGCTTTGATGAGGTTATTAATACACCTAATACAATGTTAAGCGTTGAATTTAGCCAAAAACATATTCAGCATTTAGAAGCTGCTCTGCTGCATGGTTTATAGTGCTGTGTGTCCTATGTGGAGGCAGGGGTTTGTGGTGAGAAGATATGTCAGATGTTCATTATTTTGAAAAGCAAACTTCAGGCATTTGATTTTCCGACAGCCCCTCTATGACATAAATTCAAACCTTTTCATGAGTTTGAGGGAATAACCCTGGAAAAAAATTGTTTCTGTTGGGTATTACGGCAAAACATATCCAGTAACAATAACCTGATGAGAGACTGTATTTTATTCCAGAAAATAATGGGTGGTCCACAGTTTAGCCGGCATACCCTCCTTTAATTAACAGGGATGTTTTTAATGGTTGAGAGGCAGAAAATACCTTGCAATCTGATTACCGAATATTTTTTAAATTTCCACGCCGTTACTAAAACGCTAAACTTGAGGGGGATAGTCTTGCCACTGTGAATTTGTTCCTTCGACCAAAAAATTCCCAAAGGAAAAAAATCATTACCACAGGCCTCTGCTTAATCATCAGCCAATAAGCCAGCTGCAAAACGAGAACTGGACACAGTTAAGGTGGCAGAAGTTCTGCATTTTGAACTTGGAAAGTTGATATGACCAATGAGGCAGGGAGAGGTGGCAGCACAATGTCCATTGTGCCAGTGGCCTAGGGCAAAAACAAGTGCCATTGTTGCCCATGCAAGGTGAGTGAAGAAATGTGTATGGTGATAAGTTGTCACCACACTCATTGGCTGGGTGCCCAACAAAAAGCATATTCTTTCTTACATACGTGTGCTTAGGCCTTGTAGTTTCTTACAGCTCAATGTATAGAAATCTTCTGTGGATTCATAGTCAACACAGCATCGATCATAACAGGCAAGCAGGGCATAAGGTATTATTCAAAACACTCTCTTACAGCTGCACTTCTCATGACTGAAAACACTGCCTGACACAACTAAACGTGTTTAACAAGCGAGACATCCTAGTCATCTAAGCATTTAAATGTACAGCAAACCAATATTGGCTTTTTAACAGACACAACATTCGCCTGTCCTGTTGGGAAAGTTTACATTTACATTATCTTTGTCTTTGTAAACTCTTGAGTATTGACTCTTGTGTAATAAACTGAACATGTATTGTTCCAAATTTAAATAAAGTCATGTGGCACATGGAGCTGATCGTTGTGTTTGTGTATGTTAAATATGATGGTACATAAAAGGAGGGATGGTAACTTAGAAAAGGAATGAACAATATAAACACATTCAAACGCCTCATTACTGTTGACCGAAATTTGGAAAATAGGCAAAAGCTCATATAACACACATTTCTCTATATTCCTTAAATGTTTAGTCTTGTGGTATGATTGCACGGATAATGCAGTAAAATCGTACCACAACACAGAAAAAAACTTCTTTCAGTACTGCCAGATAGTCTGATATCATTGAGGTGCAAATAAATACTCAAAACTCTGATTTTTAATTGTTGTGTACAAAATAATACCCATTTATAATGTTAGAACTGCCAAAAGTATTACATCCTGATATTAGACAGACACAAGTCTAAGGTTGAACTTACTTTCTCATCATGGTCCTCTGATAAATCTTATTAAAATCCCCTATCCTTAATTTTGATTCTTTCATCTATGATTTCATAAGCTTGAGCTACACTCACCAGTATCGCTTAGATGACACTGTATTTTTCGAAAACAAATACTAAATCAGGTAGCTATTTCATGCATCCAATAACGTTTCCAGTGGATTGCGAACGTCAAAGCAAGTTTCGTTTCACAGCAGCTGTAATGAGCACCAAATCCATTTTGAATTTTAAAATGCAATTTAAAAAACATCTTGGCGTGTACTTTGATTTAGTTTTAATAACAGAAAAATACCCAGGTGGAAGAGGATAGGTGTTTATCTACTGTTAAATAACCTCCTGTTTTACAGGCTCAAACGTGTACCATCTTGAATTTGTGCCACCGGGACCAGTTGGAGTTCATAGTCCGTGACCGTCTAGCATGTGTCTCCATAAAGGAGCTGCATTCCCTAACTACAGCTTTGCTTTTCATTACAAGAAGATCTGGTATTTTCTTTAAAAAACATTATGCAGGTTTTGTCCCAACTCCCTGGAAGTGCGGATAGAGAGTGTGATGCACCTCTACATCATTTTGTGATATACTGCATTGCTGTAGTCAATTTTTGCAGTCATACTTTGGCATTCAGCCGGGCTCACAGTGACAGGGAACCTCGTGTTGCGTGCATCTCTTAATATTTTTTAGGGATGTTTGTTTATATTGTTTAAGGGGAAAATGTGTGGCATCCAGCCCAGCTGCAGATTAGAAGGGATTTAATATTGTGATGTCATGGAATTGTGGTTGTTGATTTTTGAATGTAGGCTGTTGGGAACGCATTGGAGATGGTGGATGTGTGGCTGGAGTTGCACTGCCTGCTGCTCATTTCATTTGTCTTGAACCCTGTTTTTAATAAACCTTCTTTTTTTGGGGCCTGATGTGGCATCTGTCTTTCTGACAATGGCAGAGAGGAGGCCTGAAGGACCCGGGAGTAGCAGATTGGTTGACATCCTTGACCTACCACATACAACTGCAGAGATTGGCAGTCAGATGATCAATCTTGGTGCATTTTGGAGGTGCACATAAATCGGCTGCTCTGATGTGGGAAGAAGCCTGCATAGTACGCAAAGAGACCCTTTGCAATCCATAACATTTTGCATTCCACTGTAGCTAAGCTTTCAAGTAGGAGGGTCAGAGAGCATATCACACCATTGATGAGCAAATGTTGGTTTCATTACCTGCTGCCACCTCAGCAAGCTAAGGATACGTATACATGCACCTGCATTCTGAAGGACCTCTACAGTGCATTCCACTGTGTGGGGGGGGGGCGCTTTTTGGAGTTCCGAATAGGAGTGAACTTAATTCCGGCTACCACATAAGGGATACGGTTTTCAGTTTACCACGAAGGAGGCACTGCTTGACAAACCTGCCTTCCCTTTAGTTACAGCTGATATCTCATCAATGTTCACCTTGGTTGGTGGATCTCTGCACAGAGCTCTAATATTGCTTTTTGAATAAAGATATTCATCCTTTTCTGAGTTGGTTTCATACTGAAAATGATGTCACCCACAACATCAGTGACTGCTTATCTTATTTTGTTTTGTTGACATTATATTTAAACCTCCTACTAAGTGTATCTCGTACACTGCACCTTCTGCCCCTTTTCTTTCTATGCAGGGGACGGAGAGTATTTCTTTTGTTTTAGTTTGTTATTTTCTTGACTGAACTTGAGGATATTTTGCTCAGAGTGTCTAGGCATATTAATTCGACCTTTCGTTCTATCCACCCTGATGTAACCAACAATGTAATGGAATCTGTGATGTGAAATGTTTTCAGTTTATGTTGAGGAATAGTGTGCCCTCTTTTAGTCATGGTTACTTCATACAAGAGGAGGAGCATAACCCCCCCCTCCTGCTGCGCAGAAAGTTGAAAAAATTAAATGGTAATAAAATGATTTTTTTACCATTTTATTTTTCCAGTTTTCTGCCCAAAGGTGAGTGAGGGCGGGGCAGGGCCAGTGCATCATTGCTGCTGATTGGCAGCAATGAGGGGTGGCCTCTTCAGCTTGAAGTGCGCATGTCAGTTTGGCCAGCCATCTTGTTACGACCAGCCCAACATGCACAATTCCAACTCTCCAACCCAGCTGTCTTAGACAGCTGGGTTGGAGTGCAGGCACAGACCTCCAGTGCCTTTTGGAGTGCTGGGAGGAGTCAGAGTCACAGACAGGAGAACATGAGGACGTGCTGCAGGTTAAGATAAGTAAGAGTTTTGCTTTTTATTTGTTAAATGTGATGCCTTCTTGACTCATGATATATTTTGATTGTGTGTGTTTATGTGACTGTGTTTCTGATTGTGACTGTATGTGTGTGTGTGTGTGTTTGTGAGCTTGACTGTGTGCTCACCATTTTTGTATGTCACCAACAGCCCCTGCCCACTATAGAAAGTTATTTCCATTGAAGAACTATATAGATGGGGAAGGAATAAAACAATTCAAGTAGTTGCCTGCAGTCCCCAATGTTGCCAAATTGAATTCGAATATCTTTACGTATGCAATGAAACAACTAGAAGCCAGGTATGGTTGCAAAATAAATACAGGGATAGTGCGCTACAAATTCTGTTCAGGGAAGCGAAGTGTAGGACATTTGAGACAATTCACTATGATCAGATCATTGGAGACCAGATATTAATAAGAACAAATAGCACAAACATTTCAGGAATGTTTATGAGCTATTTCTAGTCTTCGTAGTGCAGGAATTTAAATGAATGTCATTAACAGAAGGGACAAATGGGACAGCCATTGAGGGAAAGGTGAAGTGAATTTTAAAAACAGGGTTCTGTTGTTGGATGTTACCAGTGTGCCTATCATTCAGCCTGATCATTCAGGTAATTGCACTCGCAAAGGGCCAGATTCTGAGAATCTGGCCCTTTGCGAGTGCGATTTTTGCATTTGGGATTCATCATCCCAAATGCAAAAATCGCTATTACCGAAATCGCATATTTGCGAGGAATTGGATTTAAGGAATCTCTAATAGAGATTCCTTAAATGCAATTCATCAACCATTTAGAAATTGCGAAATTGCTATATTTGGTCGCAATTTACCACCAAGTCTAACTTGGTGGTAAATTGCGAAAAAAGAGTAAAAAGCACTTTAGTGCATTTTTTCTTTTGCATGTTACACACACACATGTCCTTTGGACATGTGTGTGCGCAACACCTGTTCAAATGTGCATTTGAGGGGTGCTACAGGGTGTCCTTTGGACACCCCTGGCACCCTTCAAATCGCTATCTTATTTGCGATTAGCAAATTGCTAATTGCAAATAAGGAATACTCCCCATTCATTCCTATGGGCCTTTTGGCCCATAGGAATGAATGGGGAGTTTTTCCTTATTTGCGATTAGCAATTTGCTAATCGCAAATAAGGAATGTGTAGGATTCGCATATTTTTTTGCGATTCCTACACGAATACCGTTTTGCGAGTCTGGAATAGCGATTCCTTATGAATCGCTATTTCAGACTCGCAAAACGGCCCAATGATGAATCAGGCTGATAGTCACTTGGGGAATTCAAAACATTGTCCCGCACTTGATATTTACTGTGACAAATGTAAAAAGAAGGGACATTTTAGGCGAGTGCCCAAGGGGTAATAGTTTGTTTAGTGTCCAGTGAACCAGATAATGAGATCAAATCGGACCCCAACATATGTGTGGGAGAGTAAATGCATTAGAGTACAATTAATGGTGTATTTATGGGCCTGGTATACCTTCCTGGGAAGAGTCTGGTTCAAAAACTTTAGCAAGGGAGGACATTATTGCCTACGGGCATACATTGGATGCTACACTGGTCATTGTATAAAAGTTCTTGGTTAATTTTTATGTGACATAGATTTTAAAGGTTGCTAGGGAGAAGCTGTAACTGTCAACACAGGTGTTGCCATTTGACCTAGCTGCACCAGGAAGAAATTGAGTTTTCCCCAGTTCATGTTCTCCTGTATTAGGGTGTCTTTCATAGATTCACATGCTTGAATATTCCCTGTCGTCGAAGTGGGAGTCCCACAGTAAACAAAATAGCAATAGAATACTAATAACAAATGTATGTAAAAACATAACTCATAAAATATACACTAGAAAAGGTAGTAAATGCCAAGACATAATTCCCACATAGGAATACATGGTAGAGAGAAAAAACACTTGCAACATATTCCTGTCATTATGTTAGTCCAAACTACAGCCAATCAGGCGCAAGCACCCCTCCAGAACCTTCTCCTCAGAGCTCATTCCCTCAGATTTTCTACCGCCCGACGTGTGAAGGGAGTCTCCCTGAGCGCTGCTCAGTTTTCTCAACCTCTTCTGGTGTTTCTTGTGTTTTTCAACATGTCTTCAAGTAAGAAGTCTTTATTTAGACCGTGTTCTTCTTGTTGGAAGGTGCAGCTTTACTCTGAAGATCCCCACAAGAAGTTTATTTACTGTTTTTACCCCGACCATGAGGTTGGCAAATGTAAAATTTGCAGAACATTTTCAACTAAGACCTTTAAAGACAGAGAAGGCCGTCTCCTCCTTTGGCTCCAAAGGCTTAAAACACGGATTCAGCACTTTCTGAGGCAGAAAGCCTGGTGTCAGGACCATCTAAAGCAGCCTCTAAACGTAGCAGTGTGCCGGATTTGCCTACTCCATTCTTGAAAAAGAAAAAACGTTTTCTCTCTGTGGCTCCTGCGGTGTCCTCACCTCCTCCTGTTACGTCTACGCCCACGAGATCGGACTCTCAGGCGTCTGCTGCTTCTTCCCATCATGTTTCTGCCAAAAAACATGTCTCATTGTCGACGGGAGCGTTGACAATTGAATTGTCCCGGCGACGAGATCTGCTGTCTCCGGCTCGTCGAGGGCGACTGTGACAACGACATCTGCTTCTGGCTTGTTGACGGCAACATCGACGTCATCCATGTCGACGAAGGTATCCCTCAGTTTTAAGACTGTTTCGTCGACGATACCTATCGCCTCGTCATCGAAGAAGACTCTCTCATCGTCAGCAAAATCTTCATCGACGAAAGTTGTTAAACATGCCTCTTCGTTGTCGGCCCCGTCGACAAGTGCTCCGTCGAAGGCAGCTTCATCGACGACAAATTCGTCGACGGCGGCCCCGTCGACGGCGGCCCCGTCAACAGCCGCTCCTTCAGCTCTGCCTCCATCGACACCTATTCCATCATCTTCGATTGCTTCACTGCCAATGGTGCCGCTTTCTTCCTCCAGGTCTGGCTCTTCCACTGTCGACCCTTTGCACCAACGTCGCCAGATGCCTGTAGACCAGCTGTCTATTCCAAGTGACCCACAGCCTCCTTCACCCTTGTTTGTCACAGGTTCAGAATAAGACTCTGGTTCTGAGGACGATGTGGATGATACCTTCAGGGCAGCACGCAGTCCTTCAGATTTAGTTATTAAATGCCAGGACTATGGTGAGGACGATGAGGAAGATTATTTTCAGGAGGTTCCTACTGCAACACTGCCTCTGTCGCTCATCTCCAATATCCAGCACATGTTGGAGGATTACAACAGACGTTTCCCGCCATCTCATCAGGGTTCGCCAGTGCCTTCAACACCTGTGCCTGCTGCGGCTCCTGCAGCTACTCAGCTACCACAACCACCAATGCCTTCTCCTCAAGTTCAGACGTCTGTAAGGATACACACTACAGTGTATGCCGATGAAGATGATGATGTTCAACCTGAACGTGAGGATGGTGAAGTTCACGATGATGATGATGACGTGAGTCTTATGGCTGAGTGGGACGATTACCAAATTCAGACGCAGTCCCCTCCTCCAGTGACACCAGGGGATTCACCTCGGGTGGACATTGCGAGTTTCCATCAACTGATGGATAGAGCGGCTCAACTCTTTAAGCTGCCAAGAGTCCAAAGAGAGGAGGACTGTTTTCTCTACGACTTCAAAAATCAACTGTTTAAACAAGTACATACGGTCCCCATCATCGACTTCATCTGGAATGAGGGGGTAAAATTGATGCAAACGCCAAATTCCATTCCGGCGCAACTGCCTCGCCTTGAGAAAAAGTATAAAGCGCCCTTTGGTTCCCCAGCATGCCTGATTGCGCAGCCTAAACCAGATTCGGTGGTCACCCAGGCTGATCAGCATCACTCCAGAAACCCGACTTCTCCCATTACAGCTCCTCCTGATCGGGAAGGTCGTCGCCTTGATGCTATTGGGTCCAATTCTTTTAACGATGGCCTCTACTACGGTGAGAGCGGCGAATGCTTTAGCCATTTTGGGGCGTTACGGCCCCCAGATGTGTTCAGACATGTCTGCCCTTGTGGCCCTCTTCCGGGAGCCCTCCAAAGCGGAAGCTTGAAAATTCTTCAAGAAGGAGAGAGAACGTCGGAAGAGATTATAGACTGCACTGTTGACATCGCTTCTACTGGTTTCCGTCAGCTTGCAGGGGCAGCTGTTTTGCAGGCAAGATTGGTTACAGTCCACCTCTTTTTGCCAGGAGGTGCAGGCAAAGATCCTGGATATGCCGTATGACAGCAAGTCACTCTTTGGTGCGCATGTCGATGAGGCACTACAGACAATCAAAAAGGACACTGACACTGCTTGTTCTTTAGGAACTTTACAATTCCGTAAGCAGCCTTTTTGTGGTGCACGGGGACGCAGCACCTCTTCTACTTTTCGCGGTGGATCCACTCAATACCGCTCCTACAACCAAGGTAATCAGCGATATTCTTCCCAACAACAGCAGTCCTCCCGTCAGCAGTCTTCAAAATCCTACCGAGGGAAGTCTTCCTATAGAGGATCCACTTCCAAAGGACAATGACTTGCCTTTTCCCCCAAAGGTTGGAGGTCGAATCTTCCTGTTCTCTTCTCAATGGTCCTCAATCACCTCAGACCGTTGGGTTCTGGATATTGTAGCAAAGGGCCATGCTCTGGAGTTCATCAAAATTCCTCCTCCCACTCCCCCGTCCGACCCGCTTCCGGCCCACCTCAAAGAGCTTTTCCAACAAATTCAAATTATGATCCAAAAAGGTGCCGTCGAAGTGGTTCCCAAATCTCAAAGGGAAAGGGGATTCTATTCCCATTTCTTCCTTATACTCAAGAAGACAGGAGACTGGCGTCCGATCCTGGATTTGCGAGCACTCAACAAGTACCTCAAAAGCCAATCCTTCTGCATGCTTACGCTCGTGGAAATCTTGCGTCTTCTCTCAAAGGACGACTTCATGACCACCATCGACCTCCAGGACGCTTACTTTCATGTCCCAATTCTTCCACGGCATCGGAAGTACTTGCGCTTCCGGGTGGAACAGAGAGACTTCCAGTTCAGGGTGCTGCCTTTCGGCCTACGCTCCGCCCCTTGTGTCTTCACGAAAGTGTTAGCTCCAGTGATGGCTTACCTGCATCTCCAGGGCGTCCAAATTTTTCCATACCTGGACGACTGCCTCCTCAAATCACAGTCTCGCAACCAGCTCCTTCGAGACACTCAACTTTGTCAGGATGTGTTTCGCTCCCTTTGGCCTTTCCATCAATGTCGAGAAGTCCCAGGTCGACCCAGCTCCCTGCAGAAACTTTCTAGGAGCCACTTTAGACACGTCACTAGCCAAAGCATTTGTGTCTCACAAGCGTCAACTGAAGATTCTCCCCTTAGTGTCTCTAATTCGTGCAAAACAGTCCATTTCAGTCCGGATCTTGAAGTCGTTTCTGGGGATGGCATCATCATGCATTTCGCTGATCCCAAATTGCAGGCTAAAGACTCGCCCCATTCAGGAAGAATTGGATGGACAGTGGCGTCAGGTCACTGGTTCCTTCAACGGCCTCATCAGTGCTCGCATGAAGGCGGCTCTCAAGTGGTGGGCGCAGCCATCCAACCTTGCAGCAGGGACTTCTTTCCTTTCCACCACTCCAGAACTCACTCTGACAACGGACGCCTCCTTAGAAGGATGGGGTGCACACCTTCAAGGGCTGTCTATAAAAGGCAAGTGGACTCTGCTTCAACGCTCTTGGCACATCAACAGGCTGGAGTTGACGGCCATCTTTCTGGCACTCAAGTCGTTCCATCCTCTGATCCAGGGAGAATCAGTGCTTATCCAAACGGACAATACAGCCAGTATGCACTATGCCAACAAACAGGGTGGAACCAAATCTCCTCTCTTGTCTCGGCTGGCGCAGTTGATCTGGGATTGGGCAGCGGGAGATAGATGTAGATATTTGGCCTCTTCCGTCACAACAGAACTAATACGTTTCACTGAGTGATGAGACTACTCCCTGCCCGCCGAAGCAATTGACACTATAATAGGAGTCTTTTGATTTTTATAACACATGCTCACCTACTTTTGCCTGAGCATCTCACCATTAGCGATTTTTGCTAATAGGTTCACGAGGATCTAGGATTGGGTGTGCCTTTAGGGGTACATACCGTCCATTTCCTTGTTTATGGTCCTGATGAAAACCTGGAACTTCCCACGTAAGGTTGAAACATGTAGACCAATACACATATAGAGATACTTTGGCCGTAACAACCCTCTCAGTATCTCGCCACCCTTTTTAATATTGTCCAGTTGCTTCAAAATAAAATTCATATTTTCAGTAAGTTAAACCAGGACAAATTTTAACACCTTTTTTGCACTTACACTCACAACCTGCTCCACTGTATTTCAGGTGTTGTAGCACACCCTGGTGACGCTAGGCTACCAGGGTGGACCCCGATGATGAAGCATGTCACCACTAGGCTGGTGAGTGAGGGTTTTTTTACAAAAGGATACATTTTTTCCTTTTGTCAGTCAAAACACCCCATTAGGAAATCTTCTCTTTTTCATATGGTGGTACTCCTCTCTTTGTTTATTTAGTCCTTTTACCAGGGGAACAGGAGTAATCTCCGTTCACCTAGAGTGAACACGATCCCTTGCTCTCCCCTTTGTTATTTCAAATCTTTGAAAGACACCAATACTGGAGAACCACCTGTTTACAGGTAAGTAACAATTGTTCTTATTGATGCTGATCAGGAAGGAGCGAGATACAGTGCGAAAGCAATGCAACAACATGTTGTAGTAGGAACAGTATTTTGTGGCTTTCTTTGCTGACAAGTTTGGACAGAATAAGAGATTTGAACACTGTATCAAACTAAGGATGGAGCACTTGCTATCAGGCAGAAGGTCCTGAAGGTTGAGTTGACTTACAGAACTAGAATGAAGGAAATCTTGAGAGAACTTTGTGAGAAGCAGGATGTGGAACTTATTGTACTTTCACTTATGATTTTGGGCAAGCTGAGTTTGTGGGTTGGTATGCGCAGCACTAATGATGCCATATATATAGAAAGGTGCTATTGGTTAAAATCTATGATGTGAGTTCAACTGTGGTTGGGGCGCCAGTGTTTACAACTCTAGAGCTCATCAGCGCTTACCACCAAATGGTGTTGGAAGAGGTTTTGAGACACTGATGAGCATTTGTGACACCAGAGGGCATGCTCCTATTCAGGTACTTGGCTTTGGTCTCGCAAGCTCTACTTTTGTATTCCAATGCATAATGAGGGATAGTTTAGAGGGTGTATGCAGGGTGAATAATTGCCTTCCAGTATGACATTCTTGTTTTAGAGAAGAACGTGGAACAACATGACCTCTGATTGAAGAAGGTTTTCCAAGCTTTTTCTGAGAAAGGGTTGACCATAAAGTTTAGGAAATGTCATTTTGAAGCTTCTTAAATTGAGCCATTAGGCCACACTATCACTAGTAATGGTATCAGACCAAAGAAAAGCAATTTCCAAACTATTGAGCTTGTGAATTTTATGACCAATTTTATTGAAGATTTTGCAATGCAGCTAGAACTTGTCTGATCACTCCTTACTAAAAATGCAAAGTTTGAGGGTAAGGGGAATGGGTGTCTTTTTAAATGCTCAAGGTTGAATGTCCCTTGTTTGAAACATTTTGCTGTTGGTAATATGTGCATTGTGTCTGTTCAGGGCCGGTCCTAGCCATGGGCGGTATGGGCAGCTGCCCAGGGCCTCGCGCTCAGGGGGGCCCCGTCGCCGGCCCCGCAGTTGCGGGCAGCGGGAATAAATAAATTATAATCATGGGAAAAGCGCTGCGCACGGCGCACAGCACTCTCGTCGCGCTCGCGCAGGGACCCGGGCCGGGCCGCAGGCAGTAAAAGTAAGGCAGGGAAGGAGGCCGGGAACTAAACACTGTCTGCGCAAGGACCGCACGCACCATGACGCACGCACCCCACCACCTAGCTTGGTGGTGGTGCCTTAGTGGTGGTGACGTGACGCCGGCCTTGCTCATGATGCGGGTGACAGTGGGTCCCAGGGCCATCAATCTGGTAGCGCGCGAAAGCGCTACCAATGACGGCCCTGGACATGATTTTATGGCCAGCCCCCGGTCAGTGTGACGCACTCAGCATGCGCACACGCCATTCGTGGGCAGTCAGTCACTACTCGGATCGGGCCACGTGGGCAGGGCTGCAGGCAGTAGTCGGTCGGGCCCCGGCCTCCTCGTTGAGTCGTCGTTGAGCAGTTAAGGTAAGAGACTTGCTTCGTATTTATATTATAATACTTAGAATGTTTCAGGCATACGATTCAAGATGCTTAGTCACCTTTGGCACAACATTAGCAGGAACCTGGAGACATTAAGTACAAAAATGCATTTAGGTGCAAAAAACAGAGTTAGGAGACTAGTCACCTTTGGTACTTCATCACCTAGAATGTGGGGACACTTTAAGGTACAAAAACATATACAGGAGTAAAAAATCAATACAGGTACACAGACACATGTGCATGCAAAATTAGCAGAATCGTGCTGTAATATTTAGGGGGGAAAGCACAATTAGGAGCAAAAATCACTTCTAGGAACAGAAGCACGTTTAGACACAAAAGATGCAGAAGTGTGGTATCCAATTTAGGTGCAAATGAAAATCTTGCACCGTCCCGATCAGTCCAAAACCACCAAGATGTGAATGACACTGTCTTAAAAAAAGGTCCAAAGCAACCAATATCCGAAGAAGGCTGAACCAAAAGCCCTCTCTGTGTCATTTGTCACAAACAAAAGGGCTTTGCGGTGTCTCACCTAAAAGAAGTTTGGAGGAGCTGTTCTTCCTTGACATGGGAGGACTCTGACACCAACATGAACCCACCTGCTTCTTACATCAGTGTGCCCTTATAGTATATTTCCATAGGCCACTACTTTACATAACTCTTTGCCCTCTGGTTCGCATCATTGTAGGCCCTCCTAAGCCAAATAGCCTTTTATCCCTCAAATGTACATTATCCTGCTTCCCGGATGCACAGCAGCGAGTGTCCTATGGAGGCGTATCAATTAGTGGTGGCCTGAGTTGCATCACTCAGTACCACCCCGAGGCACATCACCCTGAGCCTTCAGCTGTATGGTGTTATGTATGACTGTTAGGGTGTGTGCATTAGTGAATGTGTGTCTTTAGGCTCTTCAGAAAAATTCTGAGTGTGTGTGTTTTGGTGTGTCTGGGCATATGTGTGTGCTTTATGTGTGCATGTGCCAATAACTGCGTGCTTTATGTGTGCTTGTGCCAATAATTTTCATGTTTTATGTGTGCATGTGCCAATATTTGCATGCTTTATGTGTGCATGTGCCAATATGCAAGCCTACTTGGTTTTTTCAATTCTTAGTTTCTTTATCATGATATTTAAAATGTTTCTTTTTTTTTGGATAGACATATGTATTCTGGTGCCAGAGCCTCCCGGGGAACTCATGTGCCCTTTCAAAAGTGGAAAACAGACTCCGCACAATCTGTTGGTCCATGAGCTGCAACGCAGGGATCAGTGTGCGTTTATGTGCTGGTAATCTTTGGAAAAGTGCATGACTTGGGCAGGGATATACAGATTCTATCCAGTTCTTTACTGGCAAAAGGACCATTTATTTTCCAATGCTAGCTACTTGGCACAGTAATTGCTAGCTGTTTGGCACAGTGATTTATATACAATAGCACACGCAGGTTGCATTTCAGGACGCAGAGCGTTTTATAAAGCTCGCACCTGAGCCATACTGTGCTGAAATGTTGCTTCGAGAAGCACGTATGCTGAGGACCGAGAGTATAGTTAATTGAGTGGTAGTTGGTGATTTGCCGTACATTCTCACCAATAAATTTGCGAAGTCACTTTATGTGATGTCACTTAGAGGGGCCTCACATCTTCCCTTTCGCCCAGGGCCTCAGAAGGCCTAGGACCGGCACTGTGTCTGTTGATGCAAGTTATTGCGGCAGGGGGGTACGGATTTGCAGCAATGTGACAAACAGAAGGCATGTGTAGTGTGGTGGTATGTAGCTCCAGGACACTTTGGGAATCTGAGAGGAATTATTACATTAAAGAAAGAGAGCTAAAGGATTGCACTTGGGTAGCTGAACATTTCCACATTTGTGAGGGACTAGGTTTACTTTAAGATCTGGCCAGAAGCTACTTGTTAGCATGCTTCCTGCAGAAGGTAGAAGAATCATGACTGCTAGGTTGGCCTGGATGACAAAAATGTCAGTTTGGCATCTAGTAGCTGGGAAAAAGAACCAGTATGTCCACTGAAAGTCTCATGCATGCTTACTGTGTAAGATTGTAGTGGATGAGGAGCAGGAGAGGAGAGTGAAGTTGTGGGGTACGGATTTGCAGCAATGTGACAAACAGAAGGCATGTGTAGTGTGGTGGTATGTAGCTCCAGGACACTTTGGGAATCTGAGAGGAATTATTACATTAAAGAAAGAGAGCTAAAGGATTGCACTTGGGTAGCTGAACATTTCCACATTTGTGAGGGACTAGGTTTACTTTAAGATCTGGCCAGAAGCTACTTGTTAGCATGCTTCCTGCAGAAGGTAGAAGAATCATGACTGCTAGGTTGGCCTGGATGACAAAAATGTCAGTTTGGCATCTAGTAGCTGGGAAAAAGAACCAGTATGTCCACTGAAAGTCTCATGCATGCTTACTGTGTAAGATTGTAGTGGATGAGGAGCAGGAAAGGAGAGTGAAGTTGTGTTCAATATATTTGAATTGGTTACAGGCAACGAGTCTATGACGGACAAGTTCTGAACAGAAGAGGAACAGGTTAGAGCATCTGAGGGTGATCAGGTTTGTGTAAAATCAAGAAGTAGCTGCTGATTGGATGGTTGGATGAGAGAAAGTTTCATAGTGAAATTAAGTTGTTTGCCACAATGTAGGGTGAGTTTGCCTGGCAGGAGGGTGTGCTCTTCGAGAGGGGATAATAATGCTTTTCCATCTCAAATGTTGAGATGCATTATTGGTTTTCAGTGTCATGAGCAACAAATGGGTATCTCTGCGACTAAGGGGTTGATTACGATGGCGGGCGGATTGCCACCACTGGCCCGGCGGTGGCGATCCGCCCGCCATAGTAACCTTATTTACCCACCGCCAGATTACAATGGCGGAGGGTAACGTGGCGGACGGAAAGTCCGTCCGCCGCTTTTCTGCTGGTCGGCAATCTTTTATGATTGACGGCCGGGCGGAACTGGGGAACATATATGGTGGCGTGCCTAGCAGGCACCGCCATCCATATTATGATGCTGGGTTTCAAACTTTCCATGGCTGCGATGTCGCCATGGAAAGGCTGGCAGGGATTTACTTTGGTGGCCGATTGCGGGCCCCCGGGGGGGGGCTGAGGGGCTGCACTTAGGGGGTACCCATGGTGCCCCCTACATTGCAATGCACAAGGTGGCAGACACCGCGCGGTGCCTGCCACGTTGAATATGGCAATGAACAACATGGCATTATACATTGTTGCAGGTGCTGCCGCCAGCAGCACCCGCCGTAATGTTAAAATGTCTGAATCGACCGCCGCAGTGTTGATTAGAATGGTGGGACCACCGCATGGCAGGCGGGCGGTCCATATACCGCCATCCTAATCACCCCCTAAGTGTCATATTCACAAATTTTTTGGTGGTCAGGGCTAGATGAGGTGCTAAGAGAATGTGAGATTTGCAGTAGGTGTGATAAGTCAGCTCAACCAATTGTTCCACCTTCTTACCTAGTGGCACTTCTGGGAGGAGGTTGGCAGAAGTTTGGGTTAGACACGCTTGCACCATTTTGGTCTCCAACTAGGAAAGAAATGTATGCCTTGGCACTCCTATGCTACTTCTCTGAGTGTCCAGAGATAAGGTTGGACATAAATGTAACTTCTGGCACAGTCATCAATTTTCTTGAAGGTATGTTTTGCGAGGAATGTGTTCCCAACTTAGGGGCTGACCGAAGGTTGGAGCCCTTCAGCCCGCATCGGAACGCATCGTTCGGATTCCTTTCTGACCGAGCCATTCCGATGGTCTCAGTTGGAAAGGAATCTGACTCAGATTTCTGGATGGCTTACGACGTGCTGGGAGAGCCCGTCCGCCATCCGGAAACTCTTCAGTACTCCCCTGCCGCCTCTTTCTGACCGAGGAGTACAATGGCAGGTTCCCACTGCCTTTTCGTGCCGGTCTTTCTGGCACGAAAAGGCAGTCATAAACTGTCTTTGGGGGGCCCCCAGTAGAGCCCCCATGAGTGCGAGGCTGCCAAATGGTGGCCTGTTGATCCCTGCACCCGGTGGCAGGCACATTGGGATGCCTGCCACAGGGTACAGGAATGAACGTTACCCCTTCATTTCACAATGTGAGCATGCAATCCGTCCAGAATGCATGCTCCCGTTCAGAATGCATGCTACCATTGTGAAGTATACGAGTGCGAGCGAACAGGGTTAGGTCGCATCGTACTTGCAGGTCCATAACCGATGACAGTAGGTCGTCAGTTACGGTTCCTGATCGATGTCAGACGGACTCCGGTCCGTCCGACATCGGAATCGGCCCCTTAGTGGTATCAGACAACTGCCCACAATTTGCCAGTGTTCAGTTACAGTTGTATCTGGAAAGACATGAGGTGGAGCATGTGGGAATAGGTGTGTGCCACCTTTTAAAAATCAAGTACTGCCTGCCCGTGAAGTGTTTCATTGTTTTTTCCAGACTCTTGTCTGCCTTATATACGCTCCCAGACAGGAAGGTAGTTAGAAATGTATGCCTTGAAACACATAGCTCTACATTTGTGGATTAGATTTTATTGGTTCTTCTGTAACTCTGGGTCGAAGCAAGAATCAAGCATTGGCAAAGCCAATATGTCTGACTTCTTTCTATAATTGAAAGCATAGAGACAACATCTCGTGCAAGTAATGGCATCACTGCTTCTCTTAACACATATTAGCAATATTGTCAATCACTCTATGCTCTTACACACTCATACACACAAGAACATAAGAACATTACATTAATGGTTGTAGGAGTTATAGTAGTGATGGTCGTAGCAGTCGTGGTAGTGATAGTGGTGATGTAGGTGGCAGTGGTCATTACGGTGGTGCTGGTATTTTCTGGTGTGATAAGGGTGGTGATAGCGGTGGTGCTGGTGACAGTGGTAGTACTGGTGATACTTGTAGTTGTGAGGATGGTGTAGAAAGTAGCACTAGTGCTGATGCTCTGGATGTTGTGGATAATGACAGCAGTGGTGACCGTGCCGATAGTTTAGTACTACACTGCTTTAACATTTAAACAAGAATATCTTCACAAAGCAGGTGTTAGACCTGGCACCGTTGGTGTGGGTCTCCCTTCCATTTTTGCTGTTGCCTCGTGTGTTAGATGCTTTGGGCACTGTGCCACTGCTGTCCAGTGCCACAGTGCAAGTGCTCCCTATTGTAAATTAGTGTATGGATTAGTGATTCCATGATTGGCTTGTTTGGTTTACTTGTCAGACCCTAGTACAGTGCACTGAGTGTGCCCAGGGCTTGTAAATCGAAATGCTGCTGGTGGGCTTACAGCACCAGTTGTACCACCCACAGAAGCAGCATTGTAAGATGTATCTAATGTATCTAAGGCCTGCCATTGCAGAACCTGTGCGCAGCCGGTACTGTTATGCTGACTGGGCAAGTGCACCCACTTGCCAGCCCCTAAATCTTCCCTTTTCTTCATGTCAGACACCCCTATGGTAGGCCCAAGGGCAGGGTGCATTGAACGTATAAGGTAGTACAAGCCCTGGTGTGTGTGGCATGTCCTAATATTGAATTACAGCCATTTTCGTTTTTCACTATTGCAAGGCTACCTGTTCTCCATAGGCCGGAATGGGCAGTTAGATTATTACATTTTATAATCCTAACTGACTCAGGGAACATGGTAGCCATTCAGGTCTAGTATGCCTGAACTCAGAATGATAAAATACATCTTTTTGTGAAGTTGGTTTTAACATTCTGTGTTTGAAAATACCACTTTTAGAAAGTAGGTATTTTCTTTTCTAACTATCTAGGCCTGCCTCTGCTAGGTTGTGTATTCCTTGTCTGGAGTTTTGAGTGAGAGGGCTGGGGGATTCCAGGAGACAGAATGAGTCAGCCCAGTGGTGATTAGAGAGATCTGCATCGAGATGGGTGGGAGGGGTTGCACCTGGGACCTGAATAGGGCTGTGCCTTCCCTCCACAAAGCTGGCTCCATCTCCTGTGGTGCGTCTGATGTCTCAGCCCTGTACTGTGAAAGGAGAGAAGGAATTATGTCAACAAAGAGCTCCAGGGCTGTGCTTTCCTCCACAACGCTGGCTCCACCTCCTGTGGGGTGTCTGATGTTTCTGCCCTGCATGGTGAAAGGAAAGAAGGAGTCAAGTCAACAGAGTGCTCCAGAACTGGTTTGGACTAGGCAAAGGCCCCTCTGCCCTCAGAGGACAAAGGATTTTGGGGTATAGATATTGGGACCCTGATCCCAAGAAATTAGATCACTTTTGGACAACAAGAAGAAACCTTTTCTGAGGAGAGGAACCTGAAGAAACTGAAGAGAGACTATCCCTAAACTGAAGTGCTGCTTGGGGGATTGGCCTGCAGTAGTTGTCTGACTGCCAAAGGAACGAGAAAGGAACTTTGTGTGCTTTATTATCAACTTGTGAAGGATCTCCAAGGGCTTGGAAAAGAGCTTGCCCCCTGACCGAAGTCTCAGGACCAGTAGACTTCACCAGCCTTTGTGGATTGCTGCTGGAAATGCTGATTCAGTGGCTACAGAGGCAGGGAGCCTGTGACCGACTCTCACGACCGGCCCGGTGTCCTGTAGGCACCTCATCGAACAACGCAAGGTCTGAGCTCACCAACTCCGTCCTGACACCGTCACCGAGCTGTTGCCTGCACCACGACTTGTGTACACCACGACGTGCAACACCTGGCTACACCAACTCATACTGGTCTGACCGACGCCGTCACTGATGCTGACTTCGAGTCCTGTGAACACATCGGAGTTCGGCACCGCTCGCACGATTCGCGATGCACCGCCCAACTCGTACCACTGTCCGGACTGATCGACGCCAGCTCCCAAACTCCGGCTCTGTCGCCGCACCGCAAGTTGTAAGCACCACAACAAAGCACTGTCTCGCCCTGCAACGTACGCCTCGGACCCACCGGCTCCATCAGCAGGCCGTTGCCTGCACCGCATCGAGGGACAACGCGTTCTGCAACACTTTCTTTTCTGCAACGCTACGAACGCCGGAACCGGCACGCACACCAGTGCCTGCCACATCAAGTAAAGGTACTGTGACCGAGTCTGTTGACACTTGAGTGGGCCCGTTCCGACGCGGTACGCTGGATTTGTTAGACTCTGTGTTATTTCAGCAACGCTGTAGCCCGACAGGGCTACTGACTCGCACAGAACTTTGATTTAAGCATTTTTAACAAGAACTCTTGATTTCTAATAGTATTGTGGATTATTTTTGTTGTTTATGGTCTTGTGGTAACTCTATATAAAAGATACTTATTTTTATAAATATACAACCTGTGTGGTGTCTATTTGTAGGGTTGTCACTTGATTACTGTACGTGTTCACAAATGCTTTACACACTGCCTCTGAGATAAGCATGTCTGCTCGTGCCAAGCTACCAAGGGGGTGAGCAGGGGTTATTTTAGGAATGTACCCCTTACCCTGACTAGAGGAGAGGGTCCCTACTTGTCACAAGTACCTACCTGTGCCAAATAGAGACCCCCAATTCTAACAGCAGGCAGTTGATATACAGATTCAGGAATCATATGTTAGGCTCATTACCGGCCACTATACTTGCATAAAAAGTGCCTCTGCCAAGTGGCCATACACTGCTGCTCTCCTGCAAATCACATTGATCATGAAATGAGACCAAGGTGGAGGACAGCTGCTGAATACAAAAAAATTACTGCAATACAATAAAGAGCCATGTGACAATCCCTGCAAACCTTCTATTCAAAATTACATTTGCAGCACTGAATGAGTTAGTAGCCAACGGTAGGTGCTCAATACATTAACAGTGCGTTGAGGCACCCCACTTCTGGCATTTAAACAATAATGCATTTACCAAAGGCTACAAGAAGGTGCCTGTGCAAGTTACCATATACTGCTCCCTCCCAATAGCATACTACGCTGGAAAGCAACTGCTTAAAGAACCCATAATAAAACAAAGATACAATAAATACAATTACTAACAGTACTACAATTGGTTACAATCATCTATGTGTGTAATAAGCAATCAATGTAATAAAGAATAAAACTAAAAATAGTATGATTCATTCCCATGTCAAAAGCATGTATTACAGTAAAGCCTACTGCCATACATAATATAAAAAAATAAAATGCAGCGAACGCTGAAGGCAAGACCAAGAAAATCAGCTGGGTTAAAAATAACGTCAGTTTACCCGAGGAAAGCTTACTTGCCACATAATTCCAACCTATGTTCAAAAATATATTCTTTTTTACATGAAACCGTGATAATATTCTTACCCGCCGTAATATGTTATAGTCGGCTAAAGGGCATCTAGGAGTGTATATATGCAAGTATATAAAACAAAATGTAATTATTATCACTCCTAGTCACCCTTGCCTTGATGAACTGCATGATGAGGCCACTGCACCTCTCAAACATTCTCTCTATCATAATAATAAACAACCTTCCCACTCTCCCCACAACAGGAGGTGATATTATCTGTTTTCTTTCCCAATCGTCAGCCTTATTGCATTGGCTTGTGTTCTCTAGATGTGAGAAGAGCAGTAGTAATCCAACGTGAGAGGGTGGCTGAGTTTAGATAATCTCCCTAATTGTTCATCAACTTTGGTCCTGCCTAGAACAGCATGAAGCTGTCCACTCAGAGGTGGCGCAGGCGGATCAGGATTTTAATTTCCTTGGCATATAGGAATATGGGTTTTCCTCTCCCTTGGGTGTACTGGAGGAACCACCCAGAGGTATGTCCCTGTCTCTAGCAGAATTTCAGGAGGCCTTGCTAAATGAGATTTGAGGAGCAGCCACCTGAGCAGCAACTTCTACATCCATTAAGCCCTAAAGGGTGGTGCAAGCTCTGGAGATGGAAGATGCATTTGGCTCTACAGTTCTGTCTTCTGTGAAGTAACAGTAGAAGTATAATTTCTTAATAAAATACTTTTCTTTGAGCAGAAATGTACAGATGTCCTGGTGTCGTGTTCGCTTGGGGACACCTCATGTTGTAATTCATCAAGGCGAGAGGGGCGAAGGGGTAATGCTTCGATTACTTACTGATAATTGCATTAATTTCCCACCCCTCCCACCTTGCCTTTCTGGTTTTACTGTGGTATGCGGGCTTGTTGAAAGAAGCAGGATGTGTGAAAGGTGGGAGGGGTTGCAATCTGATCATAGGGGCTGTGTCTGAGAGGCACAGAGGCCTCGTGATGTAATTAATCAAGAGGAGAGATGGACTCAGAGTGATGCAATTACCAGGAAGTAATCGAAGCATTAACAATGTCATTAGTATATACCATACATAAATATTTTTCAATACCCACAATAACCAATGCTGTTAAAAGCATGCACCCAACCACTAATAGAATTTGCTATACAAAAAAAAATAATATTATCCAGGCACTTACTATGTCCTACGTTCAAGGTGCACCTGCAACAGACAGAACAAAGTATGCAGGAAAAAAGAAATACAGCAAAGTACACAGATCAATGTAAAACAACATTAGCAATATTACATGCTATATAGTAAGTGCAGGTGCAAACACACATATGCAGCTAGTGTTAAAGAAGATATTGGAGCAGATAATAATACTAAACGTTAAGAAAGATTTATTTTAGAAGGCGAACCGATATTACACCATAGAATATAATTTCTCTGCAGCTAGCAGAGAACGGAGGAAGGAGCCAAACATCAAGCAAAAATGTTTTTCAGTAGAGACATTAGTATCATTACTATGTACAATTGCATTTACAAGTTACAAGCTACAGAGACAGCTATCGCTGTAGTAAGGTGCATGTGTTTTGGCTTGTGAATCAGTCAATTTTAGATAGCAAAGCATGTAAAATGCCTTTATTGATCTTATTTTTGAAGAGAAGTGTAAACGTAACCTACTACATTATTAATTTGCTGTATTTTCAAACCTGAAACAAAATGTATTAAGTCTGATGGTAACGTTTATTTTAATTTGCCAAGTAATATTAGGTCACATGCACATTCTGTGCAAGGGCTGCTTTAAAGTTAAGAAACATAATACAGTTTATGTCAATGTATTGTTGTGAAATGCGATATAACAATTACCTTTGAATAACTAAAAGTTAACTGTGTGAAAACATTTCAACAAATAAACTGCATTAGCAATGTGCACATCCTTTTGACAAATTGGGTTGTAATTTAATGTATGAATTTGCTGTGTTTGTTTCAATTTGAAAGCATCCACAACACAATTGTATGTGTTTTATAGTAGTTAACTTTAAACATACGTTACACTGTGATGTAAGTCTTTGGGACCCTGATATACGAGGCGTCATTTTATTTATTTAAAACATTCGCAGTAGTAATATGTTTTGCCACAGTCCCCACACTGAAATATTTGCTGTCTTCCTCTTCCATCTACAAATATTAAACCAGAACAAATGCAGCTCTCTTCCATGCCCTTTCTTTATTTTACAATATTGCTTCACAATGGCTATGCGGCAGCTCCGTTCAAATAACGATAAAAGAATAACCCCCAGATTCATCAAGAACACATTTTGCGATTCCTTAATAGCGAAAAATACCGATTCGCTATTAAGGAATAGCAAAATGCTATTCATCAAGAAATCACCTAAAAATAGCGATTTCTAATAATTTCTTAATTGCGACTTGCAAAGGAATATCTCCCCATTCATTCCTATTTGCCTAGAGGCCCATAGGAATGAATTGGAAGACCATCTCAATTTTCTAATCGCAATTAGCTATTCGCAAATTGAGATTGCGATTGCAAGGGTGCAGGGGTGTCCAAAGGACACCCTGTTGCACCCCTGAAATTGATGTGTGCACATATGTTGCGCACACACATGCCTTAAGGGCATTTGTGTGCACAACATGAAACTTTGAACAATGCACGTTAGTGCATTTTTCAAAGTTTTTGCTATTTACCACGTAGTTAGACTTCGCGGTAAATAGCGGCCCCAGATTGCGAATTCGCAATTTAAATATGGTTCATGAATTGCATTTAAGGAATCTCAAATTGAGATTCCTTAAATGCAATTTTTCGCAATTTAGCGATTTCTAGAAGTGCAATTTTTGCATTTGGGATGATGAATCCCAAATGCAAAAATAGCGCTCGCAAAGGGCCAGATTCTCAGAATCTGGTCCTTTGCGAGCCGATTTTACTTTGATGAATCTGGCTGTAAATGCAGGTGTTTTCCAGGGCCTCTATGTATTATTTAAGGTAGCTCCCACCATCATTAACAGAAGTACTAAGATGAAAACATGGCTATAAGTGCAAATAGTTGGAAAGCTCTATCCTTGCAAATACCCCCCAAAAAGGTGTCTTTTCAAATATTCGCATATTACACTTCCTGAAACACAGTCCTTTTGGACTTGCAAGGGGTGAAGAGCGGAGGAGCAGAGGCTTTAAGTCCACCGTTTTGTGGCTCAAAGCCTTTTGGCTACCTTAAGCATCTTAGTTAACTCTAAATAGCTCACACCTCTTTGCTCATGCATTGGGGGGGACTAGAAGATTGAGTTAGCCATGCTATGAGGGGGATGAATAATCAAAGGCAGCCTGCATTCCCATACCAATTAGTAAATAAACTGAGTTGCACAGATAGCTGTCTCTGTAGTAAACTCAATGGGCCTGATTACGAGTTTGGTGGTCCTCCTGCGGGCCTGCTACCTCTGCACCCACAAAAGGAGCACCAAGCCTGTAGTGCGCCCACCAGCCGGATTACGACTTTAATCCAAGGTGGGCAGGCAGGCGGCACTGAAGTAGTCACTAGGCAGTGGCTTTTTAAGACTCATAGGAGAGCCTTAACAGCAGACCACCACCGTGACAGTGCTGCAGCACGTTCCTGCAGGGTGTGGCATGCACCAAGTCATGCATGCAATACCCTGTAAGAACGGGGGTGCAAATCCAGGAGGGAACACCATGTGCCCCACTGCATGCACTCCAAGGCCCAGAAGCAGCTGGGAGCCCTGTCAGGGCCCTCTTACTTCCATGTCTGCCACTCTTTTCATGAAGACGGATGGAATGCCAGAAACCGGTCCTCGGAAGCTTGTTTTCGGTCCAGGGAAGACATGGCTTGGCAGTTCGGGCTGGACTGTTCCCATGAGGCACAGGGTCAGACTGATTTGCATATAGCCATGTCTGAACTGGGGTGGCAGAGTGGGCTAAAGAACGGTGATGGATTAAACCCAGATCTTTTGACTGGGTGTGAGTGTTTGATTGATTCAGATGCTCCGTCCATCACCACCCCCTTTTGTACCGCTTTTGGCCGCCATAAGTGTGTCAGGGTATGCTCAGACGTGAGTCCCTTGCTCACTTTGCCACTGGATTCAAGCAAGCCGGGCTGAAGACGGCTGGAATGCCAGAAACCGGTCCTCGGAAGCTTGTTTCCGGTCCAGGGAAGACATGGCTTGGCAGTTCAGGCTGGACTGTTCCCATGAGGCACAGGGTCAGACTGATTTGCATATATAGCCATGTCTGAACTGGGGTGGCAGAGTGGGCTAAAGAACGGTGATGGATTAAACCCAGATCTTTTGATTGGGTGTGAGTGTTTGATTGATTCAGATGCTCTGTCCATCACCACCCCTCTTTGTACCGCTTTTGGCTGCCATAAGTGTGGCAGGGTATGCTCAGACGTGAGTCCCTTGCTCACTTTGCCACTGGATTCAAGCAAGCCGGGCTGAAGACGGCTGGAATGCCAGAAACCGGTCCTCGGAAGCTTGTTTCCGGTCCAGGGAAGACATGGCTTGGCAGTTCGGGCTGGACTGTTCCCATGAGGCACAGGGTCAGACTGATTTGCATATAGCAATGTCTGAACTGGGGTGGCAGAGGGGGCTAAAGAACGGTGATGGATTAAACCCAGATCTTTTGACTGGGTGTGAGTGTTTGATTGATTCAGATGCTCCGTCCATCACCACCCCCTTTTCTACCACTCTTTTCATGGCAGGCAATGGAAATAAAAGTTGGAATATTCTGAACAGTGCCGCATCAGCACCACCAGCATATTCCTGCCTCTATCCACACTATCACGGCTGCAGGATCCTGGATCCCAGTGAAGGCGTTGGTCCTGTGGCGGTCCGATCGCCACACTCTAAATACTGCAGGCAGACCTGCAGTGGTGACGGTGGCCGGCCTGCCACAGCGAGTGCAGCTTTCCTGAGGACCGTTGTATTCGTAATGAGGCCCCATGTGTTTTTCTTGAAAATCAGTCCATTTTAGTTTCCAAAGCATGTAAGGTCCCTTTAGTTATCTAATTTTAAAACCAGTGCACACATAACCTTTTACATCAAACATTTGCTATTTTTATAACCCTGAACGAAATGAGTAAAATCTGATGTTAAAGTTTCTTTCATGTTGCAAAGTTACATTAGGTCACATTAACGTACTGTGCAAGTGATACTTTTAAAGTAAAGAAACATTATAATAATTTATTGTTGTGAAATGCTATATGACAATTTTCCTTTAAAAAGTCACATTTAACTGTGTGAAGCATTCCTGCATATAAGCTGCTTAAGTAAAATATGTAAGCGGCCTTTATAAACGTAAATAAATCAGTTATAATGCAAAATGTCTTAAAGCTGTAAAAAGGCGACACACTGACTTGCAGACAGAAAGCAAAGAACAATGTTTCAAAGCTTTCAAGAGGTGACACGCTGCCTATATAAAAAAAGTAACTCAATTATAATGCAAAATGTTTACATCTTTACAAAGCACACACATGCTGCCTTGCAGACGGAAAGCTAATAAAAAAAGCATGCACTATAGTCTAAAGCTTTCAAAAGGCGACAACAAACGCTGTCTGTATAAATTAAACCAAAAACAGCAAGTTGTGTTAGACCTTTAATAAGGTGATACACACTGCCAGTATAACGAACAAAGCTAACTACAATGCTTCCACAAGCACTAGCAAAAAGAAAAGATAAAAATGGTGCCCACAAACAAACCTATAAATCAATAGGTGTAAGACCACAAGTAATTGGGCCATGCTCTGTGGGAAGGGTCAACAAATAAAAAAGGAGATGACCACACACAAGAAAACATTTACAACTGACACCCAACATAACAAATAAGACGCAATAGGCGGGCTCTAAGTCAACAAAGTGTAAACAACATGTCTCAAAGATTCAGTGCATGCGTGTCTATGTGAGACCTAAAAAGTTAATAAAAGGAGCAATGGAACAGTAGTGAACAATTGTTTTAGGTGTATGTGTAGACTTGCACATGCAAAATACAGTCATTCACAGTAAGAGGAGCCAATGAGGGTTGTAGGCTTACCCATTGGCCCATGCTAAATGCTGTGATGGCCTGAAGCAAAATGTGAATTACATTTTAACCCCTTCCACGCTGATGACGAGCTGGGCTCGTCATGGCGTAGCCTCCTCGCACGCTGATGACGAGCCCAGCTCGTCACGTAACATGCGCTTTTAAAAATCTCAGCGTACGAGCGGAATTCCGCTAGCGCGCATGAGGTTAACAGACCAATGAATGAAGATTGCCAACCACAACCTCTCTATGCATATGCATATAGGTAGATATGTTTCGGAAAATATATCTCTTGAGAGAGACAAAGCTGTCTCTATGCCAGACCTAAAATGTAGGAGGAAGATATAGAAGACAGATACCAGATCATGAACTGATTCTAAAATTGGCACAGGGTCTAGACTGATTTGCATATGGCTGGGTCCACACTGGAATGGCATGGTGAGCAAAGAAACAATGGATTTAGGCCCAGATATCTGTACTGGAGTGAATTTATGACATTGTTCTGCATTCTGTCCATCAATGGTTCTTTTTGTATCTGTCACCCCGAGTGGGACAGGTATGCCCAGACGTAGATTCCGTGCTCTCCATGCCACTGGAGTAATGTTTCCAGTCCAGGGAGGACATGGCCTGACAGTTCGGGCTGGACTATTCTCTTTGGCCACAGGGTCAAGACTGATTTTCATATGGCTGGGTCCACACTGGAATGGCATGGTGAGCAAAGAAACAATGGATTTAGGCCCAGATATCTGTACTGGAGTGAATTTATGACATTGTTCTGCATTCTGTCCATCAATGGTTCTTTTTGTATCTGTCACCCCGAGTGGGACAGGTATGCCCAGACGTAGATTCCGTGCTCTCCATGCCACTGGAGTAATGTTTCCAGTCCAGGGAGGACATGGCCTGGCAGTTCGGGCTGGACTATTCTCTTTGGCCACAGGGTCAAGACTGATTTGCATATGGCTGGGTCCAAACTGGAAAGGCAAGAAAACTATGGATTTAGGCCCAGATCTCTGTACTGGGGTGAATGTATGACATTGTTCTGCATTCTGTCCATCAATAGTTCTTTTTGCAAAATACAGAATCCAGACATCTGCCGATATACAACCGATTGCACACCTAGTCAAAAAGGCTAACTAAAACTACCATTGCTGCTATTGGCACTAGATGCTGAAAAGTCCTTTCATAGAATGAGCTTGACATTCTTAAGAAAGGTGATGAAAAGATATGATGTGGGCAACAAGTGGAGCAAAATGGTGTTGGCGTGATACACAAACTGAATGCCAGGCCCTCAATGTGTGATTTTCTGAAGGCTTCTACAATTAAAAGGGGTTCCAGACAAGATTGTTCAGCATCCTGTCTTATTTACATAGCTGCAGCGGATCCCTGGGCTGGCTTTTTGACATTCAATTGAAATTACAAGAATGGAATTTGGGGGTTCAAGAATATGAAATAGCGTTTTTTGTACACGTCATTCTACATCTCACTAACTCAAGAAGTATGGTTTTGCCTCTTTTGGCTGTTATGCCAGGCTTTTGGGGAAGCATTGGGGTACAGGGCCAATGCTGTCAAATAGATACCGCTTACTTTTAAAAATATTTGGAAGTTTATGTAACACTAAGGGTAAGGGAGTTGTTTGCATCTAATATATCATGATAGAAATTATCAAAAAGGAATCTATGCAGTGGGCAACACCTGTATGTTTTGTGGTTGGACAGATTGGAAACCATAACAATGGCAATAATGCCTAAGGTACTTTATGCATTTCAAGATCTTCCAATAGAGGTATGCATGTAATTTATGTAGGGGATATCTGTTATGGTGTTCTCATGATGTTGAAGGTGTTTTTGCTAACATGCTGACCTGTTTTCCAAGTGGATTTGAATTCCATGATCATTCAGAAGCTCTTTACTTCAGTCAGTGTTGAAGGAGGAAAACCAATATTCATCAGTTATGCAAGGTCATAATCTTTCCATGATCTGGATGTCAGGATCTCTGTTTAAAGAGGGATTTGTTTTGCTAATTTTGTAGCATCCAGTTAACTGTTTCTTGGTTTGTTGTAATCCAGACATTCTGAAATCTAATTAGTTTTCCATTTTTAGGAATATCAGGTTTTGTCTGCATAATTCTAGCAGGTAACTACCAAGAAGAGTACAATCTTTGGAAGTGGAACAAGGCACATGTTAAATAGGAGAAGTGTAATCACTGAGCCTTGCAGAATGCCTTCTTTTTTGCTATAAAATACGGAAAGAGACTCAGTTTGTGTTTTGTCTGCAAGGTAGGACGTATTTATTTTTAGGTTGTGCTTTGTGTACCTGTTTTCATTATTCCTTAGAGTAGAAGGTCATAGTCTATTGTATCAAAAAACTGCTGAGAGGTCCAGTAGAAGGATGGCATCCTCTCTGTTATGGTCTACTGTAGTCTTGAGGTCACCAACGACTATATTTAATGCTGATTTAGCACCAGAGAATCCAGTTTGGAGGCCAACATGCTGGTCACACATGAGCTTATTGTTCTTTAATATCTGTATCTTCCGCTTTTATTATTAGTTTGCTCTTGAATGTCCCTTTTGATATTAGTCTATTGGTTGTTTTTGGTATTTGCTTTATTAGGATTGTCTGGATTAGACTGTTTTTAATTATCTGGGAAATTATCCAGATTACAGTGATTATTGATCTGGCTGCAGGGATGGATTACAGAATGTTCTTGGAAATGTTGGAGTTGGGAGATGATCAAGTGATGCTGAAATCCTTTATCAGCTCCTTTGTTTCATTTATAGACCAAAGATTGAATGAGCATAGTTATAGTTGTGTTACTTTTGAGGATATAATTTGTTCGAAGTGGAAGAGAAGTATTGCAGTCTTAGCTATGCATGGGGTCTCTAGTTCATTTGCTGTTTTAAGTAGATGTAACATAGTTCTTGTTTGAGTGTGATTATTGATGTTTGGCATTCAGTCTCTTTTTTTAAATTAAGTGATTATTTTTATAGATCTTCGGTTGAGTTGGTAACATATAAAATGCTTTGGCAATAGTGAGTTATTTTCTTTTTTGATAGAAGCTTTGTAAATTCTGTATAATCTTTGTGCGTTTTTGTTGTAATCTTCCTGGTCATTTGCTTTCCTCCACTGTCATTCTTGGCTTCTGAATATCAGTTTTTTTAGATTTATGTTTGACTTGAAATATGACACATTTTGTCGTAGTTACCTACATCTTGTAGTTATCAGGGGTGCCACATAGTTGGAGCTGTCAGGTAGAAATTAATGAGAATGGCGTATGGGCATGAATGAATTCTGAGGAAGCTTTGCTATGACTACTGTTTCAGTGATATTTCCTTGAAACCTTTCCATGGTCTTTAACTGTATATGCTGTTTGATGTCATTAATTGTGGACGTGACTTTGGTAGGTTGATGTTGGAATAAGTGATGTGGTGATTGCTCAAGACAATGGGTTGTAGTTCTTCAACCAATATGTGGAATGCGATTGTAAAGCTTGGTAATGGTGAGCAGCAAATGAGTAAAGATCCACACTTAAGTATTGAGTGATCTTTAATAATGGTTGCATCTAGGTGGCGTCTAAGCACTTCTCAAGACCTCAACCGCCCCTATTGTTTAATCGGTTTCTTGTGAAGCATTAGGTTTATTTTAGGAATTCATCATGTAAAACAGCTTGAATGTTGTCTCCAGTAGGTCAAGTGTGGTGTGCCTCATAACTCCTACCTGAGCCCCACACTTTTTAACATATGTGTCCGGCCAGTTCCTGCCAATATCTGCTCATTTGACTTTACCATGGTGTCTTACGCTGATGACACACAAATCGTTGTGTCTCTGACAGCTAACATCAATGAAATTGCAACAAACCTGTATACCTGCTTGGAACCAGTCAAAGACTGGAGGTGGGGAATAACCCTACTCTTTGGGACCAGCATACTTAGCCTCCATGCCTGGAGGATTGCCAGTCTCCCACACCGGAGGTCAATAGTTTGGGAGTTCATCTGGACACTGGCGTACCTATGGCCTCCCAAGCAAAAACAGTGGCAGGGACATGCTTCGGTCTGCTAGGAGCATTGAGGAAGACTCTGAAATGTCTTCTGGCTGAAACAAGAAGAACTGTTGTACAGGGCCATATACTCTTGAGACTTGACTACTGCAACTCAGTCTAGTTAGGTAGTCCAGCCTATGCTGTAAAAACACTACACATCATACATAATGCTGCGGCTCGCATCTTACTGAACATTCCTGAATCTCACTCAGTGCACACTGCACTGGCCATTCTTCACTGGCTCTAAGTTAAGAGAAGGATAGAGTTTAAAGTCCTATGCATTGCACACAAGATCAAATATGTTCAGGGCCCACACATTCTAAACCAGCTAATTGTCTAGTACAATAGCTCGTGAGACTTGAGATCAAACAACCACTCCCTCCTGGCTATCCCAAATAATAGATGAGCCAGAGGTGGAGGACAGTCCTTCACTTACATGGTATCCAAGCTCTGGAACTCCCTCCCCATACATCTGAGAGCAAACTGCAATTTCAGAAAGCAATTGAAGACACATTTGTTAAGTTAGTCACTACATCACCTCGAAGTTACTACGTCTGCTAGCCCTGGGAAGCTGGTGTCTGGGTAGCCACACGCTCTACAAATAGAGGTAACATAACATAACAGGTTGTGTACTTTCTGTATGCTTTCAATGCGCTGATAACTGCTTTTAGTGTGAGGACTTCATGGTCTTAGGCTGATTCTTTGAGTTGTTGAGTTTTCATTGATCAGCTGAGTGCTCTAACAATTGAATTTTTTGCCTAAAGTGTTGTATTTGTTGGCATGTAATGACATCATGCCATGTTGGTGATATTTAAAGTGTTGCTCCATTGGGTCTTACAGGGTTTTGCTCTAGAGGTTCCTGAAGGCAGTGTGGCTTTGGTCTTAGTGCCGATGGAGGAAATTCTGCCAATTTATGTTATGTGTTTTTATCTAAAGATTTTCTGCAGAATGAAAGTCTTTTTCTTATTTTTTAGAGTTTTGTATAGCACAAACTAGACCTGAGACATCAGGTATCAGATCACTTTACACGAGCATGAGTTTCGTTACATGAGGACACATTCATTTTTGTTAGGCACAGGAAGAATAAGTGATTTGCCCAGAATCACAGGATGTTGAGCGTCGTTGTCGAGGCGCGAACCCGGTTCCCCAGCTTCGAGGTCGACCGCCCTAGCAGTAAGGCTACATCCTCTCCCCAAAGTCTTGGCTAGGTTATCTCTCTTTCAAAAAGTGTTAGATGATCCCCAATATATATTTTGCTCCTATGTTTCTTCTGGGAAGTGAGATAAATTATTTGAGTAGGAAGCGGAACAGAAAGTGATCTGATGGGGTGAAGGGCATTATCTGTTTTTCTCTGAATCCGGTCTCACTTGTGTCTTCTGCTGCAAACTCTTGGAAGAGTTATTCCACATATCCTACATCATATGCAGTGCAAGATAAAGAAGTTGTAAATTTTATAGAGATTTTCTCTGTCCTGTATCTATGCTTCTGACCGTCCTCGAACAGGGATCCTATCTCGAATGGTCCATCCATATTTGCATGATTTGAGCTGTATAGTGACTGTTTCCCTGGGGTAGGCCCACTAGTGGCAGCAGAGGAGTGTACAACTGTGCTCCACAGGACTGGCGGTAAACTCTTCGCATGCATGATCGAGCTACTACTACCTGCAGTGGGTGCGTTGGATCTGGTCAGATAATGGGCATGAGTAGATGCTGTAGTGCTGGGTCATCATGGGTCCTGTCTCTGAGCTGATCTCACCTAGGCCACGCCTAGCTGTCCAGCGTGATACCCACTGTAGCTGTGCTGCCAGAAAATGCGCCTCGAACATTGGGTCTCCAAGTCCTCCCTGAGTTATCAGTAACTGCATCTTGCTCAGGGCCACTCTACGGCAGCCTGTGCTCCATATAAGGAAGATAAGCAGGGTATTTAGCTCTCAAAAGAAGGAGCGCGGGGGATGATCAGTAGGTTGATGAAGTGGTAAAGGAGACATGGTACTATGACCATCTTCGCAGGGCTATTCTCTTGACTGGGGCCAGGGGCTGAGTTTTCTAGAAACTAACTTTGGCCTGTATCCCTGCTAGTGCCTTACAGAGGTTGCCCTCATAGAGATCACTTGGAGAGTGGTAGAGTCTAAATCCTAGGTACCGGGGGGCTTGTTCACTCCAGGTCAGTCTGGTTTTGTCGACGTTGATATCCTGTGGGGGAAGGCTGGGGCTTAATGGGGTATACAGTGTTTTGGCCCAGTTAACTTTTAGTCCGGTCGCTGTCACAAAGTCTGCGAGCTTATCCCAGATGGGTGCAAGGTTCATTGTGATGTCGCTTACATATAACAACTGGTCGTCAGCGTACAAAGACACGCTATGGGTGGTGCCTGCTATGGGGATGCCCCATTCTTTGCCGCCCTCCCTGAGGCGGATCGCTTGTGGTTGCATTGCTAAAGCAAAGAGGAGTGGGGAGAGTGGGCATTTCCCGACATGTGCCTTGTGCCACCGGGAAGGGCTCAGAGATGAGGCGGCTGAGGCGTATTCGGGTCAACAGTTTTGTGAACAATAGTCTTGTGTATGCCAGCAGCATGGGGCTCACTCACACGCCCTGCAGCACCGCAAATAGGTAGGGCCAGGTCAGGGTGTCAAATGCTTTCTCCTAGTCTAGGACAGGCTGGGATACCGTCCTTTTCATGGAACAACCACCGGATATTGTGGGATGTGTTTCTTCCCAGCACAAACCTACATTGGTCCGGATGCACCAATGTTGAGAGAATTTGGGTATAACTGTCCGCAAGGATCTTTCAGAGAATCTTGCAATCCGTCGACAGTAGTGTAATTGGCCGGTAGAAGGTCAGTAGTGTAGGGTTACGCTCTGGCTTTGGGAATTACACCATAATGTACTGCATTGATGCTTCATACCTAAGGGAAGTGGGGTGCTGCTGTATGTGTTGAACCTGTGCTGTGCTTTGTTTGAGTAACATTTGCACTGGTAGCGTCAGTGCTGAGCCCGCGCTAACCTGTACTGCATGGGATAAGCTTGTGCTGTTACTGCCCCGCTTTGTGTGGGTGCACATGTGTGTGTTTAAAATAACTGGCATAATGTTCTATTGTCAATTTAAAGGTAAAGTAATAAGAACACTCTACCTTCTCCATGTGCTATACAAAGCTGTCTAAGAAATGACTTTCTGCAATGATAAATATTGCAAACTAATTAGACTAATCATTACAAGACCTAATGCAGGGTAGGTAATGAACATTTTCACATATGACTCAATGCAGGACATAGAATGTTAAGACAAAAGTAATCTTTAGTAATTTTGTCAAGGGTTCAGTAAACAGAATAACCTACTTGTGTATCATAATATGTGATTATATCACCAAAGCGCTGTGCTGTGACTTGCTGTAGTGTAAAATACTAGCAATTATTACCTTCTGTAAGCTAGTGCAGACTCAAAAGGGTAAAGTCCTGTTTAATTTCCAAAGAGGCCAAAGCAATCAGAGTGAAGTAATCTTTAGTATTCTAAAGCAGGTTATTCCATTTGATGAGATGAACCCCTCTTCTTTAACTTAATGCAGGGTATCATAGTTACAATAATTACCCTGTGTAATCTAATGCAATATAAAGCAGTATTCTATCATTTAAGACATGATAATATAATCAGAGTAATCTCCTCCTGTAAGCCAACATAGACGAATTAGTTCAAACATTCTCCAGTAATTCCATGTAGGTAAATGTAATTTGAATAATATTTTTTCCTAATGATTTGCAGAATAAAGCAAAGTAATTGTATCCTGAAAATCAGTTAAAGGGAAAAAGGGAAATTGATTACAATAATTCCCATCAATTATAAAAAGCAGATAATGTAGTCTGGTAAGTATAATTTTGTTATCCAGTGTACGATAATGCAATTAGATTAACCATCTTCTTGGATCTAGTCTAGTGTAACAATTTCTGTTAATTTCCATCTGTAGTTTGATGCAAAAAAATAATAATAAAAATAATCTACTTTTGTAAAGCGCGAACAATAACCCGTAAGGGTCTCTAGGCACTGGAGCCCGTCAGGAAGATTAAGCAAGTTATTGCTCAGTCACATGGTGCTGGGTTAATCGGCCGCCGGAGCCGGGTATCGAACTGTGATCCCCAGATATCAGCGTCAGTCGCTCTAGCTGCGGCGCGACACAAAGACTACAGAATCAGTGTAAACTCCTTATTATTTTGTAGAATGTAAAGTAATTTTGAGCAATATTAAGCACACAAGTTATCCGATGCTGAATAAATAATTTGAGTTCCCTTATTTGTTTTTTACTTTTTGGGGTATAGTTGACTATGTATCCAGGCACTCCTGATGGCTTTACCACATTGTTCATGTGAACTTGCATACAGACCATTACATGTTGAATGATGTGTGATAAAGAAATCAAAGTAATTCTCTCTCACAATCAAATTCAAAATAAACAAAATAGGATACTCTTATTTTATTTTCTAATATTGAGTAAAGCAACCTGAATGATTTGCCTGTGTAATCCAATCACGGGTAAAATATGCACTGTAGATCGAAGTAATAAGAGTAGTTTTCTTCCTTCTTTAATGCAAATTAGGTTGATGTAATCGATCGATCAATTTCGGTAATCTAACATAACATAGTAAAATAAAAACAAAGAAAAGAACTTCTGACACATAGTAAGGTATTTTCAGTAATATTGTAAGTAATCTTCGGTAGCCAAATTCAGATCAAGGTGATCAGAGAAAAGCTATCTAATTAAGGATCATAGTCAGCCTTTTTTACTTTTGTAATTTAATGCTCAATGGTGTAAGCTAAAGTGGAATGTCTCTAGTGTAATGAAGGGTTTATTAATCAGAATAATCTCTTTCTCTAATGTAAATACAGCAAAGCAGTTGAACTGGGCATCAGTAATCCTGTTGAGGTTAAAAACGTGGAATATTCTCCGAATTAAAACAGACACAGAGTAATGCAATTAGAGAAATCTCCTTTAATGTAATGCAGGTTTCGTGCAGCAATAAGAGAAAGCTCATTATGTGACCAAGGGCAGAACAAATTATTACATTTATTTTCTGCAATGCAGCCTGGGACAAAATAATCCAAATTATCTTCCACTGCAGTCCACTAAGGGGTAAGCACTGGGAACAATCTTCTGCATTTAACTTTGAATATTTTATTTCCGTCATCGACCATAAAAGTAACAGATTAAAGATACAAAGCATATACATTACATCTTATTCAAGCATTAAAACAGTCATATACAATTTTTTAAATACAATATAGCACCATGAATATAGTAAAATCGATAAAACCATAGAAGACAGTACTAAAAGGTTATTTTAGAACTAACCCGAATTGCATGAATGGGAGAGATATTATTCCGACCTCGCCAGATGCTCTTAGATATTTAACAATTGAAAAGACAATAGTTGTAGATGTGTATCCTCTACAAATTCTTAGGGCTACTCTGTATTGGCCAAGACCTAAAGAACAACAAAAAGTGACTATCCAGCGCTTGTGCTGCTTGTGCTGACTCTGCCAAAAACAAAGTAAATGATCATTTTTGTCTTTGTCACCTATGCATGTTGGATAGGTTTTTCCACCTCCATGACATCCATTCCATTTAGCAGTAACGGTAACAAGAGGAATGGTACCCAATCTGAACCTATGGTAGAAGTCTTTTGTAAATGGGGAATCAATGCCATCCATGTAATTTACAAAACATGAGATTGCCTTGGACTCTAGAAAACGTTCTGTCATCTGTATCATGATCTAACTGCTTAAAAAGTGTTATCTCCTCGAGCTCCCTGTAAGAAAAGTTTAACTTTCTCATTTCCGAAGTTGTGATAACGTCTGGGACTAGCCAATACTCATGTAAATTCAGGGAATATAAGGTATGTTTAACATATCCCAACCATGTTAACAACTCTCATCCCTGGGACCTATCTAAAACATCTTAGGCCCACCCTTGAATCTGCCAACTCAGGGGTAGACCAAATTCACAATCAGCATAAGATTGGTTTCAAGTGAGCTAAAGGGACTATAAACCAACTAATGGAGAGCTTTGGAGCAGTTTATGTACTGCTCTCAAGAATTATTCTCATCAACCTCCAGAGCTTTTACGTTAACGTGGCCTCATAATTCCACACCATAAACTGCGGCCCCTACAGTTTTAGCCCTCCTAAACCTTAAGAAGGGGAGGGATTGGATGAAGTGAAGTCTTGTTTGCAAATTATAGAAAGAGGACGCCCTGTCCTTTAATATAGTGTACTCTTTGTTAGTTGGCTAATCGATAAATTGGTACTAGATAAGCGACTGCCAAGATAATCAAAGTCTAGCGTTTTCTCTAGCACCTCCCCATTTAATGTTAGTACCCCTCTAAAACCTCAAAGTGGTTCAACAGCCATAAACTTTGTTTTATTTGCATTGAATGCTAGGTCACGATCCGAACAAAATTGATTGAACTTGGCCAAAAGGGTCTCTAGGCCTATAGGGATTTTGGATACTAAACTACGTATCATCTGTGAACAACAAAGCAGGTATTTTTACTCCCCCGAGAACCGAAGAATCACTGACGTAGTTCTAAAGGTGACCAATACAACCGTTGATAAACAACAACAAAAAAGTGTTGGGAAGTACAAAGCCTTGCATAACTCCTTTGTGCACCCTAATGGGATCAGTAGTTTCCCCATTTGTTCCCAACTAAATTTGTTCAACGTTGTTACAATGGAGCCACATAATTATGTCAAGAAGAGAACCAGGGGGTCCTAGATCTCCTAGTATACACCACAGCTTATCTTTAGGGATCATGTTGAATGCCGCCTTAAGGCCAACAAAACTGACATATAGACTATCCCTTTTTAGGTCAATTTCTTCCACCTTATTAGTTAAAGCTTGCTTAGGGATAATCCAACTAAGCAGAAACTGGACAAGATGTAGTGACCAACACATGGCCAGACTTGTATGGGTTCACAGGGATGGGGAGCTACCATATAAAGATTTGAAATGGGTCACCTAGTCTTACGGGAGAATGAGGGATTCAGGCTTTGCCCCGTTAGTTTTTGCACCATGTGATATTACATGCCAGAAGGTTGATTTGTTCCCTGAGTAAATCGCAGTCAAGATGTCACTCCACATTTCTGTATACCATACAGATTTTGCAAATTTTAAGGCTAATTTATAATCATCTCTAGCTGACTACATATTGTGGGGAAGCCCACCTTTAAGAGCACTAAGGAGATGACCCTCGGCTGCCCTGCAGTCCCTATTATACCGCGTAGGGTTTACCATCTAGAGCGAGTTCCTATATGATGAAGGTTTATTGAAAAAACATAATTTCATTTCTTCAAACCATCTGGTGTGGGCTTCCAAAATCTTGTCTCTGGCTAGCTCTGCTTTGAGTACAATGGACAAATTAGGAATCAAACCCTGATAAAAATGTGCATGTGCTTCCTCATTGGTCACTACACTCTCCCACTTAACCCTCCTCCAGTTATTGCTGACCAATAGTTCGCCACAAGATGATTGTTGGGTCCTGATGACCAAATCAGCGTTGCAACTGAAGGTAAGGAGCAGGGCGAAGTAATCACTCTTGTACCAAGGTAGAACTTCCATATGAACAGTATGTTCCTCGGATCGGAGATCAACAAGGAAGTAATCAATACAGCTCCGATAGATGTTCCTTTTAAAAGTGGGACGCCTATCTTTGTCTGATTTGGTTCTACCATTAGAGGCCCTCAGGTGGCAACACATACAAAGATTCAACATTTGCAATGCTGCCTTTGGAAGAGTCATTAAACATGGACCCAGTAATTGGGGGATATACCAATATTGGTCTTCTTCTCCTATTATTTCGTTTTGACGTTCAGATGGTTCGAAACCCACATTAAAATCCCCAGTCACAATCACAACTGCATCCTCCTGCACCTCCTGCACCTTAGTAGTAATGAAATCATTCAAGAGATGTAGGAAAAGGAAATCTATTGTTTTAGGAACATTCCTACTATACACATCAAAAATAAATATTTTTGTGTAATTCTGGAAGGAGACCTCAAGACGAATAAGGTCAGAGGAATCAACAGGTAGCTAGCTAACTTGACATTCCTGAGTAATCCTAACCCAGGTGGATAAATCACCAAAGGCTGTACCAGATTTTGACTTACAAACGGGCACATCAAATGTCTTCAAAACCCTGCCTATGGGAAGGATCAAGCTTTCAGGACTCTTGAAAAATAATAACATCAGCTCTCCCTATAAATTCCTCCCAATCTTCTTGAGCAAGCTTACTTCCCATTCCTGCAATATTCCAGGAGACCATAATAAAACAATTTTTGGGAGTATTCTTCAGTGGAACATGCATAACCATTGGGAAATGAGAGGTTTCCCTAGGCCTGGAACATACAGAATCTCTGGATGGGCATGCGCTCCTGCATCAAGGGGTCAGAGTAGGCCCTCTCTGGATGTTCCTGAGAGGAGTCTAAGGCAGGACAGGGATTGCAACTATGGGCCTGGAAAGCAAATAACTTTTGGCTAGGATTATTAAACCTAAGGACAGTCTCTGGACTATCCAGTCAATCCACTTGGGCAAGAGGAGATGGAATTAAGGATGACCCCACTCTCTCTTCCAGAGGAATTCTAATTTTAAACTGAATTCATGACTTTGTGGAGATGAAAGATCTTGCATGTAGGGACAATAAACAATTCACGATTGAAGGATGGGAAAGCTTCAACCTAATACAATCCAAAGTATCAGAAAGGGGGCAATCAAATGACCCTAACTATGTCTGAATGTATCATGCTATAACCCTTCCTCACATCCCTTATTAATCAAGGAAGCCTCATCTTCCTTGACAGACAAATGTAACTTAGGAACAAAAGTCATATAGATCATCCTAATGCGGGAACAGACACTACGATTATAATTTTTTGATGGATCAAAAAGTGGACATGACTCAGTAGGAGAAACCGGTTTCTGTGCCACACTGGGGATCAAAGAGGAATGTTATATGGGCGTAAGTATGCTGGATTGAGTAGAGAACCACTCTTTCTTCCCTCATAAACTTACTTTCCATGATTAATATGTTTATCTCGACCAAAAACGACTTGGTCCTTGCCACTTACCCACAGACAGCAATGATGGAAATTTCTCAGCAGGTACCCCAGGTTTAAGCAAAGGACCATCTTTAGCCACACTGCAACCTCTGAGGCGCAGCGAGTTAGAAGGATGATCTCAGTATGACGTAGCCCCCCCAAATTTCAGTGTGCTTGCAAACCTCGTCCCGACTTAACAGCCAAAGTCCAGAATACTGAACTTTAGATAAGGGTTGAATCTCACCACTCAGGGCCATGACTTCTGCCCTTAGAGCATTAATAACTGCCCAGTGTTGTCTAAGCTGAGCAATAGAACCCTCTGTTTCCGGAGGTTAATGGGCGTGGTCGACAGGCACACCTTGAACTTTGGTAGGTGAATCACAAGGGGCCAAAGGGGAATAGGGATTGGAACGTACAATCACTAGCTCTAACGGCATTGGGGGTTTGGGTAAAATGCACAGTTGCGAACTCACTTCAGCATGAACCTCCCTCTCCATTACTTTAGGGTTAATAGCCGAAGACTTAGAATTACCAGCCCTTGTTGTAAATAATGGAGCGACTTGTGGCTTTTTTGGTTGGGCTTCAGAGTTACAAGTCACAACAGGTTGTAAAATATGCTCTACCTCCTCTATGAGACTTTCAGAATCCTGCAGGAATGGAACTGGAATGTGGAGGACAATCTAGAACTTTGTTCCCCATAGGTGCGCCAGCCAGTTTACCAGAACACTTCCTTTTCCCCATGAATGTAGACAGCTAGTATATATCAAATACATTTGACAGGATTTAGTAGCCCAGCCGAAGATTTCATAGCATTTGTTAACTCTCACAGGAAAGCAAATCAAACCAGCATATGCCACTATAACTGGAGTCAAATAATAGACAGCTTACGTCCAAGAGATTAACCATTCAGGTGGCCACTAAATTAAAACTGTCTAGTAAATCAAGACAGGTGGAGCTTATCCCAAAGTGTCAAAACTCGACCTCAGAGCCAAGGGGGCCACGTCCTAGCACTGAAGGGCACAGGACATGCTCTATCCGGACGTGTTGCTGATTCGCACTAATATATATATATATATATATATATATATATATATATATATATATATATATATATATATATATATATATATATATATATATATATATATATATATATATATATATATATATATATATACATATATAATTAGTCTAATTTTATAATCCATTGGAAGGTAGATCAACAGTGGTGGGCAGTCACCTTCAACACTGGGGGGGGGGGGCTTGGGGGGGTTGCAGATTTTTTATTTACTGACGTGTTTCGCTCTCCTCCATCTTTTTCTTCTTTCTTCTGGGATGCCATCAGCGCGATGGCACCCAGTGGAGCCTTAGGCATTCCCCTTCTGCAAATTCCGATGCTGCTCTTGTGCTGCAGATGAGCAGCATGAGAGCAGTGCCAAGATTGGCTGGGGTGGGCTGCCTCGAACATTCCAGCAAGCACAGGAGGCCTGTGCATGCGCTCCACCCAGCTGTCTGAGACAGCTAGGTGGAGAGTTTTACACTGCGCAAGCCACTCTGGCCGTCATAAGACAGCTGTCCAAATTGACTTGCGTAGTTTCTACTGGTGGAGTGCGCATTTCCCTGCTGCCACTCAGCAGTAATGCCCCACCCCCAAACACTGCTCGCGCTGGGAGCAGCGAAAAATAAACCAGTAATTCATTTTATTATCATTTTGTTTTTCACTTTTACTGCACCGGCAGCAGGGAGGCGACGCTCCTTTGCCCTAATGGGGGGAGGGCGTTGTAGAGCAATGAGAATATGCTCCATATATTTATTGAAAGCAAAGTATTGAGAGTAATTCGCCATAATTTGCTACAGGGTAAAGGGATCCGTGTTAGCATCTTCTGTAATTTTGTAATCTAAGGCATCATGAAGTAATCTGAGTGCTATATCAACACAAAGACCTAGTCTTCTAAAGAAATGTAGTGTGACAAGAATTAAACAGACTAATATTTCAGCAGTAAGAATGCGGAACAACAATTCTAAAACTTGATGCTCAGAAAATAGCCTGTGACTATCACTGCTATTCATTAGAAATCTAAGTAATCCAATTACAGGTCCTAACTACGAAAAGGGCATTAACAACAGGTCATAGAAATCAAAGAGTATCCATTCAGGCAATAAGGAATTTATAGCCAGATTCATCAGTGTCCCGTTTTGCGAGTCCTTAATAGCGATTATTAAGGAATCGCAATTAAGGACTTGCAAAACGGGATTCATGTAGGAATCGCTAAATAAATTGCGATTCCTACACATTCCTTATTTGCGATTAGCAAATTGCTAATTGCAAATAAGGATGCGATTTCAAGGGTTCCAGGGGTGTCCAAAGGACACCCTGTAGCACCCCTGAAATGAAAATGTAGACTGATGTTGCGCACACACATGTCCAAAGGACATGTGTGTGTGTAACATACAACTGAGAAAAATGCACAAAAGTGAATTTTTCTCAGTTTTCGCTATTTACCACGAAGTCAGACTTCGCGGTAAATAGCGGCAAAAAATTGCGAAATCGCAATTTTTTAAAGGTTCATGAATAGCATTTAAGGAATCTCAAATTGAGATTCCTTAAATGCGATCGCAATTTGAAAAATCGCAATTATTTGCGATTTTTCAAATTGCGAGTTCATGACCCATTGATGAATTCCAAATGCCATTTTTGCAGGCGCAAACGGCCGAATTTAGCGATTCGCACCGTTTGCGCTCACAAAAATGCTTGATGAATCTAGCTGAATGAGTTAAGTCAGCGTTTGGAAGCTCGGTCAGGAGTCTTCATTGAGGCCGTTACAGGCATAGTATAAGCTATACTCAGGACAGAGTTCGGAAGGCAAAGGCCTCAAAGTTCTCAAAGTTCATAGAAAGATACAAGGAATTTAAGAAAGGAGTCTGGAAAGGGATGAAAGGGGAACTCTGGAGGGAGAGTCTGATATGGTCAAGGAGTCCAGGAAAAGTTCTGCCAGCAAGAGGAAAAGTAGTCCAAACGTTCGGCTGTCAGCATGAGGCAAAAGGGGGTCTGCCAGCAAAGGAAATCCGAGAGAGTGAGTTCCCTCCCCCGGGAGGAAACCAGTAAGTTATACTCCATCAGTTCAGAGGTGACACTTACTGGTCACACCAGGAAATGTCATTACACTTGCTATAAATTGGTAACATTAGTTCCAAGTCCCATACCAAGCACGGGAATGTCATTCCTTTCTCACGAACAAGATCATTCTCAATTGCCCATTCGTTTTACTCAAGATTGCTGTTTACTGCTTTCCAAGGCTGGGATCTTCAAGTCATGTATCGAGTTTTGTGCACAAATTGTATCCTTCCAAACTAACAGTCCATGAGAGCACTTACAAGAATGCGGTATCAGTGTGAGCTGCAATGAATGATTTCTCACAGTGGGAAGGAAATTACAGGCCGAAAGAAAGAAGCTAAATTGACATTTAGATCAATAGAGCATAATTAATATGCATATGCACATTTAAGCATAAACATATAGAATACATTTAGTTCATGCAGTAAATAGCACACTGTGGATTAACTAAATGATCACTAGCAAGTAGTCATAGTCATAAATCAGCTTTATTCGATTTTTGTTATAAAATCATAAAAGCACATATAAAAAGCAATCAATTAAAATATTAAAATCAGTTAACAATTTCCATCACAATTCATGTTACATAACATGTATAGGGAGAACATATCATATATCACAACAAGCAGGATCTCTCCCCCATTTCAAGATGAGACTCTAGAGGGATCGTTTTAGTGCAAAAGGAAAGAGGAAAATTTCCCCCCAAAAAAATATAATAACCACATTCAAAAACTACCCATATCACAAGGTTTTCCTCAAGGCAATGACAATCCTTAAATAAGAGGTGACCGATTTCATCACAAAAGGTGATTCTAATGTTTTCAATCTAGAGAAAGCAGCAATGCACCCTCTAATGCCCCAAGTCTTTAGTATTGGTATCAAGAACTTTTTCCTGGGGATAACATAAAATTTACAAAAGAAGATACAATGAATGTTAGTCTGGGATGAAAATTCATCACAGGGGCATTTCTCTAGGTGAGGAGACCAATCACTACATTTAGGAAATGACACTAAGCGAAAGAAAGTGTCCACACGCAACCTGGTCAACAACATTCTCGAATATGGGCTAGGCTCTAACATAAATAGGGTTGTATCCCAACATGGGTGATCAGCAGCTGATAGGCCATAGCAGCTTGCTTCTGTTTTTCTTTATGCCACCTTTTCTTAGCTAGGTGTTCCATAATAGATCTTTTAAGGGTTTTTCTCGAGATTTTTTCTAAACAGAGTGGATTGTCAAAGTATTCTTTATGGCCCAACTCAGCTGACATATCCTTGATGTAGTTGAGCCATTTAATTTTTGTTACTCCGTCTAGAGATAGACAGTCTCGCACAACATTTCTATTTAGCGATGTTTCTGTGGTCACCCAGATTTTGTGCCATAGGAGAAGTGGGGACGATTTAATGATGTCTTCTATATAATTTAGGCCCAATTCCCCATGGCAAAAATAGGTGGACATTGAGTTTGGTGCCGCCAGTAAATAGCGAATGAATTTGTTTTCAGTATATTGGATCTGATCTGTTTTGGCCATTCCCCATAGACCAGCCCCATATGTACCAGTGGGAACACACTTAGCTTTATAAATCTGTATAAGCTCCCGCACTGGTCTCCCGCCTAATTTTCTTGAAAAGTTAATCAAGGCGCCATTTTCCCTACTAAGGGCCAATCTTCTTGTGCAGACAGCCTCTTTCCAGGAGCCTCTGCTATCAAATGTAACTCCTAAATAGGAGAAACAACTAGTATTTTCAATCCTTTTCGTTCCCAGATAGATGGCTCTACTTGTTTTCTTCAGAGTACTACAAGTCATAGAATAAGTTTTTGCGACATTTACTATTAAGCCGCGGGCACCCATGTATTCAGAAAATTCAGTAACTGCCCTCTGTAATGCCTACAACGGTGCGTGACATTAAGGCAGCGTTGTCGGCATAGAGGAGAATGGGAATGGACTTCCCCCCCACAGCCGGGTAGTCAAACTGGAACTTCCTAAGGTGAAGGCCCACCGAGTTGATATATAGTGTAAAGAGGAAGGGTGCAAGGATGCACCCTTGCCTCACACCTCTTTTGATGTTAAATTTGTCCGAGCACATCCCCCACGCCCCATAGCGTACTCTGGCACCTGCGTCTCTATACAACTCCCTTATAAATGTCAGAATCCGCTGGTCCACACCCATGTCAAATAGAATGCTCCATAGCATCGCATGGTCAACACAATCGAACGCAAAACTCAAGTCCACAAATGTTATGTACAGGCTTTCCTTCTTAGCCTCAGTGTATTTAGCAGTTAAGAGTGCTAAGTTCAAGCCTTGTTCGATTGTGCCCTTCCCAGAACAGAAGCCATATTGCAGGTCCGTGATAATATCCCTTTCCTCAGCCCATTCCTGAAGCCTATTAAGGATTATCCTTCCTGCCACCTTCTTTAGGGCATCCAGAAAGGAGATAGGACGATAGCAGGAGGGGTTATTTCTATCTCCCTTTTTGAAAATGGGTATTACCACTGCCTCTGACCAAGTTGGAATGAAGCCAACTTCATTTGCATCGTTTAGGACGTTAGTGATCAGCGGAGACCAGAGAGGTAGCACAGATTTGTACAAACCAATTGGGACCCGAGCCGGTCCCGGAGCTTTCCCTGCAGGGCTGTCCTCGATTGCCTTAACGACTTCTGCATGTTCAAATGTGATCTCCAGGGGAAAAATTTCTGCTCCATCTGGCTCTGGGTGTAACATCGATTGGTAAGTACTAGAAATAGTTAGCCCTGGAGCGGGTAGGTTATCATATAAGTTAGTGAAGTACTCAACCCCGGAGTCACCAGAAATGGCCATGTCAATGGAATCCCTTTCTTTGTCCTTTAAAAACGGGGCATTCACCCCTCTCCAGAATGCTATGTTATCGTTTACTAAACATGCGTCATGGAGATTTTGCCATAGTGCCACTTTTAACTCTTTTTTTCTTCTATCGATGGCTACCCGGTAAGCATGGGCGGAAAATCCGTTTCGCTCGCGGATTTTGCGGATTTTCGGGAAATTCGCAATCCGCGAGATTCGCGAATCTCCCGCAAAATCCGCAAATCCGCGAGCAGCGGATTTTGCTCGCACTGCTCGCACTGTTCGCGTGAGTTCGCGGCTTCCCAGTACAACTTCGCGCCCCGCGAATAAGTGCTAAATTGCAGAAATACGATCTTAGCAAAACTGAAACTACTTACCAGGTTCAAAAGTTCAGGCTCATCATTAGTAGCCATTTCCTGTAGTGCTTCCTGAGGGGCCCCTCCAGAGTTCAGTTGCCAGTTGCAACTATTATGTGACCCTGCTCTGAACCTCAGAATAGTTACACATATGCCACAAAGGTCCTGAATTACAGCTAAGGGAGACAAGCAGGAGCCAGGCTGGAAGTTAAAATCCATTAATCAGCCCCTAATTCATTATTGTCAGTTGGGGCAGGGCAGGTGTTGTAACTAATTTTGCAACAATGAAAGCACTTAGCAAGTGCAAAAGATCACTAATCAGGGCGCACTAAGGAAGCAGGTGCCAGCTAAAAAAATATTCTGTGACACATTAATCAGCCCCAAATTAATTCAGGTCACTTGAGGCAGGGAAGGTGTGCTTTGCTTTGCCGAAAATAATGTACACTGGACAACCAGAGGGTGTGGTGATGAAACAGAGGGTGGCATGGGTGGGCCAGAGGGTGGCATGAGTAGTCAGAGAGTGGCAGTGGTGACAGAGAGTGGCAGTGATGAAGAAGAGTGTCCCAAACAGGCTGGACACGTAGAAACAACAAGTTCGCAAAACTTGCGACCCAACAGGTAAGTTCGCAAATTGCGAAATTGTAAAAACCCTCGCGAACTGGCAGAAACACGGGCGAACACACAAAAAAAAAAATCCGCAAATTCGCGGGAATTCGCGGATTTTGCGGATTGCGAGTTCGCAAATCCGCAAAATTCGCGAACGCGAGATTCGCAAAATTCGCCCATGCTTACTACCCGGTAAGCTCTCATATTACGTCTTACACGTTCGATAGATCTGGGATCTTCCTGTAGGGCAGATTTCAGATTTCGATGTGCCCTAGTGCAGTTTTTATGGAACCAACCCTTGTGTTTCTTAGTCTGGGTTTTATATTGTCTAGACAGATCTTTTTTTATCTCATTTGTGATCTTACCAAATGCGTCCAGTACTTGACAATTTCCCACAGTTGTTGAAAGGCAGATACGTAGTTGGTCATACATTTTCGTAACCAGTTTTTGGATGAACAGGTTAGGATCTATCTTAGCCCATCTAAGTGGAGTGGTGTGGCTCACTGGTTAGAGGCGATTCAGAAAAGGGGGTGGTGATGAACAGAGTGTCTGAATTAAGCAGACCACTCTTACCCAGTCCAAAGATCAGGGCTTGATCCATCACCGTTATTTATCTCACTGCCCCATCCCAGTTCAGAACCTGGCTATATGCAAATCAGTCTGTCCCTGGCCCAGTGCATCATGGGAACAGGGCAGACTAAACTACCAAGCCAATTCTTCACCAGAAAGGAGACAAGCTACCGGGAACCGGTTTCTGGCATTTCAGCCGTCTTCGGCCCGGCTTGCTTGAATCCTGATGGAGCAGTGAGAAAGGGACTCATGTCTGAGTATACCCTGCCACACCTATAGTGGCCAAAAACGATTCAGAAAAGGGGGTGGTGATGAACAGAGTGTCTGAATTAAGCAGACCACTCTTACCCAGTCCAAAGATCAGGGGTTGATCCATCACCGTTATTTATCTCACTGCCCCATCCCAGCTCAGAACCTGGCTATATGCAAATCAGTCTGTCCCTGGCCCAGTGCATCATGGGAACAGGGCAGACTAAACTACCAAGCCAATTCTTCACCAGAAAGGAGACAAGCTACCGGGGACCGGTTTCTGGCATTTCAGCCGTCTTCGGCCCGGCTTGCTTGAATCCTGATGGAGCAGTGAGAAAGGGACTCATGTCTGAGTATACCCTGCCACACCTATAGTGGTCAAAAACGATTCAGAAAAGGGGGTGGTGATGAACAGAGTGTCTGAATTAAGCAGACCACTCTTACCCAGTCCAAAGATCAGGGCTTGATCCATCACCGTTATTTATCTCACTGCCCCATCCCAGCTCAGAACCTGGCTATATGCAAATCAGTCTGTCCCTGGCCCAGTGCATCATGGGAACAGGGCAGACTAAACTACCAAGCCAATTCTTCACCAGAAAGGAGACAAGCTACCGGGGACCGGTTTCTGGCATTTCAGCCGTCTTCGGCCCGGCTTGCTTGAATCCTGATGGAGCAGTGAGAAAGGGACTCATGTCTGAGTATACCCTGCCACACCTATAGTGGCCAAAAACGATTCAGAAAAGGGGTTGGTGATGAACAGAGTGTCTGAATTAAGCAGACCACTCTTACCCAGTCCAAAGATCAGGGCTTGATCCATCACCGTTATTTATCTCACTGCCCCATCCCAGCTCAGAACCTGGCTATATGCAAATCAGTCTGTCCCTGGCCCAGTGCATCATGGGAACAGGGCAGACTAAACTACCAAGCCAATTCTTCACCAGAAAGGAGACAAGCTACCGGGGACCGGTTTCTGGCATTTCAGCCGTCTTCGGCCCAGCTTGCTTGAATCCTGATGGAGCAGTGAGAAAGGGACTCATGTCTGAGTATACCCTGCCACACCTAAAGTGGCCAAAAACGATTCAGAAAAGGGGGTGGTGATGAACAGAGTGTCTGAATTAAGCAGACCACTCTTACCCAGTCCAAAGATCAGGGCTTGATCCATCACCGTTATTTATCTCACTGCCCCATCCCAGCTCAGAACCTGGCTATATGCAAATCAGTCTGTCCCTGGCCCAGTGCATCATGGGAACAGGGCAGACTAAACTACCAAGCCAATTCTTCACCAGAAAGGAGACAAGCTACCGGGGATCGGTTTCTGGCATTTCAGCCGTCTTCGGCCCGGCTTGCTTGAATCCTGATGGAGCAGTGAGAAAGGGACTCATGTCTGAGTATACCCTGCCACACCTATAGTGGCCAAAAACGATTCAGAAAAGGGGGTGGTGATGAACATAGTGTCTGAATTAAGCAGACCACTCTTACCCAGTCCAAAGATCAGGGCTTGATCCATCACCGTTATTTATCTCACTGCCCCATCCCAGCTCAGAACCTGGCTATATGCAAATCAGTCTGTCCCTGGCCCAGTGCATTATGGGAACAGGGCAGACTAAACTACCAAGCCAATTCTTCACCAGAAAGGAGACAAGCTACCGGGGACCGGTTTCTGGCATTTCAGCCGTCTTCGGCCCGGCTTGCTTGAATCCTGATGGAGCAGTGAGAAAGGGACTCATGTCTGAGTATACCCTGCCACACCTATAGTGGCCAAAAACGATTCAGAAAAGGGGGTGGTGATGAACAGAGTGTCTGAATTAAGCAGACCACTCTTACCCAGTCCAAAGATCAGGGCTTGATCCATCACCGTTATTTATCTCACTGCCCCATCCCAGCTCAGAACCTGGCTATATTGAGGTAATATAAATTTTATGGTCATGTTGTGTTCCCTAGCGAGTACCCCACCGACTCCATGTACGAGTTAAAAGTGCATGTAACTTCCCTCCTGTACCAGCTATGAAGACGCAAATACATTTGCGTCCAACGTTAACTTGTCCTCTTTCAGACCCACCATGAATGGATTTGATGGTCCGTTCCTAAGTATGCTATGCCAACGTCTTTTTGAAGTGTACTCCTACGTTTTTCAGCCTGGCTGAAAGTAGGCCCTGAATCTCTGCCACCGAGCCTCTTTTCTGGCTTCTGACTGCGAGGGCCTCTGCCCAAGCAGCCCCCGTACCCGTGAACTCTGACTTACTTCTAGCGCGGCCCTCCGTGCTCAGCTCAGCCTGCTGCCTGCCAAGATTGACTATAACCTTCGAGTTATCTGTTTTCCTCCCCGAAGATACATTCCGGCCTGCTAGCTTCAGTAAACATCCTTCCTCAGCTACAGGGCTAAAGGGCCGACCTGTCTTTATGCAAGTAATTCATAGCCTCTGTTGCCATGCTTCCATGGAAGGCCCCATGCCCCCACGCTTCTCATACAGACACTCAGGCGCTTATACACGCACTCACAGCAAGTATAGAATAGCTTCTGCTCTAGAGACCTTTCTGCCCAGATAGCTTAGTTCCTAAACATCAGATATCGGATATGATAGAAGCACAAGTTGATCTGACATGCCAGACTTCTGTCTCTTTCCGCCAGTGTAAATGTCAAGTCCCCTGCACCCCGTCTATCACACGTCATGCAGCTGCGCGCGCATCCAAGCTTCCGATTTCCGCTGACATTGCAACATTCTGTTAGCACCACCCCTTGGTGCCACCCACTTGCGTCACCTATCAGTGACGTTTCTAGCACACACGCCTAGTTTACGCCTCTTGATGATGTACTAGCACCACGTGTATACTGTTATCTTGTCTTCTCTCAGCTGTTACGCCTCTTACATTGAACATTATGATGTAAATCAAGTATATAAGCTATGTATTGTCAATAAACGACGGCGCGCTCATCTATCCCTTCTGACATCCTGTGTGGTGGTCAGAACATGATATCCTGATTCCTTTATGAGGAATAAAACCCTTAGAAACTCTTACACCACGGACTCTGTTTTCCTTCATTTCGATTGAGTTATTATTGATTAAGTACTTACCTGCATAGAAATTAAGAGAGTAAATTAATTATTTACATCATTTTGGCGCCCGAATAGGGACCCCTCCCCCACCTCACGCGCCGGAAGGTGCGTTGCAATCCGTGTCCCCTGCCATCAGTTAGACGGACAACACGTGTACTGGCAGGATTTCCTGCATCCCCCTCTGACACACGGAGGTGACGAAGACTGCGATCAGTGCCCAGACGAGGCGGTGAGGAGTGCGGAGGATCCCGACCAGAGCCCAGCCGAAGGAAGCAAGGTCCGAGGTGTGAAGAGGCCCACCAGTTTTCCGAAGTTTTCCGAAGTTTTCCGAAGTTTTCCGAAGTTTTCCGAAGTTCCGAGTCGAGTCCAGTCGAGTTTTCCGAGGCCTTCTGTTTTCCGTGCTTCCCGGTGAGTACCATTGCTGGGTCGTATCTAGACGGGTTTGGGTACGCAAGTCCGGTCTGCACTGTTTTTAGGCAGTGTATCTGTACTGTTTAGCAGTATATAAAGTATTCCGAATTTCTGCACTGTTACAGCAGTGTATCTGTATCGTTGAGCGGTACATTCAGAGTAGGGGGAAGTTAGCTATGTCTTTAAATGTTTCATGTGATTAATGTCGTGGTATGAATGTGATTGTTCTTGTGTATTATTGTGTTTTTTTGTTTAAATAGTTACAGGCAAAATTAAGTATTAAGGATCAAGCATTTCAGTATCAAGTAGGCACAATGCCGTTTTTTAACAAATTAAAGCAGATAGGAACTAGGAAAGGGATGTTAGAGGAAGAGATTCCAATCCCCCCTAGGGACACTCCAGGTAATTTCATGTATAATAAGCATGGCATAGACGCCATCTTGTATCTAGAGTTATGGACAGATTATACCAAGCACCTAGAGGAAAGATACCGATGGCCAGTTAACGGAACATGGGATGCCGAGTGCATCATAAAGGTAGAAGAAATATTACGGAAAAAGAAAGCTAGACAATCTCAGAAAGACGCCATAGAATTTTGGCGTAAGGAATCACGTAAGCGTGCTGATAGAGCACTCCGTAGAGAAGACAGGCTTAAAGAATCAGAAAAGGCCCAAGAAAACGAATTAGTTACTGAGGGAATTCGAGTAAAAGTAGAACAAATAGATCGTATCCTAAATGGCAAAGTGAACAACATGTATCTTTTGGCCGATGGTACCCCTGACGCCATTTCAGAAATACCGAAAAATTTGCCGTCACCATTAGTTCCAACTAAAGTAATGCATAAGACTACTAAAGACATATTCCTAAATTCATATCTCGAAGATGTAGCGCCAGCTTACACCAATCTGCCTGTTCGTGCCCTGCCTACTGACAGGGCCGGGGGTGGTACTGCCCCCCAAGATCACTCTCAGCCGACACCGAAAAAGACTAGTCCCGTTCCGCCAGCTCCGCCACTTCCCTCACCTAAAACTGATCTGCCGAAACCACTTCAATCAGATCCTACTAAAAGACAAATTCAGATACTGACTACACACAGAGATAATGCCCAAGTTTCCGCTTCAGGAGGTGCGACCGCGGGTCTCCAGACCCCGCCACCGACTCACAGATTAAATCTCAGAGGTATGCAGAGTCCTTTTACGCACAGATCCCCCCGTTCTTCTAATTCATCCCGTCTTGATGCACTAAAAGAAAATATGTCAGTTTGTAGATATGATCCAGAACCTGGACAGGACGACTTAATGATATTAGCGTCTTTACGGTTAAGATCTGCTACTGATAGTTTGTTATGTTATGCAGGAATGAAGGAGCACCTAGATAGAATATATGAGTTCGTTCAAACGGGAAAGGACCCCGACAGTATTAAGGATGCCCTGGAGAAACAGAAAGTTACCATGCAAGCACTGATACTACGATTTTTCATAAATTGTCTAATAAGAGAACGAGACAGGCCCGGAACAGAGCAGAGTGAATTGGATGCATTGAACAAGTGGGGTCAAAATATAGCCGATGGAAAACATGACAGACAAAATTGCATAGAGGCCATGTATAAAAAGATTAAGAAAGCAGTGATAGCAGTACACGAGAAAGAGAAAGAAAAGGCTCCCTCCGAGGAGGAAGAAGAATCTGAAGAACTAGAACCGACTACAAGCACTATAGCATATGTAGGTAAGGGAACTTATCTTAGGAAGGGTATCCGTCCAGAAAGCAAGAGAGTTTTCTTCTCTGCCTTAACGAATCCGAATTCTGCTGAACATCAGTTCCAGGAAACTGATAAACGGCTTCGAGATCGAGTTGGGTACCATGTACTCAATTCTATGGATGAACAAGAATTAGCCCGATCAGCGGTATCATGGGCCGAAAATGCAGACATATATAATGATGACACCGTAGCACAGACATTTCTGAACCTCTCCCCCGACGAACAGAAATTAGCAGGTATATATATGATTCAGCACCTTCTCATTAAGTACAGAAAACATTATTCCGATCCAGGTCCCTTACATGAGACACTAGAAGCACTACTGATGGATAGATGGAGAGGCCTAAGCACTAAATTAGTTCAAATAATTCTAGAACAACGACGCAGATATGACACCTTTGTAAGTCCTGAATATGTTCCCGCCCCACCTCCAGAAAGGAAAATGTACCATATGCAGTGCGGGGGTGGTATTGAAAGTCAGAACCCCTTGCGAGAAGTGCACCCTGTTATGGGTGAGGATAAAATTTTGAAACGCGTGTATGTACACACGCCTCTAACTAAATTAGAACTGTTAGAAATGAAGAAATTAGTACCGTGCCATGATAAAGACCCTGCAGGTTTTCATAGAGAGCTCAAAGACATGTTACTGATGGGGGACTACACATATGATGATATCATGAAAATGTTGAAAGTATTATTGCCTACGGGTATATTCGAGAAATTAAAGGAAAAGGACTGGGAGGTGGGAGACGCAAAGATTGCCTGGGCAGAAATAGAGGATGAAGAAAAGAAACGGGTTCCAGGGTTAGGCCTTGGGGACAAAACTAAAGCATTACCAGGTTTAATAGTACAGGTCCTGCCCAGATTATTGACAACTAGAAAGGAGGATTGGGATGCAATCTCGTCCTGTAAACAGAAACATGATGAAGATACTAGCGACTTTTATTCAAGATTCGAGAAATGTTTTATTATCAATAGTGGCCTCCAGCCAAGTAGCGAGTCGTACCCACATCTTTTTGTATCAAAGTTAGTCGAGAATTCCCTACCGTTAGTTAAAAATAGAGTGTATAAAGTCGAGAGTACATGGCAAGCAAATACGCCATCCCAGATGTTACAAATGTTACAATATCACCAGAATAGAATTAGGGAAGAACAAGATCAGGAACAGAAGCGCATGAAAGACACGAAAATGAAAATGTTAGTAGCCCAGACGGTCCCATCCGACAGTCACAGGAAAGGTACGACCCAGACAAGTCACGCTGCAGCTCCTGTTAAAGGGACATGCAATTATTGCAAGCAGCCAGGTCACTACGTACACGAATGTGCAGTTCTGAAACATAACATAGCGACAGGTAAAACTAAAGAGAGACCGCATCCGCCTAGACAAGACCATAACCAGCATCAGTCTACACAGAATACACAGCCCATGCATGCATCCGCACAGACAGCACAGACCGTAGCAGTACCACAGCCACAGCCCATTGCTGCAACTCAGCAAGTCTCACAACAGATGTACCAGTATGCCCAGTCTGCTTACCCCGAATATTCCCGATATACATGAAACAGCCTAGAGAGGGAAGGTGGCTTGCCTCTTATCGAGATTCCTGTAGATCAAGAAGGTCCTTATGTACACAGTCAAGTATTGGGGAAAGATAGAAAGTTTTTAATTGACACAGGGGCAAGTCGCACTACAATAAGTCATGACGAAGTTCCAGGGGCACCCCTCTCAGGCTCACAAAATGTTTCCCTTGGTTTTTCAGGACAACCTATTGTAAATGAAGTATCAGAACCAGTTCCCCTGGCTGTGGGTCCATTATCACGCGTTACAGACCTGTTACTAACAAAATCATGTCCGGAAAATCTGTTAGGAATTAAAACACTGAAGGCTCTAGGGGCTATAATATGCTGCTCCCCGGAGGGAGTTAGACTCTTTCTGCGGGATTTCAAGGGTCATTACGTCCTTCGTGAGTTTGACGTCAGATTGAAAAATGTACCTGATTACTTGTGGGCAAAAGGCCCAACTGATGTAGGATGTATGCACATTACACCATACCGCGTTACCCTCAAGGCAGGTGTTGTATTACCCAGAATCAGACAATACAAGTTACCACCCGATGCTGCAGCGGCTTTACTGAAAATCATTGAAGAGCTCATTGCCCAAGGAGTGGTCGTCGAGACCGACTCCAATATCTGTAACTCACCCATCATTCCGATTCTTAAACGTACTGATCCCAATGCACCGCCAGTATATCGGCTGGTGATTGATCTTCGAGAATTGAATAAATGCATTATCCCACAGTATCCTGTGGTCCCCGATATATCATCTCTCTTGACTGCTATTGATTCAGAAGCAACGTTCTTTACTGTAATTGATCTCAAGAACGCCTTCTTCAGCGTGCCTATTGATCCAGAGAGCCAATATCTCTTCGGATTCTGTTTAAATGGACGCAGTTTCAAATTTTCGCGCGCACCTCAAGGATTCACAGAAAGCCCCAGCATCTATAGTCAAGCACTGAAAAGACAACTAGATTGTATTCAAATGCCAGTTAACACCGCTTTACTACAATACGTCGATGATCTGCTGATCACCGCACGAAGTGAGCCCGAATGTGAAAAAGCATCACTGACAGTTTTACATTTCCTGGCCGACAAGGGACACAAGGTGTCTCCTTCGAAGCTACAATTCTGTGTTCAGCAAGTTGTGTACTTGGGTCACTTGCTGTCCAAAGTGGGGAGACAGCTCACTCCCGATCGCATTCAGTTAATTGTGAACATGCCGCAACCCAAGACACAAAAGGAAGTGCGGGCCTTCATAGGCCTCACCTCGTACTGCAGACAATGGATTCCCCAGTATGCATTTCTAGCTAAACCACTCATCCAGTTAACGACACAGGAGGCAGCGACTTCGACTGTCCTCCCTTGGACTCAGGAACACACACAAGCTTTTGAAGAATTAAAGAAAGTTTTATGCCAAGCACCAGTTTTAGCGACACCATGTTACAGCAAACCGTTTACACTTTTTGTTACAGAACGTGATGGCACAGCGTTGTCTGTCCTCACTCAAGATCAAGCAGGTTCACATAAGCCTTGTGCTTATTTTTCTAGTACATTGGATTCAGTAGCTCAAGCACTCCCTGCGTGCTTAAAGTCAGTAGCAGCAACAGCGTTAGCAATAAGACAAAGTGATTCAATTGTTTTAGGTCATCAGTTAACAGTTCAAGTACCACATTCTGTAGAGGTTTTGTTAAACAGAACCCAGACTCAACACTTAACTATAGCACGACTGACAGGTTATGAATTAACACTATTCCAGCCACACATAGAAATCAGACGTTGCAGCATCCTGAACCCCGCAACACTGTTACCTACAGTTATGACAGATCCAGCTCCGCATGATTGTATAGAAATAATTAATGCAGTAACTAAGCCTAGACGAGACTTAACAGATGTCCCATTGACAAATCCAGACCTGACACTTTATGTGGACGGTTCATGCATGAGAACAAGTACAGGAGAATTAGTGGCCGCGTACGCCGTGACCACTGAAACTGAAATTAAAGAAACACATCGTATTGACACCCTGTCTGCTCAAGCAGCAGAGCTCATCGCTCTGACTCGAGCTTGTATCCTAGCCAAGAACAGAAATGTTAACATATACACAGATTCCCGCTATGCCTTCGGAGTTGTACACGACTTCGGAGTCCTCTGGCAAGAACGAGGTTTTCTGACTTCCCATGGGGCCAAGATACAACATGGCCCCCTTATTCAAGCACTGTTAGAAGCAATACATTTGCCCTCGGGCATATCAGTCATGAAGTGTAAGGCACATACTAAAGTCACAGATTCTGTTTCCCAGGGTAACGACCTGGCAGACCAGACAGCAAAACATACAGCATTGACTTACACCCAGACTACTGATGTGGCAAAGACAATAGTCCAGACCCAGTGTATGGCAGTTAGAGATCCCGCCCTAGATGTAATTGATATCCAGACACATGCTACTCCAGAGGAGATAAAGAAATGGACTGAACTAGGAGGGATTCAGACAGATCAAGGTTGGGTGACGAAGGGAAAATCTATATGGTTTCTCCCCGACTCAATGGTTCAAGTCATGATAAATACAGCACATAGTCCTGCCCATCTTGGAGAGAAAGCCATGTTAGACAGTTTACAGAATCTCTGGTACAACAAACACTTACGAGCAGCAGCAAAACAGAAAGTGCGTACTTGCATGATCTGTTGTCAGTTCAATCCAGGTAAAAGCGTCCCTGTTGAGCAAGGTGGATTTCATCCTCCCGATCACCCTTTTGAAGTCCTCCAGATGGATTATATCCAGATGAATAGCTGTAGAGGATTTAAGTATGTCCTTGTAATTGTTTGTGCTCTGTCCCGCTGGACCGAAGCATACCCAGTCCCAGACTACACTGCTCCGACCACTGCCAGACAGTTGGTTCGTGAATTCTTCCCACGGTACGGTTTGCCCCGTGTCGTGTATTCAGACAACGGACAGCCGTTCTCGTCCGAGCTGATGAGACAAGTTTCCCTCTTGCTAGGATATCAGTGGAGGTTCCACTGTGTCCGACATCCCGAAGCAGCTGGCCTTGTAGAAAGGCATAATCAGACACTAAAAATCCGTCTTGCCAAGATCTGTCAGGAAAAAGGGGTCGACTGGATAGTCGCCCTGCCCGTGGCACTATTCTACATGAGGATGGTCGCCCACTCGAGATCAGGGCTATCCCCGTACGAAGTGGTCTTTGGCAGACCGCCGAATATGTGGGGGACGCCCGTTCCGAAAAAGATCACTGATATTGATTGTAACATGTTGACAGATTACCTTGCCTCCTTGATGTCTGCACTCCAATCATGTCGTTCACAGGTTGCCGCAGCCTTCCCTGACAACACCGATGTAAAGGCGCATGAGGTCCGCCCAGGTGACCTGGTAGTCGTCCGGAATTTCGACCGGAAAAGTCCGCTGGAGCCCCGCTGGAAGTCTCCAAAGACCGTTCTGCTTACCACTAGGACCGCCGTGAAAATCGAGGGGAGAAAGGGGTGGGTCCACACGAGTCACATCAAACTATGCAATGAACTAAAAAACGGACTGAAACAGGACTCTGACTCGTCCACCCCCACCAAAGACTGTGTTGAAGCACAAGACGTTACTGTGCCTAAAAGAGAAAAGACTCCTCAAGAACTTTACCGAATGAAGCTTCGATCTAGCAAGTCAGACAGTTTAATTGTTTAAGTCCTCCCTTAGGTGAATCGGTTAAATAGTTTCTGACATGTATCCCCTAGATCGAGTTAGAGAGAGAGAGGAAAAGAGAAGAACATATTGCAAATCACTTCGTAGTCACTGCATAGTGACACTAATAATCATGTTTATTCTGAGTATTCTAATTATTATTGCCAGCATTCTGCTTCCTATGTACTGGCCTATTTTCAGGCGTGAACAATCTGCTTACAATGTCTCTGCTGAACACACTTTTAGTGAACTTCCTGCACATGAACTCTCTTACAGACTTGCGCTGCGCAACAATACATTCATTAGTATGTTACACCATTCCCATCAGACAAATAATGCTACAGACTGTTGGATATGTGGCCGACTCCCTCCCTACCAGAATTACAAGGGAGCTCTGCCTCTCTTTCCGTACCCATTCACTCACAATGGCTCCTGTGGAGCATGGTTTAAAATAATTAATTCTTTAGATCCTGATATTGCTGTTTTCGATGGGGGCTGGGTTTGGGGAAACTTGAACTTAGTCCTGCTCAACGTCTGTTATCCTGATCAAGAAGGACTTCCCACTCGAATAGGAACTGATCTAGAAAATGAAGTATATGGATTAGGTAATTACACAATTAGCCTTATGATCCTCACTGTTGAATCTGAAACTGCTCCAGTTCTGCCCCATATGTTAGTACTACCAGTCACAGGTGAATTATGTGTTAGCAAGAAAGGTTCAGTACACGTAGGTCATAGTAAATGCACTACTGTGGTCGAGTTCAGTGACCATGGTAAATCGTCCTTTAAAGCTATCAGTCATTCCTACTTTGTTTGTGGTCATACCGCATACATACGTTTGCCTCCAGATTGGGATGGTACCTGTTACATTGCCTTCCTTCTGCCACCTGTTTTCCTAGCTCCTCCTGATTACCATAGAAATACGAATCTAGCACCGAATAGACCCAAAAGAGATATTCCCCTTGTCGACTACACAGAAACGGCATGGGAACAGTACACTGATTTCAATAAAGGATTCTTTTTCTTCCTAGGACCTGTCCAAAACAGTAAATTAATACGCAGATTAACGAGAACACTCGAAGCAGTAGTGAACGAAACTGCCTCCGCTCTAGGTAACTTAACAGAGGAGCAGTCTGCTATACGGACTGTTGTCCTTCAAAATCGTCTTGTGATTGACGTCATCTTGGCAGATAGAGGTGGAGCTTGTAAGGTCATCGGGTCAAGTTGCTGTGTTTTCATTCCACAAAACGCACCATCTGTCTATCAAGCTATCACCCGTTTACATAAAATTGCAAATCAGATACATCAGAATCCAGGCACCTGGACTTGGTCCGGTTGGTTCTGGACTACGTTGACAGCTTGGGGATGGAAGATCTTATCGTTCCTAGGCATTGGCCTTGTTATAGTATTCAGTTGTTGCCTGTGCCTGCAGTGTGGGCCAGCGATATGTGGACTGTGTGCCACATCCTGCATTGAGCATTCCAGTTGCCTCTCAAACAGTCAAAGAAAGAAAGACGAACATATAATGTTACAAGAACAAACTGATCGATTTATGAGGATCGATATATCATGAAGGGTCCGTAGGGAACAAGGAGGGAATGAGGTAATATAAATTTTATGGTCATGTTGTGTTCCCTAGCGAGTACCCCACCGACTCCATGTACGAGTTAAAAGTGCATGTAACTTCCCTCCTGTACCAGCTATGAAGACGCAAATACATTTGCGTCCAACGTTAACTTGTCCTCTTTCAGACCCACCATGAATGGATTTGATGGTCCGTTCCTAAGTATGCTATGCCAACGTCTTTTTGAAGTGTACTCCTACGTTTTTCAGCCTGGCTGAAAGTAGGCCCTGAATCTCTGCCACCGAGCCTCTTTTCTGGCTTCTGACTGCGAGGGCCTCTGCCCAAGCAGCCCCCGTACCCGTGAACTCTGACTTACTTCTAGCGCGGCCCTCCGTGCTCAGCTCAGCCTGCTGCCTGCCAAGATTGACTATAACCTTCGAGTTATCTGTTTTCCTCCCCGAAGATACATTCCGGCCTGCTAGCTTCAGTAAACATCCTTCCTCAGCTACAGGGCTAAAGGGCCGACCTGTCTTTATGCAAGTAATTCATAGCCTCTGTTGCCATGCTTCCATGGAAGGCCCCATGCCCCCACGCTTCTCATACAGACACTCAGGCGCTTATACACGCACTCACAGCAAGTATAGAATAGCTTCTGCTCTAGAGACCTTTCTGCCCAGATAGCTTAGTTCCTAAACATCAGATATCGGATATGATAGAAGCACAAGTTGATCTGACATGCCAGACTTCTGTCTCTTTCCGCCAGTGTAAATGTCAAGTCCCCTGCACCCCGTCTATCACACGTCATGCAGCTGCGCGCGCATCCAAGCTTCCGATTTCCGCTGACATTGCAACATTCTGTTAGCACCACCCCTTGGTGCCACCCACTTGCGTCACCTATCAGTGACGTTTCTAGCACACACGCCTAGTTTACGCCTCTTGATGATGTACTAGCACCACGTGTATACTGTTATCTTGTCTTCTCTCAGCTGTTACGCCTCTTACATTGAACATTATGATGTAAATCAAGTATATAAGCTATGTATTGTCAATAAACGACGGCGCGCTCATCTATCCCTTCTGACATCCTGTGTGGTGGTCAGAACATGATATCCTGATTCCTTTATGAGGAATAAAACCCTTAGAAACTCTTACACCACGGACTCTGTTTTCCTTCATTTCGATTGAGTTATTATTGATTAAGTACTTACCTGCATAGAAATTAAGAGAGTAAATTAATTATTTACATCAATATGCAAATCAGTCTGTCCCTGGCCCAGTGCATCATGGGAACAGGGCAGACTAAACTACCAAGCCAATTCTTCACCAGAAAGGAGACAAGCTACCGGGGACCGGTTTCTGGCATTTCAGCCGTCTTCGGCCCGGCTTGCTTGAATCCTGATGAAGCAGTGAGAAAGGGACTCATGTCTGAGCACTGGGCCAGGTTCAGACTAATTTGCATATAGCCAAGTTCTGAGCTGGGATGGTGCAGTGAGCTAAAAAACGGTGATGGATCAAGCCCTGATCTTTGGACTGGGTAAGAGTGGTCTGCTTAATTCAGACACTCTGTTCATCACCACCCCCTTTTCTGAATCATTTTTGTCCACCATAAGCGTGGAAGGGTATACTCAGATGTGAGTCCCTTGCTCATTGCACCATCAGGATTCAAGCAAGCCGGGCCGAAGACGGCTGAAATGCCAGAAACCGGTCCCCGGAAGCTTGTTTCCTTCCCAGTATAAGAATTGGCTGGGTAGTTTGTTCTGCCCTTTTCCCATGATGCACTGGGCCAGGTTCAGACTAATTTGCATATAGCCAAGTTCTGAGCTGGGATGGTGCAGTGAGCTAAAAAACGGTGATGGATCAAGCCCTGATCTTTGGACTGGGTAAGAGTGGTCTGCTTAATTCAGACACTCTGTTCATCACCACCCCCCTTTTCTGAATCACTGGTTAGAGGCGGCAGACCCAGGAGCAGAGGACGGCCCGGGGACCAGGGTTCAATTCCCGACGCGGCAGGGTCGTGGACCAGGGTCAGCGGACTCGATAATTCTCAACTCGGTGCCTACTCTAACCAGCGATCACACTCGGCAACTCTGGGCATTAGCTTGCCTCATCTCCAAAACGGCCCCCCACATATGCCGGGGATGCCTGGTTTCACCTTGGAGATACCCAGTAGGGACCATCTCACAGGGAAAGCCAGGATGGGTTCCCCAGTGGTCTATTGCGCAGAGATACTCCTTCGGGAGTCGATTCTAGCGCGTTAGAAACCCGCAATTAAATAAAAATAAATTAATGGTATAATAACCATTTGTGCTAGCTAAACTAATAGGAGTAGAACATGGGGTTTCAGTAGTTGCTTCCCGGCCCACTATGTTCAATCGAAAGGAGATAGGATAGTGATCACTCATGGCAACATTGAGTGTCTCCCAGGATACCGCAAGTGATTGATATCTGGACGATAGAAAAGTGAAGTCGATTAGCGTATTGGCCCCTCTACCAAAAAAAGTCGGCGTAAAACTTTCTTCTAGTGAGCAGCATTCATTAATAAAGCGCAGGTCAAACTCATATATTAGTGCATTGAGCAAGTCTCCTAACTTAGAGTGGACAAAGTGTGTTAGAGGTTCCTCCCTCTTACCCATCAGAGGGCACATACCTGTGGCGTGTGAATTACAGAGGGAGCAATTAAAGTCACCCGTCCATAATAGTAATAAGTCCCCCTCTCTTGAATTTTCTAACTCTCTAAGTGAGTTTCTGAGGTTTGTAATTAATTCCTCCCAGGTAGAGGGGTGAGCATTGTTCTAAAAGTTTATAATTGCCCCTCTATACTGGCCAGGCCAACTCACTGCCAAAATCTGGTAGCAGCCTGCTGAAATAAAGTTATGGACTATTATGTCTGAGGTGGTTGCAATGTAGGTGCATAAGCCCCCTTTATTTCTTCCACGGCAGGTAACAATGGCCGGAGTATTAAAAGTTTGGTATCCTAGTAAATTAAACTCTTTCACCGACCAAGTTTCTTGAAAGCACAAGATTTTATATTGTTTTACCAGATCTAACCACTCAGGAAGGTCCATTTTATCCTTTAGCCCTGCTAGGTTCCAGGATAAGAACCGATAACCTAAATGGGTTTTGTTATTACCGGTACAAATCTCCCCTATGTTCCGCAAGGCATCAAATACTCCTGCTTCCTCATTTACGGGTAAAATAACACCAGATGCGGATTGAACGTGATCCACCCCCAAGTCCTTTGTCCCACTTGGGCGTCAATCTACTCCCTCCATTCCCTCAAGTGGGGCAAACCTATTAAAGGTGGTAACATTGAAGGTAGAACCTTGCATGCTCTGGTTGGACTGATAGAGGGGTCTGGAATTTGTCCCTATTAAGGCACATGGGTAAAAATAACTTAAGTCCCTGGTGGATATGTCGCCCCCATATCCCTCGGGAAACCAGTCTCTGATGTAATTGGTTGCCCGACGGTCTATAAAATTAATGATAATACAGTCCCCCTGTATGTCCTTTGGCCTCCTTCCTACCCACCCTTATCTTCTGACAAGCAATATCTCACCATCTATTTCGGGTGGTAGGGGCCTGGTTTTGCTTAGCCAGTGTATTACTTTGTTTTTCAGGTCCTGATGGGCCTCATATTTCCCTGCTGGCAGTTCCGGTACACCGGTGAGTACAATTACATAAGGTTCTGCCTGTGGCGGAAGGTCAATATGCTGATCAAGTCGAGGTGGATTATGCCCTATGTGAAATGGATTTGAAATTTTAATCTGTTCACAACCTTGGTTACTTTTTAACCCTCTATCACCAGTTGCCACCTTTTTTGTTGGAACCCGCGCAGTGGTCACTGGCTTGATAGAGGGGGTGGCATTTCTATTGGTAATCAATGGTTCTAAGTTTTGCAGAGAATGAGGTTTAACCATTTCTGGTGTTGGGTCAACAGGTAAATGCTTGTTATTATTAGCTACTGTTTTAAGCAGGTCTGAGTATGCTAGATTTACCTCTTGAAGAGACCCCAATTGCTCCGCCAGCCTTTCAACCCTCTCAACAAGTGGTATGATCAGATATTTATTCAGTTTCTCTAAGTCACTCATTAGATCTTGTGTACAGAATGTTTTAGTAAATGAGTTACACTGCTCACATTTACTTTCTGCTGGGGTTTTAATGTTGGGTGGGTTTGTTACTAATTTAGCTGATTTGGTGCGTCTGCCCTTGCGTCTGTTTACCTCAGCATTCACTTTGGATGGTAGACCTGCTTCAGGGGTGTTAGTTAGTATATGTGTTTCCCCTTTGGTACTGGCCTCGGATTGCTCCTCTGATATTGGCATACCCTTACAGCTTCGAGATCCGCCAGAAACACCAACACGAAGCTGTTTATCTAATCAGGTGGATATTAGCTCTTGTTCACAATCTGAGATTTCCTCAGCCGAACAGATAAGTCTAGTAGCCATTGACCCCACACTAGCAAGTATGTCAGGGTACTACACTTGAAAATACATACGTGTTACATATATGCATACATTGCATTCAGTTTGTGATTCTCGTCTCATTTGGACTCTACACATGTGTAGATTGTCATGTTCTAGTATAATATTAGATACTATAAAAGAGTACCACTGTTGGCGCACCCAGCTGCTGCGCTGCTGCAAGGAGAAAAAGTGTTCCAAGTAAACCATATCTTCAATGTAAACCAAGTACTCCATAGTAAACCAATCAGTGTATCATTCAAATTATCCAGGTCTTTGTTTTGAAATAGAATCAATCCGGAGACAGCTAGATTAAACCGAATACTTTATTCACGCATTTTCAGATGCCTTCTGTTGCCCATCCAGGCTTTTACATAAGCAAGTGCAATCAATCATGCTGCGAGTGTGCAACAGTATCCTAGGGCTACCGGACACCTAGAGACGCCATTTTGCGAGTGCGCTCTCTAGGTGTTCGGGCTGAAGACGCATAAAAATGGGCGCTGCACGGGCGAGGGAGCCTTAGAGGTTTTCTATGCTGCTACACCACAATTGCTTTTTGCACTTTGTTTACGGCTTTAAAAAAAAAAATCTTTCTATGAAATATTAGATACTAGAAAGGAGCACCAACTGTTGGCGCACCCAGCTGCTGCGCTGCTGCAAGGAGAAAAAGTGTTCCAAGTAAACCATATCTTCTCTGTAAACCAAGCACTCCATAGTAAACCAATCAGTGTATCATTCAAATTATTCAAGTATTTGTATTGATATAGAATCAATCCGGAGACAGCTAGATTAAACTGAATACTTTATTCACGAATTTTCAGATGCCTTCTGTTGCCCATCCAGGCTTTCACATAAGCATGTGCAGTCAATCATGTTTCACAACAGGACTATTCTATTACCCACCAACATGTGCCACCATATAATCATACAATCATGCGGCGGTTATGGTATTGAAAGGTACAACAAGGATGCATGTGACGGTATTTTTGCAGGTGGGGCTCCGGCTCCCCAAAATGTTACTGCCAGCAGCAGCAGCCCCCCCCCCTCCCCTGCAGCATGGTATAGGTACCCTTAGTAAATTTCTATTGAAAACGGACGCTATAGCGAATCGCGCTATGAAATCTGAGAGCACAACATTTGCTAAATAAAGGTGGCATTAGAGCACACGAATGAGGCAGGGAGAGGCTACTGTTGGCAATTGGTTGGGTGGGTCATTGAAAATAACCCTGTCATGCAAATAGGCAGAGGTGCAAGGATTGGCAGTGTCTGTAGAGAATTTTGGCATGCTCTTCAATTTAGTTTTTCTTCCTTACATTAGGTATGAACTACAGAGGGAAGGCCTGGCCTTACTGTTAGGCAAAACATGTATTTATGATTTTAAGAAGTGTAGTCTGGGTGTGCTGAGAGGGGCTGTACAGAGCGGTAAATGCCAGTATACCTCAGCAATGTGCATCCAACTGTCACTTGAGATTGAACAGCGAAGCAAGCAGCTCGGTTACTGACTGAATGTAAATGGATGGCACATAGGAAGTGTGTTTGTGGTTACTCACTTTATTGAAACGCGGTTGATGCACTACCAAAGCTGGGGTACCAGGAGGGAACATTGGAGGGGTAATGAGATGGTGGTATTCAGAGGTAAAAAAAAGATGTCAGAGACACAGAGTCCCTGCAAAAGATTTCTGTCCAACCGTGACCAAATGTTGTGCAGCCTGGCTCCCTCTTTAACGATTCCCCAGTATCTTTCTATCCTACAGATGACTGGAGCAAACTTCCCAACACTTTTCTTGGCCTCATACCCCCAAAGGAGGGCCTGGCATTTCCCAGCCTAAGGATACTCCCAAAGGGTGCACTACAGACATTCTGGGAAAAACCTGACTAACCATGCATATTTATGCACCAAACATGGCAAATCCTTACAATCGCAATACATCATATCGCACTAGTCAGCTTTGAGGTGCTATAAGTATTTGTATTTGAAGGAAATATTCATATGTGCTTGCTCTCCCATATGTGGACTATGGGGCTGCTATTCCTTTCTCACATGTCCCTTCAAAGAGACAAGTGACACACAGACTCAATCACTCAGCAAACATATATGCTTTGACACTTCTATCTTGCAGTTTACCTTCCAAATATTCCCCCTCCACCACAAAATACAGGCCAGCCATTCCTCATTCACTCAGTCATCGAAGTCCTTCACTCCATAGACCCTGCAAGACCACCATGAACAAGAATCATGTTAGCAAACAGAAGAAAAGCCTCAGTGTTCTCTTTTGTTCATACTGCTGCCCTCTAGTAACACTTCATGGCAACTGCAGCATAATAATGGGACTGAGCGGGCTGTCCTATGCAAATAATGTCCTCCCATGCTTACTTTCTTCTGAGACGGTCGCCGGCTTACGCCGTGATACCGCCTCGAACATATGGTCTTCAGCCAAAATTACCTACCTTAGGCTAAGGATTTTGACACTTAAAGGCAGCACTTGGGGACATCACCCTCATTTAGCCGGGTCCCAAATTGCCTGCAGTCATCCTCTATACAGAACATGGGTGTTCAGGAGCGTTCTTCAAAGATAGGAGGGGGATGTTTAAAGCCCCAGTGCCAGGCCAGGCCAGACCTGCCCTGCCCTGCCCTGCCCTGCCCTGGCCAGCCAAGCCCAGCCCAGCCCAGCCCAGCGCAGCACAGTGCTCTGCTGTGGAGGTCCATTCCTTCAAATCCTGCAGCAGGCATGATGCAGACCTACTGGAGCAAAGGCTTGACTCTGCCCGTGTCTTACTCTTAAAGAAAACAATCTTTCTAACTTCTTATTGCACCTACTAAATGGACTGTCGCTTGCCTCAAACTTTACCCATCATTTCATTAGCCAGAGCTTATACTTGACCTTTATTCCTATCTTAGCTCACTGGCACCAAACCCCTGATTTGAGAGAGTGGCTCACACCAAAATGAAAAATCACCCTCATACAATACACCAAATTTAAAGGACAAAGAATGAAGACATTGATAAAGGAAGATATGGCATTGTCCTTGTTGCACCTACTTGAGAAATAGGGCGGTTGGTGGAAGGTCATGAGGGAATAGATTTGTAATTTTGGGGCACACGTGCCAAAAAAAAGTAGCCACTTTTCTCCTCTGTTTACCAAGTAAAAATAAACTTAGCAAATAAAAATAAATTCACTGTTTGAAAATTTACCACCTGGGGATACTTTTACAGCATTGGCAGGATGACCTCTCCCCTCCCCATTTCAGACACACCCCTCAAAAAAGATAAGATCCCTAAATTAGTTACGGTCACTGTTAGAACTGGGGGTCTCTAGTTGGCAATGGCTAGCGCCTTTGTCCAAATAGGGACCCTTACTTCTAAGTCAGGATAGGGGGATTACACTCCTAGATAACCCCTGCTCACCCCCTTGGTAGCTTGGCATGAGCAGATAGGCTTATCTCAGAGGCAGTGTGTTAAGCATTTGTGAATATACACAGTAATACAGTGAAAACACTACAGATGGACACCACACAGGTTTTATAAAAATAAGTATTCTTTATATAGACTGATCACAAGACCACCAATGACAAAAATCCACAATACTGTACTTAAAGTTGACTTAAAGATGGTAGAAGTTGCTTAATTCAAGTTTGTAAAAAATGCGACAAAGTTCTCAACAAAGTACCTGGATGCGTAACGCAAAACAAACAAAAGGTTTGCAGAAATGGAGATGCGTCGGTTCCGTGCTTCAGGGGAGACGTTGCGTCGCGCTTCACTACTTCACTACTTGCGCAGAGTAGGGGATGCGTCTTGATCCTTACTGTAGAGGAGGTGATGGGTAGATTCTCATAATGCGCTCTGTTGTGATGCGCTAAGATGGTGCTTCGATGCGATGCGACGATCCGGTGTGATGAGATAAGATGGTGCCCTTGATGCGACGATGTGAAGACGATGCGTGCAAGCTCTGATGGCTTTGCAACAAACTCTGTACTTTGGAGCCGAGACAGGCCCTGCGACATGCTTCTCCGGTGATGCAATGGCAACCCTCATGGTGGCGACACGCTTCTACGGTGATGCGACGGCAGACAGCTACGACGAAGACATGCTTCTCGGGAGATGCGGAGGTGGCACGCTTCTCCGGTGATGCGACGACAACAGCTGCGGCGGCAACACGCTTCTTCTCGTTGCGTCGCGCTTCCAGCTCCCAGCGGCACACAGGATTCTGCAGATAGAATTCCCAGCAAGGAAAATCTGAGGGGAGCTGGTAGTGAAGTCACCTGTCCCTGAGACTTCAGTAGGAGGAAAGCACAAGTTCAAGCCCTTGGAGTAATATTCTGCAAGATGATGAAGTTCTTAAAAAGTTCCTTCTCCTTTCCTTGGCAATGACGAGACCACTGCAGGCCAACCCAACAAACAGCACACTGGCAGAGGGTCAGTCCAAACTCCTGCAGCATCCTTGGTTCTTCTCCTTGGCAAAAGGTATGTCTTGTTCCCAGAAGTGATCTAAAATCCTTGGGTCTGAGTCCCAATATTTATACCCCTAAATCATTTATCCTCTGAGGACAGAGGCGCATTTGCCTGGTCCAAACCAGTTCTGGAGCACTCTGTTTACAAGACTCCTTCTTTCCTTTCACAGTGCAGGGCAGAGACATCAGACGCACCACAGGAGGTGGAGTCATCATTGTGGAGGGAAGGCACAGCCCTATTCAGGTCCTAGGTGCAACTCCTCCCACCCATCTAGATTCAGATCTCTCTATTCACCACTGGGCTGACTCACCCTGTCTCCTGGAATTCCCCAGCCCTGTCACTCAAACTCCAGACAAGGAATACACAACCTAGCAGAGGCAGGCTTGGATAGTTAGACAAGAAAATACCTACTTTCTAAAAGTGGTATTTTCAAACACAGAATGTTAGAACCACCTTCACTAAAAGATGTATTTTGTCGTTCTGAGTTCAGGCGTATTAAACTCTAATTTATACCATGTTCCCTGAGTCAGTTCAGATTATAAGAGGTAATAATCTAATTGCCCATTCTGGCCTATGGAGAACAGGCATCCTTGCAATAGTAAAAAACGAAAATGGTTGTAATTCACTATTAGGACATGCCACACACACCAGGGCATGTCCTACCTTATACTTACAATGCACCCTGCCCTTGGGCCTACCAAAGGGATGTCTGATATGAAGAAGAGGGAAGGTTTAGGGACTGGTAAGTGGGTGCACTTGCCAAGTCGACATGGCAGTCACAGACTGCACACAGGCCTTGCAATGGCAGGCCTGAGACACACTTTACAAGCTGCTTCTGTGGGTGGCACAACCAGTGCTGCAAACCCACCAGCAGCATTTGATTTACAAGCCCTGGGCACACATGATGCACTGTACTAGGGTCTGACAAGTAAATCAAATAACCAAATCATGGAGTCACTAATTAGTACAATAATTTAACATGGGGAGTACTTGCACTGTGGCACTGAATGGCAGTGGCACAGTGCCGAAAGCATCTAACCAGCAAAAACATATCAAAAACAGAGGAGGCAATTCGACAAACATGGAAAGGATACTCACGCCAATGATGCCAGGTCTAACAGTCACCCCATCCCCAGCTCCAACAGAACATCCCATTGCAGCTGCACCCCCTCATAATTAGAGCCAACCACTGCAGTGGAGTCCCACCCCCGCCATCACACCCTACCACTGCAGTGGACCCTGACACCCCTCCTGATCCCATCCCTCCCAAAACACAACCCAGTCCCCAATAGTTTGTCCCCTCTGGTGCCTGGAATGCCCCCAAGATGCACCTCCCAGGGGAGGTGTCCCCTTACAGGAATTGTGCAGACAAAACTTGATGGGCATGATGTGCTAAGCTCATCAGGACAATTGACATTGATGTCCTGGCCAATGGCCTTTTGGTAATAATGTATTTTTTAATTGGAGGCTGAATAAAGCATGTTTTATTTTTGTTTACACATATTTGTGTCCACCAACTTGTTTCAGAGTTAACTGTATAACATGTAGACTTGTTTGTTTGTATGCACAATGATGATAGTATGGCATGGATTTCATATGATACATCGAGTTTGGGCACTTTGACAGCATGTATTTAAAAATGTTGGGTCGCATTTCATGGGTGGCATTGCTAACTTAAGTTTTAGATCAGAGTGTGGCATGAAGTTAGAAACCTTCACATTTGTTTTGCACACTCACACATAGGTCATGCTTTCAGTTATCAACATACTGCAAGTGTCATAAAGTGCAACAGTGTAGGCGAAGCATGCTGCCTATGTTTGTGGTGTGCATATAGGCAACTGTCTCATCGATTCACCTGGATACATATGGCTGTTGACTGTGTCTTCTGCAGATCTTGTAGAATAGTGGCAGGTCAACCTTGCTTCAGGTGTAATGCCACTGTGGGCAAAAAAACATTCATGCTGTGATCACATCTTGTGCATTTAGTGAGCTCGTGGGAGTGTAAGGTGAGCAGTATTCTCCCAGTCTTCTAACCATCTGCTTCAACTGGACTCAAATTATTGCATGGATTTTTGATAGGCAAGGTGTATGTTTTCCTAATAGTCTATTGATCACTCATTTAGCAGTTGTTCATGCCATCCTGCTTTTGGAAGGTGACATTGCAAGTATGTTGTTTAGGCATTATCCCAGCTTGGATTGCATTTTGCGACCACACACAAGTCGTATTTGAGCATATGAATTGTGTGTCAGATGTATTTTGAGAATGACTGACAAGGGTGTTGATTTGAGTTATGTTGATGCTGTGCCATGTCACACCAAGCTGTATTATGATACTGTGATGTCTGTTGACTTGCCAGGTGGTACAAGTGGTGAGGCAAGTGGACAGTAAGTGCACAGAAAGGATGTGTGTCTGTCTACTGAGCAGATGCTCCTAGATCTTGAGTCTCCACCATGCTCTTAGTTGTCACACATGTGAGGATGTGTTGATGAAAAAATGTGTCTTGACTGCAGATGTATAGTCAGTGGTTCATGTTGCATGTGCTGAGCTTGCTCGAACAAGTGTTTAAGGTGAGAGTGACTAGTATTTAAAGTATTGGTGTGAGTGGAGATACATATGTCATTGCGGCAGGACAAATTTAGTGGCTGTCAGAGGGTGTGGGGTATGAGTTGATTTCATAGGCAGATCTTGTGTAGGAGACATGAGGTATCTACGTTCCCCCTATGTGAGTGTTTACGGATACAATTATGTGATTCTGAGTATGCAACAGTTTGAATCTTGTACAAGGTATGAGATGAATGGGTAGATGAGATAGGTGTTGAAGCACTTAGACAAGGTTGTATTTGGGCAGGTGGTGATCTGTAGTCTGTGTGTCTACAGTGAGGGATGATTGTGACCAGGCATCTTCAAATGAGTGAGGATAGTTGTTGATGTGCAATAGTCAATGGTGTTATTGGGCATGTAAGTAACATCTTAATGTGACAGTGCCACAGTGAGACAACGTTCAACTTGTCCTTTGTGACAAAGGGGAGAAGTGTATGTGAAGGGCATACACGAGTTGTGTACTGTAGTCTGCAGAAAGGTCAAATGTGTAGTGTCATATAGTTGATATATGTTGTTATAGCATCTGTGTATGCATGTGTTATAGAAATGACAATCTGGGTAACTTAAGCAGAGTAGTGTGTGTGTGTGATGATATATGACTTACTAGGGACATATCCATTGAGCAATGTAAGTGTCTTGTTGTCAGAAGTGGTAATGTATTAAGTTTCCATGTCAGAGTGGGCAGTGATGATGCATGTTGTGATGTGAGTGCATTCCAAATACATTGCAGAAGGTGCTTATGGTGGAGAGCGTGGTCATTTTTACATGTAAAGTTTGTCATCTAGTGAGGACGTGATGAGTGCATGTCATGTATGTGCGAATTGTTGTGTAGATAGTGATGAGGAGTGGTGCTGTGCATATATGTGTGCTTGTGAGTAGGAGAGCGCATGAGTGAACTTGTGATAATTGCATTTGAACATTTGGAGTACAAGGCTGTAGCTTGCATACCAAACATGTTTTTCCAACTAGCTGCAGCAGATGTGGCTTATGACATGCTTGTGTGTTTACTAGTGTTTAAAGTTGAGCATTTACTTTGTGGTGGATATAAGAGGGGTCATACCTGCACAAGTATATTTCATGCAGGCCATGAGGTAATGTTGATGTGTACATATTGGGAGATATTGTGTATGTTCGTAGTCAAATACAGTTGTCAAAGTGAATATGAAGTTGTTGTCTGCAGCTTGGTGTCTGCCAATGGATTTTAATTACTGATTGTGTGAATGTCCACTTTGAGTACACTGTCATATGCAAGACCTTTTGGCATCTCTGGAAAAGTTGCCTCAACCTAGCCTTGCCTTGTCTGAGTTGTGTGTTGGCATATGTGGCATTTCACCCTTTGTAGGTATTTGTACTCATTAATTGGTCATTATTGGCCTTGAAAGTGGCCAGGGATGGATGTAGAGATTGCTACATTTGCAACGTCATGAATCATGAACACTGGATGGCAATCCATTCCTTTGAGGGGTACAGCCCCATCAATGTCCAAGTAATGAATTTGTGTTGTTGTTCTACCTGGGGTAAGACTAGCCCGGGTTTGCATGCCCACACTTGCCAGTACACTGCACATGCATGGTTATTGCTGGCATTCTGACTTTGAATGTCTGAGGTATGGTGACACCAAGGGAGATGGTCATTATGACAATGTCTTTGGTTGTGCTGAGGAAAACACATTGCGATGGGAACAAACACACATTTGACACTGGAACAGTACCAGTACCATGATCTTTGGCATTCTCACAACTTTTGCAACCTCTGATCTGTTTTAGAAAGGGTCGCTCTTGTGTGTGTCCATGAGTGCTCACATTGTGCACATTATATACGGACTTATGGATTTATGGAAATATGTGTTTGTTGAAAGTCTCCTTGATGTTTCAATAGATTGTTTTGGACATTGTTTCTGTGACAAATGTGGACAAAGCGGACATAATTCTGCATGTCTTTCATCCTCACAAGATGTACCTATTTTTCCAGGATTCAGGATGACTATGCCATTTGTGTTTTTGAGCGACAGACTGAGCACCATCCTAGCATCCTCACCCGTGCTGGCAGCTTATCTTACTCAATGAGCTGTGCACTAACCACACCAACACTGTGGATCCTATGTACTGTGACTCATGCATACTCATACTACTATATAGGACACAATCTGCACATTCAAAATGTGATTATTTATGTCCATCATACACTACAAATTGATGGGCTAGATGGAGATTGGCTGTGAATGACATTCTCGAAAAATGTCCGTAGACACATGCAGATTGGTATTTGTGTTCAGCGATACCAGTCCACACATGGAGACAATATCCTTCATTTATGTTGGCCCATGCTTCTTTCAAAGCCAATATGTTTTTTGACTAGAAAAATTTCCCTGACAACTGTGACACAACCACTTCTGTGTTGTTGTTGGAGACACTGAACACAGTACTAAGTGGCTGTGTCTGTGGAAATGTGTGTTGTCTGTGTTGATATCCTCTGTGCTTTACTGTACACAGATGCATCACAATGTCATACTTTTGTTAGTACATTGGAGTAGTATTGTCCTGCAATGTTTCTGTGTGTGTTGTGGTGGACTTATGAATTCACTTTGTGATACACACATATGTGTGTTTATTCTAATTCCTGGTCCAGAGTCAAATGTGCTATTCCCATAGTATTTAGCGTGCTGACTGTAACTAGCTGATGTTGAAATGCCCTCATTATACATACATGGCATACTATGGACCCATGTTCGGATTGTGATCACAATGATGTTCAGGCCCTCAGAAAGTTATTGGCACACAATCTGTGATCATCTCTTGAACCTGGCCGCTGTGCTTTTTACTGGACAAAGGTTTTGTAGTAAAATGAACAATGCTGCTGATCAAGGTTGTGGTATGTGGGTCAGACTGTCCAGTTGTGCTTTTCCTCCCTTCAAAGACCATACATTGAACGCCAATTCCCTGCACCTGCCATGACCTGAAAGTGATGTTCGTGTGGTCGAGATGACACTACCTCTGTCAAGGCATGTAAGGCAGTGCACCACGGTGGTTTGGCCCCAAAAGATGCCTCTTGCCTCTATTTACATAACAGCGGGTGATCCATGGAAATTGTGACCTAATGTTGCAGTGGCTTGGTGGGGACTGTGTAAGTGAGTAAGTCCATTGGTGTGGTCTAGGAAGTCCCACCAAACCATGGCCCACAGGTGACCCTGGTGCACCTGCACCTGCATCTCCACTCTACCCATTCCTCAACATTGCCAGTTACTTTTGCTTCAGCAATGTGTGAATGCCTTTTGTTGAAAATAACCTTTAAGATTGTTTACGTGGACATTCCTGCAGCATGTACTCCACATGTACTGATTTAGGGATTTTGTTTGATCGTAAGTTACATTGTTCATGTACACATTTCTTCAGTTAATTTACCCCCAAACCCAGATATGCATCTTCATGTATGGGGGTATTTTCCCCCAACCCCAGATATACGTCTTCATGTATGGAGGTGTTCCCCCTAACACCACATATGCATCTTCATGTATGGGGGTATTTCTCCCAACCCCAGATATGCATCTTCATATATGGGGGAATTTACCCTAACATCAGATATGATTCATTATGTATGGGGGTATTTCCCCAACCCCAAATATGCATCTAGTGGAGAAGTGTGGCTCACTGGTTAGAGCAGGCAGACCCTGAAGCAGAGGTCAGACCCGGGACCAGGGTTCAATTCCCGACGCGGCAGGGTCTTGAGCTCAAATGTCCATGGACTCGATAATTCTCGCTTCGGTGCCTGACCTAATCATGGGTTCACACTCTGCAACTCTGGGCATTAAGCTTGCTTAATCTCCACAACGGCCCCCCGCGGCGGGATGCCTGGCTTTCACCTTGGGGATGCCCTGTAGGGGCTATCTCACACGGAAAAGCCAGGACGGGTTCCCAAGGCAAGCGCGGAGATACCCCTTCGGGGGTCGATTCTGGCGCTATATAAGAAACATAATAATAATAATAATAATAATCTTCATGTATGGGGCTATTTCCCCCCAACCCAGATATGCATATTCATGCATGGGGTTATTTACCCTCAATCCCAGATATGCATCTTCATGTATGTGGGAATTCCTCCCACCCACACATATGCATCTACACATATGGTGTATCCCCCCAACCACAGAGGTGCTTCTACATTGCTGTGGGTATTTGCCACCCCCCAAAATGACTCTACAATGCTGTGGGTATTTGCCACCCCCATTTTGACTCTACTTTGCTGTTGGCGTTTGTCAACCCCATATTGACTCTACATTGCTGTGGGCGTTTGCCATCTCCCATATTGACTCTACATTGCTTTGGGCATTTGCCACCCCCCCCATAGTGACTCTACATTGCTGTGAGTATTTGCCACCCCCCATATTGACTCTACATTGCTGTGGGCATTTGCCACCCCCATATTGACTCTACATTGCTGTGGATTTTTGCCACCCCCCATATTGACTCTACTTTGCTGTGGGTATTTGCCACCTCCCTATTGAGTCTGTATTGCTGTGGGTATTTGCCACCCCCATATTGACTCTACATTGCTGTTGGCATTTTCCACCCCCCTTATTTCCTCTAAATTACTGTGGGTATTTGCCACCCCCATATTGACTCTACGTTGCTGTGGGCATTTGGCCAACCCGCATTTGCCCCCCCAACCACCAATTTGATATCACAATGCAAGTAATATTCCCCTCTCTTTTGGCTGTATTTGCGAACCTGCTTTCTGTTGTATTGTCGTTCGTGTGGTTTTTATGTTATTCTGTATGTGTAGGGGTCGTACTTGCCTTCTGCGAACAAACACGTTGGTTGCGGTTGTAGTAGTGCTCGAAGCAGTAGAATATGCGGATGACATGCACAATCGTATTCATGACTGCACCTTCTCATTTGCAGGAATCGTGTTGTGGTGCGCGTCGAAGCTGAAATACCCCCCTTTCGGCTGCTCTGATGTGTTGGTTGTAGCTACGGGTTCGGGACATAGGAAATTCGCATCGTACTTCGGTGTTCGAAATTGGACTTGGAAATGCCTCCGGAAGACACCTTTCGGCGTTTCCGGAAGCTTTTCGTTTGGACAATGAGGACGGAATAGGAGTGACCGTGACATTCGGTAAGTAAAGGATTTTATGGATTGTACTGCGTCGTTTGGTTTAACCGGCTCGCAGTACGAATCGGTTGTACTGCTCTCCTCCAGACGCATCTGGGAGGAAATCGGGATCGGGCCCATATGTAGGTCGTGTTCCACTTCCAGTGGTACTTTGCCTCATTTACTATATGAATGCTCCCAGGTATCTAATTTTTGGAAAATTATTTGGTCTAAATGTTTAAAGATATTCCATTTTAATATACCATTAACAATTCAAAATGTTTTTCTAGGATATTTGTCATCTGACTTGGAACGTATTTCCCATAAACCTTTGGTACTGGATCTTTTCATTGCACTTCCTTTTAAAGTTATACTCTCCTGTTGGAAAGATGCCTTTAAGTTATCTGAGTTAACATGCTGGATTCTTATTTGTGAAGAACATAGAATATCTACTGTCTCTTCCTTATCATTACGCCATAAAATGAAATCAGATTTCTTTTAGTTGCCTTTTATTACTTATTTATCTTTGTATCTTTGCACTCACCGTCACCTTAATTACCTATCCCTCTATCTTTTTCTACATTCCCCACTATTCTTTTTCCTGTCTGTTTCCTTTTCCACCTGTTCTTTCCTATCTCTTCCTTTCTTTTTCTCTCTACCCTCATTTTTACATAAAATTGATCTTTCTTTTCTCATGGTTTTAGGTCACTGCTCTAGACGGCCTGCATGCGCTGTCTCAAACCGAGACATGGTGTATCCACTTTGTGGGCTTCAGCCCACCCGCAGTCTTCCCATTTGCTGGCACCATCATCTCTCTCACAGTCTCTCTCCTCATCGGTCCATGGCATGCACTTGTCATGCCTCTTCCTGCATTTTAGCCTCTCCGAGCACTCCGATCAAGTACACTATCCCTCTACTATCCCTTATATACGATCAATGACAGATAATTGTCTGAGACTAAATGGCAATAAGACAGAAATACTGATGGCCGGGAACACTCCATCCATCTGGCCCTCGGCCTGGTGGCCAGCAAGTTTAGGACCCCTAAGACTGAGGTAAAGAACTTGGGAGTATGTATAGACTCCAGACTTTCCTTTGAGGCCCAGATCAAAAGAGTTGCAGGCAGTTGTTTTGGAATCCTCAGAATATTGAGGAAAACCCTAGATATTCTACTTCTTGCAAAGAGGAAAACTCTGACCCATGCACTCGTCACATCGAGATTAGATTATGGAAATCTGATGTATCTAGGTGCTACCAAAAAAGGACTCCAGAAGCTGCAAGCTGTTCAGAACGCAGCAGCCCGCTTGGTTTTAAACCTACCAAGACGATGATCATTTAAGAATGCACTAGAGACATTACGCTGGTTGCCCGTCCAGAAATGAATTACATTTAAGGCACTATGCATCGGCCATCGTATCCTGCAGGGTAGATGCCCCATGTACCACTGCGATCTTATGACTCCCTACAAGACAGAAAAGCGGCTGAGATCCACCGGGACCCATCTGGAGACAGTCCCCAGGATAAGGAAAGCACGAATGGGGGCCAGCTCCAATGGCTACTTGGCAGCAAAAAGTTGGAACTCCCTACCCTTGTCCCTCCGGGAGGAACTATCAGAGAGCCTCTTTCGTAAAAGATTAAAACATGGCTATTGACCCTATAGGGAGGGACTATTGCATGAATCTGTGAGGCACTGATTCCCGAAGTTGCAGTGAATCCAAATAGCGCGGGGACACACCAGTGGGTGTAACCAGGTGCTCTACAAATGCAGAAATAAATGAATACATTTGGGAACTCCTTTTAGCTTCATTTACCAGCCCTCCTCTGGAGCGCTGCTGTTCTCATTAGTGCGAGTGCCATTTTTTTTGCTCATCTCCCATGCCCCTTGTTGAAGCGCTTAGAAGTAGTTACCCCTCCTCTCACACCTCCAAGCACACATCCTATGCTACCATCTTGAGGTCTCAACACAAGTGTTTAACAGTGCGCAACAGTTACTAGTGCCTCCGTCATACATTTTGAAGCACAGGCCATTGTTAGGAACATTTGTAACACATTTGTATCATGCCACTGCTGTAAAGGATTTGCTCTTTGTCATTGTTTGTTCCAGATTTATGGCCCCTCAGTAGCCAACCACTCACACCAACTGGCACTCAGGAATTGCATCAAGTTGAAAGTGCTTACCATGTGAATGTGCATTGTCTTCTGAGGGGAGCCCTATGGGCCCCAACTGTGAGGGTGATTCAGAGGGTCCCACCATTTCTTTACATAGGCCCATTGTCCTTTTTGGTTTGGACAGCACGCATATCAAAAGCATCACCAGATGCCACTCAGCTATCTGTTTTCCTCGTGAAGATTGCCTAAGTTGCACACTGCCCTTTCACCTGTTGCCACCTAACGACAGGTATTATGTTACTTGTCAGAAAAAGGAGGCTTGACCCCCAGCAGCTGAAACCACCGGACTCCCAGTTCCAAGGCTTGGGATGTCCATGTTCAGACATGTGCAGACACACACAACGGAGCTCACAGGGGGTCTGTAAAGGTGGACTTTATTCTTGTAATGCATTAAGGTCTGGCAGGAACCACAGAGTAAAAGAAAACCCCCATCTTAGCACTAGCATTTCAACTCATAGTATTCTGTATCCATTTATATACTGCCCACTTCAGATACTAAGAACTACACATGCCTTATCTTTCACATTCATACCTGACATCTCTTTGATGTACTTTTCTTTGTACTACTGTAATCATTTCTTTTGTAAATATTTGAAAGAATATTGCATAAATACTAAAATATTTATGTTGCTGCTTACAAAAATGCATGTCACCGTAAAAGTAGGAACCCAGCACTGATTGATTTAACTTAATCGGTTCCCGTCTGCTTGTCTTTTTAACCTTTAGTGCCATGTAAACAGAAGGCAAGTGACTGGCTAAAACGTGCCAAACAGGATAAACAAAATTGCAAAAAAAATATTTTCTATAGTTAACTTTCTTTTATTTTGCCAAGTCTTCTTTTCTCAATTTGCACTTATTTTTTCTTTGCTTTTTGCTCGTGGGCGCAGTCACACTAACATTGACACACTAACAATGTGACAGTGAAAACAGTTAGGGGGCCAAATACGCCTAAAAGACATTCACATTGACAATGCCAATAGCTCGGAACCTTGGAATTGCTGAGATCTATTGGATTTGTCAATCCTTGTTTATTGTGTTATTTTTATTTGTTACAAATTGAAATATCGCTGCTTTGCAAATATTATATTGCAATGTTATAGCTGTTATACTAATTGTTCTTGCTCTATAAATCCTCAAGCAAAACCACTTACAAAAAAAATCAAAATGCGAGCCAGACCTGTTGGCTTTTGAAATATTTGTTTAGCTGCCTCACCTATTTAGTGGAAGAGAGGAGAATCATGGGCAAATACTACTAATGCTGATAATACCAAGGGAAACATGATACATGTATTGTCACGCCTACCTCAGAATCTGTGAACCGAACTAAATAATTAACCAGACAATTTCGCCTTAAACACACCTTCTGAAGGAATTTACAACTTTTCACATACAGGGGAAACAGGAGGCTCTTAAGTTAGTCAAAAAAAGACCTCGCTAGTATGCAGTGCCTGCAAAGGTAGGTAAAGTCTGGAACATAAAACTTTGGTGTTCTGATTATTTTATGGCATAATAACATAATGCAGACTTTTACAACATGATTACCTTCTAAAACAGCCCGCGTTAGACGGTTATTATGCTGTACAATAATCAGAACTCCTGAATAATCAGAACGCCAAAGTTTTATGTGCATTAATTTACCTACGTTTGAAAGTTGTAACTAAATAATTACCAACAATTATGAAGATCTGTGATGGAAACAGCCAATGAGAGCTCTTGGGGGTCGCATCCGTATGATGTCCACCACCGGCCAGCTTTAGGTGGATGATATAGGACAGGTCCTTTGGGTCAGAGCCCATTGGTCTTTTTAACGCAGGGGTCAGGTTTTATTTTCTATTAGTTAAAACATTTTGAGTTGCGCCTTTTGATGTTGTGATTCTGCCAGGCATAGGGTTCTTTTTGTAATTTGGCAGATTTTGGCCCTTAGCGTAGGGCGATTCGATTATGGTGGAGAAATCGGCAGCAGTGAGGGATGCCTTGAGGATTCTATGTCAGGACCGGAGGCTTCTGATTATGCTTTCTCAATTTCTTTACTGACTTAACAGCAGCCAATGAAAACTACATATAGTAAAAACATAATTTCCCATGAGGCTTTGAACCACGCCTCTTCAAACAGCCAATGGCAACACAACAAAGTGAACAAAATAGAGAGGCACGATTCTTGGCTTCCTCTTTCTTTGCTGCTCCGCAGTCAAGATAAGTGCCTCTCTATTTATTTCTACTTTGTCACTATTGCCTTGATATTTACTTGTTGGAATGTTTATTTGCATTATGATGCACGGATTGAGCTTATGTTAATGGTGTTTTCTTTGGTTTCGGCATGCGTTGTGCAGCCCTTTAAGTTGGCTTGTTGTATCGGGCGTTTCACGCTCCGCTTCAGGCGCGCGCCCCTTGCAGTTTCTCCCTACCATTGAGCGCGTGTTGCGCTTAGGCTGCTTCCCCCTTATTGATCCTCATCGCTGCCGCCACTGCTGGCATTTTCCCGTTCACCTTGCGCGTCGGTAGAGACTGGCCACCCCCGCATGGAGCGAGACGCATGCTGCAACCCGGCCGGACAGCCAGCGTGCGTCCCGGGAGCCTGCACGCGCACATGTGTGTGCACAGCTCCCTGGAATAGCCGGAGAGACACCTTTCCCCAAGCTACATCGGGGTTTCACGCAGCTGGCAGATTGGAGCAGATACCGGGCCTGATTTCCATAATTAATGCAGCGTTTGTGCTCTGGTGATCGAGGACATTAACCCTGGATATTCCACCTTGGTTGGAAATTAATTTTTGGCACCCCTGCTCTGTGCAGGCAAGTGAGGGTTTATCACCCTCCATTTAGTCCTGTGCTTTTGCATTTTGTGGTATCTCCTTTGCACCACTGCCCCGGCTTTGCTCCCACCTGACGCCCTAGCTTGTTGAAAGTGTGGGCTGATAATTGTGCTTCCCACTGGGGATTTTTGACTGAATATGTTATATTCAGCTGAGTCATGTCAGACTGCGAGGTCTACCAAGAGGAGGTAGCTGCATGTGATGCCCAGGATGATTATGCATACTACTATGATGAGCCGATGGAAGACATCATAGATAAAAGATTAGATGCCAAGCTGGATAAGGCGCTCTCCTCCGCCTTATTACCTATCTCCCAATGATTAGACCTTCTGGTACCTCACAACCCTCCCCCTCTGGTACTTCTCCTGCCCCAGCGCCCCTTCCTCCCCCGGAGCACCCTGGTCTTCCACGGCCCCATGTGCACACTTACTATAAGCTCTACAAATCCAAAGAGCAGGCTCAAGATGGCGCCCTGGCCCTTCCCCTTCCCCAACCCCTACCTATCCAGATCCCGGATAACACTACCGACACTGACTCATCCCAAGAGTCTAGGCCTCGTGAATGTGCAAAGAAATGCAGACACTCCTCTTCCCTTGTCGACCCTACCCCCTTTCTGTTCAACCCTTCAAACATTGTCCACCCTCGCTAAGCTGACTGGATCCCTCCTCCTGCAGTAGCGGAATACATGCAAACTCATTTGCTAAAGAGTTTTGACAAAGATGTGAGAGCTCGCCTTAAATCAGAATGTCCACGCCCTGATCTAGCGCATCAGGTGGCAGTTACCCCGGACATAGACTCTTCAATTACCACCTTCTTGAAGAAATATAAAAAAGATGCGAAAAAAGGGATCAATCACGCCCTCCGGGCGTGCCAAGATAAAGGGTTGGACTTTGCCAGGCCCTCTGGCCAAATTTCTCGAGTTAGTCCTACAGGCGCAGGAGACTGGGGCCACTATTTACCCCAAGGTTTTGGCAGGGTGGGCCCAACGGGTGATCTGTCTCCTTGGTAATGCTAACTGCGCCTTGTCCTCTGAACGGCGCAAATCCATTCTCCTAAGAATTGACCCACAGCTGGTGGAGCTAGCTTCGTCTGAACCGGGCCCGCTAGCTGAACGACAACTTTTTGGTGAGAAGTTGTTAAAGACATTGCCAAGTTTGTGAGTACCTTCGCCTCCCTGGATAAATCACAATCTTCTTTGAAGAGAGTTTTCCATCAGGTCTCTGGTAGGGCGTGGCGTGGTAGGGAACGCTCGACAGGCCGCTACACAGATCCCAGTCCTCAGAGAGGGTTCGCTCCCAGGCGCAGGGGTTACACCCAAGAACCACACCAAGCGGGCTTCTACCCATCAAGGTCTCGAGGTTTCAGGGGCCTTTTCAACAGGGGTGTTAACAGAGGCTACAAAAACTTTGACTCCCAAACCTCTGGTAAGTCCCTTGTGTCCGATGATTCCCCTAGGGGGGAGATTGTTGCACTTTGTTGTGAACTGGACACATCTGACCACCAATGCTTGGATCCTTCACACTGTAAAGGGCTACCAGATAGAACTTCTAGATTCCCCGAGTCAGATGACTCCTCCTCGGCCTCTCCTTTTTTCCCTTCAAGAACAGAATTTTATAGACTCCGAACTTCAAGATCTTTTGGCCAAGCAGCCTATTTCATAGGACCCTTCATTTCCGGAGGGTTTTACAGCAAAATTTTCCTGGTACAAAAGAAAGGGGGAGGTCAGAGACTGGTCTTAAACCTCTGAGAAATCAACCCCTTTGTTCTGTAGAGGAATTTCATGATGGAGGGCATCCATCTTCTGAGAGACCTCCTGTTAGAACAGAACTGGATGGTCCACTTGGACCTGAAGGATGCCTACCTCACAGTACCAATTTGCCCCTCTCATCAGAAATTCCTTCAATTCCAATGGAAAGGGCAATGGTACCGCTATTGCACACTCCCCTTTGGCCTGTCGTCAGCCCAGTGGGTTTTCACCAAACTCTTGAAACCGGTGGTTATCCCCCTTCGAGAAATGGGAGTGCGCATGATTGTCTACCTCGACGACATCCTACTCCTGGCTCAGGATCGGAATATTCTCCTCGCTCATTTGGAGTGGGCAATGTCCCTATTACAGGAACTGGGCTTCGTCATAAACATCAAAAAGACAATGGTCATTCCGAGCCAGCAGATAGACTTCCTGGGCTTCCAAATAGATTCAGTTACCGCGCATCTGCTTCTCCCATTGACCAAGATCAGATCTGTCAAACGAGAAATCAAAAACACTCTGTCCAAACAGATGATTTCATTGAGAGTATTGGCGAGGATCATAGGCCTCCTGGCCTCCCCCATCCAAGCCATCTTTCCAGGTCCTCTTCACTATCGGGCCCTTCAGCGCCTCAAGATTTATTACATACAAAAGAAGTTTTCATTATGATCACCTAATTCCCTTATCTCCAGATGCTCGAGAGGAGCTTCTTTGGTGGCGGGAGCACATGGCGGCTTGGAACAGAAGAGCGATTTTTGGCACCTCTCCAGATGCCATTGTCCAGTCCGACGCCAGTCGTTGGGGTTGGGGCGCTCGATGTGGAGATTTTGCCACAGGCGGACGTTGGTCAGCCGACAAGTTAAAATTGCACATCAACTGCCTCGAGTTACTAGCAGGATCATGTGCCATAAAATTAATATCTCCTCTGAAGAGCAATTGTTGCATCCTTCTCTGGATGGACAATGTGTCGGCGGTGAGATACATCAATCGCCTAGAAGGAACGAGGTCACGTATGTAGGTCAACATTGTGAAGGCGTTCTGGCATTTCTGCCTGGATCACAAGATCAATGTCATAGCGGAATACCTGCCGGGCAAACTCAATCAGGTGGTGGATTGGAACTCCAGATTCCTGAGAGATTACAGCGACTGGGTGCTTCACCCTTCTCTGTTTGCGGAGATCATGAGTATGTAAGGTCCCCGCAAGATAGACCTCTTTGCCTCTCGTCTTAATGCCCATCTCCCGCATTTCTTCAGCTGGAGACTGGACCCGATGGTGATGGGAACAGACGCGTTCCTTCAGCATTGGGGGTCTCAGAGGAATTATGCTTTTCCTCCCTTTGCTCTGATCCTGAGAGTGGCGGCCCTGGTCCGTTGACAGGCGGCTTTGATAGTGTTGGTGACACCGTTGTGGAAGACTCAGTCCAGGTTCCCCACACTATTGGAGTTGTCTGTGGCTCTCCCCTTCCAACTTCCATTACTCCCGATGCGTCTCCAGGACCCAGTAGGAGTGCCCCATCCGCTGGTCCTGCAGAATCAACTGTCCCTCATGGTGTGGCGCTCTCAGGAGACACAAGAGCATTGACGGCCTTTCACGGGCAGCTGCCGGCTTTATACAGCAAGCTTGGGCTCCATCTACCCGTAAATGATATTCAGCTTCCTGGAAGCGATGGGTGGGTTGGTGCCTTCAATGGCAGGTGGATCCCGTGGGATCAAATGTAAAAGAAGTTTTGAATTTTCTGTCATAGTGTGCTGAATCGGGTCTTTCATACAGGTCAGTAAACAACTTCAGATCAGCAATCTCGGCAGGCCATGAGTCCATTGATGGTAAACAGAAAATGAAAGCCCCAGGTGACTGCAGAGGTAAATGTGCAGGGACAGACTTACTTGTTGTGGAGTAGTCCCCAGTTACTAAATGGGTCGTCCCGGCCAATGAACTTTCAATGTGTGTTTCTCACAGCATAGGGGCTGTGCCTGTATGCGCGCTGTTAAAATTAAACACCCAGTTAATGAGGGGTGGGTCCCTAGAGCGAGGTGCGTTGGCAGCAGCAAGTACGCTGAGTCTGCTTCTCCCCTTCGTCATGCAGTGAGCAGGCTAGGTCAGCAGGGTGCATTTGAGTGCTCCCGCGCATTTGGCAGCACGAGCACTGGCTATGACAATATGCAGTTTTTTCCATCAATGCTGCAGAGGAGTGCCTCTCAAGAAAAAATTGAACAAGAAATGGAGAGTGTGCTCCCTGCATGCAAATGCTCAGCTAGAGGGAATATTACTATTAATTTGGCTGGAAAGGATGCTGGTGATTCTCAGTTAGGTGGTTATGTCCATGGGGAGTCTGGTATTTCTTTTGGAAATAACAAGTCATCCATCTTGAGAAAAAGATTTTGGGAGGATTTAGAAGTTGTAGGCAGTACCCAAGTTGAAGGTTTGCAGGATGCTAGTGTGGCTTCATCAGTTGGAAAATTATTGTTTATGAGTGTTGTCAGTGGATAAAGCTGTGGGTACAGAATTGATTTCGGAGGACTTTCATCAAAAGGTAAAAAAGACACAGAGTTTGGTAAAAGTGAGGGTGTAAAGGTAAGAAATAAAGAAGAGAGCACGGGGAAAAATGGGCTGTTAAAGATGATACAACAATTAAAAGGAATGCTAAAAGTAAATCAGATGGTTTGAAGAGCTCACTTATATGGGGTTATCTATGCCTTTGGGTGCACTTTTGAATACAGCTACAAAAGATTTGGATGGGGCGGTTTGTAGATGTTTTCCAATTGTTACATAGGGAGAGTCAATCCAAGAAAGGTTTCAGGGAAGAGACCTGGGAATTAGCAAAGCGTCCATATGTGCCCACAATAATTGATACATGAACATCGGCCTATTTAATATTTGTTATTGTCTATTGTGAAAATGTTCCTGAGAGGTCAGTGTCTCTATTTAAGTACATAGATACTATTCGTAAAGTTCACATTGAATTTGGGGGGTTGGCCTGCCTACACTATGATGAGGAGTTTAGGGCTAGAATAAATATTTTTCCAGATAACCCTGGGGGGAGGTAGATAACGAAGTCTGGTTGCAATAGAGGAACCCACAGCGGCCACTGTCAACAATGCACACGCCAAGTGGCTTAGCAATCCAGCATCGACCCTTTTTGGGGAGACACACCACTGGAGGGGTAGGATCTTGGGGAAGAGGTCAAATTTCCAATGCAAGTGCTTGGTGGAACTTCAACAGCGGCTACTGCCCGAGAAACCTGTGTAAGTATAAACACAAATGTTCTAATTGTGAGGGTAAACATGCCGTCTTCCAGTGTTTTGGGCAGCAAACACATTTTGGCGCCAGCGGGCAAGGCAGGGGTCGGGGGGATCCTTTCAGTCTGAATACACATGCTTTTACACCAATTAAAGTGGAGGTTTTGAGTTATTGCTTAAAATGTTATCCTAACAGGATTCTGGCAACTAGATTGGTCTGATGTTTTCGAGAGGGTTTCAGGCTTGGTTATCATGGTCTTAGGATACGCAAGTCTGCAGAGAATCTGAGGTCAGCTAAAGAACACCCAGATATAGTCAGGCAGAAGTCGGCTAAAGAGGTGGACGAATGCAGAATGGGCGGTCCATTTACATCTTGACCTTTGCCTGATTTGATGGTTTTGCCACTAGGAGTGGTCCCTAAAAAGTCAGAAGGTGAGTTCTATATGTATCATCATCTTTCACTGCCACATGGCTTGTCAGTAAATGGCTATATAACAAGAGAAGATGCTTCAGTGCAGTTTGTCTCAGTGAACTTAGCCATAGCACTTGTTAGATCAGTGGACCCTTGTGCTGAGTTAGTAAAGTGCATTTCGTCTACTCCCAGTTAGTCCAGTGAACTTTTCTCTGTTGGACATTCAATTTGAAAATCAGTTTTACGTTGATAAGGTTTTGCCTATGGGTTGTGCAATTTCCTGTAATTTATTTGAATCTTTTAGTACCTTTTTGAAGTGGTGTTTTACGTTTAGAACAGGATTTAAGAATGGAACCAAAGCACTCTCAGGTGTATATTAAATAAGAAGTGAAATGTCCAAACAGTACAGACTTGTATAACAAGCACAGTATTTCATGTATTGCAAAACATATGTAAGAATTTGATTCATTACAACATGTCATTTGTTAAGACTTTGCTATCATTTAACCATCACTACAGTGGTGGGTCTCCAATGCGTGATGCAGGTAGAGGTGGTCCTGGATTTTGAATGGATGGGGTAAGGATATGGTGAAGCTCTGCTCCATAAGTATGTCAGGTTAGATGTGCCCCTCCTGGACAATAATGAAGACACTTTTTGGGATTTCTGCACTTCCTTGTTTGTAGCATACAAACTGCACAGTGTGTGCAAGTTCCTCAGATAGAGAATGCAAAGACTACTCTATTTTATTACCTTTGATAATTTATTTTTTCGTTTTTCTAGCACTCTTCAAATATCCCAGCACTAACCTCACACCACAGGCTTGCACTTTCGACTTGCGTTGTCTTCCTACTCAGCCTTCTTTTCTGTTCTATAAAACAAGGCTTTTCCTTGTCTCTGACCAGCATTCCTGATTAGAAGATTTGTACAGCGCTCATGAGAAGGAGAAGAAAGATGAAACCCTTGGCTTGATGGAGAATTTGTTTTCTTGACCACACATACAGTTTAAATATATAATGAGCCAACGTTTTTGTGTCCCATTTTAGTAAGATCTATGCAGAAGTCCAGAAAGTTAGACATCAGGCTCTTGTGGATTATTTTAGGTCAGTCCAGCTACCTATGATTAGCGAGGAGGACTGTGTGTTCTTGAGCGAGCCGATTACAACCACAGAATCAAGTGAAATCATAAAAGAAATGTGAAAGGCAAGTGGTAATGATGGGATCCCTATTGAAGTGTACAAATTATTTCTGATCAAACAGTAATGCAAATACTTTTTATCCGACCCAGGCCATCGATTACTTTTCTACTAGTAAGGAGGGTATGGCCATTTTAATGATGGATGCAGAAAAGGCATTCGATTTAGTGGACTGACAGGCCCTCTTCTTTATTTTGGGGGAATTTGGCTTCCCACGCCATCTGATCGAGATGCTAGAGAGAATTTATAATGGAGCAATCGCAAAAATCATCATAAACTCTGAGGAGGTGGGAGAAGTGGCAATAAGACGGGGAACTAGGCAGGGATGCCCCCTTCCCCCCTTTTTTTGCACTCTTTATTGATCCACTAGCAATAAAAATGTGTTCTAATGTATTAATCCAAACTCCACTGGTAGGAAAGGCAAAAATCAAGTTTTTTGCCGACTATTTGATCCTGTATCTTAAACCAGAGAAAGCAAATATACAGAGACCGCTGGAAGAAATCCAAGCGTTTACAGAACTAGGGGGGTATAGGGTTAATCAGTCTAAAACCGAGCTTCTCCTATTTAATGCACCAGGAATAGAGTTGCCATATGGGTTAAAATTTCTGCCTCTAAAACCGGTTAGATACTTGGGCTGGTAAGTGATGGTGGACTTTCTTCAACTCTTTCATCTGAATTATGGTAGAACACTTGATAAAATAAAAAGTCTGCTAGAAAGAAGGACACTTTTACCTTTATCGATAATAGGTCGAGTCTCTATGATAAAGATGCTGATTCTTCCCCTGTTGACATTCTTATTTTTAAATCTTCCTTTAAAGATGCCAATCTCATATTTTAATGAAGTGGAGAAGGTGATTCAGGAGTTTGTCTGGGCTAAGAAAAAAACATGGATTAAGTTATCTATTCTACAATTAGATATAGAACAGGGGGGGTCTTGCCTTACCTCATCTAGTTACGTGTTACCAAGCTGCATTACTTAGTTTAACAACTCAGCTATTGGCCCCTGTTTTGAATTTTGATAATTTTTTTATGGATCTTATGTTAACAGAGAGTGCAATTAAGTTACCGGCATTCCTTCGTACTGCAAAACTAACCAAACCATACACTCTTAAGCCCCATACAGCGGTTTAATAAAAATTATAATATCCCATCATGCTATGCATATTCCTCTCTTTATGACTGTGAATTATGGGGCCTTAAGCTCTCACAAAAGGAGATTCAGACCTACAATACGTTAGGTTTTCCTAAGCTAGGGGACTTTTACAATGGCGTTAATTTGTTGTCATGGGATGTTTTCATAAATCAATCCGAACCTCAGAGTCGCGATCTTTGGTTTAGCTTCAGACAGATTACATGCTTTCTCTCGACCAACTATACAGGAATTACGAGTGAGCCAGAGTAATTTTAAAAGCAGCACTTGAGGTAAATTTAATTGGCATTGGTAGTTGGTACAGGCTACTATGCCAGGAGCCGAATAAGAGCCTGGTGGATACAATGCTACTAAAAATTGCTCAGGAAACCAACTGCTCATTCAATAGTAGGAATGGCTACGAGTTTGTGAGCTTGGCCATAAGGCTTTGAGGGCTTCCGATTTTAAAAGAATGTCCTTTCTTTCGACATGGGTGGCCTATTAAACTCCCCCTAGAATCCATAAATGGTTTCCTACAGCACTGAATAACTGTTTTAGATGTAATTTGCCAGAAGAAGGAGATTGGACATATATATTTTTTACTTGCCCGAGATTACAATACTTTTGGGAGGAAGTCTTTAGGTTTATTAGTAAATGTCTGTCATCCTCTTACTCTCTTTAATGTGTATGCCCCTACTGGAGTTGACAGATCTTTTTGGCCCGCTATTTCTGATAAATTAGCTTCCCTCTCCGGGGATTACATCCTTTTCGGTGGGGGATTGCAAACAGGTTATGGACCCCTTCCTCGACCGCCACTCGAAAGTCAGATTTGTGTCCTCCAAGATGCATTCTCGATTTGTCAAAACTATTCAGAATAGTGCTTTAGTTGATATCTGGAGATTATGTAATCCTGACCTTAGAGAATACAGTTTTTTCTCCCCCTCTCACCAATCCCAATCCCGCATTGATCATCTATTCCTTAGCAGAGCCCAATCCCAACATGCCATCCGTTCTGAAATAGGCTCCATTCTCATCTCTGACCATGCCCCTGTCTTTGTGGATTTAGACCTCCTTCCGTTTTCCCCTCATTCAGGCAGATGGAGATTCAATAATGCTCTACTTCAGGATCCCACTTTTTGTTCTGAGTTCTCTACTTTTGCCACTGAATTTTTCCTTCTTAACCCCATCCCTGACTCCTCTTTTGTCATGGTTTGGGACTCTTTTAAAGCAGCCTCTAGAGGTTTTATTATCAATTTTGTAGCAAGACGGAAGAAACTCAGGGAGGCCAAATCGGCTCAAATCCTGGCTGATATTAAATGCTTAGAACTCGACTACCACTCTTCCAATTCGAATACTTCCCTTAAAAAACTTATTGATGCGAAAATCTCTTTTAATAAATTTACAACTGAGGCAGCCTCTAACCTTTTATTAAAATGCAATTCCCGATATTATGGTGGCAAAAATAAGATGGGGAAGCTCCTTGCTAACTATTTAAAAATTAGGAAGGATCGTACAAAGATTGAATCTATACGAACACCCTCTGGTGAATCCCGATTTAAAGACAAAGACATCCTTACTGAATTTGTTAAGTTCTATGATACTCTTTATACCCCTGAAATGGTTCCAACTCCCACGGATCTTCTTTCATATTTCCAGTCCCTCCCCTCTCCTCCAAAGTCTCATGTTAATCTAAATTCTTTGGATACAGACATATCGCTTTCTGAAATTTCCCATGCTGTTTGTAAGCTAAGACATGGGAAAGCTCCTGGCCCTGATGGCTTTACCATTGAATTTTATAGTCACTTTGCCTCCCTCCTTCTTCCTAAATTTCTACTCTTATTTCAATCCTTTCTTGCAGCGGGGTCCTCGAGCGGTTCCTTTCAGCATGCTTTAATCTGCTTGATTCCCAAAGAGGATAAGGATCACTCTCTTTGCAAGAACTATCGCCCGATTTCTCTGGTCAACACAGATTATAAGATACTAGCTAAGATTCTAGCATTGCGATTGGACCCCCTCTTGCCGGATTTAATCGGTCCCGAACAATCCGGTTTTGTTAAAGGCCGTCTTTCCTCCGACAATTCGCGAGTCTTTCTTAACATTCTCAGTAGGGCTTTGCAGTTGAACTTTCTTTTCGCGGCTATCTCCTTAGACGCGGAGAAAGCTTTTGACAGGATTGGTTGGGATTTTATGTTTCAAGCTCTCCGTTGGATTGGCCTCCCTTCCAAATGTATCTCTGTTATTTTCTTACTTTATTCTAATCCCCAAGCTTCCATTTTCGTCAATGGGATGACCTCGGATTATTTTTCTCTGCACAGAGGGGTCCGACAAGGTTGCCCATTATCCCCTCTATTATTTGTTTTAGTCTTAGAACCTTTCCTTACTAAGATTCGTCAGGATGCTAATATATCTGGTTTTCACTTTGGTTCCCGACAGGTTAAGTTTTCGGTTTATGCGGATGATATCTTTTTTTATTGCTCCGATCCTCTCTCTTCTCTGTTTCCCTTTTTGCAGCAAGTCTCTTCTTTTTCCGCTGTCTCTGGCTACCGCCTCAACGTCGATAAATGTGAAATCCTTCCCTTGAACTCTCTCTGTCAACAACATCTTTTTGATCAATCTGGCTTCTCTTGGCGACCCTCTAAAATTAAATATTTGGGTGTTTGGTTTGCGCCTCACCTATCTGAAACTCTCAAGTTGAATTTTGATTATATTTCCAAGAAAATGGAAGCAGCTATTGCTCCTTGCCATCCGCTCTTTTTGTCATGGTGGGGTCGACTCAATTCTATAAAGATGATGCTTTCTCCCCTCCTTCTTTATACTATTTCTATGCTCCCCATACGTATTCCAATTTCTTACTTCAAAAAAATTGACTCTTTGCTTTTAAAATTCCTTTGGCATGGTAAACGCCCTCGGATAGCTCTTGCCTCTTTACGAAAGGATAAGACCCAGGCCGGTGTTCGTTTTCCTGATTTTTGAGAATATCATCGGGCTTTTTCTTTGAAACAAACATCTCGATGGCTTTCTTCTGATGTTCCCTTGTATTCTCCCATCTGGTTAACCATGGAATCCTCCTTTATTTCTCCCTTCAATTTCCGTGAGCTTTTGTCCTTCACGTCTTACCCTGCTCGCCTCCATACCCCTAATATCTCTCATTGTCGTTCTCTCCTTCATCCTTTCTTGTCCTCGTCGTACCCTTCCCTTCTTTTTTCTCATGAACAACCTATCTGGTATAATTCGCTCCTTAAAATTCGTAATCGTTCTATTTACTGGAAAGTAAGGCACTCTCGAGGAATGTGTTGGATTTCTCAACTGCTTTCGCATGGTGTCCCTCTCTCTTTCTCGGAACTCAAGTCTTCCTTCTCACTACCTTCCAGTGCTCGTTCACAATATGACTTGCTTTACCCTGCTCTCACTTCTTACCTCCAAGCATTATCTCCTTCCAATTATATACCCTTAGATCGCAAGCCCACCTCCTCTCTACTAGTTTCTACCCCCTCTGCATCTTCTCTTTATAACTCTTTCCGCTTTACGGCTGACAGAGTAAAATCCAAAACTGAAGCTGCTTGGGAATCTGATCTCTCTCAAGACTGGTCGGTTCTTCTCTGGGATAAAATCTGGACCAAACTTCATAAGACCTCTAGAGCTGCTCATGATACCCAAACTTTATATTTTATTTATAACAGAATTTTATTTACCCCACTAGCTCTGTCACATTTTTCGCCAGAAACTCCCCCTACCTGTTGGTCTTATCCCTCTCCTTCTGCAGACCTAAAACACATGCTATTTGATTGCCCACCTATATCCAAGTTTTGGAACTCAGTTTGGACTCAAATACAAAAGATTTTCCAACTTCAGATTTCCTTCTCTCCTACACATATCTTTCTAGGTTCTCTCTCACCTGACCTTCCTCAGTCTCCACGCCATTACAAACTCCTTGACCTTTTGATAGCTGTTGCTTTCCACATTATCACTTCTAATTGGAAACAAGCTACAAACGTTTCCTATCGCTCTTGGTGGAACGCAGTCTGTTTTCATCATCGATTAGACACCAACTATGTTTCCCCTATCTCCTTGGGAATCAAACGAGAACTCATTTGGCTCCCTTTGGTAACATATCTCTCCTCCTCTGCTCCAGCAAGCTACTCACTAGATCCCGACGCAACTGAATTATGCAAACCTCCATGACTCCCCCTTATGCCCTTTTCTTCAAATTTTATTTCCAATGTTATTTTACAATGCATTTGCTTTCTACTTATTTATTTTGTTCATGTCATTTTTCATGCTCGTTTACTTGCCTTTTATGAGATTTTATTGCATCACCTGTTATCTTTATGTATTTTATTTCTATTAGTGTTTTCCCTTGAGGTGTATTTTATGGTCATATCCATTTTCCTGTTTCTTCCTTTCTCCCCCTTCCTTTTCTTTCTTCAATAAAATCAAACTTAAAAAAAGTAAATGTCTGTCAATAGATATTCTCCCATGTGCATCGTTGGCTTTATTTGGTTTTTCCTATGTAATTGGTCAGCTCTCCATTTAAAGACAATGTTTTGTTTTCCTAGCCATAGCGGTAGCCAGATCTTTAATATTACAGAATTGGAGATCGCAGAAAATCCCCACATTGGCTCAGTGGCTATTTAAGCTGGAAAAAACCAATAGATTTGAAGAGGCCTACGCGAAGAGGATAGGGTCTCTGCGGAGATTTGGATTGACCTGGGAGGGATAAGTGGTTACCACACAAATAAAAGACACTAGGTAATTTAAAGGTTCGGTTATAGAAATTTTACATCAACGGTTAGTAACCTCTGCATGTTTTTGGAATAGTCATAAGGCGAGTTGTCCCCAGGCGAGGTATCGGATACAGAATCAAACTAATTATGAAGCTCCCCTTCTTAAAGAATTAATTGAAATTACATAGGTCATTGAGGCAGGTGGAACACATAACTACCGAGCTGCTATGGGGAATGCTGGTTTTGCACATTATGTAAAATGATATATGAATTTGCGCTTTCCCTTTTTCATTTTTACACAACCTAGATATGTAACTTGATATTTTCTAGATTTTATCTTTTTCTGTATATCCTGTTTATCATATTTATCGTGTACAAATGGTTGATGAAATTTGATCTATTTATTGTCTGGTTTTACATAGGTCGTTGAGGTAGGGCGTACACATTACTACCGCGCTGCTATGTTGAATGCTAGATTTGCACATTATGTAAAATGATATATGAATTTGCGCTTTCCCTTTTTTCTACACAACCTAAATATGTGACTTGATATTTTATATCTTTTTCTGTATATCCTGTTTATTATATTTATCGTGTACAAATGGACGATGAAACATGATCTATTTATTGTCTGGTTTTAATGAGATTGGAGATTTTGGAATTTTGTCAGTTGTATGTACCTTGGTCAAAATATGTCTGCTGTGTTTTTACGCTCAATAAAAAAAAAAATATATATACATATATATATATATATATATATACATATATATATATATACATATATATATATATATATATATATATATATATATATATATATATATATATATATATATATATATATATATATATATATATATATATATATATATATATATATATATATATATATTTCTCTATTCCAAAGCCCAAGTGTTTCCGAGATGCACTCGTCACAGACGAACTTTCAAAGTACATTAATCACGCCATTCCAGCAGTAAACAAACCGGTTTTAATTTTTCTTCTCCTGACGTGTTTCAGGCCCATTGCCTTTGTTCACAGGAATGTTGAATAACGAAAACAACCAGGCCTTGATCATCCGTGCTTTTAAATTGTCTCATGCATCTTAATTGGACTTGCCAGATACAGTTGTTTGCAATGCATGATGGAACATAGTGTTCCCAGACCTGGATTTCTCTCTCTGATGGGTTTTGCCTCGTTAAAATTAATTCAAAATCCATGTTGCCCTCCAGTGGGCCTCCGATTGTTCTTGCTGGCAATATTAATGCAGTCTGTAGCTCCGCATTGAAGTTATTGAAAAGTTCTCAACTTCGCGGTCCTCAGCTTCCGAGGTGGTGCTATCTCCACGGTGGGGCTGCCGTTGCATTCTATTCTATTCCAAAGCCCAAGGGTTTCAGAGATGCACTCGTCACAGACGAACTTTCAAAGTTCAATAATAACGCCATTCCAGCATTAAACAAACCGGATTTAATTTTTCTTCTCCTTACGCGTTTCAGGCCCATTGCCTTTGTTCACAGGAATGTTGAATAACAAAAACAACCAGGCCTTGAACTCTCAGTGTTTTTAAATTGTCTCATGCCTCTTAATTGGACTTGCAAGATACGGTTGTTTGCAATGCATGATGGAACATAGTGTTCCCAGCCCAAGGGTTTCAGAGATGCACTCGCCACAGACGAACTTTCAGAGTGCATCTCTGAAACCCTTGGGCTTTGGAATATATATATATATATATATATATATATATATATATATATATTACCTACTGGCGGTCGCCAGTAGGTATATATAGTTAGGATTTTTTCTCTATGGGACTTTTGAAAATTCTATGTCTAATAACTTTGGCGTTTGTGGACGGAATCGGCTGAAATTTTCAGGAAAATGGCACATTCTGTTTCCGAGCAGCCCCTGAAAATTTGGGGGGGTTTCGTCAAGGGGGGGCCGAGAAAAAATGGGGGTCCCAAAACGTGTTTTTCACATTCATTTTTCCATAGGGGGGTTGGCCTCACTTTTAGCTCGAACGGCTGAATGGATTTGCACGAAACTTGGCAAAATTGTAGGGACTGTTAGCCCGATGTGCCTTTGCTAGGTCCCAATATATGTGCTCCAGTGGATTTTGAGAAATTAACGTTTTAAAAAACAGATATATCTGAGACAGCGTCCCGGGTAGCGCTCCGGTTCGCGTACTTTTCGCGTAACGGAACTTTGCGAAGCGAAGCTGATTGGCTCTCCGGTGTCTGTCAACATTCTAAACAGTCCGGAACGGCCGCCATCTTGTCTCTCGGTAGGATCGAGAGACAAGAGGAGGAGAAAAACGAAGGGGAATTTAATGAAAGGGGGCAAGGTAGACCCCTCTTGACCCCCTAGGAATGATGTTGGGGTTATTAAAGGGTCCCGTGGGGCAAATAAAAAAAATTAATTTTTCGCGGTAGAAGCGCTTCCCGGTTCGCAAACCGGTACCGAAACGGGAATTCGCCATTTTGTGTTTCGTTTTAATTAAATTACAAGATGGAGGAAAAACAATGTGGGAAATGGGTATAAGGGGGTACGGGAGACGTATCCTGACCCCCTATGTTTTCTGAGGGTGGCTGAGGATGCTCATATATGTTGATACATGTCTTCCAGCGGCTGCGCGTGAGCGGATTTTTTTTTTTTTTGCTGCGTGACGTCTGTTAACGTTCGATTCGAAGGAAATCAGGAAGTGTTGACTGCCATTTTGTCACTGCGAGTAAATATATTGTTAAAAATAATTGTTATAAATTAATCCGTATTGATAAACATTGTCTGCGCCATCTTGCCTTTTTTCCATTGCCACACTTTTGTCGTGCACGGCAGCCATTTTAGATGCCTTGACCAGACCCACTATCTGCACGCCGCCGATCCTCAGCATGGCTCCCCACCCTCGCAAGCATCTCACCCACGCACTGGTCACCCATGCTCTCTCTCTCATGCATGGGCCATAAACCTCCTCCCATCTGCGCTGCTCTTCCCTGAGAATCACACCCTGTGCCCGCCCAACACCTCCCTTTCACCTTATTCACTACCGCACCCTCTGACACTCCTCTTCCTCTGTGTCCGATTGTCCAGGCCGGTCCCAGGCTATCACCTAGCCTTGCGGATGTAGTTTATGGCCCCAACTGTAAAGAATCACCCCTCTTCAAAGGAGTTACAGTAGATCAAGGCCCCCACCTCATGAGATCCGTCATACCACACGCGTTCCTACTATCTGATAACGATCCTGTATTGTGATTGGGGAGGGGATTCTCACTGTAAGGGTGTGTGGGACCGAGCCTGAAGCGGAAGATTACAGGGATGCCTTTTTGTACATCAAAGTCTTCACAATTATGTGTCACATTAAAAATATATAGCACTCCAACAAAGTAGTAGGATTATAACACTTTAATAACTTATAAATATATACAACGCTCCAACAAAGTAAACACGTTAAAAAAAACATTTTAAACAACTATTTACATGGCAGCCTGCTGCAACATCCATCTCAAAGCAACAATGGGCTGCTTTGGTCTGTCTTTTAGTCAGCAAAATCCGTCGGCCTGTGAGGTGGCGTCAGTAGCGGACCGTTGTGCGAATAGGCCGAAGAAAGCACAACGCGCCGAGATCAGGACGGCACCGATGTGGTGTCCAGCAAGTTGCCGCACTGGTCTGGCCATCCTACAATGCTGCGCCGAAAAACGGCGTGGGGCGCCCCGGGGGGGGGAGGCGGCGCGAATGGGCCTCCCCCGCCTCCCCAGGTGGAGGCTCCTCTGCTGCAGTGGGGCGCCCCTAGGCATCCAACTGAGTTGCGCCCGCTCTTGCGACACAGTGCCTCACTCGGCCAGCTGAATTGCGCCTGCTCTTGCTATTACAGCGCCTCACCCGCCATCCAGCTGAGTTGCGCCCACTCTTGCGGTGCAGCGATAGGCGGCTGCCACAGGACTCTCAAAATGGCGGCCGGCTCTTCGGATTTGGGCCTGGTCCACTAAAATGGCCCTGGGACACATTTGAACTCGGACATTTGCCTGCTAGGGCATGGGCCCCATTCCCGAAAGCGTCCCCTCAGCCTTGAAGATTCTACAAAAGTCATCGGGGCCCCCGACTCCCGCAGGCTTCCGGTGGGGAGCGGCTGTCATGATTGCTTGAGGAATGGCCACGACGGAGCCACGAGATGGTGGTGCTCTCATGCTGACGCCAGCTTCAGTCTGAAACATCCAGAAACACTGTAGACTACCAATTCAATGACTTCCGGTGGAGCCCCAACGTGACCCGGTAGGGAAGAACTTGCCCTCCCCTCTTTTGACTGATGGTTCTTGTTGCCTGTCCCCTCTGTTGTCATCTAACGGAACCTTTTTGGACTGCCGAGTGAGAAAAAAAAAGGTGGGGCTTTCATCATTTGGGAAAAAAAAATGTTCCAATCCATTGAAAAGAGTTATTTTTAGGTCATATGATCAAGCCTTCCATCATTAGGAAACCAAAAGTAAAATGAACCAATGAAAAGTTTTATAAACAAGTCACATGACCTGTTATGCGGCTTTGGGCTATGAAAAGCCTACTAAATCCGTTGGCCTGTGAGGCGGCGTCAGTAGCGGACCGATGTGCGAATAGGCTGAAGGCAGCACAACGCGCCAAGATCCGGATGGCACCGAGGTGGTGTCCAGCAAGTTGCAGTGGTGTGGCCATCCTACAATGCTGCGCCGAAAGACGGCGTGGGGTGCCCCGGGGGGGGGGGGGGGGGTTATGGCAGCGCGAACGGGCCTCTCCCGCCTCCCCAGGTGGAGGCACCTCAGCTGCAGTGGGGCGCCCCTTGGCGTTTCACTCGCTATCCAGCTGAGTTGCGCCCGCACTTGCGGCTACAGTAGGCCGAAGGCAGCACAACGCGCCGAGATCCGGATGGCACCGAGGTGGTGTCCAGCAAGTTTCTGCACTGGTCTGGCCATCCTACAATGCTGCACCGAAAGACGGCGTGGGGTGCCCCGGGGGGGGGAGACGGCGCGAACGGGCCTCTCCCGCCTCCCCAGGTGGAGGCTCCTCAGCTGCAGTGGGGCGCCCCTTGGCGTTTCACTCGCTATACAGCTGAGTTGCGCCCGCACTTGCGGCTACAGTGCCTCACCCGCCATCCAGCTGAGTTTCGTCCGCTCTTGCGGCACAGTGCCTCACCCGCCATCCAGCTGAGTTCCGCCCGCTCTTGCGGCACAGTGACTCAACCTCCATCCAGCTGAGTTTCGCCCGCTCTTGCGGCACAGTGCCTCACCCACCATCCAGCTGAATTGCGCCTGCTCTTGCGGCTACAGTGTCTTGCCCACCATCCAGCTGAATTGCGCTTACTCTTGCGGTGCAGCGATAGGCGGCTGCAACAGGACTCTCAAAATGGCGGCCGGCTCATTGGATTTGGGCCTGGTCCACTAAAATGGCCCTGGGACACCTTGGAACTCGGACGCTTGCCTGCTAGGGCATGGGCCCCATTCCCGAAAGCGCCTCTTTTGACTGATGGTTCTTGTTGCCTATCTCTTCTGTTGTCATTTAACAGAACATTTTTGGACTGCCGAAAGGGGTTCTGGTCCGACCGCTGGTTGGTGGAGACATTTTGACTATATCCTGGACCTGCCCGGCCTCGCCCTAAATGGCGCCGGTATAAATGGGACTCGTAACTCCTTGTTGTGTACTGGTTGTCCAGCCTTGATATCACGAGATACGTATGCAGTTTTGAAGCACATGGCGGGCGGGGACGAGTACTGATTGAACATTTGGACATCCCTATTGATATTAAGTTCTGATGTGTTATTGATTACTGTACTATTGAAAGTTCGAATTAACGTCACCCATGGTACTTGCCCGCAAATGTATATCTAGATAATTTTATTGTAACTGGCCCTGTCGTACTTTAAATATAAAATGTACGTCCACCGATTCCGCAACTGTTAGACACCTTAGTTCTTGCAACCTAATGTCCCGCCCGTTACGTTCTTCTACAGTGTAAATGTCCCCTCATCATATACGATTACAGTTTGCTCCGTGGCCGGCCCACGTGGTTATAGGCCCGTATTTGTATACTGACATTTTCACAATAAAGGTTTTTAAAACAAAACATGGTAGTAGTACCTAGATTGGTAAAGTTTTGAATAATAGCCACTGTTTTCGAATCAGTAAAAGGCAAGTGACATAAAGTAGCCCGATTACATGACTGTTAAAAGGTATATTACGCAGGAAAGCAGTAACGATAAATGGTCAAGGGCTGTTGTGTTTTCTACTCCTGCAACATAAAGTGATCGATAAGAATTTGATATTCATGCCTATCAGCGACTAAGACAGCAGGTCGAGCCTCTTTTGTTCAACGGCTCCCTCATGGGACGAAGAAACGCCCTTTTTCTCGAAATTGAATATTTTACTTGCAGGACAGTTGTAAATTTCCCGGGAAAATACATTAGCCTGGAACATTGTTAGTGATAAACTGTAAATGCATCTGGGTCCTTTGCTTTACAAGTCAGAGTGAGAAAAAAAAAGGTGGGGCTTTCATCATTTGGGAAAAAAAAAAATTCAAAACCAATGAAAAGTGTTATTTTTAGGTCATATGACCAAGCCTTCCATCATTAGAAAAACAAAAGTAAAATGAACCAATGAAAAGTTTTATTAACAAGTCACATGACCTGTTATGCTTACGTTACGCGCTGCGCGCCGCGCCCTGGATCGCTTCCGGGAAGCTGCGCCTCGCGCACCGGAGCACTTCCAGGTGCGTTAACGCGGCACGTCATATGACGCATTACGCGACAATGCAGGTCCAGAATATAGTCAAAATGTCTCCACCAACCAGCGGTCGGAACAGAACCCCTTTCAGCAGTCCAAAAAGTTCTGTTAACTGACAACAGAAGGGACAGGCAATAAGAACCTTCAGTCAAAGAGGGGAGGGCAAGTTCTTCTCTACCGGGTCACGTTGGGGCTCCACCGGAACTGATCGAATTGGTAGTCTACAGTGTTTCTGGATGTTTCAGATTGAAGCTGTAGCGATCACCCAGCATGGCACAAGAAGGAAAAAGTGCATCTTTGTTATGGTTCCCAAATGGAGGAACTACAGGTCCCAGAAAGCAAAGCGGCACCAGGAACCAGGAAAGTGGGCGGACACTATATAGGTTCCTCCCTATCACTGGACTGGTGCTTGTCAATGAAGTTCCAGAGCCTGTTTTGTTTGCCTTCCTGTGAATGCCTGTTCTCACGAACCGTCAGGGTGAGCGGAGATCCACAGAACACGAGCCAGCGCTGCCAGATTCCCTGGAGTGTTTAACCCCCGCCGACCAAGAGCCAGCGAGGTCAGTTTCCGTGGAGCAACCCCGCCGACGAAGAGCCAGCGAGGTCAGTTTCAGTGGAGCAACCCCCGCCGACCAAGAGCCAGCGAGGTCAGTTTCAGTGGAGCGTTTCACTCTGTTCCAGAGACTGCGCGGGCAGAGTATTCCGACGCGCCTCTCTGGAAGTGAAGCCTGAAGGATTCCCGTCTCCGTGAACTTGCTCCAGCTGCAAGCAACGCACAGCAAGTATCACGGGGAGAGCGGGATTGTGTCTGTATATTACTTTGGTGTTACACTTTATTTCTGAGGTCCGTATTGCCGCCTCACCATTTTCGAAGCCCTACGTGTGTGGGGAAGTTTGTTTATTCCTGTGCCCTCCCGTTGCAGGGGAGAAGAGGAAGTTCGCTCTTTTGGTTTAACTCTTTGTCCACACAAAATCGTGTGGTATGAATAAGACGTGTTGTTAACGTCTATTCTGAAATCCACTACCAGCTAAATACTTATTCCGAGGTGAATGATATTTTTGAGAAGTGAAGTAACTTCTTGTACTTTAGCAGCAAGTCTATGTGGTTCTGATTATTTCTGGGATTTATACCGAGAGAAGAAGAATAGATCTCGGTAGGTTTCACTATAAGGGAAGGCGGGGAAGACAACAACTGCATGAGTACTAAGAGCCTGTTGTCTTTCTTTTTATCCTCCTGCAGTACTGTCGACCCCTGTGTCTCCAATGGTAGTGTGTATCTGAAGCAGTCGAAGAATCCTAGACGTCCTCTGCCCATTCACCTCGTGGCCTCTTTTCTGATTCCCTTAAACAGTGGTGGAGTACCCATTGTTGAGGTATTACGGAGAGAGGCTTTGAGGACTATCTTCTCATCGTCCCCGCTGGTCTTAGGAAGAAGGTTAGTGGCGCATGCGTGTTCTTGCGCCGCTTGTAATCACGACAGATTGACAAGCCCAAGAATACTGTCTAGCCTGGACGATGGATACAAACGCGGTCCTTACCTCCTTACTGGAAAGTTTCTCGAACCTGCAACAGGAAGTACAGACCTCCCGTGCAGAAAACCAAGCTCTGTACCAAGAAGTGGCAGATTTGCGTAAAGATCTGTCCGATCTTGCACAAAGAGATCCCGTTATCAAACCATTGTTGAGGCCAGCTACCTTGCCCCCACCAGCCTCCTTCCCGTCAGGAGGATCTTTTGCTGCGCCCTCCACCTCTACTGAGACTACTCCTACCGTACACATTATTCAGAATCAAGGGATACCTCTTGCCCCACCCGAAAGATTCTATGGAGACCCCAGGAAATTCGAAACATTTTTGAACCAATGCCGTTTACATTTTTTATGTAAACCCAGGGTGTTTCAGGATGATTCAGCCAAAACAGCATTTATGATGTCGTACATGGGAGGGAATGCCTCCAGTTGGACAATCCCTTTGATGGAACGAGATGCTCCTGTACTCCAGAAGTTCTCTGATTTTTGTCTAGAACTGCGGAAGTTGTTTGACAGAAAGTCGCACATGATGTCCTTGGACAGGGAATTAATGACCTTAAGACAAGGTTCCCAAGACCTCTTGTCTTATATTACCACATTTAATCGTCTTATTGTGGAAACGGATTGGCCAGTTCAAAAAAGAATATCCTTGTTTTACCAAGGACTGAGGAGTGAACTGAAGGACGTATTGGCTCAGGTGGTGCAACTACCGTCCACTTGTGAGGAACTCATTGATCTGACGGTCCAGCTTGATCATCGATTGCTGGAACGAAAGGGGGATCGAGGAAGAGGTGACTACAGGTTCTCGTACCCTTTGGCCAGAAGTCGACAAGGGGGTGAAGAAAAGGCCAAGGTGTCAGATAGTTCCGAACCTATGCAGATCGGTGGGATCCGTGGTCCACTCACCAAAGAAGAGAAGGACAGGCGAAGAAAATTCAAACTGTGTCTGTACTGTGGAAAAAGTGGGCACTTCGTAAATGATTGTCGAGCGAAATCTTACGTAACTGGGAAAAATCCTCCTTCCCGTGTACAGGCCCTTTCAAGAACGGAAGAACCGACGGAAAACTAGAGGTCTTGGATCAGTTGGAGGCCTCTGATTCGAGACACCCTTCTCCTATGGTCTCTCCTTTTGTGGCGAATACCCTTCATCCCGCTGTTGCCCATATGAATGTCAGCGTCTCCTTATGGATTACGATGCAAGAGTCTTTCCTGGTAGATGCTCTGCTTGATTCGGGAGCTACGGGCAATTATATTGATCGAGAATATGCCCTTCGCATGGGCATACCATGTGAAAAGAAACAAAAACCTGAGACCGTCAAGGCAGTGGACGGAACGGTTCTTTCTTCAGGACCTGTTGTGTCTCATACCCTTCCTCTCCGGATGGAATTTGGAAAGGAACACAGCGAACATATTCAGTTCGATCTCATAGACGCACCACAATTTCGCCTGATACTGGGAATGCCCTGGCTCACATTACACGATCCTGCGGTGAGCTGGTCCTCGAGAACAGTCAGTATGACATCTGAGTATTGCAGAGAGCATTGTCGAGGTCAGGCAATCTATAGTTCCACTCCCGAACCATCACCTGCTACTTACTTGGCAAATGCCTGTACCATCGACATGTTCTGTTGCGCCACGACATTGCCAGAAGAGTACATAGAGTACAGTGCTCTGTTTGACAAACAAAAAGCCACCCAATTACCTCCTCACCGGGCATACGACTGCCGAGTGGACCTTGTTCCTGGAGCAGACATTCCCTGCAGTCGAGTGTATGCCTTAACGGAGAAAGAGACACAGTATCTTAAAACCTACATTGAAGATAACCTGGCTACGGGTTTTATAAGACATTCCACCTCCCCTGCCTCATCACCCATGTTTTTCATTCCTAAGAAGGACTGTGATGAATTGAGACCCTGTATTGACTACAGAGCCATAAATAAAGTGACAATTAAGAACAGATACCCTCTCCCCCTGATTCCGGTCTTAATGGACCAATTAAAAGGCGCTCGATACTTCACCAAACTTGATCTCCGTGGAGCATACCATCTTGTACGGGTGAAACAGGGGGATGAGTGGAAAACCGCGTTCAGAACCAAATTTGGACTCTATGAATATCGGGTGATGCCTTTTGGGCTTTGCAACGCCCCCGCAGCCTTCCAGTACTTTATGGATGAGGTTTTACGGGGGTGCTTAGAGTCTTTTTGCATAGTGTACATTGACGATATCCTGGTGTATTCAGTTTCTTATCCTGAACACATCTCCCATGTGAAGGCCGTATTGGACAGATTGCAACAAAATTCTCTGTATGCGAAACTGGAGAAATGTCTCTTTCATGTACAAGAAGTGGCATTTCTAGGGTATGTCATTGACGCACAAGGATTCAGGATGGACATGAAAAAGGTTGAAGCCATTTTGTCATGGAAGACGCCTAGAAACGTGAAATCTGTGCAAAGTTTCCTTGGCTTTGCCAACTACTATAGGAGATTTGTTCAGGATTTCTCAAAGACCATCCAACCCATCACGGCGCTCTTGAGAAAGAATGCTCCATTCATATGGGGAGAGGAAGCAGAAAGCGCCTTTCGGCTGTTGAAACAGAAATTCACACAAGCCCCTGTCCTACGACACCCAGACCCCCACCTACCGTTCATTCTCGAGACCGACGCTTCACAGTACGCGCTTGGGGGAGTGTTGTCTCAAAGACATCCTTCTACAGGACAGCTGCATCCCGTGGCATATTACTCGAAGAAGCTCTCTCCCTGTGAAGTTAACTACACTATTACAGACAAAGAACTTCTTGCCATTAAGAGAGCATGCGAAGAATGGAGGCATTATCTTCTGGGGGCCTTGCACACGGTGGAGATCATTACAGATCACCGTAATTTGTTGTTTCTAAAAACGGCTAAAGCTCTGACCCCTCGTCAGCTGAGGTGGACTCTCTTCTTTTCCGACTTCGATTTCGTGATAAAGTTCAGACCTGGAACAAGAAATGGGAAGGCTGATGCCCTCTCGCGACTTGGAGAAGAAGAGACGGCTGCCCCCTTAGACCCACCGTCCATTCTTAAAGAGACACACATTCAGGATGACGTTATAGCCTTGATTACCTCTAAGGATTTTCTGGAGGATTGTAAAGTTGCCCTTTCTGTTCTTGATGTTTCTTCCTGGATACAAGAAGATCCAACCCATCGCTGTGAGAAAGACCAACTCGCATACCATTATCATGCATTGTACATTCCCCAAAGAGGGTTACAACTACAAGTGTTACAATGGGCTCACGATTCAGTACTAGGTGGACACATGGGTATACATAAAACCATTGCCACGGTGGAACGATCTTTTTGGTGGCCTAGTCTTAGAGCCGACGTGACAGAATACGTCAAGAACTGTGCTGTTTGCGCTCAAGGGAAGTCTAGTCATGCGAAACCTTCAGGTCTCTTACACCCTTTGCCAATACCACCTAAACCCTGGCATACTGTGTCTATGGATTTCATCGTGGAAATGCCCCCGAGTGAAGGCCAAACTGCTATTTTGGTGATAGTGGACCACCTCACGAAAATGGGTCATTTTATAGCTTTGCCAGGTCTACCCTCGTCATTGGTATTGGCCAAGGTGTTCCTGCAACAGGTCGTGCGGCTGCATGGCTTACCGAGTGTGTTGATCACGGATCGTGGAACGCAATTCACTTCCCATTTCTGGAAAGCCTTATGTTCCTTACTCCAGATCGATGCACGCCTCTCCTCTAGTTTCCATCCACAAACGGATGGAAAAACGGAAAGGCTCAACCAAACCCTTGAGCAATACCTTCGTTGTTTCACTTTGCAATGCACAACCGACTGGACCACCCTTTTGTGGTTGGCGGAGTTCGCCTACAACAATGCGGTGCACTCTACCTTAGGATGTTCCCCTTTCTTTTGTTTATATGGTTTACATCCTAACATGCTTCCCTTTGAGTGGCCGGCCACATCATTGGTTCCTACAGTTCAGGAACATCACGCTCATCTCCGGGCTGTTTTGATTGATGCTAGACACTGCTTGGAGAATGCTCAAAAGGCCCAGAAGCGTTATGCAGACACACATCGTTCCTTGGAACCTGAGTACCAGGTCGGGGATAAAGTGTGGCTATCTACAAGAAACCTGAAATTGAAAGGGATCAGTAAATTGAAGCCGAAGTTCATAGGTCCCTACGGTATCTGTGAAGTGATAAATCCTGTGGCCATGAAGCTTTCTCTTCCTCTGTCATGGTCCATACATCCTGTGTTTCATGTGTCACTTCTTCGCCCTTGTCTGCCTGATGTTCGGGTGCCGGTCCGACCTCCTCCTCTGGAGATAGAAGGTCAGGAAGAGTACGAAGTCGCAGCTATCCTTGACTCTCGGATGGTGCGAGGTAGGATACAATACCTCGTGGATTGGAAAGGATTTGGCCCAGAGGACCGTACCTGGGAACCGGCTGCCAATCTACATTGTCCTGACTTATTGGCGTTGTTTCATGATACCTACCCTGGAAAACCTGGTCGTCCGCCGGGACGGCGGTCCTCGAGAGGGGGTACTGTAGCGATCACCCAGCATGGCACAAGAAGGAAAAAGTGCATCTTTGTTATGGTTCCCAAATGGAGGAACTACAGGTCCCAGAAAGCAAAGCGGCACCAGGAACCAGGAAAGTGGGCGGACACTATATAGGTTCCTCCCTATCACTGGACTGGTGCTTGTCAATGAAGTTCCAGAGCCTGTTTTGTTTGCCTTCCTGTGAATGCCTGTTCTCACGAACCGTCAGGGTGAGCGGAGATCCACAGAACACGAGCCAGCGCTGCCAGATTCCCTGGAGTGTTTAACCCCCGCCGACCAAGAGCCAGCGAGGTCAGTTTCCGTGGAGCAACCCCGCCGACGAAGAGCCAGCGAGGTCAGTTTCAGTGGAGCAACCCCCGCCGACCAAGAGCCAGCGAGGTCAGTTTCAGTGGAGCGTTTCACTCTGTTCCAGAGACTGCGCGGGCAGAGTATTCCGACGCGCCTCTCTGGAAGTGAAGCCTGAAGGATTCCCGTCTCCGTGAACTTGCTCCAGCTGCAAGCAACGCACAGCAAGTATCACGGGGAGAGCGGGATTGTGTCTGTATATTACTTTGGTGTTACACTTTATTTCTGAGGTCCGTATTGCCGCCTCACCATTTTCGAAGCCCTACGTGTGTGGGGAAGTTTGTTTATTCCTGTGCCCTCCCGTTGCAGGGGAGAAGAGGAAGTTCGCTCTTTTGGTTTAACTCTTTGTCCACACAAAATCGTGTGGTATGAATAAGACGTGTTGTTAACGTCTATTCTGAAATCCACTACCAGCTAAATACTTATTCCGAGGTGAATGATATTTTTGAGAAGTGAAGTAACTTCTTGTACTTTAGCAGCAAGTCTATGTGGTTCTGATTATTTCTGGGATTTATACCGAGAGAAGAAGAATAGATCTCGGTAGGTTTCACTATAAGGGAAGGCGGGGAAGACAACAACTGCATGAGTACTAAGAGCCTGTTGTCTTTCTTTTTATCCTCCTGCAGTACTGTCGACCCCTGTGTCTCCAATGGTAGTGTGTATCTGAAGCAGTCGAAGAATCCTAGACGTCCTCTGCCCATTCACCTCGTGGCCTCTTTTCTGATTCCCTTAAACAGTGGTGGAGTACCCATTGTTGAGGTATTACGGAGAGAGGCTTTGAGGACTATCTTCTCATCGTCCCCGCTGGTCTTAGGAAGAAGGTTAGTGGCGCATGCGTGTTCTTGCGCCGCTTGTAATCACGACAGAAGCTGGCGTCAGCATGAGAGCACCCTGTGGCTACGTCGTGGCCATTCCGCGAGCAATCATGGCAGTCGCTCCCCACCGGAAGTCTGCGGGAGTCGGGGGTCCGGGTGACTGTTGTAGAATCTTCAAGGCTGAGGGGACTCTTTTGGGAATGGGGCCCATGCCCTAGCAGTCAAGCGTCCGAGTTCCACGGTTGCCCAGAGCCATCCTTGCAGGCCAGGCCCAAGTCTGTGGAGCCGACCGCCATTTTGTGAGCTCCGTAGCAGCCGCCTGTCGCTGTACCGCAAGATTGGGTGCAATTCCGTTGGATGGCGGGTGGACGTTGTAATAGCAAGAGCAGGCGCAATTCAGCTGGCCGAGCGAGGCACTGTGTCGCAAGAGCGGGCGCAAGTCAGCTGGTCGAGTGAAGCGCTGGGGTGTAGCTGAGAAACCTCCACCTGGGGAGGTGGGGGAGGCTGGTTCGCGCCGCCTCTCCCTTCTAGTGCACCCCACGCCGTCTCCTGGCACAGGTATATGTGATGGTCGGACCAGGGCACCGCAGGACGTGTCTTCAGGTCAAACGGATTGTGGGACAAGGTGTGGAGCAGGCGCAATTCAGCTGGCCGAGGGAGGCACTGTTCCGGAAGAGCGGGCGCAAGTCAGCTGGTTGCGTGAAGCGCTGGGGTGTAGCTGAGAAACCTCCACCTGGGGAGGTGGGGGAGGCTCGTTTGCGCCGCCTCTCCCTTCTAGTGCACCCCACGCCGTCTCCTGGCGCAGGAATATGTGATGGTCGGACTAGGGCACCGCAGGACGTGTCTTCAGGTCAAACGGATTGTGGGACAAGGTCCAGAATGGAAGAGTCACTAAAAGGCAAAAAGTTCCGCCTGACCCCGGGAGCCGGCCGCCTATGTCGGGGACGATCTTAGGCCACATCAGGGCAACAAGACTTGAGGAGGGGGTAGGGGAAATCCCGGGAATGGCGGCATGCATTTGGATCGATGTTGCAGCAGGCTGCCATGTAAATAGTTATTTAATAAAACGTTTTACCCTGTTACTTTGCTGGTGTGTTGTATATATTTATAATATTTGCATAGGGTTTGTCGTTATTGTGGGCGGGGTGGGCGGCGGAGCCGAGCTGTCTTGCAGCCATCATGGTGTCGAGCTCAGTTCCTCTCACTAGTTTCGTATTTCTTATGAGGGGTTGTTCCTAATGTTTCTATTTTAGTGAGGTCAAAAAGAGATCCCATTAGTGGCCCACTGATTTTGCTTGATTCCTTTTGTTTTTTTAACGATTTTTCACTATCTGCAAAGACAAAACAGAGTATTGCGACTCTGTGCTTGTTTGTAAATAGAGAATGAACCAAAGAGAACCAATTCCAAAACAATAAATGCTAGGATAACAATCAATCAAATGGAGAGGGAAGCAGGCACGACGGATTACAACGGGGGCAAAGGCCTGCGTTACCTACCCTTCACTATCTGCAAAGAGAGAATACTCCTAAAAGAAAAGAGGAGGGGGGGGGCAGCGTTCAAAGCACATCAGTGTGCATAAACACGAAAATGTTTTTACCTACCACGTACTTGACATTTTAAAGCTTTTGATATTTGCTATTAAAAAACCATTGAAATTCACTGAAAAAACCATTGGTTATAGACCATATATAGTTAGGAATTAGCAATTACAAAACCTTGAAAATTCACTGAAAAAAACATGGGTTATAGGCCATATATAGTTAGGAATTAACATTTACAAAACCTTATTTTACTCACATAAGACCATTGAAATTTCATATATAGTTAGTTGCACTAACTATATATCGCGCACCCGCAATCCACTGCTGATCATGTCACATATTACATCATTCATGACATGATCAGTGACATCACTGATGACATCACTGATGACATCACTGATGACATCTCAAATGACATCACTGATGACATCACTGATGACATCACTGATGACATCACTGATGACATCTCAAATGACATCACTGATGACATCACTGATGACATCTCATTTGACATTACTGATCACATCACTGATGACATCATTCATGTGATAATACGGTGAACCTCTTCAGACTCTAATATAATCTTAGATACACTCAAAGTAAACAGACACTCACAGACTGTCACTCATCCATGGAGTTACTCACACACCTAGTCAGTCATGCAAAGAATCAATCACACTTCCATTTCCTCAACTATACAGTTATACACACCTTACTTATTCAAACATATACTAACACATATTTACTCTGTTATACAATCCCTGATACAAGTTCACGATGATCCATACAGCCACTCACACATTCACTGGCTCGTATGCACAGTTATTTATATATGTCAACTCTCATATGTAATGTGTTTTACATATGTACTTACTTTGACATGTAGCACTGAGATATCCATTCACTCTCTAATACACTAATGCACACAGTCAACCGCCCATACAGCTGTTTCCACATGCACTTTTGAACCCATACATCTAGTGAATCAACTGCTCACACATCTATGCACATAGTCACACACCTCACAGCCACCCACACACACACTCACTCTCCCATACAAATACTTGGGCAACCAATCAATAACCCATATACTTAATCATAAAGCTACTGATCAACACATGCAGCAGTTTACAGAACAACAGATATAATGATGCACAAATTAAGACAGTTTAGTTACTAACCCATGCACTCAGTGAGACACATTTAATCACTCACTCATACAGTCAGTCATGCACCTACTAAATCCTTCATCCAGACACTTATACATCCACTCATTCTTCAAAATGTAAGACATATTTTAACTTTTCAGAAACATACAGTCACTGAATGTTGTCATCAGTGATGTCATTTGAGATGTCATCAGTGATGTCATCAGTGATGTCATTTGAGATGTCATCAGTGATGTCATCAGTGATGTCATCAGTGATGTCACTGATCATGTCATGAATGATGTAATATGTGACATGATCAGCAGTGGATTGCGGGTGCGCGATATATAGTTAGTGCAACTAACTATATATGAAATTTCAATGGTTTTGTGTGAGTAAAATAAGGTTTTGTAAATGTTAATTCCTAACTATATATGATCTATAACCCATGTTTTTTTCAGTGAATTTTCAAGGTTTTGTAAATGCTAATTCCTAACGATATATGGTCTATAACCAACGGTTTTTTCAGTGAATATATATATATATATATATCTCGCTCAAGGTTTCCACCTCCACTCCGATAGCAACCACGCACTCCGGGGATGATTCTCCAAATTAAACTTTATTCAGTTCGCAACAGACGCGTTTCGGCGCTCCGCCTTCCTCAATGTTACAAACATTGTGAGGGGACGCCATGTTTTATTGCTCACATCCACGTAACTTTCACAGTGAAAACAAACAAGGGACTCAATTCTACCACCATATTGGTTGTGTGCTCCTATCGAGGTTACATTTAAGTCACTCATTCCGTTTGAACACATTAACTATATTTTGTTAAATGCGTTACAATCCGAATTGTTGTCCTTCGCTTTGCAATAATATTGGTTACATTATTTGGAGCATTCACAAAGTGCATAATACTGCCGTGTATCGGCTGTAATTAATGATAACTTACTACCAAGGTTTGGAGCTGCTAAGGTCAGTGTATCAGAAGCCATCTTCTGATGTTTCACAATCAATTGATTGTTTGCTCAGCACATGCCTATGTTCCGAGTATCGGTTTGTTTCTACTGAGTGTTGCCACTGTCAGTCACAGCGCCATTTTGGTAGTTTTTACCTCAATTTCTTTCGCTCTCTTATAGAATTATACCTTAGCATATTCAATGCATGCAAAGAACAAAATTATACAGCCGTGTATCGGCCCCACCAGATTTACGTGACAATGTACATCTCCTTTGATTAATTAAGCCGTGGATCGGCCAATATCCCTTGTCAAAATGTGTTTCCACATAATACATTCATCATAATATCCAATTAGTTCGGGGTTTGCTCAAAATCAGATCTCGTAATGGATACTCTCAGTTATTGCAATCCAAAAATTCATTAACATTTTAGCCAACGAAATACTGAAAATTTCAAAGAGTTCCAAAGGGTTCATAAATTTCTGAAAATTTATAAGGTACGATTCAAACTTACATAACAAAATCAGCATCATTCTAATTAATTTCACGTTAGTGCTACACAGTGTCAATTGCTAGTGTTCTTGACAGGACATATTAGGGAACAGCCTCATTATTATGATCAATATTTCATAACTCTTATTCAAAAACCAATATGTGATGCTAATTCCTCTCCTGCATTAAGTCCCTTGGGATGTTTCGTCATCAGGTCTATTATATATCGGGACTCTAACCTCCTTAATTTGTGTAGCCTGTCTCCCCCCTAGTACTGTCTACAATGTGGTCCAGTCCGAAATACTGCAGCTGATTTCTATTGCTGAAGTGTTTATCTTGGAAATGGCGCACCACGGGGTACGCCTGATCGTTTTTATCAATCCCTTTTAAATGCTCCAAGATTCTCAATTTCAGTGGTTTAATGGTACTTCCAATATATGAAAGTCCACATGGGCATTTAAGACAATATACAGCATAAGGGGTACTGCAAGTGAGGTATTTGTTAATGGTTTTCGTTATTCCTGTTCCTGGTATCTCATAACTTTTAACTCTTTTACTGCGCGCACAGGCTTTACATTTGTAACATGGGTGAAAGCCTTTCAAATCAGCCAGGGCATTGGGTTTCTTTTCCAGTTTTTTTAAATGACTTTGCACCAACATATCCTTAAGAGATCTTGATTTTTTGAAAGTCACTAATGGAAAAGCTGGAATGTCGTCCTGGATGATACTATCAGTTTTGAGTATGTGCCAGTTTTTTCTAAGCGTGTGTTTTAAGTGGTTGGCTTCCGCTGAGTAGGGTGTTACCAGCCGGAACTTCCCTGTCTCTGCTTTGCCGTCATCTGTAGTTTTATCTTTTACTTGTAACAGAGTTCGCCTCGGTATAGCCCTTACTTTCTTTAATGCACTTTCCAGAGTGTCCCTGGCGTAACCTCTTAGTTTAAATCTACTGATACATTCCAGTGCTGCAGTTTCAAAATCCGAGTCTCTGTTACGCTTTAGCCTAAGCAGGTCCCCATAGGGGATGCTCTGTATCAAAGGGATCGGATGGTTGCTTGTTGCATATAATACAGAGTTACCTGCAGTGCTTTTACGAAATTGAGATGTTTCAATCTTCCCATCCAAGATAAACACCTTTAGATCCAAGTACTCAACACCTGTATTACTTATTGACCCAGTAAATCTTAAATTCATATCATTGTTATTGAGGACATTGATATAGGCCGCGGCGGTTTCTTCCGAACCCTGTTAGATTATGAATAAGTCGTCTATGTAACGACACCATTTTATCACACTGCCCTTCTCTCCACCCGCTTCCAGCGACCTGGGCACCTGCTCCTCCCACCAGCCTACGAATAAATTTGCATAACTGGGGGCAAAGCAGGTGCCCATCGCTGTACCGGACGTCTGTCTGTAGTAGTTTTCTTCAAACAAAAAAATGTTGTTCCTCAGACAGAATTCCACAAATGTTATCAGCATTGAATTGTGTTCTACAAACCTCAGTTGTCTTTTGCTTAGATAATACCTGACTGCTTCAATACCCTTGTCATGACTAATACACGTGTACAGGCTAGTTATGTCCAGTACTACCAGCCTATAGCTTGGGTCCCATTCTATGTTGTCAATTTTTGACAAAAAATCCTTGGTATCCTTTATATAAGAGTCCAGTTCCTGTACCAGAGGGGTGAGAAAATGATCAATGAAGGTTGAGAGGTGTTCAGTTAGACTGTTCTGGGATGAAATGATGGGTCTCCCAGGGGGATCAATGCTGTTTTTATGTATTTTGGGGATGTGGTAAAAAGTTGGCGTTATTGGGTTTTCACTTCTCAGAAATAGATACTCCTCTTTCCCCAGCATGTTCTTACGATACCAGTTATGGATTAGTTCGTCATATTGCTGTATGCTCACTAGATATTTCTCCTCTGTTGATAATTCATAGTATCTTTTATCTGACAATTGTTTATAGGCCTCCTTACAATAGTTCTCCCGTGTCTGGATGACAACATTTCCACCTTTGTCAGAAGGCTTAATTACCACTTTTTTGTCCTGCATTAGATCAATAACTGCTTTTCTCTCTTCCGCATTGATATTGTTATTGCCATTTCCGACCTGATGCCTTGATTTCCTCGCTCTGTATTTAATTAGGTCGTTTATCATAGCCTCAGAGAACACATCAATTGCGTCCGGTGTTAGCTGGGGATTGAAGTGAGACCTCGGTCTGTAGCCACTATCTTCCCTTTACTGCTCAATGCCCATTGTTTCTGCTCTTGTTGCCACTTCATCTGTGGCTATCGGGAGTTGACTTGGATATTCCTCCATGGCTAGTCCTTGTAATACTTCTACCGCTGGTAGATCTCGTCCTCTTAATGCATTGGTAACTGTAGCTCTCATTGGTGTCCCAATCGTGATTTTTAAGTTTGATTTTGTTTTAAAATATTTGTGTAGTTTAAGTTTTCGGACAAAGTTAAACAGGTCTATGCATGTTTGTGTATATTCTAGGTGGCTAGTTGGACAAAAGGTGAGTCCTAAACTTAGGACTTTTTTCTCACTGGCAGTTAAAACCCTAGATGTCAGGTTTATAACTGTGATGTCCTCCGTTCTTTTCATTTGTTGTCTTGTTTGTTCCGATTCACCCAGTTCGATCTCTTGGGTCTTCCACGTCCTCTTCCGCTTGCTGCCCCCACCTCCTCTCCTGGTTTTTCTTCATTTCGTTCTGGGGGTTTGTTCTTGCCATCCCGTAACCATGCCTGTTTGATGACTTGAAACTCGTCCTGAAAAGGTGTCCTTGTGGTGGTCCGTGCTTGGCCTCTTTCCCTTGTTGTTTCGTCTGCGGATTCATTCTCGGTGGCGCTTGATTCGGAGGTCTCTGCCGCCCGTGCAGGTTCTTATGCACTCTTCTTACTTAATTCTTTTCTGGGGGCGTCGAATTTTCGCGCAAAAGTTAGAATCCTTCCTTGGGAATAATCTCTCTCGTCGCGGTCAAATTTCTCTTGTTTCCACGTTTTTATTTTTTGTTCGTATTTGCCAAGTCTAACTTTCATCTGTACCTTAATGTTTTCAATGGTCTCTTTGTTTTCCTCCAACTTTGCTAGTTCTTCTTCCAAGACTTTGATCTCTGCTAATGCTTTGTCGCGATCACTCCAGGCATATTTGATTAGGAGTCCTATGGTACCCTTACAGTAGTGCGAAGTTAATTCCTCCCAGTCCGTCAGCAATTGCGGGTCAGGGTTCTCGTATGATGGGACTGTGTACACTCTCACTCCTCGTGGTACCATTTGTTCGTCATAGTAGTGTTGTAGGCTGGTGGCCTCCCACCAATTGCGAACCTCCCTTTCATATAGTCTCTCCAAAGTTGTTAGCAGGTCATTCATTTTGCTTGGCGGGCTCGGTTTTGAGGTTGCTGCCCCATCTTTGTGCTTTTTAAACATTCCTTTGACGGCCTCATGCCTGGACGCTTCGCTAAACATGGCGCCTTCCATTGTTTTTACTGCATTCTCTTAGTCATTCGGAGCTGAATTCCCTTCGTCTTGCCAAGTATGCTTTTGAAATTGAAAGACACGTCGTCAGCTCACCACTGTGTAGTCCGTTCTCAGTCCTTCCTCCGAAGTCCCGGTCCGGTCTCCCTTGGTGGCTGCCTCCTCAGTGTAATCTCTCTCTGTTCTTCAGCGTGGCGGTGCTCCCGATATTGATTTGCCCTCTCTCCTCCTGCTAGTAGACGGAAGCACTCTCAGACGGGTGCGTGATGCGGTTACAGGACCCGCAATATATCTCGCTCAAGGTTTCCACCTCCACTCCGATAGAAACCACGCACTCCGGGGATGATTCTCCAAATTAAACTTTATTCAGTTCACAACAGACGCGTTTCGGCGCTCCGCCTTCCTCAATGTTACAAACATTGTGAGGGGATGCCATGTTTTATTGCTCACATCCACGTAACTTTCACAGTGAAAACAAACAAGGGACTCAATTCTACCACCATATTGGTTGTGTGCTCCTATCGAGGTTACATTTAAGTCACTCATTCCGTTTAAACACATTAACTGTATTTTGTTAAATGCGTTACGATCCGAATTGTTGTCCTTCGCTTTGCAATAATATTGGTTACATTATTTGGAGCGTTCACAAAGTGCATAATACTGCTGTGCATCGGCTGTAATTAATGATAAATTACTACCAAGGGTTGGCGCTGCTAAGGTCAGTGTATCAGAAGCCATCTTCTGATGTTTCACGATCAATTGATTGTTTGCTCAGCACATGCCTATGTTCCGAGTATCGTGTGATCAGTAGTGGATTTATTTACAAAATTACAGAACAAGTGTTCCCATGACGCATTTCGCTCCGCGAACGGAGCTTGATCATATATATATATATATATATATATATATATATATATATATATATATATATATATATATATATATATATATATATATATACTTTCTCGGTGGCTGAATTTAATTTTCCTTTTTTGAGCACCTTCTGTAGAGTTATATTGTGATTTAAGGTTTTCATGAACTCAATCCCTATGCTGCCATTTTTTTCTGTGGCCCATCTTTGTGAAGTAATGTTAAATCAAAACTATTTGAAACTATGTAGCTAAAGATCCCAAAAACTCTAGCATGTAGCCCAATTTCGAACACTGGTCCTGTTACCAAAGAAGTAACAAAGTATATACTTAAAAACCTCAGCGATAATATTGACATCACAGCATGAGTTTGTTGAACTGGTCCATTTGCAAACATATGTAGCTTCAGTGTGCATTTGCCAGACCCATCCAGCAGACATGGCTCATTAATATATGTGTTGCTAGACTGACAAATGTAGACAACGGCTACAAGAACACACAATAAATATTTGTTGTCTGGTAAACTAACCACACAAAAAGTCTTTCTAAACCATATTTCCTATACTTATTCACCACTAATCCTGTTTGGGGTCCGGAGTAGCGTGCTACTCCTCGAAAAGCACTTTGATGCTTTATCAGGGACACCAAGCGCTATATAAATGCAAACCCCTCCCTCTTTTATCTCTCCACTATCCTTTTCAACCCAAATAACAGACTCACATGTCCACTGCTCAAATACATTTCATATTTCCCTATACTAACTTACACTAATCCTTTTTGGGTTCCAGAGTAGCTTCTTGTTTGCCAAAAAGCACTTTGATGCCTCGTCAGGGGTAGTAAGCGCTATCTACATGCAATTACAATATTGATATCATTAATTATATTTGGTACAGGTCCCAGCTTCAAAATCATTTCGGTTTAATAACACAAAGTAATCCTCCCTTTCCCTCTACCTCATTTAATTTACTTTCACCTAGCTCCTCCTCCTCTTTGTGTACCAACCTTCTGCAGCCAACTTTTCTCTTCAGATTGCTTCGGTAACAGCAAAATCAGTTGTGGATGCTTCGAGCCTGTGCTGTAAATGGCTTCCTGACTGGATGACGGACCCATTTTGTTTCCCCCTGACCGTGGCTCTGAGTGCAGAGCCTACAGCATTTCCTTGAGAGTTCCGGGGCCTTTCTACTTTGGGCTCGTTCTTGTTTGAGAGACGCGTACCCTGGTCAAAGGGAAACCATGGAGGACAACAGGCAGCCAAGAACTTTATAATTGGTAACGTTGTAGCACTGCGGTGACTATATATATATATATATATATATATATATATATATATATATATATATATATATATATATATATATATATATATATATATATATATATATATATATATATATATGTGGATATGCAGTTATGAGAAAAACTCTCTGAACAACCCTCCGCCACCCACTCAGCTGACTTATCCAGATGGCCAACTGCACCACTACCCTTCCTCGCCCTGTTCCTCCCTGGAGTGGACTAAATGGCTGATGCCTCATCAGTTTCTCAGATGCCATGACCTGCTGCTGCCGAGAATTAGGAGGATCGGAGTGGCCGGGTTGAAGGTGAGCATTGCTGCACACCTTTGCGCCTATCCCCCCCAGTCTGTGGTTAATGGTAAATAATTTTACTTGTACATGGTTAATTAAAACCTTTACAAAACAATTAGAACATTACAGCCTGTGGCACCTGACCGCCACTCAGCGACGAAGCCGGTCTGCCATGTCCCCCTGATGCCTGGCAGTTTCAGGGAAAAAAACTGTCCCGTCCGGGACACACCACCTATACCTTGGCGGCATCTCCCCGCACAGCTCAAGGTCTACCAGTGGGTCAGTTGAAGGGACAGGGCTAGCTGTGGGGGCTCTCTGACATATCTTTTCTGAAATTATCCATCGATCAATATTACAACGTGACGTTGGGCAGTATACACAACATCCTGCGCATGCTACGTAAGATCTTCCGGTGGATCCCCACCGAGACCAGGAAGAAGGTCACCCAGGCCCTTGTCACCAGCCGACTGGACTACGGCAACTCCCTCTATGCCGGAACCACCGCCAAACTCCAGAAAAGACTGCAGCGAATTCAGAACGCCTCAGCAAGACGCGTCCTGGACATCCCCCGACACAGCCACATCTCCGGACACCTGAGAGACCTGCACTGGCTCCCGGTCAACAAGAGAATCATGTTCCGACTCCTCACCCATGCACACAAAGCCCTACACAACCAAGGCCCAAGATACCTCAACAACCGCCTCAACTTCTACACTCCCACACGCTAGCTTCGATCAACCAACCACGCCTTCGCCGCCGTCCCCCGCATCCGAAGAGCCACCACAGGAGGAAGGTCCTTCTCCTACCTGGCCGCCAAGACGTGGAACTCCCTCCCGACCTACCTCCGCCTGACCCAAGACCACCTCGCCTTCAGGAAGCAGCTCAAGACCTGGCTGTTCGAGCAGTAGCAGACCTCCCCTCCCCAAGCGCCTTGAGACCCTCCGGGTGAGTAGCGCGCTATATAAATGCTTTGATTGATTGATTGATTGATAATGTCCCTTCTCTGTATTGCATGCTTGCTCTGATCATGAGTCGCCAACAATGATTTAACAAATGCTATTGTCCTGCCGATATGTTATGCTTGTTGATTTTCTATTATTGGTTTCACAATTGTCATTTCACACCAATCCATCACGCCCAGCTATATTTTCGGTATTCATTGTTGCCACATAACTATGTAACATGTTGGGCTTCATCCGTACTCTTTGTGTTCACTTCCTGCCAACACTTGCAGATTATATGTACACCGTCATTTCAAATAGGCTCTCCTTCCCTCACTTTATCACAGTGTAACATTTTTTGTTGTATTGTATCCACGTCCCTGTATCTGTTTTTATTTATTATGAAACACATGTAACTGCTTTGATTTCATTTCTGCCCACAGTCGTTATGTATGTGTGCTTACCCATGCAAGGGTATTTACCCCATGTGTAATTCCTGTAATCTCTACTTCTAACCTTGTGAAGCGCTCTGCTGCCTCGGGTCAAGTTTGCGCTATACAAAACTCTATAAAACAAATATTTATATATATATTTGTGGTATGTTAATTTATGATGACGTTTCCGGGCTTAGTGCCAAAGTGCCCCGTTAATGTAGCCTTTCTCAATTGAACCATATAATTATGCTGAGTGGGGCACGGCATTATTGTGAAGTTAGGTGCTTGATTCATGTTCCCTTTTGATGCATTGTTTCCTTTGCAGCATTCTTCAGGTTTCACAGTTTAATATGTATACACTTCTCGGTTCAAGTGCCTTGTGCACACTATGTTTCTATTCATCCATTCCTTCATCACTTATAGGATAATTGTGCTGTGATAGTGGCGTAGTGACCAGTGCGCTGCCAAATGATTATTTTGGTGATGATCTAGTGCCGTACACACACACACACACACACACACACACACACACCCACACACACACACACACCCACACACGCACACACACACACACACACACACACACACACACCCACACACACACACACACACACCCACACACACACACACACCCGCACACACACACACACACACACACACACTGGTGTTGTCCACAGTAGGGTGGAACTTCTGTCTCTTATTTACCAAGTTGTTTTTTATGATCAAATGTTAACTTTCCTCACGGGGCAGGTGAGGGCAGTGCCCTATCCCAACACTTACCACGCCTCGATGGGTGTCCTGCATAGCTACACACTTGCAAGGTCCCAAAGGAGAGACCGATTGCATTGAAAATGCTTACTGTAATTTATCCCTCCCTCCATCTTTTTATTTATTTATTTTTTAATTTTTTTATTAAAGTATTTTGTAGTTATATACAAGGCACGGCATCATTAATACAAAAAAAAAAGCGAAGGAAAAAAAAGTACATACAAACCATTCATAGACCAAAAAAAAAAAAAATTAAAAACAATCAATAAATCATCAACAGGCGAGGTAGATATTACAGCAAACAAATTAGAGCACAAGAATAGCATAAATTAGGGCATAGTGTACTTTCATGTTGTATGACATCAATATTATAATTGCACCGAGTTATTATTCCTTATCTTTAGGCAAGCCTATATTTCAGACAATTATTCCTCCTTCCATCGTGTTATGGGATCCCATATTATATTACCTAACTTCCTTCCTCTTTTTCCCTTCCTTGCATATATCTCTTTCTCCACTTTATGCGTTATTAGTAACTTAGCCAACCATTTGTGAAAAGTAGGTGGTACAGGATCTATCCATGCAGAGGCTATACATAATCTCATGAGTGACATAGCGACAAACAAAAATTCCCTCCCACAGAAAGGCCGTACATCCTCAACATTAACTCCTAATAGAATAGTTCCAGGGGTTAATACAATTTCGCTTTCTAGAATTTTGTTTATAAAAAATTCGATTTCTTTTTTCAATAAATCTAAACGGGGGCACAGAGCAAATACATGTTGCAAATCAGCATCCGAGCTTCCACACCTATAGCACGTAATGCCCTCTAAACCTCCCCATTGTGCTATTTTAGCCGGTGTATAATACAAGTGGTAAAGTGTTTTGTAGTGTTGAGCCTGTAATGGTGCTGAACATAGTAATGAATTCCCCTTTTCTAGGGAGATACCAAAACTTTCAGAGCTGATTTTAAGATTATCCTTCCATTTTTCGCTCCATTTTTGGTGATCATCTTGTTTTACTTTAATCAGTTCAGCATATAATCTTTTGATTGTGCAATCCTGCCCCCTTTGAATAATTTCCATAATAACGTTACGCCTAAATCCCAGAGCGCCACCTTTTTTTTCCAGAAGAAAACTCCTAATTTGGAGATATTTGAAAAATTGCCTAGTTTCTAGGTTAAATCTATCTTGTAGATCTTTGAATTGGAGAACACCCTGATCCCCCTTTATATCTCCAATGGTTCTAATTCCCCTGTTTTCCCACTCTGCCATTATGGGTCCCGAAAAGATATCTTGTGGGAGGGTTGGATTGTGTAACAGTCTTGTATATGAATTATATTTTCCTAGGCCAATTTTTTTAGCAAAGCTTTTCCAAATTTCAAATGCTGCTATTATTGTCTTAAACTTTGTCTTCTTATAATAACTAGCCTCTGTAAATTTCAGGAGAACATCCTTCGCTTCCATTCCCAGAGTTAATCCATAGATTGCTACTGATCCAAATTTACTCCACTCCTCTGCTCCACGGCACTGTTCACCTCCCATTAAACCAGTCATATTCTGTAGAGCCGCCGCCCAATAATAAGATTTTAAATCTGGGACTCCCCAGCCTCCCCTTTCTCTCGGCAATGTCATATATCTAAGGGCCCTTCTCGTTTTCCCTTTTGCCCAAAGGAATCTATTTAGCATACTCTCAAGTTTTTTAAATATTTTGTTGTCAAAAAATAGCGGTATTGCCCTAAATAAATATAACAATTTTGGGAGAATAATCATTTTTACTATATTAGACCTTCCCACTATTGACAGGTGTAAATTATCCCATCTATCCAGGTCTTTCTCCACTTTCTTGATTAAAGGGGTAATATTCCTTTCCACCAAGATATCCAGATCTGACGTTATGATAACCCCTAGATATATACCTTCTTGTACCACTCGGTTGTCTAAACATGGGGTATATGAATTTTTTATTATCTGTGTTTTTGATGTATTTAATTTATATCCCGATATTCTTCCAAATTTCAGCGCCTCAAATTCAAGATGTTCTATAGTTTCAGATGGATTTGGAGAGATAACAGCAATGTCATCTGCGTAGGCTAAGATTTTACACTGCCCAATGAGTGTTGTTACCGGAGTTATCATCTCTGATGCCTCTATTCTGCGTATAAGTGGGTCCATATATATAGCGAACAATAAAGGTGAACAAGGGCACCCCTGTCTAGTCCCTCTTTTTATATGGAATTGACCTGTGTTTCCACCATTCACTCGTAGAGTCGCTACTGGTTCTAAGTAAAGAGTTTGTAAAGCTTTAATAAAGCCTTGTTTAATTCCTGTTCTAGCTAGAGCATACCAAAGGTAGCCCCAGGAGACCCGATCGAATGCTTTTTCTGCATCAAGTAACATCACTGCAATCGGGTCCCCTGTGACTGACGAAACATCAAATAAAGTTATTGCTTTCCGTATATGGTGGGTGGTTCCTATCCCTGGTATAAAACCATGTTGGCAACTACTGACAATTTTATCTATAACTTTTGCCAGCCTTGATGCCAATGCTTTAGAGAAGACTTTTACGTCTGCATTAAGTAGAGTTATAGGCCTATACGAACCTGGTTCTTCCGGATTTTTACCTTTTTTTAATATTACAACCACCTCTGCACCCCCCCCATGATTTGGGTGATGTTATGCCCAACTGTGCCCCTTGCATCACCTTTATTATTTCTTCTCTCAAACAATCCCAAAACACTTTGTAAAATTCTATGGGTATCTGATCAGGGCCTGCTGCTTTGCCAGCAGGTAGGTTCCATATTGCCTCCTTGATTTCTTCTAACTGCAGCTCTCCCTCTAACCCATCTGCTTCCTCTTCCTCTATTAGGTCTATAGGAGTCTCTCGGAGATACTCCATCATTTCTTCCTTATCTTTTAGAGGATCTCGACCCTGTAGTTCGTCGTCGTATAACTTCTCATAAAATATCCTAAAGACTTCCCTTATTTTATTCGACTCTGAGTGAACCGTGCCCGAGGTATCCCTGATTTCCCTCACTATGCCTGCAGCTTCTTGTTGCCTTGTTCGAGTAGCCAGTATCCTACCTACTGACTCGCTCAACTCATAGCACTTCTCTCTTTTAGTGTTATAAATTTTCGCTGCTTTACTGGCAATTTCACCCTCTGCCTCACCTTTGGCTTTGACTAACTCTACCCAAGCTTTTTCCATATCCCGCCCCGACACCACGTTATTTTCTAGATTTTCTTCTGCCATCAAAACCTTCAGAGCTAATTCTGAGTTCCTCAGCTGGATTTGTTTCCTTTTATAAGAATTATAACTCTTTGTTTCCCCTCGTATTCCAGCTTTAAAAGTATCCCAAACCACTGCCATTTCTGCTGTATCTCTATTAAAGGAAAAAAAATCAATGATCCATTTATTCATGTGTTCTATATACTTTTCATCTTTCAATAACTCTCTTTCAAAGGTCCAGTTTGTATGCTGTCTAGTACTTGTTTTTGTTATTATAGTAAGTACTAGAGGGTTATGGTCGCTTAGAATCCGTGGCATCCTTTCAATCTTTGAATTAGAAATACTAGTACTTGAGATAAAAAAATAATCTAATCTTGCACATGTTTGATGCGGAGCAGAATAGTATGTGTAACCTTTATTATCCATTATCTTTTTCCCCCATACATCTGAGAGAGCATTGTTTAACACCAGGCTGTGTAGTGCCTGAAGTACTTTTTTTTTCCTGCCACTATATTTTCCAAAAGAACCCAGTCCTAATCCATCTGCTCCATTAATATTGAAGTCGCCTCCCAGTATAATTTTTGGTGCCCATGTTGCTAATTCGACATCTAAAAATTGAAAAATATCAGGGTCGTCCTCTGTTGAACCATATACATTTACCAATGTTATCCACTCTCCATCAATAAAACACTCAACCATAGCCCATCTTCCCCATTTGTCTTGTGCTTTCTTTCTAATTAGAATATTATTATTCCTAGCTAGGATAGCTACCCCTCTTTTTTTGACCCCTTGACTTGAGTGAACTAGCACCTTAAATCCTAACTGCGACAGAGCATAAGCTTGTGATGTCATAATATGAGTTTCCTGAATGTATGCAAAATCCAGATTCATTTGTTTCAACATTAATGCTATTTTCGCTCTTTTTTGGGGATCATTTAGCCCACAAACATTCCAAGTTACAACTCTAACCCCCATTATCCTCATTCTCACGTCTCCTTTCCCTCCTACCCTCTCTTCTGTACATTATCCATTTAGTGATCCAGAATTTCATTATCGCTAGCTTAGCGTTGCTTATTGCATTGCTTCCTTTACTTTTTCTCAACCCCACCTGTTCCCTTTGACTAGAAAATGTTTTTTTTAAGCTCCCTCTCTCTATTTTTTTTCGTGCCGTGCCCTGTTCCCCCTGTGCTTCCCACCCCGCACCCCCTTCTCTTTCCCCTCCCTCCCCACCCTTTCCCTTACTGGCAAATAGGTCAATCCTGACCTATGTGTGACAGCCGCGCCCTCCCAGGGGAGTTTCCCCCAGCCACCCCCCATGCTATAACATTTTGAGAATATAATCACATTGGCTCAAAAAAGAACAAGAAAGGCTCAGTTATCTCTTTGTGATAGAAACTACTTGTTTTATACTCTCTGTGCGATCCGATTGTCCATTTCGGTCCCTATGTCTTCTCTCTTCTCGAAGATAAGTCAGGTATTCTTGGGCAACAATTTCCGAAAAAAAGATTCTGAACTGCCCATTGAGGCCCACTTTGAGGCGGGAGGGAAACAGCAAGTAGACTTCGCAGCCTAAGTTCTGGAATGGTACTATAAGTTGCCGCATCCGCCATCTTCTCTCAACTGTTGTATGACAAAAGTCTGGGCGGGCAAAGAAAGTAATATCTTTATATGTGCGTTTCTTCGTAGGTTTAGCTTTCATTATCACTTCCTCCCTTAGCAAATAGTTTCCTACATAGACAAGAATTGCCCTCGATCTTACGCCCGCATTACCTTTTTTCTGTACGAGGGGGAAACGATGCGCTCGTTGCACTTCCTTATCCCAATCCCATGCACCCATCTCTGGGAACGCACCTTTCAACAGTTCTACGACGAAGGCTCTTGTATCTCCCCCTTCTTTGCCTTCTTCCACTCCTAAGAGTCTTATATTATTTCTCCTCTGGCGATTTTCAAAATCTTCCAGCTTCCATAATATGTCAGATTCAGTTTTTCCCTGGGTCTGCCTGAATTCCTGTATCTCTGCCATCTCATCCCTCCATCTTTTTAATTGCTTGTCCGATTTCATTTTTCGCTCTACAGGGTCTGCTGTTTGGGGGCTTTAGGTTGTCGCTTAGGACAGGTGGCTCAAATGGAGGAGTTCGCCACAGGCCGGAAGGGTTGGGGGCATTGCTGAGCGGACAGAGAGGCGCGAGGGGTGAGTCGTGTGTGAAAGTGAGTGGATGAAGGAAGGGGGATGGGGAAGATTGGAAATGTGATGAACATGTTGGAGCTTTTTTTTTTTACCTTTGGGGTAGTTTAAGGGTGGGGTTTAGGTTTTGTTTATTATATCAGTGAAGAAGCAATCGATTTTAATCTGTAACTGGTAATGAGTTTCAGATCTGCACACCTGCCTCTAATAAAGCGGCCTTTTACTCGATCTTGGTCTGTTTCCTAAGGTAATTTCACCCGTTTTACATTCCCTGTTACAAAATAAATAACGGAAGCATTTAAAATGGTCTTCTATTGTAACACTAACACATCTATTATATTGTTTGTCCCTGAAGGAGCGACTTTGAAGTCGTTAAACGTGTTGCCCGTTGATTGTTGTTGACAGTAAGGAAAGTATTGACTGAACTCAAAGCACGAAAGGGGGTTATTTATAAGCCCCGTGCGCCGCTGGTGCATCACTTTTTACAAAAGTGACGCACCCGGCGGCGCAAGGGGCTTGTAAATAAGCCCCGAAATGTTTGCTTTCCTTTTCGTACAAGTGCTTTTTCTGTAGACCTCGAACGGAGTCTTACTTGTGCACACCCTCTGAAGCTCCGCCCCCGGAAAGCAGCCAACGCAGGTAAAACGAAGGGGAAGGAACAGGAACACGTCTCGTGAGCGCGGCTACTTTCAGTTTCGCCTGTCGCTGCTTGTTGTTATTTCGCTGCTGGTTGCTACAAGCCCTCCGAGGTGCGTCGGTCGGAAAGTCCGTGACTGCAGGTTGTGTTTCCTGTCAGTAAATGTGCGGCGGCACTCTGTCTTTCAAGAGTGCGTGAACCCGTTCTCTGAAAACAGCACCCTACATTCTCGTATCACTTGTTCAGGTAAGTGTCACCCTTCTGTTACCTATTTACTGATCGACAATGCTGGCTGTTTTATTGTTTCTGTTTGAGAACATCCATTCTTTATGGGTAACACTTCCTCATTAACCAATAAATACAGTGCTCTATATGATATGTGGCAGGTGGATTTTTATTTCCCGTAGTCGAAAATGAGCAGCGCAGCTGTTAATTTGAAGAATTTCCCGGGGACATGCAGGTAGGGCACTCCCACTTTAAAAGTGTTGACGAGTGCTGAGAAGTGAAGGCTCGCTCCCTCTCGAATGAAAGAATTGTAAGTGCTCAGTATGTAACAGTGTTAAAACCAAGCTAAGGCTCTCTGTATATTGATCCTTGCGCCCCCTATACACATATTAACCTCGTCATAGGGAGAAGGATAGGATTTCTGCACGTCGTTTAGACACATTCTGAGCCTGAGGTACAGTATTTGCTAAATCTGATTCACACCAGGACCGCAAGTGTTAAGATGAATGAACGGAAGCGCTCCTTTTGAGCCCCTCCCCCTACTCTATACCAGAGGGCGGTGCTGCCGGTCGAGACAATTCAAATGACACAAAGTCTCCACATTAGAATTTCCTGGTCAACATCTGTCTCTCTTCATTTCTTTGTCAACACTTTTACTTCCTCCCTGAAACGAATTTTATGGTTGATGAACTAAGACAGCTCTTGGCTAGTGGGCAATATAATACTCCGAGTATGCATCTCTGATGACGTGTCTTTACATTGATATCTTTTTAATGCTTTTTTTTGTATGTGTTTTCTTTACTTTTTTCCGACTATTGCTTCCAGGTTGTGGAGCTCAGTAAGTACTTACCTGAAGGTCATCAATAGAGCCTTTGCTAACCTCACAGCAACAGGCATCTTTCCCACTCGTTGCCACGTAAAGCATAACATGACATAATTGTCATGCATAACCCACCTGGACAAACCTATATCGAGTACTTTCAGCACACTACGTTACACTGCAGTCCTTCTACGTACTACGAGAAGCCAGGAGTAGCAACAGAGAGCGGCAGGCTCCACGTCTGTGTGTTTCAGAAGCCGGCCCAGCCTGTGCCAGGCCTGGCGACATCTTATTCTCCTCAGTAACAAGCCCACCAGGGGCTGTGGGATTGACAAGCATATCTCGGTAAAATAACCCACACTACCTATATTACCCATGCCCATCACACGGCCAGAAAAAAACAAAAACAGAACATTAAAATAAAAATGTTCCCCTTATTGACAAGATTCATTGTGCCAATACTTTAGAGTGGGGTGTCACATAGTGTGACAGCATTAGATGTTACCAGAGAGACTTGGGTGGTTGTGGCAACTAATAGCAACAGAGGACATATCTTGTAGCACTTATCCTTTATGTGTGGTTGGGCCATTGTATTGAGAAAAGGCTGGTCCAAGAAAGAGATTTGGACACATGATCCTGGTCCTCCACCAAGAACTAGAGCCATGCGACCACCCTTGGACTAGAACTACTACTTTTGTCTTGGGGAACATGTGCTTTACACATATCTTGCCACTTCAACCAAGCAAGGTATCTACCACCACCCCCAGTGCATTCAGTCTGTCAGTGACATTCTGCCACATGTCCTGCTTCTTTGCGTCATTGAGGTTGTGTGTTGGCAGACTACGTAATTCCCCATCGTAGTAATTTACTAAGTTGACCACAAGATGTGTCTCCTCCTCTGAGACGTTTCACCTCCCCTTGGTGTCATGGTCTGCATCTTGTTTGACAGACGGTTTGGATCCAAGACTGCGTGGAGCACAAAAGGAAGAATTCAGGGACTTTAGTGTTGGGTATATAAATGTGCTTCGGATTGTTATTCCTGTCTGGTGTTTGTGTGATTGTGTTGAGACGTTGGTGATTACCTATTGCACCATTCGGAAAGGATGTGCTATGAAAATGTGCCCTGCGTGGGTTTTCTGAGTCTGTACAGAAGTTGGAGAAACCAAGAAAATACCACTCAAATGTTACATGTACTCAAATTACAGTCACATTTTCAGGTGTCTGTCTGTCCCAAACCCTAATTGTGGGCCTGATTACGATGGTGGTGGGACCACCACCGAAAGGCCATCGGTGGCGGTCCCACCGCCATCTGTCCCTGCAGGTCCGCCCGCTGCATTACAATGGCGGGTGGATGGTGGGCTGGCAGAGAGACCGCCTGCCATGCGAACGTCTCAGGGACTGTGGGCCATATGTATCAAGATACAAATTAGCGATTCTGTAATAGTGATTTTTAAGAAATTGCTATTTCAGAATCGCTAACTGGTATGTATCAAGAAAATCGCAATTTTTTAGCGATTTCTTGATATTCCTTAATTGCGAATTCGCAAATTGTGAATTCGCAATTAAGGAATACTTTCCCATTCATTTCTATGCGCCTCCTGGCCCATAGGAAGGAATGGGAATTTATTCTCAATTTGCGATTCATAATTTGCTAATCGCAAATTGAGAATAATTTCAAGGGTGCATGAGAGTGTCCAAAGGACACCCTGTTGCACCCCTGAAATAAGTATGGGTGCACATGTGGTGCACATACATGCCCTAAGGGCATGTATGTGCGTCACATGGCACTTTGAAAAATGCTGAAATGTGCATTTTTCAAGGAAATCGCAACTTACCACCAACTAGAAGTTGATGGTAATTTTCAATTCCTTAAGGGCATTTTTGAATTTTTTTTGCCTAATACATTACATTTAAGGAATCACAAAATTTGCAATTCCTTAAATGCAATCGCAAAATAAGGAATCACAAATTTTGCAATTCCTTATTTTGCACCCAAATTCTTTCATACATACCATTTTGCGAAAATGAGTTCGCAAATGCCGAAAATTTGGCCTTGATACATATGGCCCTGTAATCCCTACAATAGGGGCAGTGCCTGCTCAGACATCACCGTAAGGATTAGAATGTGCCTTTCCGCCAGCCGTTTCATGGCAGTTAGCCCGCCATGAAAAGGCACCCGGAATGTGACTTAGGGGGGCCCCTAGCGGGCCCCCTCTTACCCGCTGGCCCTCCGCTATGGGCCCTGGAGGTCACCTATCGGGCCCCCCTAAACATCTCTGTACCTTGTGGCAGACACCACAGGGTGCCTTCCACATAGTGCAGGGATGTTTTCAAACATGCCTCTTAGCAGCGAGGCTTGCGGTGCAGCCCTTTTTCGGGCCGCAACACAAGCCTCAATGCTATGAGGCATGTTTCCGACGGCCTCCACGGCGGTCAGATTGTAATTTTCATGGCTGGACCACCAACTCCCTGTCAGCCGTTCCCGACAGGACCTCGTCCGACCGCCATCATAATCAGGCTCTAAGTGAGAAAAGGAGGCATAGAGAAGTATGGTTTACTCTGTGCAAAAATTTTCATTGCTCTTGTGCATAGCATTTATGCAGAAACGTATGGCAAGTAATCGGCATACTATTATACAGTTACCACTCGCAATTTTCAGTTTTTTAAATGGCCTAATTAATTTACTTAGTATAGTATGTGTAGGAAAATTTTGTAAAACAAGCACTTAGTTCCACTTCAGTGCAGAAAGTTGAATGGAAATTAGCCGCATGTTCTACGTCACCATGGTATTCAATGTTACTGCCTCTCAGTAGCTTATAGTTCTGTCTTTATGCAAAAAACAAAATTTTTTGATGTATTGTTTGTCAAGTCTATTGACTTACCTTCCCTACTAACTCTCCTGTGGATGTACAATTGTCACTGTAACATACTTAATGTTTGCTCGGACCGTACTTTTCATTTTGATCTCATGTACCAATTGATTTTGCAGCCATGAGTTGCCTTCATCCAGAATATTGTTTTTTTATTGCTTTTTTCTCCATTTTCTTCTTCTATTTGCTTAACCTATCAATTTAAATATAACTGCTTGTCTGTCACATGCTTGTTGTAATGTATATTGCTCCGCTGGCCGCTGAGGCTATGTCTGCGCTTTATAAATATTACCAATAAAAATAAACCTACTCTGTTTGCTTTCGATGACAACATAATAATACGGGAAACAAAGTTTTTACAAATCTGTATATTTTACTTTACAGCGTTTTCTGTTCTGGGCGATTGAAGAAGCTGTACCTTAAACGTAAACAAGTAAGTTACTCTGTTTTTATTCAACATATATATGTTGGTTTATACCACTTGTGCTGCCTTTCAGGTGCTTCACAGTGATTAAAATAAAAGCATGTTGTTGCAAAAATTATTTAGTAACAGTAAAAAAAATGTGTACGCAATCATGTTTCTTTCTTACCAAAAAAGCTCTTGGAATCGCAAATTACCATCAACTTCATGTTGATGGTAATTTGCAAAAACTTTGAAAAATGCACAAAAGTTCAAAGTGCCATGTGGCGCACACACATGCCCGTGGGGCATGTGTGTGCTCCACATGTGCTTACATGCCAATTTCAGAGGTGCATCAGGGTGGCCTTTTGGCCCCCTTGCACCCTTGAAATTGCATGCCCAATTTGCGAGAGCTCATTTAGTACTCGCAAATTGTGCATACAATTTCCATTCATTCCTATAGGCCTCTAAGCTATTCCTTAACCGCTTCGCCGCGGCGGCTTTTCCCGCTGTGCGCGGCATTTTTAAAAATCCCGCGTAACGTGACAAAGCCAGCTCGTCATCCGTGCAGCGCAGGTAACGCCCATGACGAGCTGGCTTTGTCATCCGCGTCGAAGGGGTTAATTGCAAATCCCAATTTGCAATTCACAATTAAGGAATATGTAGAAATCACAATTTGTTATTGCGATTCCTAAATAGCGATTTCTAAAAAATTGCTATTAACCCCTTGCGTGCACGCGTGGGCCAATGGCCATCGCGAGCACTACCTTGGTAGTGCTGGGCACGTACGTTGGCTGACGCGACCCCACCCACTCAGTAGAACTTCCGCACCGCAGCGGAATTTGCGCAGCGGTTAAGGAGTTATGGAGTTAAGGAATCGCAATTCCTTATGTTGATGCAGGTGCACCATGCTCTTCCTGATGACCACAAGTGTTAAGGTGCACCAAGGCTGTGGAGAGTAGATGTTAGTTTCAGACCCACACAATGTGTGCCTGTGGTGTGTTGGGTCCAAGCATGACTTGAAGTCCTGCGGCAAAGGCTCCCTGATTTACCCAAAGCCGAACACAGAGCGTAAGGTGAAGCTGTATGTCACAGAGCACAAGAAAGCTGTCAGTTTCCAGGGCCCACAAGCATGGGTATGGCCCCACCCCGAGAGATAATATCAAAAGTCTGGGAGTATGGCTCGATAAATCGCTGAGCGTTAACACACAGGCCACCAAGGTGTCGGCCATCTGTTTTGGCCTCCTCAGGGTGATTAAGAAAATTCTGCCCCTCCTTCCATTCGAGGCCAGACAAATAATCATACAGGGCCTCATCCGATCCCGTCTGGATTTTAATAATGCCCTCTATCTTGGAGCACCAGATTATACTCTACAAAAACTTCAACGCACCCAAAATTGTGCTGCCCGCGCGCTATTGGGAGTCCCACGGAGGACCTCAATAAAAACCGGCCTCAAAACTTTACACTGGTTGCCTGTTAGGGACAGAGTGAAATGTAAAGCTCTATGCATCGCCCACCAGACTTTCTGGAAAATGGGCCCAGAAATCAATGGTTCCCTAATCTCTCCATATCTGCCCAATAAGGCATTTCGCTCCTCAACCGCCTCACTAGCCAAAATCCCCAGAATTTTTAGAGCTAGAGCTGGAGGACGTTCGTTCTCGTACAATGTGTCTAAACTGTGGAATACCCTCCCTCTGCAGATGCGAGATAATTCCAATCTAACTAGCTTCCGGAAACAGCTCAAAACCTTTTTGTTCAGTAAGTAGTAACCCTCTGAGGGCAACCTCTGTTTTGGTTCAGCGCCTGGACGCCTCAGGGCAACTGTAGCGCTTTATAAATCCCATTTTCATTTCATTTCATTTCACTTCAATACCAAGCCCTGCTCCTGCTCTAAGTACAGGATCTACTCCAGGTCCCAGTCTTGCTCTTACCATCCTCTGGTAAGTTGAAAATGAAGTCGAAAGACAAGTCTCATTACAGGCAGAAGTTCAAATGGGATTCTTCTCCTTCCCATCACTCCCACTCCGGAGGAGTTGCAACACAGTTGGCATTGGAGGGATCCAAAATCACCCTCCTTATCAAATTCGAAAGCTTTCCTGAGGCTGTTCTCGTTGCACCCTGAGTTTCCATGGCCTTCAATGACCCTGCTGCAAATAGAGGGCTTCAAAGAGGACGTGCTGCAACACTTTCAGATGACTCCCAGTCTCTCCAGAGTGCCTTCCAGCCCCATGGTTCCACCATTGCTCCCAACTTCTGCTAGCAGGGCCTCTTCCCAGTGCTGACTCACACCACTGAACCCCTGCCTGGCCATTAGCTGTCATACCTCGACACCCGTGCAGGGGGACACATAGGTTCCAAACATTCGTATGCCACTTTCGCCTTCCCGAGGGGCCAGCTTTGGACCCATCCCAATACCTTTTTTGGATCTGGATATAACTGTTTCAAGACGCTTGGCTGATATCTAATTATGAAAAACAAACGTGCAGCCTCTGGCATTCTAGACCTCCCTAGCTGGTTTCATTACCTCAACACCAGTAGTAATGGGGCTAGGCACTTGATGTGAATCAGATTGAGACACTAAGGCTTTCAAAGCATTCCTCATGAAGGCCATGATAGCAATGGTGCATTACACCGATGCAGGTCTGTATTTAGGCTTGCAAAATTATAGTGGCCTTAATATGTCTGAGACAGAGTTTGACACACCACTAGGGCCCTCTATAGAGGAGAGTGCATTTTTTTGTGGTGATGGCCTGCTGAGCTGCTGAGGTGTATTGCCTTTAGTTGCATAGGGTGGAAACCAAGCAGCATTTACTAAAGTAGATTTTACATCCTGAGTCTGCAACTTGAAAGTCCTTGCCTCCATTTGATGAGGCACTTGCTGAGGCATTGATGGCAGCCTAGTGTTAGCCATTTTTGGCTCTGAATAGCACCTGACTTCTAAGAGCTTGGTGGATCACGCTGGAAAGGGAATCAAAGCGCATTGACATGTTTGGAAATAAGATTTTTCATCAGCTAATTTGGCATTGAGGTCCCTGAACACAATTTGTTTGCTAGATCGCAATATACACACCTTCAGGCTATCCTCCCATTACTGAGGAATTCAGGAACACGTTTGCATAAAAAATTCAGGATGGACAGGATCCGGCTACATACGTATTGTGAGCTGGACTAGACATGACAGACTATCGGTCTCATCATGGGCACCAGTGTGGTGATTTGATGTCATTCCACGTTTATGATCTGTCATGGTAAATCTGCGTCTAATGGCATGGAAGAGCTTGATAAAAAACAACTTATGTCAAGTCACTTTTTAAAAAGGGGGATGAAAGTCAACCTCATTGGTATCACCTGATTTCTCTGCTGGATGGCTCAATTAAAATCTTGGGCAGGGTTATTTTGGCTAAAATAGAATTGTGGGCGCTCTAGTCCCATGCGTTTTCGATCTATCAGTTTGGGTTTCGTCCATGACTCTGAAATGTGGACCAGACACTAAATCTAGCATTAATTGTCCAAAAATATACAAAGGCACAAAAGGGTTGTGTACACTTCGCCCTTTAAGAACTTAATGTGTGCCCTCGATATAGTGGACCTTTCTAAATTTTGGTCCATATTTGCACAGTTAAAGATTGATGGAGCAATTATTACCTTGCTTAGTAGGCTCCATGAATATTTATCATTCTCAGTACGGTATAATACCAAGGGGGATCTAACAGAAGGATTCCCCTCTGAGATGGGGGTTAGGCAGGGGTGTGTTCTGGCCCTATTTCTTTTCTTATTATATATTAATGGTTTAGGAGCACAATTTTGTAATGGGGGAAAGACACCCCGAGGACTAATTCACGCCGAATTCCTGTATTAGTATATGCAGACGATGCTGTCCTGATAGCCAGGACAGCTAATGGCGTACACATTTTGCTTTATATTTATAATGCTTTTATGAATGATTTCGGACTTAAGGTTAATCATTCTAAATCATTCATAATAAAATGTGGACCAAGAAAGTCTTAAACAAGAATATTTTTACTCTTGGGTGATGAAATTAAGAAAATCCCTCATTTCACCTACCTGGCGTTCCCATTTCATGTGGATTCTAATTGGAAATGCCTATTAAACGTTAGTCATGCAATTTCAAAAGTCGATTGACGCCATCTTTAGATTTGCCAAGAGATTAGGCCACAAGCCAATCAAAGAAATGTTGTGTGTCTATCAGTAGTAACCTTTGTTGCTGGTGGCTGGCATACGTAAATTGTAACTCACTCCAAGTAGCAAACAATACGTTTATAAGGAGACTTCTTAAAGTCCCTCAGAGTTCCTCAGCTTCTTTCTGTCATGAGGAAGTTGGTCTGAGTTTTTAAAAAGATTACATCACACTGCAGCCATTAGTGCTCTGGTTAAGAATTTGGATTAAATCAGAGGCTGATTTTTGTAGAACAATATTAGAAGACTGTATGAAATTGGACAACGGCTTAGACATAACCTGGCTAAAATGCATTAAAACGAGTTTTGCTAAGTTGGGCACTTCAGAGTATTACACAAATCCTGACACCCTGAGAAATGTGTCATCTGCTTCAATCAAATCACTTTTTTTTATCAAAGCCTTGAGCGGCCAAGTGCAGTGTGTAATTCCATCGGACATTCGGAGCGTTTTCGTCAGCCACAAATACAACTTGCCCTTTATCTGCAAATAAACCCGAATGAAAGTCAACATTTTTGCAGACTAGGCTCCATCTAAAAACTATACATTTTTTGGCTGCATTTCCTACCCAATGCACATGGTTTTTCTCACTTCTTGTCTGTCCTTGTGACAGTCTTTCATCTCACAGCCCCAAGCACTTAATTTTATTTTGTAAATTTTATATTCCCCAGAGGAGGCAGTTTATTCGTCCGTTATTATTAGCATCGGGGATCAGAGCTTATGAATGCGATGGTCTCTCTACTTTCCCTAGGAACTACAGATATTATATATGGAGTTATTAAATACATTTTTACTGTTTTTAAGATTCGTAGTAAATACAAGGTATTTTTATTAATTTGTACTTTACTGTTTATATGCCTATTTGTTTCTAAGAAAGTTTATTTATGTAAACTTTCATGGCTCTGTTTGAGTCAAATAAAGTATTGTGATCTGAACTAATGTCAGTATGCATAGGTGGTTCCCATACACAGCTCTGTGCTGTCACTTCTGGAAAAATTGTGAGATTGCTGTGGAATCCTAGAGCATCAAAAGCCTTCACCAATTAGCAATTATGTGTGGGATTATGACCAGAAACATTTGTCTCACACATATTTTCACATTCCATGAGGTTTACCTTGTAATTGCACAGTACTTGGGCAGATATCTTACAGTAACTATTAATTTGAATAAATCTGCCCCAGTACTGTTCATCTTGTAATTAAGGCCATAACATGGTAAAAAACAATTACTGCGAGGGGATCTTTAGTGTCATTGTGGTCTGTGCTTAATAAGTATTCAATATTTTATTCAATCCCTAGTGGACTTCATAAGGGACACCTTTCCGGATTTGATTTCAAGGCTCGGAATCCCAATCACAGACCAAATCATTGATGATCTTTATCAACATGAAGTCCTGTCACTGGAAGAAATGGACACCATTACTGCTGAAAGAGTGAGCCAAGTCCGGGCAAGACTACTGGTGTTGATGGTTTTAAGAAAAGGCCTTGCATCATGCAATCATTTTGTTCAGTCCCTTGAGGCGCGGGATCGGCTCCTCTTTCAGGACCTACAAGGGAAATGTAAGTAGACTCAGACTAGCCTCAAGATCAAAATCCCCTAGATAACTTAAGGTACAATTTGCACTAGCACTGCATTTCTGTGGTTTGGCTGGTGGATGAAGGTGCATCATGGTAACTACAGTAAAAACTTTCTTGCAACCAAATCTGTGTGTTTTCGCTTTGGTACTATAGTTGATTGGTTTCCTCATGGAAGACATTAATGTGCATCCCAGTAATCGGTGCCTTTAATAATTTTTTATATATATATATATATATATATATATATATATATATATATATATATATATATATATATATATATATATATCCACCACTCTGCTTTTCCAGTAAAGAAAGGACTGACCCGGCCACTCGTTGTTCCAAAGAGCATGTTTATTTTAGAACAGCATCGCTCGACGCGTTTCGAAGACCAAGTCTTCTTTATCACGAGTTGGTCTTCGAAACACGTCGAGCGATGCTGTTCTAAAATAAACATGCTCTTTGGAACAACGAGTGGCCTGGACAGTCCTTTCTTTACTGGAAAAGCAGAGTGGTGGATTTGTAGGGACTCACTATCCCGTCCGGGCCCGCCGTTGCAAGTGGCGGGGGTCTTTAGCGGCTTTTCTTGTTGGATATATATATATATATAGTACATTTTTAAATTATGAATCCAGGAAAGTTTGCTAGTATGATGCAATTCTATAGTAAATCTCCCCCTTATTGTAAATTTAAGTGTGTACCTGATGTGTGGTCTCTGTGGCCTAATGTTGATAGTTTGTATGCTTATGAAGTTGTTTTTTTTTCATATCCTGGTGATATTTCCATATTTGCTCTTTGTGTAGGTGAGCTGGCTACGGCGATCCAAGCAGACTTTGAAAATTTGACTCAAGATTTGAAGGATTTGTACAAGTCTGCTGGTTTCCGCCAGTTTCATCCATTGGGAGATGAGACTGGCATTGACATCCTTTTTGATCTGGAAAACACTTTCACCGACCCGTTGCTCTGGAGGAAGGATATACACAATCGAAGGCTGGAGCAGATACCATTCGACACTTTTCTGCAGGAACTTGAAAGCCCTTGCATTATAGAAGGAGATGCAGGAAAAGGCAAGACGACCCTTCTGAAGAGAATCGCCACTCTTTGGGCCAGGGGAAAATGCAAAGCCCTGAAGAAATACAAGCTGGTATTCTTTATCACTCTAAGCAGCGCAAAGGTTGGTCTGTATGAGAGTCTCTGTGACCAACTTTTAGGTCTGTCTTACAAGTGGAACAAAATCCATTTTATGAAAGAATTGCGGGACCTCAAGGAAAAGGTGCTGTTTCTTTTAGATGGATATGATGAGTTTAAATCTGAAAGTTGTTCGGAACTGGACGCGCTTATAAAAGATAACCGTTTGTACAAGAATACAGTTGTTGTGACTACTCGGACCGAAACCATCAAAGCAGTGAGAAAGTTTGGGTCAATGATTGTGGAAACAGGTGATTTGACGGATGAAAGTGCTATAACGCTTATTAAGAATGTCCTAGTTGAAGAAGGAGCTGAAGGGTTGCTGTCCCAGTTGGAGAGGTCCCCTTTTATGAAGAACCTAATGAAGACACCCCTCTTCGTGGTTATCGCCTGCGCCCTGCGGATGGGCGACAGTACTTCTCCGCTCAACACTCAGACAGCTCTATTCCGCACTCTATATGACCTGATGGTAGAAAAGAATAAGTATAAAACTAGGAATGTAGCATTAAATACTGTTGCCCAGAGCATAGATCACTGTGGAGACTTGGCACTTGATGGTTTGTTTAACCATAGGTTTGATTTTGAGCAGGAAGACTTGGCAGCAGTGAAAGAAGAGGTTTTACTGGCTGCAGGCCTTTTACACAAGTATACCGCACAAAGGCTTTGGCCGGTTTATCGGTTCTTTCACAAGTCATTTCAGGAGTACACTGCAGGCAGAAGGCTGTCTGAACTGTTGACCTCTGACAGTGCAGCTGAGGTGATCAGAGGAGAGACTTACCTCAACAAAATCAAATCAGTTTCTGAAGTTACCACTACTTATGGCAATTTGCTTTTGTACACTTGCGGTTCATCTAAAAGTTCCACTAGAAAAGTTGTACGCCATTTGACAGATGTTTACCAGCAAGGCGTCCTATTGGGTCCATTGCCTTCAAGCGAATTTGTAGACTATGGCATTGGTTTGTTTTATGAAAGCTCTACTCAGTCTGACCTAAGTAAGGAATTTCAAGGACTGTTTTCTGGGAAAATAATGTACATTAACACCCAGAACATCTCTGCCCATTTATTTGACTTTTTCAGATTTTTACCCAAATGTTTGAGCTCCCTTGATCTTATCAAATTGGATTTCCATGGCACTGTTGCTGTTTGCCCAAAAGATAACCTGGAAGGAATGAGTGCAGGAGGGACAGAGCCGCCTGCATGCGAGACCTACATTCCTAAGAAAGCAGTGGAGTTGTTTTTTGACTGGAACCAGACCCTTGGTAAATTACAGATGACTCTCAAGGACTTCAGCAAGCTCAACAGAAAAGACATTAAGTACCTAGGAAAAATATGCTGCTCTGCAGACAGACTCAGCTTGCACATCAAGAATAGTGAAGGAGTCACTAGCACCCTCAAACTTGTTCTGGAGTCCTGCAGGAACATGCAAGATTTGATTGTTGAAGGCACTCCCCTCAGTTTAGAAGATGAGCAGCGAATTGTGGAAATGACGGACTTGAAATCAATGTATATTCACAACCTACAAACTGAGCGCCTACAAGGTACTGTATTATGTATATTATTGACATCTGCTTCTGATAAAGGGCAGTAATGTATTTTCTTTGCTATGGTGAATCACCTGGGGTGTTAAATTATTTTCAGTAATCTATATGGCAGGTATTTTCTCAGTTACACCTTCCCTCCTTCCTCCCTCTCACTCTCTGTGTGTTTAACACACACACTCTCTCAGAAATCCATAAGGCTGAGGGACTATATAGCACCTTTGTGTGTTTTTCCTACTTGTATTTATGCTGGGAAACTTAATGCATGCATTCATTTTTATCATAGAATGCAATTTGTGTTTTTCATATATTAGAGTGAAAAGCAATTTGAACTGAACTACTGTACGTTCCAACATGGCGGTATGTAAGGATTCACTCCAACCGCGCCACCACCGTTTGTTTGTGGCGGAGCCACTGTTCTAAAGGGAGGCTGCAAAGGTTTGTCTGTTCTTTGCATCTTCGAAGCACCGAAGATGGGCCTCAGGGCAAAATGGGCTGTATGACCGGAGGGGCATGTCAGAGTACAGTGCATAGAAGGGACCAACGGCCACATGCATCATTGTTGCCGTTTGCGATTTCTTAATTGCGAAAATTAAGGAATCGCAATTAAGAAATCGCAAAAGGCTATGCATTAAGAATTCGATTTTTTTTTTACGATTTCTTAAATTTCCTTAATTGCGATTCACAATTTGCGAATCGCAATTCAGGAATTCTTTCCCATTGATTCCTACGGGCCTAGAGGCCCATAGGAATCAATGGGAAGTCATTTTCAATTTGCGATTAGCAATTTGTGAATCGCAAATTGAAAATGCAATTTCAAGGGTGCAGGGGGGGGTCCAAAGGACCCCCGTGCACCCCTGAAATTTAACTTTAAGTGCATTTTTCACTCACATATGCCCCAAGGGCATGTGTGTGTGTAAAATGAAACTTTCAAAAATGCACTTTTGTGCATTTTTGAAAGTTTTCGCAAATTACCATGAAGGTCAACTTCATGGTAATTTACCTCTACCTATTTGCGAATTCGCAAATTTAAAATGTTCATGAATTGCATTTAAGAAATCTAAAATTGCGATTTCTTAAATGGAATCGCAATTTTAGAAATCGCAACATGATTGCGATTTCTAAAATTACGAAAAACATGATGCATCCCAATTTTGTCAATTGCATTTGCACCGTTTGCGAATGTAATTCACAATGATGCATGTGCCCGCAAGTGCTTTAATGATATGCATCTTGCTTTGGGTTCTGTCAACATATCATTGCAATGTGAGCACTGTGAACAAGTAGGGTGTATATTTGGTTAATCATTGCCCGATATTGTGACAAGTTGAACTCTACATACTAGGATACGCCGTTTGTCCAGAGCCCTGTGTTTGTTTGATAACTGTTTGCCTTGTGTTGGGCCTGTCCAGGGCCCACTTGTTTCTTCTTCCTACCGAATCATGTGCCCAGGTCAGCCCATCTTTTCTCCAGAGTGCAGACCCAGGTGCGGTCCACCCAATGTTTTACTCACAAAATGAGACATCGATCTAAGTAATAGTTGCAGAGTATATATTGGATTAACTGTAAAAAGGAGGCTTCTTAAAGGGCAATGTTCACAATGGGAAAATAGGCCTTCTGCCTGCAATTATTGGAACTTTTACACTCACCCCAACCTAAGAGCCACTGCTTGTAATTCCAAATCCTAAAAGTCTGTTTCCATCCTCATTCAGTCCTAGAGCCCTATCTCTTGAATACTTTCATCCATAGGAAATCCCGCCTTAGGAGTGGGTTTCCATCCCAATCCATTTTAACTCTGTAATGCTGTTGCTCGGACTATTGTTTCACCTTCGACTCACTGACAGTAAAATCCACATAGGAAGGCAGCATTAGCTACTTGTTAGAGAACTGCACTTTCTACATATGTCTCTATCCTTGTGTGGGTTTTAGACCTACTAATACCATCATTATTTTGCTCACCATGCCACCCCAGTTGGACCCAGCCATATACAAATTGGTAACCCTGCTACTCAGAACATTCTAGCCCGAACTGCCAAGCCAGGTCCTTCCCTTAGGAGCAGGGTCAACACTTATTTGCATATGGCTAGGCCCAAACTGGGGCTGCAGAGTGAGAAATAAAACAATGTATTAAACCCATATCTCTTGACTGGTGGTGAGTGGTTGAAAAGTTTCAACACTCCAGCTATCATCTTGTTATGTTTGCTATCTTTGCCCGAAGTGGCCAAGAGTATTCCCAGACATGGGTCCCTTGCTCGCTGTGACACTGGATTCAGACTGGCTGATGAGGGGTGATACCCCAAAACCGGTCCCAGGATGCTTGTATCTGCTCCCAGAAGGACCTGACCTGGCAGGTTGGGCTGGACTGTTTCCATAAAGAGCTGAGGAGTAGGGTCAAGGCTGATTTGAATATGGTTGGGTCCAAAATGGGGTGGCAGAGTGAGCAAAAAAATGATGGATTAAACCCGGATATCTTGAGTGGGGGTGGGTTGTTAAAAAGTTTCACCACTCCGTCCATCATTTTTATGTGTTTAACATTACATTCTGGAACATGGAGGCAACACAAATGTACATAAAAAAAGTAATCTAGGTAAGTGAAACATTTACATGTGCATACTGAATAAAACAACCCCTCACCTCCTTCGAATGAAAAGAAAACAAACAAATGAAAGAAAAATAAAAAATACCAAAAATGTATGCCTATAAACAACATTGATCAAATATTGTAAGGATTAAAGCACTATCAATACATAACATAGTCACTTAACCTACTGGGCAGCTTTACGTGACTCACACCCCTCAAATTCTTCTTGTAAAATTCTGAATTAACATTCAAGGCACAGTTTGTTTGAACTCTTTTTCGCAAGTTCATATCCTGGCTGCCTGAAGCACAATGATGAGACATGTCAGACACACCAGACTCTACATCAGAAGTGGCCCGTGTAGGTAAGAGTGGTGGGGCAGGCGGGGTTGGGAGGGGGAGTTGACAAACGACAAGGGAAAATTAAATAAAAAATAAAGAAAACCACTTACCTATCGCTCGCCGCGTAGGCGAATCAGGGCTGCTGTTTCTCCCTGGTCGAGGAGGGAGCGGATGTCGTCGGTGGAGTAGAGGAGTGCGGTCTCTGTGGTTGCTTCGGAAGCCGGATTGAGAGGAGTCCAGGACGTGGTTGGCTTCGATGAGCTCATAGACTTAGGTGTTGATGGCCTTCTTGTTGAAATTGGCTGGAAAGGGGAGCAGAAAGATGGGTCTGGAGTTCTTGAGGTCTGTCGGGTTAACTGATGGTTTCTTTAGCAGGGGGCTGATCTTGCATGTTTCCAGTTGGCGGGGAAGGTGGCGGTCTCGATGGAGCAGTTGATGGTGTGGTGTAGTTCGGGGTCGATGATGGTGGAAGCACTGTGGAAGATGTGGTAGGGGCAGAGGTCCGAGGGGGCTCCAGAGTGAATGCTCTTCATGGTCTTGAGGGTGTCGTCTGTGGTGAGAGGGGTCCATTTGAGTAGGATCGATTGAGGGGAATTGTCGTCTCTTGAGGTGGTGGCGGGAGTGATGTGCGGGCCTTGGGTGTCAAAGCTGTTGTAGATCTGCTTGATCTTGTCATGGAAGTAGGTGCCAAGTTTGTTGCAGAGGTCTTGAGAGAGTGGGACTTCTGTGGTCTTGCTGTGGGGTTTGGCAACCTCCTTGTCGATGGCGAAGAATACTTTGCTGTTCTGTGCGTTGGTGTTGATTCTGATTTGAAGGGCCATTTTCTTTGCGGTTTTGAGGTGGGTGTGCTGTGCACAGGTGGCGGCTATGAAGGCTGCTTGGATTTCTGGGGTTTTGTTGTTCCTCCACCTGTTCTTGAGTCTTTTACAGGTGCATCTGGACTTGTGGAAGGCAGGAGTGAACCAGCTGGCTTTCTTGAAGTGTTGCTTTGCAGGTGCCTATCAAGACGATGATGGCATCGGTGAAGGGCGGGCGGGTCCAGGAGGTCTCTAGATGAGTGTCCCGTAGAAGGTGGTGTTGGAGTTGGTCTGAACCTAGAAGTGGAGATGTTCCAGGGTTACCTTAGGGTCGTCCGAATGGGTGGATGGAGTTCTTGTGGATGATGGTGATGCCTCCTCCGGGTCGGTTGGTGCGATTCTTTCGGGTGATCTTGTAGCTGTCGGGAACGGCGATGTCCAGGCACGAGCCGGGGTTCATCCACGTTTCCATGAGGAAGGTGATTTCAGGGGAGACAGAGTCAATGAGGTCCCAGATTTCTGTAGAGGGAGTGCGTGTTGAGGAGGATGCAGCTGAGCTGGCCAGGTGTGCTGTGGGTCAGCCGGGCGGCAGGCATAGTTCGAGTGTGGAGGTGGGTGAGAGTGCAGCTGCAGTGTCTGCAAGGGAAAGGTCCTTGGGTGTCCTTTGGCTACCCAAGGTGGCATGCGACATGGCGTCCTTTTGTTGAGGGTGAGGCGGGTGCTGCCGTTGTATCAGTGGAAGGTCCAAGAATCAGGGTGCGTGGAGCTGGGCTTGGATGGGAGCAGACGGGCTTGCCTTTGGCATGCCCGTGACTTCCCTGCTGCGTAGTGTCAGGGGAAGGGCTGGACAGCTGGGAGGCTGGAAGAGGTAAACACAGTGCTAGGAATGGGGTAGGGCCACGGGGGTCAAGCAGCGGCAGGGGCACGACGTACAGAGAGAGAAAAAAGTGAAAAACATTAAACATACATATGTATCGTAGGAGAGGAATTAAAGTCCTTGGTCCCCCTGAACAGTGTTGGGAAGAGCAGTGGAAAGATTCTCAAGAGTATAGTTGTCAATGGCAAGACTTGAAGGAGCCGGCAGTTATGGGTGCAGGTTTGAAGAAAGCAGCTAGTTTATTATTAATCACCTGGTTGCTGAAGAAGTGCCTTTAGTGTATGTCCTGAGGCACTGGTACTGGTCAGTGACAGTGTCATGGGGGATTGAATCGAAGCTAATGAAAACATTGTTAAAGATGAGTAGAAAAGCTATTTGGTGTCCTGAGTCTGGTCCCATGCAAATCTTGGTAATTCTTATGCTATTCATAGGCCGGAAGCATGAACTGAAGGGGTCCATGACTTATGGTTCTGAAGGAAGCCTTAGATATGATTGCATCTTATAGATTTTTTCCGGACCAGGTTATGTTAGTAATTGTTAAGTAGCTATCTAGCATGAAGTGACTGAATACAGGGATGAGAATGGCATTTTTGAAGGTACAGTGATTTAAGTCTTATTTGATACTGCATTATATGATGATAGCTAATAATGTGGTAAGGAAGTAAACTCAGTCTCTCTTTAGAAAGACCTGAATTGTGTTGCTAATCGCTGTGGAGTGTTGAGGGTGCTGAAGAGGTCTTCTGTTTGATGAGGGCAGAGGAGATACAAACAGGAGAAGTGGTCAGATGTAGGGAAATGTGATGCAGGAGGGGTGTCCGGGGACTGTAAGGTGGCTGGCGGCAGGACTACTTATTAGATTGGGGACATTTTGTGCCTTTTACAGATTTGTTTGGGTTTGTATGAAGACCATAGTGTTGCTGCTGGCTAGAGATATTTTTGAGGTAGGCTTTAAAGTAGTCCGGTTTCAAGTTATCTTTGATGCAGGTGGATCTGGAAACACATCAGGTGACTTTGAGTTGACTGCAATTCTGCTTATGGGTGCAGAGGGTGATGGAAGAAGGCAAATTTGGAAGTGTGATTGTGGACAGGTCTAACAGGAAAACTAGATGTACAGTCTAAGTGAGAAATTTATGTAGGTAGTTCAAGCATTGTGATAAGATGATGGATCAGTTACAAAAGGGGAAAAATAATTTCATGTGGTTTTGAAGTCTTGAAAGAAATGGTTTTTGGCCTGTGTTGGATGGAGTTGCATTTGGTGCTTTCCCTTCATATGCAGAGAAGGGTGGTTAATCTCTCTTGAAAAAGTACTAGGAAATGGTATTGACAGGACTAGTCTGGAAATTCTCACAGTAAATTAGGTCATGGTAATGAATTTGATGTGGTAATGTAAGGTGCTGGTCAGTGTTGATGGTATCAGTAAATTCTCAAGATGAAAATGAGTAAGGTTTTCCATGTCAATATGTACCAGGATCAGTAAATGGTCTGAAGAAAAGTCCATAATTTGAGGTGGCTTTTGAAAGAGATGAGCAAAGGGTTGCAGGATTGTGGCCAGGCTTAAGTAAAGTAAGGATATCATTCTCAATGAGACAATAAGCTGAGGTGGTAAGTGCAGAATTCAAAATGAAAGATACTGTAATAGGTAGGGTAGTGGAAGTTGTATGTGCACGCCTATGTATAGCCAGAGCTTGGATCTACCCTATTGTCCCGAACGGTAACGATTTTTGGCCACTGTTAAGACAGGTGCATGAGTCAGAATTGGCCCTTGCTAAGGCCAGAGTCCCCTGCTCCTGTTTAAAGTTGAAACGGATTTGGTCTATTCTGCATTGGGAATAGTCCTGTCTCAGTACTTTTAACATAACATTGCTAAATCAACTTATGAACACTGTTTTCTTTTTTTTCAAAATCCCCCAATTACCTTATTCCACCGGCTTTCCTCAACTAATGTTTCAAGTATATGTATCTTTTTATGAATTTGTTAATTTGCTTGTTGGTTTCTTTTCTTTTTGTGCTTGTCTTTTTTTCTTTCTGTATGAAGTTGTTTGTTGGCAATTTTTTAAAAAAAATAATGATAATATAAAAAAGGTAATGTAAGGTGCTGATCAGTGTTGATGGTATCAGTAAACTCTCAAGATGAAAAAGAGCAAGGTTTTCCATGTCAGAATGTACCAGGATCATTAAATGGTCTAAAGAAAAGTCCATGATCTGATGTGGCTTTTGAAATTGATGAGCAAGGGTTGGTAGGATTTTGGCAGGCTAAAGCAAAGGAGGGAAATCATTCTCAAAGAGACAATAGGCAGAGATGTAAAGTGCAGAATTCAGAATTAAAGATACTCGAATAGGTAGGGTAGTGGAAGCTACTGAGCTGGGGGCAATATATTTTTTAACAGTTCTTTTGATTAAATTAAAAATGTCACTTAAAAAATAAAAACAATACACAGGCAGTATTGTTCTCAACTCGACAGTCGGCAGCAGTCCACATTACAAGCTCAACCTCCACCAGTGTAGAGTATAATACAACATATCAACTCAGTGACCTTTACTCAGTGTCCCCCCTTTGTATGTCCATCAGTGGCTCACAGATCTCCCCTCTGTGAGCTGGGGCTATATTGATTCTGTCCAATAATCCAATGATGTCTTAGAGGATTCTAGGTGGAGGACGATGGAGATTCTGATTTAGGTCATCCAAATTTTTATTAGAAGGAGGCTACTGAGATTGTGGTTATGGATTAGGCCCTGAAAGAAGTGGTCATGAAGGATCATAGAGCAGTCTTTGAATAGGGTACAGCTTAGTGCCTGGAGGAAGAAGCAGAATGATTTTGGGAATGTACATAAAGAAATTGGATGGCACTCTCAAGAAGGTATAATTGATGTTGGGATGGTTGGCTGCGGGGCCTTGAACCTTATTGGATGTTGAGGCAAGCGATTGAACACTTGCACAGTGAAAAGTGACAGGTGTTAAAGCAGGCAGTTGACGAGGGAGACTTATGGTTGTTGGGGAGTCATCTAGAGTTCTCCGATCCAATGGGGATATTGACTGGAGACAGCGGAGTGATAGTGATATTTGGGCCAAAACATAAGGCTAACGTGCATGAAAGTCAACACTGAACCAATTTTCTTACTGTATACACCCTATGCCCATGAAGTGCATTGCTATTCTGGTGCTAATGCAACTTCATTGTTTTGATTGTTATGGGTATCTGGAGGCCATCTTCACTAGTAGTTGCATTGGAAACAGGATTGGGGACCTTTAGTCAAAGGAGGTATCAGGTGACTTCTTGTGCCCTCCTCTCTGGGGCTACCTTGATTCTCTAAAACACACACATTATCAATTTTATTTGGTCAAGTACATTCTAATGGATTGTAGTGCACAACAATATGGAAATATGTTCAGTATAACGTGACTTCATCCCATTTTTATAAAGAGATTGTTATTTTTAGTCTTGTTTTCAACTTGTAATTGCATGATGCAACAAGCAAGTAAACACTTGCAACCAATACATCAATTTTATCAAAGCTAGAATGCAAACAAACATATTTTAGTCAAAGTAATCCACTAAATATAATACATTTACAAATTTGAGTGGCTAATAGACCAAATTAAATATGGACTAGAATTGAACCAAAAATTATTCAAATAATGGAGCGACATTTGTGATAATTACATGACCCTGAATTTCTATCAAACTATCAACAATTTAAAGATATACAATAGAAAGTAATTTGACTACATAAAATTACATTAGACGTTTGATGTGTATTAAAAACACTGTAATCATGTGTGTTCTAGGAAAACAGGAAATGGAAAATATGAAAGAAAATATTATTTCATTGACTAATTCAACAACATGAAAAATACTAATACTTTAATTAGAAAATAAAATACAGATGTGTAGTTTTTTTCTGAAAAAATATTGAGATGAATAGGTAAAACATTCAAACCATTATCTTCATTGTAGGCTACAATAATGGCCTGAAGACACGGAAACAATCTTTCTTCCCTTTGACTAAAACCAAGTATGCAATCACTGCTGTGTTTCAAAGATCCACGTGTTCTTTTCCAAATGTATTAATACAACTTTGAGACTGTTCACATGTGTGGATCAGTACCGGATAAGTACCCAAGGGTGCCCTGAAATACCCTACCTTAGTAGTCTTATTGAAGTCTGCAACGTCTCTTCATTTCTGAATTTTCCACCCACCAGTAAGTACTGGGCTTAGACTTCAAGTCAAGATTTGGATACAAAAAGCTCAAAAGTATGCATTTCTTTTTCATACTGCTGGAGTGTGACATTATTTGTGTTTATCATAAGGGCCCTCAAACTCTGTCTGCTTCACCTATACTAGATCAATTTTGGATGCTCCTCAAGTAATAGTTTGTAGTAGATGCATAAGAGAGGTCCAGTTCCAGATGAGACAATGACTTAGTCGTAGTACTTGGTAAAGTAACAGGCATAGTAGAACGTTTGTAAAATATGTCATTAACTATGAGAGGAGTGCTAGTCATAAGTCTTGTCTCGCATTTGGGCTCCAACCTATATCTGAGAGAAAAGCACCTGGGAACCCACTTTACAGGATTGAAGCACGGCTCCTTAGTTATCATATAACATATTTTGTACACACCATCTTCTAAGGTTCAAAATAGGAGTGAGAGTTCTATGGGCTTACATGGAAGCAGGACACCTTGAATTTTATCACCTTCAACTAGTTCATTTACAAAAGTTGATGTGGGGAAGGACAATCACTCACCTATGATATTGGAAAATTAGCCTCAGATTAAGAAGTTAATAACTTCCAAGAAAAGTCTCTCTGCAATGTCCCTGGGATCTTCTTGTTATTGGTTGCTCCCAATTTTAACCACGAGTCCAGGAAAAGAGAAGGAAAGGATGGTTTGTATGGCTGGGCTATCACATCGTATTGTTAAGAGATCAAGAAGAACAAAAGGGAAATGATCATTTCAGCATGAGGGATCTCAAAAGCCATCTGCTGGGGCCTAGCCTCAGAGAAGCAGGAGCACATCTAGTCCCACCAAGTAATAGAATGCAGAGTACAGCTCTGTTCCTGTAGCTAAAGGATTATTCAGATGTTATTCACATCTCTGATGGCCGTCTTGAGGTCTGCCAGTTCAAGGGAAATGAGCAGAACCCTAATCCCTATTCTGTTGGTGTGCATTATTTATAATATGCCTGCACTTACAAACATGTTGCCCTGTCAGTCTTCAGTGATGTTTGGAAGCACCCATATTCCTGGAATTGATGTTCTTAATAGTCCTGAGGGAGAACAATAGTATTGTTAGGGCTCTTCTGTTGGCAAAATAGTTGTGCAGTTGTGCAGTAAGTGTAGAATTGGAAAATTAAATATGGTTCTATGAGGTTCCAGTTGCCTGGATATAATGTTTTACTTGTCCAGCACAGAGAAGGACTATTATGGGAGTCCTACCCTAATACCATTGCAGGGATCTAATTTTCTGAAAACCAAGAAATTGGTTAATGCTTTGGCAGTATGGGGAGCAAAACAGTGCCTAGTTTTCCTGATGTTTAGTAGCTGGTGTAATACTGCAGTGACTTTTGGTAGTGAAAAATGTTTTGGTGCACTGTAGTGCCTCATTTACACCACAAGCATGTGTTGACTGTAGAAGCGTTTATTCAGGTCTCATCTCGAACAGCACCAGGAGGCAACTGGCGTCCTTGCAAGACTACATTTTATGACAGAACTTGGAACACAGAACATCATGTGTTCCGCCTCTGCCTTTTATCACATAATAAATTACCACAACATCTCCCTTTTCGAACAATGAAATAACAAATGTCAAAACTATAACTTCAGCAATATAAAAAAATATGACTAAAAGATACAATGTAAAAATTAAAGACTGACATGCCATAAAAGAAACATAAACACATAAGACTTTTCATGTACATAGGTTGCAAAGCAAATACAGAGCTAATGCAACATATTCTTAACGATACCTTAAGGTTTTCAGATGACTATTTTGTGTCGCACAGCATTGTCTGGAGACAGAACATCATTTTGATCCGATCCATGCTCTTCTCATCCCTCCACAACATCTCTGGCTTTTACTTTCACAAATCTTGAGCAATTTCACCACTCATTTCCTTTCACAATGCTGAATAGCCGCTAACTGCTTCAACTTGTACAGGTTCCCTGAACTTAGACTGACCTTTCAACACATGAGAAGGTTCTTTTATACAGATCCAATCTCCTTTCATGATGGCATTTCCATGCTATTTCCCACCATCTTTTAAATCTCTGTGCCACTTCCACTAAAGGACCGATACACGTATCTATGGGCCACATGCATCAATGTAAGGTTTTGCGATTCCTTATTTGCGAAAAATAGGAAATCGCAAATAAGGAATCGCAAAACGGGATGCATCAATTTAATCGCATAATTTTTGCGATTTGGTAAAAATCGCAATTTTTACCGAATCGCAAATATTTTCCAAATACTAATTTAGCGGTTTCCCAATTTCCATTGATTCCTATGGATCAAAAGGCCCATAGGAATCAATGGGAAGGCATTGACATTTTGCGAATTTTAATTAGCGATTCGCAAAATGTTAATGCATTCCATGGGTGCAGGGGGGGGTCCAAAGGACCCCCGCCTGCACCCCTGAAATGTATTTTAAAGTGCATGTTTCACACACACATGTCCTAAGGACATGTGTGTCTGTAACATGACAGTGTTTAAAATGCTAATTTGAGCATTTTAATAGTTTTTCGCAAATTACCACAAGGTTCACCCTCGTGGTAATTTGCACCCCCTAATTGCGAATTCGCAATTTTAAAAGCAATCATGCATTGCTTTTAAGGAATCGCAAATTTGCGATTCCTTAAAAGCAATCGCATTTTTGGAATTCGCTAAAAATAGCGATTTTCCAAAAAATGTTTGTTGCATCTCAAAAACCTATTTAGGAATCGCAAACGGCCGATTTTACCGATTCGCACCGTTTGCACTTCCTAAATAGGTTGATGCATGTGCCCCTATATCACACTTTTGAGAAGAGCCAGACCTGCTCTCTTTCAGCCATACTGAGAAAAATTCACTGGCAGGTAACCATCCTCTCATAATTCTGAAAGGTGTTTTACTGGAGACTTCATTGGGACCAGAGTGATGGGTGAATAGCATATCCTCCACTGCCATGAGCACATCAACACCATTCTTAACAGCCCACTGGTTACAATCTACTAGTCAATTCAATTGAAAACCTTTATTTCGATCAGTTTCAACCATAAAAGATACAGTTTTAAAAAACGTTTTCCATAGATATGAATTTATCAATCAATTAATTATAATACAACATGTTAGGGCAATTGGGTACATTTACATGATCCATTCCAGCTATGCCATTAAAACTTAGCTACTTCAATAAATACAATAAAAGACCATTTAAGAATCATATAAAAGCTAGGCATTAAAATAAGACCACAGTATATTAAAATCCATAAGTTTTCAAATCATGAGCACATCTTGTACTACATTTGTCAAAATTTGATTAATAGTATCATTAGGAGCGAAACTGTACAGGATCACAGTTCACCAATAAACTGCCATTAATTAATAAAGTGCAAAGCTCAAAGGTTTATAAGAGCATAAGCTGTAGTTACACGATCTTGGCTATTATAGCTTCAATCCAATCCTAGCTCTTATAAGGTTCACATTAAATAAGAAACTACTTACACTAAAGATAACCAATTGTGACGTGTCTGTCTTGAGTATACGTTCAGCCTCTCTATAATGTCTAACATTCAAGTTTTTGCAAACTGGTTTAATCCATCTTTTCCTAGGTGATATCATATGAGGGACAGGAAAATAATATATGTGAGTTGTTTTCCTTAACCTCTTTTGTACAAAACACACACCACTCACAACTGCTATCGCCATAGTTGTTACCCCATCTAGATTTATTAGCATTTGTCTGGAGCACCCCGTATCTAAATTTCAAAAACAGAGATTTTGCTAATTGGGGTCGTACCTTATCTAGAAAGGGTTCAAAGTGTGCTACGTCATTAGAGAGGAGAAATCTTGATGTTAAAGATTCCAAGCTAGAACTATGTAACACGTTGTTTTTAATATGGGCCCAAAAGGAGGACTTTAACAGTTTCCTACACGCCATGGTCAGCTGGGATGGTTCTTCCCAAAAATGCGATAGCCCTAGCTTCTTCATCCACGTTGTCACATGTTTAAGCCATGGGATAGCCTTACTTTGATCCATTTTCATAATCTCCTCTAGACCTTCTTTATAGTGCAATAACTCTGGGGTTGACCAAATCCTCACCCAAAATAAAAGAGGTCGTAACAAAGCATGGTGATCGGTCCGTTTAATGTTGAGATCCATGGCAACTGGAATCAGGGGTGTCCTATTTGGGAAGCTTAGTAATTTTCTAAAGAAGTTATTATCTCCCAATTCAAAATTCTTTTTATAGTAAGGCCCCCATATTTGTGCTCCATATAGAGCGGCTAATTGGGCTTTGTATTTAAATACCTCTAAAGCGGGTGAACCAGCTTTTGAGATGCTCGCCCCATGTTTCTTCAGAATAGGGGTTGAATTTTGGAGCATGATTATCCTGTTTATTTCCAGTTGTGGCTTCCAGGTCAATTTGGTGTCTAATGTGATACCTAGGTTATTGAAACTTTGCACATACTCTAATTTCTGATTGTTTAGCACTAAATTCTTTTTAAAAGATCTATGTGGGTTTATTGACATGTATTTAGTTTTGCTGGAGTTAATTCCGAGGCCTTTCTTAGTACAATACATATGAAAGGAATCCATTAAACTCTGCAATCCCTTTGGGGTTTGTGAGATTAAGATGGCATCATCAGCAAATAGTAATGCTGGTACCACTTTACCTCCTAACTTAGATAAGTCGTTATTACAGCCTTCTAAGTATTGGGGGATGTCATTTACATAAAGTGAGAAGAGGGTGGGTGCCAGTATGCACCCCTGAGGTACACCCATGCTCACTGGTATCGCCTTAGTAAGTTCTCCCCTAGGCCCCCATCTTACTTTAACAAAGTTTCCGTCATGCACCCTTATTATTTGTACAAGCAATTTGAGTGGCACCCCTAAACATTTCAGTGAATCCCACAGCTGGTTCAGGGGTACCAGGTCAAATGCTGCCTTTAAGTCCACAGATACAGAGAGGGAGTGGCCCCAACATAAATGCAAATAAGTATAGTGAATAGAGGAAAAAAAAAGAAAAAAAACTTGAACAGTAAACAAAAGTAGAGAGAAAGTAAGTAACTTTGTTGTTTAATCACAAAGTACTGCACGAAAAGTCAGCACACATAGAATAAATGTACCAATCAACATATCATTGAGCCCAAGGTAAGAGGGAAGGAGGACAAGGTGAGGGTATTCATGGTGAAGGGTAGTGCAGAACCAAAATATAATAATTATACAGTATATGTCACAAGTACTGCTTTTGAGAGATATTACGAGACTGGCTAAGGTTGACGCCAGGCACAGAATAACACATAAATGACACTGTATTGAATTGAGACCATGCTTCCAAATGAAAACGCCAAATTATTTTTAGCTCGGGAGGGAGGCTGGTGTGGGATCCGGTTGTCGACGTTTCGACCCCATAAATACGTAGCAACAGATTGGCCCTCACAAGAGGGTCTTCATCAGGACACGTGAGGTGGAGGGTTGTGGGGCAGACGATCTAGGGTGAAGTAAGGAAATAATTAAAATTGCAGATATTTACATAAGCCCCATTAGGGGTCAGGTGTGCTCAATGTGGGCTCTTGGTGGGAGTAGAGGGAAGACTCAGTACCGTGGGTTTAGAGTCCTCCTGGGATTCTGGTTGATGGCTCATAGGTACGGGCCGAATTCTGGAAAGACATTAATGTTGCGCTTATTTTAAAATACCAAATATGGCAGCCTCGATGCCTAGCATTACCATTATAACAAAATTATTAAATGATACTCACTCGAGGAGTTGAAGGGTGAACAGAGCCAAAGCCTCGCTTCACCGATAGCAGGGGTGCCGTCAGCTACCCGCAGTGTCTAGCAAGGGGAAAGAACCATGTGTTAATTAAAAGGCCCGAGCCGGGTAAACAATGGGAGCAAAATGCTCGAACAAGCATACTGCCTAGACAGAGTGCGGGGTAGGGGGAAGGGAGGGGGCTGACATACCTCTTTGTCGAATTCCAGAAAGGTCGGGTGTAGCGTCCCGTGTACCTAGAAAGCCACACCCATAGTCCTCGTTTTAAATGGAGGCACTGACAGACGATTGGCGTGCGTGCACATCGTTGACACGTATAAGGCGTGAAGCGTAGAAGAGGAAAGACTTGCGGTGAGGGAAGCTTCAGTTACAAAACCAGGGATACTGTGTGGATGCTTATAATGTTGGAAGATTTTAAGCGCGATGGCAATTGAATAAAATAATAGTAATATGCCACAAAGTTGTAAAAGTATTGCATGAAAGGCAAACAGCTCAATTGGCAGGTACCTGCCTCACAGGGTAGTAATGGTGCTGTATGATCTGTAAAGTTATTGCAAGACATTTGTAGGATGGACACATCATACCAATTTCTCTGTTAACCTAGAGGTTAATTAGGTGAGGGATGAGCTGTCCATTTATTATGAAGAAATACCCCATAGTTGTGGAACAGTAGATATCAGCTCTAAATCAAGGGGATAATTCACATGAAGAGTGTTAGACAGTTGTTAATGGTGAACACGAAGCACAGGTTTTCAGGCATGTACCTGCCTCGCAGGGTGGTAAAAATGCCATAGATGTCGAGAGCACGGGTTTGCAGGCATTTACCTGCCTCACAGGGTAGTATAAATGCCCTAGAGGTCAAGAGATGGATTAACACTCAGTTTACGGCAAGTGAATGGTATATATGGTATCTATATAACAGACAAATACCTACCTCACAGGGTGGTATAAATGTCATAGATGTCCTGTAGAGAAAAATCAAGGATAGTAAAATAGTGAAAAAGATGTGAAAGGACTATAGTGCCATGGTCGCTAGTTTGGCGTAGCTACTGTCATTTTTATGTAGACCATAGTCTATTGAGTCAAAATGGAACATCCATTTTGACTCGCGAATGTTGAGTATTTGGCTAATGTTGCCTCCCCTTGGGCCCAAGGTGGCTTTTTCCAGTACAATTCACTTCAAGCTCTCAGGAGCATGGCCCTGTTGCTTAAAATGTTCAACCATTGGTGCCCCCGTGACTTCGCAACGGATCCGACTACAATGTTGCAACACCCTTGCTTTGATCTTCTGTTGGGTTTGTCCTTAATAGATCAAGTCACACGGACACAGAATCGCATAGATCACATTATTTGTGTTGCAATTGGTGTGTGTTTTCAAGGTGATCTTATGGTGTTTGTAGTGAAATTCCTTGGTTTGAATCGTGGTGTCACAAGCCTTACAGTGACCACACCTGTGATGACCAACAATGGGCGGTAAATTCCAAAGGGAAAGGATAGTAGGTTGCTTTGGTATTTCCAGGAAAGAACGCACAACATGATCCCTAATGCTATTTGCCCTCTTAAAAGTATGCATGGGTGGAGCTGGTGTTGTGAGGTCATCCAATATGATGTTCCAATGTTTATTTCTGATTTTTGAAATGGCATTACTTTTCGTGCAGTATGTAGTCACACAAATCAGTCTTTCTTCAAGATTGTCATGTCTTTCACATGCTTGAAGTAATGTTTCTCACTGGTTGAACCATGCCCGTTTTATGGCCTTCTTCCCCAGTCTCTTAGGGTAGCCACATTCAATGAGGCGGTGAGAGAGATCCTCAGATTCCATCATGTAATCTTGCTTCAAAGAGCAGTTCCTCCGGATGCGGAGGAACTGCCTATATGGTAGGTTTTCCCTTAATCCTCTCGGGTGGTGGCTATTGTACTGGAGAAGGGAGTTGCGCTCCGCTGGTTTCCGATACAGGGTTGTCCGTAATGACCCATTGTCGTCAAAGATGGTTAGATCTAGGAAATCGGTCTTGCATTCATCCGAGTGCATTGTAAATTGGATATCCTGTGACCACAAGTTCAGCCAAGTATAGAAAGATGTGAGTTCAAGAGTGCTGCCTGTCCAAATTAGAATGATGTCGTCGATATAATGCATCCATAAACCCACATTAGATCGAAAAGGGTTCTGGTCGTTAAAGATGAAATCACTTTCAAACGCAGCCATGAAAATAATAGCTAAATCCGGGGCAAAAGTGCCCCCCATTGCCCCACCTTTGGTTTGAAGGTAGAAACAGTCTTGAAACATAAAAAAGTTCTTCATCATAGCAACTTTCAGAAGGGAGACAATGAAATCCGTGGTTACCATTACGGGGGCCTTACGTTGATCCAGTATTGTCCGCATGGCATCGAGTGCTGATTGTTGGGGGATGCTCGTTTAGAGCGAGACAATGTCACAGGTGGCAAGGAGTTGATTTTTCCGGTCGAAAGGGTGACCATCTACAAGGTTGATAATCTGTGTAGTAACCTGTAGGTAAGTCTGTGTCTTTTCCACGATAGGTTTAAGGAAAACGTCTATATACCGGCATATTGGCTCCAGCATGGAGCCACAGCCGGACACAATGGGACGTCTAGGTGGGTTGGTCATGTCCTTGTGTATTTTCGGTAAGGTATATATTGTTGGTGTTCTGGGGTCTTCTGATTTAGGAAGAGGAATTTGTGTTCCGAGAGGAAACCTTGGTCACAACCAGTTTCCGTGATCTTTAATATTTCCACATACAGTTCTTTGGAAGGATCACCAGGTAACTTCCGGTAGCTGACTCAATCATTTAGTTGTTTAAGGATCTCCTCCTTGTATTTTACAACATCCTGGATGACAATAGCAACACCTTTGTCGGTGGGCTTAATGACAACCTCTCTATTGTTCTTCAGAGTCATTAATGCCATCTTCTCTGTCCTACTAATGTTGAACTTGGTATATTTTTCTTGGCTCAGGATTTTACTGACATCTCTCATCACAACACTTTCGTAAGCCAGAATCTTACTGGTCAAGGCATAGGAGGGTGGCACAAAAGTGGACGGGATGCGGAGTCCAGTATATGAATTGAGTGGAGCAGAGGTGGAGTTCCTGAAGTAGTAGCGGAGTCTTATCTTTCTGAAAAATCTATGAAGTTCCGTTTTGATTGCAAAGTTATTAGGTGCTGATGTGGGGGACATAGAACAGTCCCTTGCTCAGAACCTTAATCTCATCGTCATTCAGGGCGTGGCCAGAGATGTTAATCACAGGGTTCAAAGGAGGTCTTACCACCTGTAGACCTTCCGTCGGGTGGATCTCTCGCCATGTTCTTCCGGTGTAAAACAAACCTGTTTCTGAGCTCTGCCACGGCCTCCATCCCAGTCCATGTTGTTGGCTTGCTGGCCCCTCGGTGGTCTTCTGGACCAATTGTTGCCCCAGCCTTTGGGGGCTCTCAATTGTCCCTGTCCTAAAAAAGGGGATATCTGCTGGGGATAGTTGTATTCGGGGTAAGTATATGCAGAACTTGGACCGGCCTGGTCCGGATCGCTATCAGAACTGTATGAGGAATCAGAGAAGGTGGTGTAATTCCGTCTCCTTCGAAAACCACCTCGTCCCCGGTTGGTGAAGCGTCCCTGGTTATCTTGTCGGTAGTAGTTTTCCTGTAGGCAGGGATAGGTTTTTGATTTTGTCATAAAAACGGACGTCGCGGTCCAGTTTCTTGAGTTTCCTAGTCTGGGTCATGGTTTCAAAGTCCTTGAGTGTGGCGTCCAGGCGAGTTAATGCGTCCTTTGCATTGATGAGTGTTGAATCACCAGCAATCTCAGCCCTGAGGGCTGCAATCTCTCTAGTGAGAATCTGGACCTGCTCTGCAGCTGTTTCTACACCCAGCACCATGCACTTGCGGGAGCAGTTGTTGGCAACAAAACTAAATCCTTCTCTGAATTTAGGTACATCCACAAATATGGCAGGCTCTATTTTGATCTGGAGTCATAACGGGATGATGTTGGAGTGTAAGTATTTGGTAAGTAAATGGCCATGTAGCTTGGTTCGTATAAGCTTCTTCTCCAGTCGTTCCAAACGTGCTGTCTTGTCGTTAAGCGTAAAGTCTATAGCTGGGGTGTTGGAGGAAAGGAAGTTGTTGGCTGGGTCCTAGAGTAGTTGGTTTATGTAGTCTTCTGTGCATGACAAAAGTTCATTCTCCACCATATTTGTGGGTCAGAATCACTCTGAATGAGAGAGGAACCCCGCGTGCCAGCCCCTGCTCAGAATACGTTATATAGAACAGGTATACCCAATCAAGTCACTGGGACCTGGGTAGCTATAGGTACAAAGAGGGAGTGGTCCCAGGATAAATGCAAATAAGTATACTGAATAGAGAATTTTTTTTTTTTTAACATTAAACAAAAGTAGAGAGAAAGTAAGTAACTTTGTTGTTTAATCACAAAGTACTGCATGAAAATTCAGCACACATAGCATGAATGTACCAATCAACATATCATTGTGCCCAAGGTAAGGGGGAAGGAGGACAAGATGAGGGTATTCGTGGTGAAGGGTAGTGCAGAAACAAAATATATTAATTATACAGTATATGTCACATCTTTTGTTGAGGGGCGTGGCTTGGGCGCCGATGGCGATGGTCGCCTGAGAGCTCGGCTCCGGGACTGAGCCCGGAATTATCCTGTAAATCGGAGGCTGCGGGGCACCCCAGACCCCGCATTCTGCTGAGCGGACCGACGGAGACCTGCCGGGGCCCCTGGTGGGGCTCGGACGAGGGTTGATCCGGAGTGGAACCGAAGTTTGCAGAGTTGCGGAGTGCGACCCAACATGGCGCCCGGACTTCTTTGTCCCCCTGGTCGGACCCATTGACTCGGAGGAGCGTCGCGAGCAGCGACTTGCGCCCGGCTTTGCCATCCCCGGCTGCTCTGTGCACTAGATATCAATTGGATCGGACTTTTTACAACGAGTCTGCACTCGGCTGGGTGACTGGGCGGATGCCCACGGTATAGGGGACCCCGGGAGCGGACGCCCTGTGATCCAGGCGGTGGCCCAACTCACGACACCGCACCTAGCTACGTTTTCCTGGCCAGTCCACTTCCATGGGAGGCGCGACACTTTGGCGCCACAAGTCATCCGGTGGAGTTGGTGACCCTCACCCCGGGTCTCTAGCGGCTGAGCGGGCCTGCCCGACTCGGCGGCGGTTGTCTCCGCCCCCTCATCGGTGCCCTCGGACGCCGTGGCGGTGGCGTGAGCCGAAGCGGAGAAGTCTCCACAGGCCCTGGAGAAGGAGGTCTCCCATACTTGATTTGAAGACCAGTAACCGGGAGGGTCGTGGTCGGCATCTGCACCCGGAGACGCCTACTCCGGGACCTTCACGGAGTGCCCCCGGTGACATGGGGAAACCTAGAGGAGCCAAGGGGACTACCCCGACTGCCTCGGACTCGGAAGCCCAGGACAAAGAGGAACATGGGGACCCAAAGAGTTCTGGTGGCGCACCGATGTAACAACAGTTCGACCGCGTCCTGGAGGCGATAGCGACCACGAGATCGGCCCTCCAACAGGACATTGCCCAGGTGGCGACGAGCCTAGGCCTCCTCAGAGCGGACCACGGTAAATTGTCGGACTGGGTCAAGGAAGTGGAGAGCTCGGTGAAAACCTTGGAGCCGGCGCAGCGAACCTTGGCTGCAACGATGAAGGATGCCTTATCCCGAATTGCGACCCTGGAGCAGAGGGCGGAGGATGCGGAAGGCCGCAACAGAAGGAACAACATCCGTGTAGTGGGCCTCCCGGAAAAGATCGAGGATGGCGACATGGTGACATACTTGGAGACCTGGCTCCGTGACACGGTGGCCCCGGAGGGGCTATCCTCCTTCTACACTCTGGAGCGTGCCCACAGAGTCCCGGCGCGGCCACCGCAACAAGGACGCGCCCCGAGACCGGTGGTGGCGCGGTTATTGCACTTTCGGGACAGGGACTTAATCCTTAATGCCGCCAGGCATAATGGTCCATTCAAAGTGGCGAACAGTCAGGTGAACATCTTCCCGGATTACACCTACGAGACTCAACGCAAGCGGTTCTCCTTCCTGGCGGTCAAGCGCGAGCTCAGGAGCGAGGGCATCCAGTACTCGCTCCTCTATCCTGCAAGGCTCCGCATCATTGTCGATGACAAAACTCAGTTCTTCGACACCCCGGAGGATGTCTGTGCCTGGCTCGAGCTTTACAGGGCAGGGAAAGATGGCTTCGGCTCCTCGTCCCAACGGGCGGATGAGCCGGAACAGAGACGGCGGTCCAGGAGGATCAGGAATCGCCGCGGCCGCACGGGAGGGCCCTCAACTGCAGAGACGTCGTCGGAGCGGAGGGGAGTGTTGGAAGTATTGTCGGAGTTGTCTGGTGCACGAGACGTTGCCATTGAGGAGGAAGACAACCCGGGTGATGAGGAGGCACCATCGGAATCGGAGGACTCAGTGACTGACAGTGCCCATACACCGGTGATCACACCGAAATCGGTGGAGGACCTTTTGGATGGACCAGGGTAACGGGGTGTGCTGCCTTATTTTGGGTGGGGGCCCGGCAGGGGGGAGGCGGTTGCCGTCCATTGCTGCTGACAAAGAGGGTGGGAGGGGTGGGGTGCCCCTGTTTCTGCCCCGAAGGGGTTTTTGGTACTGTTTAGGGCTTGTTTTAGTCCTGGTGGCCTGAGCGTCGAGGGCCCACTGTCTCCGCCCAGCCCGCACCTGGCCCTTAAGGCCTTCCTACGGTGGCGACCGTAGGAGTAGTAGTGGTTATTGGGTTGAGGGAAGGTGAGGTTTGGATGGGATCTGGATGGCGCAGTTTGGGTCCTGTTCTGGGGTGGGTGGGTGAGAGTTCGGTTTGTTCTTGGGTTGTTTGGTTTTGGTTGGGGAAAATGGCCGCCATCAGTGCTGGGATGGATGATATCTTTTCTCTGCGAGAGCCCGGACGGGGAGACTGTGCGAGAACAATATGGGACAATGGCTGATGTTGCTAACTTGAAATGTGTTACTTGGAACGTAAGGGGGCTTCATACTATGTCCAGGCGCCACAAAGTCCACGCTTATTTAGTGCGTAGGGGAGTGCAAATGGCGCTGTTGCAGGAAACTCATCTGACCAGGGCGGAAGGGGCGGCGCTACAGCGTAGATGGAGGGGGCAGGTCTTTTCCACGTCGTACTCCGCGTATGCCAGAGGGGCACTAATATGGATCAGAGCGGGGGTCCCCTTCCAAGTCACGAGAACAGTGATAGATCCAGAGGGACGTTACGTGGCCATCTCGGGCACTCTAGGAGGGAGGGACTTGAATGTTTGCTGTGTGTACGCTCCTAATGTGGACCAGACTGCCTTCCTCTCCAAGTTATCGGGCTCGTTGGCCCACTTTTTCTCCGGGCCCCTTCTGCTTGGGGGAGACTTCAACTCCGTAGTGGACGTGGATATTGACCGCTCCCATCCACCACTTCCCGATTCTCCGGTTCGTCGCACGGCTAAGGGTCGTCAGGATTGGCAGACCCGATGGGGTTTGACGGACATCTGGAGGGCGCATCACCCCGCATCTAGGGATTATTCATACTTCTCGGGCCTGCATGAGTTGCATGTCCGACTGGATGCCTTTCTTGGGTCGCCCGAACTGGTTTCGGCAGCAGTTCGATCTGAGTACTTGTCCAGAACCATTTCAGACCATAACCCACTCCTGCTGGACCTTCGCTGGTTCCCCGGGGCGCCGGCGGTGCCCACCTGGAAGCTGCGACCCGAGATTCTTGAGGACAGTGTTTTCAGAGCGGACCTGGGAGACAAGGTATTGGAATATTTTGCGTCCAACGGCGGCACCGCGAGTACACGAGCGTTAGAATGGGACGCTTTTAAGGTAGTGGTGAGGGGTTACTGTATTTCTAAGAAAGTGGGTATGAGGCGCGTTATCCTGGCTGACTTGAATGCAGCGGACCAGCAACTCCGCGAGCTTGAAATTCGCCGCCCTGGACACCTGGAATTGCAGGTACGAACGGCGGAGGCGAGGGAAAAGGTAGCGGCAGAGGTCGAACGGCTTCGCTGTTTTGATTATAAAGCCTATACGGTCCGATCCATCGCAGAGGGGGACAGATCGAGCGCGCTGCTGGCATGGTTGGCCAACCCTACGCGCCAGTCCCAATTGACGACAAGTATGCGTGAGGCAGACGGCACCGAGGTACACACCCAACCGGAGATTCTTAGTTGCTTCCGGCATTATTATGAACGTTTGTACCGCAGTCGCTCCGCACGAGACCCTGCCCGGCTCGATAATTATCTACGTCCACTGGAGCTCCGCGTAGTGGAGCAAGAAGTGGCGAAGGCCCTGGGGTCCGACATTGAATTGGGGGAGATCCGCGGGGCCATTAAACGGATGGCGAGAAACAAGACCCCGGGCCTGGATGGCCTACCCGTGGAGTTTTATGCAGCTTACGCTGATCTCCTAGCCCCTCGATTGTTGGTGGTCTACAGGGAGGCGAAGAGGCTGGGGCGACTCCCGAGCTCGATGTGTGAGGCGCTGGTGGTTCCTCTCCTCAAACCGGGTCGAGACTCGTCCGACCCGGGGTCTTACCGCCCCCTATCAATGTTGACGGTGGACTATAAAATACTGAGCAGCATCTTGGCCTCGAGGCTGCTGGGACACATGAGTTCCCTAGTGCATGAAGACCAAGCTGGTTTCATCCCACGGCGAAACACGACTATGAATATTCGCAGGCTGTTCCGTTTGCTGGGGGAACCATTTGTGGATGCCCCGTCCCCGGTCGTCTTGTCGGTGGACCTAGAGAAGGCTTTTGATAGCCTGGAGTGGGACTACCTCTGTACGGTGCTGCGGAGATTCGGCCTCGGGGAGGGCTTTGTCAGGTGGACCGCGGTTCTCTATGCCTCTGCATCAGCCAGGGTCCGGGCGGGTCCACTGATTTCCTCACAGTATTCGGTAGAACGAGGCACGCGGCAAGGGTGTTCACTGTCCCCACTTCTCTTTGCGCTAGCGGTGGAGCCACTCGCGCTGCACCTTCGGTCGGGAGCCCACTATACGGGCTTGTGGACGCCTGCGGGCCCGCATTATGTTTCGCTGTACGCGGACGACCTGTTGCTCTTCCTAGAGGACCCGCTCGACGCTTTACGTGGAGCGGCGGTGGCGCTCACAGAGTTTGGGGAGGTTTCGGGCCTCCGAGTGAACTGGTCCAAGACCTGTCTCTTTCCGGTACGCAAAGGTGCTCCCGCCCCTACCCTAACTAGGGAGATTCGATGGGAACCCGACTGCTTTAAGTACCTTGGGGTGTTCGTCTATCACGACCAACCCGACCTCCTGGATGGGAACATTGCCCGCAGCATTCGAGCACTTCGAGGCTGCATGGACTTTTGGGCCACGCTGCCGCTTTCGGTGGCGGGACGGATCGCCCTGCTTAAAATGGTGGCGCTTCCCCGGCTATTATATTACTTTCGGACTCTACCGATATGGGTTCCACCGGCCACGTTTCGACTGTTACGCTCTATGGTGGTCGGATTCCTCTGGGGGTCGGGCCGCCGGCGGGTAGCCCTCAAAACCCTGATGAGGCCGAAAGACGAGGGGGGGCTCGCGGTGCCGGACTTTGAAAAGTATTATCTGGCGGCGCAGCTCCAGACCTTCACCCAGGAGATCGCCAGGGAATTCCGGGGCCCGGAAGACAGGAGGGGAACGGGCATGGCCAGGCATGTTCTCTCCTTTATAGTGCTGCGACAACGTTTGGCCCTGCGGGATTTGTCGATGGAGGAGCGGACTGTCCGCCTGTGTTGGAATCGGGCTCACGCCCGAGGCCAACTGAGAACACCATATGCACCTGAAATACCGTTGGGGATGCTGACGGCCCTCCCCCATGGAGGGGATTGGTCACGTTTGGCGGCCTGGGAGGATGCCGGCTTACAGCTGGTTGGGTATCTGTACGAGGACGGAGTACTCTTGTCCTTCCAGGATCTTATCGACCGATTCGAGATCCCCCGTGGTGATTTTCTGCTGCACTCGGCCATTGTCCGAGCAATCCAGGCACACTGGAAGAGCGGGCAGGAGGAACCCCCCTTATCTCAGGTGTGCCAGTACGTGATGATGTCTGCGGGCACGGTGAAGGCGGTCACTTGCCTTTACGGCAGGTTGATTAACGAAGGGTTGGCTCCCCTTACCACTCTGAGAAACCGCTGGGAGGAGGACATTGGCAGGGAGATCCCGGAGACGACCTGGGCCCAGTTGGTGAGACGAGCCTGGAAGGGCACACGTAACGCCCGTTTCCAGCTGGTCCACTATTACGTTCTCCACAGAGCGTACCTGACCCCAGTGAAAATTAGGCGGTATTTTGCCACGAATTCGGCGGAATGCCCTAGGTGCCCAGCTCAGGAAGCGGACCTCCTACATATGCTATGGGCCTGTCCGGGATTGTCATCTTACTGGCAGGAAGTAGAGAAGACCCTGGAGGAGGTGACGGGGAGATCCTTATCATTTGATGCGGCGGTGGGGCTCCTACACTGGTTCCCCCATACCCCCAGGAATAAAATTTCTAGTAAATTTATCGACCTAGGGCTCCTCCTTGCTAAACGAGAGGTGACCAGGAACTGGAAGGCACGAGTTGGTCCGACAGGCAGCAGATGGCACAGTGAGCTTTTGAAGTGGGCGGCGGGGGAGAGCGCGCTGAGATATCAACTAGCTTGGAGGCAGCGTAATGAGAAGGCGCAGGAGGCCGCGTTGGAGTGGGAAATGTTAGTGCAGGCCCTCAGGGATTATTGTGCCCCCAGCGACTCTGAAGATGAAGAAGCGACTCGCCCTGAGTCCCGGTAAACGTTTGCACTGTTAGTCCTATTGCTTTCCCCGTGGGTCCCATGGCAGATCCTGTGGCGGTAGCTCCCAGGCGCTGGTGGCGGGGGTGGGTGGGGTTTCTTTTGGTTAGTAGTATTTTGAGGGTGGGGGTTTTCTTTTGGGTTTATAGGCTTGTTTGGAAAAGCAGATGACGGACAGTGGATCATCCAGACCAGCTCAAGCATCCTGCTGAGCCCCCATTGCATCTCGCCGCCCGACCCCAGGGTTGTGGGCCGGATGGCTGTGTACGAAACTTACGGTGGGGGGCCAGAGGGTTTTACTATGTTGATATTGCTTGTGATACAATGCTGGTCGATATTGTAACGATTTACTAATTCCTGCAATAAAAATATATTTAAAAAAAAAATAAAAAAATAAAAAAAATGTCACATCTTTTGCAAGATATTACGAGACTGGCTGAGGTTGAAGCCAGGCACAGAATAACACATAAATGACACTGTATTGAATTGAGACCATGCGTCCAAATAAGAAAGCCAAATTATTTGTAGCTCGGGAGGAAGGCTGGTGTGGAATCCGGTTGTCGGTGTTTCGACCCGATGAATACGTAAGAATAGGTTGGTCCTTACAAGAGGGTCTTCATCAGGACACGTGAGGTGGGGGTGGTTGGGCAGACAATCTAGGGTGAAGTAAGGAAATAATTGAAATTGCAGATATTTACATAAACCCCATATGCGGTCAGGTGTGCTCAATGTGGGTTCATGGTGGGAGTAGAGGGAAGACTCAGTACCGTGGGTTTAGAGTCCTCCTGGGATTCTGGTCGATGGCTCCTAGGTACGGGCCGAATTCTGGAAAGACATTATTGTCGCATACCAAATATGGCAATCTCGAAGCCTAGCATTACCATTATAACAAAATGATTAAATGTTACTCACTCGAGGAGTTTAAGGGTGAACAGAGCCAAAGCTTCGCTTCACCAATAGCAGGGGTGCTGTCAGCTGCCCGCAGTGTCTAGCAAGGGGAAAGAACCGTGTGTTAATTAAATATATTGTATAATTAATATATTTTGTTTCTGCACTACCCTTCACCACGAATACCCTCACCTTGTCCTCCTTCCCTCTTACCTTGGGCACAATGATATGTTGATTGGTACATTCATGCTATGTGTGCTGAATTTTCATGCAGTACTTTGTGATTAAACTTTCTCTCTACTTTTGTTTACTGTTCAAAAACATTTTGTTTTCTCTATTCACTATACTTACTTGCATTTATCCTGGGACCACTCCCTCTCTGTACCTATAGCTACCCAGATCCCAGTGAGTTGATTGGGTATACCCGTTCTATAATGTATTCTGAGCAGGCGCTGGCCTGCGAGGTTCCTCTCTTACTCAGATTGATTCTGACCCACAAATATGGTGGAGAATGAACTTTTGTCATACACAGAAGACTACATAAACCAACTACTCCAGGACCCAGCCAACAACTTCCTTTCCACCAATACCCCAGCTATAGACTTTACGCCTAACAACAAGACAGCACTTTTGGAACGACTGGAGAAGAAGCTTATACGAACCAAGCTACATGGCCATTTACTTACCAAATACCTACACTCCAACATCATCCCGTTATGACTTCAGATCAAAATAGAATCTGCCATATCTGTGGATGTACCTAAATTCAGAGAAGGATTTAGGGTTGTTGCCAACAACTGCTCCTGGCACTGGATGGTACTGGGAGTAGAAACAGCTGCAGAGCAGGTCCAGATTCTCACTAGAGCGATTGCAGCCCTCAGGGCTGAGATTGCTGGTGATTCAACACTCATCAATGCAAAGGACTCATTAACTCGCCTGGACACCCCGCTGAAGGACTTTGAAACCATGACCCAGACTAGGAAACTTGAGAAACTGGCATCCCGACGTCCGTTTTTATTACAAAAAGAAAACCTATCCCTACCTACAGGAAGACTACTACCAACAAGATAACCAGGGTCGGTTCACCAACCGGGGACGAGTTGGTTTTCGAGGGAAACGGAATTACACCACCTTCTCTGATTCCTCATACAGTTCTGATAGCAATCCAGACCAGACCGGTCCAAGTTCTGCATATACTTACCCCGATTACAACTATCCCCAGCAGATCCCCCACTTTTTTAAGGCAGGGACAATGGAGACCCCCCAGAGGCCGGGGCAACAATTGGTCCAGGGGACCACCAAGGGGCCAGAAAGCCAACAACATGGACTGGGATGGAGGCCGTGGCAGAGCTCAGAAACAGGTTTGTTTTACACCGGAAGAACATGGCGAGAGATCCACCCGACGGAAGGTCTACAGGTGGTAAGACCTCCTTTGAACCCTGTGGTTAACATCTCTGGCCACGCCCTGAATGACGATGAGATTAAGGTTCTGAGCAAGGGACTGTCCTACGTCCCCACGTCAGCACCTAATAACTTTGCAATCAAGACAGAACTCCATAGATTTTTCAGAAAGATAAGACTTCGCTACTACTTCAGGAACTCCACCTCCGCTCCACTCAATTTATATGCTGGACTCCGCATCCCGTCTACTTTTCTGCCACCCTCCTATGCCATGACCAGTAAGATTCTGGTTTATGAAAGTGTTGTGATGAGAGATGTCAGTAAAATCCTGAGCCAAGAAAAATATACCAAGTTCAACATTAGTAGGACAGAGAAGAAAGCATTAATGACTCTGACGAACAATAGAGAAGTTGCCATTAAGCCCGCCGACAAAGCTGGTGCCATTGTCATCCAGGGTGTTGTAAAATACAAGGAGGAGATCCTTAAACAACTAAATGATGGAGTCAGCTACTGGAAGTTACCTGGTGATCCTTCCAAAGAACTGTATGTGGAAATATTAAAGATCACGGAAACCGGTCGTGACCAAGGTTTCCTCTCGGAACACAAATTCCTCTTCCTAAATGAGAAGAACTCCAGAACACCAACAATATATACCTTACCGAAAATACCCAAGGACATGACCAACCCACCTGGACGTCCCATTCTGTCCGGCTGTGGCTCCATGCTGGAGCCATTATCCCGGTATATAGACGTTTTCCTTAAACCCATCGCGAAAATGACACAGTCTTACCTACGGGATACTACACAGATTATCAACCTTGTAGATGGTCACCTTTTTGACCGGAAAAATCAACTCCTTGCCACCTGTGACATTGTCTCGCTCGACACGAGCATCCCCCAACAATCAGCACTCGATGTCATTTGGACAATACTGGATCAACGTGAGCCCCCCGTAATGGTACCCACAGATTTCATTGTCTCCCTTCTCAGAGTTGCTATGATAAAGAACTTTTTTATGTTTCAAGTCTGTTTCTACCTTCAAACCAAAGGTGTAGCAATGGGAGCCACTTTTGCCCCGGATTTAGCTATTATTTTCATGGCTGCATTTGAAAGTGATTTCATCTTTAACGACCTGAACCCTTTTCGATCTAATGTGGGTTTATGGATGCGTTATATCGACGACATCATTCTAATTTGGACAGGCAGCCCTCTTGAACTCACATCTTTCTATACTTGGCTGAACTTGCGGTCACAGGATATCCAATTTACAATGCACTCGGATGAATGCAAGATCGATTTCCTAGATCTAACCATTTTGACGACAATGGGTCATTACGGACAACCCTATATCGGAAACCAGCAGAGTGCAACTTCCTTCTCCAGTACAATAGCCACCACCCGAGAGGATTAAGGTACAACCCACCATATGGGCAGTTCCTCCGCATCCGGAAGTACTGCTCTTTGAAGCAAGATTACATGATGGAATCTGAGGATCTCTCTCACCGCCTCATTGAACTTGGCTACCCTAAGAGACTGGTGAAGAAGGCCAGAAAACGGGCATTGTTCAACCCGAGAGAAACATTACTTCAAACACGTGAAAGACCTGACAATCGTGAAGAAAGACTGATTTGTGTGACTACATACTGCACGAAAAGTAATGCCATTTCAAAAATCATAAATAAACATTGGAACATCATATTGGATGACCTCACAACACCAGCTCAACCCATGCATTCTTTTAAGAGGGCAAAGATCATTAGGGATAATGTGGTGCGTTCTTTCTTGGAAATACCAAAGCAATCTACTATTATTAACTTTTGGAATTTACTGCCCATTGTTGGTTATCACAGGTGTGGTCACTGTAAGGCTTGTGACACCACAATTCAAACCAAGGAATTTCACTACAAACACCATAAGATCACCTTGAAAACACACACCAATTGCAACACAAATAATATGATCTATGCGATTCTGTGCCCGTGTGACTTGATCTATTTAGGACAAACCCAACAGAAGATCAAAGCAAGGGTGTTGCAACATTGTAGTCGGATCCGTTGCGAAGTCACGGGGGCATCAATGGTTGAACATTTCAAGCAACAGGGCCATGCTCCTGAGAGCTTGAAGTGGATTGTACTGGAAAAAGCCACCTTGGGCCCAAGGGGAGGCAACATTGGCCAAATACTCAACATTCGCGAGTCAAAATGCATGTTCCATTTTGACTCAATAGACAATGGTCTAAATGAAACTGACAGGAGCTACGCCCAACTAGCGACCATGGCACTATGGTCCTTTCACATCTTTTTCACTATTTTACTATCCTTGATTTTTCTCTACATGACCTCTATGACATTCATACCACCCTGTGAGGTAGGTATTTGCCTTGGGGCCCGTGTTCTACTATATCAGTGCCTGTTATATAGATTCCATATATACCATTCACTTGCCATAAACTGATTGTTAATCCATCTCTTGACATCCAGGGCATTTATACTACCCTGTGAGGAAGGAACATGCCTGCAAACCCGTGCTCTCGACCTCTATGGCATTTTTACCACTCTGCGAGGCAGGTACATGCCTGTAAACCCGTGCCCTGTGTTCACCATTAACAACTGTCTAACACGCTTCATGTGAATTATCCCCTTGATTTAGAGCTGATATCTACTGTTCCGCAACTATGGGGTATTTCTTCATAACAAACGGACAGCTCATCCCTCACCTAATTAACCTCTATGTTAACAGAGAAATTGTTATGATGTGTCCATCCTACAAATGTCTTGCAATATCTTTACAGATCATATGGCACCATTACCACCCTATGAGGCAGGTAGCTGCCAATTGAGCTGTTTGCCTTTAATGCAATACTTTTACAACTTCATGGCATATTACTATTATTTTATTCAATTGCCATCACGCTTAAAATCTACCAACATAAGCATCCACACAGTATCCCTGGTTTTGTAATTGAAGCTTCCCTCACCGCAAGTCTTTCCTCTTCCACGCTGCACGCTTTATGCGTGTCAACAACGTGCACGCACTCCAATCGGCCATCAGTGCCTCCATTTAAAACGAGCACTACGGGTGCGGCTTTCTTGGTACACGGGACGCTATGCCCGACCTTTCTGGAATTTGACAAAGAGGTATGTCAGCCTCCTCCCTTCCCCCTACCCCACACTCTGTCTAGGCAGTCTGCTTGTTCGAGCATTTTGCTCCCATTGTTTACCCGGCTTGGGCCTTTTAATTAACACATGGTTCTTTCCCCTTGCTAGACACTGCGGGTAGCTGACGGCACCCCTGCTATCGGTGAAGCAAAGCTTTGGCTCTGTTCACCCTTCAACTCCTCGAGTGAGTAACATTTAATAATTTTGTTATAATGGTAATGCTAGGCATCGATTTTGCCATATTTGGTATTTTAAAATAAGCGGAACATTAATGTCTTTCCAGAATTCGGCCTGTTCCTAGGAGCCATCAACCAGAATCCCAGGAGGACTCTAAACCCACGGTACTGAGTCTTCCCTCTACTGCCAACATGAATCCACATTAAGCACACCTGACCCCTTATGGGGCTTATGTAAATAGCTGCAATTTCAATTATTTCCTTACTTCACCCTAGATCGTCTGCCCAACCACCCCCCAACTCACGTGTCCTGATGAAGACCATCTTGTATGGGCCAACCTGTTCCTACGTATTCATAGGGTCGAAACGTCAACAACCGGATCCCACACCAGCCTCCCTCCTGAGCTACAAATAATTTGGCTTTTTCATTTGGAAGCATAGTCTCAATTCAATACGGTGTCATTTATGTATTATTCTGTGCCTGGCGCCAACCTCAGCCAGTCTTGTAATATCTCGCAAAAGAAGTACTTGTGACATATACTGTATAATTAATATATTTTGTTTCTGCACTACCCTTCCCCACGAATACCCTCACCTTGTCCTCCTTCCCCCTTACCTCGGGCACAATGATATGTTGATTGGTACATTCATGCTATGTGTGCTGAATTTTCATGCAGTACTTTGGATTAAACAACAAAGTTACTTACTTTCTCTCTACTTTTGTTTACTGTTCACATTTTTTTTCTTCTCTATTCACTATACTTATTTGCATTTATCCTGGGACCACTCCCTCTCTGTACCTATAGCTACCCAGGTCCCAGTTACTTGATGGGTATACCCGTTCTATATAACGTTTAAGTCCATAGAGGCAATGAACAAGCTGCCTTTCCTTATGTTTATGTATTTACAGCATATACATGTAAATCTAAAAACTTGGTCAGTTGTGCTGGTTTTTGTTCTAAACCCAGCTTGGTATCTCGAAAGTATTTTAACCTCTTCGATCCACTCAGTCAGTCTGCTGATATCAATCAAACTAATAGGGCGATAATTAGCTGGATCATATCGATTACCCTTTTTAAAAATTGTAACAATTTCTGCCCCTTTCCATGTTTCCGGTATCAGTGAAAATGCGACTATTGCGTTGTAAAGATGGTTTATATATGGTCGCCAGACTCCGATATCGTGTTTTAATAAATCTCCAGGAATGTTGTCAGGTCCTGGGGCTTTCCCTGTTTTGACTGTCTCAATTGCCTGTATTGTTTCTTTTAGACTAAACTGCAAGTTAGCTGCCTTTGCAGTGGTCTCCATATCTTTAGTTATCACACACTGCACACAGTTGGAATCTGAATAATGGCGAGAAAAGCGTGCAACCCAAGTATTTTCATCAAGAAATAGATCTTTAGGGGTCCTTCCTGTTTTGTTCCCATTTGCTATCAAGCTCAAGAAACCTGTCTGGTCCTTGGACTTGGCCGCACTAATTAGACCTGTCCAGATGTCATCATCCCATGTTTTCTTTGCTTTTTCAAGTGCTTGCTTGTGATTATACCTTTTTTCCCTTATTATGGTTAAATTATTAATTTTAATTGCCTGGATAAGCTCTGTCTTAGCTACCCGGCAATCTTTATTGTCCCAGGGATTTCCAGGGTCATTCCGATATTTGACTCCTGCATTTCTCTCTTTGGGTAAGTTGCTTACAACCGGAGTTAAAGCATCCTCCATAGTGATGTGTAGGTCTAACATTGGAATTGTATCTACTGGTAGGTTTAGAAATGGTGTGATAGTATCTGCAAAGATAGTATTGATACTTGTCATAGATTGTGGATTCCCAAGAATATGCGGCCACTTTACAGCTCGTCGATTATTACTTATTATAATATCGTCCTCAGTGGTGCTATCATCTTTTTTACCCACTAAAGTGGATAAAAAGGGCTTTGCTGTTAATGTCAGCTGAGGGCGATGGTCGCTCTCCGTTCTGGAGTCTATTTTTAAATCTTGAACGTGTGGCCAAAATCCTATCGACACCAGTATATCATCTATATTACTCCGGGAGCTGCCTCTACAGAATGTGTATGCATTTGGTCTATCGGAAGGCAGACGGCCGTTGCATGCTCTTAGACTGTGACCCATAGTAAGTTTCAAGATGTGAGCAACTTCTACAGTACACCTTACCTCCCTGCCACTTTCTATGGCTGGATTATTATTTGTTGTGTCTTCATCCTCAGGAAATTACCAAAACACACTACAGGTTCAAAGTTACAGTTAAAATCTCCTCCGACTATTACCCTTGGTTTGAGCCCTAGTGTATCTAAAAAGGAATCAAGCTGCTCTATCATTGGTGATTCTTTGTTGGCAGGACTTGGCCTGTTATAGATGTTAATTACATTTAGGAAATCGCCATCCCGTGTTACCAATTTTAAGCCCACCATATCTTGAGATGGGATATTTAAAGGAGCGATGTCAATTTCCAAGGTGATCCTTATCCATATTACCTAGCCCCCCCGAAGTCCTGCCTTTAACTGACGGACTTGCGTCCACACTAAACGTCTTGAAGCCCACTCTATGGGGGGTTTCCAGTGACCAAGTCTCCTGTAGAAGGGAGATGTCACTCTGCTCTATATATTCGTTCCATGCCATGTCAGTTAAGTTCCTTTTTAACCCTGATATATTCCAGGAGGTAAGACGTACTTCCAAATGCTTACTCAATTCTATAGTCTACAATAGCTCATTCTCCATGTTTCCATTAGGCAAGGTAGACACATAGCTTTCTGGTAGACTGTCTGGGTGCACATCGAAGCAAGAAGCTTGTGGGCTCTGGGTATTCCCTACTCCCTCCTGTTTAGATGGTTCATTAATCCCAGCAATCGTTAAAGCAAGCTGGGAAGCTTCTGCTCTTTGTATATCTGTAGCCTATGGATAAACCTGTTTTAGAAAAAATGAGGGGCCCCTGCCTTAAAGGATAAACCCTGGCAAGGAAAAACCGTTTTTGAAAAGAGCAAGATTAGCACCAGGTTTTGTGCATATTTTTATACATCCTATAGACGCCTATTTTTGTCAAATGTAATTCAACTGACACTGTTGCTTCTGATTAAATTTTGTTTTATTAAATTCTTTTTTCTTTTTTCCTTATATATTATTTTTTCTGTGCAGATTATCAAATCTTATTCACAATACAAAATTAAAAATTCATTAGATACGGTGCTGTTGTCCATAATTATATACAGAAAAGTTTCCTTCATAATTATATACAGAAAAGTTTCCTTCAACGCGTTTCGGCAAAGCCTTCTTCAAGAATTCTGTATATATTCTGTATCAATGATAACTATAAAATAAAAAAATAGTGTCAATTAATTAAATGCTGTTATTATACATTATCAGCGTCAAATGGATTGTTATCTTTTACATCTCTACTCAATATACATCATTATTAAACTCGACAATCAACAGACTATTGGGATGAGGCCTGGTCACTTTCTCTAGATAATATTTATACCATTATTTCACATGTCACTATATAACAGCGTTCTACATATCTACACATTATATACATATTACATTTCCTATTTACAATACAAAATTCCAGCACACCACTTATATTACAGTACAGCTTATTTTCTATCTATACATGCTATATACACTCATTTCCAACAGTAAATATATATAAAATAGGACATTTAATGTTTGCAAAGAGCCTTGTATTGACACTAAAGCTATTGGAAATAGCATCATCACTATCTCATAGTATTTATTCAGTTTGATATTTTTAAACCACCAATGTTTCATTGGTCCATGACACAAGTATTACATTATTAGGGGCATGTGTATAAAGAAATAATGTTTTCCAATTATAACCAGTCTGTAAGTTCAAAAGCTGTCTGTCTACTGAGTTATTTTATGTCTTGTGCTCTACACCAGTATGCTATTGTATAGGTTATCTGACTGGGCCTTAAATGAAGGTTATGGGGGAAAAGAGATATATAAGCCTATTGCATTAATGTCATTAGTAAAGGCCTCAATTAGGCCATTTACTAGTTGTTATTCCTAATTTCAATTACCTGTTTATGGTAACGCAGAAACCGACTCCAGAATCGGCCGGAGCGCCTACGTGATACGACTGTAATAGAAGACTAATCTTCTTCCACCAGGATACGCAATGATATTGAAACCATAATAAGATCTAATAGGCAGGGCAAAGAGAGGTTCCTATTAATGAATAACAGGTTGAAACCATCAGGTCATTCATCCCAGTGCTTGCCAGAGCATTTACTCTATATTGCAGAGGCTTTTGTTGTCAATCTAGATCATCTAGATGTGACAATCCCTCAAATCTATTTGAAAGTGGAAGCAAGGTGTCTACATCATTGGTGCTATTTCTGGGAGGCGGTCTATAAAAATAACCTAGTGGAAGTGTGCAAACAAAGGTATTCCTAAGTGGGGTCTCCTCTTTAATGTCTAGTATATTCCGAACCATCTGGGGGCGTCTGAAGTTTATCACCACACAGTCACCATTTATATTCTTTCTGGATTCTCTCACCCACCCTACCCTGCGGCCTTCAGTATTTAGTGGGTTAAATTGTTCGAATTTTGATAGCCAATCAATTGTTTTGTTCCTTAGGTTGGACCATGACTCTTTCTGATCTCTTCTTAGAACTGGGACTCCAGCTAGAATTAACACATAGGGGCATGAGACAGGGGTAGTTGTAAGACTTCGCTATTTGGTATTAAGTCTGTTCATTTTGGGCTATATATCACTGCCCTATCGGCGCTATTCGTACGTGTGGTCTGTCAACAGGGCTCCCTCGATTTATGTCGGTAGCCCGTGTCCCACCCTCAGTTATATCTGTTATTTGCTGTGTTATGAGAATGTGTAGTGTGGGCATCCCTAGAGACATTGCACCTTATACATGCATTACCTACATCAGATGTAGCCCTACCCTCCACTTGTGGTGATAGTTGTGTTGGTAGATGGTGTCGTATTAGCTGTAACCCTCCCTCCTGAACAATGGGACAAATAGGGTCATCACTGTACTTCAAGTGCCCTATAACAGTGCTCATCTGCTCTATTTTCCCTTCCAATGACCTTAATTTCTCACTCATGCGCTCCTCAATCTGGGTTAGCATAGCCTCATTCACAGATTCTAGGGACATTTTTATAATTCGCTCCATATTCCTGGTAATTTCTTCTGTATGCAGATGATTCAAATCATAGTAGGCCTCGTTCTGTGTACAAACCGATTTTTTAATTACCATTTGCGAATCTAATTTGAGGTTTAATTTTGCCACTTGGGCAGTCCCCCTTACTTTCTTTGCCTTGGTTTTCCTTATAACGGGATTGGCTTTCTTTTTTGCCCGTTAGTCTTCCCCTTTATTCCCCACTGTCAATCTTTGTTTCCGAAGTCTGGGTACCGTGCCCGGACTAGTTGCATTATTTATTTCATCTTGTACCACAGATGGAGAAGTAATAGAAGTATTAGGTTGGGATGCCTCATATAGGACCGTTATTATGGGTCTTAGCGGTAATACTTGCAGGGAATCTATCAATTTTGGAGAACACAATTGCCTGTTTGTGGGAAAGTTAGCGGGATCAAAGGATAAGTGCATTTCTGCTATTTGTATCTCATGGTTTAGTAAAGACTCTGCCCTGATGATAAAGGCATCCACTGTGGCAGTAGGTCCCTTGCGTTTACTCATGATTCTAGCAAGGACTAGCAACAGTGCGTTAAAAAAGAAAAAAGTGGGAACAGACCTTCTCAATAGCACATGAGACTCACTCCAAATGTACAGCCTCTGGTGCTAGTATTTAAGCTTCCCACACAAGCTATCAGTGTCCAGTTATCAGAGGGGTGGCCCAGTCCAGTCTCTGCCGGTCCCTGACGGGCACAGATGGGCCCGCCCTTGGCCCGGGCTTTGCCGGCGCGCGTCCCGCGCTGCGTGAGCCCTGGCTCCCTTTTCAGCGCCTCCTGGCGCTCAAGCGGCGGTGCGCGGCGTGCGCACCGCAAGGGCTGGTGAGAATTGGAGCTCCCTGGTGGTGCAGGCAATGGCGGCAATCGAGCGTTCCAGCAGCGGCGTCCCAGGGATGATGGCAGCACCCTTGGCTGGTAAGAAAGTACCGGCTCCTACAGGTGCTCCTCCTTGTCAGTGCTCCTCCAGAGGGCTCTCCGTGCCTCCTTTAAACTGAGGCCTGTCTGCCAATCTACTAAGGTTCTGTTCACTTTCTCCACCAAGCCAGTTGCCTGTCTATGATATAAAACAACACTTTTATGTTAGATTCCTGCTTTGCTCAGAAACTCTTTCATCTCTTTTGACACACAGTTTACACCGTTGTCAGAGACCAGCTCTTTTGGTAAGCCTTCAGTTCGGCTCTTGGACAATTTCCACCCCCAACTGCTTGCTGTAATAATAAATCAAAACAATAGCATACTTGTACCTGGTTGGCAGATTGCCAAAATGTCCTAAGAAATCCACAGCAAATTTGGGCCATGGCCTTTCTGGAAGTGCAACATGGTGTAAAGGTGGAGTGACAGACTTCAGGACCTTATAACTTGTAGAACAAATGCACAATCAATGACTGATTCAACAATTTCCCATTCCATACTTGGCCACCAATCAATGGCATGTATCCTTCTCTTGTTGACAATTTGCCCCAAATTACCTTCATGAGCAGTCTGAATTATACGCCCTCTGAGCGACACAAGTGGAAAAAACTTGTCAATGCTCATGAAAAGATCTTCATCCTCTAACGTTAGCTCATCTGAGATTTTAAAATATGGCTGGACAGTGGGATGCAATGAAGATTTCTTTGGCCATCCATTGACCACACACTCCCAAACATTTCTCAATACTTCATCCTTGCCCATACCCTCCAGTCATTCATCTCTTTCAAGATAACTCTCCAAACACACATCATCTATTGCTACAAGGCATTGTTGATCCTCAACCTCAGGTTCGGCTTCAAACATACTTAATGGAGACCTCGACAAGTAATCTGCCCTTATATTCTTCCCTCCAGGGATTTGCTCTACATCAAAACTGTATTGGATAAGTTTTGCACTCAATCTTGCGTTCCTGGGAGTCACATCTCTAATGACATCCCCTCTCAAAATACCAACAAGGGGTTTGTGGTCTGTAAAAAGTCTGAGCTTTCTTTGCCCGACAAAACACTTGAATTGTTCCACTGCCCAACAGCAAGCAAGTCGGTATTTTGCTGTCACAGAGGTTTTTATCGTTTTCACGCAGAGCTTTTGAGGCAAACCCAAGTATGTGTTCACTTGAACACATAATTTGAGAAAGTGTAGCCCCCAAACCACTGTTCCTGGCATCAACAGTGAGAATGCACTGATTGCTGGGATTATAAGATGCCAAAATTGTCTCAGATCCTATCTGAGCCTTCATCTGGTCAAACTCTTTCTGACACTTTTCTCCCACTTGAAACAGTTATTTTTTTGAGCAGTTTCCTAAATTGTCTTAATTGGCATAAAATTCACAGACCCCCAAGAATGATGATACCTGATCCTTATGTGATGAGTTGAAATGCTATGCTTCCAATAACATATGCAATGAGACTACTAATTGCACAATGTATACTTTTCCTGGACAATAGGTGATATAATGACAAAGAGGAAAAACAATAAAAATATGTGTTAAAAACAGAATGATGATACCTGATCCTTATTGTTGGGAGCAGGGGCTTTTATGATAGCCTGCACTAACCCAGGACATGATTTGACACCATGGCGTGAAAACACATGATCCAGATAATCAATTTGTGACTTGGCAAACTCACATTCCTTAACATTTGCCACAAGGTCAGCATGTTGCAGACTTCCAAACACACTGTGCATTATTTTTCCATGTTCCTGGATATCCCTAGCAGCAACCAGAATATAATCTTGAAGAACAACTAAACCATTGATGCCCTTGAGTATAGATCGCATGATCCATTGGAAAACGGAAGTGGTGGATGCCAGCCCAAACGGCATCCTAGGAAACTGAAAAGTGCCTACTGGCGAGATGAAAGCAGTAAGATGCCTACAAGATTGATCCAGTTCCACCTGATGGTAATTGGACGCTAAGACAATCTTGCTAAACACTGATGCACCCGCAAAACAAGACATAGAAGGAGCGTGGAAGAGGATAGCAGTCAACCCATATAACCTTGTTTAAGCTGCAAAAGTCAATGCAGACTCTTAGATCTCCCATTTTTTCCTTGCGATAGCCAAAAGGGAAAGCCATAAAGAAGTGTCTGTGGGTTCAATAACACCTTGGATGCTCCTTTTTTCCAGAATATTAGCTAACTCCTTTCTGATGCTAAAAGGCACCATCCTAAGTTTGTGTTTAACAGGTACCACATTGACCTGGACCCCGCTTTTATGACTAAACCCACAAATCTTTCATCAAATACTTTAGAGAACTTTACCATCCACGAATTGCCATGTCCTTATAACTCTCCTTGACCAAAGACACTTGTGCTTCCTTCCCTGGTCTCAAAGTCAATCCAAACAATCCTTGGTGATACCAACCTAAGATTTTAAGTCCCTTTATTGCAAGATACACCTTCCCTTGAATGAGTCTCACTTTGAATTTAAGAAGGTTTTCAAAATAGCCAACCAACTAAATTTTTTTCCATCAAGTGAGACCAACACCTATCTGGAGCCAACAACACCTTGTCAGCTCGTCCACTATTCTGGTCATTTTTTCTCCAGAATCCACTAGTAGTTTCAACAACCTGCCGTCCACACAGAAATCACAATATGGGTCTCTAACCTCATGTTCATTCTCATAGTGTAAAACGAAAATCATGTCTCTTGTATCATCAATCAAATCAGTCATATCATCTCCTGAATCACCTTCAAACACCACACTCACTTTGTTTCTTTTTGACTGGCACACTTTAACAAAATGACCAAGTCTCCCACAGTTCTTAAATGTGGCATTGTTTGCAGGACGCGATTGCCCCGTGGGAAGTTGTTGAGGATATCCACATTATAAAACATACTTTTTTTTTGCTTTAAAAATTGATTCTTTTCACATGAATTAGTTTCAAATTTCTTCTTCTGGAAAGAAAACTTACTGTTCACACCCTTTACAGAGAACCATGTTCTGATGTTGCCCCAACACTATCCTTATTAATTAACCCTCTCAAACTTTTTCAAAGATATTTCAATATTTTTGACAATATCAACTCTCTCATTTAGAGAAGGATTCTTATATGTAAGAAGTTTCTCCTGTACCTTCTTGTCATGACACCTGACCACTATTTGATCCCTGAATAACTGGTTCATGAAATCTTCTAATTCACAATCAGCGGCTAAAACGTGCCAAGCTGCCACATATTAATCTGTCGAATCCGCTTGGTGCTGTTCTATTGTAAAATGTATGCCTGTTTACAATTAGACTTGGCATTACATCAAATTGCTTTTCTAGCTTCGGAACTGCCTCCTGAAACTTGTCCAATTCCTCTTCATCATCTGATGCCTGTTGTATCAGAGGAAGATTTTCAAATATAGTTTGCCCCTCAAACCCTAAATTGTACTCAAGCAGAAATCTTTTCCTTTCTGAATAGTATCTATTTTCCCAAATGGTTCTTAAATACTTTGTAAAAGCCCTAATCCAGATCTTCCATTTAATTGGCAGTTCAGATGGTGACTGTAAAAATGGTGGTGGTGGATTTACCAACCACTTTTCACAAAAAGAATTGCCAAAATAAAAGTTAAACCACCGTCACCACTGCAAATACAATTTATAATGGTGATTATACAAATAATTAAGGGAAAAGAAAATACTCCTCTACTGCCGCTGCAAATTGGCTAAAGTATAGCTTTACAGTTTTGTGATATTCAACAATCGAAAATGTGCGTGTCACTGACGTTTTCAAAAGTGTTGAATTCAGATGACTCACACCGTGTGAATGTCACTGTTTAGTTTGCCGAAAACCCAAATGTACTTGGCCAATAATGAACAGGAAAACAAAAAAAAACCTTCTGTATTGATTTAACTGTGTGCATTTCACTGATGGGTTAATTAACCCCTTGACACGCTGTACGCTTCATTTTCATAAACACCATGTAGTGTGCATGTCACTGACAAACAGCAAACTTTCTGGAGGACTCCCATCTCACTGCCAGCTGGTTCTAGGGCCACTCAAACTTTCTCCAAAAAATCAATGTTGCGCACCAATCTGGCCTCTCAACAGCCGTTTGCTGCTTGCAAAGCAATGCCGCACTGCACTCTCACTTCGAGCACAGTTACAGTTGGGGCCTGTGCGATAATACTTGGACAGTCTTACACACACACACCGTCACTGTTGATCCTCACAGACTGTGCTTACTGAATCACACATCGAGGGTATTCATATGTGTAGAATGTAGAAGCGTATATTCAGGTCTCATATCGAACAGCACCAGGAGACAACTACTGTCCTGGCAAGACTACATTCTATGACAGAACAAGCAACACAGAGCATTATGTGTTCCACCTCTGACTTAAACCACATAATAGAATACCACATGTACATGGAAGGATTCAAAATTACATAAAAATTTCTAGCAGAGGAAAAGAAATTCAAGGTGTGAGGGAGGAAGTGGAAAAAGTTCAGTCTAAGGTTTGATTTTGAGAAGGAGGGGAAGTATATGACCTCCTTTTTGAAGAAGGTGTATATAAGAGACCTAAGAACCATCCATTGTCAAATGGGAGTGAGATAGTCAGAAATCCGTGTTTGGTGGCAAGGTGAGAGCGGGTAGCACAAGATGAAAATGTTAGTGTTGTCAGCACAAAGAAATCAAATCATGAGATAATCCCCCAAAGTAAAGTGGTGTACAGTGAAAGTAGGAGTATGCCAAGCACGATGGAGATCTTTTGGTTTCCCAGCCACTGAGAATGAGTGAACATGCAAACCATTGAAGAGCAGAGCTGATATGTGGGAGATTTACTTGTCTGCTTTTTGGAAATTATATGGAAAAGATCTCAGTAACTACATATTCAATAGAATTTCCTGGGCAGTTAAAGCGAAGGAAGGGGGATCAACTAAGACAATATATTGTATTGTGGTTTTACTAGGTTTGTGGGATTGATATCTTAGCGCTCCTTTGTTCCCAGTGGTCACCTTCAACCTGCTGAGGACCTATGCATTTCTGGAGTGCTTTTTTTCAGGACTTCTTATGAAGAGATCAACCTGAACTACTGCTGTGTTGGTTTTGTGAGGGAGTGCTGTGTTTTGAGAAATGTCATGATTTAATCTTGAAACTCTTCTCAAGTTATCCTGGTAAGTCAGTGAATTGTGGTTCACCAGCTACCAACGGTTTACCCAAAGGAGGACTTTACCATTCCTGTTTGTCTAAAAGTTCATCCTGTGCAGACCTCTGATCTTTGGAAAACATACATATCCGTTAACACCACTTTCAGGATTTCCAGTGAAATAAATATGTAGTCCTTCTTCCCCAATGGCATGTTCTTCTACAAAGGCGGCTAAGGGATATTTCCTGAAAAACTCATAGGGGCTATATTGTGAATGTCTCATTTGCAGTGAATGATGAAAATGAATGCACTGATATGGAGATGGAAGATAATAGAAGATTATTTAGGTGACCATATGCTTGCCTCAACTCAGCTCTTCAGACAGTATTATAAAAACAAATACTTTTCTGTGCTGTTTTTTGGAATTTTTTGGAATTCTCTCCCTCTTCCCCAATGGCATGTTCTTCTATAAAGGCGGCTGAAGGGATATTTCCTGAAAAACTAATAGGGGCTATATTGTGAATGTCTCATTTGCAGTGAATGATGAGAATGAATGCACTGATATGGAGATGGAAGATAATAGAAGATTATTTAGGTGACAATATGCTTGCCTCAACTCAGCTCTTCAGACAGTATTATAAAATCAAATACTTTTCTGTGGTGTCTTTGTCTTAATGCCTGCTGGTAGCTCCACTATCTGAACATATGAGGTAATTACTGCGGAATATCCAGGCTTACATTCTCCACATCCATGTGAGAGAGGTAAACAGGGAATATAAGTTATTTGGGGAAATGACCTACAAACCTTACAGTATGGTTCTCCACCAAGTAGCTCAGTAACTTATAGTAGTTTACAACCACTCTCAAAGTAGATGTAAAAAGTGAAGCCAAGCCCAGACACTCCTTTGGGGGGTATGTGCAGACTGCTCACATCAAGACTGTTGGAGTGCAGGGTCTCATGATGATACTTAAATACACCCTGTATCAGCCTATTAGGTCTGTCACATCACCATCTGTCTCCACTGTCAATCTAATAAAATCATTAGGGGATTGGTCAGGTTGTAGGTCCTGCTCTATAAGTCATACAATGTGTGAGATAAATATGCAATGAAAGAAGAGTGCTTGCAGTAAACAATACTGACCCCACTAAAGTGTGGGCTGTGTGAGCCAGAGTGAACGTGTTATTTGAAAGCATAATCAGCCCAAGACCTGAGGAGAGCAAGGTATGGGTCCACTACTTAGACAATTATTAGCTGTGTGTGTCTGTGTGTGTGTGTGTGTGTGCATGTGTGTGTCATTGTGTCCCACCCTAATGAACAATGTTGCTCCTTTGAAGCAATGCCTTGTGTCAAGGATCACCAAAAGTGTATGTTCCCCCAGCATAAGCGGTTCTTCTTTGGCATAATTGGGCCCATTCGTCACATATTAGGGGTCATAGCATACTAATGGTCATCTTTGAGGTATGTGGGCATTCTTGCTCTTGTTGTGGCATAATGGTAATCATCATTTGCATATAAAGAGCATGAAAACTGCATATGTTATACCACCCCACTCGTGACAACCTTCCCTTCACGGAACAGATCATGGATATTATTGCATCTAACATGGATTTCCAGGGCACTCAAATCTTCCTGGGAGACTTCAACCTCCACTGGAATGATATGAACAATGTGATTGTCAACAGCCTCAAATCCTTCCAACTTGACCTGAACCTTACCTAACTATGTGACAGCCCTACGCATAACTAAGGAGCCACACTAAGCCCAATTCTCTCCTCCTGGAGTCGATCCTTCCATGTGACTGGACGGACCACTACTGCCTCACCTTCCTTGTCCTTGAATCGTTAAGCGCTAGCAGATCCCAACCTAAGAACCCAAAACAGTTGAAAAGATGTTTAAGGAACATCAACTCAAAAGACTTGACGGTGCTCTGAGATAGCATCTTGCTACCCCCTCTGAACATGTCGGATGTCCATGACCTGACGCCCCACTACAACCACGCAATGCTTAATGTTCTTGACTCAGTAGCACCACTTCTGTTGTATAGCATTTTAGGACCCTATTGTAATTTTACCGATTCATGACCTTATGTAGGTATAAATCACCATATCCTTATATTAGACATAGAAATCATAACCATATTTAGACATAGCCCATGCAGTCCAAATACGGCATGGCTACTTCTACTAGTTCCGAAAATCCACAACGATTTCTTGGAAAGCTCGCCTTCTGCAGTCAGGGACTTCCCCTTGCTTGAATATTGATTTGTCCAAGAACTCATGGAGTTTTCAAAGAACTGCGAGTCTTTGATGACGTTATTATGTCCAACCTTACGTCAAACTCTGCACCGTCATGGTATAAATATACCCACACTTGCTCTAGCAAACATATGGTGGTTTGGAGCAGTTCGACAATCTTCTTGCCCGGCGCATCTCGCTGCAGCAAGTGCCGAAGGAAGCCCACCCTCCAGCAGACGCACTGAGAGACGCTGTCTTTTCTCTTGCCGAGAAATCCAGCTCCAGTGTTTCCAAGCTCCCCTTGCGGGGTATTGGGAAATCGAGTCCTGAGACAGAGAGATACCAGACCTCCTTCGTTCTAAACCAAGGTACGGAGCTGATTAGACCCTAAGAGAAATCTTGGATAGATTCTTGGCAAAAGAATACTAAACCTATGCTACACCTCACTTACTTCTTCCCTCGTACTAGACTTAGGTTAGGTACATTGGGGTAGGCGTATTTTAGAAGCGCCAGTTGAGTACTTTTAGCCATTGGTATTTATGTATGTATTTTATGGCTTAGAAACCATACCATGCTTTTACAGTATTATTTCATAATACTCCTCTTGCTGTACGCATTATACTTTACAGCCAGTATTACGATTGTAGCAGTTAATTTCTTCTGCATGAGAAAGCAGACTGTTCAATAAATACTTTTTATTAAAAACGCCCGTCTCTCTATTTCTCTGCACCTCTGGTGAAACGAAGCATGCACGATTGACTGAGTGAAATATCTATCTATTGTTTCCACGACTCTGAAGATCAGTTTTATCTTGGGGAAACATAGTTGTCATGTTTATGCGGTTGTCAGAAACAAATCCCTTCTTGTTTATTCAAGAACGTTTCTAGTGACCTCTGAGCTAGCTGGCACTCACAATTAAGTTTAATATATTCGATAGAGACCTAGTCGACATAAGTCCTACGCCAATTCTATAGGATATATTATTCCAATGCGCAGAGCCTATTGGGAATATAGGAACTACACTACATGGCGCCCAATGTTTGGTAAGGTACTAATTTAACGCTAGATACTAGAGTAACTCAGTCGTTCTTTTCACAGAGACCTCTTTTTCCCGTAAAATTTTCCAATAGACGTCTGGAGCGGGTGAAAGGATAAAAAATCCACCAAAACTGAGTAGGACGAAAATCCTATGTATTAGTTTTTGGTTTAGTTCAACGTTGAAGGAAACAGTGTTCCAAAATATTGTACACCTTATCTTTGTTTCCTTGAAACTTGCTCTGCAAACTTTCAGTCAACAGAATGACTGAAACCGAAGCCGGTGGAGCTGCAACTGCAGCTCGACCAGGTTTTGACACTACAGGGTTTAATGAAGATGACGATGATGCTATAATCATCACGGAAAATGTAAGGAAAACCATCACTATAAAGCTTATAAAAAATTGCCTATCAGCAAGAGGTGGTAGGGTGTTATTTGTCATAGAGGCACATGAATATCGGCAGACAGAGTTATTCTATTCATGGATTATCTTCCCAGTTGCAAGTCCAACAACACATGTGTTCCACTACTACAAGAGAGAGGAACCTCCAGCGGAATACACTCCTTTCGAGGATGTTGAAATTCCATTAACATACCAAGAGCATCAGCTCTGGTTTAAAGGCGCCCTACAACATCAAAATCACATTACCAGGCTCGGTCCACTAGGTAGACCAGGAGCAACATGGCTGGTACTAGCCAGCTATACACCACATCCTCACATTGAAAGAATGTCAGATGTAGAACTATTAGCTCAGCTAAAATAATTAATTAAAATACCTAGACAATTGGTTCAATATGTAATGCGGACTCTAACAGTCCAACCTGCTATAAGGATTCCACAGCACACCCCTCATCAGGGGAACACAAACAAAATCACACCACAGACTATGCAATCGGTCATTGGTAAATTGCCCACAAAACGGGAACAAATTCCTTTCTGGTTAACTCAAAAAATTACTCTCATAGAGGCAGTATTTCCCGATAGTACACCTAATGATAAACACAGGATTCTAACAATCTGTTTACCAATGGGGATCACACCACACCTGGAGGACTGTGACACTTGGGGTTCAGTCTTTGCTGCAATCTACACAAAAACACATGGTGTTCCGTCCATGGCGGTAATTCCAGACGTCCTGAAACAGATTCAAAATGAATACCGGGCAGACCCTGCTTTGAATCTAGGTATGAAATTACTGAAGGATTTCAGACAGGTCTCAGCTATAATATTAGCCAATATTAGAGGTGAAGCAGCATCCATGGCAATCCGCCAAAAACTAAAAGAACTTGATATAACTGAGCAATCTCATGAATTAGCAAGAATTATTGAAAAATCCTATGAAGAATTAGGTAGAGATAGTTTGGGTGGGAAACCAGTAAAACCCGAACTAACAGAAAATCCTGAAAAAGTTTATATTGAAAACGCTCTCACTACTCCTAAAAAGAAGTGGGAAAACACCAAACAGACACTTCCTAAAGAGAAGTGTTCTCAGTCCAGAGGTAGGTCTCCTCATAAGGAGCCCTCTGAAAAGAGGTATAACCTCAGAAATAGGGATAATTTGAGAAAACCTGATAGATATCAAGATACTGATACACGTTCCTCTCGTACCTTTCAGACTTCCTCGCAGAAATCCGAAAGAAGAGGACAATCAGAACACAAGGAAGAACGTGTGAAGTCCAAAGACGCTCAACACGTTCAGAAAAATAAGAAAAGCCAATTCACCAAAAAGAAGGTAGCACATCTAAAAATCAGACATACAGAGGATCTTGAGGACACAACTCAAGAATGGGGAGTGGGCCCAGACAATGCTGGACAGCGCAGCAGAAGTTACCATAGCTCGCAGGATCCTGAAGGATCATCTGGAGACAGTGGACTTGAATGAGTACATTCATGTTGAAACTGCCGATACCAGGTTTAGTGTACCCCATAAGTTATATTAAGTAACACTCCGGATAGAGGGGGACATAACTATGAAAATAAGAGCACTCTTTTGGGAGAAGCTCTCTAAGGGTTATGACATTCTTCTAGCTGAAAAAGACTGGCCACCTAAATTTGTCAGGGAATGCCCACATGGCGAAGACATCATTATGCCAGCCTTCTCAAATCATATTCCAATTCATAAAAAATACACCTATGCCAAAAAATGGGCAGTGGCCCAGGCTCCAGCATTATATAAAAATCATGTGGGATGGGATGAGGATTTTCCTCACCACAAGATCCAGTTAAAAAAATCAACCAACTGCTCAAAGGCAGTATCCAGTAAAACAAGAAGCTAAAAAACAGGTCAGGGAGATCTTAGATCAACTTGAATACCCAGGGGTGATTGAAACATGCACCTCGTCAATGAACAATCCTTTGTTTCCTGTCTCCAAACCAGACAATACATATTGTCTAGTTTTGGACTACAGACATTTAAACTCTTGTTGCAAAACTTTTGCAGTACAAAATTCACACAGTGCAGCACTGATGAATAACATCGTGAGCAAAAAATATAAAACGACATTAGATATTTCTAACGGTTTCTTCTGTCAAAACATTGCACCAGAAAGCAGGTACTTGACCGCTTTCTCAATCATGGGGACACAGCGTCATTTTTGCCGTCTCCCCCAGGGATTCAAGAATAGTCCAGGGTTATTTTCAGCCAGAGTAACAGAATTACTACAAACGTATGATGATGAGGCATTATCTTATGTCGATGACATCTATCTAACAGACGATGATTTTAACAGGCACTTGAACAGAGTGAACACCATAATACTTGGCTTCGCATCTGAAGGGTACAAACTCAATTTTAAGAAATCACAAATTGCCCACCTCAATGTCCTATTCTTAGGATACAAACTTTCAAGTGAAGGCAAAAGCCTGACAGCCAACTTTTTAGAAAAGTGTGCGCTGCTCCAACCTCCAAAAACACTGAAAAACTTACAGTCAATTCTAGGTTTCCTGAATTTCGGAAGGACTTACATTTTAAATTACGCAGAAAGGGTTAAACCTTTATACGACATGTTAGCAACAACACATTTGCAAACACGCGTAAACGGACGCAACATTGTAATACGAAACAAACCCAGGGAGATGCGGATTCACATACCTAACCTTTAATCAAGGCGCAAAGGTACCAATAGCTTACAAATCACACTTGTACACACAAGCTGAAATGAAATTCAATACAACAGAAAAGATTCTGAGAGCGGTTCAAACTGCAGTAGCAAAAGAGAGAGCCCTCGCACAGGGAAAACGCATAATGGTCGTTACGCCTGTACCTGCCTTAGAGGCAGTGACAAAAGCGAGCATTCCAAATGCAAAGGCTTTACATCCGAGTTGGATACAATGGGTTAATTCTCTTGCTGCAACAGACGTTGAATACGTTTTCGACCCCTACCTGAAAACTAAAGAATTTCTAGAATACGAACAAGAATGTCCTCTGCCCACTGAAATTCTGCCTCTAGAACACTACGGATGTATAATTTATGCAGATGGATCAGCACAGCCCGCAATTGGGGGTAAACAAGCCTATAGTGCTGCGTGCGTGATTGTCAAAGGTCGCTCGCACGATGGTAAATTCCAACCTATGGTTACAAAAACACAATCTCTCGGAGACTGTACAGCTCAGCGAGCTGAACTACAGGCTTTCAAGATGGCGCTTGAAAATACTGATCGCAAATTCCACACACTCATAGTGTGCGATTCGTATTACTGCTTTCTATCTTACAACGAATACTTGCAGAGCTGGGTTCAGAATGGTTTCAAAGACGCAAAAGGTGGCACAATGAAACATAAATTGCTTTGGGAACAGACAGTTCTATTACAGAAAGAACTACAAAAGACTCACGTGATCCATACACTGAGTCATCAGCGTCATGGCGTTCACATTGCAGGGAATTCATTGGCTGATGAAGCCCCGAAGGCAGCTGTGCAAATGGCTTCCGTAGCTGCAATCACTCGTTCAAAAACAAAAATAGACAGCGAAATAATGCAGGCTGTCACCGCTTCCAACAAAGACAGCGGTAAAACATTACCAAAAGGTTTTCCACTCAAGTACTCATATATAACTGATGCAAATAATGTTCCTTTTGCTCAAATCCCTGGAGTGGGGGATAGAGTAATTCCAAACATGGAACATAGATTAGGACTAATTTTAGCAGCACATGAATGGCTTGCCTCTGCACACGCAGGTGTTTCCGCCACAGTGTCGTTATTAAAACAAAGATACTGGTGGCCCCGTGTGAGGAAACAAACTAGAAACTATGTTCTAGAATGTGAAATCTGCCAATAAATTAACGTTTCAATGGTGAAACGTCCTGCGCAGACGCCCCTTCTTATTTCAGATAAACCACTGGTGTGCGTTTACCTGGACCACTGTGGTCCCTTACAGAGGGATGGCAACTCTAAATACATCATGGCTGCAGTGGATTCATGCTCAAGATTCATCTGGATGTGGCCTCAGCGCTCGGCTGACACCCGAAGTGTTATACAAGATTTGCGAGTCTTTATCGGCACATACGCAATCGGCACGCTACATTCTGACCAGGGTCCTGCGTTTAGCTCTCAAGCTTACACAAAGGCCATGGCCAGCTTGGGCGTTGCATTGCGGTTTTCGAGTCCATTCCATCCTGAGGGAAATTCTTTAGTGGAAAGAAAAAACCGTGGCATAAAGCAATTTATAACAGCTAGGGTATTAGGCTCGGGTGACGGGTGGGTCAAACATCTAATAAGTGTCCAACGTAGTCTTAACAATCTGCCAAGAAATTCTCTGGGTGGAATCACTCCATATGAAATCCTTTTTGGTACTAGAATGTTTGTCCAAGACCTCGATCGTCATACTTCAGTGGTAGAACAAAAACACTTTGATATCAAAGATCGTTTGGCTGTTTGACAGGACTTAAATGAAACACGAAGAAGTCTAAGCAACACAATACAGAAGCCAACGACCACTGAAGAAAAACCACCTGTCCCAGCAAGGACTGTCTGGATTCCAAAGATTGGGGATCTTTTCAGAGAAAAGATCGCAGATAAGAAGGAATTTGGGCCTTATTACAGAAAACCAGTACTTGTACTAGCAGTCCACTTATCAAGAACAGTGCTACTGCTGCCCCTTGCTGGAAGAAAGGAGAACCGGTCTGTATCAATTGACCTGGTAAAACCACATCATGTGGCTGATAAGTAGTAGGCCCAGTGGACTCCAAAGATGAAGCAGACAACCAAATCTTGCTACAATCCAAGAGGTTCAAACTGAGAGACTCATCACCTTCGAAGAATCTGCAGTGAGAAAAGAAGGACTATGTAACAAAGCCATGGAACTCGTGCCTCTTGAGACCCAAATAACAGTTCGTCAAGACACTCCTGTGTACAATGATATAGCCTCTGACTATAGTAATATGACAAGGGATTAAGCAGCTCCAGCGATTTCAAGTAATCCGGATGCAATACCAACAATTGACAGAACTTCCTCTGGCTATTTCATCAACTTTGATATGTTTTCTGAGGATCCCAGTGAGTCCGAAACAACGCCAGTAAATAAAACTTTTGAAGCAAAATAACAGAACTCTTTCATCAACTTGAAAATACATATCTGGTTTCACCATGGGTTGAATTTTAGATTGTGTTAGGTGTACTTTTTCTCCTACGTTAGCTCATTCTTGTTTTAAGTTTGGGAAAGCTGATAGATGGAAAATATAGTAAAATGGACACAGCAAGTAAGAACATCAACTTGCTCCTGAAGCCACACAAATCATCTCATCGTGAACAAAGAGACCTGTCATCAGTAAACATTACAGCCGTTCCTATACCAGGTGGTATAGCCTGGGACACAACTGATTATGACATTTATGGTCCTGTGGAGCTGTTGAAAATTCCACACCAATTTAAGGTTTCCTTGAGTGACTTTGTTTCACCCAGCACATTTCCTGATGATTGGGACTTTCGAGACTGTTAATAATATGATGGCAGATTTAGAAATGTCAGCTAAATTTACAAAGCATGAATACTTAGAAGGTTCATCAGATTATGAACAAATGTATTGTTTTAATTATTATGGTCATCATTATTTGCACAAATAAGCAAATCCTAGAAATGTTTTTTCTTACAACCAGTGGGAACATTGTCCAACGCCACCAAAGGGTAGCTCAAAAACATTTTATGAAAAATGTCCATACTTCTCAGGTTTTAATATCTCCAATCCAGAAGCATTTTACTTTAAAAATGTTAATAAGACAGGAATGAAAAGTATGTTGACTAATACTAAGCAAGTTTATTTTGCGACATTTTATGCTCAATTGTCCACATTAGGTTTCGACTTTTGGAAAGACAACATTGAGACAAAAACTGTCTGGGGCACAAAAGACTGGCAGGTGCAAGGTTTAGAAGCCTTATTTAGAGCCTGCATCATCCCAGAACAAATAATGTTTTTAAATGACACTGTTCAACAGATATCTTATCTTAGCTAAGATAAAAGATTTAAACAAACCGTCCATACCTAAACCCAGTCCTGATAGTAATGCAACTACAGATGAGGAGATAGACATAAACTATATTTTAAAACAGAACAGAACTAATCCTGATTGGAAAAAATGGTTAATCTGGCCCACAGATACGAATAACTGTCAAGATAGATTCCTGAACAAGACACAAGTGTTTACAGTAACTAGGCCAGATCCAAGATATGTCCAGAGACAACATCCAGGGATAATAACAACCTACAGTGTAGGAAAACTATGCCTTAAGTGGCTACAGAAATCCACACTTCCAGAAATAAAACAACACTTAACTTTACTTAAAGATGACGTTGATTTGAGAGACTTCTTACTTGGACCTCGTAAACCACGTCATAAATGTTTCATATACGCCGGTATATACGCTGCTTATAATGAAGCATGGAAAGTCACGCAAATGGAAACTGCAGAACGAAAACGAGAAATTGATAGTATTAATTTAGAGAAAGCTCTCTCTGTAGTTGACAATGGGTTAACGACTCTGTCATCCAGAATTTATTCTTTGGACAGTATTGTCTCCTCTGCCATAGACATAATGGAACAGGACTTGCTCATGTTACAACATGGACAGTCTCAATTGCGTTCTATAATGCTGCTAGGCTGGACGTTACAAAATCTCCGTTCAGGCTATGTGCCTTAGCGTCTAATCAACACCACGTCATTGTTTGCTGGATTCAACCTTACAGATAAACAAATCTCTTTGGCACAGAGGGGAGCAGACTATACAGTGCCGAGCATAGGAAAACTGGAAAGATTACCATTAACTGTTTCTGAGAAACCAGTCGTGGAATTGATAATACATGGCACCATCACGATACCAGTGACGATTTTCCAGTTTCAGTATTGCTTGAAACACATACCAGCAGGCCTGTATTAAAGGTTGGGTAAAGAGTACATAAAGTCGACCTGGGATTTACCATACACACACAAATGTTGGAGTGGGGGAAAGGAGGTATTTCTTAGTGGTAAAAATTGCAAAAGTTCACTAAGCGGTACACTTTTGTGTCAGGGTATTAATTTACATGGAGCCTGCGATGGTTCTTCGACCAACCTATCTTGCCACCGTCAGGGTTCCCCGGCAGCAGTGATAGATCCTATTTTTAGGCAGCTTTCCAATGGGAGCTACATAATGTTGAATGATCACAGCTGTTTTGGAATGATGCCAGGAATAGCCTATCTTGTTAGTGTGAGAAAATACACCCGTGCACCTCCAAGAAAGTCTCTTTGATCCCTTAGCTTATTTAGCGTTTCATCTGGAATTCGTATCCTTGGTCAAACAAGTCAGTTTCATCACACCAGACGTTGTACCGGATTCAAGTCTTTATTTTTCCAAACTTAATCGTCCACAGCCGACGCGCGTTTCGCCCCCTATGGGCTTTTTGAAGGCTGTTAATCATACATGTAACAAGAAAAGAAAGGTACAAATGCTAAGATCTATGTATAAGCTTGCGCTCATAAACACTGAATATACCATCTTTTGTGTCTGATTTATGTGACATGCTTGATGTAATGACCATCTTAAGACTTCATCCTGTGAGTTTGTTGTGTATTTATCAGTGACCCCATAATATGGAACCACTGAATAAATGACACCAATTGTGCTATTTTGAAGAAAAGAAAGGAGCCATGCAATCCAAAGAGTCCAACCACGTTTTACTTAATCTTGTGCTCGCCGAAGTGCATAATTGTGCACCCACAAGAATAGAATCACTCAATTTATGAACTGTATGATATCACCTTAGTGAAAACATGCCCGTTCTGTGTACAACTAAAAAAAGAATTTAAACATTTCCATTTCAGTGCCAGAAATGTTCCCCATATCATTACATTGTACCTACGTAATTATGCTCACCTTTGTAAATTGTCGAAAAGACTTTCAACTCCGATAAGTAATTTTAAGTTTTGAGGATGCAATTCGTATATGTTCAAGCAATCTATGATATAAAATATATATATAAAAAAATAGTATTGTCTCAATCTATTAAAAGCCAGTTTATTACAACAGGCCTCAATTCCACTTCATATATTGGTTTAGTTGAAAAAATTATTTCCTACCTTAAAAGAAATCATGAATGATGATGTAGGATACTATTTATTCTTCCAATTGTAAATATTTTTCTCAGTTGAGGTTATAGTTGTGGAGCCATATTACGTTCCACAATCTGGGAAATAAGAATTACACCTATTTAGATCACAGCATCTCATTTACTTAGCCCAACTTGGACATCACCATAATAGCAGAGGGTGATAAATTATTGTCTATCCCATATAGAAGATCAACGGCTTGCAACTCAGTATTGCATGCCACAAGTCTACATCCTTCTTCACAGATCAAGGCGATTCCATATGGGGAAATGATTAGAACAAAGAGAAATTGTAGCGATACTAAAAAACTTGAAGAGGAACTCAATAAGGTAGAGAACAGATTCTTGGCCAGGGGTTACGGAGCAGACATCATCAGAAAAGCTCGACACAAAATCAATTCAAAAGATAGAAATCTGTTGTTAAAACACCGACAACCTAAACAACACACCGATAAGTAGATCAGGTTCATAACCCCCCACAGCACAGTAAGTACCGATGTTTATAAAATATTGAACAAACATTGGCATTTGCTAGTGGAGGACATGACTTTACAAGAAAATATAGGCAAGAAGCCATCGATCACCTTTCAAAAAAGGAGAACTATCAGACAAGAATTGTGTCCAAGCTATATTCCCCCAAGGAGGCAGACTTACTGGTTACCACCAGCCCCGAAAAGCTTCTATAGATGTGGATTGTGCTGCATTTGTCGTTTTGCAATGAACCGAACCATGAAGTTCCAATATAATAGCAAAAAGATTTATGAAATAAATCAATTCATCAACTGCAACACAACACATGTTGTATATTGCATAAAATGTATCTGTAATCAGATTTACATTGGCAGCACTGTGAGGCCATTGAAGGAAAGGATCCAGGAGCACTTTCGGGCCATAAGAAACAACAATCCCCAATATCCTTTGGCGACGCATTTTAATACTGTACATGGAAAAACAGAAATTCATAAAATAGGATTTCATGGTATAGATGCAGTCCCCATTGGCAACAGGGGTGGAAATAGAACCAGCAAATTAAGATAGAGGGAAAGCAAATGGATCATATTGTTGCGAGCAGTCGAGATGGGGATCAATGTAGATAAGGAAATGGTAGAATTCCTGTAACCCCTATAAGGTGTTGATCAGTTAAACCCGGTTCTTCCTCTGAGGATAAAGTGACATAAAACGCTTTCAGTTATTCTTGATATATGCTGTATAAAAATGTATCAAGTCATATTGATCAAATGTAAGAATGATGGTGGTATATGGGGTTTGGAAATGATTGGACAAATCTCAGACACTATAGAGACTGTACAAACAAGTATTGGGTGATATAAAGTGATGTAAGAGTACAAATATATAATGAATGAACCAAGCAAGCATTATTTTAAAATGTAAACAATAAGTTGTAACATTGAGGATCATTGAACGATACTGTAAACATGTAATTCAACGTCAGAACAACAACTTTGACCACAGAATATATAGTGGGAGCAATGCATTATGAAACATAGAGCTATGGTATCAAATAATATAAACTGCACCCATATATATGTGGATTTCTAGGAATGATAAATAATTATCGAATATAGATGCATATATATAAGATTAAGGGAAATCATTGTTGTTGGATATTACGAAAACTAAATGTAAAAATAACGGAAGATGTCACAATTTTGGAGCCAAGGGGGTTGCTGTGCAATTCCAAACAAATTCCAACCAATAAGGTTATCAAAGGAAAGTAGCGATAGGCTTTTGGCTATAAACACGCTGAAAACCACACTAAAAGATGGCCGCCAAAAAGAACTGAAGTTGTAGCAAGTAAAAACTGTAGTCCTTCCTTACTCTCCATGACGGTTAAGGCGGGGAAAATTTAACCAGCCGTGAGGCTAGCGGAAATCGATGCCGCCAGGTTGCAGGGACTGCGTACACGGTGAACTAGGACATGTGTGAAGGTAAGACGGGCAATCTAAACAATTATAGACAGTCACGAGCTGTTGCGTGTGGGAACAGGTACAGATGCAGAGGGACTCGGTGGGTTTAATACGGAAAGGCATAGAATAGGTTGCACCTAATGCATGTTAATATTCGGGCGTCCAACTTGGGATTGGGTGTATCCAGGAAACTTTGGTAGGCATTGTTTGGTGTATAATGTACGGGTCCACGGACCCGAATGGCATAAAATGCATGTTTAAAACGCGAGTTTGCAACTTGATATTGGGTCAATGGACGCGACTAAGGCAGGCAACATGTGATATATAATATACTGTCCCATGGAAACAAATGACTTAAGTGCTAAATAACAACGAACATCAAAACAATGTTCGAGTATAACTCCTTATTCTCTAAATAATGTGAAGAGGCATTTTTTCGCAAGTTGGGCTAAGTAAATGAGATGCTGTGATCTAAATAGGTGTAATTCTTATTTCCCAGATTGTGAAACGTAATATGGCTCCACAACTATAACCTCAACTGAGAAAAATATTTACAATTGGAAGAATAAATAGTATCCTACATCATCATTCATGATTGCTTTTAAGGTAGGAAATAATTTTTTCAACTAAACCAATATATGAAGTGGAATTGAGGCGTGTTGTATTAAACTGGCTTTTAATAGATTGAGACAATACTATTTTATATTTATATATTTTATATCATAGATTGCTTAAACATATACGAATTGCATCCTCAAAACTTAAAATTACTTATCGGAGTTGAAAGTCTTTTCGACAATTTACAAAGGTGAGCAGAATTACGTAGGTACAATGTAATGATATGGGGAACATTTCTGGCACTGAAATGGAAATGTTTAAATTCTTTTTTTAGTTGTACACAGAACGGGCATGTTTTCACTAAGGTGATATCATACAGTTCATAAATTGAGTGATTCTATTCTTGTGGGTGCACAATAATGCCCTTCAGCGAGCACAAGATTAAGTAAAACGCGGTTGGACTCTTTGGATTGCATGGCTCCTTTCTTTTCTTCAAAATAGCACAATTGGTGTCATTTATTCAGTGGTTCCATATTATGGGGTCACTGATAAATACACAACAAACTCACAGGGTGAAGTCTTAAGATGGTCATTACATCAAGCATGTCACATAAATCAGACACAAAAGATGGTATATTCAGTGTTTATGAGCGCAAGCTTATACATAGATCTTAGCATTTGTACCTTTCTTTTCTTGTTACATGTATGATTGACAGCCTTGAAAAAGCCCATAGGGGGCGAAACGCGCGTCGGCTGTGGACGATTAAGTTTGGAAAAATAAAGACTTGAATCCGGTACAATTTCTGGTGTGATGAAACTGACTTGTTTGACCAAGGATACGAATTCCAGATGAAACGCTAAATAAGCTAAGGGATCAAAGAGACTTTCTTGGAGGTGCACGGGTGTATTTTCTCACATTGTAAGGACTTCCATTCCAAATGAACTTTGGGAAGGGGGTCGCAGGTTGATGCCCGAGGTGGATGTGCATCCAACGCCAAGTAGCACTCCATATTGAACAGTGTGGATATTGTACTTTGTCTTGTGACTATTGAAAACTAAGGTTGATGTGCAAATCTAAATAGCAAATCCACCAAATTATTTTTGTCCGTACTATCTTGTTAGTGTGTCAGCCAGGGTCACTTGTTGTATGCAAGTATTGTTTCCTAAAACTAAGACAGACGGGGAGTTGCCGCTATGGCCTTCACTGAACATCTCTTCTATACGAATCGATACTTTAAGCAGAATGAAAGCCAATCTTTTACAAAAAACTGTGCCACTGACCTCGTCCAAAGAGACGTATGATTAGCAAGGTCCTCTGCAGAGATACATTCCTTATTATCAACAAACTGTCCCATTCATTTCTCAGTAATGTTAGGTCGTATCTTAAACATGTCTGATACCAGTGGTATTGTACATGTATTTAAGACAATTTTTTCTGGACTGTTAGCACCCTTTGAAGCAGTCCTAGGCATTTTTCCAAACTTCGTGCACTCTGTGATCGGCGGCCTGCCTCTCGTCTTGGGACTCATAGCAGGTATACTATTTTTATGTCTTCTGCTCCGATATGGCAAGTCCAATCACCAGCGATACCCAGATTACCATTGGGTATTGCCAATGCAGTATCGTGAACGAATAACACAGATTCTTGGCTTGGCTCGTTTGAGAGATCTGAATACCACATGGTTCCTTTCATTCATACCAATCTGGCAAGATTGCATCTTACCTGTTCTACGATGCCTGCTTTGTGGAGAGGAATGCGTGTTAGATATCTGTCTGACACTTCCATCAGCACTGCCAACAGATGTTGACACTTTGCTTGGTTCGGTAACGGCTCATGCATTGTGTTGCCCCCAGTGGCTACCAATCCCGATGACAGCATTCATTGAGGTCTCACCGGTAATTCCAGCTGAGGGTGAGATACGTGGACCAACAGGCACACAGGTACCATCTACTGCGAACATTGCTAATGCGACTGACGCTGACGGCGATGCTTATCATCTGCGTACGATTGATCTACTTAATTAAGTGGTTCAACTTTCACCTACTGTTGTAGACGATTTCTTTGCCAGCTTAGAAGATTTAATGTTTTCTCCTGACAACGAGAATAACTTTTGAAACTTGCACACAACGTTCTATCAACTTTGAATTCGACCTTCACTTTTCAAAACAAAACTTCTAACTTTGGAACTCTATTTTTCTACGATTTGATTTGACTTTTTTCCAAAATTGAACTTTTTTTTGGCACAAAGTAATCTGCTTAAAGTAGAACTATTCTTAGAGAACAAGAAATTCTTTGAATACTTCCTAGAGACAATGTTTGACCTTATCCACAAACCAAAACAGTTTATATATTCTGCTATGGGATGGTATCGACTTTTTCTTCTGTATTAAGAGCCATTTCATAAATGTAATTCTCGCAATTCATTCAGTTAGTATTTCCAATATCATATTATATGCTTACAATGAAATCATTGCTTTTAAATGTGTACAGTACAAATGCTCATTTTATGTGTACAACCATTTTCGAATGCATTTTATGTATTTTAGGTGGGGTTGTAAACACATGCTTTAGATCTGTTTTAGTGCTAGGATTTAGTAATGTCGAACATAATAAAGTGGAGTGGGTGTTGTATAGCATTTTAGGACCCTATGGTAATTTTCCCGATTCATGCCCTTATATAGATATACATCACCATATCCTTCTATAGGCATAGAAATCATAACCATATTTAGACATAGCCCATGCAGTCCAAATACGGCATGGCTACTTCCACTAGTTGCGAAAATCCACAACGATTACTTGGAAAACTCACCTTCAGCAGTCAGGGGCTTCCACTTGCTTAAATATTGATTTGTCCAAGAACTCATGGAGTTTTCAAAGAACTGCGAGTCTTTGATGACGTTATTATGTCCAACCTTACGTCAAACTCAGCACCTTCAAGGTATAAATATACCCACACTTGCCCTAGCAAACACATGATGGTTTGGAGCAGTTCGACTATCTACTTGCCCGACTCATCTCGCTGCAGCAACTGCCGAAGGAAGCCGACCCTCCAGCAGATGCACTGAGAGAGACGCTGTCTTTTCTCTTGCCGAGAAATCCAGCTCCAGTGTGTCCAAGCTCCCCTTGCGGGGTGTTGGCAAATCGAGTCCTGAGGCAGAGAAATACCAGACCTCCTTCATTCTAAACCAAGGTACGGAGCTGATTAGACCCTAAGAGAAATCTTGGATAGATTCTTGGCAAAAGAATACTAAACCTATGCTACACCTCACTTACTTCTTCCCTCATACTAGACTTAGGTTAGGTACATTGGGGTAGGCGTATTTTAGAAGCACCAGTTGAGTACTTTTAGTCATTGTTATTTATGTATGTATTTTATGGCTTAGAAACCATGCCATGCTTTTACAGTATTATTTCATAATACTCTTCTTGCTGTACGCATTATACTTTACAGCCAGTATTACGATTGTAGCAGTTAATTTCTTCTGCATGAGAAAGAAGACTGTTCAATAAATACTTTTTATTGAAAACGCCCGTCTCTCTATTTCTCTGCACCTCTGGTGAAACGAAGCATGCACGATTGACTGAGTGAAATATCTATCTATTGTTTCCACGACTCTGAAGATCAGTTTTATCTTGGGTAAACAAAGTTGGAATGTTTTTGCGGTTGTCAGAAACTAATCCCTTCTTGTTTATTCGAGAAAGTTTCTAGTGACCTCTGAGCTAGCTGGCACTCACAAATAAGTTTAATATATTCGATAGAGACCTAGTCGACATAAGTCCTACGTCAATTCTATAGGATATATTATTCCAATGCGCAGAGCCTATTGGGAATATAGGAACTACACTGCACTTCAGCTCAAACAAGTGTCCTCTAAATGCTCTAAACTGTGGCTCGATGATAGTCTTAATGCTGAAAAAAGAAATCTTAGAAAGGAAATGGCGATCGCATCCCTCCCTTTAACATCTTTGTCACTTGAGATCCTTGCGAATCTCTTACAATAAACGCATCAGATGCTCGAAGGCCACCTTCTTCAGAACTCAACTAGATCAAGCAAACAAAAGTCCAAAAAAACAGTTTGAACTCATCAAGTCCCAAGCTAACAATCATCAAAACCTCTCCTCTCCGGGTAAAGGGACACTCCCGAACCGCAAATCATTCACTGTTTTCTTCACTGATAAGTCTACTAAGATTGAGATGGAATTAAGCTTAGCCCGTGATCTCCTCCAGAGTGGTCCTTTGAACACCTTACGCCCTTCAGAGTCGACTAGCACTGACCCTTCACAGCCCTTCCTCCCCAAAAATAATACATCTTGGAGTCTGTTCCAAACCTTGGATGAACTCACTATACGCAAAATGCTGTTGACATTGAAACCTTCCAATCATTACAACGACCCTTTGCCATTGAACCTTTTCCCGGAAGTGAGATCCTCCTTACTAACACTCTGGACGACGATCGTCAATGCTTCTTTTATGCAAGGTGATATTCCGGATTGCCTTAAATCAGGTCAAGTTACCACGATCATAAAGAAACCAAATGCTGATCCTTCGGACCTTCTTAAATTTCGCCCAATCACCAGCATCCCCACCTTAGCAAAACTCCTGGAGAAAAGTGTGCTCGCCCAACTCTGTCATCACATCGACCAATTCCAGCTCCTGGACCAATGCCAATGTGGTTTTCGCCCAGGTCATAGTACGGAGTCTGCGCTAACCCACATCATGGACGATGCACTTAGAATGTTGGACTATAATGAAGCATGCCTATTGATCCTTCTTGACCTCTCGTCAGCATTTGATACTGTCAAACATGATCACCTAATTGACCTTCTGGAACAAATTATGAGGCCAATTTACCATTCTTTCACTCAATGAAGCAAGGTAGTTTGCTGCGCTGTGCTGCTTGAAAGGAAGAGAACAGAAATGAACAATTTGTACAAAGAAATTGAGCATTTCTGCTCTGACCTTGCTCTGGCACACCTTGTGCTGCCTAGTGCAAATCCAGGCAGCCTGCATCACAGTGTATTAAAGCCTATTATTGTTTTGTGGAGGAAGAGACACCTTCCTGCACAAAAAAAATCCTTAGAGGCATGAACCTCTTCATATGTGTGCTGCATTCGACTGCACAAGTGGAAAGAGGAATTAACAAGGAGAAATAAAGATATCGATCTTTGTTTCACCTCTGCCGGGGAAGCGCATAAATTTCCCTCAAACTAAGGTTTACACATCTTAGTAAATCTGGGTTTGCGTCAAAATGCATGGGATGATGCATGGGAACTCCTATGCTTCACCGATGTAAAGTCTATCCAATGCAAAGTATAAAATACAGCGTTGTGTTACTTTGTATTTACTAAACCAGGCAAAGCCACAAAAAGTGGTTTTGCGTGGCTCAGTAAATCCAAGATAAGGACTTGTTTTGCCTTGCGACTACTACCAAGGACAACATAAATCCTTAGTAAATCTGCTGCTATGCTTTTTTCAGAAAATGTTTTTCTTTACTAAAATTAAGTGTGTGTCCCCAAAATGGGAAGTGGTATTTGATAGGAAAATAGGTGTATTTTCACAAACTGGTTTGCTAATGTAGACAAAAAGGTTGCAATTCCAAAACACATTTAAAGTTGATAGTTGAATGACAATTCAAGCTGAATTGGAGAGACATATTGCTGTGATTATGTTCTTTGTGCCAGAGCTCATGAGATACTTTGGGGTAGATTTACTAACACTTTGTGCTGGGTTAGCGTCACTTAACCACCATAAAATGTTTTTTCCCTAATTTACTTTCCAGTGTAAAACTTGTTTTGCACTGGAAAGTACCTTGAAAGTAAGGTAAGGAGGTGTTAAGAGGAGAAATGTTTTATTTCTACTTTCTTTTCTGACTTTGCATGCGAGCTGCACAGTGCAGCACAGATGCAAAGTCAGAAAAGTTTTAAATTGTGTCTATGTGTAGTGTTTTGTACTGGAAGACTCAGGCATGCGCCCTAGCACTATGGCGACAAGGTGTGTGCCTGGAGCACACAGCTGAAAGCAGCGCCAGCACTTGGGAGAGAGGAGGTGAGAGCCATATCTCTGTAGATATGGCACTCTCCTTCTCCTTCCCTGTCACACAGCGCTGCATTTTTGGCTGCTGCGCTGCATCCCGGGACTTTTTTGTAAATCTGGGCCATAGTCTGTTATTTCATTACTCATGTGGGAAGGCATTTAATATTGATAAGCATTTTCCTGGCATGCCTGCGGGGTTCCTCGCCTGAAATGCTTGGGTGGTCTCTACTGATAATCCTGCGTAGGATGGTCATAGTGTGATATAAACATATGTGGTAACTATTTTACAGTGATAACATTTGCTAGTAGATCGGGGGGACTTTCCTTGAGCAGAATTAGCTCTCAGGACATAAAAGGTTGGAGATCTCTGCTTTAGACGGATGCCGAACTTCTGTTAAAGTGATATATATATATTTTTTTAATTGCTTGCTTGTAACCTTCGCTCTGGAAAATTAGGGGAATAAACTTCTGGGTACGCCTCTCTCACTTATATGTTTCTGCGTGAAGAAGATAGAACTGTCACTTTTGGACAATTTCATGCAAAAACTGAACCTTTTTCTAATAACCAGTTGACAGGATAGAGGCCTAATACTCACAAAAGGTTCCTTACGAAGTGCAAGTGACGTTTTAGCATGTAACCTTTTGATTTGTTTCCTCATGGTCCGAATGATACCGGCCATCAATTGAAAAGGGCACCACAACCAGTGATTCTGACGTACTTTATTAATAAACACAAATAAAAGCTTAATACTAGTTCAACCCGTGAACAGACCAAGGTTCTGGGAAAATACCTTTATTTAAGAGTTATAGACTAAGGAATTTCAGAACAATTTCACCATAGTTAGTGTTCTGTGATATGTCAGAGAAACCGAACAAAATACTGAGCAAAACTGAACCCAACTTTACATTTTCGTTTTTGTCTTGAGAATGTAGACAGGTACATGAATAGGTCCCCCACAGCAAATAGGCCTACTTGTATGTATAGCTTGTGTCAGTATGACTCAAGATATTGAAAGTATATGGGTTTGAAAACATCCTCTTCCCCTGTAGTGTCAAAAATGGTAAATAAAAGTGATCCATTAGGGTGAGTGCAGCTTTCAGTTATGCTGAATTATGCCCTCTATTTGTGACCATCAAACACTCTGTTCCAGAGTTTGCACAACTCGTTACTAGGTTATAGTAACTGGAAGCCTGAAACTCCTGTATACAAACCCAGATCTTATTTCAATATGACAGTGTGGTGTGAGTACTACAGAAATAACGTGTCTGATCAAATGTAATAAGTTATTGCAGCTGAGTTGTGTCTTCATTTTACCACCTGCCAGAGCCAGCAGCCAAGGCGAAAGGCAGACCACAGAGCATAATTACACCCTCAGTATAAGCAATAAACGATAACTGGCTTTTCATTTTACAGATTTTTTTCTTAAATCAACAGAGTTCAACAGAAGGTAGAAATTAATAGCAACATCTTTATTTTTTTTTGCATTCAATATGTCATTACAGGGAGGATAGAATCATTATTCATGTTTCTAAACAATCTGGGCTACATACTTTTTCTAATCGGACTTATAATAAACGGATTCTAATATTTTTCATAGCAAATTACTCAGTGCATATGAGTGTGTTTAATTTCACACTACAGATTCCAATTTTATTCTTCATGTCTGCATCCATACTAGCTCTCTCCTATGAAAGAGCAACACTACAAAGATTTAATTGGTTTGTGAGACTGGTGATTCTGCAACCATATTAGCAGTAAAAACAACTCTGTCATACATTAAAAGGATATTCCTAGGCGCCACAAGTGTGATGCCCTTTTAAAGTAACTTGGCAGTCAACCGCATTCCTTATATGGTCATAGAACTCCTCACCCACTTGCAATATTCTTATAATGTACAGCAAAGAAAATGAGGTGCAGAAAAATTGCAGATTTCAACAAAAAAAGTGTTTCTCGCTCAAACTGATTGAAAGATACTGAAAAAAGCCCCACGTGGGGTGCCGAACAGCTGCATACCCTTTGTACAAGTTAACTGGACACCTTTCTGTTTCTGACAATTTATATCCTGTGCACAGGCTATATACATATGTGAAATTACAAAATTACAATCAGCTTCTGGTTCAGAAAGCAAATCTGGTGCTGAAACTCGTTCGAAAATAGCGTACTCGCATCTGTGATTGCCACATTCAGAACTTTATTTCACTTGGACTGGACGAGCCACCGCACTCAGGACTTCATGCAGTCAAATGATAAGGTTGGACTCGTTAATCCTCCTCATAATTGGAATCATAGTCCAGTTTGGATATATTGACCAGCCGGCTCAGAATTATAACCGGCGGAGGGGACATTAATTTAGGACTTAAAGGGCCAGATGTAGGAGCCCTAATACCGTTCGGAAACGGCCGATTTCGGCCGTTTCCGACCGGTATTAGGGTTTTCAGATGTAGGGGGCTGAAAAATACAGAATCGGTATATTTACCGATTCGGTAAAATTACCGATTCGGTAAATTACCGAATCGCTAAATATACCGATTCTGTAATTACAAATGTAGGTGGCACAGTTTACAGTGCCACAGGCCCTTAAGGGTCGGTATTTTACCACACAATCCTATTGTAAAATACCGAATTCAGGTGTGCATGCACATCTGTCATGCACACCTGTGCAATGTGACACACAGACATGCCCTTAGGGCATGTATGTGTGCCACATTGCACACAAGCCTGTACTTGGGGTGCTAGAGGGTTTCAAAGTGACACCCCCTGCATCCCTGCAGGATTCAGTATTTACCGATTCTGTAAATACAGAATCGGTATTTCCCATTGATCCCTATGGGCTTCAAAGCCCATAGGAATCAATGGGAAATACGGAATCTGTATTTACAAAATCGGTAAATACAGAATATTACAGATTCGGTAATTCAGATTTTAAAATTACCTACATCTGCCCCCTTCCCATTTACAGACTCTTAAATACCGAATCAGTAAAATTCGGTATTTAAGAGTCTGTAAATGGGAATTACCTACATCTAGCCCAAAGAGCCTTACAGCCCTGAAGAAGTCGTGGGGTTATCCCCAAGCGACGAAACACGTGTTGGCTGGGAGTTGTTGGATGAAAAGAAAAAAGAACAAATAACTGCAGAACTTTATTCCTCCTTTTTTCACACTGATTGTAATTTTGCAAATTTCACATATGTATAGAGCATTTGCACAGGATGTAAATTGTCAAAATTTTGGCTCAACATTTGAGGGTCTTGGGTGTTTTCCCTCACCTTGCTGCACCGCATAGAAGAGTAGGACCCAATATTGACGCACACTCAATAGGCGCAGGTTCTCCTAGTGAATGACAGCCCTTCCAGTGGAAGCACTTTTCTGTTTCTGATTGCTGTACTGAGGTGGTAAACTGGTAATAAAGTGAAACATTTATTGTAGGAAGCAATCTGGCTCTTTATGTGAAATATCATTACTCTGATATACCGTGTAAAGAGTCAATGGTTCCCTTACTAGTGGACAGGGCTAGCTATGCAATCCCAAAGTGCTCCGTTAGGGGGTTGGGTGGTTGAGTAACCTTAAGCTTAACACATTTGCACAAACACACGATTAATAAATAAAAACACATTCTCAGGAAAGAGATTCATGCCAATTTATAAAATTAGAAAGTATTTTTATATATATTATGGCATCAAAGAAAAATCGTTCATGTAAGAACATTTGTAAATAGGAATCCTTTTCACTTTATAAAGTGGACACTGTAATTTCTGAGTTCTGAAATGTTATTCTTGGGAAGGAAGAACAGTTCTGCAAACAGGTATAGTACATCCACTTACATGACCATCTCCAGTAGTTAAGGTGAGTGGTGGGCAAGGTCCAAGACAGCACCATCAGAACACCACCAGCGGCACGAGCGCGGCATGGTGCAGGATGAAATCAGGGTCGGGAGCCCAATGCGTTTTAATGGGGGTTGGTGTTGTTAAAAAGATGCTGCAGGTTCTAGCTAGGAAGCCAGTCGGGTTGAACCAACAGGTGGGCTCAGGCCTTACGATGCTCGGGTATGGCGCGACACCTTTGGTCCTCTTCTCCAAGGCCCAGGGGTGACGAGTGCAGAGGTGTCTTTAGGCATTGGGTTTTCCTTTATCGGAGCAGTCGCAGTAGAGGGGGCCAGCATGCAGAAGCTTTAGGTGACATCAGGGAGTCCAGGAGGGGTGAAACCATGATGAACTTGAGCTCTGGAGGGCTGGAGGACCGTGTTGACACTGGTGGCCCATTTCAACTTGGGCTGGAGGCGACGGGTGCAGTGGTGGCTTCAGATGTTGAGTTTTGGTGGTTCCGAAGGCCTCAGAGTCTCCTTTCTGGGGTTTCTTCTGAAAAGGTCTGCTATTCATGGGAGGCATTGAGTCTTTTTCAAAGGCGGGCAGTCCTCCCATGTTTCTGGAGTCACAGCTGCAGGACAAGTCGACTTTGGTGCAGTTTTAGACAAGGGCTGTAGACAGGTCAACTGGGCTAGGGCCAAGTCATGTGTTCTCTTCCATCTGCTCTGCTTTTGTGGCATTTCGGTGTCCTCTCTCTTCTTAGGTTACAAGGTTCTGCTTCTCTGGGGCCATGGTCTCCCCTAAATAATGATTTAAGGGGTGTTAGGGGAGTGTAGTTCACCATGCCTTCTATATGACCACTTCCTGTAGAAAGTGGGCATAACCCCATCCCAGAATTCCTCTGGATGCCATCACAAAGATTGCTACCTATGAAAATGTGTGTCCTCCTCGCAGTTAGCCCCCCTTAGGGCTGGTACTAGCCTGGGGGTGGCACGCCTACCTGAGATGCTAATTTTTGCACCTGTTCCAATTGTCATGTGGGCTCTGGACAGGGTGGCTTCCTCTTCTGTGAGGATAGCCAGAATTGCATTCCAAAGGTGGTGACTCATTTGAAGCTCACCAGCCCAAGGAGGCTAATCAGCAGGTCATCCTGTGGGAGGGGTGTTAAAGCCTCTTCCCAGGCAGACTTCTGTTCTTGACCACCTGAGAACAAAAGGCTCTCACTCTAGGAGGTTAGAAACTTGCCTCAGTGGCAGGCTGGCAGAATCCAGCCCACAAGCACACCAGAGGCTGGTAGGTTTTCCGAGTACATGTGTTGATAAATCCAACACTGGCATCAGTGTGGGTTTATCAAGACGAGATGTTTGGTGCCAAACATCCCTCTTTTCAGTGAAGCCATCATGTATCTGGGGAACTCGTTTTCACCAGTGTCCCGTACATGGTTTAAGATGAATTCCCTCCCTGGTCACTTGCAATAGGGCTAACCAGCACGAGGGCATAACTGCTTGTGCAGATTTGTCCTCGCGTATATTATTAAGCACCCTGCCTTAGGGTTGTTGGGCCTACTGTAGGGGTGACTTACAAATATATGCAGTGCTAGGGGACATGGCACACAAGGATGTGTAACATCCACTTGAGAGGGGCGACATCTCGCCCCGTGCCGGGTGCACAGCATTAGTTTGCATTGCATCACAATAATACCAACAGCTTTCAATTTTTTCTCTTTGCTGAATCCTTTTATTTTTCAACATATTCCAATAGTTCATAATTTCATCCTGTTTTTTCACAAGTCACAAGAGAGGCGCTTACATCTTCACTTTTGTCTTAATGATGCAGAAATGCTAATCCAAGCTTTATCCTTCATTGCGACAGTGTACATAGGTTTTATCCACAAACCCGAGTCTTTTACCCAATGCAGGATGAAATTATGAACTATTGGAATATGTTGAAAAATAAAAGGATTCAGCAAAGAGAAAAAATTGAAAGCTTTTGGTATTATTGCGATGCAATGCAAACTAATGCTGTGCACCCGGCATGGGGCAAGATGTCGCCCCTCTCAAGTGGATGTTTCATACTCACGTAGTTGGGGCTGACTACGTTTCCCGGGTAGCACGCGAGAAATGCGAAAATTAAGAACACCAAGGAACTAAGGAACACAACCATTAAAAGAAAGGTGTGCACTCTGTCATTCTTTCAGTGAAACACAAGGATGTGTGACATGTGTTTTAACCTTTGACCAAGACACGCAGCCTGCAATGGCAGTCATGCATGTACTTGGTGAGGGCTCCCTTAGGGTATCACAATTTGTGCTGCAGCCCTTAGGGACTCTCTTTAGCACCTCAGGCTCTAAGTACCAGGGTACCATTTACTAGGGACTTACGGAGGGTGCTAAAGGCTTTGCCAGTTGAGGGAGCAATTGTACAGTCTTAAGGAATGAACACTTCTACCGGGAACCTGGTTGGCAGGAACCCAGTACACTTCGATCAAAGTTGCTTCTAATACCAGGCAAAAGGTGGGGTGGTACTACAACAAAAACCCAGTTTCCTATATTTATCTAGACAGTATTTATGTTTATTGAATAGCAAAATATTAATGTCACAGAACATGACGTCTTATGCTATAAAATTTGTCTTTTGTTGCTACATAATTTTTCAACTCTGTCATATAAATTGATCCCCTTTTGCTGCATAGGTCCAATGCCTTGACTATACCTTTGAACCTGTGTGAGACTTTCACTTAGTACGAAAATGTAAAATCTTATAACCTATAAGAAGAACCTTCCAAAAACTTTTTCCAGTTTGCCATGCATCCTACTCCCAAATCTATCATAGGTCAGTGAATTCACATTTTTCCCAGAATATGGAAGCAATCTTCTCTGTGTTGTTTTGAGAGGTTTATTGCAATGTGCCTACCTTTGCTGAGTAAATGTCTGTATTGACACGTTTTGATATGCTTTACTTTGATAGGAGGTCTCATTGATGGACTGCACAATCTCGTCAATATAGAGAAGCTGGTTCTTGATAATGTAAGGATGACAGAGAAGGATGCTACACAGTTAGGTAAGAGATTTTGCCTATCTTTATTTTTTGCACAATCACTCGCCCTTAGTATTTTTTAAATTATTGTAATGATTTGGAAGTTTGCATCGAGGGAGAAGACACTGAAACTCTGTAACACTGCCATGCCAATCCACTCTACACCTCTCCACCGCACTCCACTCTGCACCCCTCCACTCTGACACTCTACTTTAAACAAATTTACGGCATGCTATGCCACTCCACATCACTCTACACCACTCCACTCTGACACTCTACTTTAGTCCAATTTAGGACACAGTATCCCACTCCACAAGACTCCAATTTATGACATGCTATGCCCCTCCATGGCACTCTACGCCACTCCACTCTATGACACTCTACTGCACTCTACTTTACATCACTCCACGCTACGGCACTCCACTCTATAACAGTTTACTCCTCACCATGCTACACCACTCCACTCTACACCACTCCACTCTATGCCACTTCCCTCTACACCACTTTATTCCACTAAACACCCCTCCACTCTGACACTCTACACCACTCCACGTCACTCCAGTCTATGCCACTCCACTGTATGACACTCTACTACACTCCACTCTACCACACTAAGCCTCTCCACTCTATGCCACTCCACACCACTTTATCCACTCTAAGCCCCTCCACTCTACACTCCACCACTCTACGCCATTCTACAACCATTTATTCCACTCTATGCTGCCCTAAAACACTTTTTCCAATTTACTCCCTTCTACTCTACGCCATCCCACTTTATGCCACTCTACGGCCCTCCACTCTACATCCCTCCATGCCTACACTCTATTTTCCTCCACACTACAACTTCTATTTAACTTCACGTTGACACTCTCAGCTACTCCACTCTCTGACCCTCTACTTAACTATACAACACTCTGCAACACTTTAGGCATCTCTTTGACCCACCGCGACATGACACTCTACAACACAACACTCAACTCCACAACAATCTACTTCTGTCTTCAACACTCCACTCTACACTACTAACTTTTAGCCATGTTGTTGAAGAGCACTCACACTGTTGTACAACATGGCTAAAGCACATTGGCAAAGCCCCAGATGCGATGGTAAAACTATGTGACCAATCGCTGGAAGACCTAGGGGACATGGATGATGAGGAATAGACTGAGGCCCTTTAAAGCCCAAGGGAAATTGCCATCAGGGCCCGCTTCCGCCTGGTTCAGTTGAGGATCCTGCACAGATCTTACTGTTCTCGGATGGTCCTCTTTAAGGCTAGTGGAGTGGCAATATGCTTGAGGGAATACAGCCAGAAAGCTAACTTTTACCCATTCTGTGGGCTCACCCGCAAATTCAAACATTCTGGGGACAGATAGTGGAAGTTATGTCCATTGTCACGAATACTGAGGTCTCCTTAAATGCCAAGGAACTCCTGTTAAACATGTTGCCTGAGGAACCAAGACCTAGATATCAAGCCATATGGGTGACGCTATCATCTAGTGTTGCCAAGCGTAATGTAGCTGGGACATGGGGGTAAATTAGAGCCCCCCAACAGTTGAGGAATAGACGCAAGACTTGAACTGGTGTCAAAGGGTATAACATGTAGTATATCAGGGATGGGGCTGCCCCAAGAAGTGGGAGAAGATCTTGGGGGCTTGGAGGGAGTTCAGGAGTTTCCGACAATAGTCAATAGACAGGGTCTAGGTAGGGTTTATTGTGACATCGGTGATTGCTTCTGGGAGCAGATTCACTAAGGAGGCCTATTAACATTGTGAACTGCATTGTGAAACATTATATGTACTACTGTTTCTAGGTCAAAAGTCTATTCGTACTGTATTTGAATTGCATTACTTACCCATAAATACTGTATGATGCACAAGTTCAATAAAAAGATTTAAAAAAAAGATTTTTGTAATGTGCAAAGTTTATAAATTGTCTTTGCGGCCAGAGTAACCAATTTGGGAATGTCATGTGGGGGAGTTACGGAACTGCCACCTGTCAGCGCCTGGAATCATTGTTTGGCCCAGCCTTAATATGCTTCATTTAAAAAAAAAAAACAAGCCTCTGCTTTGGCGGGCCAGGCGCCATCAGGACACAGCGATGCAGTGGCATAACAGAGGCACCTGTAGCCCAGGTGGGGGGGGGACCCCTGCGGCTGCAGGGGGCCTTCTCAGCACAGTACTCTGGCCTGAGAGCTCCTGATTAAATCCGAAGCAGGGCCCTCCCCCATGTACCTTGCAGGGGGCCCCCTTAAGTTTCGTTATGCCACTGCAGCGAGACCCGGGTTCCTGCGCAACTCAAGGGGCCATCATCATTACAAGTAAGTGAGCAGTGTGAAATGTGAAATTTCCCCGAACTCTACATCACATCTTCTTTATATAAACAACCTCTTCCTAGTGACAGTCAATATGAAAGTGAATCACCTGTTCCTATTTTTACTCATTTGCCAAGTCGTAGAACAAACAGTGTCTTAATAAGATTTGTGGATGGTCGCTCTTGTACTTGATAAAGGAGATCCACGAGGCCAGATCTCGTCAAATTGGACCGTTAGCCGCAGTCATGTCCTAACCTTGTTTCTTTACGACTGCAAAGTCACCAAACCTTCTCAGCTTTGGGAAACACCAACTCGCACACACACACTGCAGCTGTAGCACGACTGCCTTCCCGCACCAGGCACTAATATAAATGTAAATAAATGCCAGCCTTTGTAGAGCGCACAGCTACCTCCAACGGAAGTGTCCTGCCGCTGTCCGTATACCGCTTAGGAACCCTTCCTGGCTTTCCCCTGTGAAATGTCCAATTCTGGGCACCCCCAAGGTGAACCCAGGCATCCCAGCGCTGTTGGGGCCGTTGTGGAGATTAAGTACGCTATTCCCCAGAGTTGCAGAGTGGGACCCATGATTAGAATAGGCACCGAGGCAAGAATTATCAGGTCCGAGGAAATTGAGCCCAAGACCCGCCGAGGCGGGGTATGGAACCCTGGTCAGACGTCTGCATCAGGGTCTGCCGCTTTAACCATTGAGCCACACTTCTCCATTGAGTACTGAATGAGCACTGAATGAGTGGGAAAAGGTACACCACCTTATGTGTTACCTCAGTGAATAATGTGATGCTTCCCTTCCCTTCGAATGGCACAGTAAAGGAGGTTAATTAGTCCTGTGAAAAGCGTGGGAGTATATACACTGCACTGTGTCGACAGTCAGTGACACAATAAATCATTTCAAATGACACACATGTGCAGGCAAAATACATGGGAATACCTAGTGATCTGAAGCAGAGTTAAGTGCTTATGAGCGCCTGGCCATGTAATGGGACATACTATTGTAATAGTTTATGCCAGTACTACTGCCAGGCATTGTTAGAATATTTTAATGTAATTCAAGGTGTGAGCTGCAGATGTATGAACTGCGGGGCTGTACAAAAAAACTACATTTCTGTGATTCTCGTAGCCTTGTGAAGGAGTCATATGCCACATCCATGGCGGCTGAAATGATAGGCCGTGCCGCTGGTGAAGGAGCTGGTCTTGCCCCTCTGTGCAGTGCCTGCCATGAAGAAGAGGAAGACCTGAACAGTGGCGGTTCCTTTAAGGCGTAGGAGCGTTGCCCCACTGCTTCAACTGCAAGCTGCATACATAAAATAAAATTATAATAACGTTCCGTTATTATCATTTTATTTTTTGTATTCAGCTTGCAATTGAAGCGGCGGGTGGGCTGGGCTCCCCGCATCACAGGGAGGAGGAGTGATGGCTGCACATCGGGCCGGTCAAACCATCATGCACATTTGCATGTTCTCCACCCAGGCTGCATTACAGCCTGGGTGAGCAGCCTGGGTGGAGTACTTGCACCGCCTAACAGCCCCTGTCTGAGCGCCGAACCACGGTGCTCAGACCAATCACAATGCAGCTGTAAGGCAGCATTGTGATTGGTCAGTGTATTCTGGGAGGCTGTGTGCTTCACTTCCTGGTTCCTGCTGCAGAGAGGACGAAGAGAGGTGGCGGCTGGTGGAATTAAGTGTTTTAAAAATATATATATATATTTGTAATCCCCCCCCCCCCCCCCTCTGTCCCCCTACCCCACCACAATCATTGGGTAGCAGTCGCTACTGGACCCGAACTGTCTGCCCGAGACAGATTCCCAACAATAAGAGCTGTCAAAGGGGATGGAAGCCCAATCGGATGACCTTACCAATGCCTGAGGGACAAAGCTGAGAAAGATGAGAAATACAGACTCAGCAGCTACCCACGGTAACTTAGACTGATAATCCCCTTGGGAACTCTATGAGGCTTATCATTTAGCCTTTGGAAGATGGTCCACGCTCTGCTCAACGACTCGCAGCTTCATCTTCTGTCCAATATTGTGATTATTCCTCCCTCTTTATGCCCCACCCTCTTGCTCCCTTCCACTTGTGACCTGCAATCCTTAGTTAATATCACTCTTAACTCTGGCATTGCAACCCATCCGTTTTACTGTTCCCTACCCATACTTTGGTGAATAGCAGAACCCGATGCATAGCACCCCTGATGAGGTCTCCTGCTTGCAGGGGGAGAGACTAAGGAGCAGAGGGTCCCACTTGATGATGGATTACATCCACCTAGTGGACTGGAGGACTGCCCTCCTGGTGAGTGGAGATTGGTCAAGATAATGAAAAGGCACCAGTGTTTTCAGTGCTTTGCTTGTATCTTATGGGCCCTACTCGCTTTATCCCTGCTTCTTCTTTTTATTCTGAAGTTTTACTATAAAATACCAATAAAGGCAGAATTTTCAAAAAATACAAATTGAATTCCATTAAGTTGGATAATATAAACTGATTACTTATACAATTTGACTTGCCAAATCTCTGTAACGAAGTGCTATGTAAGCAAGTTATTGTATACCTGGGAATTTATATTGCTCGAAACTAGACACAATTTAACAGAGCGCTGTGCAAAGGTTGGGATAGAGCCGAGCAGTACAGCTGAGGGAGTGGCACAGGATGCAGACAGGACAAGAGGGGTTACTGGCAGTCTGCCATCTAAAGTGATAAACTTGGGTGCGGTATTGCATACTGAGGAGGATCGTCAAACTGTAATAACAATTACAAAAACATTTAATATTAATATTAGTACTAAAAATAATCATAACTATTATTAATATTATTTCTTTGCATGTACGTCTTTCTTTGTATTTATTTGTGCTTGTTTGCGCTGATAAGTGCGTACAAAAGAGCCAATCAATTGGCTTGGCAGTGCTTTTTAGTCTTGTCTGCACGTGTGCGCTGTTGCTATGGTGATGACCAATTGTGTCTACAATAAAACATCTCGAAAAGTGCCCTTTTAGCCCGACTATTACTTACCATTAGTTGGTAGCATTATCCCACTTCTGTGCTGGCTTCTAATTCGTCAGAATATTGGACGCGTCATTTTCTTTTGTTCGTGCAGCACATTGAACAAGAACAAATTAATTCATCCTCATTAGTGTCCATGTGCTACTCACACTGTGACTGAGGTACTGTTTCTTCTTTTTTGTTATTTCTCTTTATAGCGCAGGTGTGGCCCAACCTAAAGTTCAGTGCTTTACATTAGCACCAGTTCCTTTACAAAAGATCATATTAAAGGAAGGGTGTAGTGTTTTGGTGATGAGTAAAACATGTATTAGGTATTGTGGCAAGAATTTACAATTCTGTTAAGGATTCGGGGGTGAGTACAATGGGTCTCATATTTTATTACATCTCTCCCCCCACTTATTTTCCTCCTCCTTCCTTTCTTTTCTCTCAATTACTCTCACTCCAATAGTATTACAGTAGAAAGGGGTGCATCCGAACATGTAAACTTCAACTTGATCCATTGTCATGCACGGCCAGTTTGGGATGTTACCCCGTGATGGGAAAGCGATGTTAAATGTATGTGTAAAAATTCTTAATAAAATACTTTGAAATAAAAAAAAAATTAAAGCAGCCAATCAAAACGTTTTAACAAGAAAAACTACGTTTCCCATGATCCCATATCTAGCATCTCATTGTCCCTCAATCAGGCAGCACCACCCCCCAGAAATACTCTGCACACCATGGCTTTTCCTCTTTCTTTGTAGTGAAGGCCCACCATTGACAAGGCCAACAGATTTTGCAAAGGCTTGTTTGTTTTGTAGGCACAGGGAGGTTAAGTGATATACCCAGAATCACAGGATGTCAAGCCAGGATTCAAATCTGATTCCTTAGGTCCAAAGTCGGCAGCTCTGGCCCTTACTCCATATACTGTCTCAGGTTGGCAGGTTTGAAAGAGTACTGACTGAATTTCACAGCAGATCACTGCCAAATGGTCCTTTGAATTGGAAGCAGGGTTCCCGGTCCAGGGATGATGATCACGCAGCAGCATCAGAACCTGAACTGCCCCAGAACTCTCACCATTGCCTCTGAAAGACCAGTGGACAGCCAACATAGATTGCGGACTCAGCATGCAAAGAACATGCAGTTGGTAGAACTAGAGGACCATTGGCACAAACAGACCCCCCTTGAATCCTGGGAACACAAAGCTTCTCTGAATTCCCCTGCCTGGCTCTTTTCATGGCTTGCCATCCACCGACCCCCTTTCCCGCCCCCCCTTCCCGCCCCCCTTCCCTTCCCCCTTTCCTCCTCTTCTCATCGGTTATATCCAATCATTGCGACCCTCTCAGTAGAAAAATGGGATCTATAATAAAAAGAAAAAAATGTACCTAACCGCTGCGTCTCTTCTCCTCGTCCCTTTCCTGCAGCCAGACTCCTCTAAGCCAATAACAACGCTGCAATGCAGCGTTGTGATTGGTCTGAGCGCATGGTTTGGCACTCAGCCAGGGAATGGGAGCTAAGGCTTGTTCTCCACCCAGGGTGTAATTTAGCTTGGGTGGAGAACATGCAAAGTGCACATGAATGTTAAGCCGGCCCGAGGCGGCTGGCCAAAAATACATGCGCACCTACAAAGTGTGCTCACCACTCCCCCTGCTACTGTAATGAGAACAGCCCCACCTCGCCCCGCAATGCTGCCATGGCAGGACAAAATAAAATTATAATAACCTCGCGTTATTATCATTTTATTTTTCCTTTCTTTCACTGCTGCAAAGTAGTAGGGCGATGCTCCTCTGCCTTAGCAGAAGACCCACCCCTGAGAAGCACCAGTTACGTACATTTTTTGTAGGTATGAGGAGTTTAAAGAGATTTGTCGCAATCACAGGAAGTTAAGCCAATGCAGAGACTCGAACCTTGTTCTCTCAGTTCCAAAGTAGGCAGCTGTAGCCGTTATGAGGCTTGCTTCAAAGAAACAACACTGGTCACTGCAAAATAGAAATGGAGTGAAACTGCACATTGTAAACTGGTACAAAATAGAAGCATAGTTCAAATCTGGACCACCCAGGCACTTTGTGACCCGCTCTCCAGCAGTGGGTTTCCGAATGTATTATCAAGATGGCTGACCTCTGATTCGCCAGGCCCTTTGCTGGAATGTGCTTTAGAAAAAGACTTACATTTTAGTATGTGGGAGGGAACTGTAGCACTTTCAAAGTTTTATCTTTGCCTAATTAAATGAAAGATTACATCTTTTCTAGTATATCTTTGCATGGTGTTGATAAAACGTAGCTAGATACTTAAAAAAAATTAGGCCCGGTGGAGTGAGTGACCAAAAAACTCTGCTGCACCACTCAGAGTTCTGCAAGTGGCAGAGTGTGTTATGTTGCGACGTTTGTGCTGAATTTATGCGCTGGGTGTTTTGTCCTGCGCTGTAAAATCAGAACAAATGGCACTGTGTGTAGCTCACGAGGACGCTGCCTCATTCTGATGCTCGAGAAGGTTTCTCGATGTGAGCTGTAGTGACGATCTGCGACCGCCTGTGTTGAGAGACCTCGCCGGTTGTTGGTCTGGAGTATGATCTTCCTCGCTTTATCTCGCCACCTTAACGTTCGCAAGTGCTAGCTAGGTAAAAACTCCGCTCTGTGGAGTTTTTCGGAACTCCACAGGCTAGGCAGAGCAGGAAAAACTCTGCACACTCCGCAAGCGAATTTCAGGGATCACAGCCATAACCCCTGCACGTGCCCATTCCGTGGGTACCCAACAGCCTCTCCCCCCTCTGAAGGCCCGCATGCCATTCTTAAAATAATGTCAGCCAACAATACCGAAAATTAGTGATGGTCGTTGTTGGCCGCAGTTTTATTAATATTAAAAACACATACTGGTTATGCAATTTTCCATTTGCGAACTGTACCCATCAATCATACATGTCATATACAATCCATGACACCATCTTGTGATAACAGGTGTCAGTCTTTAGTGTACTCAGTTCGTAAATGGCACTGTACAAAACCAGTTCCTTGTCAGTCCATTGGTGTTCCAGTGGTTGGTCGCCCACGCCTTCTGCGTGTCATGGAGGAGAGCTTTTCTCTCTGGAGTTAGGTCCTCAGCTCGCTACCATTTGCGCCCTGCCGTCCGGCCGGGTCTGGGCCGCGAGTGCCGTCTCCTCCTGTTACTCCCCTCCTTAGTGGGGCCACGTCACCCTGCCGTGCGGCATTCAAAAGTGAGTGGCCCTCCTCCTACACACCGCCCGCCAGTGTGTTTCCTTAGCCAACCATTGTAGGATTTCCGCCACGCCGCAGGGAGGCTCACGTCTTTCTGCGGATCCCCCCCTGCCCCTGGTTTGTGGCTTCTAATTTTTGTAAAATTTTTTTTTACAACCTGCGAGCACCATTGCACCCCACAGGTTATCCCAGAAGACCTTCATCCCTCTGTCAGAGAGGTGCACCCCTTCCTGGCCGTAAATCTCCGGGCGTCCCGGGTGGATGAGGCCGTGCCTGATTGATTCCAGGCTGTTGGTGGAGCAAAACTCGTGCATTGCAATGTTCAATTTTTTATTTTTTTTGCATTATCCACCGCCTTGTTGGAGTCAGCACTTCTCCAGTGCTTCCTGCAGATCATTTCTGATCAGACCACCTTCGTGAGGCCCAACCATGTCGTCGCCTTGGTGAGATTCCTTTGGATGGCCTGCCCACTGCTTTGCGCCCTAGCCGCGTTAGGTCGTTGCCGCCGAGGTGAATGATCAGGGCGTCAGGATGCCGCGCCGAGTCTGCCAGGAGGCTGTCCACCGTTGGCCGTAGCTGCTCCCGTCTCATCCCTGGTTGCCCTATCCAATGGATGTACGTCGCATTGGGTCTGCTCGCCGCTTTGTGCCCCGACCGCCGCCACCAAGACTTCATTCTGGACACGAATGAATGACCCACCTCCCAAACCACCCGTGGGCGTCCCCCTGCTTAGCGAAATAATTCCGTTAAGGTGGCCTGCTGCACACCGGGTTTGTTGTCGCCTGCTGAGGGAAATAATTAAGTTATGGTGGCATGCTGCGCACCTGGTTTGTTGTCTGTAATGTGGAGGCGTGTAGAAGGGGGGGTGGCCCTCCAGTACCCTGCCATTCGGCATCCCAAAGTGACTGCCCCCCCCCCCTTTTTTTCCTTTTTTCCATTTCTTTCCTTTTTTTTTTTTTTTTTGGGATGTGGGCATATGTATGCCTTGTAAGCCCTGGATCGCCATCTGCCCACGGCCTGGATCCTGTCCTCCGGCATGCCATGCTGCGATGCCGTGGTAGCCTCGCCGATCCTGAAAGGTTGAGGGGCAAAAGACGCCGGGTGAAACCCGTCTTTTCCGCGACCCCTTGCGTATCACGGCCTTGAATTGAAACCTGCTCAGGTTCCTTCCATCCTATGTAATTGAATAGCCAGCATACCACACAGAGCCCAGCCTCTGGAATGCAATGCAGACGTATCGTCACCCCTTTTCGAGCCTTGTCCGTCTTAGCCTGCCTTACTGTGATCTCCACGGCCCTTGCCATTGGTTTGATGTCCCTAGCCTGCAGGCATCGTTGTGCCGGGACTGTCTTGTTGGGCGCAACTATCTTGCTGATGCGGAACGCGCCAAAGAAGGCCGCGGTGAACGCCACCCTAAATAGCAGGAGCTCATATTTGTCTGAAATGATTCCTACCAACGCACCCAGGAGCTGGCCCAGTTTACCAAAGTCAGTGGGGTGCCTGTTGTCTTTCTTTGTCCCCTCAACTCTCCTCCAAACCCCTCAAGGCTGTCTTTAGGTATGGGGTGGCCGTGGGATCTTGGTGATAAAATGCCCATTGAACAAACCTCTTGACGCTGTTCGCGTCCCTGCCTTTTCATCGGGAGACTGTATGCTCCCCGCTCTCATCACTATGCACATCTCTTGTGCCTCCTAGTGGAGCACCTGTAACATAACGCAAGGACACCCTCTTTTTTTTTTGGGCACAGGAGCTTTGCCCCGAGTCACAGACTGTGGACACTACTCCGGGCTCGAAAACCTTGGTTCCCAACACCAGAGTCGGCGATCTAATCGATGGACCGCAACCTCTCCCGTTTGGCCGCGATCTTAGTCCGGGGTTCCAGTTGTACAGCTTCATTCGCCTAACATAACCGAACATGTGTCTGTATAAAAGACGCGCGTTCGCCTTGGTGCTGAATAACAGATGGTTCTTGTTACCCAACTCGTCCTTATTTTTTCCGACCCCAGTTGAATGCAAGGCCGACAGGGCCTGCCGGGGTCCGAACCTGTGACCATGCGGTCGAGCACAGGCCCCGGCAATGGATGCATTAGTCCACTGGAGCTGCCGTCCGCAGCCCTACTGAGACAGAAAGACACATAAATATATGCTTCTTGGGTTGGAGATCTGCATTTATTCCTGCACTGCTGAGTTTTAAAAAAAAATTTTTTTTTAAACGGGCTCTCAGCTTAGTTTAGCCATTCACTATGCACTCTCGGTGTGACATTTCTTATGTAAAGCGCTTGTCCACCGGGATCAGTTGGAAGGGGCTGCATGGTTGACCTCCCCTTGAGGCACATAGATGGCCACGGTGCGGGCTCATACTTTAGTGAAAAGACAATTTTGACCCAGACGTGATTTGAACACGCAACCTTCTGATCTGGAGTCAGACCGCTACCGTTGCGCCACAAGGTCGTAGTGTCTCCAAGCGGCTAACGCCAACCCCAGCGTTGAAGATTCCCCGCAATTCATCTGGCTTTGTGGTTTCTATTTCTCCTCAGACATTTGATTTTTTGCTTTTACAGCGTTAAGACAACATTTGGGCGAAAGTTGTGCTCTATAACTATCTACCAGACCAAAACATTGGCTCTGACTCGAACGTATTAAAAGTTACTAATACAACTGTACATATGTGCCTGGAAATGGCGGACGACTTGCAGAGCTTATTTGGTCACCCTACATTTGCCGACTGCAAATGGGATCTAACTTGTGTCCACGCTGGATGCCGTGTGTTTACAAACTTACTGCGGATACGGAATGTGCTGTGAGAAGTTGGCCTGATATGCAGTGCTCACTATTCTAGTGATCACTATGCATCAGTCCAAACGACCCTTATGGTGATTGGTTGTAAGTCAACCTTAGACCAGCTATCCTAGTAGCGTGGATACGAGCAGTCTTCGGGCTAAACTCTAGAGAGCGTGTTAAGCCAGCTGTTATACCATCACATACCCCTTGAACACCAAGTGAAAGGACACCACACAAGTGTTATGAAAATAAACAGTGTATTTATTTTAAGTCACAACAGCCCTGTACTCTTTATGAGGACAGGGTACTAAGCACACAACAAAACTCTTAGGAAAATACTTCAAGTGCACAATCTACACAAATGCCCGAGGGCACGGAAAGGTAGTGTTCTCGGGCGAACCCGATAAGGTAAGTCGGAAACGACAGTGACTCTGGACCCTTAGATAATGAGGCTATGCGGGCACCGAAATGCCGAAGTTACCTAGCCCAGGGGCTGCGGCTGCATAAGTCTTTTTCAGACGTCGGGAGTCCTCGCTGACGAACCAGGAGCCGGAAGGAAGGAGTTGCTGGCCGGCGACCAGGGAAGATAGTTCGTAGAGATCCAAGCCTGGATCAGAGATGGATGATACCTGAAAGCAGATGGGACCAAGTTCGTAACTACTAGCCAGTAGTCAGAGGGTACCAGGAGGGCACCGGATGATCGTCACCTCGACTAGGTGAGTGGGCGACACTGGGCTCTGCAGTCTCACGGATCAGGAGGCGTTGTCGGCGACCAGGATGGAGGTGCGAGCTTTCCCATGATGGTTGATGCTGTCGGCGTCGCTGGGCCCACGTCTGGGGCAACAAGCCTTGGCAAATTCAGGGCCACGTGGTGGACCTAAAATGGCGTCTTGAGTGGACCAGGAGGGTCCGGGGTGCTCCTCTTTCAGAGGGGAGCAAAGGCCAGACTGGAGCAACCAGACCAGCAGCGTTGTTGTCGGGCGTCGTCGGGAAGACCACAAGCCAGCGGGCTAGTAGCCAGACAACGTGATGAGCGGCAGAAAGCAGAAGGGCCCCACGCAGATCGTGGAGAGGCTGGGAGGCTGAACTTCGGTGCTGGAGCTGCTCAGGGTCGGGGCTTCTCGGACCCCAAAGCACTCACCAGAGGATCCCTCGGTGGTCGTGCTGGTTTAGAAATCGTGCAGGTTCCGATGATGGCCGGTCCCTCGAGGTCTCGTCGCACCCATGGATCTCAGCTGAGCTGACGATGTGGGTAGAGGTCAGAGGTGCCAGGGAAGCCGGTTCTCGTCGAGCTGGGCAGTCGGATTCCTGAGGAAGGACGTGCAGCAAATCGCAGAGTTCTTAGATGGTGCCTGCGGATGCAGGGTGACTACTCCTTAGCCACAAGGGAGAAATCTTGAGAAGAGTCGAGAGTTCCTTTCGCAGAAAGTAGTTTCTTGATTCAAAGATGATCTAATTTGGAAGGGTCCCCGCTCCTGCCTTTATCCTAAAGAAAGGGGTGGGTACGCGACTAGGTCCTGCCCTAGGGGTGGGACCAGGAAGGGGGGTGGTTACACCCCTCTCCCATGCCGGACTTTCCCCAGGCCAGGGGCTGGTGTGCCCCTGGAACTGGTTCTAGCCGGAAGATGCGTAGTGAGCACCGGGGTGCCACTCCGCAGTCACCTTCCTGTAAAGCCCTGCCTACCCAGGATACACAAAACCCTGTCTGGGATGGTGCGAGCACCGCCCCGGACAGGAAACCCTTTGTCCAAGCTCTCCTCGCTGGAAGGACTCCCAGCAGCAGGAGGTCAGACTCGTGTCTGTGGTGGCAGCATCCATTTTGTGGAGCTGAGGCTTCAGTTAACTTTAACCGGGGTTCACAGTTACGTACATGTCGTGTCCCTCTAGAAGGGTGGAATGCTAACCCCGTCGCCAGCATTGGTGAGGGGTCAGTATCCTGATTCGTATGACACCTTACTCGACATGTTTCGATAACGCGATACCAAAGTTAGCATACCAGAGTATATGGTACGCGCTATCATGGAACGGCCATTGGGACTTGGTTCCGCAAGCTGCAACCGGGCTCGGCTCATGCCAGAGCCCAATTCACACGATTCCATGCACTCTTCCTTCAGGATTGTCAACGCCTGCCATAGGAGTGGCTGATAGGAATCCGTGTGCCCATCTTCGGGGTTAGATATAGGGATACTATACCTAAAGCAAAGGGTGATTACACCACCTTGCCCCAGCTGTCGTGCAGCCAGTTGTGTCAGATTTAGATGGCCATCCAGGGGTGGCATAATACATGCTTCAGCCCCTGGTAGGCCCTGGGTACACCGATGCCCTGAGTTACAGGGTCTGACAAGGTGGCCCAGTTCCAATTGGGTAGTGCACCTAAGGTACACATGTCAATTTAGCGAGAGAACAGCTAGGCTGTGGGTCTGATTGGCAGGCCCACAGCCAGAGAAAGTCGTAAACCAGTGAAACAAACGCAAAAAAATCTGGGTGATCATAGGATTGCAGACCCTAATCTCCTACATGACCCCCCCCCCCCAAATGTTGGGACAATAAACTAACCTTGACCAGGTGAGTCTTCTTGTTCTAAGTGGAAATACCTGGAGAGCCCATCTGCGCTGCCATGATCAGTGCCAGGTCTATGCTCCACTGTGAAGTCCATCCACTGTAGGGAAATAGACCACCTAAGCAGTTTGGGGTTTTCACCCTTCATCTGATTTAGCCACAAGAGGGGCTTATGGTCGGTGTGAATCCTGAAATGAGTGCCAAACAAGTATGGCCTCAGTTTCTTCAGGGCCCAAACCACAGCAAAGGCCTCCCTCTCAATAGCTGACCAATTTTTCTCTCTGGGGGTCAGCCGTCTGCTTATAAAAGCAATGGGCTGGTCATTACCATCAAAATTCAGTTGAGATAGAACAGCTCCCACACCCAACTCAGAAGCATCTGTTTGGACAATGAATGGTTTGGAGTAGTCTGGACTCTTGAGGATAGGTGCCGTGCACATGGCCTGTTTTAGGTCATTGAATGCTTTTTGACAGCTCGCTGTCCACTGAACCTTTTTTGGCATTTTCTTACTTGTCAGTTCATTAAGTGGAGTCACAATCGATCCATAATTTCTGACAAACTTTCCTTAGTAACCAGTCAGGCCCAAGAAAGCTCGAACCTGAGTCTGGGTGGTTGGAGGAGCCCAGTCCCTGATTGACTGTATTTTGCTCTCCAGTGGTTGAACTTGGCCTCCACCTACAAGGTGGCCCAAGTATACAACCTGTGTCTGCCCTATCTGGCACTTGATGGCCTTGATAGTGAGACCTGCTGCTTGCAGTGCCTCTAACACTTTCCTCAGGTGGACCAGGTGATCCTCCCAGGTGGAGCTAAAGACAGCAATATCGTCAAGATACGCCGCACAGAAGTCATCCAGCCCAGTGAGAACGTGATTCACCAGCCTTTGGAAGGTGGCAGGTGCATTTTTCAAACCAAAGGGCATTACCACAAATTGATAATGCCCACCAGGGGTAGAAAATGCTGTCTTGGGCTTGGCATCCTCAGCTAACCTGATTTGCCAATACCCAGCTGTCAGGTCAAATGTACTTAAGTAGTTGGCAGAAGCCAATCTATCTATAAGCTCATCCGCCCTTGGTATTGGGTGGGCATCAGTCTTAGTGACTGCATTGAGACCCCTGTAGTCTACGCAGAACCTCATCTCTTTCTTACCACCCGGGGTGTGAGGCTTCGGCACGAGAACTACGGGACTAGCCCAAGGGCTAGCCGAGGGTTCAATGACTCCCAACTCAGTTTTGATGCAGTCTCTAACGTGATCGGGCTGCCTGTAGATTTTACTCTTGACGGGCAAGCTGTCACCAGTGTCAACCTCATGGGTACACCAATTGGTCTGACTGGGTGTTAGAGAGAACATATGCCGGAAGGATTGAAGAACCTGTTTACAATCCTTCTGTTGATGTTCAGAGAGGCTGCCACAAAAGACAACACCGTCTACTGATCCATCATCAGGATTCTGAGTGAGCAGGTCTGGGAGAGGGTCACTTTCTTCCTCCTGTCCCTCATCTATGGCCATGAGCAAGCTCATGTCCTTCCTGTCGACATATGCTTTGAGCCTGTTAACATGGAGCACCCTGTGGGGGCTCCGGGGAGTTCCAAGGTCCACCAGGTAGGTGACCTCTCCCTTTTGCTCAAGAATTGTGTGGGGCCCAGACCATTTGTCTTTGAGTGCTGCTGGGGCCACTGGCTCCAACACCCACACCTTCTGTCCAGGCTGATAAAAAGTCAGGACAGCCTTTTGGTCATGCCAAGCTTTTTGGAGTTCTTGGCTGGCCTTAAGGTTTTCGGATGCCTTTTCCATGTACTCAGCCATCCGGGAGCGGAGACCAAGCACATAGTCCACTATGTTGGTTGCAGGCTTTTTGAGAGGTCTCTCCCATCCTTCCTTCACCAAACACAGGGGTCCTCTTACAGGATGTCCATACAAAAGTTCAAAAGGGCTGTAGCCAACCCCCTTCTGTGGGACTTCTCTATAAGCGAATAAAAGGCAGGGAATCAGGACGTCCCATCTATTCCGGAGCTTTTCAGGTAGTCCGTGAATCATCCCTTTTAGGGTCCTGTTGAACCTTTCAACAAGCCCATTGCATTGTGGATGATAGGGTGTAGTGAACTTGTAGTTGACACCACATTCCTTCCACATAGCAGTTAAGTAACTCGACATGAAGTTTGCACCTCTGTCAGAGACAACCTCCTTAGGGAAGCCCACTCTGGAGAACACTCCAACTAGGGCTCTCGCCACAACAGGTGCTGTCGTGGTCCTAAGGGGAATAGCTTCAGGATACCTGGTGGCATGATCCACTACCACCAGTATAAACTTGTGCCCTGATGCTGTTTGGGGTTCCATTGGACCAACAATGTCAATCCCCACTCTTTCAAAGGGTACCCCCACCACAGGCATTGGTATAAGGGGGGCCTTTGTTGTGCCACCTGACTTACCACTGGCTTGGCAAGTGACACAGGAGCGACAAAACTCCTTGGTATCCTCGTTCATGTGAGGCCAGTGAAAGTGTGAGACAAGCCTGTCCCACGTCTTCGTCTGGCCTAAGTGTCCTGCTAAGGGAATCTCGTGGGCCAAGGTAAGAAGGAAACCACGCTGAGACAAGGGGATAACCAGCCTCCTGGTCATGCCAGGCTTGGGGTCTCTTGCCTCAGTGTACAGGAGTCCATCCTCCCAGTATACCTTGTGGGTACCTGTGGCGTTCCCAGCAGCCTCAGCAGCAGCCTGCTGTCTGAGGGGTTCAAGGGAAGGGCAGTCTAACTGGTCCTTCCCCAGGTCTTCTCGTGAGGGTCCCCCTGAGCCCAGAAACTCAACTTGATCAAGTTTGAGTTCTTTAGGTTCAGTTTCCCGCAATTCCTGGAGGTCAGCCTCCTCTGAGACTTAATCCTCGACCTGGGGCAAGGGGGAAGGCGCTGCCTTAACCCTACTGCTCTTCTTCTTGGGAGGTGTCTGGTCCATTGTTCCAGGATCCAGCACCTGTTCAGTGGGGCATCGTCTGACCTGTGACCTAGTCACAGCAAGCACATGTGCTGGCAAGCCTAACATCTCTATGTGAGTCCTCTGCTCCACTTCTGACCATTGTGATGACTCCAAATCATTGCCCAACAAACAATCCACTGGGAGGTCGGAACTAACAACAACCTTTTTCTGGCCATTTACCCCTCCCCAGGAGAAAGCAACAATCGCCATACTATGACTGGTAGGGACGTTGCTGGCATTGGTCACCAGGAAATCTGTACCTGGCATGATCTGTCCAGGGTCCACAAAGTTAGGTGTCACCATGGTGACACTGGCACAAGTGTCCCTATAGGCCTGAGCCATTCTTCCATTGATTAAAGGCGTCTGTCGGTATTTGCCCAAAGTATTGGGACTGACATCAGGGGATATGTCCATATCTCCTGTACAGACAAGGACAGCCTGAGTGAGTGTGCCAACTAAGTTGTCACACCCCTCAGAACCCAAGGTTAACCCAACTAGTCCCTTGGGAGGTGCACTACTACTGCTAGCTGTACTAGGGGGCACAGGTGCCTTAGGGGCTGCAGTAGCAGGAGTCTGCCCTCCTTTCTTGGTGCACTCACTAAACCAGTGAGTTTTACTTTTACAGTATTGGCACCACCTTTTTGATTGGCCTTCTTGATTCTTCTTTTTCTGGGAAGCCTGACCCCCCTCCTCTTTGGGTTGTTGGGGACCTGTCGAAGACTTCTGGTCATTTTGTTCACCCTTAGAATCTTTACCCTTCTGGTCTGCTTTCTTCTGACCACCCTGGTTTTGCTTAACCCTTGTTCTGACCCATCTGTCTGCCTTCTTTCCCAATTCTTTGGGAGAGGTCAGATCCGAGTCGACAAGGTGCTGATGCAACAACTGGTTCTGAATTGTTTAAAATCTGTTCTCGCATGATCAAATTATACAATCCTGTGTAATCAGTAACCTTACTGCCCAGCAACCAGCCCTCCAAAGCCTTAGTGGCACAATCGACAAAACCAGACCAGTCCTGAGACTGAGTTTTCTGGGTATCCCTGAACAGCAACCTGTACTGCTCAGTGGTTAGGCCGAACCCATCAATCAGTGTGTTCTTCAGGACCTGGTAATTGTTAGCATCCTCCACTCTAGTAGTGAGGAGCTTATCTCTACCTTTTCCTTCAAAGGAGAGCCACAAGATAGCTGCCCACTGACTCTGGGGGACGCACTGTACAGTGCAGGCTCTCTCCAAAGCAGTAATCCATTTGTGGATATCATCCCCTTGCTTGAAGGGGGGCACTATCTTACTCAGGTGTCTAGTGTCTAAACTCCTGTTTTCCTTGGGGGAATGCTGCCACCAGTGGGGTTTGTCCCACTCAATTCTTGCTCTCTAGCAAAGGCGAGTCTCTCTTTGGCCAGGGCAAGTTCTTCCCTTTCAATCCTCAGATTGACTTCCCTCACTTTAGCTTCGTATACTCTCCTCTGAGGGGATGTCATCCCTCTTTGAGAAGAGCCTCGAGAGCCATTGGTTCGAACGGATCTATTAGAGCCTCTCGACAGAGACCTAACTCGTCCATTCCCAATGTTAAGCTGGCCTGAGAGGGGCCCCAGGGGTCTCCTAGTCCCATTCTCGTGCCGGCTTAAGTTGTCCCTAGTTAGCTGGCTAACTACTTCTGGACCTTTGTCTGCCTCGTCCTCAGATGGCTCTGGATCCTCATCTTCCTCTTCACCTTCTGCGGAGAGATGGATAAGGTCAGGGTCACCTAAGGTTCCCTCGAGGGGGGGCATATTCCCTTCTGGATGAGAAGGGTCTGTGTTACCAGCCCTCCTAGCACCATAAGTCTCCAAGAGACCAATCAGAAACGGAATGGTAGGGTTTGCACCCTGTTTTAGCTTCCTGGATGTACAGATTTGTCGCATCTCTTGGAAGCTAAGTGCAGCATATCTGGACATGACCTGTGGAGGGTCAACTGACACAAGGGGAGACTCAGAGTTTCCTCCTTTGTCTGACATGCTGCTTCTAGTGTGGTGTAAGTGATGCACCTACCTACACTATATGTTTACCTACTGATCCCTTGCTAAGAGTTGTAGCCAAGGTGTGCTAAGCCTTGAGGAGCTACAACAGCTGGTTCAGTAGAACTCAGAGTATTCTAAACTAAGTTATATGTACCTGGAGTACTTATGCAATCTTTCACAAGATATTCTTAGGATACGCGTGGTAAAACAACAGCAAGCTCAAGTCCCAACCGCTGCTCACCAATGTGAGAAGTTGGCCTGATATGCAGTGCTCACTATTCTAGTGATCACTATGCATCAGTCCAAACGACCCTTATGGTGATTGGTTGTAAGTCAACCTAAGACCAGCTATCCTAGTAGCGTGGATACGAGCAGTCTTCGGGCTAAACTCTAGAGGGCGTGTTAAGCCAGCTGTTATACCATCACATACCCCTTGAACACCAAGTGAAAGGACACCACACAAGTGTTATGAAAATAAACAGTGTATTTATTTTAAGTCACAACAGCCCTGTACTCTTTATGAGGACAGGGTACTAAGCACACAACAAAACTCTTAGGAAAATACTTCAAGTGCACAATCTACACAAATGCCCGAGGGCACGGAAAGGTAGTGTTCTCGGGCGAACCCGATAAGGTAAGTCGGAAACGACAGTGACTCTGGACCCTTAAATAATGAGGCTATGCGGGCACCGAAATGCCGAAGTTACCTAGCTCAGGGGCTGCGGCTGCATAAGTCTTTTTCAGACGTCGGGAGTCCTCGCTGACGAACCAGGAGCCGGAAGGAAGGAGTTGCTGGCCGGCGACCAGGGAAGATAGTTCGTAGAGATCCAAACCTGGATCAGAGATGGATGATACCTGAAAGCAGAGGGGACCAAGTTCGTAACTACTTGCCAGTAGTCAGAGGGTACCAGGAGGGCACCGGATGATCGTCAGCTCGACTAAGTGAGTGGGCGACGCTGGGCTCTGCAGTCTCACGGACCAGGAGGCGTTGTCGGCGACCAGGGTGGAGGTGCGAGCTGTCCCACGATGGTTGATGCTGTCGGCGTCGCTGGGCCCAGGTCTGGGGCAACAAGCCTTGGCAAATTCAGGGCCACGTGGTGGACCTAAAATGGCGTCTTGAGTGGACCAGGAGGGTCCGGGGTGCTCCTCTTTCAGAGGGGAGCAAAGGCCAGTCTGGAGCAACCAGACCAGCAGCGTTGTTGTCGGGCGTCGTCGGGAAGACCACAAGCCAGCGGGCTAGTAGCCAGACAACGTGATGAGCGGCAGAAAGCAGAAGGGCCCCACGCAGATCGTGGAGAGGCTGGGAGGCTGAACTTCGGTGCTGGAGCTGCTCAGGGTCGGGGCTTCTCGGACCCCAAAGCACTCACCAGAGGATCCCTCGGTGGTCGTGCTGGTTTAGAAATCGTGCAGGTTCTGATGATGGCCGGTCCCTCGAGGTCTCGTCGCACCCACGGATCTCAGCTGAGCTGACGATGTGGGTAGAGGTCAGAGGTGCCATGGAAGCCGGTTCTCGTCGAGCTGGGCAGTCGGATTCCTGAGGAAGGACGTGCAGCAAACCGCAGAGTTCTTAGATGGTGCCTGCGGATGCAGGGTGACTACTCCTTAGCCACAAGGGAGAAATCTTGAGAAGAGTCGAGAGTTCCTTTCGCAGAAAGTAGTTTCTTGATTCAAAGATGATCTAATTTGGAAGGGTCCCCGCTCCTGCCTTTATCTTAAAGAAAGGGGTGGGTACGCGACTAGGTCCTGCCCTAGGGGTGGGACCAGGAAGGGGGGTGGTTACACCCCTCACCCATGCCTGACTTTCCCCAGGCCAGGGGCTGGTGTGCCCCTGGAACTGGTTCTAGCCGGAAGATGCGTAGTGAGCACCGGGGTGCCACTCCGCAGTCACCTTCCTGTAAAGCCCTGCCTACCCAGGATACACAAAACCCTGTCTGGGATGGTGCGAGCACCGCCCCGGACAGGATACCCTTTGTCCAAGCTCTCCTCGCTGGAAGGACTCCCAGCAGCAGGAGGTCAGACTCGTGTCTGTGGTGGCAGCATCCATTTTGTGGAGCTGAAGCTTCAGTTAACTTTAACCGGGGTTCACAGTTACGTACATGTCCTGTCCCTCTAGAAGGGTGGAATGCTAACCCCGTCGCCAGCATTGGTGAGGGGTCAGTATCCCGATTCGTATGACACCTTACTCGACATGTTTCGATAACGCGATACCAAAGTTAGCATACAAGAGTATATGGTACGCGTTATCATGGAACAGCCATTGGGACTTGGTTCCGCAAGCTGCAACCGGGCTCGGCTCATGCCAGAGCCCAATTCACACGATTCCATGCACTCTGCCTTCAGGATTGTCAAGGCCTGCCATAGGAGTGACTGATAGGAATCCGTGTGTCCATCTTCGGGGTTAGATATAGGGATACTATACCTAAAGCAAAGGGTGATTACACCACCTTGCCCCAGCTGTCGTGCAGCCAGTTGTGTCAGATTTAGATGGCCATCCAGGGGTGGCATAATACATGCTTCAGCCCCTGGTAGGCCCTGGGTACACCGATGCCCTGAGTTACAGGGTCTGACAAGGTGGCCCAGTTCCAATTGGGTAGTGCACCTAAGGTACACATGTCAATTTAGCGAGAGAACAGCTAGGCTGTGGGTCTGATTGGCAGGCCCACAGCCAGAGAAAGTCGTAAACCAGTGAAACAAACGCAAAAAAATCTGGGTGATCATAGGATTGCAGACCCTACTCTCCTACATGTGCCATCTGCTGTACCTTAATTTATGCCTTCTGGCCACATAATTCAATCTACTGGACCACCGGTTTGGTCCTCCCTTGTCACGTAATTCTACTTCCTGCATTTTTGTGTGGGGACAAAATACCGGCTTCCACGTTCAGAGCAGTTTCTTTTTTTTTTTTTTTGTACGTCAAAGCTACCTCTCACCTTGAGACTGGGTTCCAGCTCCATGGTAAATATATTCGCATTTAAGTGAGACAAGAAGACTGGCTGACGTGTGGCCGTGAAAAACATTTCATTTATTCTCATGAGCTCATCCACTCCTGCTTATTCCCTGCGCACTGCAGCATAGTGGCAACCAGTTACTCAGCGGCCCTGCATTGAAGCATTCTATTAGCAGCACATACCTTGAACATTGTTAATAAATGCACGATTTCCCATTGGTGTTCTACAAGAGCCCGCGCACGTTCCCTCGTCGCCGGTGCGCTTTCGTTGTTACCCGGGGGCAGCCTGTGGAAGGTCGGAATGCAAATTTCTTCACGTCTCGCCTCAACAACATTCCTGATCTGAAGACTCATAGCGCCTCGCCGAGCGACAGTTGTATCGCGCGAAGCAATTCATTTCCCCTCATTTCTTTCTTTCTTTATATATATATATATATATGAAAAAAGCAGTCCAGGTTCCACAAAGTGCTGGAACCAACGGTCGAGACCTCGTAACTCCTCACAACCAGCAAACAGTTGAGCCTCAAAGAAATAGATCCACAATGGATATCAGGGTAGACAAATTTTTAATTGGGATGACGCGTTTCACTCTACAAGAGAGCTTGATCACACAATGCGCCCAAAACAAAGAAGTGTTTAAATACTCAACATAAACAAAGGACTTCAAAGAATACCACTAATGATACACGCCTTCTCCAATTCATAACAACAGAGGAAGGACTAAACATTTAAACAAAAAATAAAAACAAAGTAACACAAAATGCAACAATATGGATGCTTCAGCTTAAATGGTTACAAAAATTACGCATAACAAGACGGCCTGCCTGTTTAGCGTATGGATAATATTTACAATGTTATGATTATTAAAGGGGTATCGTGTATTTGCAAGTAACAGTGACGGCAAGTGCCTAAAAAACCAAAATAAGGTTATACTGTTATTGTCAATCACAACAGACACAATGATGACCTAGTGTCAAAAAATTGCATTTTCATATTGACATAGTGCCTATAAGTATAAAGAAACCGCTGAACCTAGAATAAGCAGCTAAGAATCATAACAAGTGTACTAAATACCATTCCAATGATCAAGGAAAATTGAGACCAAAGCATCATCATGGAAAACTAAACAATAATAAAGTAAAAATTTGTGAAAATAATAATAATAATGATATAGCCAGACATGTGGGAGAAAGCATTAAAAAATTAAAAGAGGAATATGGTGACGGGAAAAACTAAGAGGGAAATGGGATTCATAAACATAGTCACAACTGAAGACAAATAAGCCATGACAGTGCATAACATAGTAATGAGTCACATAACTTTGCAACTAGGTGTACACCTTCTCAAAATATACATTTCTAATATAATTAGAATGAAAGAACACCAAAACAAAGTATGTACAAATGTAGGCTAGCCAGCCGGCCAACCTCTCTGCGAAAGTCTACACCACATCAGATAACTCATGTACATATTCAAAAGAATAGTTGTCTCAAACTGACCCTATACAGTTATAGAAAGTTGCTCAAATCTTCGGTCAAATTTAAACCGTTAGGTGCCTTGGTGTCTAAGGCCAAAATTAAATGAGATTCTTTCTGCCGAAGAAGTTTCATTCTGTCACCTCCCCGTCCGGGTTGAGGGACTGAGCACAATACTGTATATTCAAGATCTCTCAATTTTTTATCATGAACAGCTCGAAAATGTCGCGCGACAGGGTAGTTATTGTCGCTATTAACAATTGCACGAATGTGTTGCAATATTCTCTGGTGTACCGGAAGTTTGGTACTTCCGATGTACTCCAGGTTGCATGTGCATTTTAGTTTGTACACAACAAATTCGGATCTACATGTCAGGTGTTCACGAATGGGGACAGGTGTGGAGCAAAAAGCTGTGAAATAATGGGTACTATTCTTGGCAAAAGTACAAGCTCTGCACGAAGTGCACCGAAAGAAACCTGTCTTGGTGGTTAGACTCTTTTTAGGAGGTTCTTCGGGCATAGATCTGTCTAATGCGTCACGCATACTGGGTGATCTTCTGAATGTAATATTGGGACTTCTAGGCAGTATAGGTCCAAGAATGACATCCGTGAGGATTATAGGCCATTCAGAAGTGATGATATTCCTGATTTTATGTTCCTGTGCACTATAGTTGGTGATGAGCCGCACAGTGTTATCATCTGTCAAGATTTCAGGAGTTTTGGGCATTAGAAGTGTTTTACGCTCAATTGCGCGAGCTTTGTGTAGGGCCTTGTCAAGAATAGAGTCAGTGTATCCCCTATGAATGAAACTTTGCCTAGATTCATGGAGACATTTTTCCAGGGAGTCATTCTCACTGCATATTCTGCAGATACGAATGAACTCCCCATAGGGGACACTACGAATCATGTGGGCAGGGTGAGAGCTGTGAGCATGTAGAATTGAATTGCCTGCAGTGGCCTTTCTGTGTAGGCAGGTTTTAATTCGGTTGTTTTTAATGAAAATGTTAACGTCAAGAAATTCGGCTGAGTCAGCCGTAATGCTGGAGGTAAATTTAAGATTAAAGGAATTCCTATTAATCTCCTCAACAAACATTTCAGCATCTTTTGTTGTGCCCTGCCAGATTATGCAGACGTCGTCTATAAAACGCCAGTAATGCTTGATGTGCGGTAACCAATGGCGATGTATGGTTCTGAGCTCCCGTTCCTCCCACCAGCCAACATGCAAGCATGAGTAGCTGGGGGAGAAACACGAGCCCATTGCCACACCTCGAAGTTGTTCATATATCTGGCCCTGAAACTTGAAAAAATTGGTGGTTAGACAAATGTTCAACAGTTCCATTAACATCGTGTTATGCTCACGAAAGCAGATATCACGTCTGTCCAGATAATATTTACACGCATTCATGCCCTGTAGATGGTGTATCGACGTGTAAAGGGATTCAATATCCATTATCAGAAATAGTAAGTTCGCATTCCATTCCACTTTCATGAGTTTAGTTAAAAAGTCAGTGGTGTCCTTAACAAATGATGGGAGATTCTGCATGTGTGGTTGCAAAAAGTTGTCTATATATTTGGAGATGTTTTCGTTATTGCTACCTATGGCAGCTATGATAGGACGACCAGGAGTAGGTATTGTCTGCTTATGAATTTTCGGTAGAAAATACAACACTGGAGTGATAGGGTGTTCTTTCACCAGAAAATTACATTCATCCTTCGTGAGCAAGCCTTTTCGTTTCCACGCATGTATTTGTTTGTGAGTGGATTCATTACATTTGTTCATCGCAAACTGGGAGGTAGCTCGATAACAAGAGGTGTCACTAAGGTGTCTCTGGGCTTCAATGATGTAATCCTTAGTTGACCAAAGCACAGTGTTTCCTCCTTTATCTGCGTTTTTGATTATAATGTCTTTATTCTTTTTTAGTTTGCTCACTAGTCTGTGGTACTGTTTGTCGTTATATTTAAGTTTTTAAAATCGTTAAGGACCTGGCTCACCCTACGTGTGTGGCTAGTGCTGTTCCCTCGTCGCAAGCTCTTTGTGACTCTCTTGCGGATGCCTTTGAGGAAAAGATCCGTAAAATCCTAGCAGGTCTGCAGCACCCACGGAACTCTATCACTGAGGAGGGAGCTCCGGAGGAAATGGCCAGTCGACCCCTGCAGAGGGCTACTAATCTCTGTCAGGAAGCTCCGATCACGCCCTCCAGTCGACCCCGACCAGATGAGCAGCCCCCCAGCTTGGGAGCTCCGGCGGCGGAAGCCAGTCGACCCCAGCTGAGTAGCCCTCCTTTCTTTCTTTTGGATCAGGCCCTCAGCTTGGGAGCTCCGGCGACTGCGGCCAGTCGACCCCAGCTGAACTGCTCTTCCCTCGCAGCCCCTGATTCGGCTCCCTGCTTGGGAGCTCCGGCAATTGTAGCCAGTCGACCTCAGCAGGGTAGCCTTCTCCTTCTTCCAGTGGAGCCAGTCCTCAGTCTGGGAGCTCCGGCGAGTGAGGCCAGTCGACCCCAGCTGAGTGGCCCCCCTGTCCCCACTTTGGATCAGGCTCTCTGCTTGGGAGCTCCGGAGACCGCAGCCAGTCGACCCCAGCAGAGGAGTCACTTTTCTCCTTCCGTGGAGCCGGCCCTCAGTTTGGGAGCTCCGGCGAGCGAGGCCAGTCGACCCCAGCTGAGTAGTTTTCCCCTTCCATCCTTGAAGGAGTTCGGCGACTTAGCCCTGACGATTTCTTCTGGCTCGCCTTTGGATCCTCTCCCTCCAAGACTATGGAAGGTGTTTCAAGAGGACCTCTTCCAGCCCTTGCACGCCATCTGCTGTCAGTCATTCGAGACAGCTACTGTTCCAAGCTGCTGGAAGAAGGCAGTGGTATCCCCGCTTTTAAAAAAACCTACGCTCGACCCTGCCTGCCTCTCTAACTATCGGCCGATTTCCCTGCTCCCTTTTCCGGTTAAAATTATGGAAAAGCTGGTCACCCGTGCTCTGTCCAGTTTCCTAGAAGGGAACAGCTGGTTGGATGAGACGCAATTCGGCTTCCGCCCAGCGCATGGGACGGAATCCGCGTTGGTGACCGTGCTAGACAATCTGCGGGCGCGAGTCGACAGCGGTCGGGCAGCATTCTTGGTGCTGCTCGACATGTCGGCCGCGTTCGACACGGTCAGCCATCCCACCCTGATTTCTAGGCTGGAGGAATGCGGGGTCAGGGACAAGGCCAGGGATTGGTTAATCTCCTATTTGGACTGCCGTCAGCAACGGGTTTCGTTACCCCCCTTCAGTTCAGAGGAGCGGAGAGTGGGACAAGGTGTTCCTCAGGGCTCGGCCATCAGCCCCATACTCTTTAATGTCTACCTCCGCCCCCTAGTCCAGCTCATTAAAACCTTCGGTATCTCTGCATTTAATTATGCAGATGATACCCAGCTGGTCTTCTCTCTGGAGGGACAGGATGCAGTCACACTGGAGACCTTTCATCGGTGCATGCAGGCGACAGCGGAATGGCTCCGGTTGAACTCGCTACAGTTCAACGGAACAAAGACGGAGGTCTTACACTGTTCCATTGATCGAGTTCCTCGCGATCTCCCAGTAGACTTCTGGCCTCCGTCTTTTTCAGAGACGGTGTCTGCGGCACAATCAGCGCGCAACTTTGGCGTCACTTTTGGGCCTAACCTGCAGTTGGATCTACATGTGAATAAGATCTCTTCAACATGTATGATGCTGATTCGTATGCTGCGCAAGGTCCTTCCTCTCCTCCCTGCGCAAGCCAGACCAGAAGTAGTGCGTTGTACCATCCTAAGTCGACTTGACTATTGTAACGCACTACTTCTGGAGGCCCCGGTAACACTCTTGGGCAAGTTGCAAAGGGTGCAAAATATCGCTGCTAAACTCGCCCTTTCTCGCCCCTACCACAGTTCTTCTACGGCAGCACTGCGAGAACTTCATTGGCTGCCAGTTCATCTACGGGTGCGCTACAAAGCAGCATGTATTGTGTTTAGGGCTATTCATGACCTGGGCCCCATCCCTTTGCGGCGAATGTTTGCCTGGTATTGTCCATCTAGAGCTTTACGCTCCTCGTCATCCAGGCTACTGGTAGTTCCACGATTCCAGAGAGTGAGGATGGGGGGCCGCTCTTTTAGAGTAGCGGCAGCCAAACTCTGGAACTCTCTGCCTATATCCTTGAGAAGCCTTGGAGATCTCTTATCTTTTAGAAAGGCTCTAAAAACTCATCTTTTTCCCAGGATAGGCTGAGCTACTGTTTTCATTGAGTACGGGTCAAAGCGCCAGGATGCCCTTGGTGGTGACAGGTTGCGCTATACAAGTATGCCACAATATAACAACAATAACAAATTTAAGTTGTTGTTTCTGACTCAAGACTTTCCTATTGAGTGCTTTTAATTCAACAATTACTTTATCACTGAACACATCTACCGAATCAAGTGGCATGATTGGCAGAAAGGTTGATTTAGGCCGGAAAGGGGTAGTAGCTGAGCAGCCCGTTTCAGTACTTTGGCTCACAGTGGGAATCGGTTGTGAGTCATTGTCAAACGCCAAATCCAATAAGTTTTGTAATCCGGCCGCATCTTGAACTTGCAATCCTGGAGTCATAGTGTTCGCTTCAATGCTAGACTCAGTTTGTTTTCTTTTTGCTTCAAGTTTGAAAATTTTGATTAATTTGATCTTACGTATGAACTTGTAAATGTCAATCCGCGTCTGATTATATGAGAACCTATTGGGCGGACAATATGACAACCCCAGAGAGAGCAATTGTTGTTCTTTTGTAGATAAAGGAAAGTCTGTGAGATTGATAACAGTATTTTCTACTGAGGTCGTTATCTTCTCCAATTCCTTTTTGCTTTTGCGCTTGTGGTACCTGCGTTTGAAGAGGACCCTCCTTGCGTGCCTGCGCTGGCTGACTGATTGCCTGGCTTGTTCTGAGGTTGCCGGGAGCGCAGGGAGTAACGCCGGTCCTCGCTCACAAAATTCAGTTCGTCAATAAGTGTGAAGTTTTATATATATATATATATATATATTTTTTTAATGTATACGGGGGAAGTCGGCGGTATGCACGAGATGTAACACTTCGGCCCAAACCTATCTTTGCTTTGCAGTTTTTTGGGTTTTTTTTGTAGCGAGAACTCGACCTGGAGGGATCGGAGCGCTTTACCATAGCACCAGCTGCCTTCCCGACGAACCGAGACACATTCTTTTATAGAGATGTGTGATTTGCCCAGGATCACCGGATGTTCAGCCTCCATGTCGGGACTCGAACCTGATCTCCAGTTTTAAAAAGTTGTCCGCTCTGGCACTGGTGCCAGACGCGAAGAGGCCGCGGACAAACAACCCCGCCCCTGGGCGGCGGGCCTCTGGAGGAGTCCGAGGGCAAATGCAGGCTTTGGTGTGTGCTACCCTGGACCCATAATTCAGTATGCTCGTACCGTAGCCGCGAGCACCCGGAGGGCACAATTGGTAATTCCTGCTCCTCCTAGATCCTACCACTTTGCTACTAGTCTGCTGGACTCGTTAACTCTTTCCCAACGCGGGCCATTTACACCCGCCCGTGGCCGTCACTAAGATCCGTGTTCACAATAAAGCTTTGAAATGTGCGGGCTGGGCGCTGGTGTTTTTGCAGAGGGGCACTTGGCAATGAACACCGGGGCTAACTTCTGGGACACTACGCACATGTCGCATTCGGCCTGTATATTGTGCAATGTCAGGCGGGGCATTTTTAATTGACTACTTTTTTCTGTCAGCGACTTATTCCCGCCCCACTGTAGCACGCGTTTACCCTCTCCTTGCTACTTTACCTCGTTACTACAGCTGTCCTGCTGCCCTTGGTTGTCGCCGAAGCCGAGCTTCTCTTTTCATCGGTGTCTTGGGAGCTGGGGGGAGTCCCTCTGCTCTTCATCGTCGTCTCCTCTGGCGCGCTGCCAACCTCGGAAACTGGATGCGCCCGTGCGAGTTTTCTTCCATCGTCGCTGCCACGCTGCCCTCCTTTGGGTTCCGGACTCAAGATTCCTCTGCGTCGCTGTCTTCACGGGGTTGTGGGTTGAGGACGGGATCTGTGCGTGTTCGCCGTCCCGCTCTCGTTCAGCTGCGGTGACTGCCTCCGGTCTCGTCTTCCCCTCCTCGTAGCGGCCACAGTGCGCGCTATACGCGAGGGAGATGGGAGCGCTAGCGCTGAGCGGGCTACTTCTTCTCGTTGGGTATCGGGCCCGCGTCTCTTGGCGCAAAACATTCGCTTTCCCCACCGACCAGCCGTTACTTCTGCCTCAGAGCGGTCAGCTGCGCGCTCGGAGGCTGCCTCTGATGAACCTGAGGGGGGCCGGGAGAGATTCGGTGCACCGCTTTCTTCTTCCTTCCGTGCTCCGGTGTCCGACCGACAGGGCTTCGCCTTGCAGCAGTATTCCTGATGCAATTGTTGTTGTTGTTGCGCCGCTCTCCCAGCTCCTCGAAGAAGTTATGTCCTTGCTGGGAGAGGTGGCGACTTAAATCCCCTTGACCCCTCCATAGGGGACTCAGGTGGACCCCCCTGATTGGGGGTTCAAAAACAAGCCAGGGTGACCATTGGCCGCCCTTTAGGGGCGTCCAGGTCATGGGTCACTTCCGGTCGGAGTGGCTGGTGCGCACTCCGCTTCCGCTGGTTCCTGGGCGCTTTAAGGCACCCAGAACCAGTTTCACCACCGGTGGGGCACCGCGTGGGTTATGGCGCCGGCGTCTAAGCCTCCCCCCCCTTGCGGGGGGGGGTGCAGCGGCCTCTGCGATTGTCACTAATTGCACATTTGAATGTTTTCTCCTGGTTGCATCACGTGTGACAGCTCATATACTACCTCATTAACTGCACTGCTTTGTGTAGTCAACTTGACAGTGAAGTCTCCATTTCAATTCAGATCAATGTATGTTTTTTTCTTTTTCTCAAAGCAAAATCAATGTCAAAAGCAGCTAAAAGTAACACATTAAACTACTTTGTTTTGTCAGGTCTCAAAGCTGACTCCTCTAGAAAGTCAGAATAAGTAAGCAGCACCAGTTTAAGAGGGGGAACACAAACCCAAATCTCCAAAACTTCTGGGTGATCCCCAATATCAGCCACGTAGTCATTGATGAACACATAGAGAATGTGGTATGTAAATATGCATTGTAGCAGCTGTGATTTTTTTATTACCATGAATTTCCCAGTGCACCACTTGTTAAACTTTCCAAATTGTGCATCATAATGATAGGTTTGTTGGCTTGGGTGTTAAAGGTCTTTTCCAATGCTGCCTGCAGGAAACAGCATTAGTGGTGGCTATTATTTAATGCCAATGGTACGGGGGAGGGTTGCAAGGGGGAAGGCGGGCAGGTGTGAATAAAAAAAATAAATAAACACTTACCTGTGTGCTGCCGCCTTCCTTTCCTCTTTGCCTATTTCCAGGGCAGGAACAGGAAGCACGGAGGCTTCCAGGCTCCCCTAAGCCAACCACAACGCTGCAATTGTGATTGGTCTGAGCGCCGTGGTTCGGTGCTCAGACAGGGACAGGAAGCCTGAGCATGTTCTCCACCCTGTCTGTAATGCAGTCTGGGTGGAGAAAATGCAAAGTGCGCATGCCGGTTTGGCCGGCCTGAGACGGCTGGCCAAACCGGCATGTGCACTTTAGAGAGTATGAACCACTCCTCCTCCAGCTCCTCTGTCAGATCTCAGCCCCAGCCCTACCCAGCTGAGCAACAACGGAAAAATAAAATGATAATAACAATAAGTTAATATCATTTTATTTTTTCCTTTTTGACCTGCTCAGTTGGGCAACGCTCCTCCGCCTTAGGGGAGGAGCTGCCCCTGCAAATTGGTCATTAGGTCTTGCTTGCAGGCAGCGCATATATGCTGTCACTATGGTGACGATCTCTTAGGTCTTAAAAATAAAAAACTCTAAAAAGCGGCTTTTAGCCCGCCCATTTCTTACCATCCTATTCACTCCTCTTTGATGCATTCTAATTCGGCGAGTGTGCAATGTATCATTTACTTGTGTTTGTGTGGCGCATGGAAAAAGTACTATTTGTATAATCTTAATTAGTATCCATCCGCTGCTCACTTTGTGATTGAGGTACAGCGTCTTCTTTTTTTGGCTTTTTTTTTTAATCACGCAAAGCGACCCGACCTTAAGGTATCAGTGCTTTACATCAGCACCAGCTACATTACAAATGGTCACATTCCTATTTTACCCCAGGGAGATAAAGTAATTTGCCCAGGATCACAGGAGTTTGAGCCGACGCAGAGACTACAACCTACTACCCCAATTCTGAAGTAAGCAGCCCTGCCAGTAGCGCCACATCCTTCTTCCCCCTCCCTTTCACTCTTTCTCTGTATACTGCCTCCGTCGGTGCTCATGGCACACCCCTGCTCTGCAAATCAATCCTGCCTCGATATGTTGAAAGTTCCTAGAATTGTATGTATTGCTGTTATTTTGAAAGAGGGAGTTCACCTTTCTTACATAATTTACTCTGGTCCTGAATTGTTCATGTCTAATCTAGGTAGGTACTTCCATTTGGTGCCGTAAAAATGTGTTGTTTCATTCTAAACAAACCATATGAACTATTTCTAAAGTGAAACGTACACTCCTTCGTAGAATAAAATGATATTGTCATTCTTGCTAACAGGTTTTTTAGTAAAAATTGCAGAAAGTAAATAAACAATACTTTTATGCCAGATCTGAAAATGTATGCTTAACTTCATCAATCAATCAATCAATCAGGGTACTTGTAAAGCGCACTACTTACCCGTGATGTTCTCAAGGCGTTGAAGGTGGCGGGGGGTTAGGGGGTGGGGTGCCGCTACTGCTCGAAGAGCCAGGTCTTGAGGACTCTTCTGAAGGCGAGTAGGTCTTGGGTCTGACGAAGGTGGGTTGGGAGGGTGTTCCAGGATTTTGCGGCGAGGTAAGAGAAGGATCTGCCGCCGGCGGTCGTATGTTGGATGCAGGGGACATCTGCGAGGCGAGGCTGGCGGAGCTGAGCTGGCGGGTGTGGGTGTAGAAGTTGAGTCTGCTGTTCAGGTAGGCTGGTCCGGCGTTGTGGAGTGCTTTGTGTGCGTGGGTGAGGAGCTTGAAGGTGATCCTCTTGTCGATGGGGAGCCAGTGCAGGTCTCTCAGGAGGGGGGTGATGTGGCTGCGACTTCATAAATTATTGAACAATCTGGGAGTAACGTCAATTTTGTTCAAAGTCTCATGTGAACACCACAATCATGGTAGCGCCAGTCATCCATTTATTAGAGAAGTTTGCTTTTCCCGCCAATAATTCACGCTGGACAATCGGCCAGAACACATTTTACTGATTCCATCCTTGCACTCTCTGCTGGTGTGCTCTCCACTCTTGTCCACAGTTCAGGCACCCTTACAGTCCCCATCCTTTCAACAACCCAGTCAAAATTGGCAAAGCCAATAGGCCTCGCCCGTGCACATTCTGTTGGCTTGTCAGTGTGTGTTTTTAGCCATGTTATACAGCAGCTGCTGTGCGGCATGGCTAAAAGTGAACAAAAAGTGGCAAGACTTGGTCAACGCAGGCTGCTTTAAAGTATTTTTTTTATACTGTCATCCATTGTGCAAAGCAACCATACAGCTGATTAACATGGCAAAGTGCACATTGACAAAGCCATATAGCTCTAATTTGTTTTTCAATGTCTTTGAAGCCATGTTGTGCTGCTGCGTGGCTGCTATGCTTCAGAATAGGGGGTGGTGATGAACAGAGTGTCTGAATTAAGCAGACCACTCTTACCCAGTCCAAAGATCAGGGCTTGATCCATCACCGTTTTTTAGCTCACTGCACCATCCCAGCTCAGAACCTGGCTACATGCAAATTAGTCTGTTCCTGTCCCAGTGCATGATGAGAACAGGGCAAACCAAACTACCAAGCCAATTCTTATACTGGGAAGGAAACAAGCTACCGGGGACCGGTTTCTGGCATTTCAGTTGTCGTCGGCCCGGCTTGCTTGAATCCTGATGGTGCAATGAGCAAGGGACTCACATCTGAGTATACCCTTCCACGCTTGTGGTGGACAAAATGAATCAGAATAGGGGGTGGTGATGAACAGAGTGTCTGAATTAAGCAGACCACTCTTACCCAGTCCAAAGATCAGGGCTTGATCCATCACCGTTTTTTAGCTCACTGCACCATCCCAGCTCAGAACCTGGCTACATGCAAATTAGTCTTCTGAGCTGGGATGGTGCAGTGAGATAAAAAACGGTGATGGATCAAGCCCTGATCTTAGGACTGGGTAAGAGTGGTCTGCTTAATTCAGACACTCTGTTCATCACCACCCCCTTTTCTGAATCGTTTTTGGCCACTATAGGTGTGGCAGGGTATACTCAGACATGAGTCCCTTTCTCACTGCACCATCAGGATTCAAGCAAGCCGGGCCGAAGACGGCTGAAATGCCAGAAACCGGTCCCCGGTAGCTTGTCTCCTTTCTGGTGAAGAATTGGCTTGGTAGTTTAGTCTACCTTGTTCCCATGATGCACTGTGCCAGGGACAGACTGATTTGCATATAGCCAGGTTCTGAGCTGGGATGGTGCAGTGAGATAAATAACGGTGATGGATCAAGCCCTGATCTTACGACTGGGTAAGAGTGGTCTGCTTAATTCAGACACTCTGTTCATCACCACCCCCTTTTCTGAATCGTTTTTGGCCACTATAGGTGTGGCAGGGTATACTCAGACATGAGTCCCTTTCTCACTGCACCATCAGGATTCAGCGTGGCTGCTATGCAGCATGGTTTAAAATAAAAAAAGAAAAGCGATATGACACGGACAGCGTTAACTGCGTAATAGCATTTTTTTTTTACACTTTCAGCAGTGCTGCACTGTAGATGGGTGGCAGTAGTACATGGCTAAAAAACAATGACAAAGCCAATAGTTCTCACACAGGCGAGACCTGTTGGATTTGCCAATGCTTGTTTAAAACGCTGGCATAAGTAGTAAGTTGTATTGAGTTGAAAATGTGAACTGAAATCTTACTTCAGCTGCTTGTTGTCTGTGGAGTACTTTATTATTGCAACATGCTGGCACCTTCACCATTATTTGGACTTGTGTGGTCCATGAATTGGTCTGTGGGTATAAGATGGCAGCTTGGTTAATACTGACTGTGCGTTTTCACAGCGAAGAAAATCGATGCCTGCGTGGAACCATAGCCTGAAAATTAAATCGAAAGGCTTCACACTCTATCTTTTTCTTAAAAGCATGTTTTTCAGTGCTTAATTTGAGCTGCTGCTTTCCGGTGCTCAGCACCTGCACTTAATTGGCTTCCGGTGCTCGACACCAGCACCAAAATGACAACACCATACATAGAACAGTCCACCACATAGTGGCGCTGCTCATCTAATTCAGAGATGAGCAAATCAGTGGTAGTTTAGGACTACAATATAGATTAAAATTGCTAATACCTGCCTCCCCAGCAATACCTTTAGCTTTGGGGACCTGGAATAATCTGAACTGTCGCATTTAAATGCTATAGAGATGGTTTGTAGTTGTTTTGGCAGTGATGACGGGGCGATGGGTGGTGCTAGCTGCAGTGGCCTCCTGGTCAGAGTCCTGGCACTTAATATTTTACAAAGTAAGCCCTAATGCCAACGTGCCAACATAATTGTCCCTCCCGATAGTCCGTTTTAAAACAGGCGGGAAATATGCATTTTAAAAATCCTGCAGTTGGAGGTCCATATGCGGTAATGGACCAGGTAATTCCAGGATCCGCTTGTTTTCCCCCGATTCAGGCCCCATAGTAGTCAGTAATGGAGGGCATGAGGGGCAAGAAATGCCACCTGTTATTGGTAACTCCAGTCCTAGTTTCTCCCACTCTAGATACCCATCATCTCATAATGCGGGCTATAGGGGAAAGTCTGCTCGTGATCCATACTGTTGTGGCTCTCATGCAGTTTCTTTCCATCCTTCTGGAGTTAAACAAAAGGCAATGTTTTTGATGTGTCAGTAGCACGTCCCAGTCCCTCTGCCACCTCATATATGTTTTCAGTAGACTCGGTCTTTTTTGTGTTTTTTTTCATACTAGACCACATCACAATGCCATTAAGTGAGTGGGCTGGCAATCGTATGGTCATAAAACTTGAATATTGATAATCTGAGGCCGGGCGCTGCTAACACAGTAGATTTCTCCTCCTTGGGGCACACATTTTTTTTTTAAAGTCCCACATACGTTCGTAGGGCATTACAGTCTCCTCGCAATCTAACATCAGACTGACCCTTTAAACCAGAAGTTTCATCCTTTTTAATACTATGTTTATGTTTTTCTCCCAAGTGCCTCAAATTAAATCCTCCCATTGCATCAGGTTAGCATAGTTAAAACAACATTAATATTCGCTATAAAAACACTACCTCTATTCAATCTAAAATGCTGTCAGATGCCTGGTGGTATTTGCTTTCACGTGCACTGGAAGCAGTGTAAACAAACATTTGTAAATAATATTTTTCAGAAACGGTTTGGAAGTAGAGGTTGCTCACCCAAGCTTAAGACCTTATCATTCAAATATTTTACAGAGACAAGTATGTGTATTGACCAATAGAAAATGCAAGCATTTCACCTTATAAGCAAAAAAGCATCCATGCTGTTTATGCAACATCTGTGATTAGTCAATGAAGCCTATTCTCAAGTCTTATGCAACAAAGGAAACTGCCTGCTGTTTTTTCAGGTCATGCATTAAGTTACTGAAAGTTCCTTTTTTTTCTGATTGCCGATGCAGCGCATTCAAATGTATTGTATTTCACTTGTGTAAAAATGTAGCACTAAGACTCTGGTACTCTGTACTTAGTTGAACTCACTTCCTTAGTTTTGAGGCGAATCGAACATAACAAATTTGCCCCCATATTGTTTTATTTATTTTATAAATACTATAAACAGCACACTAAACTGATCATTTTCGAGGTAAGGCTATTTAAAGTTCACCTAATTTATTTAAATGTAATTTAAGGATTGAATTGGGGTTAGCTTTGGGGATAGGTTAACATTTTTTTAATTTAATATTTTTACACTTATAGGTTAGGATTAGTATTGGAGGTAGGTGGATTTAATTTATCAACATTGATTTTATTTTATTCAGAGTGTGTTACTTTTTAGTGTAATATAATGTAGTTGAAGTTCATTTTATTTAGGATTTGTATAGGGTTACATGTATAACCAGGTAATTTTCACTAATCAAAATAAGTTTATAAAAATATTTGATATGCAATTTTTATTATTTCAGAACTAGATTTAGCAATAGGGTTCGGCTAAGGTTTAAACATAATGATGCTTACTTAACATTTAATGTGATTTCATGAAATATTTCATTTTAAAATAATTTAAGGGGATTTAAATGAAGGACATGGTTACACTGGGCCAAGCCTTGAAAACCTAGTCAGGTAAAATACATTTAATTCAATGTAGTGTAAGGATTTGGTAGTTGCCAGGTGTTCCCAAATAAGGCCTTTAACTATCACCATTTATTTTATTACTACTAGTGATAGACAGTTATTAAGCCTCTTATGTCCCAATTTTTAATATATTTTATATAGTTACATTTTATTTAGCGAGGGCAAAGATAACGTGTGGTGTTCAAGCATTTTGTACAACAGATTAAGTTGATACAGTGCTTAGGCATATTTTGACCTGTTGGCCCACATAATTGTGCGCATACATTTTTCAGATCTTTGACCCAGGACTGCTGTCACTAGCACCTTTGATAGGTATTAATAGTCCACTCAGTGAAATGCCTTCTTATCATTTGAGGCTAGTAGAATCTATAATTGGACAATCTTTTCCAGTAGCAACGTCAGTAGGAATCAAAACCATATCAAATGTGTTGCTTGCCTGTCTGGGTTTACTGAAGCACAGTTGAGCAAGAATTATTAGACTAGGAAAACATTTTGTGAATTGCATAGCTAGTACCTTCTTTTAAATCTTACTGTTGTGTGTAAGGAGGGTGATGAACAGCCGGGTCTCATGCCTGTTTTGATATGATGGTAAAGAAAGGAGTGCGTCATTTAATCAGCCACAGTTTTCTGTAGTAAAGAATACATATATTTACTGGGTAGATGCTAGAATTGAAGTGATCACCTTGTAGAATCTCATAGAATCATCATCGTGCCAAGGGCCTTCTTTGTCGGTAAGGTGATTATAGCCAGCTGCACCTCCTCTATAAAGCTAGGAAGTTTCAATATCCTAAGAAACTTATCATATATAGGAAATGCATTTCATTAAAATGTCACTTTTGTAGATTTGAATATTAAGAACTACTTGAAAGCAATGAAGTAAAATGCTCAGTGAAAGCCTGCACTATGTGAAGGTCTAAGAAATGGATCCTGCTGAGCTCCACTTTAGTTATGTATCTCATCTGTTTCTTGGTTCTTTTTTTACAAACTATCAATTTATTGCCTGTTTCCCTAATTTAATGGGTTATATAAAGCAACTTTTGAGCTGTGTTTTAATAGTTGAAGATTTGAGTGCCCCCTTGCATTATTCAGTGTCTTTTATATTTTCCATGTGCGAGCTAGTGGTCTTGTGCTTCATCTCAGTACCACAGACCAGTGCCTTAAGTTCCTGCCTTCTCAAGCTGCTGACCATGTGCAGTGCTTAAGTGGGCTTGATCACTTATTATTGCTTTAGTAGTTTCATAAACAGTGGTAAAGAGACCTCCCCAGCTACATTATCTATAGAACAGTTCTGAATTTCCTCAGGTTTGTTATTTCAGAACTGTGGTTCACTAACCACTATGTCCTTACGTTTAAAATCCCCCTGTAACGTCTAATTTCAGAGTTGTGGTCTCAACGACAGGCACATGATCTCGGAGAAACGTTTCACCAGCTCTTATTGTTTAGATACTCTAATTCATTCCAGTGCTAATCAAGAGTCAGTCTAGTAAATGTACCTTTTATAAACTCTGTTAATGGATGTATCTCTTCACCAAGTGGTAGTGACAAAAACTCCTAGGCAATGTTAATAAAGCAAACAATATACACAGAATCTATGACATTTAGAAGACCAAGGAAGACGGAAAAAATATATTCAAAGTAGTTACCGTTTTAATAATTTCTTCTCATATTATCTAAACAAATGATAATAATACAAAACATTTAAAAAATGAAACACAATATGTAACACATCACATTTAATCAATATGTATAAATAAAGGGTTAAAAAGTGGCAATATCTCAATGAACTCGACACGCGTTTTGGGGTATACAACGCCTTCTTCAGGAAAGCCACACAATTATCTAAAAATAAAGAAGAAAAAAGAGAACATACTCAGATTTCACAAATTGTTATCCGTATCTTGACATGTTTTCTCAAGAAAAACATCTATTTAAACAATTCGTATTTCTTTTCACATATATCTTAAAATTCACAATGTGTATCATCTATGTACATAATCTGGCGGTCTTCCTATGTGTCATACATTACAATTTTATATTTAACTACGGTGCTATATCTGAGTGCTCAAAAATGAACCTTAATGAAAGAGGCCTATTAGATAGTGAAGGCCTGTAACATTATATAGTCAAGAAACAATTAGACGTGGTTTTATAGATGTCAATTACGATATTAACCTTATATCATATTAAAACCTACTAGCCAATTATATATTATATAATGATGAGTGATAAATGATAAGAGAGGGATTAAGAAGATAATAACCAAAACATTGTCCGAGTTGTAAAGTCAACAAAACTAAATGAGAGTTAGATACAAATGTAATGTCTAATATTGGACGATGTTTTGAAGATGTGAACATATCAGATTTGACAAGTATCTCCATCACTGTTTGTATTAATTAAAAACGCAAAGGCCTAAATAACTTATATTAGGTTCAGTATGCCAAACATCCTGTTTCAAGATGTGATGCCCACTCAGGTTATGGCATTCTCCCAGGGTATTTCACTATTCAGGCCATTCCTGAAAGTGTTTAGAGTGAAAATCCCCAAAACGTCTTGTTTTTTACGTATTTTGAGACCCCCTTTATTATCGGGAGTCCTGATTCTTTCCAGAATTCTCCAATAGATGTCTTCTGGTTTATGGTTCATATCAATGAAATGTTTGACTAAGGGCGCTCTAATTTTGGCTGTTCTGACTACAGAGCGGTGTTCAGTAATGCAGGTTTTAATTGCTCTCGAAGTGTCACCTACATAGCCCAAGTTGCAGGGACAGCGATGAAATATACAACATTGTTTGTTTTACAATTCCACATCTCAGTAGCTTCAATAGATACCCCATTGTGGACCAGAGTTTCACCTTCAATGATGAACTCACAAGATTTGCAAGAGGATCATTTCATAGTACCTTTAAATAGGCAAATTGCCATGAATGGATTTTTGAATGAACATAGGTCTATTGATCTTGTTAGCAAATAGTGAACGAACAATGAAATCTTTAATTTTTCTGTTTCGCCGATGGACGAATAAAGGTTTGGTCAATTTACAACTCTCTGGATTGCTATTAAGAATGTGCCAATTACTGTTGATGATTTGTTTGACTTTGGTATCCATCGTGGAGTGTCTGGTGACACATACCAGTGGAATGTTACTATTGTTCAGTTTGGGAGTCAGTAAATGGTCCTGGTTGTAAAACCTAGCACGTTTGTAGGAATCCCTCACCAACCGGTGAGGGTATCCTCGGTCTAAAAACTTCTTCCTCATTGTAATGACTTGTTTATCAAAATCTGTCAAGTTCGTGCAGTTTCTACGCACTCTTAGAAATTCGGAAATCAGAATACTTTGCTTTTGGTTGCGGGGTGATAACTACTGAAATGCAAAAATATATTCCTTGCAGTGGGCTTCACAAAAAGATCTACTTCAAAGTGGCCCAAAGAATGCCTAATTATGATATCAAGAAACTCTACTTTCTCAGTATCTATGTGTGCAGTAAATTTCAGATTCGAGTCTGTAACATTGAGCCATTTCAAAAGTTCTATGAGCGAATCTCTTCCACCAGTCCAGACAAAAAAGATATCATCTATGTATCTGGACCAGTCGGAGATGGATTCGAAAAATGGGGCAATCTTGTTGTATATGAATTTGTTTTCAAAGGCAGCCATATAAATATTCGTAAATGAGGGCGCCACAGATGCACCCATGCTTACGCCTTTGGTTTGGCGATACAGGGTCTCATTAAATTTAAAGATGTTTTCGGTTAATACTATATTATGGCATGCCAGTAGGAATGGTTTGGAACAAGATATCTTATATGTGTCAATGAACCAATCAGTGGCTGACATAGCTCCCTCTAAAGGTATATTACTAGATAAGGACTCTATGTCTAAGGTCACCAAAATGCTCTGATTAGGGTTAAAAGTCATATTCTCTATTTCTTTATAATCTCCATGGTATCTTTAATATAGGAGGTGATTTGGGGAATATGGGGACGTAAGCAGTTATCAATACATTTGGATACTGGTTCAGTGATAGTACCAATTGTGGACACTATAGGTCTATAAGGTGGATCATGAATATTCTTGTGAATTTTTGGCATACCATAAATAAAGGCTGTTTTCCCTGAATTGTGGTTTAAGAAATCATATTCTTTAGTAGTAATGTCACCTGCAACTAATGCCTGGTAGGACAAAGTCTGAATTTTTGGGGATATTTTAGTGGCAGGGTTAGATTGTAGTTCAGAATAGAACGTGGTATCCTTGAGCATGGTGGTCATTTTATTTTCATAGTCATCAGTATTAATGACCACTATTACTCCTCCTTTATCACATCCTTTTATTATTAGATTTTTGTTGTCAGCTAAAGAATGGAGGGCTGTGTATTCACCTTTATCTAAATTGTACAAGGGGTTGGGTATAAATTGAAAGGCTTTTTCTAATATTTGAAGAACTACCAGTTCAAAAGCAGCCCCTTCGGATCCTAATTGGTCCAGGGAAGGACAAAAAGTGGATGGTAGGGCTAAATGTTTTGTAACTTGAGATTCGGAGTCCTGATTTATATCTTCTTCAAAGTGTTTTTTAGTCTCACCGTACAAAAAAATAGATAATGTCCTGATATATTTCAAATTTGTTGGGGTATGCATGAGGGACATACGATAAACCTTTGGAAAGCAACCTGGTGGTATGACTATCTAAATTACATGATGAAAGGTTGAAAATGGGAATTATGTCCCCTGTTTCCAGTATTGTTTGTTGCGTGTTTCCAACACATATTGGGGATCCAGTTGTTGATGTTGATGCTGGTATTGAGCTTGGAAATTCCCTCTGTTCTGAGTTTGAAATCTGACTCTTGGACGTCCCCTGCGTGTCCCTCGGTTGGCTAAAAAAGGCTGTTGTACATTACGATTAGCTTGAAATTAGTTAAAATTATTTTCAGGCTCATAGTATGTGGAACTACCTTCACCCTCTGAATCTGAGGTGCCGGAGAAGGTGTTTACCCTGTGTTGTTTAGATCTATTTTCATCCATATCGTGGTTTTGTTGATAAAAGTGCTCTCCTAAATAGGGATAAGTGTTCTCCAATGAGTAGTATCTTTTGTCCTTTATCAGTTTATCGTTTTTTTCCTATTATTCAGATAAGTGGCAAAGAATTCTAACTCTTTGTTGGACTCTTCCAATTTTTTCATGGCCTCTTCAACACTATTAGCTTTTTTGATGTTATCTTCTAGTTCCTCTAATTCTGTTTTTATTGAGACAGCCAGTTCTTTTGAGGTCTCAATTATTAGGATCATAAGATCTCTGGAGCATCGACTAGCGATCATACTCCATTTTTCCCAAAATAGCTTATGATGAACGAATAATCTTGGTGTTTTACTTACACGGAGGCCTGTTGGAATAGTGCCTGCTTTTATGTAGTCAAGCATGAACTCTCTGTGTGCCTTCATGCGTCCTAACTTTTTTTTAAGGTCTAATAATTTTTTCAAATTATTGTTGTTCGAAAAGCTATTCTTGAAATTATTGCTAAAACAATGTTTGGAACCTACAAAGTGGGCAAACTCTTCATCTGAAAAGCCACATTTTTTCAATTGAGTCATCTAATCTGTCTTCACTTTCAGTACATGCAAGTATATAGAGGGAGAATAAAGCAGAGCAGAAATAAAGAAAGAATAAGGAATAGATGATATTGGTTGAGTGTCAGGACCCCTACACAGGGTCTAATAACTTGTGGAACTGAATTGCCCTAGTTGTGCCAAGATTCTCAAAGTTATGGCACTTGGACTGAGCGGGTTCGGCGTAGGAGAACTAAGATGGCCGCCAATTTCAAAAGACAGGTTAGCGGTCTAGTCTCTTCGCCGCAGCTACAGCGAAATCAAGGTGCAGCGTGAGCGTGGCATGAAACGCGCACTTCACCGGAGATTTCACCCGACGAGGAAGCCTAAAATATTGTTCCTAGTTTAAGGTTAAATCTAGTCACAAAAGTTAATAACCCGACTCCATTGGGTATCTAGAAAATATTAGAAGGGTTTTCGTGAGGAAATACTCGGCGCACAGAGTCAAGCGTGAGTTCAAGTTTCACAACGCATTTCACCAGAGCAGCGTCAAGGTTTCCTGAAAGGAGCGCCGACTTTCGAGCAGCGAAGGAGCTCAATGAACATTGAAAGCTAAGTGAAAAAATTAACAAATACTGTAATGCGCATTTAGAGTTATACTTACTAGAATTGGAGAATAACTGTTGGTCTTCAGATAAAGCCTAAAACGAATGAGAGAGAATTCAAGGTTAAAAGAGAAGATAATGGAATGCTAGGAATGTGTAAAAACGCAATGTAAATATGTTAATACTCACCAGAGACTGCAAGAATTGTGACGCAACTTCTGAATCCTAAAAAGAGATAAAATACAAGTGGTTAAGGAGTTGAAGACACATAACAAGATAGCAGAAAATAAGGAAGAAAAAGGCAGAAGAGACAATTAAAATAAGAACTCGTCAAGTTAGTGAAGTAAATGTGCATATATTCATAATCAAAATAAAACAAGAAGCTAGACAGACAGACAGGGAAAAATAATCCTATTTTCTTTCCATGTAGTAACAACTAATGGAGCGAGACTAATAGAAATTCATAGAGAAAAGACAGAAGAGGAGCTAGAGTCCTGAAGAGTGTGGGTAGGTGAGAATTACGAGACTGAGTAAGGCTAGACTAAGAAAAGAGAAGGATAGGTTTGTAACGGTGTATTACTTCCTTAGGTTCCATAGAAGAGGAAAGACGTCAGCAAGTTAGCCGACTGAAGGAGCCAGCTCAGGACCAGTCTCTTCTTTGTTTATTATTTTATCCAATTTCCCCGTCCCCCGAGGTAATGTCTGGAGGTTCTATCAAAAGACCTACGAGCATTGCTTAGAGGGATTTGGGACCAAGCATCTCTGTTCCCTTGAGAGTACTGGTAAGCTTATTACGCTTGTTAGTATTGAAGTCTGACATTGAGCACTCAGATTTACAAATGCACCTTTGATCAACAAGGACAGGATATATGAGAACAGCCCTGCACAGACAAGCTGTGGGAAAACAAATGAGAAAAAACAAGGACCCCTTGAACAATGGATAGTTCAATTCCTAGTACAGGGACTTAAATGGTAGTGACAAAAACTCCTAGGCAATGTCAATAAAACAAACAATATACACAGTATCTATGAAGTTAAGAAGACCAAGGAAGACAGAAAAAATGTATTCAAAGTAGTTACAGTTTTAATAATTTCTTCTCATATTATCTAAACAAATGATATTTATATAAAACATTTAAAAAAATGAAAGACAATATGTAACACATCACATTTAATCAATATGTGTAAATAAAGGGTTTAAAAGTGACAATATCTTTATTAACTCTACGCGCATTTCGGCGCATACACCGCCTTCTTCAGGAAAGCCACAGAATTATCTAAAAATAAAGAAGAAAAAAGAGAACATACTCAGATTTCACAAATTGTTATCCGTATCTTGACATGTTTTCTCAAGAAAAACATCTATTAAATTTTTTTTATCTCTTTTCAAATATATCTTAAAAAACACAATGTGTAGCAGTAGTAACAATCTATGTGCATAATCATTTATCTATGGTGCTATATCTGAGTGCTCAAAAATGAACCTTAATGAAAGAGCCCTATTAGATAGTGAAGGCCTGTAACATTATATAGTCAAGAAACAATTAGATAGAAAATAAGTAGCCTTTCACTCAAAGATCCTGTTTCAATGTGATTAGTTCCTAGTGATTAAAACCTGCAACTCCATAGTTGGCGGATGTTCTTGATTCTAATAAGTGGCTGAAAAAAAGGTATGTATCACCATTATTATGGACCTGTATAATGGGGTCTGAACATCAATAATGTACCTGCTAGCTGCTGTTTATATAATCTATCTGTATAGTTCCATTTAAAAAAAAGAAATTTATCGAAATTTTAACTCGTAAAATATGCAATTGAAACCAATGAATCAATGTTAATAATTCAATAAGATCATAAAGAGATAAGGACTGTACTCTGTTCGGTAACAGTGTGAGCAATCATCATGCTCCAAAATTTGGACTGATATTAGTGGACCGAAAAACTGAGACTGGTTATAAAAATCAAAGTATCTAACAATAATCTATCCCAATTGGTGTTGATTCAGTGGTATTATACATGTTCATTGAAAACGGATGAGCCACAATGACGAAAAGGAATTACCTGATAAAAATGCGGTGCACCGAATGTGCAACGATGTCTTATTCATTTTAAAATCAACGGTTTCACGAAAAGGTTGGATGTCTACAAAAAAGAATAATGAATAAAAAACGACTATTTTTGATAGTAAATTGATTAAAAAGTGATAAAGATATCCCTAACATAGATATAACTGTGAGTTTCCATAATCTTATGATCCAGAGAGAATTTTTAAGACCAATACCTGGTTATCAAACAAGCCTCGTGTAGGTATATTTGAAAAGCGACCCGGTCCCGCTAAATGTTAAAATCAGTAATTTGCTATTCTGGAAAGCCTCGGAAAAAACAATACACAATCTATTGTCGAAACGGAGACCTTATAAGAGAAAAAGGACGTATACATTAATAATCAGAGTAACAGTGAACCCCATAGTTACCTTGCGATAGAAGAGATTCAACGAAGAAACTGGATCAAGTGCTAGATATGCGATAGTGTTCCAATTATGTAGCTCAATAGGCATACACAGTAAAGGACTTATCTAAAAAGAAATGTAACAAAAGATATCTATGAGCGTGCATAACTACAGCTTCAGAGTAAAACAAGGTTGTTGCACATCGGTGCACCGCATTTTTATTTATGGCCTTCTAAGTCCATAAATTAGTCAATAAATGTATTAGTGGCCAAGAATTGATCTTGACACTGAGAGACTTGTGTTAGGAGAGAGAGGATAAGACTTAGGAGACTTTGGGAGCCACTCTTTGGGCCATATGTTTGAAGCTAATTTTTGGTTGCAAACGCTGCGAATCGCTAAAAAGAGCGTTTGCGACCAAAAATTAGCAATTACCAATGTATGAAGCAAAAAAAATTCTCAATTTAAGGAATCGCAATAATAGCGATTCCTTAAATTGCGTGAGCCAGAATCTGCGAATTCCCTTGCGATTCCTTATTCTGCGATCATGCAGTTAGCGAAAATCGCAAATAATGAAATCGCAAATAAGGAATCGCAATGGAATGTATCAAATAATCGCAATTTGCGAATTCTTCAAAATCGCAAATTAAGAAATCGCTATTACCACCAAGTGGGAGCAGGTGGTAACCAGGTGCAAAGAATATAAGGAATCCCACAATGCAAAAGACTCTTTTCCACAATGTCTGGGCTGTACGTCATTGCGAGGAGGCGAAGACTGAGAGCTGCTGCGCAGAGCAGGAGGCGCCAGGAGAGGATATTCCGTGAGTGCATCACCATCTACCAGCGCACAGAGGAGGACATCTACACCCACTACAGACTGGAGGAAGACAGTATACTAGATTTAATTGAAGAGCTCAGACCCTATCTAGAACACCCCACACGCAGGACACAAGCCATCCCCACTCACATCCAGGTCCTGTGTTCACAACACCTGCTGGCCTCAGGTAGTTTTCAGGGGGTGATAGCCTCAGTAGGAGGGGTGTCACAAAGTGCCCTGTCGCACTTTTTCCATGCATTCCTCAATGCCATGGTACAGAGAATGCAACACCACATACACTTCCTCAGCACCCCACAGGAACTAGCCCAGACCAAGCTGGACTTCTACAACATTGCCCATGTCCCCCACGTCATAGGATGTATCGATGGGACACATATCGCTATTTCACCCCCTCACACAATGAGTACATATACAGGAACCGGAAATGCTACCATTCACTTAACATACAGGTGGTGTGTGATGCAAAAAACATCATAACTGATATAGTAGCAAAGTATCATGGCAGCACACATGACGCGTTTATTTTCCGACACAGTGGGCTATACAGTAGACTCTCAAGAGGTGAATTTGGCAAGGGATACTAGGTAAATGCATTTAGACATAGGGCACATTACTACTGACTACCATGTGCATTTCAGTGATTAACATTTACATTTCTAACCACAGGTGACAGTGCCTATGCAGTCCGGGACTTTATCTTGACATCTTACCTCAATCCTACAACTACAGGTGAACGGCGATTCAATCGGGCACTCATTAGCACAAGAGGCACCATTGAAAGAACATTTGGCATACTGAAGAGCAGATTTCGCTGCATTCATAAAAGCGGAGGAGCACTCCAATACAGCCCAGAAACATGCTGCAAAATGGTGGTAGCATGTGCCATGCTGCACAACATCGCCACAAGGAAAGGCATGGCAGTGGAGTTGAGCGATTCAGAATCCTCTGACGTTAGTACTCCAGGGCCTGCTGTACGGAGGGCCCGCAGCTTGTCCAGAGCAGATGTTGCCTGCACGACTGCAGTGGCGATGTCTTGCATGCCATGTGAGAATTCATGCTGCATGAGAATGCTGCGCCTGGATGAAACGTTGATGGCAGAGGCCAATCTATTGATGGCCCGGGTATAAGGGGCATGTTAAAATGCATATTACTCAAATGATGCCTCAGTGGGTGACAGTCCTTTAAAGACACCAATATGGTTGTCTGAGTGGGTTGCATACAGACAGATTCCCCCATTAAGGAGTGGTCACTCATCTTTGAAGTAAACTTTATGAACATCCCATTCCAAGATCCATAGGACCATAGTATGTTATCTGAGGTTCAGCACCCAATACAAAGTCTTTTCCTGTGATTTCAGTTCCTCTCAAATCCTGGGCAAGCAGTTTACTAAAACACGCCTTCCCTGAATACCAACAAAACTGATAAAATGCTGAAAAACTGGAATTATGCATCTTAAAATGAATGTCCTTCATTCAGTCTTAATTTACTGTGGCAAGTGTATCTATAGATCCTTAAGGAAAAGCATAGGAAACTTATATATCCAATTTGTGATGTGGGTGAACCTTTGTTGGGATCATGCTTTTTCTTACACACTTTGCACTCCAGTGCCAAACCTCCCTGTTCTTCCAAACTACCACCGTTTTCTTTAGCCTCTACTTCAAAAAACGATTTGAATGCACTAATTCCCCTTAAGTTTGTGGTTTGTATTAGATACTGCCAATTAATCTGTTGAACTCCCCCACCATGCTTTTGCTATTTGTTGTTTGCTGTATGCTTGGTTATAACTCTCCTGACTCGTGAGTCAGCTCTCAGAGTCGAGGAACGAAGACCCTGACGTATACACATCCAATAGTGAATGATAGGGCTGCTGTCCTGGCAAACGTTGTGGGTATGGAAGACATTGAATTCGCAACTATATAGTTTCTGATCTTGATAGTACTGGAGCCCTGTGCCGCCACTGATTGTCAGACATTAGGAGCAAGAGAGAGGCTTTGAAAATGGGGAAAGTTTGAATTTCGAAACTTGAGTAACTGCCTTGTAAATGTTAATGAATATTGTTTGTAAAATGTACCATATCAGACTTACATCAGACTTACATCTCATTGTCGGAGCAAAACGGACACACACTAAACAAACTAGCCTTGAGGATCTCTAATACACCAAAGGGTATCGAACATGGGTAATCTAATGTGATAATTGATCGCTAATGACATATCTATATACTGTACGGATTACAGTGTTTATTCTGAATCATAAAGACAAAGATATGTGTACTTCTAGGTCTGAAATTTTTGAAAACGAAAAACAAATGTTTAAAAATACCTCTCCTGACTTGCCTTCAAAATGCTCCCTCTTGAGCCACCAATACCAGTTTGCTCATGACTAACCATCCTACTAATACCTTAGAAAATTCCTCTTTTTCCTTTTACAACACAAGTGGGGCCACCCCAAGCACATTTTGCAGTGTGGCAAGACACACCCAGACCATATTTAAGACTACACTCCATGACATATGGTTGAGCTATGCCAATTGCATTTATCCTTTAATAACACAGTTATCGTTTTCCACAAACATGAAATCTGAATGACTGCATACCGCTGTGCGTACATGCTCAACAGCATACTAGTTAATAATAATTTACCTATTTGCGGGGATGGGAATTGACGTGGTCGAGCCTTTGAGCTAGGTCAGACATAAACAAATTGAAAAAGTGCGACGCCAATACGCAACCTTGTTTTAGGCCTTTGGTTGTAGGCATCTTCCTAGATAATCTTGAACCGTCACCCAACTTAATTCTTATCCATGTTTGGGAATAGAATTGCAATACTCCTCGTAAAAGTCTCTCTGGGATTTTCCAGACTCTCAAATTTTTCTATAGGTTGCTGACAGTCTACACTGTCAAATGCTGTCTTTAAATCTATAAAATAAAGGTGAAGTTGTTGTTTCCTCTTCTTATATTTGTTTGCTATTAGTGATAGAGCTAGGATGTTCATGATCATCCCTATACCCTTCCTGAAACCTGTTTGGTTAACTGGATTCAGGTTAAGCTTGTTTGACCATTCCTTCAGATCTTTAAGAATGAGTGAGGCATGGTATTTAGCTTCCGCGTCTAATAGGGGAATCAGCCTATAGTTTGATGAACTTGTTCTATTTCCTCCTTTAAAGATCGGTGTCATTATTGATCCTTGTTATCCAAAGGAAGGGTTCTTTAATGTTAAGGGAATAATTGAGCGCTGCAGGATGACTGGCTAATGTACCGGCAGACAATCAAGTGATATACAGGCAAAGGGTGACCATAAAAACCCCAAAACTGATGTTTGGAACTCCAAACATCTATAGTAGAAACCAAGGACCTGTGCACACATACAGTTACAACATATAATATGTGAATCCACAGAACAGAAAGACAAAAAGTTTGCCACGTCTTTTCTTGTTGATTTAATGCTTATTTGCATAGACACCAGCCAACACGTGTTTCATCAGAGTACATTCCACTCTGACTCTTCAGGGCCAGATCCTAATAGATGAAATGATAAATCCCAAAACCGTTGATAATTCCAACACGGTTGGGGTCTGAGTTGATTGAAGATGCAATTCAAGTTACAGTGACATACAAAGAGCTCCGCTGTACGATAAACAGTGGGTATGTATAAAGCCGATCACCGGGTCTACGGAAGACGGGTACGTCCTACTGAGCGTGTAAGTGTTCCAACACGTGACAATCCAGAGTATATATCACAAAAGGGTGAAACCTGAATGTAAGTGTGACCCCGCGTCTCGGCCTTCCAACGGCTGTCTGAATGGAGTGTGACTCGGACTGCTGTCAATTGACCACCAAAACACCTTTCTCTACATTTAAGAATTGAGCTAAGATTGCCTCCAGGGCCTTAAAATGTGTTACTTTTATTAGCCATATTGTTCCATAACAGTTCCCTTGTGCCAGATTGATGATCAGTCCAGCCAAGGGTACCAGTTTTATGTTTCTAATTAGCTTGGCCGCGGCCGCATTCATCCCTGGTGGAGAGGATGTAGCCTTCCGGCTAGCGCGGTCGACCTCAAAGCTAGGGAACCGGGTTCGAGTCTCAGCATCATCGCTCAACATCCTGTGATACTGGGCAAATCACGTAATCTCCTTGTGCCTAACAAAAAAAATTAAAGTATTCATCTGTAATGAAACTAGTGCTCAGGTACAGCGCTCTTATACCTGATATCTTCAGGTCTAGTTCGCGCTATATAAAACTATATACATTTTTTTTAACCCGTCCTTTATCAGCCCGAACTTCCTCCAGGTATCTTTTGGCATTAGTCTTCTTCACCACCCCCAGTCCTCGTCATGAGACCTTCCTTTCTTCCTTCCCTTTGGATATCCCTTTTACCATCACTCCCAAACTTGATTGCTCCTTCTTACAGTTACCTTCTTTGTCATACAAAGCAACAGTAGGAGCGACAATAAATCATCCACAATGTCCCAAAACTCTGGCAAATCATCGGAATTATGTTCCTGTGGCATCAAGATCTTTCCTTCTTTTCTAGGAGTGGCTTCACCTTATTCATTGGGGTCTCATTACAGGCTTCCCGAAATCCAAGGGTGGAGACACTGGGAAAACACAATTAATGATTCTGGATGGTATCTCTGGCCCTGAAGCCAGACATTATGAATTAAAGGGCCCAGACTGGAAATTCCTCACAGGACCCAGAATTACTGAGTTGTTTACCTTATGTAGCTCAAGGTTCCGGGGCCTTTGCCACTGACATTTTCCACCTGCTTAAAGCTGGTGGAAATTGCCAGTGGGTTTTTGGATTTAATGGGTGCATTTTAACACACATTAAAATTGGCCCCATAGTTCCACACATGGAAATTTCAGTTGTGGGAACACCGGGACACTCAGAGCTGTCAAGAGCTGTATCCTACAGGGAGGTGCATGTTTAATCAAATATGGCAGGAGAATGACAAAGGCATTAAATAATTGTGATTCCAAACTTGTGTAAAAATGACTCAATAGTTTGTGCAAATAATTTCAAAGATGAAAATCCCAGAGGAAGTAACCCAATCCTTTTCATTCTCTTACCAGCTATTGGCATCAGAAATCTGAAAAAGCTGAATGTGTTGCAGTTGTCTCATTTGCCGGCCATTTCAGCAGGTTTGGATGGTGTAGTGGAGTCAGTAACATGTGAATGCTGTAATCTTGAAGACCTTAGGTTAGTTGGATGTGGCCTTTCAGGGAAAGCTGTGGAAACTCTTGGTAAGTAACTAATGCACATTATCCTAAAATGTATTATATGTTTGCTGATGAAGCTGCGGGAAATGAGATTTTGATCTCTTATCTGATCACCTAGATACCTATCTCATTTAATCCCTTTTCGGATCGGTTATTGACTGTCATTGAGTAAAAGGCAAACCCACATAGGTTAAATCAACCCCATAGACTGACGCAACTCTAAAGAACCACTTACGACGGTAAAAGTTTAAAGGTTTATTATAAAACCAAAATCAGTTGCAAGTACAAGCACCTCAAGATAAGGTTCAACAGGTATACAGGTACAAGAAGGAACATGAATTCCCTCAGAAATCTTAATCTACAGAAGAAAACAATCAAAACTAATTCGAAAATCAACAGGTTGAATATCATTGACACTAAGTGGATCTGAAGCGTCATTTACAGGAAAAAAATGAAACAGGTTAAACTATCCCTACACTATGCTAGATGACATCCCTACTTAGCAAATCTTTACCTAAAAAGGTGTCAGCCGTTTGACTTCCGAAGAAGCTCAAACTCTCTTAGTCTCTGATGGAAACCTATGTCGCGTAGCAGTACCCTCTCTGCCTACCCATCCGCTCTCTAAGAGTCCTCAGGTCATCTGCTCTGTCTTCTCCCCGGGGTGCTGTCCCTAATACAAAATCACAGTATGGGTGGAACGCCCCTTTGAGACGCCCACCACGTACACATTTCACGTGGTCCTGCTTCTGGTTTTTTCCATAGTTTCGTTTCTTTGAATCGTCTGTTAAGTTGACCTTGCTTCCCAGGCGCCGTCTTCCACCGTGCTGGTACCCCCATGACATTCCGGTCGACTCCTCCGAACCAGAGCCTATCTCCTCAAACAAAGCTCTATTCATTACATTGTGATTGGTACCCCCCTCGCACCTGGAAACAGACACTTCGAAACAGGGCCCCAAATTCCAAGCGTCCCTTATCTCACTAGGCCATAAAACTTCAACCAGCATTGGCAATTTAATTTAACGAGACTTTTGACTCTTGGCTCGCACGTGCAGATCAAAGCTCTCCCCTATCTCTCCCAGCCCACTAAATTATATGCAGTGGACTACACTTTGTGAACTCTTACTTCGTTAGCTTAAAATAACATATGAACACACCACTCTATAATTATACAAAACTCTTCTATTTGATATAGATTTGAACACACACATATATAAAATAAGCAAATCAGTAATAATATCGAATCCATGTTGCATGAAAGATACAATGATACCCTTTCGTTCTTACACAGTGCTATATAGTCTGCACGTTTCTTCATTTTACATTTCATCTCTTTCTTCGTGTGGTAACTGCATACATGAATTCTGTTTAGCACATTCTAATGTTCCTAAGCATTTTCACACATTTCTACATTAGCCCACCATATATACGGGCCTTTCTAATTCCATTACACACTCTAGAGTAAATACAGATACACATTCTCATTTCTTAAGTGACAAAGGCTAACTTTACGCTACAAGCTTGTGAATATGGTGCAGATATAATTATCATTCAAATTGCGCTCTCTCAGTTCCCCCCTTTGATGACCTCTAGCGGTCATCACTAATATCTCAATTTGAATGTCACTTTACACAGAACTGGTTGCAAGGCTCTCTCTTTTTATCGTCTCGAGAGCTCTCAAACTTCTATACTGATGATCTTGCAAAGCAGCTAATCTCCTTTCTTGCTCTCTCATGGACCTTTGCAACCGGTTTGATCTATACCATTTGTACAGTCTCACTAAACCCCACAATACGATTACGCAAATCAATATTATGAAGACAGGCTTCAAAATGTACCAAACAACACTTTTACCGAAATTGGCAAACCAACCTCCAACTTTTCCCATTCCATGACCTACTTTTTCCCACACATTTACTTTTGTTAAGTCTTCGATTTCTTGGTGTATCTTAGTAATATTCTGTATATGACAAACTTACTCTCAGCACCCAGGCCAAAAAAACTGCAGGAACTTGCTTTGGCTTGCTCCGCTCCATCCGCAAAATTCTTCCACTCCTACCATTCCAGTCAAGAAAATTGGTCATCCAGGGCCTCATATTGTCCAGATTGGACTACGGCAATGCCTTATATCTTGGATCCCCAAAGAAAGTCATCTCTAAGCTTCAGGTGGTGCAAAATGCGGCTGCCAGAATTCTCACTGGTACCAAAAAACGCTGCTCTGCCAAACCTGCACTCAAAGAACTGCATTGGCTCCCGGTGGAACAAAGGGTGCATTTCAAGGCCATGTGCCTAACCCACAAAATCCTGCACGGAAAAGCCCCCCCGGTTCTGAAAAATCTCGTAACTCCCCACACGACAACCAGAACCCTACGCTCTACCAATGCCCACCTGACCAAAATACCCAAGATCAAAAAATCACGTTTCGGAGGTCGACAATTCTCATTTCAGGCATCCAAGATGTGGAATACTCTTCCACCGGACCTCCGGGCCCAACCTAATCTCCTAACATTCCGCAAATCCCTGAAGACATGGCTGTTCCCTTGATCCCTTGTTTTTCCCTCCGGCCCCTCCCTTGGAGATCTTAGTGGATTCTGTCAGCGCTGGGACGCTCCCGGGCAGCCATGCGCTCTATAAATCTCCAAAATAAATAAATAAATAAATAACTTTCTCAAGTGGTTTTGAATTGTCTGGAATGTAAGTGCAACATTCCTGGACCTTCAAAGCCTTGCAGACTCCGCCCTCTTTTGCTAACAGGACATCTAACGCAAGACGGTTTTGAAGAACCATTGCCCTAATCGATTGCATCTCTCCTTCCACTAGCATCAATGACCTTGCAGTACTGGCAGACAATCTATCCACAACTGTAGCTAGTCTCCTGATCTTAACATCATTAAGTATCAAACCTAAAAGAGGAAACATGGCTCCAAATACGTCTCCAACTACCTCAGCATCTCCTACATTCCTTTTCCCTCTTGTCGAAGCCTTTCCCTCTATGATCTCTAAATCCTTTGCATGATATATTTTGGGGAAGACAATTGCCAAATAACATGAACCATACCAATTGTCAGGCAATTTTACATAGGCATTTCTTCCACATACAAAATATACATTAGGAATCGCTTGCATCCCTTTCATGAAATCCTTCGTGTAATATTCTAACCGAAAAGCATGTTCACAACTAACCTCACCTACAAATACACTCTCATAATATGTCTTGCTTCGAGTCAAACATAACTTTCCTTTCTGCGTTCTATCTAAAGCTATTGGACCATTACTACCCTTCCTTTTGTGTGCCTTTTCCTCTTCGGTCCAATCTGTTTTCCATTGTCCTGACATTTTCAGAATCTTCTGCCTCCTGTAACGGTCATCGACTTGTCCAATGAACCTTTTCTCAATCTCTGACACTTTGCAAGTCAGATTATTTCGGCGTGCATATGAAGTATCTAATGTATCCCAAGGAAGAAAGAATTTTGCTAATCTATCTTCCTTTTTGTAGTAGTCCCACTTATTCATTTGTTTATAATTCGGGACTTCAGGCAGTACCGAATCATAATTTGAAAAGTAGTACTCAAACCCTTCTCGACCATAAAATATACTGAGCAGTAAACTACATGTTATCCCATATGTCAGTGGAAGGTGATGATATCTGATGCCTTCATCTACGGAAGCAGGCAATTGCATGCAAACATAACAATCTTTGGCCTCCATGGCATCAATATACTCGTACAATAACTTGGCATATGCGTTTGTCCTGAAATTTCCCTGCGACTCATCTATGTGTAACCTACGGGCTTCATCTGCCAGTAACGCCTTTTCACGTATCACATTGCTCTCCTCCTTCTTTCCAACAAGAGCAGATTTCAAAGTCGTCACAGGCTTTACATCTGTTGTCTCTTTTACGCTTGCATGTCCTACTATGTATGATATGGTAACTACTGTGATTATGAGAGAAATCACTACTGCTATCAGTGTGCCTATTATGCATTTGGCCTTTCGGTTTGGACTGTCAGTCTCCATGTTATCAGACAGCGTAGCTCTTCCCTTTTTCGAGGAAAATTTCACCTTTAGATCTTCATTCGGATTATTTGGTTTCTCAGTCTGTGAAGCACTCTTAACCAACAATGTCTCTTTTTCAACACAGTCTTTTATTTTCAACAACAGACAACCCTAGCCCTTCTCCGTCCGCTAAATGAAATCCCTAATTTTCTTCTTCTTTCCACTCGGCGCTAGGTTATCTTCTTTCTTTATGGCTTAATTACAAAAGTCTTATGTATCTACGATGATTCTAGTGCCAGCAGCTCTAATGGCATATTCCAACAGTTCTAAACGAAGGATGGTTTCTTCATGTGCTGGTACTGGATGACCCAAGGTTGGAAACTCTAATCTATTCAGCACCAGGTCCTTGATCCGACTTAGGTAAAGGGGAACGGGGAGTGTGAATGTCAGTAACCCTTCAGTTTCGATTCCAGGTGTCAACAGCCGTACTTCCACCGTTACCATTGGATCGAGGTTGGTCACCTGCACTTCCCTCACCCTCCCGGATCTCTGTCCCCAAGACATCTGCTGCTAGGTAGGTCCACTCAGGGGTGGCGTATCTTCTGCAGGGCACACGTACCCTCCTTGATCTTCTCGGACTCTCAGAGCCTGAGTCCGTTGCACCTTCGTCTAGATCTGAGTCTTCAGAGATCGGGACAAGGGTTCTTTCTGGATTTGCTCTCAGGCTTGGCCTTCTCTTTCTTTCCGGCCAGCTAGCTTCTCCGCTCCTTGTCCTCCTGCTCCTTGTTCTTGCACTTGACTCTTGACCATTCACAGCTTGGTCAGCGTCTGACTCGAACTCCCAGCTACTTTCTCCTTCTGAGGCAGCTTCAGTTTCACTGGTGTATTGACCGTCCTCAGCCTGGTCAGACACGGCCTCGGCCTCTTCAACCACCTCTACAGCTTGACTTTCCCCCTCTGTGGCTTCTCCGCTTTCAGCTGGATTTTCATCCGAGAGAGGAGCTGTTTCTTCCAGAGGTGCTGGAACTCTTCGGGTGTGCGAGGCGTGGATCCAGTTGGGCAAGCCTCCACACTTTACTGCCGTGTTCGTGACCAATATGACTTGGAATGGTCCACGCCAGCGCACGTCTAGACAGTTCTTCCTGACGTGTTTCTTCACCACGACCCAGTCCCCCGGACACAGGTCATGGCACAGGTCCTGAGCTGATGGAACCTCTGCAGCCTGCACCTGAAGGGACACAGAATGAATGGCGTCAGATAGTCCCTTGCAATAGTCCAGGATCAAATCATCTGTGATGTTCAATAGTGCTGCAGTTGGAACCGATGGCAATCTCATAGCCCTCCCCATTAGCACCTCATGTGGGGAGAGACCTGTCCTTCTATCTGGTGTGCTACGTATGCTCATGAGGACAAGTGGAAGTGCATCAGGCCAGCTCAAGGATGTCGATGAACAAACTTTGGCGAGTCGGGATTTAATGGTGCTGTTGATTTGCTCTACAATCCCCGAAGCTTCTGGTCGATAACTACAGTGGAGCTTCTGATCTATACTTAGGGCGGAACATAGCATCTTCACTATTTCGCTGTTGAAATGAGTTCCTCTGTCCGATTCCAAAGAGGCCGGCACCCCAAACCTCGGTATCAGTTCTCTAAGCAACAATTTTGCTACTGTAAGTGTGTCGCACCTACGTGTGGGGTAAGCCTCAACCCATCTGGAAAATATACAGACAATCACTAGGACGTATCTGAGTCGATTGCACTTGGGCATTTCAATAAAATCTAATTGCATTCTATTGAAAGGCCCCCCAGACCTCCCTATGTGGCTCATTGGGACTGGTGTTCTCTTTCCCACATTCAGTTGTTGACAGATTACACAACGCTGACATACTGCTTCTGCCGCTACTCTAAACTTCAGGTTGTACCACGTTTGTCTGAATACCCTTACCATGGCATCTCTACCTATGTGTGCTGGTCCATGCAATCTCCTCGCCATTGGACTAACAAGTTCGTTCGGTAGAACTGCTCTCCCATCTGCAGAGATCCAAAAGTCCATCTCACTCTTGGTACAACCAGCTGTCTCCCATGCCTTTTTCTCAAAATCAGGTGCATTCTCTTGGATACATTTCAACTCGTCCCACGTGTCTACAGTTTCTAACAACATAGTCAATTCAGTCCTTTCCTGTATTCCCCCCACTTCTACCTCGGTGAGAGAATACCCCTGTTCCGCACAGTAACGTGCGACTTCATCAGCATACCGGTTACCTTGCGACACAAAATCTGTGTTTTTTGTGTGCGCAGTACATTTAACAACTGCAATAGCTGCTGGACCTTGCAATGCTTCTAGCAATAATCTCACAAACTCTCCATTCCTAATAGGAGAGCCTGAGGAGGTCATGTAACCTCTTTGAGACCATAACTGCCCATAGTCATGAACTACCCCGAAACCATACTGGCTATCGGTGTATATGGTGACTCGAATTTTATTGCCTGCCAAACAGGCACGGGTCAAAGCAATGATTTCAGCTACCTGAGCGGAGTGTACTCCTTCCAGGCAGGCAGCTTCCACAACTCCGGTAATTGTACAAACGGCATAAGCTGCTCTCAGCTGACCGATATCGTCTCTTACGCATGAACCATCAACAAAGAATATTTCATCGGGGTCAGTTAATGGCTCATCCACGATATCTGGTCTCGGTTTGGTGCATAGTTCAGTCACATCAACGCAGTCATGATCTGTACAAACTTCATCATCAATATCATTTGGAAGTGGCATCAAAGTGGCAGGATTCAAAACAGAGCATCTTTTTAGGGTCACATTCTCAGCAGCCAATATGACTTGCTCATAGCGAGTGAGCCTGCTATTCGTCAGATGCTGTGTCTTGGTCCTGGTCATTAACAATTCTACAGAATGCGGTACATACACCACTAACTGATGTCCCATGACTACGTTTTCACACCTTTCAATGCTGACACCCGTTGCAGCAACGGATTTGAGACATCCGGGCAACGCTGCGGCTACTGGATCTAAGGTAGCCGAAAAGTATGCGACTGGTCTACGGGCATTTCCGTGCATCTGGGCCAAAACTGACAAAGCACAACCTTCCCTTTCACAGCAATAAAGCAAGAATGGTTTCTCGTAATCAGGCATTTCCAAAGCCGGGGCACGACACAAGTCCTCCCTCAGCTGCAAAAACGCCATCAAACAATCCTTGTCCCATGGTACCGGATCACTCACCCCCTTGTGCGTCAGTTTTTGTAGAGGTTTTGCCTTCAGTGAAAAGTTGGCTATCCACTGCCGGCAATAACCGACCATGCCTAGAAACATCCTGACTTCTCTTTGTGTTGTGGGCGCACTCATTTTCATGATCGCCTCTATTCTGTCTGGAGACACTTTCCGTTTTCCCTTTTCAATCCTGTGGCCCAAGTATTGCACTTCTGTCAAACAGTACTGCAATTTACTTGGAGACACCTGTTGATTTAGTAAGGTGATGGTGTCTATTTTGCAAGCTTCCTCAGTTTCTGACGCCACAAGTAGGTCGTCTATGTACTGGACCAGAACCGAGTTCATGGGCAGTACTAGACTTTCAAGATTTTTCTTCAGCAGTTGATTAAAAATCGATGGGCTTTCTGTATACCCCTGGGGAATACGACACCATGTTAAAACGCGATTTTCCAGCTTAAAAGCGAAAAGATATTGGCTTTCCTCATCTAAGGGGATTGAAAAGAAGGCCTGGCACAGGTCTATCACCGTGAACCATTCAGCTTGGAATGGTATCTGGAACAGTATCACTGATGGATTCGGTACCACTGGACAACATGAGACAACTATATTATTAATCTTTCGAAGATCCTGCACTATTCTGTATTTCCCACTAGGCTTCTGCAAACCCATAATCGGGGAGTTACATGGACTTCCCACGATCTCCTTCAGTATTCCCTGTTTAATCATGGATTCGATCACAGGCTTTATTCCTGCAATCGTCTCCGGGGTCAACTTGTATTGGGGTGTTCTCGGATACTCGGCATTTGGTTTTACCATGATCTTTACCGGCTCTACCCCTTTGATCAGTCCTATTTCTTCTCCAGTAAAATCCCACACCTCAGCTGACACCGCATCTCTCAAATCACATGGAAGCTCCTCCACCGTCAAGGTAGGGTATAGTTCCACGCACACCTGTGAATTTGCAACCTTAAAATCGGCATCATCATCGTTAGTCTGCACTTCTACTCCTTGAGGTGTGCAATATATTGTACAATTCAGTTTACATAGCAGATCCCTTCCCAACAGACACACAGGACTGGAATCACAGATCACAAACTGGTGCTCATCACTATATTTCCCTATTTTCACTGACACTGGTTCTGTAAGAGGATTCGTCATTCTCCTATTTGCGACCCCTACCACCTGGATCGTCTCTCCGGACATTGGCAGACCTGGGACCACCGCCGATCTTAGAGTGGATCGAGTGGCCCCTGTATCCACCAAAAAGGTCGTAGGACATCCAGCCACCTCAGCCTCCACATATGGTCCTCTCTGGTCTACCTCTAGGGCTGCCCCTAGGGTACAGTCTTCTTCCCTATCCACTCGTTGTCCCGTAAGGGGATCAACGTAGTAGCATTCCTCTCCTCCTACGAACAGTGGCAGTTGTCTATAGGTTTTCCCTCCATTTGCAATACGAGGCGGTTGAGGGAACTGAGCTCGAGGAGTCTGAGTCCACCCTTTGATAAACTTTCCCTTCGGTATCGCTGTTCCCTTCACCAAACTGTTCTGGACATCATCCTCCTCCGGTTCTAATTCCCCCGTCTCGACATTATAGGGACACTCGCGTTTCCAATGTCCCACCTTGTTACACTGGTGGCACCTCGTCGTCTTTTTCAGTGTCGCGATATCTACCCTAGGCCTCTGTCTTTCCTCATCGTCTTTACTCTGATTAGTCTGCTTTTTCCCTAGTGTTCCTGTTCCCTGCTGCCGCTGTCCACCCTTTCCAGCTGACTGCATTTGTACCAACATCAGCTTCTCCTTAAGTTTCTTTGCTTTCGAGTCTATTTCGTCGCTGCAGTACCTTGCATATCTCAGGATTTCATCTAAGGGTTTGTTTTGCCAACAAATCAAATGCTGTTGAATCATTAAGCTAATATCAGGTCTCAACCCTAAAACAAACTTTGACACAAACTGTCCTATGTCCTTAGGATCCATTACGTCCAACCCACTGTACTGTTTGAATGCTTTCAACAGTCTCTCATAATACTCGTGAACGGTCTCTTTAGGTTCCTGAGTGGTTCGATCTATTTTAACCCAATCTATGTCCTGTAACGGCACTTTCTCTTTCAACCATGCCATTACTCTCTCGCACTTCTCCATGACTCTCTCTGACGGCCCATTCGTCAGGGTATCCCTATCCGGTTCACAGATGGGCCATTCAACACTGAGCTTACATGCCGTCCACAGATCCCCTGGCACTACAATGTCAAATAGGGTGTTCAAATCGACCCACAGCACTTTGGAGATCTTCACGAACCTCTCTACCTGTTTGTACCACTCTACGGGATTCTCCCTCAGCTTGGGGAAGGAATTGGTAAATGCCGCTAAATCCCCCCTACTCCAGGGCACATGCACGTAGTTTCCATTCGCGATTTCTCGCAAAGGGAAAGCTTCCATCCGCGGTGGCCCTCCCTCTGGGGACATTCCAATTGTACTCCTTCTGACGGTTCCCCTCTTGGACCATCTTTCCTCCCATTTATCCAAATCCCTCCATGTTCTTATACCCAGGATCAGTTCCTTTATGTGTATTTTCAGCCCAATCGTTCTCCGTTCATCTAGGTCCTGATCTGTGCAATTCAGCCTATGGTTACCCTGTAAGGCTTTTGTTCTTGATAAATCTATCATATACCTGGTTGCCAACTCAGATAATTTTTCATGGACTGACCTCGCCTTCCGAGTAACATCCTTAGCCATAAACAGTACCTCATCCTGTTCATACAGATCGATTCTTTCCATTGGCAATGTGCCGTCTATTATTTCATCCAAATCTGATTTTAAACTGGTTACATCGAGCCGTTTTGCTTTTACCTCAGCTCTCAGTACCTCATTCCTAGGTGGTCCGCTTATATCCCTCTCGTCCCAACTCCGAGTCCTACGTCTAGGCACAGGTGAGCTATGAGGAGTTCTCCTTGATTCTCTTGGTTCCCACCTTTCTAAGTCCCAAGCTTTTCCATCTTCCCTAGGTGTGTGGTGAAACAATGTCCTATTTCCCACTACTCCGTTCTGACTCTTCGGCTCTGACTCTCTAGATGCAAGATAGGATCCCCCGTTACGTTCTAAATCACCGCAAGTCGCTTGCTGTCTGGTGTCACTCAGTAAACGATAAGGTCCCTCACAGCTCTCCATGTTTCCGCGATCCCGCCCGTGATCACCGGAGAAATGGTGAGACCTCTCGCGATTCCCCATGCTCCCGTGACTCCAATGTTGCACGTTTTCGCCCGGTGCATGGTGAGTGCACCTGTAACTATCTCGGTACTCCTGTGTTCTTCGCTCTCCCTCACTAAGGCTGTGGCGAGGCACCTCCCCACATCCTGCACCCTTGCCTTCACACATCTGTCCATTGCCACTGATGATATGGCAAGTATCTCTTCTACTTTCTTGACTCCCTCGCTTCCACTCGGGACTGCTTTCTCCAGCCCCGCAGTGAGAGAGGATTCTGCTATCTTGACCTCTCCATTCGGCTTCCATTTCTATTCTTTTATTCTGTGTCTCTACAGCAGCATCCCATTCCTTCAAGTACTCACTTAATTCTTTAAAGGATTTCGGTTTTGGTCCCCTCAAATCCATCTGTCCTCTCTGACCCCCCCCGCTCTATTAAGGGATCTGTTTCTGTATCCAATGGGGTACTCTGACCCCTTGGTCCTAGCAACTGCCTTTGGGAATTAATCGTATTGTTCCTACTCTCCATCTCTGCTCTTTCCCTGTCCCAACGTGCCTGTTCCTCCTCCTGTGCTCTCTCTGGGTTGTAGATGGACACTACAGGGCCTATGGTAACAGGTACTTGTAGAGCGTCCGGTAATTGGTACGACCTTGCACACTCTGTTTCTGGCACCTTCTGTACCACAAATCTTCCTACTACTCTCTGTACTGGACTAGGTTGAGGTATTTCCTCACCTTTCTTGGGTTCCCACTCTGATATGGGGAGCGGTCTATATTCCCCCTTCCCAGCCCCGTCCCCCTGTTGGAGTTCGGGACGTTCGGCTTCTCTGTTGTACGGAGGTGGTCTGTCTGATAATAGCCTATCTATCAGACTATCATCTGTCTCGCTCTCCTCATCCTCTTCTGGAGGTTTCCTTTCTCCCGTAACCTCTAGCACTGGGTACAGCTTGTCTGCGTCTATTCTCTGTACTCTCCACTTTTTAGCCTCATCATCCCATTTAGCATCCTGTACTGCTCTTACCGATCGTCTTACTCTTTCTTGGCGCCTGTTCAGGCTCCTGTCGTACGCCGCCCTGAACCATGCATTGAGGGCTTCGAACTGTGTTGGCCTCGGTAGAGGTCTCGTTGCAAGCATTACCGCTTTCAGTTGATTCAATGCTTCTAACCTAAACGTCCCGTATCTCGGGAACGTCAGTTCCTCATTTCCCTCTGTTAACTTGCTCCACTCGGAGATCCACAATATTGAGTGTAACCCTACATTCACAGCCATATAATAAGCTGGTGTGCCCTCCGGTGGGGCCTCTTCCCCCGCATACGAGTTCCCTCTCTCTCTCTTAAAGATCGCCCTTAAACATTTAAAACACTTCATTTTCAAAAATCTACGATTTTCCTTAATTCTCTTCCTTATTTACTTCCCGATGGCGAACCACCAATCCCTGCGCGGCTCTCACTGACCAGCCTATCCCAGCGCGGTTCTCGCTGACCAGCCTATCCCAGCGCGGCTTTACACCAACCAGCCAATCCCAGCGCGGCTCTCTCTGACGTCACTCGTCCCCTTTGCAGCAGCCCCCCTCCTTTCTCAGCTCGTCTCCCAGTCTTGCATGCGTCCCATTCATACACCGAAAAATGACTACTTCCGACCAAGCGATCACTTTTCTTGACTGTACGTCCACAGTCTAACTGTAATTGTCACCTCCACTGACGAGACGTCTTTCACTAACGTTCAGACGCTCGCCTTAACTGATAGGTTACTTACACACAGTAAACGTCCGACCAGCGTCCGTTACTCATACACTCACTCTGACGTTCCCCCTATCACGGTCCTACGGGGGATCAATGGTACCTCATGACCCCCTTCACAACGGTAGACAATTACTCTGGATGTCCGATACACCCGAACCACTCAAGCCCTCCTCTGGACTTAAGATTTTCACCGGTTGCGCGCGCTCACAACCGTCTCACTCTCACACTACAGACATTCAACTCCGCTTGACATTACAACACAGGTACAACACAAAACACCGCAATCTGGCAACGCATGACCCTTATACTCACTCTCGACCGACTCTGCTGCTTTTTCTCTCTCGCACCATCGACACCTTCTTCGGCAGGTAATTCTTCTTCTGGTCGTCGATGACTAGGGACCTTGGGGTAATCTAGACCTAACCTAGGTCGCCTTCCTCAAGAAGCCAACCATCCTCTGCTACCAACTGCGGGAAATGAGATTTTGATCTCTTATCTGATCACCTAGATACCTATCTCATTTAATCCCTTTTCGGATCGGTTATTGACTGTCATTGAGTAAAAGGCAAACCCACATAGGTTAAATCAACCCCATAGACTGACGCAACTCTAAAGAACCACTTACGACGGTAAAAGTTTAAAGGTTTATTATAAAACCAAAATCAGTTGCAAGTACAGGCACCTCAAGATAAGGTTCAACAGGTATACAGGTACAAGAAGGAACATGAATTCCCTCAGAAATCTAAATCTACAGAAGAAAACAATCAAAACTAATTCGAAAATCAACAGGTTGAATATCATTGACACTAAGTGGATCTGAAGCGTCATTTACAGGAAAAAAATGAAACAGGTTAAACTATCCCTACACTATGCTAGATGACATCCCTACTTAGCAAATCTTTACCTAAAAAGGTGTCAGCCGTTTGACTTCCGAAGAAGCTCAAACTCTCTTAGTCTCTGATGGAAACCTATGTCGCGTAGCAGTACCCTCTCTGCCTACCCATCCGCTCTCTAAGAGTCCTCAGGTCATCTGCTCTGTCTTCTCCCCGGGGTGCTGTCCCTAATACAAAATCACAGTATGGGTGGAACGCCCCTTTGAGACGCCCACCACGTACACATTTCACGTGGTCCTGCTTCTGGTTTTTTCCATAGTTTCGTTTCTTTGAATCGTCTGTTAAGTTGACCTTGCTTCCCAGGCGCCGTCTTCCACCGTGCTGGTACCCCCATGACATTCCGGTCGACTCCTCCGGACCAGAGCCTATCTCCTCAAACAAAGCTCTATTCATTACATTGTGATTGGTACCCCCCTCGCACCTGGAAACAGACACTTCGAAACAGGGCCCCAAATTCCAAGCGTCCCTTATCTCACTAGGCCATAAAACTTCAACCAGCATTGGCAATTTAATTTAACGAGACTTTTGACTCTTGGCTCGCACGTGCAGATCAAAGCTCTCCCCTATCTCTCCCAGCCCACTAAATTATATGCAGTGGACTACACTTTGTGAACTCTTACTTCGTTAGCTTAAAATAACATATGAACACACCACTCTATAATTATACAAAACTCTTCTATTTGATATAGATTTGAACACACACATATATAAAATAAGCAAATCAGTAATAATATCGAATCCATGTTGCATGAAAGATACAATGATACCCTTTCGTTCTTACACAGTGCTATATAGTCAGCACGATTCTTCATTTTACATTTCATCTCTTTCTTCGTGTGGTAACTGCATACATGAATTCTGTTTAGCACATTCTAATGTTCCTAAGCATTTTCACACATTTCTACATTAGCCCACCATATATACGGGCCTTTCTAATTCCATTACACACTCTAGAGTAAATACAGATACACATTCTCATTTCTTAAGTGACAAAGGCTAACTTTACGCTACAAGCTTGTGAATATGGTGCAGATATAATTATCATTCAAATTGCGCTCTCTCAGAAGCTGAGGAAGGTTTCGGTCAGGGCATGCAAGAATCCGTCTGAGTGAAGTAGTGGCTGGAAGTAAAAAATTGAACCCATGAATAGACACATCTGGACTGATGGGTTTAGGGGCAGGGAGGGATATTAAAGCGTGAATGATGACAAATGTAGTTGTGTTTTCTGCAAGAGATTAGGGAAGCCAGGGCAGTATATGATTTTGTTTACTAGAGCGAGGAAGAAATATATGGGCAAATTGTAATCTGTGAATGTACCCACTTGGTGCCCAAAAATTGAGAAAAATTGAATGGAAGGATGCACGTATCAAAATTGAGGCTTTTTAGCCATGAGTTATAACAAATGTTGTGGCACAGCTGTATGCATCAAGGAGAGAAGCGGGGAGGAAAGAGAGGGAGGAGGGGAGGAAGCTTATTAGAAGGAGAGAGGCAGGGCCAGGGGAGGTCTTCTTACAGAGACAAGAGTGGGGTGAACTATTGGTGGAGACTTCTGGAGTTAGTGTGTTCTGCTTACCTTGGTAAGGCAGATTTTGTTATTCTGTTCTCTACATCAGGATTTCCCAGCTACCCAAACTGGGAATATATTTGTTATGTTTCTTTTATTTGAGATATTTGTACTTTTTAAAGTTTTCTTTTGAACACAAAATCTTAAGTAGTTTTTTTGTTCTTACATAAATGTCTTTTTTTACACTTTAGGCACACCTGATTGTCATCAATTAAGTGTAGTAGTAATACGGCACAGAGTATTACTGATATTAAGGGTATCTAGCACTGGTAATTCGGGGTTGTGATATTACTGTGGTATTAAGAGCTATACCACATAGGCCATCATGCATTGGGGAATTGCATGCAGAAACCATTGTTACTGCACCTATGTGTGTATATAAACTCTTAATTCTCTGCCTTTTTGTCAGGGACAAAGTCTTTCAGATTTGACCATGATGATTTGCCCCACCTTAAAAAAAAGATATCATTGCATTTAGTAATGCTGCGGTCTCCATAGTACCATGTTGGAGAACACTCTAGTTTCTGTCCATTGATGTATTAAGAAGCCATGAGTAATAAGGACCAGTGTGTTCTGCAGCAATCAGAATGGCACCAATTACCAATACTGATGAACAAGGGTCAAAACAAGGCAATTCCATTGCCTCTTTGGGAAGAAATTTCTTTTGGGTGGAGAACAGTGCCCTAGCTACCTATGGGTACGGTGGGGGCATCCCGTCCATCCCAGGAGCAAGAAATTGGACCATTTTGCAGGTGAGCAAATAGCATGATGAGCTGGCAGCACCTTTGTGGTGCTGCTTGAACTCTACAGAATCTTCGCATGAGTGAGCTGGGAGTACTGCAGACATTGGTGTCACAGATGGCCCTTATGGTGCTCTCCACACTGTGGGCATTTAAAAGAACACATCTCCAATCAGAAATGATAGGTGCCATCAGACAGAGCATCCAATATTTTTGCGATGAGTGGTAATACTGTCTAAGCATTGGCAATTCAGTATTCACACTTAGGGGCCTAGTCACAAACTGCACATTGTAATATGTACAATGGTACCCAAGTAGACCTACTCAAATACTACAAAATGCTATTCATAAACCTGTATGCTTAGGCCACCATCTCTGGCGCGCCTATCTTTTTATGCATAATTCTCTGCCCTGGTTGCGGAGTTCTCCACACCTGTAAGTATCCATCTTAGTAGCAAATGTGGGAGGAACCTGAACAAGTGACCGAAAAATGGCAACTAATTACAACTAAATGGCAGGGGATTAGTGAGGAATAACGGTGGGTAAGAGGGTTAAAAGCTATATTCAATTTCAAATTAGTTAAAACAAAGTTTTAATTAATTTATATTTGTTCTGTTAAATAAACACTTTTAAATGTAGAAAAAAATGTGATTAATTGAAATGAATTAAGCAAATAAGTTTAACATTGAGTAAATAATAATGAAATATAAAATGAGAAAGTGGGAGGGATTTGTACATTTTTTGAAATAATAATTAATATACATGTAATAATATATTTGATTTACTTAACTATGTGTTACACATTTAATTTGAGTTATTGTGCTGCACCAATTTTTTAGTTCAGGTTAATAATTATTATTTTAAGTTAATTTACAGTTGTATTTGATATAAAAATATCTGTAATTGTTTTTTAATAATTAATACACTTTATTATTATTCCCTATAATTTACCATAGGGAGATATCTGCTCTGGTGCAGTGACTTTTGACTACCTGTGAAAATTTGCTAGTATAAGCTTTTCACTCATAAATCCTCATCTAGCAGGCTCCAAATCCTGTTTTGAGGAGGTGGAGACATCTGAGTTCCCACCTAGGTCTAAATGTACCTTTGAAAATAAATGGTGAATAGCAAAAATGTGTAAAGTTCGTACTAGGTGGAGTAGCACGTTTACACATGAATCAAGTTACACCTGTAAAATTTACCTTTGTAAAGAGTGCCCTTAATCTTCTGTTTGTTTGCTCATCCTACCCAATAAGGTCAACCCAGTTTGTACTTCTGTTAAGAATTTCGAGAGTCATTATTGTTCTTAGTTCCTGGTTGCATATCTCAGCACATTGGCACTCATTGATTGAAAGCGGTAACATATCATAGGGCGCACAATCCTCTCTATTGAACATGTATGTTTGCAATGGACCCCAAATATCGGTTTAGACATACAGGGTAGTAAAGAAGCATATAATTCAGAGTCATTAAGATTAGGTCCTTCAGCCAGTCCTCTATTCTGGAACAGGGTCTTCTGCCCGTCTAACGACCACACTTCTCTTGACTATTACGGTGGAGGCATGAAATATTGAAGAAGGGATATTGACCTACGTAATATTTGAACAAAAATATTGAGTACCAAAGTATCGGCATAAAGAGGCTGATGTGGGGTCATGGACCCTGTGGTGAGAGGTGACTTGCGTATGGCAGTGGGCAGCAAAATTGATTTTTCATGGCACTAGCTGATATTGCAGTCTCCTTCAATGAGAGATCAAGCGCTCTCAGATGCCTCTCAGTGGAGCATAACACATGGGAATTACACCCTTGAGTGACAGAGGTGAAATTCTCTAGATTCGTGTTTCCATATTTGGAGCTTTTTGCCGCTACCCAGAACATAAAGTATCCTCACCTTTGTGCCATGGACTACCTTCTGAATAGTTCCCTATGTGATGTCTTCAGAATTAGCTAGTCTCTGAACCTGCTGTATATATTACCACCTTTTTAGCTTCTTTAAAATCTGGACACCGGCTCTCAACGCGGGTGTGCGGTTGCGAGACGACTACAAGCTGCAAGAAATCAGCCGCTAGCTGTAGACCTTCAAACACAAGCTTAAGAGGTAACCCCGGTACCTCGCATTCCCTCCACTTACCTGAAATCGGAAGTAAGCGCTTAGCCTGTGTGCGGTTGTGAGTCTACTACTAGCTGCCCAAAATCATCTGCTAGCTTTAGACCTTCACACACAAACTCAAGAGGTAACCCCAGTACCTCATATTACCTCTGCTTACCGGAAATCGAACTAGACCGTTTCAAGGCGAATTCAAGGGCCACCACCACCGGACTGCCCGTGGGGGCCCCAGTAGGATTTCCCACCTGACCCCATTCTTGGCCTGATCCAGTCGAACAGGCCGCGACCACGCTGCACCCACAACCTAGTAGTGACATCCCAGCCCACCACCAATTCATTAGGCAGGTGACCTGCCTCCAAGACGCTCAGACGGAGGTCTCCCCCTTACAGCACCATTGGTGTTCGATCCAGACAACCTGCTGGACTACGGCCTAGATCATCTTGGAAGCCATACCAAGCCTATCAATACACCCCCCTTCCTCCCCCAAGTCCCACTGTTTTTGTCCTGAAGAAGACCCGCAGCCGAGGTCCCAAACACCCCTGGAGCACTAGGGTCGAAACGTCGACGGTTTACCATATTTGGCCTGTACCTCCCCCACCCTAATCTTATCCCCTTTTTAATTGATGTGGACAGGCGCATATTACAGCGGATAGCTTCCGCCCCCTTTTTTGTGTAAATACTATTATTGTACATTATAATAATTATATCTCCTTTCCTTCCTTCTCAAAATCACGAGAGCACCCCTTTCTCTTTTTCTGACTGTACTCTGACAGTCCTGTGCGCTGTATATATTTGTTTTATGATGATGTAAATAAATATACATATTTTGGTATAACAAGAATACAGAGTGTGGCTAAAATCCATCTTTCCTGTTTAGCTTAAATTGCTATTTTTGGGTACTGTTTTTCATTGCATTCAATGTGTTTATAAATAATATTAATGCTAATATATCTCCCTCCCTTTGCTTGAATCAATGTGCTTGGATTTAATCGCACAAATAAGACATAATTTATACTTATACATTTTTGTTTGAATCAATATCGAGGACCACCTTGTTTTCTATATTACCTATACCCAGGTCCTTTGATTCTGTGGGTGACACCCCATTGATTTAATGCTATCTCTCTTCTAGACAGCCAAAGTAATTGAGTTAGCCATCAATTAGAATCTCACAACCCACCTCAAACTTAACCATCTTCTAGACAACACTCAACCAGAATTCAGAAAGAACCACAGCACCGAAACGGCACTCATCAAGGCCACTGATGACATTCAAATCATCTTGGACCGATGAGAAACAGAGGCTCTCATCCTGCTGTACCTCTCTCAGGCCTTCAACACTGTCTTCCATAACACCCCTATCAGAAAACTTCACAAGATTGGAATACAAGGATCTGCTCTCAAATGGATTTGTTCCTTCCTCACAGAAAGAACCCAAAGGGTCAGGATGCCACTCTTTACGCCAGAGACCAAAAAATGATATACGGAGTTCCACAACCCCACCCATTTCAACATCTACATGACACCGCTCGCCAACATCATCCTATCACAGGACATCACATTCGTCTCCCATGCCAATGACATCCAACTCATTCTCTCCCTGACGGACAAAGGAACTTCATCAACTGCACGACCATGGTAGCAGACTGCGTGCAAACCAACTGCCTGCAGCTCAACTCTGACGAGACGGAAGTACCAGTCTTCGGCTAATAAGACTTCCCCATGGGACTCCACCAGCTGTCTGTTAAGACTAAGACCAACATCCACACCCACAAATTACGCAAGGAATCTTGGAATCACCCTAGACAACATTCTCAACATGACAGCTCAAGTCAATGCAGTGTGCAACTCCTGCTTCCACCTCCTATTCCCTGCTGTGAAAGATCTTCAAATGGGTGCCCCAGAACACAAGATGGACTGTCACACAAGCCCTCATCACCAGCAGGCTGGACTACAGCATCACTCTCTACGCCAACACCTCCAAACAACTCCCACACAGGCTCCAGACCATCCAGAACACCACTGCACATGCACAGCCAATTTAAACTTCCAACGCGTACATACAAAGCCCTACACCACACAGGACCAGAATACCGCTTACACTTTAACCAACTCACAGACACCTACGCTTTGCCTCACTCTCACTAGCACACATTCCCCACATTCACAAAACCAATACTGAAGGATACTCATTCTCCTACATGGCACCCAAGACATGGAACAACCTTCTTCAACACATCAGAGCCACCTCCTCACTTCTTGAGTTCGGCAAGAACTCTGAAGACCTGGCTTTTCATAGTAAGCACATTGGAGACCACATACCTGCCCAAGCACCTGGAAATCCTCTCAGGTGATTACTGTGCTATGCACATCAACATAACAAATAATACTTAAATAAACACAAAGAATCAAACGCAGAGGGAAGGAAGGGGGAGGAGTGATCAACAGTTGTTGAAGCACTCAGTGTTCTGTAAAATACCCCTCACACACCAAAAGGCCCCTTGGTGTCATGCTTCATCATCGGGGTCTTCGCACCCCTCTATCGGGATGCAGCGTGCTGCGACCTACGACTACGCGGGAGCACTTATAGAAATGACTATGTGTGGTGTGAGGTGTGTGGGGTATGTTGTTATAAGTGAGTGGTGGGATGTGGTGAAAGATTAAAAAGTACCTGGCACATGAGTATAAAAGGAAACATTTTTTATTCTGATCTCTGGCTGGTACTGTTAAAAGAAGTGCAGTGTGAGGTCGAATCTACTAGGAGTTACTGTTAGTTGTTGTCATACTTGTGAAGCTTGCTTGTGGGCTTCATGAGCAGAAATGGGACGTCAGGGGTGTTGCTTGATTTGCAATCTGTAGTGAGGAATGATGCAGGTTTTAATAAATCATTCTCACTTACTTAGGAGGGAGAGTTCAGATGGTCGTTTTTTAGTTGTTATTCTGCATGATACTCACATTAACAGGACGCTATGATCACCGTCTTACCCCTCGCGCTGCTCCGCTGGTGTGAGGCGGTAGTATGGTTTATGCTATTTATACCATGTGTGACAATTGGGTGGAAGCAACTCTGTGTCCTTATAAGGGTGTTCCGCCGTTAAGTATGTGCCCATGTATGGAGCATCCGCTCCTTAGCCATGCATAGCCCTCGTATGTCTAACGCGGGCTTACACGGGATCAGCGTCTGTACAGGCGAGTGTTCGTCTGCTGTGCATGCGCATAAATATCTGTCCTTCCTTCACGCATGCGTATTGAGCACAGGTGCGTCTTGCGGGACGCTGATGTGTAGCGCACGCGTGTTAGTTCCATCTGTGTCTTTTGAGAAACCAGGGGATGGAATACTTCTTACTGAGAAGGTTCGGCAACAGGGATTATTGCTGGGGTGTTCATGGTAAACATATGTATTGATTACACCAATCACATATGTAGGGAGTACGCAACAAAAGACGGTTATTATAGAGTGCCAGCAATGAAAGATTCAGAAGTTAGTGATGGGCATCAGGACACCACAACAGTGTGTCTTGTATTTGTAATGGTACACTGTTAGTTGGACAGTTGGCTTCAGGGCACATCATCATTGAGCCCTATTAGGTGGGTACCAAGTCTAAACACCCATCTTTGTTCCTTTTAAAAAAGGCTGGCATCTGAAGGTAGTTGCTCAATGATTGTCCACTTGAGGTCATTCACGCAATGTTGTGCAGTCAAAAAATGTGTGGCCATTTTAGTAGTGCTTTTTTTGCAGCGCACATTGCTCTTGTGCTCATTCATTCTTGTTTTCATGGCTCTTGTGGTCATACCCACATACTCAAGGTTGCAGTGGCATTTTATAAGGTAGACCACGTTTTTTGAGTTACAGTTAGAAAATCTCCTTTGCTCCCAGGTGGTTCCATTGCGAAAGATAAGTTTTGTGCTTTTTTCTGTCAAGTGGCAACTACTGCAATTTCCGCAAGGGAAGTGACCTTGGATGCCTATAGATGGTTGTGAGGCCATTGTCGTTGGTTTTGGTCTGGTGTGTACCAGCATGTCTCTGAGATTGCGTCCCCTGCGGTGAGCAAACAACGGTTTTTCCAGATTTAGGTTGCCACATGTTAGTATCCTCCAATGTTTATTGACAATTTTGGATACCTCGTTGGACATGGTGTTAAATGTCGTCACACATATTGGTCGTTTGTTCTCATTTGGTTCTTTGCTTTGCTCCTCCAATAATGCCTCTCTGTTGTTGTTCTTTGCCCTCTTCATTGCTTTATCAATGATTCTAACGGGGTATTCTCGTTGTTTCAATTTTTCTCTCAAGTCATTGGCCTGCTGTTTGAAATTGGACATATCTGTGCAGTTACGCCTGAGACGTAGAAATTGTCCATACAGCAGATTTTCTCGAAGGTGCCTGGGGTGAAAACTGTCGTATCTTAACAAGCAGTTTCTGGATGTCGGCTTAAAATGGGTAGTGGTTTTCAAAATTCCTTCGTCTGCGTAGATATTTAGATCCAAAAACACCAATGTGTGGTCCGAAATTGTACTCGTGAAGTTCAAAAAGGCATTTTGGTTATTCAACCATGTTTGGAAATTTTCCGCAGATTGTCGGTCACCCTCCCAGATGACCAGGACGTCATCTATGTACCTCCTCCAGCATTTTATATTTGATCTGTATGGATTTTGGTCATGCAGAATCTTGGTGGTCTCGAGATGGTGTACATAGAGCCCGGCCAGGCTCGGAGCAAAAGTACTGCCCATGCTGGTCCCATGGCACTGTTGGTAAATCGTGGTTTTGTACTGAAAAAAGTTTTTTTGCAAAGCCAAAGAGATGCATTCCAGAACTAGCCCTCGTGGTGTCTGATACTTCCATTGTGTGGAAAAAAGGACCTCTTCGATGATCAAGAGTGTTTCGTCGTGCGGGAGGCTGGTACAGAGGCTTTCTACGTCCAGACTGATGAGAAGTTGGGTTTTAGGGTCAAATGTTGTTTCTTGCAGGAGTTGTAAGACAGCTTTTGTGTCTTTTAGGTAAGTGTTTGTCGATTGTACCAATGGTCGCAGGAAGGCGTCTGCAAATTTCGACAGGGGTTCCAGAATTGAGCCGATACCCGATACTATCGGTCTTCCAGGTGGGTTGGTGAGGTTCTTATGGATCTTCGGGATGCAATAGAAGTAAGGGATGCGAGGTTTTTTCTGCTCTAAAAATTCCCCTTCCTTCTTGCTCAACCAATTGTGTGCCAGGCCTACTGTCGGATAGACGCAACTGCATGATCCTACAACAGGACCCTACAGAGAGCCTCAGGATAAGAATCAGGGGCCTGATTGAAGAAGGCCTGGCACACGATTGGTTGAGCAAGAGGGGTATTTTACAGAACTCTGAGTGCTTCAACAACTGTTGATCACTCCTCCCCCTTCCTTCCCTCTGCGTTGGATTCTTTGTGTTTATTTAAGTATCATTGTGGAGCAAGAATCCAACCCTTCGCTCTACCTCCCTCTTGTGTTTTTTGACATCAACATAACAAAACATGACATAGCACAACACACGAGGCATGCAGTAGTGAGTACTTTGCCTGGGTTAATCTTCACTATTCCGCCCACCTCCCAGTTAGGTTTTAGTTTGTTGCTCATTAATAATGTGAGACTCTGCTGGAAGATGCATTGCAACAGGAAAAGTTACGTACCTTTAGTAAGGATATTTATGGTGGATACAAAGTCTACCAGGAGAGCTCTCACCACCATATTTTCTGCTTTGATGAGTTAGTACTTTGAATAAAAAGATCCTGTGGTATACAAACAAGCTATGTGTTGTTGTTTGTGCTCTTGGTTCCCCTCTGCACGCTTTATGGGGGAGTGAATGAGCACCCAAAAATGGCATCACCACACTAGTTAGAGTCTAATGGATGCCTAGGTTTTTTAGACCAGCTGGCTAGGTAGTTGCTTAAGTCTCAATACTCCACATTTTGGAGCTGGAGGAGTATTGCTGCAAAACATTTTTCTGGTCTTGTCTAATGCCTAGAAGAATATTCATAATGTGAGGAATCTTCAGGAAGATTATTTATCGACCATAAATATAATTACTGAAGGTATGTAACATTTTCTTTTGACTTAATGTAAGTTTTTGCAGGGACTTGCTTTGAGTTTATTCTGAACTAGCTTACACATAGACATTTTTAGCTATAACTCAAAACAGCTAGCTACATTTTTGGTGTGATCTTCTTTCAACAAACCAGTTGAAGGTCAAATAAGGTCAACATTTACCCATCTAGTATAAAAGGAAAAGAAGTATCAGATCTAGCATTTTAAGGATTGTAGGTCAGAAACTGTTCCCATGTATGTCAAATACATTTGAAATATATTTCTTAGTCTTAGACTCCATAGAGGACACATGTACAGTTTCTTCTGCTTCTTAGAGTAGCATAATTTGTGGACATTTAACCACAGGGAAAACACTGAAATGCTCTAGGCACTGGTGTTTTCCCCGCGGTGATTGCCATTTTTGGTTTCTTTTGCTACAGGTAGTGCCCCTCGCTTCTCCACCTTGCCCACGGGCATTTAGTCACCTCCACCTGCAGAACTGTTTTATTTGGTGCTGCAGAGCTGGCAGTCATTAGAACTTGACACAAAGTCTGCATACCGAGTAGTATTCCGATAGACTTACTGTTGGGATGAGTATCTCAGTGGTAAAACCTCATACTGTGGATTGATTATTTGGCATTATGATTCTGTGGTCGACAAGCATTCTTAAGTGTGCCTTTTGTACACTCATCTGCACACTCTATGAAATCCCTCCCCTCTCCCTCTGCACAACTGTATCCACCTCAATGCTAGGCAATTCCTAAGTACTCTGTGGAAACCTGGGATCTTCTCACCTCAGCACAACCAGACTTATGCTTCATAACAGAGACATGGCCTCACCCGTCTGCAATACCTTGCATCCCGATAGCATTCCCTTAGAATTCCAAGTTAATTAGGCAAAATCGGGAACTCAAAATTAGCAAGGATAGTAGCCATAGCTTTCAAGGACACCTTGAGTGTTGAAATACTTGATTCCTTACTTATGAACTGGGTGGAACTGATTATTTTTAAATTGTCCCCCCAAATGGCAACCCCTAGAATGGTGTTCTGTTTTACCACCCTCCAGAGCAAATAAAGGACTTCTCCCAAAAACTAACTGAGATTCTGGTATCCTATGTTTTAGCTACACAAGATTTTCTCCTAATTGGTGACTTTTACTACCACATCGATGTAATTACAGAACCTGATGTTCCTATTCTGTTATCAAACCTTGAAATGTTAAATCTGCATCTCACAAAAACTGGTCCCACCCACTCTGCTGGAAATATGCTAGGCCTTATTTTCCCCACCACAATGCTACCACACATTGACACCCCACTACCATTAACATGGACTGATCACTTTTTGCTCAATTTCCAGATATCCACCTGTTATGGCCGGGTTTTCTGATTAGATGGAATCAGCCCCTGGGGGCCCCTCCAACCCAGCCAGAACGTAACCACATCCCTCCTCAGGACCATCTATCCAGGCACCTGGGTACCTACCTGAGGATGGGGAACTCGCAATATACAAGCTCATATTATCAGAAACACCACTAAATCTATAGGGATACTAAGAATACTCACTGATTACTAAGGATATCCATGCCCTACACTACACTCATACCTTATAGTCTCGCGGCCACTCAGACCCAGACTAATCTACCCTGGGGCAGATATGACACACAATCTGGCGTGTCTACACACGTGGGTCTGCAGCCCCAGTGCTCTCCCTTTTTCCAAACGGTTTACAATCCGGCAAACCTCCACGTTGGTCATCCCCCCAACGCTCTCATTTACACAAGCCACAATCCTGTGGGTATACACACAATCAGTGCTCTCATTAACGCTGTATATCAACGACGACCACATTCCTATGAACACCTTCAGTTATATGTTGGGAAGTCTCTCTCTCCCTATTCACTAAGGGCTTGCTACTACAATATTAGGAGTTAGCCAATTAATATAATGTACCTCTTATTCTTGGCATCAAAGGTCCACTCGCTCCCTATTTATGTGATCACCACTTACCTGATTGGGGTTACTCATCCATTCATATAAACAACAACCACCTAGAAGCTACATTTACCCTGATTGAACAAGAATACAAGTCACATATCAGTTCACTAAAAACTGGGGGTTACTTTATTAGAACAATATAAACACCTACACAGATCTGTATTGTACAAAAACTATAGATAGAACACACCGCTGCAAGGAAAAGGATTAGCAATACAATAGCCTAGGGAATAAAGACAAGATTAAGATGCAAGTGTAAAGTAAACTAATATGACAGGACTGATATCACCTGATTAGTGTGAAGTCTTGTTCTAGCTGTCACTCTATTTTGAATGTCTCTGTACCAATGTCCAAATAACTCCAGCTGCTCCCACAGATTAGTCCACGATCTCTCCTCCGTCTCTTCTAAAAGGCATTACTTCAGACTCCAGCTATTCACACCTCCTCCTGATAAGTAACTGCTTCTGACTGCTTCCTTCAGTTCCAGCTCACTGACTGTCTGTTTGTCTTCTCTCTGTTCCAAGCATGTCCTGTCTCTTCTACTCTTGCAATTCCACTCCTCCAACTCTACCAACACTCTCTGCTCCTTCAATTCAATTCAGCTCTCTCTAGCTTGAACCCTCTCTCTTTCTCCTACTCCAACAGCTCCTCACTCTTCTACCACTCCAGCTTGACTCCTCTCCGCTCCGCCAACTCCACTCGACTGCCTGGCTCCGCCACCTCCACTCGACTGCCTGGCTCCGCCACCTCCACTCGACTGACTGACTCCGCCTCTGCACTTCACTGATATAGAATGCTGTTTCCTCATGGAAAGTTCCAGCCAGCAGCTTCCTCCCACCAATCCCATGCACCAGGCTCCTTGCGCTAGACGCTCCCACAGTGACCAGTCTGCTTGTTTCGTCTAGAGACCTGAGCCCGGGAACAATTCCTGATTAGATTCAGCTCTGGCCGGTTCTCTCCGGTTCGCTTAGGGCGAACAACAGCTTTAACTATAAACTTTACCTTTACTCTAAAAAGCCTCTCAGCTCCATCAAGATGGAGTCCCTCTAGTTCTAGGCCTGTAGGCCTGAAAGGGATGAAATACTCCTTAGCTCTGTCAGAATACCTACATAAACCATACCAATGTGTCTACTATAAGCAAGTATGTCAAAGCCAATAGGCAATAGACAGGTTAGAGTCAAGAATAAGGGATCTATCATCATATTAAGCAGCTATCCTCTTCTAGGTCTGGAAGAAAGGGCTTAAAAGGGCCAACACAAGCTAAGAATACCTATCCTAGATGTGAGCAAGATTAAAGTCTATATCACTGCTAAATAGAGCCAAAAACCCTGCCATTACATTCCACCCGTAGATCTTTATCTTGCGAACATCTATGAACAACAACATCCATATAAACAAACATCAACACAATCTATCAACAAACCAAAAACCAAAAAGACTCTCTAAAAAGAATGACAACTTAAGGAAATTCCACCTGAAACTCAATGTAGGGAATACAAATCTAACAACCAACTGAAAACAAATCAAAGCACCCTTGACTTGAATGCTGAAACATATCTAAGATTGGATCTGATAACAACAGAAACTAACCAAAGCATCCTCAAACTAAATGTGCCTCAACTTCTAGTGATAACTGGTGAAATCTAGTGATGTAGGGACTTATGTGTTGAATGAAAACAGCAAGGGGCCTAAATGGGGCCTACCTACTTCGGACAACTTAAGAACTAAATGTGTTTCAACTTCTAATGAAAAAACAACAAAGGGCCTAAATGAGGCCTACCTACTATGGTCAACTTAAGCTAATGATGACTCATGAAATCTATTGGTGTAGGGGCTTGTTTGTGGGATGAAAATAACAATGGGCCTAAATGAGGCCTACTGACATTGGTCAACTTAAGGAAACATTTTGGTGAAATCTGAGAAATAGACATGACAAACGGTTCTCAAGGTCTGGGCAAACATTAATACATAATCATACTAAAAGACACACCTCCCAGGACAACCTAAAGTCTAGGGTAACCACCCTTTGATCAATTAAGGTGAAAGTGTAATAACAGGAAAATAAAGACAACCCCATTTCTACAAGATAGCTGGTGTATATATTTAACACCTAGTTTCTTCACACTGTGGAACACATGTGTGCACCACCATTCTTTTTTTTCTTTTTCTCTTCATACTGTTTTGCAGAAAGCAAGAAGACTATAATAGGTGACTGCATCCTAAAAAGCAAAGATAATACTACATAAACATCAAAACCATGATGACATATTTTTTTTTAAAAGTGGGGCCTGTTCGTAGTGATTGCAAAGAAAAACATGGGAATAATGCAGGCCAAGGAATTACATAACAAAATCCTTTTGCGGGAAATCGTATTATGATGGAGTCTGTCAAAAATTAAAAAGAAAAATTGTATTTGTGTTTTCAAAAATATAAGTCCAAAGTCAATTTTGGGACATCAGTGTAGGTCACCACCCGGCATCTTCGGTATCCGGACACTTCCTCCGATGCGGCCATCCACCACCAATCCGGTCTGGTCTGGTCTAGTTCCATCTTCCAAAAAATAATAAACTAACATAAAAACATGAAAGTAAAAAACTAAAATAAGAAAGGAAGTGGGGGGGGGGGGGGCGACCCACACACCAACACCACAACCCAGCAATCCTAGGACAAGAAAACAAGTATCATTAATCTTGCAAAATAAAATTTTCCATTTAAAAAGCACCCCAAGGGCTTTTCATTATTGAAAAGAAAACATCCTAATTAATTAAAAACATTAGCAAAATCTATTTTTTTTTAAACACATCCAGAAGGGCCTAGTCATACCCTAATCCTCTGTGAGACAGCCCCTCCCTTCAGAATACGCAGGAGCCAGGCTACAGTGTGAAGTAATTTGAATCACTGCCAAATGATGATCTCACAGCAGGAGCAGGGCGCTGCAAGCCTCCCTTTCCCTGATCAGGGAAGCCTGCCCAGGCCTACTGTATCTAACTAACTCCAAGGGCCAAGAGTCCCTTATCAGCAGGCAATGAAGCTGTCTGCGCCGACAGCAAGGAAGAGCGAGTTCACCCCTCCCTTACATAAACATTCCGTCCGTGGAACAAAATTGGATTTTGGCCAATCATAACAAGACAGGCCGTGTTCGGAGCCTGCAGAGGAAAAAACCCGCCTTCACAAACCAGCTGGTCTGCCAAGGTCGACAAACACATTCTTTGTAAGCTGTTCCCAGGCCTGATTTCTCTAACTAACGAAAGCTAGCATTTAAAAAAAAAAAACAATTCTGTTACAATGTACTGCTACTTAAAAGCTCCACTTTCTAAAAGACTTTAGTCTAACTAATTCAGCTAAAAGGCAAGACATTTGAAAATGAGCATATATTCAGCATGCAGATCAACACACAAAAAGGGGCAATTTACATCTGCACACAAGATTATACAGTCTGCATTTGAAAAAACGAATTATCATGGACTATTGGGTTTAATATTTCTCTGCACATACCTTTCTATCAACAGCTTGTCAAAGTACATAGGCGAGCCTTGTAACTAAATGCAAATTAAACTAATGTAAGGGACACATAAATAGATGATAATGTGTTATGGTATCATTTTTAACAATATATTCTGCTCCACCCTAACCATACACACTATCATCCAAAAAATAAAAATATACACTGTCAGCTGTTGAAAGAGAAATAAATTTAAAACAACATAAAATGCAGACACATTTCACCATAGTATTTTGTTCAACCAGGGGCAACATGTAATCTTGCATTACAGCGTAATTTATAGCGCAAACTTTTCAATTCAACCTAATAAAAGGGCCACATTCAGATATTATCAAACAGCCATTTATTTTATAACTGAGTAGGTCAACTTACATATGCCGGTTTTGCTGCATATCAAAACATTCACATTTGAAAAAAGGTTCAGCTTGCATCAGGGAAAATAATAATGAGAACACATTTATTTTTAAAAGCACACGGTTGCCTTTCACTAATTAAAAGCACATGTTACCATGCACTGTCGGGCAAGATTGATAATTCTCAACCTGTGATCATTGCAAAACATCGGCCAGCACATTCCTTTCCAGATGGAAAACACTCAAAGAAATAATTAATGAAAACAGCCCCGTAGCGCGCGCACACTAACTGGGCCATCTTCTAATATTTCACACATTTTAAACCATGCATTCAAAAATAATTCTCCACACGTCTGTGGATGCATATTAAGAAGCACATTTAAAAGAACACAGCTCTCTCCGTGCAAACCCTTATCTCAATCCGACTGGTTGATTTATAACTTACCGACCTCTAAGAGTCAGACACATGAAGTCATCTGTTCCAAGGCAAACCCACACAAATTCGTAGACGCATTTAAAAAAGAATGTGAAATGAACAGAGCCCTTCGCAAAGCACAAGATGTTACCTTTCCGTCAAGAAGCTGACAAAGCACGTAGGCAGACCCAGGAACCAATAAAAGTCAAAATCAAACCACCAATCATCAAAATATTCACTGACTTTTATAGTCAGTTCAGATAACCATGCATGTTAAACAGCATATTAAAATAAAGACTGCCATCTCAATTCAAGATATTAACCCTTTGGCAGCTCAAACACAATCAATTCCCAATGACTGCAGATACATGGGAAAATCATGAACTCATCTCTCCACGTTTACAGATAATACGTACACACATCTACAAAACAATTTCTCCAAGCATTTGAAAGAGAACCAGCTCTCTCCTACCTAATGCAACAATAACATGCTCTATCCAAGTCATGACCACATGGCGCTATTCACAAGCCATACTTACAAGAAGCTATATGCAAAGAACTCCACAAATCATATAACAATGAACACATTTCACATTACACAGCATAAGCAGATGCAGCAAGCAAGTTAATGGGCAATTTAAAAGCATTTTTACACACATTTATACAATTGGACCATCACAAAGATGTTACTGGCTCCCTCATGTAATGCCATCCTTCAACCCTGACAGTTGAAACACCAAAACGAAAACCATTCCTTCCACCCTGAATAAGCCAAATGCCATGATGTAATGCAATCTCCTCACGCTGCAACTGTTCAAGCCCATAGGTCACACAGGCTACATAAACTGCCAAACTACGCCAGATAGAACTGGCGCTCAGGGCACTCCCTCACAACACATGGGAAACAATCTAAGCACATGGCCAGGCACACAGGATAGGTAAGCAGTTCGTGACGCCAGATGTTATGGCCGGGTTTTCTGATTAGATGGAATCAGCCCCTGGGGGCCCCTCCAACCCAGCCAGAACGTAACCACATCCCTCCTCAGGACCATCTATCCAGGCACCTGGGTACCTACCTGAGGATGGGGAACTCGCAATATACAAGCTCATATTATCAGAAACACCGCTAAATCTATAGGGATACTAAGAATACTCACTGATTACTAAGGATATCCATGCCCTACACTACACTCATACCTTATAGTCTCGCGGCCACTCAGACCCAGACTAATCTACCCTGGGGCAGATATGACACACAATCTGGCGTGTCTACACACGTGGGTCTGCAGCCCCAGTGCTCTCCCTTTTTCCAAACGGTTTACAATCCGGCAAACCTCCACGTTGGTCATCCCCCCCAACGCTCTCATTTAAACAAGCCACAATCCTGTGGGTATACACACAATCAGTGCTCTCATTAACGCCGTATATCAACGACGACCACATTCCTATGAACACCTTCAGTTATATGTTGGGAAGTCTCTCTCTCCCTATTCACTAAGGGCTTGCTACTACAATATTAGGAGTTAGCCAATTAATATAATGTACCTCTTATTCTTGGCATCAAAGGTCCACTCGCTCCCTATTTATGTGATCACCACTTACCTGATTGGGGTTACTCATCCATTCATATAAACAACAACCACCTAGAAGCTACATTTACCCTGATTGAACAAGAATACAAGTCACATATCAGTTCACTAAAAACTGGGGGTTACTTTATTAGAACAATATAAACACCTACACAGATCTGTATTGTACAAAAACTATAGATAGAACACACCGCTGCAAGGAAAAGGATTAGCAATACAATAGCCTAGGGAAAAAAGACAAGATTAAGATGCAAGTGTAAAGTAAACTAATATGACAGGACTGATATCACCTGATTAGTGTGAAGTCTTGTTCTAGCTGTCATCTGGGTTCCTCTCTCGTCTGTGCCTTGGCTCATCTCAGACTCTCTCTCTCTCCTGCACTCTTGGATACACCTCTGCGCTGATCACTTTGCGCTGGACTCCTCTCCCCCACGAACTGTCTCCACTTTCCAGCTTCAATCTAATGGTTTCTGCCGCTCTGATGCTCTTCATTCCACTAGCTTGTTCACTCTATTTTGAATGTCTCTGTACCAATGTCCAAATAACTCCAGCTGATCCCACAGATTAGTCCACGATCTCTCCTCCGTCTCTTCTAAAAGGCATTACTTCAGACTCCAGCTATTCACACCTCCTCCTGATAAGTAACTGCTTCTGACTGCTTCCTTCAGTTCCAGCTCACTGACTGTCTGTTTGTCTTCTCTCTGTTCCAAGCATGTCCTGTCTCTTCTACTCTTGCAATTCCACTCCTCCAACTCTACCAACACTCTCTGCTCCTTCAATTCAATTCAGCTCTCTCTAGCTTGAACCCTCTCTCTCTCTCCTACTCCAACAGCTCCTCACTCTTCTACCACTCCAGCTTGACTCCTCTCCGCTCCGCCAACTCCACTCGACTGCCTGGCTCCGCCACCTCCACTCGACTGCCTGGCTCCGCCACCTCCACTCGACTGACTGACTCCGCCTCTGCACTTCACTGATATAGAATGCTGTTTCCTCATGGAAAGTTCCAGCCAGCAGCTTCCTCCCACCAATCCCATGCACCAGGCTCCTTGCGCTAGACGCTCCCACAGTGACCAGTCTGCTTGTTTCGTCTAGAGACCTGAGCCCGGGAACAATTCCTGATTAGATTCAGCTCTGGCCGGTTCTCTCCGGTTCGCTTAGGGCGAACAACAGCTTCAACTATAAACTTTACCTTTACTCTAAAAAGCCTCTCAGCTCCATCAAGATGGAGTCCCTCTAGTTCTAGGCCTGTAGGCCTGAAAGGGATGAAATACCCCTTAGCTCTGTCAGAATACCTACATAAACTATACCAATGTGTCTACTATAAGCAAGTATGTCAAAGCCAATAGGCAATAGACAGGTTAGAGTCAAGAATAAGGGATCTATCATCATATTAAGCAGCTATCCTCTTCTAGGTCTGGAAGAAAGGGCTTAAAAGGGCCAACACAAGCTAAGAATACCTATCCTAGATGTGAGCAAGATTAAAGTCTATATCACTGCTAAATAGAGCCAAAAACCCTGCCATTACACCACCTGAGCACTTCAAATGAATCTTCATATAGCCAGGGGAAGAGTCAGCACAAGGGACACAAAGCTGTACCTCATGGTAAAAAACCGTATGCGACTCTGGTTCCCCTGTTGAAGTGCTCATTTTGCGCAAAACAGCATGGGAATTTCCCAATACTCTACATTGAATCCCGCACAAATTGTGTGAGGCATATTTCTTAATTATCTTTTGTACGTTTTGTTTGTTTATGCGTTTTTTGTCCTGACGAAAGCTCCATAGACCCGACCGGGCTCAGTGAGCTGAAACATGTCGACACGTCTTTCAAGAGATATGGTAGTCCAGTAACTTGACCACCTGCATATCGAAACCCCTTTTAACTATAGTGCCTAGTTATCCAGAATAAAATAACCTTTTTTGATTAGACACTATTTTTAGTCTATTCTTTCACATATATTTTTTTGATCTCTGGACACTTTTACTTGTACCAGAGGTAGCCTCGGGTGAGGCAGGCATCCAGCACGTTAATCGATCACCCGATGAATACGCCATGACTCCTGATGGGGCGGAAAAAAGATACACCGCAAACGACAATACCAGGATGTCTATGAGGGTTTTCGAATACAAACCAATGGTTTTGTAGAAACTAGTGTCCATTCTATTTTTGATTATTGAATAAACAGATATCACCTACTTGGACAGCAACAGCCTACTCAACATCTCCCAATCAGGCTTTAGACCATCTCAAAGCACTGAGATAACTCTATTTGCGGTAATGGACTCCATTAGACTTGCCTTAGATGATTGACAGACAGCCATGCTGATTCTACTGGATCAATCAGCCGCATTCAGCACCATCTCACACTCAATTCTAGTGCAGCGTCTTCAACAGATTGACATCCAAGGGTTATCATTGGACTGGCTGGCCGATTTTCTTGAAGATAGGGTAAAAACAAATTCTATAGCAACAGTCGATTCCAATACTATACCAATGAACAAAGCTGTCCCTCAGGGCTCCTCCCTAAACCCTACACTTTTTAATATCTATGTAACCCTGTTGGCCCAACTCATTAAATCCTACGGGTTTGAGACATTTTCATATGCAAATGACACAGATTTGATCATCTCATTTGGGCAAGAAAAAGAGAGCATTAAACAAAATGTCCTCACCTGCAGGAAAGAGGTTACAACTTGGATGTCTCTTAATTGCCTCCAACTCAATGCAGGAAAGACAGAAATTATACTGTTTGGCAATGCTAAGAGTATATGGAAGGACGATTGGTGGCCAGCAGAACTGGGCTCTGCTCCTCGGCCCACTAGAATCACAAAAAATCTAGGTATAATCTTAGACTATCAATGCAAAAGCAGATCACCTCCGTATGTAGATGTAGATGTAAGGCTCATTTATACCGCGCTAACAATCGCTCCAAGGAGCATCTCGGCGCCAATAAGAGGACAACCAGATGTAAAGGTTGCCTTACTGCTTTGGGAGACCAAGACCGGAGTCACACTAGTGCTCTGGCAATTGAGTCTGGAAGATTGTAAATCCAGGTTTTCAGTTGTTTGCGGAAATCAGATTCCTTGTCCAGTGCTCTTAATGGTGGGGGTAGGGCATTCCATGCTTTGGCACCCAATACCGCTAGGGATTTGCCCCCGCGGGTCTTAAGTCTGAACCCTGGAATAGTCAAAAGATTGGCATTTGAGGACCGTAGTGTGCGAGTTGGGCAGTATTTTACAAATTTTTTCCTTAGGTATATAGGCCCTAAATTATGTACAGCACGAAAGGTGATTGTCAATACTTTGTGAAGGACTCTTTTAGTTATAGGCAGCCATTGAGGGCTTTGGTTGCTGAGGATTTTTCTGGCCATTTCAAAACCAGCCTTGCCGCCGCATGCTGTACCACCTGGAGTTTATGGGTGACCACCTTATTAGTACCAGCATACAGGCTGTTGCAATAGTCAATACGAGAAGTAACTAATGCAATCGTGACTGTTTTCCTTGCTTCGAGGGGCAGGAAGTCAAAGAACTTTCTGAGCAGTTTTATTACCCCGAAGCAGGTGCCTGCCACTTTTGACGCCTGATGTTTAAAAGATAAATCGGCGTCAAACTGTACCCCCAGGTTACGAGCCGAGGAGGTAGTGTGGGGTGGTATTTCTGCCTTCTCGGGCCACCACAGTCTGGGGATAAATTCATTTTTTGGGCCTATAGGCATGATCTCGGTCTTGCCTGTGTTACATTTTAAGTGGTTTTTCCGCATCCACTCAAATGTGGTACATGCTTTGGCACCATGCATTTGCTAAAAAGAATCTTTAGATGGCTACCACTAAACTTATGAAAGAGTCTCATCCAGGTGCTAATTATCTCTCGCCTGGACCATGGAAAGGTTTTGTTTTGTGCCACCAGTGAATTTCTTCTGTCCAAATTACAAGTGGCCCAAAACACAGCATCATGCATGACTAAGAACCTAACCCCTAGAACTACCTCAGCCCCCATACTAAGAGAATTGCAATGGCTTCCCATCCAAAAGAGATAACTATTTAAATTGCTCTGCTTGATATACAAGTCTTTATTAGGGTCAGGGCCAACATACCTATGCAATAAGCTCACCCCCAATATTCCAAGTAGAAACCTCTGCTCTAGCCACCTATCACTCTTATGTTCCCGTTGTATACGCACAGCCATATGAGGGGGCTGTGCCTTCTCCTATTTTGCTCCACTCCACTGGTTTAACCTTCCTCTTTCCATTCGAATATGCCCAAGCTTGGTGGAATTCAAGAAATGCCTGAAAACCTGGCTGGTCTAACCCTTTCCAACCTATCCACCCACAGCACCGAGATGTCCCTTTGGGAATGAGCCGTGTTTGTCTACCAGTAATCAAATAACATACCATAACACTTAGGATGTGGAAAACCCTTACATGCATCATGTGCATAGCAAATTTATGCATTGGTGACCTGTATGTTCTAAGAGCCACCATTCATATTTTGTGGAATAAGGCCTACTTTTTTTGTAGCTGGAATTAGAAATTAAGTGGCAATGGACGGTCGAAATACAAACAAGTAATTTTGAAGATTGCCATCATTACTGAGTAAACTGCTCAATGAAAGTACTTTTGCTTAGGACATGCATGAGAACATCTGAAATTAAAAAAAAATATTAACAAGGATCCCTTTCAGCTATAACTATGATTGGCTCTGAGAAAAGCATTCTATAAATATTAGTTGATGGTGGTTCAGCACTCACAATGTTAATTAGATTGAATCTGTCTCATATGAGTTCGACACACAACTTATTTCACCTGTAACAGAAATTTTCATCAAAACATAACTCATAATTAGCACATGAAGAGAAGATGTCTGTATTAATGTATTCTTTATTAATTTTCTTCTTTAAAAGCACGCCCATTGAACAGTGGTCAAAATAGCCAACGCGTTTCGTCCTACACGGACTTCTTCAGGGCTGAAATATTAATGTAACAATCCCTAGGTCATGAGAGACTAGTGTCATGTAGATGGTCCATAATGTTATTCTTCCTTTCGGTAAAAAGATCGACTTCATGTGCTCGATATACAAAATAGCGTGCTTGGCATCTGCTTGTAATGGAGATTTTAGCATTCTATAAATAGTCGGAGCACCCCTTTCTTGTTAGGTAGAATAGAAATTTGAATGAAAAATGTAAAACACATGGCATTAAAGGAAAGAGAAAATGAAATAGATTGTGTGTTCTATTTTTTTGCTCTTGTGACAAAATTGAGTGCTTACAATCTGCACATATCGAAAAAGGCATTCCATGAAGTGGATACAAAATTTGAAATCCAAAATTAGTGAGAAGCACAACAACGTGTATGGAGTTTTACATCTCAAAAACAAGGTAGATTGTACGTTGTGATATATATTGTATATTTAAGAAAGAACCCTGTAAAGACAATATTGAATTCCTGTTAAGAGGTTTAAGTTTACCTTGTCTGATAACAACATGTGTTGAGCTTCTGGAAAAGGGAAGGGGACACTAGATCATCCTTCATGGTTTTGTTGTTGGGTAGGCCGGTTTCTAGGTCTGGCTTGACAGCGCTGCTGTTGCAGTCCTTATGTAATCAAAAGAATATTTTTTGTAAGAACGACTACGTCAAGAGTGGCGTTAGATCTCTACCCACATCTTGGTCTTTCTCCCTACTAGATTTGACTTTCAGAAGCTGATTGCTTCCACTGAAAAAGAGTACTTGTATTGCATTGATTATGTTCTTTACAGTGGGCCTAGTGGGTTATGGTAAAAAATAATGATCAAGTCTGGAGGCCTTATTTATTCATTGGGAAACATACTTCAGTTGCCATAGATCATATCTCTTTATTATGATAAGTTATGACAGGCAGTAGGCCTGAATTATTTATTTTGAAAGTCGTATGTTTATTCATTCATTGAACTGCTTGCCAAAAACTGTACAAGTGGTGTTACTAAATGCACTCTCTGACAAATGTAGTAGGAAACTCCTTTGCCGCAATAGGCAGGGGCGTTACATTGTGAATTCTCTGGGAAAAGTAATAGGAAAGGGTTTTATATTATAATGTCTCTGACAAGTACGATATGAAAGTGTTTTGCATTGTGAACTCCTTAGCAACCACCACTTAAAGAGTCTTTACATTTGGAACTATTTGGGAAATGCTACAGGAATCGGTTTTACATAGACAATTTTCGAACAAACACAATATGAAGGGGTTAGCACAAATATCTTGTTTATAGGACCTGCCACAATAAATGCTTTGTGTTTCCTGAGGAAAGCTAATGATCGGGTCAATCTATAATTTGTTCCTGCCTAAATTATTTGATGAGTCTCCATGGTCGTGATTATCTTTAAAGTCAATAAACTTATTTTAAATGTGGTGACAGAAGCTGAAGCCCTTCTTTTGTCACTGTGAACAACTTGATAAACTCTGTAGACATCGTTTTTAGGGCTTGCGCCTGCGTGGCAGTGCACAGCAGTGCTCGCACAGCGAGAGCCCCTTTGTGTAGGGTTCTGAAAGCTGCTCACACGCTTGTACGTGTGAGAAGCTTTCTGCGGCTGCTATTGGCTTTCGCGTGCATTTTTAAAAAAAAGCCAGCAAGCAATTGGGCAAAGGTGGGCGCATGTACCGCCTTTGCTCCACCCATTCCCGTCGGTGGCCAGCACGTACAGCAGCGGACGTTCGCTTCGCTGCCCCGCTCCCTAGCCCCGCTCCTTTCTGGTGCGCGCGCACCATTGGTTTAATCTTAGTTTTGTTTAAAAGGTTTCAGTTTGGGCTAGTGAAGTGGTTGTTTTCCTTTCATACTGGAATCCTGGGTTCTCGGGAGTGACAAACACAGGTTGAACTGAGCAAATCACTTTATTTCTCAGTGTCCTAAATTTCACATATGTGTAATTCCAAATACTTGTAGTGCATGCTATATTAAATGCATTTGTATGTTGTAATTGCCCGATAAATCTTGAAAATAAATGTACTAAATACTGTCCCAGTTTTCTGTCCCACCCACCATCCATCACAGATTGCGATCTGGCTTCAGCCTGATGCCAACCACATACTGTGCTAGACACAACACATTGTGTTTCCGAGGCTTCTGCTGCAATAACAATGCTACTTCTTAAGTGCTACTCATCTTCATGCGTTTACACTGTATAAAATACTCAACTTGAAATATATATGTCGAGAGGGAACAACATTTTTCAGCTGAGTAGAATCAGTGGCATTTGTTGTTTTTAGCAACACATGGCGCTTAGGTCCACAAGAGATAAGTTTAATTTCCACGGAAAGAAAAAACAACAATAGGATTTTCAGTACTTCTGTGAAAACTGGATGACGAATACCGTAGTGGGAAGAAATGGCAAAAGGAAGTACTTTAATTACACAGATTAACTAAAGTACGGTAGTACTTCATACCGGAGGCTGCAAAACCACAACCAAAGCACTTGGAAATATTCTTATGGAGGCCTCAAGGACGAGCTTAGGTTCCTTATGCTGCATTAGGGCCAGTATGCCCTCTCAAGTGGGGAGAATCAAGCACAAGACAGTATTATTAACTTAAGCGACCATTGACTATGCCTTCAATGTGCATGCATTTAAGGGACGATACCAAAGAGACAGCACCATGATGTCACACTATTGCATCCTGGAAAATGCCACTGCCAGCAGCCTTGTTTGAACAAATGCAAGAAAATGCAATATCTAGGTGAACACTCATGCCAAGGTTTTTTTTTTTTTTAAAGAAAGGTATACCAGTTCAGGACTCTTCAACCCCTGCTTTGCTTCTACGCTTCTCAAAACTTTTGCTCCTACTAAACATTTTCAGAAAACAGCCTTACTTTTCTTCTCAGCAGCGCTTAGAGCTTTGCACACAACATTTCCCTTTCCCCTCAAGCCTGCATGTCCCAAAGCCCTGCCATGCTTCCTGCATTGTTTGGGGCTATCTAATTATCGCCCATCTGCTTTCTTAATTAAACATGATTGTAGCAGTGTTTTTAGTTTCAGCTGCTCTTTAGGGTGACCCCGGAGAATAAAGGCAGTACTACTGAGCAGTTGGAGCTGGCTACGCCCCTCCCTCTCTCCCCACTGGATATAGGCTTTGTCTACACATCAACAGGCAGCGAGCGGGGGCACCATCACTGACTGCAACAGATTTGTACACATTGCTGAATATTATAGGAGGGGCTTGTTAAGAGAGTTGAGCAGAATAACTTATTTTCCTCAGCTAGGCATATACTAATAATATAAATAATATAAATATGTTGTGTGAGGGAAATAGATATTTTTCACCAGTAAGAGTCGAATGTAGGAAACCTTTTTATGACGATGTGCTCACAGGTGTTTACCAAATGCAAACCACACCCAAAAAAAGAATTGGCAAGATGGAGAAAAATATGTAGAATAATTTGTATCAAGCACGTACTCTCCTTAATCTGGGACTGTCTTTGTGGGGCCTTCATATGGATATCAGTAGAGGGTGGCTGCTGCTACCCATGGCTTGTTTTTCGGTTTCTGGCACTGCCTTAGCTACCCCTGGTCTCAGAGGTCATGGAGGCAATGACAGGGAAAACAAGTAAGCTGCTGTATGAGTCAAGTTTAATTTCTGTGCTTTCCACACTGTCCTTCACATTGCCGCTAAGAAGGAAATGTGAGGCCACAGGGAGGCTAAATTTCATGTAACAGCTCAACCATCTGATAAGACGGCGGGAGCCACGGTGTTTGTGATGTTACCCCTGCTTACAGCGGCTTTTATTTTTTTACTTTGACAGCCATTTCTTCAAACATTTAGGTAACACACTTGAAATTACCAGGTCGAGGACCTAAAGACACACCATTGGCGTGCATTCTTTCTCATTAAGGTAAAACATTCTCCAGACACATGCTGGGGGGGATACTCGGGCGTGGAAGATGTGCACTTATGTCTGCTTGTATTGACACCTCAACCTCCAACAGGTATCATGAAGACCCCTGTTTAGGTCTCGCCTAGGCAGCGCTTGCAATATCTCTTCGAGGCATGTTGTATTCAGAATATGGACTTTAAGTTCTAAGCCCCCGCCCAGCGCTTCAAGTTTGGTTGTTTTACCTGCCTTTTGAAAATTCATTAACTGTGGTTGGTCAATAGTGTCCATCTGTCCTGCCTTTGGGTGCTTGGTTCCCTCCCTCGAGACAACACTGATTGTTTCTTTTTATTTGGCCATCTGTTGCTTCTTTGCTCGCAGACACACCCCCACCCTCCCATTATTGCTGTTGTCCTTCCTTGTTTTCTTTGCAGCGCATGTTTACTTTTGTAGCAATCTTGGCACACCGCACTTTACTTTTACATATTTATTAAGCTAAAGCGCGGAGTGCCGCAATTGCTACAAAAGTAAATAAATAGAAAAAAAAAGCCGTCCGCACAACTTATTTTTTCAATTTGTTAATGTTTGTATCAAAGGTGGCACCCTGCGCTTTAGCTTTAAACATCTAAAGCTAAAGCGCGGCATGCTGCGATTACTACAAAAGTCAATAAAGAGAAACAAAAAGGCGGGCGGACGCTGCATATTTTTCAATTTATTTACTTTTATAGCAATCGCAGCACACCACGCTTTACTTTTAAACATCTTAAGCTAAAGCCCAGCATAATGCGATTGTTACAAAAGTAAATATATAGAAAAAAACTGCTGATGTACAACTATAAAAAAATATTTATTGACTTTTGCACCTATGCTTTTTGAAAACTAGGGGACCCCTACTATTTCTAAGTTTGCTATACGTAGGGTTCAAATGGCAAAAATGGCAAAGTAAGAAACTATAGCAAACATGCAATTAGTGAATGCCTACTCTTTTTTAGGTGAAAATCTAGACAATAGCGACCTTATACATATAAGTAATGATTCATGACCAAATAATTAAAAGAGGTATATAAATATTTTATTTCAAGTTTTTTTATATAAATATCTTATTTTTCATTTTTAGATTTGGTAGTATAAATCATTTCATATTCATATTCATTATATTTTAACACATTACATATACATACACTTAGAACACACATAAAGAAGAAAACACAAATTATTCAGTCGGTGTATAATTGAAGTAGGCAAAGCAGTGGAATTTGACTACGCACATTTCGGCAACTGCCTTCATCAGGTGACCGTCATTCGCAAGAAATAATACAAGACACAGCACTATAAAAAGAGGGTGCAAAGATAAAAAAAGAGATGCATCAGTCGCTACTTAATTTTATACAGTCTACTAACAATCACCTAAAAAAGCGGGTCAATAGTTACATTTATCATCCAAGAGGTTCTTATTACACATGATTCTTTCGCAGCTAACTTCTCATGATTTATACATACTGGTGTTATACCATTTATATTAGCATATTGTGTATATATACAAAGTTTGTTTTATTCTATTGCATACCGTGTTTACCTATGTGACATTTCCTACTTTACAGATCATCATTATATACATGCATCTACCACTTATACCTAAACTTGCTGCAGGCCAATGCCTGACTATAGAATAGATAGAGTAGAGAACAGAAAACTAAGAAGCAAAAAAAGTCAGGGCTAATTTAGTGACAAAGAGAGGTCAGATATGTAAAAGTCATAACATCACGTCCTAATATTAAATCCTTCAGTGCTCTATATTTTTTGTCGGAACCTATTATTACCCTCTGCCTTTTTTAGGTTCTTTTTGTACACAAGAAGTGATGTTTATACTTACTATATCCTTAGTGTTAGTCGTCTTAGCTGTTTTTTTAGACAATGCAAGTTTTTAGAATGAATATGGCAAGTACTTCTCTCAAACACGCCTCCTGTGATTAAGCGACAGGCCTTTATAGAGAGAGAAAAGTTATAAATGAAATATCTGACCTGGGCCATTGTTTAAACTAACCTTATTTTGTTTAATTTGTTAAGTATGGATCTAGGGGGCGTGGCCGAGCGGGCAGCGAGATGGCCGCTTAGACAGCGAGCTCCGCTCGCCACGGCATGAATCCTGATAAAATCCTGCCTTCCCCTGCTCGCACGAGCTCGGAGCCAACTTGACGAGGCGCCAGAAGAACTGGGGAATAGCGGGCGGCAACTTTGGAGTCTGGACGTGACCGGCAACCCGTTTTCTAATCCTTTCCGCCTGGGCCGTGGCGGAGTTGGGCTGCTAGCTGAGGGGCCGGAGGTCGACGCCGGCCGCTGCTGCTAATTGAGGACGCGGCTGTGCGGGCCAAGACGCCCACTATTCAGCGCTACGGGAGAAGGCACTGGACCTGCGCTGATGGAGGTGGTGAACGAGCGCTGTCCCAGAAACGGATGCACGCACTGGAGATTCCACTCCGCCAGCCCGTAAGACTGTTTCTTTGTTCTGGAGGCTGCTTGTGTGGGTCGACTGGACGGGGGTCACCATTTTGGATTGGGCACAGCACCACAACTACTTTCGGGCTTGGGGCAGACCTGTGCAGCATGTTTTTCGGACCTCAGCGACATGGAGGTCAGCGATCTTGCACGCGTTGGGAGGGTCTATCCTTGATATCATGACCCCGTGCCACACAGCGCAATTATTGCCTGCGCTTCCCATAAGGTGTCCAAACACTGAGTGACCTGTACATGGCCATGGTGGAAATGGCGGATTGCCCCTAACTGCTGAGTGTGTTGTCGGCCCCCGTTTGGTGGATCTACTCGTAGCTCTTCGGCTAGGTGGAACTGATTGGGCTTCTGGTGCTGAGTTGGGTAAGGAGCTACATTGAGTGCGACAGAGATTGGACTGGACACGCAAGATAGAGCCCACGGTCCGGGACCTCTTTGTTGCTCTGGGCTCCCTCCATACCGCTTGGGTGGGAGGAGCCAGAGAACTTGGACGGAGACTGGACGCCATTGTTGCCCCACCGATGGATGAGAGCCCCGACGATCCTAGGAAGAGTGGTGCCGCTTGCGGCTCTGCACCGGCACCGGGTGGCACTGCTATGCACCTACAGTTGGTTCCGTGGGGGGCCCTGGCTGGTGTTAGAGACGGGTTCAATTCGACCGATCGCGTGAGTGCGGCATTGGGGCCTGAAACTGCAATGCAGGCAGACTGCTTCCACGGAACGGTTCCTTTGCCCACCCGACCTGCGTTGCCCTGGATGTGTCGCGATTTGGGAGGATGGCTCGGAACCTTGCTGTTGCGCCTGACTGTCTGTAAGGGCTGCTTTCTCAGTCCCTGGATGCTGGTGTCTCCCGTGGAGTCGGCTTTACCTTGCTTGCCTGTTTACCCTGGTCGTTTGAGATTGTACTGTATTGCTGACATTCAGTTGACACGTACCGATGGAAGGGTCAAAGTGGGTTGGGTTGAATTCTTTTTCCATATGTCAAGGGACGGATGCCCGGCCAGCTACTGCGATGGGGATGCTTTATTACTCTGTATTACGATGCCACTATTGATTGTTGATTTGTGGGCTTACTTGTGATCGAGCCTGAGCTACTTGGTGCGAGCGGGGGGGAGGGCAGGGGTCTGGTTTTAATGACTCTCCCCCGTCTTTTCCCTTTCTTTGGGGTTATTTCTGGGGCGACAGGCACGTTGGTTGGGGGGTGGGCCATAGCCTCTTCAGACGTGCAGGGTGGGGGGTTGAGGGGTTGGGGTTCTTGGTTTCGCATACTCTTTATTCTATGGCCCTTTTCTTGATTAAGTCTTTTCTCTCTAAATTTCGGGTATTCATTTTGAGGGCGACAGGCACGCTGTCAGGGGGGGGTAGGCCGTAGCCTCTGCAGGGGTGCAGGGTGGGGGGTTGGGAGATGGGATTATTGTTTTGTTCTCCCTTAGTTACTATGGGCCTTTTTTTTCTTCTTCTTCTTTTTCTCTTGTGTTTCCTTTCTTTATTTCTTTTTCTTTGGATCAACATGCTGGGTCAGTGGGGTACCTCTCGTTGTCTTCCGCTTATTGCGGTCCTGTGGGGGGTACTAGGGTCGTCCTACGTTCTTGGGATGGGCGATGACTGGTGTGATACGCGTATAGCTACTTTTTATCTTGTTGAGAGATTTAGCACCGGTATTCTGAATATTTGCTATTTTGCTGCCCTGTTGTACGCATTGCCCACTCAGTACTTATTGTTAGACTGTGCAGCATTTGATCCTTTATACTTTATAAATTTTAAAAATGAACCTTATCTCCTCCTGTATCTCAGCGGTCGCTTTGTTTCCAGTGCAATTTGAAATGCTGTACACTGCGTTTCCGCAAAGGTCTTAAAACCTTTCTGTTTCCGGCATAACGCCTCTATGCTGTCCCCTTTACCATCTGATGTTGTCTGGAAGCGCCGGGATGCCCAAGGGTAGCTGCGCGCTATATAAGATTTTAAATAAATAAATAAATAAATGCTTGCTGTTTTTATCGGTGTACTACTGAGTTCCCGTAAATTTGCTAATGTGCTACATGCTGTAGCCGAGGCCGGCCAGGTGGTTGTAGGCCCGTAACTGTCTGCTGATACTGTACAATAAAGGTTTTAAAAAAAAAAAAGTATGGATCTAGGACCCTAAGCTGTATTATTAATGTCCCTATACTCTACGTTATTATCGTATAGCTATTGTTTTCTTTTTAACTCTAGGCTCAAAACAAAAACCTTTTTTCTGTAAAACAGTCAATTTCATTTCCCCTCGTTGGTATACTAAAGAAGCCTATAGCTACAAGTTATAGGAGTTAGTTTTCGCTTTCGTACATTTAACCACAGTGACTTTGATACATAAGTCTCTAAACATTAAATGTTTCTTTACTCTCTATTTTATCATTTGATATCTTGCTTTTAATATTTACCAATAGGCGGGGTCCTGGGTCGATTATATTAATACTCTTAGTCGATGTGGTACTTTCATATATGGCGTACTGTAGATTTCTCAATAAAATGTTATTCTCTAAAAACCAAGTCCTGTAACAGATATAAAAAGACAGATATCCGGAGTTTGAATCTCTTCTCTATATCATAGACAAGCTCTTATATATTATATCTTGTTACCTTATTTTAATTGGAACACTTCCTGACTTTGGTTCAGGTTGTGGATATTTTCTTGTTTCTTTCAAATGTCATAGCCCACACCGTCTAAATGGGAGTAAATATTTCCTGAAACAAGACGAAAATACTAGAGTGTGACCCTTATCGTCTAAATTGTTTTAAAATCGGCGGGGTATTTGTTACAAACAATATGTACCTTTAAACCGGAGAATGGTCAGAGCCTTCTAAACGCCTTCACATATGCTTTCAGCGCTTTCAAGCTTCGATCGGAATGTCTTTAATTCCTATGGTTAGGGACAAGAACATTCTCTACTAGTAGTTGCTTCAAATATAGTTCTCAGAAATTCCCTAGTCCTGAGGGTAGCAGAACTTACTTGTGTATTTTCCTAATCTTGTTTGTAACGGGGGTTCTTTCGGAGGCCCTCACCGATGGCTCCGAGTAGAGAGACGAGGAAGAGCTGATATTCCTGCTCTATATATAGTTAAAGGAGCCCGCGTTTCTGTCCGTAATTGTAATCAGCTGTGTACTAAAATGGCGCACTTGTTATGACGACATTTTCAAATCCTTGAGTCAGACTTATGGTCATAAAAATAAACGATGGACTCACAGCACAGAGTAGGTAAAAATGCGAAAAATGATGCTAATCTGATTCATTTAGATGTTATAGAGAAGTTGAAGTCAAACTAGCAATATTCAATATGACAATTCTCACATAACTCTCATTTTGCAACTCGCCTCATAGTCGTATATACAGCGAATATATAAGATTCTGACTTGTGGCAATTAGCCAGCCTATACTGTTATATCGTTACTACTTCAGTCTCACAGTTCCAGTCTTAAATAATTCACGTTTTCAGGAAGAGAGTAATATAATACAGCAACCGTGTCTTTCAGTCCAGTTGTTACAGTTCCTCTAATCGCACCTCGATCTATATTCTCAGTGAGTTATAACTATCCTGTTTAATGGAGACCGCTCAATTATATAATTGCTTGCTCCCACGGGATCATCAGGTTAAGGCCTTTTTTTACCGTGTCCAAAGTAAAAATCCAGAAAACTTCACGTTTTCTACGGATTTTATCGGTACATAACCCTTCTCTTGCCTCAATTTTTTCCAGGATCATCCAGCGGATGTCCTCTGGTCTGTGATTATTCTCTATGAAATGCATCATGAAGGGTGCATTCATTTTTCTTGTCCGTATCGCCGACTTATGTTCAGTTACTCTTGTATATAGGGACCGGGATGACTCGCCGACGTACCCTTTTTCGCAGGGGCATATTAATAAATAAACAATATTTTTTGTCTTACAGTTAGTCATGCCGTTCGTTTGTATCCTGACCCCATTATATTGGATTTATTTTGTTACAATAGCTTGGGGACACACCTTACATGTTCCACATTTGTAGTTTCCAATTACAGGGTCACTGCTAGTAATGCTCCTCTGTGTGGCTTCTCTCAAAGCCGGCATGCGTGAACGTACCACCATGTCTTTGATGTTCTTGTTCTTTCGGTACGCAAAGAGAGGTTTTGGTATTTTTTCTTTTTCAGATTTGTTCACATTCAGTAAATGCCAGTTTGAGTACAGTATTTGGCGCACCTGGTTGTTTAAGAGCGAATGTCTAGTCGCAAACACCAAATTTGCATTTCGTTTTGGTTTTGTGCTTTGCAGAAGATGTTGGCGGTCATAGTATCTGGCCCGTTTGAACGATTCTCGTACCAGTCTATGAGGGTGGCCGCACTCTTCAAATTTTTCTTTCAACACCATCGCTCTTTTGTCGTAATCATTAAATTTTGAACAGTTCCTTCTCAGCCTTAAAAATTGGCTGAAAGGTATACTGTTCTTCTGTACCGACGGATGGAAACTATTGTAATGAAGAAGGGTATTGCGAGCAGTAGGTTTTACAAAGAGATCCATGATTAGTTGCCCCTGCTCGTGTTTAATGGTAATATCCAGAAACTCCATTTCTGTATTACTCATGTTTGCTGTAAATTTTAAATTAGGGTCACAGGCATTTAGCTATAGAATGAACTCGTTGAGGATATCCTCATTATCGTCCCAGATAAAAAAGACGTCGTCGATATATCTCGACCAGTAAAAAACAGATTCAAAGAACGGAGCCACCTCGTTGAAAATGTAGCATTTTTCAAAATATGCTACATAAATATTTGCTATTGTCGGTGCACAGGAGGAGCCCATGGTTACACTTTTTATTTCTCTATAAAGGGTGTCCCGGAATTCGAAAATGTTCTCTTCAAGAATAATTTTCAGACAGTCCAGAATGAAGTCTTTGTTACAATCAATCTCATACAGTTCAATGAACCATTTTGTAGCCTCAATAGCACCTATGTATGGAATATTTGTATAGAGGCTTTCCACATCTAATGTCACAATCCATTGTCTATGAGCATTAAATGGAATACCTTCTAGTTGGTTAATAATATGCAGTGTATCTTGTACATACCCTGGTATGCCTGAAATATAAGGACGCAAAATTGTGTCAAGATACTTAAATATTGGTTCAGTTACACTACCAATGGTCGTCACGATAGGGCGAAATTGAGGATCCACTTCGTTTTTGTGCACTTTAGGAATGCCATATAGGCTAGCCATTTTGGGATTGTCTATATTCATGTATTCGAATTCTTTAGTATAGATGTCTCCATTTTGTAATGCTTTAGATGTTAGCTTAAATATTTCATTTTTAGTCTTTTGAGTAGGGTCCCTCGTAATTTTGGTGTAAAAGCTGTTATCACTGAGCATTTCCTCAATTTTTTCAATATACCTTGCAGTATCCAGAATAGCAATCCCTCCCCCCTTATCACAGCTTTTTATAGTTACATCACTAAAATCTTTTTACTTTGTTAGAGCTTTATGCTCTTCCATAGTGATGTTATAGGGGGTATTCGGTATATACTTAGTAGCATTTCTTAATTTGTTGGTGACTACTTGTTCGAAAATTCGTATTTCTGGGGCCACCTGTTCTAGGGTTGGCGTAAAGACAGATTTTGGTGCCAATCCTGATTTATTTATTTCCAACACATTATTCTCAATGTTGGAGAAAAAACTTTTTAGGCGGATTTTCCGAAAAAAGGTCATAACATCCTTAAAGAGCTCACATTTGTTGAGCCCCGAATGGGGAACAAATGACAATCCTTTTGAGAGTATCGAATATGTAGCTATAGTTGCGTCTTGTTTGCTTAGATTGAAAATAGGGATTGTTTTTATTCCCTCCAATAGCGGGCATTTCTCATTTCCAGGTATCTGTTCGGGTTCTGAGGTTGATGGTCCTGGAATTGCGTTTGGTATTGTCCTCGTGGTTGATAAGTTTGAGTTGGTTAGTACTGGTATTGGGATCGAAACTGAGGCCGATAGTTCGGTCGCCAATTCCCTCGGTTCTGTGGGCGCTTCCCTAAAAAAGGGCGATATCCTTGGTTTGATCTCTGCATAAATCTATTACCCCTATTTTGAAAGGGTGACATGCTGGAGTTGCTGTCAGAGTCTGAAGTGTTTGAAAAGGTAGTAACATTTTTTGCTCTTGCATCTGTTTGATTTGAGACAGCCTCCTGATTTGTGTTATCTGATTGTGCATAGAAATTTTCAGCAAGATATGGATAAACGTTCTCTTTACTGTAATAACGTAGATCTTTTTGAAATTCATCCATTTTGCGCTTGGTCAGGTACTCATTATAGGAGTTGAGTTCTGTTTCTACATCTTCTAATTTCTTTTTTATGTCTGTTATAAGGGTGAATGATTTTATTTTATCTTCCAAATCTAAGATTTCTTGAACCAACTGCGCTAGAACTTCCTTTGCAGTTTCCACAATCAACTTCATTAGGTCTCTAGAGCATCGATTAGCGATGAGAGACCATCGTTCTAAGAAATGTTTTAATTGTACAAACAAACCGTGGATGTTTTTTATTTGTAGTCCTTGAGGGATTACTCCCGCTTTGAGGTAATCTAATATATATTTTCTTTGTAGTTCAATTCTTTTAGACTTTTTTTTAAGTGCCAGAAGTTTAAACATATCTTCATTTTGATCTTTGTTGGTTATACTTCTATTATCAAAACCCGTGGATTATCCTACCATTGATACGAAATCTTCATCACTAAACCCAAAGGATTTTAAAGTGGCCATGGTTTAGGTGAATTAGAATATCTGATTATAAAAACAAGTGATTCACCCTATCGTAACTAAATTAGCCCTAACTTTTTTTGCTTCCTAGTATTCTGTTCTCTACTCTATCTATTCTATAGTCAGGCATTGGCTTTCTTTAGAACAGCACGTTTAGGAATAAGTTGTAGATGCATGTATATAATGATGATCTGTAAAGTAGGAAATGTCACATAGGTAAACACGGTATGCAATAGATTAAAACAAACTTTGAATATATATACACAACATGCGAATATAAATGGTATAACACCAGTATGTATAAATCATGAGAAGTTAGCTGCAAAAGAATCATGTGTAATAAGAACCTCTTGGATGATAAATGTAACTATTGACCCGCTTTTTTAGGTGATTGTTAGTAGACTGTATAAAATTAAGTAGCGACTGATGCATCTCTTTTTTATCTTTGCACCCTCTTTTTATAGTGTTGTGTCTTGTATTATTTCTTGCGAATGATGGTCACCTGATGAAGGCAGTTGCCGAAACGCACGTAGTCAAATTCCACCGCTTTGCCTACTTCAATTATACAGCGACCGAATAATTTGTGTTTTCTTCTTTATGTGTGTTCTAAGTGTATGTATATGTAATGTGTAAAAAATATAATGAATATGAATATGGAATGACTTATACTACCAAATCTAAAAATGAAAAATAAGATATTTATATAAAGAAACTTGAAAAAAAATATTGATATACCTCCTTTAATTATTTGGTCATGAATCATTAGTTATATGTATAAGGTCGCTATTGTCTAGATTTTTACCTAAAAAAGAATAGGCATTCACTAAATGCATGTTTGCTATAGTTTCTTACTTTTGTACCTATGCTACTGCAAGGATGTTTTGAAACCAAAAAAAATCAAAAACATTCTCATTTGCAAAGCCAATAGCTTTAAACGTACCTAATGCGAGACCTATTGCATGGCAAATGCTTGTTCTTTGTGAAAAGCCTCATGTATTCCAGTAGGTCCATATAGGATCATCGCTGATTTTCGCAATTAAAGCCTGCTTGTATGTCAGTTGGCACATGGTACCTCACAGAAAATGGAGCAGACTACATTTACAGGGTTAGTTGCTGCCTGTGATATTTCTTTAGGATGTGTGATTTGCAACCTGATTAATCTGCAAAGGCACTATAGGAGAAATTCTAATTTGTAGTTCTACCTGATTCTGGTAAACATTTAACTATTTAATTGATGATGCTACAGCGGGACTCCAAACATATTTTAAATCACCATGGCCATTTCCCTGAATTCTCAGAAACACACATACATTCAACGGTGGGGCCCATTACACTGCATACTTACTCTGTTCCTTTAACTAAGCTCAGAAATTTGGCCAGCAACCCAGGAGTCCTACTATAACATTGGCGGAATGTCTAAACCTATTTAACTATTTATTATTTACACCTGCAATGTAAAGCAATTTACCATGGTTTCATTTTAAACACCATTTTATTCAGACACACCACCATAATGGCAATGGATCTGCTAGAATGAAAATCAGGCGTAGGAAGAATCAAAGACCAGCTTTTACTTCTTCATTTATCTAATTTTTATTCAAAGCAAACTTTTAGTATGTCCGACATTTAGGCATTTATTTATTTCTTTATTCAATAAGAATCTTTTAACTTTATTTTCAAAAATGATCATTTATTTTAAAGCTCAGAAATAGACATTTATTTTAAAGTTCAGTGAAGTTTAGCAAATAACAGATAGTTCCAAAGTAATTCTCTTCTAACATCCCTAGCTAACACCCTCATCTTATCCTAACAGACCTGCAAAGAAAAATAATCAGTCAGAAAACAAAGTTCTTACATTCAAGAAATCGATCTTCAGTCCAGCAGCATCTCAAGAGGAAATCGAAAAAGCGACCCCTTCTAAGTAAAATCAGGGGTTTTTATACACTAAATTTCTAACTTAATCTATCTAAAAAGTAACTAACATCACCATCTCGAGTTCTGATCGGACAATTTTGGGGTAGATGAGCGCTTCCTCATCATTACAGCATGTTTTTTATGGTGATTCAGCAAAAAATAAAGGTTCTTTGTTTAAGACAGTTCATGGCCTAGGCGCTTCCTGCACTTGAAACAAAATTTCTCAGGCTCTGAGCATTACATCATCCATGCTTGGCACCCATCCTAGGTTCTGGGGTACGGCGAACTTGAACCTCTCATCCAAGCACAGTCAGCTCACTCGCGCTGGCAGAATTTTAGATGTACATGCGCAGACCAATGCTCGCTCGAAGTGACTCAAAGCGGCCATTTTCATACTAGGCCTCACAGGCCACATTTTGGAACTATCATAGAAACAAACACAAATTCATATTAATTATGGTAATGAAACCCTTCTGTTTACCTCCCACCATTCTAATATTTCCCTATAAGTTGTTACCTAGCAAATAAGCCACATAAATGCGTTTTTTTTTAGCACAAAACGTTTACAATAAGCACATTTAAATTACGTTTGTTTATAATTAAGCTGTGCATTAATTCACATCACAATAACAACAGATATTAGCTCATTTTATGGCATCATGCAAGCAAGATTAGTACTCCCCTTATGTTTGTGAATGCATATTACTCTAAGGTTGGTTATTTAAACACATCACACCATTAGTAAATATTAATGTTATGGAACATTGACTTCGAGAGGGGTACACACAATTTTGCATTTACCACCTCGCTCCATCAATTCCCTCATCTAGTGATCCTATCACCAAATATCTCTCAAAATTTGGGAAAATTTTGCAGAACATGTTTCAAGTTCTTCATATTAATATGATCTATACTCTAGTATCCTTCTCCTTTATTTCTTTAAAAATGTTCTCTCTAACTTCTTCCATCTCTATTTCATTCTTTTCTCTTTCTCTTGCTTTTCTTTCTTGAATTGTCTTTTTTATTGATTTTCTAAAATCTCTTCTACTTTTGCATATACAACATAGTCTTATCAGAAAAATCACTATTACTATAATTGTTATGAGTATTAGTATTTTACCTACTATAGAACTACCTATTTCCTGAAACCAATGCTTAATTGCTGTAAGACTTCTACCTAATTTCTCAAGAACACCTTCAACCCCCAGTGGTTCAATCTCTTTATTTAAATTTGTAATGTTTGTAATGTATCTTTCTAAATTTTGACTTTTATCTGGAATATAAGTACAACAATGTTGCACTTTCAATATTCCACAGACTCCCTCTTTTGCTAACATTATGTCAAGGGCAAGTTGATTTTGCATTACCATTGCTCTCATGGCAACCATTTCAGTATCAACCATCAGGAAACCTCCTGCAGTATCTGTTGACAATCGATCAACTATCGTTGAAAATTTTCGGATTCTATTTGCATTGAATGAAATTCCCACTGCTGGTATCAGAGCTCCAAAAACATTACCTATTATTTCTAGTACACTCTCTCTTTTCTTTCTACTAAGTATTTTGCCTATCTCATGTTTACCATTAGTCCCTCTGTCTACATGGAAATTTTTGGGAAAGACCAGACCCACATAACAAGTTCCATACCAATGGTCAGGTAACTTATAATAAGCTCTATTTCCACAAATGAAATAAACACCCGGGAAAACAGGATGTTTTCCTCCTTTAAATCCCCAACCCCCTATAATTCTAATGGTGTCTCTACATTGACTTGCACCCACAAAATAATTGTCTTACACAGTATTGTCTCTTCTTATACAAAATTTCCCTAACATTGGTGTATCTATGTTTATGGCCACATTCACATTCTTATCATCCAGATTTTCATCATTAACACCTTGGCTGCTAGGCGTTTTCCCCTCCTGTGCTGGACATTGATATTTTACTTTATTCATGACGAGCTCAGCTCGTCATCAGCACAGCTCAACTGTGCATCATGACGAGCTGAGCTCGTCATCAGCATCGAAAGGGTTAAATGTCCAATATTTCGATTTTTTATTTTTAACTTTCTCACTCCTTTTATAAGCAACTCTTCTCTCTTCAACCATATCTAGAAAAGTATTTTCCTCAGTTTTCAATTTAATGGTCAAATTATGTTTGAAAGCATACTCATGAGTCAATTCTTCTATTTCCAAGAAATATTCTCCCATAACTTTTCCAGGTCTCTTTTTGTTCAATAAATTATCAATTCTTAATTTAGCAAAAATCTCATCTACATTAGAATAATGGTATTCTAATTTCCCAACCTGATAAAACAAACTTGCAATCACACTACAGGTTGCCCCATATGTAAGAGGAAGGTGATGATAATTCACACCTTCTGACACTGATGCAGGCAATTTTACGCAAACATAGCAATCATCGACATTCATGGTGTTGATATACTCAAGCAATAGCCTTGAAAATGTATTTTGTGAAAAATCACTGATAGACCTATCCTGATGCAATTCTGGTTTATACACATGAGTCTCATGAACTTCTACTTTCTCATTTGGTTTATTCAAATTCACATTTGATTTTTTTTTTTTTAAACTCTTTATTCGTGACTGTTACAGGATGACATACATTTCTGTACATTTTCTTATCACAACATACATCAGTCTTTTCCGTTTTCAAACCCAGGAACTTGTGGGAACAGTGCATTTCAGTTACAAATTGCTTGTCAGAGCATTCCCGGGATGATTCCCATACGTACTCCGTACCCTCCAGAATCGTGTCCGTCATAAGTAGCATACCCCAACTGTCCCTTCCTCCCCAACCGCCCACCCACCCCCTGTCTCCTGGTCGTTCTCACTCGTACACTCCACATCCTGGGTCAAGGTGGCACTATGTATGTCTGAAGTGGTAAAAGCCGTAGGTCTGGTCTAGCCCCTGTGAGTCACACTGGTGCCCTTAAGCCTCGTCCCCCTCCCGCCACATTTGTGAGTTCATCCCACCGGGCCTCCCGAGCTGTTCAGGTCTATCTCCTCCAGGTCTATCATCATTAAGTCCCATTCCTGAGCTATAGGATATTTGCGCAGGCCCTTGCTCTCCTCGTCTCGCAGCGCCGCGGATTCTGCCTTGCCCCATTTCAGCAAGTCGCTGCGCCACATTTCTATCTGCGGGGCCCTGGGTGACTTCCATCTCATGGTGAGCACCCTGATCGCCAGCACCAGCGCCAGGTCCGTAAATCTCAACTGTGCCTTGCATGTCTTGGGCCGCTTCCTGTTCTCCAGTAGGCATGGTAACGCTCCCTCAGGGATCTGGAGTGTTGTTATGGAGTGTAGTGTATGTTTGATCGTTCCCCAGTAAGAGTGTAACTTCGGGCATGTCCATAGCATGTGGAGAATATGTGCCTCATCCTGGTGACACCTCGGGCAGCAGTGTGCGGTGGCAGGGAACATCCGATGCAGCCTCTGGGGTGTAAGGTAAGCTCTGTGGAGAACCATGGCCTGTATGAACTGAAACTTAACATTCCTAGACACCCGTCTATGATGGCCTAAAATAATTTTCCATTCCCCGTCCGTTATGTTTCCCCCCGAGTCTGCAGTCCAGGACTCCCTGAGTGTAGCAATCGGTGAAGGCACATGTTCCCTGATGCCAGTATACAGCCATTTCACTAGGTGTCCCCCCGCTCCCATGTAGTATAAGAGGTGCACTAATTCATGCTGTTCTGGTTTCGTCCTTTGCGGGGCCCAAGCCCGTCTGACACAGTGCGTCACCGAGGCGTGTAGTAGGTAGAAGCGTGAAGGTGCTCCCGTGGCCTGCACAAACGAGTCATGGTCCAGCATGGTGTCGTCGCCGAACAGGTCTCCCACCCTGTCCACTCCAGTCTCCGTCCAGGGTCGTAATCTGCGCCGTGTTAAAGTCCCCTGCGGTGTCGGGAGTCCCAGTAGTGGTATATTGTCCGCATATGGGGAGGTCCCATTCGAGTACGACAGTGCTTTCTTCCAGCAGGTCAAGGCCACGTGCAGGAGGGGGTGGCAGTCCCCAGGAATCCTAGCATTGGGCAAGAGGAGGGAGTGCAGGTCTCCCCGCGCCAGTTTGTCCTCCGTGTAAGCGATCTCATGCAAGTCCCTGCCCCCCACCCATCGAGTCAGCCATTGGAGTTGGCTGGCATAGTAGTAACTGCGCAGGTCCGGCACTCCCAGGCCGCCCTGCCTAGCATTCAGTTGCAGTTTTTTAAGGCTGATCCGCCTCCTCCCCGAACCCCATATGAGGGTGACCAATAATGTATTCAGTGTGGTAAATATCTGACGCGGCAGCAGAACCGGTAGGTTCACAAAATAATATAGAATGCGGGGAAGTAGGACCATCTTCGAGACCGCCACTCGTCCCATTACCGATAGGGGCAAGGACGTCCAGAAGCCCACGCTACCTCGTATGCCAGTAATGGCCTTACGGATATTACCGTCAATCTGGGCCTCCGGGTCCCGGTAGACCTGTATTCCGAGATATTTGAACGTGGTCGGTGCCACTTGTATGTCGTAGGTCCCGAACTGTATGAGGGGAGGTTGTTGGTCATCTCGAAAGAAGAAGCCCAGGGACTTCCCTGGATTTATAGCCAGCCCAGATATGTCCTCAAATCGTCTGAAGATATCCGCCAGAGACGAGTGGTCTCCTCGCAGGTTTCGGAGGAACACCAGGATGTCGTCGGCATATATTGAAATCATGTGGTCGGTGCCTCCCACCGGTATGCCGTCCTCCGCAGCTCTATTGCGAAGCGCTATAGCCAGGGGCTCCAGCGTCAACACAAACAGTAGTGGCGACAATGGGCAGCCCTGTCGGGTGCCCCTGTGAACTTCATAACTGTCCGAAGTGTGTCTTCCTGTGCGCGCCCTGGCCGTCGGACCCGTGTATAATAAACGGATCCATTTGATCAGGGCTTCCGGGAAACCAAAGCGATGCAAGACTTCGAACATGAAATTCCACGTCAAAGAGTCAAACGCCTGACGGAGGTCTAGGGCTATACAGCCCGCGTGTGGCAGATTGTGGGGTGTAGTTGTCATGAGGGCGTGGAGTCGCCTCGAGTTCTGGGAGGTACTCCTCTCTGGGAGGAAGCCACATTGATCAGTATGGATCAGGCCAGGGAGGTGATGTTGGATCCTCAAGGCAATAGCTTTACTGAGAATCTTATACTCCGTGGAGAGCATGGAAAGGGGCCTGTAGTTACCTACATCCTGAGGGTCCCTACCGGGTTTCGGGATCGAGATCACCAAGGCCTGCATGGTGGTAGCCGGGAGATGGCCAGCCTCGTATGCAGTGAGGTATATTTTCTCCAGGACAGGGGCCAGCACATCAGTATATGCTTGATAAAACTCCCCTGGTAGGCCATCCATACCCGGGGTTTTGCCCCGGTTAAGTGAGTGGATCTCTACCTTTATTTCCTGCTGTGTTATAGGCCCGGCTAGAGCCGCCTGGACTCCCGGGGCCAGCACTGGGAGCGTCAAGTCATCCAGGAATTCCGTCATTTCGTCCCTGTCCTCTACAGAGGGGGGAGCATAGAGGGTCTCCAGGTGTGTCTTAAACACAGTATTAATACCCATTTGAGTGTGTATCAAATCACCTGCCGCGTTCCGGATAGACGTTATTGTAGGGCTCTCAGGGGCATCCCGGACCAGCCGGGCAAGCAGAGCACCGGACCTATCTGCCTCTGACTGTTGCCGTTTCAAATAGGCTCCGTAGTCCATCACCCTCAGGGTCTCTAGTAGTTCAGCATGTTCGATATTACACTGCTGTAGATCAGGTCGGCGGTCAGGGTCCTGCCCCACCGCAATTTCCAGGTCACTTAAGCGCGTCTCTACCTCGCACAGTTTACTATGGATCTCCTGTCTGGCTCCCACCAGGCGGCCTATAGCAGCCCCCCGAATTACGGTTTTCATTGCGTCCCACACCACTAAGTTCGAGGACGCAGAGTCCCAGTTTGTATCGAAGTAGCCAGTTAAGGCCTCAGCTATATGTGAGTGAAACGGGCCATCCGCAAGCAACGCAGGGTTAAGCCTCCAGGTAGGGACAGGCGAGGGTATTCTACCCCAGTGTAAGTCAAGCGCCAACGGCCGGTGGTCCGAGAACATTTTAGCCAGATAATCTGCTGCGTCGCATCTGGCCGCGAGAGAGCTGGAGCATACAAATCTGTCCAGTCTGGTGTGCAGGTTGTGTACAGGGGAGTAGCATGAATATTCTTTATGTGTCGGGTGCAATGTGCGCCAGGTGTCAACCAATCCCCAGCCCCGAAGCCATGTCCCAAACAATTCAGATAGTTTATGTGTTCCCGCCGCCTGAAGGGGGGGGGTGTGACCTATCAAGGGTCACATCTAAGATCATGTTCCAGTCACCTCCCAAGATCCAGGGGACGTCCGCCCAGTCCGCCAGAGCCCGGCCCACCTTAGCTAAGAACTTATCTTGGTCGAAATTCGGGGCGTAGATGCTACCCAGCACTACCACTTCCCCGTCTAGGGTACCTCTCACTAGCACGTAGCGCCCTTGGTCGCCAGTCCGTCTCTCCAGTTCCACAAAAGGAGTACCATGACGTACCCATATCGTGGCCCCTCTGGAGAATGCAGAGTATGTGGTAGAGAATACAGTGCCTCTCCATTTCTTCCGCAGCAGGAGTGCTTCGGAGTGTGTCAAGTGTGACTCCTGTAGGAACACTATATGTGCCTTTTGTCGCAGCAGGAAAGCATGCACCCTGTGTCTCTTATGCACTGCCCCCAGCCCTCTCACATTCCAGGTGACCAGCCTATACCTACCCTGTACGTCAGCCATAACCCCGTGTAGGTGTCGCAATGAGTGTTCCCATATGTCCTAGTGAGTGACTCGCCCGTGTCAACCAGGAGACAGTACCCACCCTATCCCAAACCCCAACTGTGGAGGCGCAGCCTCTGAACTCCGCTGTGCCGAACAATAAACTGTGTAACATAATAAAACAGATAACGTTGCATACGCTAGTGGGGGGTCGGCCAAGCTCTGGCCGTGTCCTTAGTGCCATGCCTGATCAAGCCGCCGGCTCAACGGCGCCGCTGGGAGAGTTCCATCGGAATTATTCGATATGTGTAGCCACGTCTTGTGGAAGGGGGGGGGGGAAGAGGAAGGGGGCAGGGGCAGGGGGGGGAAAAACAGGGGTGGCCCCATACTGGTGCAGCCAGTGAACAGCTGCCAAGCGCCGTAGGATCACAGGAGATACAGGAGTCACATCTCGCAGTCCTCACATCCGAGGCTCCCTCCCCACCCAAGCGTAGGGCACGTAGTGTCCGCCATCAGAGAAGGGCCACACATAATGTCAGAGCAAACACATTTCGCCTCTCTCCCCCTCCCCCCACCGCCCCCCCAGTTCACACATAAAAGGATATTGTGGTGTACTCAAGCTTCAGGTCTGGTCCACAGGAGGTATTACTCTTGGGCATTGTCCATAAGTTCGTCCGCGGTTCTAGGTGTCACCGTCGGAAACAGGACCATACTATTGTCCGAGTCCGAGTGGACTGTGCTATCCTCAGTGTCCGTATGAATTGTCTCTCGGTCCTCCCTGAAGGTGCCCACGGCTGCCACTGCATCCACCTGTCCCTGCCTTTGCTGATGGGCAGTCGGTTTACGCTGTCTTGGGTGAGTGCGTCGGACGCCGTCCCTGTTGACCTCCTGATTCTGGCCGTCTTTGGACCCAGCATCCGTAGAATCCTGTGTCGGGTCCAGTCGTTCCTCAATGTCCATCACCTCCATCCACTCTTCCACATCTGTGGGGCTTTCGAAAAAGTGAGTTTTCTTGTCATGGATCACCTTCAGGCGCGCAGGGAACAGTAAGGCATAACGCAACTTCGCCTTTTGGAGTTTCTGTTTCACCTCATAGTATGATGACCGTTGTTTTTGCACTTGAGTGGTGTAGTCTGGGTATAATGATATTCTTTTATTCTCCCACGGTATGACCGATTTTATTCTGGCCTGGTTCAGCAGCATGTCTCTGTCCCGGTAATTCAGGATCCGGACAATGAGCGGTCTTGGCGGTTGGCCCGGTTTAGGTTGTCCTGTTGGGATCCTATGGGCTCTCTCGACACAAAAGAACGGTGAAAGACCTTCAGGGGCGACGTTATCCCGGAACCATTGTTCCATGAACTCCGCCGGACGGGATCCCTCGCTTCTTTCCGGCAGGCCAATAACGCGGATGTTATTGCGTCGATTACGCCCTTCCGCATCCTCCACGCGTTCCATCAGGGTTTTGACTTGACGCTGAATCAGCTGGATGGAGTCCGTGTGTTCCGCCACCGCCGGGGCAATTTCAGCCAGCGATAGACCTTGATCCTTAACTTTGTCCGCTAATTTCTCATGGTCCGCCTTAAGCAAGGAGAGATTAGTGGTGAGGGTACCCATCTGCGTCTCCATCACAGCCCTGGAGTCTCTAATCTCTTTGAGTATAAGGTCCAGCTTATCACCTTGCTGACTCTCTGAAAGGATGGAAGCCAACGTCAGCGGCGCAGAGCCCCCGGGGTCCGCATCTGGAGTAGGGCCCACGCCTGGCCCCTCCTTGCCCTCCGTGTTCTTCATGCCTTTGCGCACCATGTTAAGCGCCCGGTGTCCAGACGGCGGTAGGGTCGCGTCCGCAGGCGATCGCCAGCCGTCAGAGGTTCGTCTGTTGCCCCCTCGCAGGTCGCACCCAGCATCCACTACCTGGGGTAGCCGTCGAAGGCCGCCGTGGCACTGCTAAGGGGGGGGCGCTTAGCTTATAGGGGCGTCGGGGCCCTCCGTAGCGCCGTCCACCCTGAGGCGCTATTTCTTTCTTCCCTTTCGGCTTACATCAAGGGCCCAAGAACAGCAGCAGGATCCAGTGGGTGCCACCCCGTCCGAATCAGCCACACCGGTCCGGTGCCTCGTGACTAGGGCCCAGCCGGCAATGAAACAGTTATGGCGCTCCAGGGGTAGTATCAGCCCCACTCCAGGCGCCCCGGTCTCTAGCTCGCCCCGGGGGGAGGCCCAGACACCCCCAGCACCACCTCGTTGCAGCCGGGCTATCAGGGCGTCCCGGCCGGACCCGGTCCTCAGTCCAGGGGTCCCTGCCGAATTTAGTCCGCCCTCAGCTGGATGTGGGGCAGCATCGCCCCACCAGGCCCCTCCGCACTTCCTCGGACCTCTCACCTTCGGCCCTCGCGGGCAGGGGGTAACTCAGTCGGCGGGGCCCTCCCGTCAGTGGTCGCCACCAGCGGCAGGAACACACGGGTCACAGCATCCGCGCTCCGGCGCCTCAGTCCACCGCTCAAGGCCGTCCGCAGTCTCCGTCCTTTCACCCGGCACCCGGGGTCGTAGGGTGTCGCCTGCCCCTCTCGGCTGTCGCGGGGTCGGGGTTCCTGATCCAGGGGTGCACTTCCGGTCACGGGGCCCCCGGCGCGCCGCCACCTTTCAGCCCTCGTCCTCCGGGTACCGCTGCTACTCGAGTCCCCGGTCCGCAGCGTGACACCAGGCCTCACCCCCGGCCACGGCGTAACTCCGGGGCACCGGCCGCCAGAGCTCCAGGATTTTCAGCGAGGCAGGCGGGGTGCAGGAGCTACAGGATACAGCCGTTTTCGGTCGGATACGGCCCCTCAGCGTGGGCGACAGGATCGTTCCTCCCCCAGCGGCACCGGAGCACTAGCAAACTCCGTCCGCCATGTTGGCCAGCTAGCCACGCCCCTCTCTCACATTTGATTTTAATGTTGTTAAATTATCCTGGAAAGGAATAACAATAGCTAAAATATCCATAATATTATCAATAATCCCATACAAATGGAACAATTCTAGAACATTTTGTTTTATGGTTGTTAATCGGCATTTTCCCTAACACAATTTTCTTCGACCTTATGTCACCTATATTTTTTACAATATTAGTTTACTAACAGAGTTTTCTTCGGCCTTATGTCAATTCTATTCTAATCTATACTATAAATTATTTCTCTAACAAGTTTCTTCGACCTTGTGTCAACTCCGACCTCTTCTATATTTACAATTTCCGTCTCACAGGACTTCAGACTTTTACTTAATATCATATACTTTGAATACCAATCAATTTTCTCTTAAGCTGACTTCTTTACTCACTTTTCCCAATTTCTTTTGGGCAGTACAAATTTTCTTGACTACTATTAACTTCAGCAATGGGTGGTAGAACTATATAAGTCCACTCAGGCGATTTGTACTTCTGATTTGGTCGTCTTACTCTTTTTGGCCTTTGAACAACTTCTATTTACTTGCCCAGTGTTTCTCTCTGGCTAGTGATCTCATTCACTTGCTCTTCTGTCTCTTTTTCTTTGTTTACAAGTTTGAATCTCAGTCCACCAGTTTCTTTAGGCCAATTATCTCCCTTACGGATTCTCTTGGTCTTTGGCTCTATTGTGTTATGCTCCACTCTCCAAGCTCTTTTCCTTGAACTTTTTCTTAATACAATTTCATCTGAACTGTCGTCAGTTTCACTTACAGTATCTTCAACTGTGTCATTGATTATGATTTTTACAATGTCTTTATCTTCATCAGATTCAGCTTCATTTCTGTTACTCTGTTAGGAACACCTTCATAACTGGTACTTGGAATCTCATCCTTTTCGTGAGTCACTTTCTCTTCCCTAGTTTCAGGATTTCCGTTCCTGCCTTCAGAGTTTTCAGATTTTTCTTCAGCTTTTTCCACTTCAATGACTTTGTCTTTACTTGCTTTTGCGTCTTTACTGGTGTCTGTCTTTACCGATTCTCGACCTTCAAGTTGATCTTCGGAATCTGGTATCTCCACAATCTCCCTTTCACCTTCACCTTCAGACGCAGAACTGGCTTCTTATACTTCCAGATGTCGACTTTCCTGTCAATCTTCAGTATCTGGATTCTCTTCTGATTCAGCTTCAGAATCAGAGTAAGTTGTACTTTCACCGTCGTATCGGTATTCAGGTGCAGGCACACGGATGGTGTGACTGGCATGTACCCACCTCTTCAATCCAGCACACTTGACTGGAGTAGTACTGACCAAGATTACCTGTTGTGGCTTCTGCCACCGAGGTACCAAATAGTTTCTTCTGCGATGTACTTTCACTCGAACCCAGTCTCCAGGGACTAGATTATGAGCTGGATTTTTCTATTTAGAATTTGACTCAGTTCCCACCTGGTGGAGCACAGAAGTTACCACATCAGACAGATTTTTGCAGTAGTCCAATATGATATCATCATTTATGGTTAGCAATTTGTTAACAGGTACATACGCTTGTCTCATAACCCTGCCCATCAACATTTCATGTGGACTTAGTCCAGTTTTCTTGTCAGGAATACTTCTCAATATCATCAAGACAAGTGGCAAAGCAGCTGGCCACTTAAGTCCTGTTGCCAAACACATCTTTGCAATTCTGTTTTTAATGGTTCCATTTACCTGCTCTACTACCCCTTAAGCCTCAAGTCTGTAAGCACAATGCAGCTTCTGGAGAATGTCCAGAGAATCACAGATCATTTGCATCAACTAATTTTGAAAATGTCGTCCGCGGTCTGATTCAATGGACACTGGGAATCCAAAACGCGGTATTATTTCTCGTAAAAACAATTTGGCAACAGTTATTCCATCATTCCTCCTTGTGGGGAATGCTTCAACCCATCGGGAGAACAAACAGATTATCACAAGAACATATCTAAGTCTGTTGTATGGAGACAATTCCACAAAATCCATTTGAACTCTTGTAAATGGACCACCCTCCCGTCCTATGGTTCCCAAACTCACAACAGTAAGTAAAAATGTATTTGCACAATTAATTAAAATCATTGCAATATACACATTCAAAATTGACTGTTTTAGAAAAGGAGTATTCAAGTCTTTTAAAAAGTCAGTGAGATTGTTGGTAAAACGAGCAATGGGAATGTCACTTGGAGAGGATAGCTCAAACTTGGTCAGATGGTAAGATCAAAGAGTTAATTTCTTTAATAAACTTTACAAACCGTGTCGTCATCTGAGGTGAGTCCCCCTCATACAAACGTCTAGTGCTTCTTGACATGTCCTGATACTAAGGAGAAGCCAAATTGGTCTCAACCAGAAAGTTTTTTGGGCTCTTAGGCGATGTCAAATACACAAGATGTGGATGAGGTTTTTCTATTCCTGGTTACAAAAGCGGCATTGGGAGGAAGCCTCTTTCTTATATCCTTGGCCAAACTTATATGCCTTCAGCGGAATTAAACCGAAACGGAATCTCATTAGTTGGATTTTTGTATATGGTTTCATAGAGGATGCAAGATAAGACGGTAAAGTTTTCGAGGCATATAGTTTTGGAGGCCCAGGAGCCATGGAAGAGCTGGAGTACCTGTTGCGCGTCAAGGTCATTTGATAAGATTTTTGCTTGTTTGCTTAGAAGCTTCGATTTCACCTCGATAGGCAAGGAAGTTGACCATATATCTGTTGCTTCAAGGGAGTCGAGGCAGAATGCCAGATATTTATTCGACGATGTTTTGGGGTTGCTAAGCACTGACCATATGCAGCTCTTTAAGGTGAGGGTGCTAGCTTGTTTCGCCTTTAGGCAGTAGGTGATGTACCTCGCGCTCATAATCCATTGCATAGATGATAAAGAGAATTCTTTCCAAATTTGGGCGCGGGAGGTCGAGTTTGGCAATCGAAAGACCCTGCGGTAACATGATGATTGCGCTCTGTCTAGCCAGTTATTCATTTTATCTTTAAAAATGATTGCTCCAAAAATGATTGTAGTGAGGAATTTTGCGGTAATCAATTTTATCAGTGGGACTAAGTCCTGAGAGTGCAGAGCGTTCTTCGTTCTTATGAAAGCCCCCTCCAGGCTATGAGCAACTGCCTGCATCTCAGTTGTATGGACAGAAGAACGCCCTTTAAGATCAATCCAGACGGCCAGATACTTATATGCGATGACAGTCTCCAGTGGTTTCCCTTCAATAAACCACATGGACTTTTTATTTTCGTGGAAGATATTACCATTGCTTTGGTTTTAGCAACATTTATCTCTAGCATATTGATGCTACAGGACTGGGCGAGGGAGTCGAACAGTCTTTGAAGGCCCTCCTGGGTTTGGTCTAAGAGAATGGTGTCGTCTGTGTATTGCAGAGTTTGAATTTTTCTTTGTTCAATTCCAGGGGGAAATGCTCTGGAGCGGGACAACAATTCTGGGAGGTCCGCGAGGTACAAGTTGAAGAGTAATGGTGCAAGGGTGCACCCTTGTTTTAGGCTAGTGTAGATTTTGTTAGAAGTGGACCATCTCGATGTTACTCTTATTTTGACCCAGGTGTCTGTGTGTAGGGCTATTAGTGCATTCAATAGTGACCGTCGGATGCCCCATCTTGCCGATTTTTCCCACAGTTTAGGCCGGCTCACGCTGTCGAAGGCTTTGTGAAAGTCGATAAATCCTAGGTACAACAATTTGCCTTTTGATGCTAGTGTGGTTTCCATCAGATGAGCCATACAAATCAAATTGTCCTCAATATGGCTACCTCTTTGGAAGCCAGTTTGGGTGAAAGGAATTAGGTTGTTATTTTCCGCCCATTTTGTAAGTTTCTTTAAAAGGACGCTAGCGTATGCCTTCCCGTCCACATCGAGTAAGGCTATCATTCTGTAATTGTCGGGATTGGAGCCCGAGCCCTTTTATGGAAGGGGACGAGGAGTGATCCTTGCCAAGAGGCCGGAATAGGACCACCCAGTATTGCGGCCTCGAAAAGAGGGGTCAGTATCGTTGCCCATTTCTGGGCGGAGGCTTTGAATACTTGAGTAGGGATTCCATTAGGTCCGGGGGCGCCTCCTGAGCGCATTTTCTTTATTATTCCTGCTATGTCATCTGTTGTTAACTTGATGGAGGAGATTGTATCTTCCTGGGGATTGATTGATCGGGCAAGGCCAGGCTACTGCTATTGCTATTCAAAGCACGCTGTGCTGTATAAAGTATTTTGACATAAGTCTCCCAGTCAGCAGGAGAGACGTTGGTTGCGGTGGGAGGTTTAATAGCTTTGGTGGCCTTGTTTACCCAGTTCAAAAATTTTATTTTGTCTTTAGTTTTTATAATCTCAAAGGCTGTCGCCCAGTGGTGCTCTTCTTCCAGTTTCTTTAGGATGAACCAAGCCTTCCTGTATTCTTTTCTAGCAGCTGATATGTCACTCTTCAGTGATTTATATTCTCTTTCATTATTCGCGTTGGTACGTTGCAACTTATTTAATCTGCTTTTTGTGGTGATTATAAGTTGTTTTTGTTCTAACAAAGTAATCAAAGCCGGAAGGCTATTTGTTGGTTTTAATGCTAATTGATCTCTGAAGTTGGTCATTGTGATTTCCCAAAAGGATGCTGATGAATGACTAATGCCAGCCAGAGCCCATTTAGACAAAAGATTATCCACTTCCGCTTCTATTACTTCACGATTGCCTTCGGATCATCTCAGTTTTTATACATTCGGAAGATTCGATTCCATCCAAAGCTGGGGAATGTTTGGGCGATGTAACTGCCTAAGGGCACTGTTGCATGTTAAGATGGCATGATCACATGATCGCTATCTGAGGATGGAAATATCAAGAGCTGACATACCCGGTGGAAAGCAGTGAGTGATATCCATATATAGTCTAGAGTAGCCATACGGGAGGAGGATATGTGCGTATATGCGGCTGGTTGGTCCGAGGCAATCCTTCCGTTGAGAATGCGCAAGCCGGATTGATTTAGTTTTGTTGCTAGTTTTATGCTATCGGCTTCCCTCCGTTGATACTGAGATTTTATTTCTGGGATTGCCCACATTTCGTTTACTGATAATAGTTGAGAGGATTGGGTGAGGTTGGTATTCATTAGATTAGAGTTGAAGTCGCCCATTAACATCCACAGATCGTTTGGGAATAGGGCTTCAATATTGTTTATTATAGGCAACATGTTGCTTAAAGTGGACTCTCGTCTTGTTTTTGTAGGGTGCAGGTAGACACAGCCAAGGATTCATTTTTGCTTGGTTTTTCCCTTATCGTGGCTCTTGATCTCAGTGCTAATGAAGATGTAGTCACCCTCGCCTTATGGAGTGCTTCAAATTTTGCGACCAATGTATTCTTCACAGCGATCAGCACCCCACCCAGATGCATGGCCACCTGCTGTGGATGGAATGGCGAAGGATTCCATTACGGTAAAATCTTCCCAGATGGTTTCCTCCAGGGCCCAGGTCTCTTGGATAACAAAGATATTGTGGGTCTTCCGGAGGTCTGTAGTTAATCGTAACTTGAAGCGGGGCCTCAATCCAGGGTGCTGTTTTTGATTCCTGTCTGTGACCACGTAGTGTTGGGGGTAACTGCTGGTTCATCCTTTCCTGGATTAAGTCTGGTCTAATATTGTCCGTCGTTGTGGATTCGGAAGTATTTTTTAGAAAGGTCGGATAGTTGGTGATTCTATAAAGGCTAGCCTGAATGCCCCATTCACTCAGTTGTTTTGCGTTCTTCATTAGTCTTGCAGCCTGATCTGGATTGAAAAAAGTAACCACAGTTGACTTGTTTTTCTGTCCCATTACGGGGTCTATAAAAGGCACTGTTTCGATGTCCGCTGAATTAACGCTTTCTAAGCCTGGAAGGTGCAAGCATAGCTTGAGAATATTTCCTCTATTTAGAATGTCCCATTGACCCTGGGATTCATATTCCGGGTACAGTAATATTTTTTTGTGTTGTTGCTGTATGGGTCGAGTCTTTTGGTTGTTGGGATTCAGTTTGTGTAATTGTACCTGGTTGGGGCTGCGGGTTAGAGGATCCGTCAGGGACTTTTCGTTTCTTGGATACTCCGAATTTTCTTGAGTAATTGGTTTTAAAGTCAAGGAGCAGGTGCTTGTGGGCAAGTCGCTTCTCGTAGCCGATTTTTGGACGAAGGGCGTCTTGTTGTCAGGTCTAACATCCTCTGTAATGGCCTCGTTATAGGGCTGTTCTTCTTCTATTCTTTGCTGTGGATTTTCTGATGTGTAAGTTCTAGTTATTTGTCCTAGGTCTTGAATGGAGGGTTTGCTTTTTTCACCAATGGTGGCAGAGGGACTTATATTAATGAGTTTAATAGGATTATCATTTTGGCTGGGATGGTCACTATGAGATTTTTTATTATTACTACTGTTTTTAGTTGTTTTAGTTTCCTTTAGGTCTAATAATTTCTGCGTATGATTTAAAGATGTTTTCAGGTTTTCAATTTTTTCTTTTCGTGAGTCGGCTGGTTTTTCTAGCTGCTTAGTCAAATTCATAGATGGATCCCTCTTGTTTGTTCCAAGCCATTGTAATAATGCGTTGCCCTATTTTCTTGCTTTGTTTAATTTCATTCAGTTTTTTCTTGTTCTTTCAAGACAAGGAGGTTCCTTCCTTCAGAGTTTGTTTGGTCTTGGTTGTGGACATAGAAAGGCTTGATGTGATAGGTGGCGTTTCTTCAATGTTAGGTTGTGTAGTCGTGTCTTCAGCTGTCTGTGATTGTGAGGGAGAAGTCGTAACGTTGTCGGAATAAAAGATGTTTCCTTGGGGGCCTAAAGTGGGATCTTGAGCCACAAGAAAAGGCTGGTCGTAGTGGAGATTTGTAATGGCATTGAGTCGTGGTGGATCCAGTTTTGGACTATTGTTGTTGTTATTAGGGCGATCTTGATTGTTAGAGCTTGATTTTAGTGTTCTAGAAGTTTCTTGGGTTTGAGATTGAGTCAGAGTGCTTGATTTCTGTGGTCTGGTCTGAGACTTTGTCCTCAAATCTTCTATTAAAGTGGACATTATTTCGGGCAAAGACTCAAGTTTTTTTATTAAGGGCTCACAATTACAGCTGATTTGAGCATAGTTTGGGTATGAGTTTGTTTTTGTAATTGGTTCCTGACTTTGGTTTACTGTGGGAATGTAGTTTTGAGCCACTTTTTTTTTAGCTCTATTCGTATCAGCGAGTTTAGCTGGTCCAGTTTTAAGTCTATACCCGTTATGGAGTCTGCTAATAATTGGAGGATAGTTATCTGAGTGTCAAGCTTGTCAGCGCATGCATGTGGGCAGCATTAGCCATAGAATTCAAAGCTTGGTTAGTGACTGTGAGAAGTGCTTCAACTTTAGGCATTCCTGAATTAATTTGAGAGGCCCCTTGTCTAAGGCCTGTTGAAGGGTGATTATTTCCAGTGGGAAAATTGTATACGAAAGGTGAGTTGATAAATGAGTTAATTTGATCTTTTTGGAAATTTTTGTTTGATGCTTGATTTAGACTGCAGTCTTTGATTCCAGCTTGGTAGTTGCAAATGGGACATTAGGTGGATTTGCTTTGGTCGTCGCCTTGGGTGAGTCATTGTTGCTGGAAAGAGTGAAGTGAAATACTCCGTTGGGAATCGGAGTAGATGTTTGCGACGGAAAATCAAAACTACGTTTTTTTTTTTTTATTTTTTTTTTTGTTGCAAAACATAAATAGTATCAGTATCATCATCAGTCACATAAACATATACATTCGTAGGGTCTCTTCAGAACACAAATTAAATGGGAAACGGTAGGCATTGTGACATTACCCCGCAGTTACGTTGTGAACCCGGTGAGCTGAGTGACTTGATGAAGAGGAACATACATGTAGCGTAAAAATTACAGTTTGCGTTTTGTGTTTTTTCTTGTGCTTTGAACAATAGCGAACTTAAACCAGAAAAAGTGCACACATAAATCGGCATGTCAGTGAGGTAGTTTCGACAGTATCTAGCATCACAGTCTTCCTATATAGGGACCAATCAAACATTCCTATGCCCCTCGCCCCACTCCATCCCCCCCCTACCAAACTCCTAGCGCAAATCCAACCCGCTCCCGTGTACGTCGCCCAGCAATAACCCCCATACCCAATCAGTGGTCTTCTTCACTCTCAGATCCCTCAAGATCTTCCTCGTCCAGTGGCTCACATATGTCCCCCCTATAGGAGTTCCAAGGCTGCCAGACCCCATTCCATTTACGCGGATTATCCCTCAGCTTATACACCGCCCTTTCAATCAGCATGAGCATGTCCATGTTTCGGATCCACTGAGCCAGCGTGGGGAGATCAGCCGACCTCCACTTCTGCGCTATATCCCGTTTTGCCGTCACCAGCCCCACTGTAGTCCACGTTCTCGCATAAAAGGTGAGGTCAGTAGGCCCCCAGACATTCAGCAGGCACATCCGCGGGTCTAGGGTAAGTGAGGTGTTTAGTGTTTGGGCTATGGTGCGCAAACTCGTTGCCAATAGCTAACAATCAGTGGACATTCCCAGATCGTGTGTATAAACGAGCCTTCTGCCCCGCAACCCCTGAGACAATAAGGATGATCCGCCCTGTGCAGTTTATGTAGTGTCGTGCGAGTGTAGTAAATCCTATGCAGAATCTTCAACTGTACCAGGCGGAATTTGGAAGATATGCCTGCTTCACGTGGGTTCCACTCGGTCTCGTCTAGATCTCCTACCTCCTGCATCCATTTGTCTTTCAGCTTCCCCAGTGGGTCAGGCATATTATTAATCAATTTGCGGTATGTCATCGATGTCGCCCCTTCCTGTAGGTAGTCAGTGAGTAGACGGTCTTCTAGAGGGGAGGATTCTGGTGGGGATGTGTCTGGCGGAATCGCCGCTTGTAGGGCGTGTCTAACCTGTATGTACCTGTAAAGCTCAGTATCCCCCAACTCATATTGCTCCTGCAGAGTCTCAAAAGGAACCACTCCCTCCCTCGTCCACAGGTCCCCTACAGTTGAGATCCTGATGCTGTCCCACTGCGTGAAGCCCTTGGAGCGCCGCAGGTGGCCCAATGCTTTCGTGTCCCACAGAGGCGTAAGTTTTGTGATGGTCCCATCCCATTTCAATTTCGCTTGTGCCTTGTACCATAGACGAACAGTATGTTTCGTGGGCCCAGTGAGTTTTGCCGCAACACCGCGGTGGTACAGTGGGGCCAACAAACTGTTCGTACCCAGTTGTGCCCTGTCTGCTTTAAACGCTGGGTCCTCTTGCGGGGCGTGTATCCACTGATTGAGGATTTTAAGCTGGGCCGCCCAGTAGTACAGCTGTATGTTGGGCAGCGCAATGCCTCCGTCGTACCACCCCTTATTCAATTTTATGTGCGAGATCCGGGCTGGCTGGTTTCCCCAGAGCAGGCCTGTGATCTGCGCCGTTATTTTTTGGAGGAAGCTATCCGGTACCAAATGTGGAGTATTTTCAAGAACGTACAGGAAGCGCGGCAGAGCCATCATTTTAAAGAGCGCTGCCCTTCCCAGTAGTGTTAAGGGGAGTTCTTTCCAATGTTGCACATCACCACGGAGGCGGAGCAAGGGAGGCTGCAAATTAAGTCGTGCGAACTCTGCCTCGTCTCGGGTAATATGGATCCCCAGATACTTAAAAGAAGTGTGCGCTAGCTCTAGTGGACAGGAATCCGGGAGTGGCGGGAGTGGTCCCCGTAGCTCAAAAAATATTGACTTCGCCCAGTTAATGGTGTAGCCCGAGACTCGCCCATGTGCAGTACAGAGAGCCAGGAGGTTAGGGAGGCTGTCCTCCAGGTCAGTAAGGTATATCAGCATGTCGTCCGCGTATAGGGACACTCTATCCTCCCACTGCGGGGTCCATTGGATCCCCTTCAGGAGCTGCGTGGTGCGAATAGTAACCGCCAGCGGTTCCAAAACCAGGGCGAAAAGGAGGGGTGAAAGCGGACACCCCTTGTCACGCCGTCAATGGTATTACCACTAACCTCTGAAAGATGTCAGCAGGAACGATGGATGGAAGACTAGACCCCTTCCTCTCCAGAACGCACAATACACAGTGTAGGGGTAACACAACTATGCATAAATGCCTCCCGGGGAAAAAGGGGATTAAAACAAGACCTGAGATTCCGAAGGGCTTCCTAAGAATGTCTGGATGTCGTCCACCCACTTTCTCACCAGTTCTAAGACCCTCAGGGTTACTCTGCAGGTAAGGAAAGAACAAGAACCAACAATTAGAAACCCCGTACTGCACAGGAATCACAGTAACTATTAATCTCTAAAAGATAGGTACTAACGGTTGAGTGGAACTGGAACGCTGTAAAAGCCCTCAGGAAGTTAATAAAAGAAACAGTACTTCATCGGGATTTAACCAAGCCTTTTCAGGAGCAGCCTGGCATCAGGTGGTCAAGGTTTTCAGATGAAGACAAAATCAGCAAGGAAGGTGCAAAATAAGAAAAAACAAAATCAGCAAGGGTTTCTTCGTTTTGCGCGCACCGGTACCGGTACGCCTGGATGCACCAAAGTTATTCCCCAAAAAGAGTATAGTGACGGAGACGACAACGCGCTCCTGCGCGGGTCTCACAAACGTCACTCGCTAGAGCGAGGCCACCCGTCTTACGAATGCGGGGACTCGCTAAATGTATCACGAACACAAAGTTTAACTGGCTCGAGAAAATGCTGGAAAGCAGAATCCGATCTGCTCAAGACGCTCAAAGTACCTGGATCTCCGCTCCGGTTAAACAGGCTAGGCTCCGTTCAAACCACTCGCAAGGTCCTGATTGACAAGCCCCGAGCCGTTACCTCCGAAGGCTTTTGTACATACATTATTTCCGTTTCCGTGTCTAATGGGTCTCTGGGGAATGTAGTCCCGCCATCGCCAGGCTCCCTCTAGTGGCAAGATGCGGTAACCACATCTTCTGACTACCGTTATCCGCCCCTTCCAGACCCTGTCTCCCATGGTGATCGCTACACCCCTGTCGCGTGCCACGGCCTAGATGTATCGTTCTGGAAATGTGGCCGTTAGCCACCAATCTGGCTACGGGGTCTCTGTAAAGCATGCGTATCCAGGAGATAAACACCGGGCCAAAACCCATACGTGCGAGCACTGCAAAAAGATAGTTCCACTCCACCATGTCGAATTCCATCTTGGCGTCTAGTGAAAGGATCGCGGCCGGTTCCCTTAGTAGCGGGAGTCGCGCCACTACCCCATGCACCCTGCGGAGGTTTAAGGCGGTACTCCGGTGTGGCATGAAGCCGGATTGGTCTGGGTGAATCAATTGAGTTAAACACGGCAGGAGCCTATTCGCCAACACCTTAGCGATAATTTTAGCCTCTGGGTTCAAAAGAGAAATAGGTCTATACGACGAGCATTCACTGGGGGGTTTACCAGGTTTCGGTATGGCTACAATAGTTGCCATCCGTTGATCCGGCGGCAGTATTCCCTTCAACCGACATTCTTCATACATGTGAAGTAGGGGTGTACTCAAGGACTCTGTCATAAGTTTAAACCACTCGATGGGAATTCCATTGGGGCCCATGGCCTTACCCGGATGAAGGGCGCCAGTGGCTAGTTGAATCTCTTCAACCGTCAAGGGCGCGTCGATGTCCCTTGACGCCTCTTCCGTCAATTTCGGCAGGGGAACATGCTCAAGGGCAACACGGACCTCATCCTCCCCCACCACCGTCGTTGGGGTGTACACTTCATTAAAATAGTCAGCAAGGACCTCCACTATCTCGCCAGGGCGGGTGTGAACGATGCCGCACGAGTCAGTGAGCTGTAGGATGTTCCTCCCTCCCCCCTGCCTCTTGTCTAGCCACGCCAAAAGTTTACTAGCTTTGTCCCCGATGTCGTAGACCCTGTGTTGTGTCGCCGCAATGTCCGACACTGTGATCCTCCTTAAGTGGTCGGTGAGGCGACGCTGATGGACCTGTAGATCGTGGAGCGTGTCGTCCGAAGGACTTGCCATATGGGCGGTGTTGGCCCTCTCGAGGCCCAATTCCAAGTCCAATGCCTCCCTCCTGTGTGCCTTTTTATGGTTCGCTACAACGGCAATGGCCTGGCCCCTAAACACGGTCTTGTACGCTTCCCATAACGTAGAGGGGGAGTCTACCGAGGACCGATTCTCCTCAAAGTAAAGCCGTGTAGCCTTCTTCAGGTCCTTGCTGATCTGGGGGACTTTAAGATAACCAGGGAAGACCGGGAACAGCCTCTGCCGTTTAGTGTCTGTGGTAGTGATCGTCAGGGTGAGCGGAGAGTGATCCGAGATGCCCCTCGGCTGTATACTTGTCTCGGCCACCGTAAGATGCCCGTTGCCCAATGTGAAGAAGTAGTCTATCCTAGAGAGACTGTTATGTGTGGCCGAATAATATGAGTATTGCTGCTGGCTAGGGTGTAATGTGCGCCATATGTCCACCAATCCCTGTGCATCTAGAAAGGTCTGGAGCCTGCTGGGCCCTTCTATGTGTGTGCGGGGGGGAAACCTGCCGAGGGTGTCCGTGAGTGCCATGTTGAAGTCCCCACCTATGAGTAGGTCCCCATCAGGGAGGTCCAACAAGAATCTACCGAGGTCCGGCAAGGCCTCAGAATGTAGTGCTGGTGGTATGTATACGGAGACTACGTTTAACAGTTTCCCCTCCCACTGGCCATGAACTGCCGCAAAGCGGCCATGGGCATCGACCGCTGTTGATTTCACAATAAATTGGGAGGATTTCTTCTGCAAGATACCCGTACCACGGGACCCTGAAGTGAATTCCGCATGCACTATCATGTGATAGCCTCTCCTGTCTAGGGCCTTCGTGGCCGCCCCCGTCAAGTGTGTTTCCTGTAGGAGAATGAGAGCAGGCCCCTGTCTTCTAATTCCCTGTAGCACCAGCCCCCTCTTGATCTTATCCCCTAGACCTCTGACGTTCCATGACATGACGAGCAGAGGGCTCGGTGCGGTGCGACTAATCGTTCCAGTCATAAGAAAGACGGTGAACCATTATGAAGCCTCTTCGCCGTAGGCGAGGTGGCATACGGAGGCAGATGTAGGGCAAGTGTGACTCTATCCAACATTCCATTCCCTCATCGCCCCAAATAGACCAGATGCTCTCAGTTGCGTGAAACATGCCAATATACATACGTGTGCTTAGAACAAGAACTTGCAGGACCAAGGGGTCCCGTAGTGCAAACTTACCCAACTCCCACTCCCCCCCCTCCCTGCCCCCCTGCTGCACGGACTCGAAACTGCCCGCCCCCCCAACTGAGCAGAGTGCATACCCCATCCCCCAAACAGTGTACTTGCGCGTTGGGGTGAGGGACTCTCCGCTGCCGGCAGCCTCTCATTCACACCCTCGGAGGCCCTTCACCCAGTGTCCAATGGCGGGAAGCGCTTACGCAGCATTAAAGTGTCAATAACAAAAGAATGTCAGATGGTCAGTGTTCCTCGAACTCTTCCTGGCCGCCTTCTGCTCCCAAAGAATCACAGCTATCTGGTCCCCCTCCCGAAGCCTGGAAGTCCTGGCGGTGGCCTCCAGTTCGGTCCTTCTTGGGTCGATTCATCCGTCTCTGGTTCTGTCCCGGTCTCCAGCCTTCCAACCATTCTTGCACGTTTTCAGGGTTGTCGAAGAACCATGTTTTGTTCTCCGCTACCACCCTCAGTCTCGCAGGAAAGAGCATGGAATACGGTAGCTCTCTGGACCTCAGTTCTTTTTTCACCTCATAGAACGTTCGTCGCCGACGGGCGACCTCCGCTGTGTAGTCGGGGAAAATGGCGACAGTAGCGTTCTGGATCTTAAGAGGAGGAGAGGTTCTGGCCGCCTACAAGATGGCGTCCCGGTCACGGAAATTAAACAAACGGGCCACTATGGGCCGTGGAGCTGCCCCCGGTTTTGGTTGACCTCCCGGCACCCGATGGGCCCTTTCCACTGAAAAAAAGTTAGACAGCCCTTTTGGCTTCAGTTCATCCGTGATCAGGCTCTCCACAAAAAGGTCCATGGCCTTTACACCTTCTGATTCCGGCACCCCAATAATGCGGATGTTGTTCCGCCTCGAACGTCCTTCCTGTTCATCCAGTTTCTCCCGGAGCATTCTATTATCCTGCGCCATCTTCCCCATTTCCCGTTGAAGTTCGGAGACGTCCTCCACTAGAGATTTTGTGACCACCTCCATGTTCTTGACTTTCTCCGACATTTTGTGGAGGTCCGCCCTGAGTAGAGTGACATCCGTGGAGATTGCGCCCACGGTCGTTTGTAGCTGGGCCAGAGCGTGCATGACATCATCTAATGTCGCCTTCTTCCCCCCTGGGGTTTCGGTCGTCTTCCCTCCCAAGTCTTTCCCCGCTGGGGAGACGGTTGACTTGTCGGAGGTATACCGCTCGATGCGGGTCTGTGTGGCGCCGCCCTTGGGACCTTTCCCCGCCATGCCGCTGATTGTCGTGCTCCTCGTGCCCCTACGCTCCAGGATGTGTGGAGTGGTGTGGACACCCTGCCCAGATCAACTCGACGAAGATCAGGTCTTAGTAGGGTGAACCGGAGGGCGAGAAGCGTCGATAATTGCCAGGTGCGTAGCGTCTTCTTCGATTTAGAAAATGGCGGACGCCCCCTTCGTCACCGGTTCTTTGACTTTTGGTGCCGCTCGTGTCAACCGCAGGGACGGTCGGAACGCCAGCGACAGTGCTGTTGTCCACCACACCCCCGAGGTCCGTGCGTTTCGTTGCGTCCGACCGTCCGATGTGCACTCGTTCCGTCGTCTCCTGCGCCCTACGGGCACTTCCGGTCCAGGTCCCCAGGTCCGCCTGTACTTTCTGCTGGGCCGCTCAACCAGGGGAGGTCCCGGCTTAGGAGGTCGGGGTAGGCCAATTCGCGGCTCCGACGTATCTCGGTCATCAGACGTCGGATCTTGCCGCCGCTTGTCGCTGCTTACTCCACCCGGTCCTGGGCTCAGGTACCCTCCTGTAGGGCTTAAAGAATGTGACGGATTATATGTCGGATTGACGAAGAGGCCGCTTCAGCTGCGGAGCTCGTCCCTTATGCTGCCGCCATGATCGGCTGCTAGCCACGCCCCCCGAAAACTACGTTTTTAAGTGTAATCGTTTGATGTATCCTTTGGGATATTTGGCATGTTTTCGTGCGGCAGTGAGCTTTGCAAGGATGAAAGCTTTAATGATTGAATCGGGGAGTGAGTCGATGAAATCCAGATTATAGAATCAGCTGAAGTACGTGCCATGGTTTTGACTTTATCACAGACAAGATTGTTGGTGTGCGACGAAACTGGAGAATAGGACATTGCCAAGGATGGAATGACATCAGACGGTTTACTTGGGCTTGATTGTAGAAGTTGTTTCTCCGGGAGAAGCAGGGGTAATGTCAGGTGAGAGAGGGAATGACTGACTGATGGATTGGCTGGTACAGTAACAGTATCGCTAGCTGTGGTCTTGCGACAGATGGTTATTTCAGGATAGAGGGAAATTGGGTTAGAGGGGACTGGAGAATTTATTGATAGATGAGAGAGTTTTATATTCTTTTCTTTTGAATGTTGAGGGACGGATTTATTTAGTTGACTGATCCGGAGGAAGTGATCTCTGATGTCTGCATTGCCGTTGTTTTTTGTTTTTGATGAATGTGAAGGACAAGAGAGTTGTGTAGGAAGGTTGATTGGCGTTTTTACGCCCTTGGGGGCTTCCATTGGGGCCTTTAAGAACTTCTCGTCGGTCTCTTCCGTTCGTTCAAGCCGCAGTGGACGGAATGGAGATTGGTGGCCACGACCTGCCTCCTGGGGATACAACAACTTTGATTTCTGGCGTTTGGCAGACTTATGTGGGCGGTGTATGGGTTGCAATCGGAGGCTGCTCCTAGTGCGCATTGTAATGAGGGCGTAGTTGAGGCGGGGGTTTCTTCTAATGTCAGGGTAGTTGTAATAAATTGAAATGAGGTTAGTGCCCTCAATGTGGAATAGATCTGGCGTTTCTCCCAGCGTCTGCGCCCTTCTGTTGGAAGCCAACTGAAGGTCTAGCGTGAGCGAGCGGAGCACACAGGGGGGGCCACTGGCGGAGTCGGACCTAGTCAGACCAGCCTAGACCACCACCCCCGGCTCTTACTTCGCAGCGGCCTCTAACGGCGGTCACGCTTGCGAATACTCTGTCGCACGGGGCTGCCCAGTGTTACTTCTGTTAAGTCCTGAAGATCTTGCCATGATTGTGGCTTAGGTGAGGGCACTGGGCACTGAGCACTGGGCCCCCCAATGCTACTCAAGAGACCTCACGACGAAGTGAAGATGGGGGGAGGGGGCTGCACTTGCCCCCCCTGGTTGTTGTCCATTTCTGGGAAGACACTGCAACAAGGCTTGCTGGCACGGATTGCTGGGTTACTGGTTGCTGGTTACTGGAGCAAGATACACTTTGCTGACGCAAATGATTTTCCCTTTCCCTTTGTGGGTGCTCTGCGGGGTTTAGAGAGTCCTTTTCCCCTATTTTTCGGGAGTACAGAGTTGCCCCTTGGTGCTGCAGTGGCCCACGAGGGGACTTGTGCAGTGATGTCCCAGCGGTGACACGATTTTCACGATTTCCGCGGTGAGGTTTTCCGCGGCCTTGCCGACGTCTCCCTCACTCCTTTGTGACTCGCGTTGGTGACCTGCTGCTCTCGGTGCTCTCAGTGCGGGGGTGGGGAGAGTGAACGGGATATCAGGAAAACGGGCTGCAGAGAGTCTGTGGGTGAGGGAAGATGGCGGTAGCAAAGCAGATGCTGGGGGAGAGGCGAGGGAAGCAGGGAAGCAGAGAAGCAGGAAGCAGGGAAGCTGGGAAGCCGCACCAACCTGCACTGTTGCCTCGTCCTGCGCGATTCCTCCTCTGCATCCGCCTCTACTCAGCTGCTCGACTGCTCGACTCCCAGAGGCTTGACCCCGGTTTGCCCCGGACGGGCCCTCCCCGCCTTCCCTCCGCCTTCCCTGTGCCTCTTCCCGATTCAAAGTCCTTTCCGTGTTTTTTTTTCTCCGCTTTTTCTCTGTATTCTGCTGCGGCAGCTCCGGCTTCAAAGTTCTTTTCCGCGTTCTCCGGCTTCTACCGGGGCTCCCGGTGCTGCGAGCTGCTACGAGCTGCTCGTTTGGTACTAGCACGACTCCACCTCCTCGCACATGCGCAAAAGAAAAAACTCCTGTTTGGATTAAATTGTTGGCATACTAGACACCCTTGGCGCAAACTTTCAGCAATCATATTGAACTTGGGATTATACCAAGTTTGTCTAAAAAGACAAATCATGGCATCTCTTCCAATATGGGCTTGACCATGGTACATTCGAGCCATGTCTGAAATCATGCTATCGGGCATTACTGGTCTTTCATCTTTGTAAACCCAAATTTCATCTTCTTCTCGCTGTCTACATCCTGCCTTTAGCCAAATATCTTTTTCTTCTTATTCTGCCTCTTCCTGTATCTGCTTCACTTCCTGCCATGTCTCAACTACAGTAGTTAGCATCAAAGGACTCAGAACATGTTCTTTTGATTTGTCTCGATTGATTGAAATTTGATTTTTCGCACAATGCTTAGCAATGGCATCTGCATAATTATTTCCTTTAGAAATTTACGGCCTGATTCATCATACTCCCGTTTTGCGAGCCCCTAATAGCGATTCATAGTGAATCGCTATTAAGGACTCGCAAAACGGGATTCATGTAGGAATATGCAAAAAAAATGCGATTCCTACTAATTCCTTAATTGCGATTAGCAAATTGCTAATCGCAAATAAGGAATAACTCCCCATTCATTCCTATGGGCCAAAAGGCCCATAGGAATGAATGGGGAGTATTCCTTATTTGCGATTAGTAATTAGCTAATCGCAAATAAGATAGCGAATGAAAGGGTGCCAGGGGCGTCCAAAGGACACCCTGTAGCACCCCTTAAATGCTAATATGAACAGGGGTTGCGCACACACATGTCCAAAGGACATGTGTGTGTGCAACATGCAACTCAGAAAAATGCTTTTAAAAGCATTTTTCTGAGTTATCGCTATTTACCACGAGGTTTGACCTCGCGGTAAATAGCGGCCCGAAATTGCGATTTCGCAATTTTTAAATGGATGATGAATTGCATTTAAGGAATCTCAAATAGAGATTCCTTAAATGTAATCCATCGCAAATTTGCGAAAACGCAATTACCGATTTTTGCATTTGGGATGATGAATCCCGAATGCAAAAATCTCACTCGCAAAGGGCCAGATTCTCAGAATCTGGCCCTTTGCGAGCCGAATTCAGCTTCATGAATTAGGCTGATAATCCTCATTCTTCTTTTGTGCTGTACACTTTACCACAGCTATTCTTGCAGGAAGCTGAATTACATCAATCAGTGTCTTCACAAACTCAGCATTCCGAATGGGTGTTCCCGCAGAAGTTAAATAACCTCTTTGAGACCAGAGTTGTCCATAATCATGAACAACTCCATAACCATATTGACTATCAGTCACTATGGTTACTTTCACCTCTTTTCCCAGTTCACATGCTCGTATCAAAGCAATCAACTTCGCTACTTGAGCAGAATGAATTCCTTTCAAACAAGATGCTTCCAACACTTCTGCTACTGTAGAAATGGCATAAGCAGCACTCAGAATGCCACTTTCTGTCCTCAGACACGATCCATCTACAAACATCACATAATCTGACTCAGGTAATGGTTCGTCCTTAATATCCTGCCTGGGTTTTGTGCAATACTCAAGAACATCCAGACATCTATGATCAAGTTCACCTTTCTCCTCTGCTTCAATAGTGTCAGGTAATAATGTAGAAGGATTAGCATTCACACATCTGGCAATAGTAACATTTTCAGCTCCCAAAATTACTTTTTCACAACGGGTCATTCTGCTGTTAGTCATGTATTGTGTCTTTGCTCTTGTGAGGAGAATCTCCACTGAATGCGGTACATACACCCTCACAGGAAATCCCATCACACTTCCCTCACTCTGCTCCAGACTTACACTGGTTGCTGCTACTGCTTTCAGACATCCTGGCAAAGCCTTCGCAACAGGGTCCAAAACAGCTGAGAAATACGCAATTGGTTTTCTAATTTTTCCATGTCTCTGAATTAATACTGACAATGCACATCCTTCTCGCTCACTGCAGTACAGTTCACACTCTTTTTCATAATCAGGCATTCCTAAAGCTGGTGCTTCACACAGTTTTGTTTTCAGCTGTTCAAATGCTTCCATTTCAGTTTTAGTCAAAACTATTGGGTCTTTGATGTCTGCTTTTGTCAATCTCTGTAATGGTTTTGCAATCAATGAAAATCCACTAATCCACTGTCTACAATAACCTACCATTCCCAAGAAAATTCTCACTTGTCTTTGAGTTTTGGGTGGTTGCATTCCTTGTATCATTCTGATTCTTTCTATCGTGACTTGTCTGATTCCCTTTGCAATCTTATGGCCTAAATATTGTACTTCTTTCTGACAAAACTGCAATTTTGACGGTGACACTTTATGTCCTTTTTCTGCCAAATGATTCAACAATGCGACTGTGTCATTTACACATGCATCTTTTGTTTTTGATGCAATCAAAAGATTATCTATGTTTTGTACTAATCCAGTCTCTCCAGGCATGATCAGACTTTCTAATGACTTCTTTAGCAACTGGTTAAAAATCAATGGACTCTCAGTGTACCCTTGTGGAATTCTACACCATGCTAGAATACGATTCTGGAATCAGAACGCAAAAATTGGCTGACTTTCTGAATGTAATGGGACAGTAAAGAATGCATTGCACAGGTCAATCACTGTATACCATTCTGCATCATGAGGAATTTGGTACAAAATCACTGCTGGATTCGGAACAATCGGGCAACACGGGACAACAATTTTATTAACCTTTCTAAGGTCCTGAACAATTCTAAATTTTCCGTTTGGCTTTTTCAATCTCATGATCGGTGAGTTACAAGGGCTACTTTCTATTTCTCTAAGAATTCCTTGCTCAATCATTTTGTCAATCACAGGTATGATTCCCTCAATTATTTCTGCAGTCATCTTATACTGAGGTATATTTGGGTAACTTGCACCTTCTTTCACTGTACCATTTACAGGATCAACACCTTTCAATAATCCTATATCTTTTCCAGTAAAATCCCATACTTCCTCTTTCACTACTTCTTTCAACTCAAGAGGAATCTTTTCTCGATCAAAAACGGGAAGTAACTTGCTCTGCTCTGCCTCAATCATGAGCATCGTCATTTTGTACAAACTGTCTTCATCTGGGGTTTGTAATTCTATGCCATCTGGTTAACAAAATATGGCACAATTCATTTTACACAGTATATCCCTACCTAACAGATTATCTTGATCATGTATCTCCTTCACTTTTTTTTTTAGAGAAATTGCAAAGATTTTTATTAATCGTGCAATAAAGTTCATTATTATTATTATTATTAAAAACACGACTACTGTCACACACCACAAACCGATGCATGTCTTTGTAACTTCTGATTTCTACTTCAACTGGTTCTGTTAAAGGGGTTTTTATCTGTCTATTAGCTACACCTACAACTTGGAAGCTCTCTCCCGAGAGAGGAAGATTTTGAATTTCCACTGATCTTACAGTAAAACGGGTAGCACCTGTGTCCACTAGGAAAGTTATTTCTACATCATTCACTTTTCCGTTCACAAATGGACCAGACTGATATACCTCAAGAGTGGCTCCAAGCACACACTCTTCTCCCTCTCTCAGGCACCGTCATAAACTTTCATCCGACTCACTGCCACCTTCTTCTTGTAACCAATACTGAGGACACGCAGTCACTCTTTGCAGTCTTTTTACCTGTTCACCTCCGCTGAATCCTGTCTCTGCACTGTATCTCTGCTGGTTTACACTGTTTGGCAGTGGCGATTGTGGCACCTGACTTTGCTGATTTGCTATTTGCTGTTGTTGCTGTTGTGGATTTATCTCTAACTGCACCTGCGAATTCAATTAATTATTTTCTACATTAACTCTTGGCGGACATTTACACTCTTTTTTCTAATGCCCTAACTTGCCGCAATTAAAACAAGGATTTTTCTTCTTTAATTCATCTATGTTTCCCACTAATTTTGGTTTACTCTTAAAATTTCCTTGATTCCCTGCATCTTTACTTTCCATCTGCGCCCCTAGTTGTTCCGCTACTTTTACCTGTGCCCACATGGCTTTCTCTTTTAGCTTTTTCTGTTTTGCATCAATCTCTTCAATGCAATATTTCGCTTTTCTCAAAACATCATCGCCAGTACCTGATGCCATCCTATCATGTTGTGTCGAATCATGTCTCCAATTTCTGGTCTTAATCCATACACAAATCTGTATATAAAGTGGCTCATATCTTTCTCATTTAATGCCTCATAACCACTATACTGTTTAAAGACTAACAACAATCTTTCATAAAATGAATGTACTGATTCTTTTCGCTCCTGTGTGGTTCAATCTATTTTTACCCAATCAGTCTCCTTTGGAGGTATTTTATTTTTCAACCATACTATTACCTGTTCATATTTTCGCATCACATCTGGTGATGGAGCTCCTGTGACTTTGTCTCTGGCAAATTCTTCCCTTGGCCAATCTATAGCTATTTTGCATTCTGTCCATAAATCTGCTGGTACTACTATGTCAAACAATCCATCTAGATCAATCCACAGAACTTTTTACACTTTCACAAATCTGTCTACTTGTCGATACCATTCTACCGGTTTCTCTCTCAGTCTTGGGAAATCATTAGTAAATGACAATATATCCTGTCTACTCCAAGGACCATGTATATATCCCCCTCCAGGTATCTCTCTCATAGGAAACTCAGTTGTTACTGTCTCCTTTTCCCTGACCGGAAAAGCGAATGTAGATTTGTCACTATTTTCTTCCTTTTTCTTTGCCCACTTAAGCCTCCATTTATTTACACCTCCCCATCTTCGCAATAGTACAATTAGCTCTTTTATTTGCAACAACCTTCCTGCAGTATTTATGTTTTCAATGTCCCTTTCTGCAAAATCCACTCTGTATGATTTCTGCAATGATTTGAATTTTGAAAATTCCACTCCCAATTCATTTACTAATTCCTCCAATTGATCATATACTGTTTTAGCTCTCCATGTAATGCATTTGCACATAAACATAAGTTCATCATCCTGATACGTTTTCAGTCTATCTGTACCAATTGTTCCATTATTAATTCTTCTATATCCACTTTTAGTTTTGCTACATCCAATATTTTCGGTTCATTCTCCTTTAATTTCAAAGTTTTAATCCAGTCACTCAACTCCCTATCTGACGGTCATACAGGAGTTTGTATTAAATCTATTTTATCTAGACTTTTCTCTGGTGTTGCAGAGTCAGATTCTGCAACAATCGGGTATTTGTACAATGAACTTTGGTTAAAAGTCAATTCAGGTGGGTTCACGTTAACAATTCGCTTTATTTCTGACAAATCAAGATAAATATTCTCCCTTGCTTTTTGCAAGCCTTGTTGTAACGGGATTGTCAAGCTTGGGTCTTTTATTTTTTGATTTTCAAATACTGGTATTACTGGCCCTATCGTTACAGGAACAGTCACTGGTTCCATGTTTTTAGTAAGGTTCTGAATTAATTCATGTGTAGAACGTTCATAATCAGAAATATTTGGTTGCACATCATTTCTATTTTCACTACTTTGCACACTTCTGTGTGAATCATTCCTTGATATAGGAGTACCTGTAATTCTAGCTTCCACAACAGGTGTATTTGGAACATATCTAACCTCTACTCTGTCTGGCACATCTTTTAAACTTGAATATGGTCTTGGTGTTTCATTATTTCTTTCATCTATTATCGGAGCATTCGGAGTAGTCCATAAAGAACTTGGCTGATATGGTGGCGGTCTCCTGTTTAATATTTCTTCTAATACATAATCTTCTGATTCACTGTCACCATAACTTTGACTCGCTATCTCTATATTCTTTTATTTTTCTTTTCTGTACATTTCCGACCCTCATATTCATCCACTAATCTAACTGGATATATACAATCAAACATATTACTGTCTCTCCATCTACGCATTATGCTTTCATGAGTTATACCCCATAAATTTTGACCTCTACCTCTCGGTCTGATATGTCTGCATAGCCTCTCACTCTCTTGCTCATGCATCTCATCTTCCCATTCAACTAAAGCTTCAAATTGTGTCAGTCTAGGTCTTGGCTCAAGCTTCATCATTTTGTCTCTCAAATTTCTCAAAACTGCCGCATCAAGCGGTCCTTCTTCAGGAAAAGCTAACACACCATCATCCTGAGTATATCTTGCCCAGTTCTCTAACCAAACACATATATGGTATCCATATTTTGATAACATGTAAGAAGCGGGCGTTTTCGGTGGAGGAAGTAATTTTCCCTCACTAGTCTCAATTTCTTTGTCTTTTGAAAATACATTCTTTAATTTCTTAAATCATGAAGGTTAATTCTTCTCCTCTTCGTAATAGTAAGACATTTTTCCAATAATTCTCTGTCTTTCAAAAGATCGTGCACTTCCCTGTTTGCTGTTCCGTACACCAACCTATCACAGTGCGGTTTACACTAACGCACCAATTAGAACAAGATACGTCTTTTTAGTGCTTAACCAATCACTTTGCTGCTTTTTCGTGATGAACCTATCAGCTCCTACTCTGTCTTGGTCACGCAAACCAATCCCAGCACGACACTTTTGACGTCACCAGCGCTCCGGCTTCTGCAGCGCAGACTGACCCCTCCTTTACAAGGTTTTTTCAAGAAGCCGTATTTACAAGATATTTTACAAAATCAGTTAGTAACTTACAGAAAACAATACCATTTGCCTGTTTTGCTAATAAAGTGATAGAATTTTCAATTACACAAGTATTCTGTAACCAGAGTAGACAACGCTTATCTCCTCAGAATTTTAGACTCGCCGATAAAGCAACACTACTGGCCTTACCCTTCTATCCGGCAATAACGAACTCGTTTCTCCAGGAAAGCACATACAGAGATCTTTTTCACCTCCTTAGAGACAATCCCAGAGATTCACTTGAACACGTATTGCAATTACATTTACACACGTTCATACAGAAAACCCTATTCATATAAACACAAACTCTGTATTGCCAGTAGGCAGCGCTTCTAACTAACCCACCACAGAATTCCTCTATCGTTAGTAAAGTAGACGCCACTCCTTTACCCTTCTATCAAGCTCGGGTTAAGTCCTACTATTTTCTTCAGCGATAACTTTTAGTCAGGATACGCAATGATCCCTATGCTCGAAAGCTGAGATTTCATAGACTGTCCTCACTATACATTTATCCTTTCACACCTAATGTCCCTAAACAGTGATATACGACGATACCACCGCAGTATACAACAATACTACTTTTTTTAAACAGACCATGGCACTGTGCGACTTTACTTGCAACACTTCCTCTGCCTGCAGACAGAGGCACTAGCTTCACGCAACACTTGGAAGCTTTTCTTAACGACATATAAGGAATACGAACTCAACAGATGTTAGTTCATAAATCTATACATTTTAAACTCTATACAGTGCTTTATACATAATCCTAGCTAATTTCCTTAGCAACCACTCCTCTGCTACCAAGAAATAACTGCTACAGCGGGACTCCAAAACATATTTTAAATCACCATGGCCATTTCCCTGAATTCTCAGAAACACACATACATTCAACAGTGGGGCCCATTACACTGCATACTTACTCTGTTCATTTAATTCAGCTCAGAAATTTGGCCAGCAACCCAGGAGTCCTACTATAACATTGGCGGAGTGTCTAAACCTATTTAACTATTTATTATTTACACCTGTAATGTAAAGCAATTTACCATGGTTTCATTTTAAACACCATTTTATTCAGACACACCACCATCATGGCAATGAATCTGCTAGAACGAAAATCAGGCGTAGGAAGAATCAAAGACCAGCTTTTACTTCTTCATTTATCTAATTTTTATTCAAAGGAAACTTTTAGTATGTCCAACATTTATGCATTTATTTATTTCTTTATTCAATAAGAATCTTTTAACTTTATTTTCAAAAATGATCATTTATTTTAAAGCTCAGAAATAGACATTTATTTTAAAGTTCAGTGAAGTTTAGCAAAGAACAGATAGTTCCAAAGTCATTCTCTCCTAACATCCCTAACTAACACCCTCATCTTATCCTAACAGACCTGCAAAGAAAAATAATCAGTCAGAAAACAAAGTTCTTACATCCAAGAAATCGATCTCCAGTCCAGCAGCATCTCCAGATGAAATCGAAAGAGCGACCCCTTCTAAACAAAATCAGGGTTTTTTATACACTAACGGCCACATGCATCATTGTTGCCGTTTGCGATTCCTAAATTGCAAAAATTAAGGAATCGCAATTTAGAAATCGCAAACGGCAATGCATGAAAAATTCGCATTTATTTTTGCGATTCGGTATTTTTCCTTAATTGCGATTTACAATTTGCGAATCGCAATTAAGGAAAACCCTTCCCATTGATTCCTATGGGCAGAAAGGCCCATAGGAATGAATGGGAAGGCATTCAGATTTTGCTAATTTCATTTTGCGAATCACAAAATGTGAATGCAATTTCAAGGGTGCAGGGGGGGTCCAAAGAACCCCTCCCTGCACCCCTGAAATTTAACTTTAAGTGCAATTTACACACACACATGAACCAAGGACATGTGTGTGTGTAAATTAAAACTTTCAAATATGCAACTAGTGCATGTTTGAAAGTTTTCGGTAAATTAGCATGAAGTTCAACTTCATGCTAATTTACCCCTTCCAAAGTGCGAATTCGCAATTTAAAAATAATCATGCATTGCATTTTAAGAAATCTGAAATTAGGATTTCTTAAATGCAATCCCAATTTTGGAAATGGCAACATGGTTGCGATTCCTAAAATTGCGAAATGCATGATGCATTCCAAATTAGTCAATTGCATTCGCAAACGGCCGAAAATTGCGATTCGCACCGTTTGCGAATGCAATTGACTTTGATGCATGTGGGCATACATTTCTAACTTATTCTATCTAAAAAGTAACTATCATCACCATCTCGAGTTCTGATTGGACAAATTTGGGGTAGATGAGCGCTTCCTCATCATTACAGCATGTTTTTCATGGTGATTCAGCAAAAAATAAAGGTTCTTTGTTTAAGACAGTTCGTGGCCTAGCCGCTTCCTGCACTTGAAACATGCGCAAAATTCTTCAGGCTCTGAGCATTACATCGTCCATGTTTGGCACCCATCCTTGTAGAAAAAGGTAGGGCTAGGACCTTTCTCAAGATTTGCCCGGCGCTAACCGCCCTTGTACCATTCAAATTTACCAAGCAATGAGGCAGGCGCCGGAGACCAGAAGGCAGGAAACAGAAGTTTTATTCCGACGGAGCAGAACACATCAGATCAGACAACAAGGTATCGTCTCGAGGTGCTCTAACAGCCTCTCGGAGGCCTGGCCTCTTATACACTGGTTTATGGCATGTGACCTTTCTTTATTACAATCAGAACATTGTGACATAAAGGAAAAGACATCCCCGTAATCCTCGTGTCAATCCCACCCCCATATACCTCCACAATAGAGGTCCTCAACCTGCTGATAAGAGGAGGGGGTCATCACGCAGCTGAGTGTTCCGTCGAGTCTTAGGATGTGTGCGCCTGATCATATCACAGGGGGTGGGGAGGCCTGGATCAATAGAGGGTCCTTTGAAGGAGAGCGACCTCATACAATAAGGGGCAGTAAGTGATATCTGCCGGCTTAGGCGATGGCCTCGGACCTGTGTGGACAGCTGGACACGGGGGAAGGGGTCATCAAAGGGGTGGTATTCATGCCGCGTGGACAATCGAGCGTGGAGGGAAGGTTTATCAACAGAGGGGCATTCATGGGAGGAGAGGAGATGCTGGTCAGGCGCAGGCGTGACTCCCAAGGACAGGGTCATGCAGAAGGGTTATGCTCATGAGGGGGAGGGAGGGGGAGCCAGGGTGCGCGGAGGATGCTTGCTGGGTCAGAGGGGCGCGCTGGTGATCGAGTGTGGACAAGGAGACCATGATACCTAAAATGGCTGTTGTGCATGTTGTACGTGGGTGACAAGCTGGCGCAGATGATGTTTAGCTCGCAAACTAAAATTCCACAGTCCTCCCTTTTAACATGTCTCGCCAACTTGTCAGTTTGGATTTATCCCCATAAGGCCACGTATTTCTACTTCATAGAGGGGACTCATGTGCTCATTTCGGAAGTCCAAAGTCTTTGGGCACATACAGTTAGAAACAAGGCCGCACAAAGGTGGCAGACATTGGATACCTAAGCAACACCCACATAATATCACAACAGGTATCAGCACGAAGGAAAACAACTTCCAACCCCAGTTCTTCAAAGCGTCCCAAAACCAGCTCCCAAGCGACCATCCTTCCTGTTCTTGGTGAACCTCTGAGGAAAGTCTGTGGAGGTGTTCAATGGCTTTGTAGACTGAAGGCGAGTTGTCTGGCACGTAGGTGCAGCAGCTGGATCCGATGATGCGGCATGCTCCTCCTCGGTCGGCTAGGACCACGTCTAGGACAAGACGATTTTGAAGGGTCACAAGGCGGACCGCCTGAAGCTCCGCAGTGTTGTTGGCGAGGATGCCAGCCGTGATGTTGATCGTTGTTTCTACTGCCTGGGTCAGGTGTCGGATAGCACGGCTGTTTGCCATTGGGCCCCACAGGGGAACAAGTCCCTTTGCTGCATCCAGGAACTGTGCTCCGGTGGAGTCGGCTTGTCCCATGTTGTCTGCACGCCTCTGCCGGTGGTGGTTGGCAGGGGCTACATATGTGGGTGGAAGAACAAAGGCAATGTAACAGATACCCTTCCAACCTTTCGGGAGCCAGGTGTAAGCTTTGGTGCCACACACAAAGTACATGTTTGGAGAGGCGACGAAAGAAGGGGGGTCAACTGAGTCCAGTGTTCTGGTGATTCGGCAGGAACTGTGACCCACCAGCTGCGTTCCCTGGCCTTCGAGGCACACAAGGCCAGTGACATTGATTACAGACAGAGCCACAGTCAGGGTGGCGGTAGTTTGTTTTTGCAGATGAGAGAAGGTGGTTCTGGCTGGATTGTGGAGCACCTGTACTTCGACTCGTTCTTTGGCTGGAATGTCTTTGAGGAAGGTGGCGCCTGCGAGCGCAGGACACAGGGCAGCAGGGGTCTTTCCGGTTTTGTTCAGCCAGAACCCAGAGTAGAAGTGTGACACTGTCCGGCTGGAGGTGGCGTTGTCCTTGTGGCTCTCTTGCATGAGGATCAACCAGGCGAGGCAAGAGCCGTGAACTGAGAAAGGAGAAGGGATGAAGGGGATGGAGTGTCCAGTGGCATGCGGGAGCAACCCGCAGATCCAGCAGTTCGTAGCATTTGCAGCAAGGTTGTGTTGGTGCAACAGTTGCACGAAGGAATTGTTCCAGAATTCCCTGCGCCTTTCTCGGAGCTGAGGCGACAGAGAGATTAGGTGATGCTCTTTCAGGGACGTTGGCTGTGCAGTAGGTAGCAATGCCTCATGAGCCGGTGTGCTTTCCTCCAGAATCCAGAAGGAGGTCATGAGGAGGAAGCAGAAGAGGAAGACAATGAAGAGTGCGATTGTCTTTGATTTGTGCAAGTTGTCAGTCTTTGGATTTCTATACTGGGTATTTCCTGTTGCTTCCATCATCTTCTTATCTGGCGCTTCCATCATCTTCTTATCTGGCGCTTCCATCATCTTCTTATCTGGCGCTTCCATCACCTTCAAGGGGCTCGGTAGTGGGCAGAACCACAGACTTCGTTTAGCTTCTCTCCCGGTAACCCTTAATTGTGCTTAGGTCACCGTTCTGAGATTCAACTTAGTCCGTGGCCTACTTAGCCGAAACTCCCTCCTTTCGACGCAGGAAATACCCTTCTCTGGATGGCACAGTGGGATCAGAGAATTTTGCAAGTTCGAGTGCCTCAGTATCGGGATAACAGTCCAATATCGGTCGGTCTTTGCTCAGGAGCTCTTCTTGGGTGTTGACGTTTTCTGTCGTGGCCAGGTTCGCAGAGACCTTCCGGCAATGATGTGCGTGCAGCCAGTGCTTCTTCCCCTCCACTCGGAGCGCCGTTCGGGTGGTAATCAGCACTTGCCAGGGGCCCGTCCACCGCGGTTCCAGACTCTTGGTCCGCTGGAAATTTCGTATCAACACGAAATCTCCCGGTTGGATGTCATGGCCGGGGCCCCTGGAAGCATCGGGGATGGCCTGCTGCACCTGTTGATGAATGACAGACAACGTTTTAGTTAACTTGCACAAATAATCAGATAGTAGGACGTCTGGGACGTCATGAATGGAGGTCGGTTTGGGAGCCCAAACACGACCTCGTAAGGGGTCAAATGGTGCTTGGTGGGAGTGGAGCGCATCGATAACAAGGCCAGTGGGAGGGCATCCGGCCAGTTGAGTCCAGTGGTGGCCACTATTTTTGACAATTTCAGCTTCAGTGTGGCATTATGGCGTTCCACTAGACCGGCGGATTGGGGGTGGAAGACCGCATGAAACCTTTGCTTCACCCCCAACCCCTTTAGGATTAGTTGGATAACCTCAGCTATGAAGTGGGGGCCATTGTCGCTCCATAAAATTCGACAAAGGCCATAGCGAGGGAAGAATTCTTTCAGTAGTACTTTGGCAGTAGTCATGGCAGTGTTGTCACGGGTTGGATAGGCCTCTACCCATTTGCTGAAGGCACATACGATGACTAGTACATACTTCAGGTTTTGGCATCTCTCTAGTTGGATGTAGTCCATCTGAAGGACCTCAAAGGGGTGATTGGGGGTCCCAAACCCTCCCCGGGGTACCACAGTTCCTTTCCCGGGGTTGTGTTGCAGACAGATGAGGCACTGCTGAACTAGGCGTCTGGCTGAGTCAGGGATTTTGTCGTTGTGCCAGATTTTGGAAATGAGTTCGATCATGGGTGCAGATCCTATGTGTGCGGGGGAGTGTGCCATTGTCAGTATGGGGATCAGGTATGAGTCGGGTAGCAACCATCTGTTTGCATCTTTTGTTCGCCAGCAGCCCTCTTCGTCCTTCAAACCCACCCCTGCCCACTTAGTCAGTTCGTGAGGGGTGCTGGCCGACTGGATGTCTCTGATCATTTCCCTTGCGTCAGTCCATCTCTCTGCTTGTGACCTGGTCACATACATGCGTGTTGCCGTCCTATTCTCAGCTGTGGTTCGTGCAGTGAGGTCGGCCAATGCATTCCCTTGTCCGACTAAGTCTGTCACCCTTTTGTGTGCCTGACATTTGATCACCGCCAATCGTTTGGGGAGGAGAACTGCTTCAATCAGAGCGGAAACTAGATCTCCGTGGAGGATTGGAGTGCCGTGGGACGTCAGGAATCCCCTCTCCCTCCACAGGAGCCCAAAATGGTGGACCACTCCGAAGGCATACTGGCTGTCCGTATATACGTTCGCGGTGGTCCCTGCGGCTATGATGCATGCTCGGGTGAGGGCTATCAGCTCTGCTGCCTGGGCAGATCGTTGTGTGATGCAGGCTGTCTCAACTACTGTTCGGGCTGTCGTTACTGCATAGGCAGCTGAAGTGGTGCCATCTGGGAGTTTGATGCATGAGCCGTCTACCCATAGCTCTCCATCGGGGTCAGGAAAAGCAGTGTCTCGGAGGTCAACCCTACTCCTAGTCTGTTCGTCTGTGAGGGTCACACAGTCGTGTATGGGAGGCACGTCGGGGTCATTTTCAGGCATGGGCAGTAATGTGGCAGGATTCAAAGTCGTGCATCTCTTTAGTGTGATGTGGGGTGCAAGTAGAGTCAACTCGTACCCTGTCAGTCGTGCGCTAGTCAGGTGTTGGGTCTTTGTCTGGTTCAAAAGGGTGTCGACTGCATGGGGTACTAATACTGTGAGGGAGTTGGAAAGTACGATTCCCTCGCTCTGACGGATAGAGACAGCAGCGGCAGCTACTGCTCGAAGGCAGGCAGGCAAAGCTCTGGCTACAGGATCAAGAGTGGCGGAGAAGTAGGCACAAGGGCGCTGCTTAGGACCAATCGATTGAGTTAGGACAGACAATGCGCATCCCTCCCTTTCGTGGGTGAAGAGGGAGAAGGGTTTGGAGCAATCCGGCGTTCCGAGGACGGGTGCTGAGCAGAGTGCATCCCGTAATTCCTTAAAGGAGGCTTGACACTCAGTGGTCCAAGGAAGCGGGGAGGGGACATCTTTGGTCAGCAGGGCAAGTAATGGTTTCACAATGAGGCTGTAATTAGGCAACCACTGTCTGCAAAAAGAGGTTAGGCCAACCAAAGAGCGGACCTGCTTTTGTGTTTTTGGGATGGGGGTGTCTAGGATGGTTTGGATTCGGTCGGGTGTAAGTTTCCTCCCTTCTTTGGACAGAAGATGGCCTAGGTAAGTCACTTGTGGCTGGCAGAACTGTAACTTCTTTTTGGAGACTTTATGGCCATTTTCTGCAAGAAAGTGTAGGAGTTGGACGGTGGCTGTCGTTGCAAGCGGGGTGGTGTCGGCCGCCAAAAGGATATCATCGACATATTGGATCAACACCACTCCCTCTGGTAGCTGGAAGGCATCCAGCTGTCTTTTGAGGGCCTGGCTGTAAATGCTGGGACTTTCAGTGTACCCCTGGGGAGCTCTACAAAATTGGTACGAGCAGGATTTTAAAGTGAAGCCGAAGAGATAACGGCTGTCTGGATGAATGGGGATAGAGAAAAACGCGTTCTTAAGGTCGATAACAGTGAAGGTGGTGGCAGTGGACGGGATGAGGGTCAGAATGGTGGTGATATCGGAGACTACAGGATATTGGGGTACAACCACTTTGTTAATCTCTCGCAAGTCGATGATGAAGCGGTACGCTTTCTCATCTCCTTCACCTTGCTTCTTAACAATAGGTAGGATTGGGCTGTTGCAGACGTTGCTAACCACTTCTTCAACCACTCCTGCATTTACCAGAGACTGAATGATCGCTACCAGTGCCTTCTCACCCTCTGGCGATATCCGATATTGCGGGAGTTTCGGGAGCATAGCGTCCTGTCGTACAGTTATGTGAATAGGATCAATCATCATTCGCCCCACATCAGAGTCATTTTTGGCCCACAGGTACGGAGGCAGGGTGTCAAGCAGGGACAGGTCAGCGTCAGTTATGGAGCACATGTGTCGTGGGGGACGGGATCTGGGCATGTCTGGGTTGTCGTACAGGATGACTCGTATTCCATCTGGGGAACACCTAATGGTAGCTCGAAAATGTTTCAGTAAGTCAATGCCCATAATGGCGTCAGGGGAATTGGAGGAAAGCAGGAATGTCGCGTCAGTGGTGTTGTTTTCTAGGTCAAAGGTAATAGGTACGGACAGGGGGTTAGTGGAGGGCGTTCCATCGAAACCTATCGACGTTATGTGTGAGCCAGACAAGGGTGCCCTTGGAATCAGTCGTTTTGATAACACACTACGTGTCGCCCCAGTGTCTACCAAGAATGGAGACTCTGTACCCAGGACCTTAGCGGTGACATAAGGACCTTGCTGGTCAACACAGAGCTCGACTGGATCCCTCCCTTGCCCCTGGCAGTCCTATGCAAAATCGGGGGCATTTTCACCTTCGGATAGCTGATATTGGTTCTGTCGGGGACGGTCAAATGTGTTCAGTCTCCCTGATCTGTCATTGTTGGTGTCGTTGGGGTTCCCTCGTCCCTGCACTCTATTCCTCGGACCACCTGCCACATCCCTGGAATCCCTATTTCTATTCATCTCTAGCAGAACCGGACACTGGGATTTCCAATGGCCGAACCCTTTGCAGAAGGCGCATTGGTCATTGCTAATGTCTCTACGTCCAGTGTGGGGTGCTGGGGTGTGATCTTTAGGAGGTAGATCTCTGGGGGCGGTTGATTGGTAGTTCCCCCTTTGGTGTTCCCGTCCTACCGCTATACCCTGTATCTGGGCTATCATTACCCTTTCCTTTAAATCTTTCTTCTTTTTCTCGGACGCCCTATCATTCTCATTCTTTTGGTGCTCGTAATACTGAGCCATCTGAAGGATAGCTGCGGGTTTGGAGGCCCCCCAACTACTCTCACTCGTCTGCAGTTTTTGGGAGACTTCTTGTGTTAGGCCCTTTACATAATTTTGTACAAACAGGTGCTGTCCGGTTGCGGTGGTCATGTCTTTGCCACTGTAGTCGGAGAACACTGTCTCGAATCGGGAGAAGTATTCTGACACATCTTCCTGGGGTTTCTGTCGACAGGCCGTGACTATCGACCAGTCTACCTTTCTTTCCGGGATCAGTGTTTTTAACTTCTGAACTAGTTTGTCTGGGAGTTCCAGTATGTCCTTCACTGGTTTCCTTCCTGGCTCTCGCTGTCTGTCTAGTTTACCGAGTTGGTCCCAGGTATGTCCAAACAGGTCCGTGTGATCAGCCTTCCGGATTTGCTTCCACACGTCAGCTGGTAGGCATAACCCAAAGAACAAGTCAATGTCCGCTAAAGTCATTATTGTCGAACCCAAGGCTGTGCCTAATTCGGTATAAAATGCCGTCGGGTTCTTTCTTAAATCGGGCAGGGTTTGTTTGAAGGTTAGGATATCTTGTCGGTCCCATGGTTGGTAAACCCAATTGTACACAACCCTCCCTTTTGCATTTTCATTATTAATATCATCGCTCGTTCCCTGGCCCCGTGGCGGGATCCAGTAAGGGGCCGCTTCTCTGATAGGCATCATAGTATTGGCTACTTCTACCGAGGTTGTTTCAGGGACTGTAACCTTGGCTTCTGGTTTTTGTTCCGTGAGGTGGCGGAAGACCTCAAGCATCTGCATGAAGAGCTCCGTCGCCTCACGTTCAGTCCCATCTCCAACATCAATCTTCCTATACAGCGTTGTTAGTTTAGCGGGACCCTTACTTAGATACCTATCTTCATATGCGTTCAGGGTGTAGTAGCTGAATCGCAAGATGAAATGCCGTCTGTGGCTGTCGGCATGTGAATTATATACACTCATTGTATAATCTTCGCTCTCCCTTCGTTCTACTAAAGTCTTTGCTATTTTGTCGATCCCATCCCGCTCATCTTTGCTCAACCTATTTAGTCTGGCTGATGATTGTTTGCTAGCCTCGGGATCGCCTGACGAAGTTGTTAATGTGGCTGGTGCAGAGGCCGTGAGGGCTGGTGCACTAGCGCTAGGGTCACTTTCACTCACACTCGGGGTTTGCAGGCTTTGTTGGCTGGGAGCATATGGAGGGGGCATGTAGATGATTGGGGGACCTAGCAGTAACTCATCGTTTGCCCGTTGTTTGGAGGGCAATTCAGGGTAGAGCGCAGAGGGGGTCCTAACAGGACATTGGCCTGTCGACCCTAATTCTTGGTTTTGTGTAGCTTCCTTTCTTTCTTTTATTTCCTCTTCTAGTTGCTTTGCGGCCAGGTGAGCTGCCTTTCGTAATTCTTTCCCTATTTTTGCTTCTTCTCTTTTCTTTCGTTGTTCCGTTTCTTTGCGCCACATGCCGATACTGTCGAGCATAGTGGGCGTGGTCTTATTCTTCTGGAGCGCTATTTCTAATGTTTTTATTTTATTTTCATTAAAGGAACCTATCAGTGGCCACTGACTTTCAGGGTTCTTTTTTGTATATTTATGCCATAGTTTAGTGTAAGCTATAGCGACTAGTCCATACTTAGTGAACATGTCCTTATTAGGGGTGCCCTCCAGTGGAGCTGGATGGTTCATCTCTAATAAGCGGTCCGGGCTAAACAGGCTACCAACCAGTGGGGAGAAGATAGGCATGACGGATTACAACGGGGACAAAAGTCTGCACTACCTATCTTATCACGGCGGGCAAAGACTAGACAGAATATTTCTATTCTCCGTTGTTTGCCGGCGGTGAATACCTCAAACGAACCAATACCGAACAATCGGTCAATCAAAACAATCAGTGGGGAGAATAAGTGGGCACGAAAAGTTATCGTTACCTACTCTTTCTCTCCCTGCAAAGAGAGACCTTGTTCTTCCCTGTTTGCAGAAAAAGAATCTCCAGACAATAATCCACGAACGACAGTTCGGGAAACAGTGGGGGAGGAAGATAGGCACGACGGATTACAACGGGGACAAAAGTCTGCGTTACCTATCCTTCACTGTTTGCAAAGAGAGAGCCTGTTGTTTTCTCCGTTTGCAGACAGCGAATCTCCAGAGGTTTCAACAAAGCGTAATACTAGTATTATCCAAACAAAAACAATCTTTTCTCAATTCGTCGTGTTTACACGACCTTACCCGGACCGCATGGACGGTTTCCTGTCCTCTGGATCCAGCGCCCGATCGTCCTCTCTCCTTCGTGATGCCCGTGGCACTCCTGATGGTTCCCAGTCAGGACCGTAGATCACTCGAGAGAGGTCTGTTCAGAACTAGTGAAGGTCGGATGATCGGCTGTCAGACGAGGGTCTATCGGACACGAGCTCTTCCCGATCGTTGCAGTCGTTCACTCTGTCATCGGGACCTCTCCCACTGGATCCACGTGTCGCTGATGGGCCCCACGTTGGGCGCCAATTGTAGAAAAAGGTAGGGCTAGGACCTTTCTCAAGATTTGCCCGGCGCTAACCGCCCTTGTACCATTCAAATTTACCAAGCAATGAGGCAGGCGCCGGAGACCAGAAGGCAGGAAACAGAAGTTTTATTCCGACGGAGCAGAACACATCAGATCAGACAACAAGGTATCGTCTCGAGGTGCTCTAACAGCCTCTCGGAGGCCTGGCCTCTTATACACTGGTTTATGGCATGTGACCTTTCTTTATTACAATCAGAACATTGTGACATAAAGGAAAAGACATCCCCGTAATCCTCGTGTCAATCCCACCCCCATATACCTCCACAATAGAGGTCCTCAACCTGCTGATAAGAGGAGGGGGTCATCACGCAGCTGAGTGTTCCGTCGAGTCTTAGGATGTGTGTGCCTGATCATATCACAGGGGGTGGGGAGGCCTGGATCAATAGAGGGTCCTTTGAAGGAGAGCGACCTCATACAATAAGGGGCAGTAAGTGATATCTGCCGGCTTAGGCGATGGCCTCGGACCTGTGTGGACAGCTGGACACAGGGGAAGGGGTCATCAAAGGGGTGGTATTCATGCCGCGTGGACAATCGAGCGTGGAGGGAAGGTTTATCAACAGAGGGGCATTCATGGGAGGAGAGGAGATGCTGGTCAGGCGCAGGCGTGACTCCCAAGGACAGGGTCATGCAGAAGGGTTATGCTCATGAGGGGGAGGGAGGGGGAGCCAGGGTGCGCGGAGGATGCTTGCTGGGTCAGAGGGGCGCGCTGGTGATCGAGTGTGGACAAGGAGACCATGATACCTAAAATGGCTGTTGTGCATGTTGTACGTGGGTGACAAGCTGGCGCAGATGATGTTTAGCTCGCAAACTAAAATTCCACATCCTAGGTTCCGGGGTACGGCGTCCTTGAACCTCTCATCCAAGCACAGTCAGCTCACTCACGCTGGCAGAATCTTAGATGTACATGAGCAGACCAATGCTCGCTCGCAGTGACTCAAATCGGCCATTTTCATACTAGGCCTCACAGGCCACATTTTAGAACTATCATAGAAACAAACACAAATTCATATTAATTATGGTAATGAAACCCTTCTGGTTTACCTCCCACCATTCTAATATTTCCCTATTAGTTATTACCTAGCAAATAAGCCACATAGATGGGTTTTATATTTACATATCCAGTGACTTTTTAGCACAAAACGTTTACAATAAGCGCATTTAAATTGCGTTTGTTTATAATTAAGCTGTGCATTAATTCACATCACAATAACAACACATATTAGCTCATTTATGGCATCATGCAAGCAAGATTAGTACTCCCCATATGTTTGTGAATGCATATTACTCTAAGGTTGGTTATTTAAACACATCACACCATTAGTAAATGTTAATGTTATGGAACATTGACTTTGAGAGGGGTACACAAAATGTTGCATTTACCACCTCGCTCCATCAATGGTGCATTAAAGTAATTTTTCTTTTTAAATAAAGTGCTTTGGTGGCTCATTGATTTACCTTGTGTTATTTTTGTGTGTTGTGCTGTTCTTAGTTTCTAGTAAACAGCACCTACCCGAGCAGCCTTGGACTGCTGTGGCTCAATACCCTGGGAGTTATGTTTTACTTTTTGAGCTCTTAGTTAAATGCAAAAAGAAAAGGTTTTACATTGAGAACTCTGTGATGTCTTCATCCCAAATATCAGCCACATAACTTCACTTTCCAATAGCAGCACATAAACATTCACAATGAGGTGTCCTAGGTCACAATCGCCTCTCTGCACAGGACTCCCCTTAATCGCCACCCCAGTTTTCTGCACCAGTGGCCCATTCCCCCTCCAAACGTATCAGACCAGGTGGGCATGGGATTCCTCAAGTACATTTAATATATGAATGGATGAGGTCCAACTATTTTGGTATTTTGACATGGTGTCCCATATCAGTGCAGCCAGTCTTTCCATTGCATGGATGTTCCAGACCTTAGTCCACCACATGCCAAGGGTTAATAGAGTCGGTGCTTGCCAATGCAGTGCTACTACCAGGTGAGCCTTTAGCAGTAATGGTATGAGTAGTCTAACGTCTGAAGGGGAAAGTGGGGACAATCCCTCTTCATCTACCATTCCCATCAGGGCTATCCACAGCCACATAGTGAGGGATAACCTCCATTACCTGACTCTAGGTCCTCTGTGTGTATGTCCACTCAGACCACAAATGCAAATATGCCCCCTTCCCTCCACAACACATCCAACATGTGTCAGGAGCTTCCACCATAGCTTTTAGTCAAACGGGTGTCATGCACCAGCAGACCAAAAAAGGCCCACATTTTCTAATTTATCTGTTTTTAGGTTTCCAGGGGAACATGTTTCAGAAGGGAGCGGAAAAGGTATAACCTATTGAGATTGGGTGTCCCTTTTCATCACAACTTGACGCATAGGTATCAGGACGGAAGGGTTGCCCTGGTCAGGGGATCGATATGGCCCTAATGACCAAAAGTGCCAATTCTGCGCCTGGTTGTTCCCTTTCCTGGCAGCCCATGCCAGTGACAATCTCGTGCTGGGGCAACATTAATGTAGCAATGGACATATGGCCATAGTTACATTGCGTACTACATGGTCGGGGATGACACCCTCGCCCTCCCTGGTCCAGGGCCTTGCTGATCTAAAACTGATAAAAATGTGGCTTAGTCAACACAAGGGAGAGATGGATTATACCTACCACTTCCCTGTTATAAATGCTGGATAGTTTTGTTGATTGGATTCCTCCATATTTCTTGCTCTCCCCTATTGGTTTCGTTTTCATTATCATTCCCTGTATGTTACTGCCTCTTCATTTAGCTAAATGCATGACTTTAATGTGTCCATTTTTTTATTAGATAAATGTTTAATTTGTTGCTTTGTACCAGCATTCATTCTCATGTTTTCATTGATGAATTTCACATTTCATGTGTTAATATATTTAGCAAGTCTGCTCTGTCTTTGTGCTTTTATATATGGCTATACAATTTATATATGGCTATACAAATGTAATATGTTAACTTGTTTTGGAACTGAGTAAGGATAATTAATTAGTTTTTTTTTTAAATCCCTCAGATGTTCGGTCCACCCCTAGATGATATAGATTTCCTAATTTTCTATGTTACTTCCAATGATAAATATTGTTAATTAAACTGGAAAAGGTTAATTTTTAAAAGATATGTGGAACTCTATACATGGAATCGAGTCCTTCTAAAATTCTGAGGCTCTCTGTTAATTATATTGGCAAAAATACCTTTAGTAGGAATGTTCACCATTACAAATGTATCAAACTCATACTTACCATCCTCTCAAAACGTGCTTTAGTTGATTAAGAATTGGTTCGCGGTTAATGAAACTTCTTTTCTCTCACAACTTGTTGCCTTTTGACTCCCTGACTCCTGGTTTGTCTAACAGATGACTGCAAATAGGGCTGAGGCTGGAGCATTTGAGCAGCCCTGATAGGATCTGTATTGCGGCCTGTGAGCTACTCCTGGTTCTGATGAAATCTGGTCACAGACATCCCACTAAGTGGTTTGATGTAAATTTCCCTAAGACTAATCACCAGTTACTTCCTGTTTAAAGAGGAAACCTAGAGACCAGGATGCCATGCGGAGCTGTAGGGCCCTGTACCGAAGTGCCCTTAAAATCAGGAAAACTAATATTAGAGAAGCTTCCTTCTCCTCTTTACTCCAGGCAAGTGAATTGAGAGATAGCAGAACTCTTTGGGCATCAGTGAAACATAGTTATTTTGAGGATACCAATGATTCTGGAATTGATACGGTGATTCCTCCCGACGTTTGTGTCACTCACTTTATGAAGCTGTATGCTGCCTGTGACACGAGCCTCTTCCTCCCTATAGACCATGCCGCTATCAAGCCACTCCTGCTGCTTCCAGGCTGTCCTTTTATCTCCCAGCTGGTAACAAGGTTTCCTGGTGGCCCAGGCTTTGAACTGAGTGAGGTCCTGCATGGGGCGGCCAGCTGTCTGGTTGGCGAGCCCCTGACCCAGATGGGATCCCCTCTGATATGTGTCAAGCAAATACATCATGTGGGCTTCTCTTTTGACTAACATATTAAATACTGCATTAGTCACCTCCCCTCCCCCGCCAGGATTGGTCTCATGCCACCATTGTTCCCATTTTTAAAAAAGGGTTAAAAAAGTGATCCACAATGGTATTTCCGCATCTCATTGATTAATTAGACTGCTGTGGTCATGGGGAGAATTCTATTGGATCGCCTACAGAAATGGGCTGATGAGCATAACATACTTGGGGGCCTTCAATTTGCCTTCCTTACTGGCCTGGGAAAAGTCGAACAGTCCCTTATCCTGTATATGCTAATAAGTAAATACTCTGTGGCTAAGCACGGCAAGTTATACTTAGCATTTATGGATCTAAGTTCGGCCTTCAACTCTGTTAATAGGTCCACATTGTGGAGTATTATGACTGACATGGGGGTTGAACGGTATATTGTCAAGTTCCTGAGGGAGCTTAATCTAAATGTCCCCCCTAATGTTAGGTATGGCCATGGGATGGGGAGGGGACCACAACAGACTTTAGTCTTACCAGGGGCATAAGCCAGGGCTGTGTGTTGGCCCTGTTTCTCTTTTCCTTGTATGTTAATGGCCTGGAGGACCATTTGGTTGAAGCCATGACAAATTGTCCCCATCTATGCTTGTGATAGCCAGGACTGCTGATGGACTGCAGTGTCTGCTGGACCGCTTCTGCAAGTTTACGACCAGCTTAGATTTGAGAATCTACCAGGCCAAAACACACACATACTGGTTTGCGGGACAAATATGACGTACAGCACTACCTTTGTAGTCCATGCCTAAAAAATAGGCATTGTTCCCACTTTTTCTATCCAGGCATTCCTTTTGATACACATCCCTGAAGTCCAGTAGAAACAAAGCCTTCTGCAAATCATTTGACGCTGTCCTGTATTTTTCCTGTAGATTAGGGCAGAAGCCTATAAGGGAACTCACAGCCATATACAAAGCTAAGAGCTGTGCTGTTGCCACCTATGGGGCCGGGATGTGGGGATAAAGCGAGCAGGGAGGCTTGGAACCAGTTGAGAGTGATTTTATTAAGACGCTAGTAGCTGTCCCGACAAGCATTTGCAATGCAATAGGTCTCGCATTAGGAAAGTTTGAGCTATTGGTATTGTAAATGACACATTTTTTATGTATGTGTTGGTTTTGAAAATAGCGAAATTAATAGCTTTGTCATTTACAATGCCAATAGTTTTAACTTTTGCAAATGTGACACCTATAGCATTTGTAATGCAATATGTGTTGTATTTAAGTGACTTAGATGTATTGATATTACAAATAACAATGGATTTTAATTTTTGTAACAATTAATACTTAAATAAAAGTTCTTGTAATTTATAATGGCAATAGCTTAAACTTTTTTAAATAACTTTTGTGAAGATTATGTTCAGTGTATTTTATTGTGACGAAAATCCAAGAACAGAAGTGAAATATTAACATCTTTTTGTGACATTTGTAATACAGCTTGAAACATTGAGAGAATATATTTAAACCAGTTGTTGTTGAATGGTTGCACAGATTGATGCTGTGGTGGTGCTGAGTGATGTTGTGGTGGCGACGAGTGATGTTGTGGCGTTCAGTGATGCTGTGGTAGCACATAGTGATGTTGTTGTGCCCCTGAGTGATGCTGTGGTGGTGCTGAGTGATGCTGTGGTGATGCGATAGATAGATAGAGTGAGTGCGATAGATAGATAGATAGAGGGAGGGCGATTAGATAGATAGAGGGAGGGTGATAGATAGATAGAGGGAGGGCGATAGATAGATAGAGGGAGGGCGAAAGATAGAGGGAGGGAAATAGATAGACAGATAGATAGATTGATGGCGATAGATAGATAGATAGAGTGATGGCGATAGATAGAGTGAGTGCGATAGATAGATAGATAGATAGGTAGATAGACAGATAGATAGATAGATAGATAGATAGATAGATAGACAGATAGATAGATAGATAGATAGATAGATAGATAGATAGATAGATAGATAGATAGATAGATAGATAGATAGATAGATAGATAGATAGATAGATAGATAGATAGATAGATAGATAGATAGATAGATAGATAGATGCTGCAGCCCAGACTATAGGTGGGGGTCCCAATGAATGAATGAATGAAATGGCATTTGTAATGCGCAACTATGCCCAATGGGCGTCAAGGCCACTAATGACTGCGTGAATGCTTGCTCTCGGACTCCATCCAATTCCGGTAGCTCAGAAATGTCCCCTGACGTCAGGTTTCCAGTTTGGCGGCTGCTTTTCTCGGTCTTGCTTTTGGGCGGGTGTGCATTCGCAGACCCAGATAGAACACATTTTTAGTAGCGGGGGAGATCCCAGATGAACTATGACGTAAAACATACAGGGCGCACAAATCAGCAAACTGCCTTTGGCGGAGGCCAGCATCTTCGTGGGGGTCATGGCACGGGGTGGATGGCATTGATGTGTGGGCACCTGGGTGCCGCGTGCTGATGCTGAATACATTTGTCATTATGAAATATGTCGTTCACGCGAGCCCTGCTCGACAAACTGCAGCTTTGTTGACAATCATGGGTTCTGTCCCACAGAACCTTGTCTGGCTTCTACCCCAGGGATCTTCTGCATCAAACACACAAGACCCCCACCCCCTTTACACCCGACCCCCTCCCTCACCACCAACCGGGTGCAGAAAGTTGAAGGAGTTGTCAAGGGTTTTCTCACTCAGACAATCAATTGCAAAGCGCTCTGATAGCCACAAGGGTCATGCTCGCGCTATATTAAAATTTCAAAATAAATACATATAAACTTTCAAAATAAATACATAAATTACGTTTTGGTGCAGGGAAGCTAACCCTTTTTGGGGAGTGGGGGTCATTTTTCTGTGAGTAGAGAGTTTTCTTATTATCTAGTTGTTGCAAATAGCAGACACTGGTTGCCTCGCGCCCTCGGGTGAATTTCGGAAGAGGGGTGGGTGGGGGGGTCTATTGTCCCATATCAGGCATGAGACGCTCCTCCTGTGTTACTTTTCTCTTGGCTTTCAGGTGCTTGCTATTGTGCGTTCTGTGTTAGAAATGCTGGACTACAAGTCCCAGAATGCAGATGAAAAGGAGCCCTCCGTAAACCGTGCACACACCTGTTAGGTGATGTTTGATGGGGACCTTTATCTCGAGCCATTTGAGTGGATTGTTCTGGGGAGTGGGGGGAGACAAATACCCCCTGAATCAATCGAGACCGATTTTAGATAAAGCTTGTAGGGACCCTGTCTAAAATGATTTGTTACTCGTAAAATTGGATGAGGGTGATGCGTGGTAAGAGGTCGCGATGGAACATCAAAAGTAAACTGGTAGACTTTTGCCCGGCTATAGCACTCAAAAGTGCTCAAAACGTAATATGTGGCGCTATGTACAAATGCTCTGACCACCTATCACCGGCCAACTTGTGGTGCACAGAGCTTCGAAAGGACAGAACTGCGACCAAGCAACACATAATCCTTTGGATGGCAAATGGTGAGCATTTTGCGACCACTTTGATGTTCTGAGTGTCCGCGCGGCTCACTGAGAACATCAAAGAGGCCGCGAAAGGGCTCCCAAAGGCTGCAAGCTGACAAACGGTGCATGTGCCCGGTGCACATTGTAATGGAATTGTTAGTGGTTACGATAGACCTTGCCATAACAAAGTTACATTACTGTCTGTGTTGATTATATTACAACCTATTTTTCTTTGCCTTGTTTCTTGGTTTTCAGGATCAGTGGGTTACAGCGTGGGTGCCCATCACTGGTTGGGTGGTGATGTACAAAATGTATAAACAGGTGACAAATCAATAGTCTTAAGAGTCTGGAGCATATACTCATTCACTAGTCTTTTCCATGACGCATCGGGCACGAGTGTGGGCATAATGTAAGCCACATACACAATTTCACCTCGATGACCCGTACCTGTGGGATAGTGGAAAGGGAATGAATGGGGGCAGGGGTGGTGTGCGCTTGCCTCCACTAATTATTTGGTGAACCTGGTCACATGTGTGCAGAAGTGTTCAGGTTTAAAAACAAATACGTTATATTGCTGTAGTTCCTTTGTGATGTCATGGTGCTCGGGTGAGTACATTGTCATACAAAGACATGATGCACACGCTTAACGATGTGTGATCAGTAAGTGAACAAATGCTTGGGCACCGGGCTACACACTGGGTTGGGTAGTGTGGGTCCACCAGAATACTTTTTCGAGTTAAACAAACGACACAGAAAATCACACCAATGAAAGCACAATGACGTGTTAAAGCACTTTTTATCCGCACCGAATGACGTCTGAGATGTGTTGTTGCCTAGGAGGCAGGGAGTGCATGCCCAAAGTGTTCCCTGTACAGATTCTCCTCTACCCAGTTTACAAATCTTTGAAAAACTTGGTGTAAGCCTTCACAGTGTTTAGTGTGATTTGTTCAAAATGAGATCCCTTTTGTTGATTCAGTACTACAAGGGTATGGCTCTTCATCCACCATCTTTAAAGTGCCTATTATAATCCACGTATGTTGACAATCCGCACAGCATGAAAGAAAATACAGTCGTTTTACTGCACTATTAACTTGCCTTTGTAGATCTTTCTAATTAACTTTTTTACGTGGCGAGAAGATTAAACTTTTAACTCCACGTGTCTACAGTTGTATTGTTATTTTGTAATGTGAAATTAAATTTTTCCATTTTTCTGATTGAACTGTATTGTTTAATTGCACATTCAGATATAACTGTCCATTTGATCTTCTGGCTTCATGGTAATGAACTTTTTACATCCACCGACTTGACGTGCAGTGCAGGATAATTGTTGAGTTATGTTTGTTAACGGGACGCAACTGAAACTACCCGGTAGCATCCTCACACTGGCCTGGGCTGCACGGTCTCCCAGGCTCTACAGTGCAGCCAGCTTTCTTCTGTCTGGGAGGATGGGGCCTAGCAGAAGCCTTGAGTAGAGGTTTTGAAAGGGCTGGTTAGGTAATCCTCCTACCACTTTTCCCGCACTTAGCAACTAACTTACACAGTCAGTGAAGCACTGCAGGCAGGTGTTAGCAAACAGCGAGGCCTACAGAGAGCTGCGAACCGGGGAGCAGAGTAGGTATATGTTATCTGGCCGCCTTCTCTTTAGCGCATGCGCAACACTGCTGGCCTGTGGCTCAGTCCCCGCCAGCATATACAATCAGGGAGGCACCGCAGCATGAACGCTTGTAACTTGATTCAGCCACCTATGCGGCCACTTGTAATATAATCACGACATGCCACCTTGAAATAAAATGTATAAATGTTATTAAAGTGCTCATGCTGCCGCCTGTGGTTGATGACTACGCACAGCTCACTATAGATAGTGATCACTCTTACAAATACAGCCGCTGACTGCAGTGCAGGCTATCAACTGAGGCATCGTCCATTATGCGGTTTGAAACTGTGCATGGTAGTGCTTCGCTCCCGTACCGCCGCCGACCCACCTATAGGTCACACATGGAGCCAGGGCAGGTGAAGAATGCATTACATCACAGGCCCGCCCAGACGATGGGAATCTGTGCCTGGGGCCAGGGCTGGTGAGGCTCAGGCAGCAGGGGGGCACAGCAGGACTTAAAAACACTCCTGCGTGGTGCCAGTGTGAGCGTGAATTCCTGCACAGCAGAGTAGCACTGACACTGACAAGTCGCGCATGGATTGGAGGCCCTCCGACAGGGTCCGAAACTATATTTAAAGTTTAGTCAGTGTTTTAAATCAAGAGTCTGCTGAATGGAGCCTAGCCCGTCGTGGCAAATACACTGAGCCAGGAGGGCAGTGAGCAGAGCGACAGGCTGCAAAGTTTAATAAGGACAACGAGAGCGGGACATAAAGACAGCAGAAAAGAAACAATGAATAACGAGGCAGAAAAGTATTAGAAAGAGACACCGGGAAACTGCAAGGGCTTCAGAGGGTTCTAATGGCACAGAAAGTAATAGAGGCATCACAAAAGAGTAATGAAAAGAGACACAAACGAGTAATGAGAAAATTCAGAAAAGAGTACAAGAAAATAATGAAAGGGGCACAAAGAGACTGGTCCCGTTAATAAAGCAGGTTTTGATTTGAGGGCGATCTAGCTGAAGTGGATTTGGAGGTGGGAAAGAGGTGATAGAGGGAGTGAAAAGAAAACAAGCTCTCGGCATTGCTGTGGCGGAGGCGGGGGACCGGCTTCCTTTGAAGTCTGATGGGGAGGCGGGGGCACGGATTCCTTTGAAGTCTGATGCCTAGGCTCAGACAAAGGGTGTGGGATGTGGCTGGCGATGTGCACGCGCCTGGCTCACATGAACTGTACCTGATCCGCAGTTTTGGGTAGACTTTTGAAAGACTTACTATAATCTCGACGAACACGCATTGCTAAAGCAATGCTGTAGTCGAGAACTAAAAAGTACCAGCTCTTTCATTTGCCATCTAGAGACTGAGATTGGGTACATTAGTGCCCTCATTAAATTGCAACCACTTCTCTTATGGCTCAGAATCTGGATGAAGACCAGACCTCACCTTATTCACCAGGGCTGTCCTTGCTGATTTCCTGAAACCATACCGATGCCTTAGCTTTCCCTGGCTAAGGTACATTCGGAACATCTGCCTTAGTATGGGCCGGGGGATCTGTATCTCTCCTAGTAGTGTGCCAGCTAGTGCTTTCACCGCTTTGAAGAATACTTTTCTAACTGGGTGCGTGGAGGAGAGAATGCAGAGGGCTGTAGACAAACCAACGGTCCAGGCTTATATGGGGATTTGCACAATTAGTAGCATTGAACCATACCTAACATGGGTGAGCAACCAGCACCACAAAGGTTTGCTGAGGTTATGCACTGTACACTTTCTTGTTGCCTTTCCTGTTCAGGGCTCTTATTTTTCTCATCTGCCTTTGTGAACTTGGGATGACCGCTCAGTTCAGAGCTCGATACATTTTATGTTTTTTTGTAAATTCCACTCATTATTGAGAACCTCTATTTGTTACCCATTTTAATTGAAGTAAATATACATTATTGCTGAGTGGCATTCTCTTTTCTGCAACCATTGCCATCTACCAAGATTAACTGCTTTTTACAATGAGTGTTCCATTAGGAACAGGGCTATTGCTTTTATGTGATAGTATAATCCTTTTATAACTTTTCCTATTGTTGTTATGTTTTTATTGATTATTTATTATTGAGGGTCACTGTTTACTATTGCTGTAACACTGTCATTTGAGGATTCTTGACCAATTGATATTTTGTATAACGTTTTTATACTTTTATGGTATAATTAGACCGAATAAGTTTAATGAAATGAAAAGAGCAAACATAATGAAAAGTACAGCCATGCCAAGTGTGGTTGACCTGCATCTCAATGGCTGAAATAACTGTGGCGCCATCTTTGTAGAACCAATTAATTATGACGTATAAAATCAGAACATAAGAGTTGCTGTGAACTGTATTTGTTGTTTTCATTTTCTTTTTATGATTGAGTTAGGCTAATTTAAAATGAGTAGGTTGTTGGGTATAGGGAGGTCTGTTAGGTGGAGGGGTAGTGAGAACATTGTACTGGAGTGTACTGTACAGTTGCCTTGTTTACCACTTATTAAGAGTATGCTTAGAGATGGACAACCATGCACAGGCATATTCTCACTTTGTTTTGCTGTTTTCATAGCTATGAATCTTGGTAACCTGACAAAACTGATGACGCTCGACTTATCAGAAAATTACTTGGAAGGAGGAGAATCTGTAGATATTCTTGGTAAAGTACTATTACGTCTCTTAAATAAGCTTCATGGGATAAACGTGTCTCACTTCACATTCACCATTGTCTTTTTTACTCATGTTAAAACAATTTAATTTACTTTTATTATAATTTTGAGTCGAAATATTACATTTTCAGATCGCAGCCGTTGAGAGATCAAGCTGTTTTAGTATATGCTAATCACAACAATTAAGTATAGTATATGTGAAGTGAGCCCACACAACCACAAATGAAACGACAGATCTTATTTATTAGCGATTAGTCACAAGCACTGTTCCCAAGAAGCCGTGCGGCCGCGCGCGCGCGCACTTCTCTACCCCCGAGCGCGCAGTCCCATGTGTGGAGCACGCACAGAGGGCACACCCCGTGAGAGTATTCGCGCCGCCGCCGCTTTTAAAAGGCGCGCAGCGCGAAAATCGGGCATTTCCAGATTGCAGGAGACGGCAGCGAAAGGAGCGAAGCTAAGTGTTTCCTTGTGACCACTTGGTGTTTGCTTTAAGTATTTCCCTGAAGCGCCTTTCTTTGCTGTAATGTTTTAATTAGTAACGCGAGGCTGCGGGGGAGATGGAGTGCTTTATTTAAGAATCCATGTTAATTGCAGCCCCTTCACGAGCGGCGATTAACATGGACATTTAAATAAAAGCACTCCATCTCCCCCGCAGCCTCGCGTTACTATCAGAACAATACGGCAAGTTTAAAAAGGCTAATCTGCCTTGTTTGCAGACTTGCTGTATTGTTTTTGTAGTAAGGCGAGGCTGCAGGGGAGATGGAGTGCTTTTATTTAAATATCCATGTTAATCGCCGCTCGTGAAGGGGCTGCAATTAACATGGATTCTTAAATAAAGCACTCCATCTCCCCCGCAGCCTCGCGTTACTACAAAAACAATACAGCAAGTGAAACGGATAATGTCCAGCTAATAGCTTGTAAGTTTGAGTATCAACAAAGAGGAAGCGTGGGAGTCCCTATGTGATTAGGAAGACTAAATAATGATGGAAATTCTAGGTTGGCTTGTGTGAGTGGACATAGACGTATAGAACATCCCAAATAATCTTGTGGGGTAGGAGAGAGTTTGCCAAATGATGAATATTGTTATCAGCACTTCTTACAAACAACGCCATGCCTACTAAGTGTGATAAGATTTGTTCAAAGCACTTTTTCACTCTGACAAGATTAGTTTGATGTCCAAGATTAGCGTCAGGTTGATAAGTAGAAGGACTGCTGCATTAAGGGGTGGTGTGGTCGGAGATGCAAATATACCAAGTGATACATTAGCGGTATCTCTAGTAAATCTACTATTAAACAACATCCGTATTAAACTCTGAATCTGATCCCTGAGTGGGAGGATGTGTTTGCAGTGTAGAAGCATATTTCCGAGTTCCAATTCCATCACAGCTGAGAATCGATACAATCTAGTTTATGGAGCTTTTCAATCCAAAATGTGTTGTATATTATCCAAAATCTGCGAGTATGGGGGAGATTTTTCACTTAAAAGGGGGAGCACCAAATCTTTTGCCATGTTCCAATTCATGGCAATATGCCATTGTAAAGGGGTTGTAGATGCTGATAGTAGATTGTAAATCTTGAATGTAAAAAGTCCTTGTTTCATAAGTTTGTCTAATAACACCGGCAGGCTGGATGTGTCTGGGTTACCTAGTTTGCATAGAGTGGATTTAAATTTGCTGTATTGTTTTTGTAGTAACGCGAGGCTGCAGGGGAGATGGAGTGCTTTTATTTAAATATCCATGTTAATTGCCGCTCGTGAAGGGGCTGCCATTAACATGGATTCTTAAATAAAGCACTCCATCTCCCCTGCAGCCTCGCGTTACTACAAAAATACTTACAGCAAGTCTCCAAACAAGACAGATTAGCCTAAAAAAAAACACGCAGTGTTTTTAAATTGACTATATTGGTTTGGTAATAACACGAGGCTGCGGGGGAGATGGAGTGCTTTTGTTTAAATAGCCATATTAATCGCCGCTCGTGAATAGAGTAACCCTTTTTAAGGGGAGTTTTGAAGCAGGGAGCAGAGAATATAGGTGTGCAAATTGAATGTTCTCAGCCCTTGGCTTACATCAAGAGGGGTGAGAGAATGGCAGAGAAGCCTCTGTGATGGGTCTGGACAGGTCTGAGACTATTTAGTCAAACCTGATATGTCACAAAACAATGCTATTTGTTGAGCAGCTGCGATTTTTTGTGAGTGGTGGATGGACGATGGCAACAGTTGATGTCTGAAGCAGCATAAACCCCTGCGCCAGCACCATCCCTGATATATACATGAAAGAGGGGTAGCCCCCACAGTTGAGATTCTTTTAAATAGACCTGTTTTAGTAGTTGGTGGTGTTTGTTTTTCCTTCTAGTGTTTGCCTCTTTTTATAATGAAATGGGCTTAGAGCTTTGTGTCTTTTGAAAATCAGCTGCTAAAAGAAACAAAACTGTAGTTACATACGCCAATAAAATGCCATTAACTGAAATGCTATTATGGTGTTTTCGCTTCTGGGCAAAGTGTCATAGCCCAGAGTGGGGTTGATGAGACGTCTGTCCAGTAGGTTGGGGAGCGAAGACATACTCAGGCATATGCATCAAATTAAATACCGGGAGCAAATGGGCAGATTCTCAGAATCTGCCCCTTTGCTCCCGGTATTTTTGCATTTGGGATGCATCATCCCAAATGCAAAAATCGCAATTTAAGGAATCTCCAAATTGAGATTCCTTAAATTGCGATTGCATTTAAGGAATCCCAAATTGAGATTCCTTAAATGCAATGCATGAAAGTAAAAAAAATAGCCAATTTGCTAATAGGGGGAGCAAATTATCATGAAGTTGGACTTCATGGTAATTTGCTAAAACTTTGAAAAAAGCACTTTTGTGCATTTTTCAAAGTTTCATGTTGCGCACACACATGCCCTTAGGGCATGTGTGTGTGCAACATATGTGGATAGATCAATTTCAGGGGTGCAACAGGGTGTCATTTTGACACCCTTGCACCCTTGAAATTGCATGAGCAATTTGCGAGTACCTACTGTTACTCGCAAATTGCTCAAGCAATCTCCAATACATTCCAATGGGCCTCTAGGCCCATAGGAATGAATGGGACAGCATTCCTTAATTGTGACTAGCAATTTGCGAGTAGCAATTAAGGAATGTTAAGGAATCACTATTTTAATAGCGATTCCTACATGCATAGGCTTTTGCTATTCCTAAATAGCGATTCCTTTAAAATCGCTATTTAGGAATAGCAAAAATCTACGTTGATGCATCTGCCAGACTGTTGTTTAAAGCTGAACGTGATTGTCAGTCTCCAGTGGGTGGATGTAGGTTCTGAGCATTTCATGGAAAAGATCGAAGGTATGCTCTGTACTTTAGGGTAAACATTCAACATGTTTCTCAGGGGTTCAGCAAGTGTCTTCTCCAGCAATGCTTTTTAATTCCAGAAGGGATTTTACTCCACTGCAGATGTCATTTGGTACCTTTACCGACTTGATGATTTATATTGTTTTGTCCTGAAGATGCTGACTGCGGTGTCCTGAATTTTGCCAAGAATAGTGTGGAGTAACTGTAGCTGTTTATTCCATGCAGTGATTTTAGCTTTCTAATTTTTGATCTCCTTTAATCTATTTTTTTTATGTAGCCATTGCAGGTATCACATAAAATGCAGCCCTTGTTCTCACTATGCCACTGGCCTGTCTGTCGTGTTTGTGCCGTTACTCCTAATTTGTTTGTCATATGCCTGAAACAAACATTAAATTCCCCATTTTCCCAACTATCGCCTGAGATCTGACGACTTATGCACATTTACCTCTACTCATTTCCTGACTTTTAGTAACCAGCCATCAGCTACTCAGTACAATAGATGAAGGTTTAGGTAAAAGAAAAAAAAAGCTATACTATATTTTTGATGCAACTAGAATCATTCACCGCCCGCAGGTTTGACCTGCCAGAATCGATATGAGGAAACTGAGGGTGTCATCTTTGGCTCATGACTTAATCTAATGCTCATATATAAGTAGTATCTCCGTGTTCTAGAGGTAGTTGTATCCTTTCCAATGCAGAATTATAATTTTTTCTGGCAATTGCTCGATTACAGAATCGTGTGCTCTATGGGGTTTAGCATTCAACTTCCTTAGAGGGGCACACATCTGCAATTATAGCAAGGTTCTGCTCATTGATTACTACTCCAATTTCGATTTTGATACTACAACCCAGTTTGGCATCTTCTTAATAAACTTTGCTTTTATACAGCGGACCTCTCCAGTTATGAACATCTTCAGTTCCAGCATTAAGTCTACCTTCCTCAATATGATGGCATTGGACGGTAGGTTTAATGTGCGGCAGTCATGTAGTAACAAGAATCCGATGATTCTATGAACCAGGGGAGCTCCTTTGTTCTTCCACAGTCGTTCTCAGTTGCTGAAAGCCATTCATTTCCTCACACTGGAGTTAAAATAAGTCTGTGACTTGTATTGTATGTTAAGTCCTATAAGACTGTGTTTGCATAGCCTTTCTCTGTGTTCTGGAGGAATGTGGAATACAGTCAGTTCTGGTGTTCCAGGTTCCGTCTGCGGCAGTAATGGCTGGTGGTAATGTTTATGAAGGAGTTTACCACCAGAGCGACAGTTGGTCTATTGAAGGAAGTTTTGCATGAAGGAGTTCTGTCAGTGATCATAATCGATAATGGCATGCAGTTGACCTCCATAGAAATGTAGGGTCTTTAGCGTTCTCCAGTATTGGGCACAACCGCACCTCTCTTAACAACCCCCTAAAGGAATGGTATTGCTGAGAGGGCCAACTGGGTGCCTAAAGGTACCATTCAGATGGTGGTGGCTTGTGGGTGAGATGTCTTTGGTATGGTACTTATACGATTGTACCACCGCTGGAGTCTTGTGCTTTTCTAAACCTGAAGTGTACTTGCCTGTGTAACCAATTCATGTCATGGCGTGCTTATCCAATTTTCAAACCGGCCTTAAGACCCTTAACGTGGCGCTGTATGTGTGAAAATGCACCATCTTTTCACTTTTTTAAGTAAACATTTAGAGTGACATTTGGGGCTGCACACGCGCGTGGTCTGGTTCCTGGCGCACATAGCCATGGTTGCAGTGCACGAAGACCCTCCACTGCCGCACACAGAGAAAAATAATTAGAGGGAACATTGGTCACAAGAGCTCCCAGGAACTGACAAACAGGAATCCTAGGACAGTATTCAAAGCTAAACATTCTGTATCCATAGGAATGGACATGACCAGGTAATGTTCTGATAAAACATAGACATAGAAGAAGGAGACTAGATTACTACAATATTTCCCTTCTTTCACAAAAATCAAAACCTAAAGATTTACAGAAGAATAAAAAACAAAAAGAAGAAAATACAGAAATAGAAAAGAGAAGATGAGAAGAATAAAACATCTTAACAAAAAGAAGAAGAATCATATAGCATATGCATTTCAAAGTTTCAATAAAAACTAATTACATCCAAAAACTATATAGCATTTTGCATTTAGAAATTACATTCAAAAACTACATAGCATTCTAAAAACTACATAGCATTCTAAAACTACAAGTCCATGCGTTTAGGAGAAACCCTAATCCTACTGCTCCTCCTAGGAGGAACATAAACCAACTTAGAATCATTTTTACCAGCAATTTCAACTTTAGTATTTTCCCCTCTGGTAGCACAACCCAGCTGAGAAACAACCTTGAGGGGCAATTTATAAACACGAGCAAGATTCTACCAGTTTTTCCCATTAACCCTCACTGCAAATTTCGTAACAGCATCAACTTGAACTGGTGAACCAAATTTAGATAGGCCTTTAGGAACATTATGTGGTGATTTGATCTTAACCCAGTCACCAACCTTTATGTTGGACACAAAGTCTCTCTGAATGATTGTTTTCTGATGACTTTTAACAACTTGTCCACTTTGATGCTTATTAACATTCATATCAGTAAGAGATTGATTATTTGTTAAAGAAAACTCTTGAGTTGACTTATTCTGTGAATATGAACCCCATTCTCTCATCCAAGCTGGACACAGATGGAATGAAGCCTCTCTTCCTCTTAAAAGTTTGAACGGACTTGAACCAGTGGTTGCATTCGGAGTTGTTCTATGTGCCCATAACATACTTTGGACAGCCTCCTTTATGTTTAAATCAGAAGAGATTGCCCATTGTATACACTCTACTAAAATACGGTTGTTCCTCTCAATAAAGCCATTTGCTTGTGGGTGATAAAGAGCGACTCGCTTATGAACAATACCCGATTGAGACAAAAAGGCAGACATTTCCTTTGAAGTAAACTGAACTCCATTATCCGAAACGATCTCTTTCGGAAAACCCTCCCTAGCAAATAGACTTTGAAAGAATTTGATAACCTCATTAGAATTAGGATCAGACATGAAATGGACCTCCTACCGTTGCTAAAGTAGTCGGCCACAACTAATGCAAATTTACATTTGTTAGGTAATATGTTGAATGGACCCACAAAATCCACCACCAATTTCAACCATGGACCATCCGGTAATGCCACATGTTGAACCGGAGGGGAAACAATCTTAACTACTTTATCACTTGAATTGCAGATTAAACAATCCTCTACAACAGAAGTGATGTGTTGGTCCATTGAGGGCACCAGTAAAAATTACGAATTCTTTTCTTTGTGTTAGTCTGCCCCAAATGTCCATCATGTCCAAAGTTAATTATAGCAGACCTTAGTTTCTCAGGATGTACAAATTTCTCACCCCTCATAATCATACCGCCTCCTTCAACAGTCAACTCATCACCAACTTTTGCAAAAGGATGAAAAACTTTTTCTAGTAAATTTTCTTTAGGCCAACCAGGGATAATGCAATGTTTAACTCTCTTCAAAACATTATCTTGCTCCATAGCAGCAAACCATTCATTCTCAGAAAAACAACCAACTAAACATGCATCCACAGCAGCAATCAAGCAATCTTCATCTATGTTTTCTTTGAAATCGTTTTTAGACATAGGTACTGGAAATCTTGACAAGAAATCTGCACGAGTATTCTTTCCACCTGGTATGTGCGCAACTTGAAAGCTATACTGTAAAAGTTTGCTACTAAGTCTTGCTATACGTGGTGTATGATCTTTTACAACCTTTCCTAGCAGAATAGGAATCAACGGTTTGTGATCAGTAAGAAGATTAAAATTCCTACCCCACAAAAAACATTTAAACCTCTCAATTGCCCAACAACAAGCCAAGAGTTCACGCTCAATTACTGAATAGTTCTTTTCACTGGGTCTCAAAGCCCGTGACGCAAAGCCAACAGTGGATTCCTTCCCATCTTTCACTTGTGAAATCATACCACCCAAGCCATACAAACTGGCATCGACTGACACAGTACATTTTATATTAGGATCAAAAGGTGTTAAAATGTTACATGATCCTAATTCTTTTTTTAAATTGTTGAACTCCCTTTCATAGGTGTCATCCCAATTGAAAATTGCCCTTTTTTTAAGCAAGTCTCTCATATGTGCAGTCTTCATAGAGAAGCAGGAAATAATTGTTGAATAAAACTCGCACAATCCGAGAAAAGAGGAAACCATCTCTTTTGTAGTAGGACTAGGAGTATCTACAATTGCTTGTATCAAAACCTCCCTTGGTACTATACCTGCTCCTGAAATCTGATGTCCTAAGTATTAAATTGATTGCACACCAAAAATGCACTTAAGCTTATTTGCCACAATGCCATTCTGCTCTAGCCTTTCCAACACTTTAGAGACATTAGAATCATGTTGAATTTTAGTTTTCCTAGCTACTAAGATGTCATCCTGGTAAACAACAGTTTCCATAACACCTTGCAAAACCTTCTCCATAACTCGTTGAAAAACGGAAGCTGCACTAGCTAGGCCAAATGGCATTCTCCTAAATTGAAATGTTCCAATAGGAGATACAAAAGCTGTGATGTGCTTACAAGAGGGATCTAATTGCACTTGGTGATAAGCCGGAGCTAAATCAATTTTTGAAAAATGTCTAGACCCCGCAAACTTAGAAAGAATGTCATCTATACGAGGCAAAGGATGGGAATCTATCCAAATTTCACTATTTACACTGCGAAGATCAATACAGACTCTCAAACTACCATTGGGTTTGCGTCTGACAACCAAGGGAGATAACCAAAGAGAAGACTCAATGGGTTCAATAGCTCCAGATTCACACATCTTCCTGAGCTCATTAGCCAAATCATCCCTGACACTGTGAGCTACTGTCCGTAACTTATGTTTGATAGGGATTGCACCTTCTTTTAACCTTATTAAATGTTTAAAACCTGAAATGCAACCTAAACCATCCCCAAATACCTTTGGGAACCTATCAAACCATGAAGTACAAATATCTTCTAACTCACCATCTTCAACCACAGAAACTTGATCTTTCGTGCCAGGTCTAAGTTGCATTTTGAATACGCCTTGATGGTACCAACCAAGAATATTGAGTCCTTTTTTAGCTACACAAACTTTACCTTCAATAGTTCTTTGTCTAAAAACTAATGTAGCTTCAAAGAATCCTGACAATTCTATTCGCCTACCCTCATATGAGAGTGGTCTCCTGTCAGGTGGGCAAAGTGACCTTTTATTCCATGTCTTTTCAAATAACTCATCAGTTATCATTGTTATACGTGCCCCCGAATCAACCAAGAGATCTAAAGGTTTATTATCCACCAAAACTTCAACAACAGGGTCTACGCAATCATCAGTTTCATCCTTCACAACCACCACCAAATCTGATAATGAGCTTACAACGTCCTCATCACTTTCATCATCTTGTGTCTTTTCTCTGTAAACTGAATTCACAGTATTTTTTGAGTTACAAACTTTTGCAAAATGCCCTTGTTTACCACTCTTATGGCAAGATGCATTCTTGGCTGGGCACATTTTTGCATTCGGAAAATGTTCAGCAAAGCCACACTTTGTACACACATTCCTTTGTTTGATTTTACTTTGAAAAGGTTTAATACCTTTTGAGTCAGAATTCCCTTTATATTCTACTTTGAAAGGCACCTTTGTTTGATTTTTTGTGCTTTTCTGATTTACCAACTCTTTACCACATTAACAGAAGAATCTCCTTCTGGTTTCAATTCTTTTTTAGCTTTCTGTGAATGTTCAATACTTTTCACAATTGATATAGTCTCATCCAATGAAGGATTTTTTAGAGTTAATAATTTCTCTTGGACTTTCCCACAATTGGTATGAACAACAATCTGATCCCTTATTAATTGTTCAGTAAATTGTTCAAATTCACACTCTGACGCTAGAATTCTTAAAGCTGCAACATAAGTAATTATGCTTTCACTTTCTACTTGTTTTCTAGTAAAAAAACTTGTGTCTTGCGACAACCAAACTACTTTCAACGTCAAATTGTTTCTGTAAACTTCTAACTATTTTCTCAAATTCATCTGGTTCCTCTCCGTTTTCACCTAACTGTGTTGTAGGTAAGTGTTCTAACACTGCTTGCCCTTCAATTCCGAGATTATGTTCTAGAATAAAACATTTTCTTTGTGCACTAAATCTGCTTCCACCAATTGCCCCTAAATATTTTTTAAAGGCTCTGAACCAAACTTTCCATTTTACAGGAGGGTCACCTGGGAGCTGTAAAAATGGAGGGGGAGCTTGAACATTTTGCATTTTTCCAATTTGATAATTAATTACCAATGTCTAATAGTTTAAAAGCAAATGTTGTAAAACAGTACAGTACAATATTAAGATAAATTATTAATTGTAGCTGTAAATGTACAATAGTTATAATATATAAATACAGATTAAGGCACAAGAAGTCATTGAAAACGAAATTGAACTTTTCCTGTAAAAATGTGAATGTGCAATACATCCAATAGATGGCGCTGTTACAACAGAAATTATGAAGCCTTATTTTGTGTTATTAAAGCTTCGTTGTTAATTTTCGACCACCACAGAGATTATGAAGCTTTATTTTATGTTATAACTGCTTCATTGTTAACTTCCCGTAGATGCCAAGTTGTCATACTGATATTGTTTGTTTTTCAAAAAATAAAATTAAGTCTTTACCACAGAAACTGAGAAAATATATATCGGTCTTCCACACAAAGAGGTTGCACTGTTGTTTGAAAACCCGGTGTGAGAGGAGCAAAGTAAATAACGTCTTGATCACGTCGATTTCAACCACTGCAAGACAACAATGAAAGCGTGTGACGTTGACTCCAGCGACGTTACTTCAGTGAAGAGGAAAACGTGTGACGTTATGAAATGACGTGCTGACTCCACTGACACTCCGGCAAAGCAGGGACAATCGCCAATACCCACCGAAGATTCTAATACGTCACCATTTACTGTAGGACAGAGGAATGAGAAGATCTGCTCTTAAGAAAGTAGCAAAGAGAGATGAGAATTGATATTCAACCAAGATACGGTAACAGCACAGAATTAATTATGTGACCAAGCATAAAGACATGAATGGTGTTTACTGAAATCCCGCAAATATTTTAAATAGAAGCGGTAGAATAAACACGCTTATTATTGCCAGGTTTGTGCAGTTAAACAGAAGTGCCGACTTTTTCTTTAAAAATGACGGTATTTGAAGTTTACTCACAGTTTGTTTCGGTTTACTCACAGTTTGTTTCACGATTTGAATTAAACCATTCGAATGATAATGGTATACATCTTTTCAAAGAATGAAAAATTAGAAACATCAAACTCTTCAGCATTTTTAAAGTATCCCACGGAGAAAGGAATACTGTTGAAGACAAACTGAGATACTCGGTCCCATCAGCGTTGAATAGGGATTGAACACAGTTACTGTTGAAGACCCACTGAGATACTCGGTCCCATCAGTGTTGAATAGAATTTGAACACGGTTTAAAATAGACGCTGAGATCCTTGATCCCATCAGCGTAAAAATTAAACACAGCTTTTGATACACGCTGAGATCATTGATCCCATCAGCGTAAAAATAGAGTATATTCCGATTTTTCTTGAATATTGACTCCAAAGACAGATGCAAAGCTGTTACACACGTGGGTTAGGTGACTAATGGCCAGTCCTCGTCGCCAATTTGAAGTGAGCCCACACAACCACAAATGAAGGGACAGATCTTATTTATTACACACCTTATCTGCCAGCGACTGGGTCGGATTGCTGCTGACCCCAACAGCCGTTTCTCCTGGAACTTTGGTTTTTCATAGCTGCTAGCGGAACCCGCTTCGCGGGTCCCGCGTCGCCCTAGGACTTGGGCTGTAGACTTTTCTGGCCGTGGATTGGGACAGAGGGCTGCGAGCGACGGGATGTGGACTTCGTTTACCAGGAGCCCAAGGGAAACCCCGCGCCCGTGACACCTGGGCTGCTCTCCCTCTTCGTCCCGCCCCCTGCCTCTCTGGTTCGAGTTAAAGTGCCCCGCTTGGTTTACAAACGCGGGACACACACCTTATCTGCCAGCGACTGGGTCGGATTGCTGCTGACCCCAACAGCCGTTTCTCCTGGAACTTTGGTTTTTCATAGCTGCTAGCGGAACCCGCTTCGCGGGTCCCGCGTCGCCCTAGGACTTGGGCTGTAGACTTTTCTGGTCGTGGATTGGGACAGAGGGCTGCGAGCGACGGGGTGTGGACTCCGTTACCAGGAGCCCAAGGGAAACCCCGCGTCCGTGACACCTGGGCTGCTCTCCCTCTTCGTCCCGCCCCTTCACCTAATTGGAGGAATCGCCCGATAAGAATTGTAGCGCCCTGCTGCGCGGGAGCGCGCGGGAGCGCCCGGGGATAAGCCCGGGCAAAGGGCGGGCCCTCTAAGGCCATCATAGGCCAGAGGAGGCCGGGCTGGGCCAACTCCCTAACAACTGCTGCCAGTGGACCCCGACCTGCTATACTAGGGTCATGACGTCAGAGGAGGATACCCCTGGAAAAAAAGGTAGACTACGCAATGGGTCATTGGAGAACTATTTCCAGAAGAAGAGTGAGGGTGATAAGGACTCCATATTAGCTGAGCGTAGGGCAGAGCGTCGTCGCTCTGTCGAGAGCATGAAGCATAAACCCCTCACGGATAGCTCCTTGCTTGCTATAACCCGGGAAGGAGGTTCTGTAGACTTGAGTGAGGACAATGCTAGCCTAGAAGGCGTTCCACTACTGTTCCGTGATTTTGTATCCACACCCTGTCTGCCTGTGGATAATATTACAATAGTTTCTCCTACCCCTAGTCCCAGCCGCACTATGACAACATCCAAACCTAGGAAACAGAAACCTAAGTCTCTAACCGCGGCTCAGATTCACCGCCCACCACCTAGTAAAAAAAGGAGGAAACATAGGGAGGCCCCAGGTAAAGCAAAAATCCCGCATTCAGAGTTTGGCAAAAGGGTGCAAATCCCCATTTCAAATGAGATCACCCCAGCAGAGGCACGGGACTCCACATCAGTAGTAGTACCATCATTGATTTGTAGTTTACCTGAAGTAGCCATACAGGTGGTGGCTTCAGACAGTAATATTAGAAATACAGCAGAGGATACTATACCTCCCCCCACATTGATAGGGAACTTGGAGTTCATGTTAAGATCTCTCCTCGTACCTATCAATGAGTCTATTAAAAAGGTGGAAATTAGACTCACTATATTGGAAGCAGCCATAACTAGTATGGCTACTCTGTCAAAAACCCAAGGGAGTGGGGTGGTGCATCCTACATCCTTAATAAGGCCCCCCCCTACTACTGTCCAAAAGACCCCACATGCCCCAGCCCAGTCGGCCAAGCAAACTATTCAGCCCCAAGGTAGAGCTGACCCTCCCTCCGAAAACCCAAAGCCTCCAAAAAATGTAAAGACACCTGTTGCTGAATCGGGTGGCACCTCAAATAAATCTAATCCTAAGGTCCCGGCAAGCAACAACCAGGACGCACAAGGGGAAATTAGTAATAATAGAATACCACGCAAAAAGGTGCCACAAGTGGAGATTCCCCCCGAAGCAGTGCCCTTCGTGGTGGTCCTAACAGGGGTCCCTCAGCTAGCAGAAAATAAGAAGGAGGGATATGTTGACCTTAAGAATAAAATCATTCATTGGTTAAGGACGTACAGGCCGATAGCGCCCAATATAGATGGAGATATAGTCCATGTTAGGCGGATCAACTGGCTGGGAAGTAGAATTAAAGATATGGAGGGGGATCTAGTTGTGATCAATTTTAGAGACCCTCGGACCGTTGATTATATCTTAAATTGGCCACCAGGAAACGGGGGAACTTGTATTATCCCTCGGGCCCTAACATACTTTTATCCTAGGCCAGAGGATGCTTTATTTAAATATCCAAACAAACCTCATTCTTACAGACCACCCCTTACCCTGCCCTACAATAACAACTATACCCAATTTGCCCAACACTTTCCCATGGTACCTGATCAGTTTTCTGCCTGGTCTACTGTCCCTTGTAGGCACACGATGAACCATGGCAACAGGATGAATCATTTCAGGCCTTTTACCCCACTGGACACTTACAATCGGTTTTCCCAGCTTTCTGGGCTGGAGGATTGCGATTGAAGTTCAGCTCCTGGGGGGGGAGGCAAGTGAACTTCTGGGTGGGGGGCCCCAATAAGACCCTATGGTAGCATAGGCACAGGAAAAGACAGTCCCCTTCCAGTTCAAACTGTTAGCATTAACGACGTTATAGAGGTTCCTTCCTCTGTTGGGCCTATGACTAGCATGGCTGGTTGCTCCACACCACCTACTCCCCCGGTACAGGAGGGGGGGAGACGTAAGATCAGGGTGGATAAGGAGGGTGTGAATGGGGGGGGGGCCACCATAGTGCCTAATGGACGGCAGGTAATAAATTTCCTTTCCTGGAATATTGCGGGGCTAAAAAGGAAGTTAGATATCCCAGAGTGGCATACGTTCATCGAGAGGTTCGATGTTTGCCTTTTTCAGGAAACTTGGAGCCTATCACCACTACACAAATCAGGGTACTCAACCCATTTTCTGTCAGCAGTAAGTAAGGGGAAGGGTAGACCTGCGGGTGGTCTCATGATCTGGATCAAAGTAGAACTGGATTGGGTGGTCACACGCCACAATTTGGAGTGTAATGATATACTCCACCTCTCCTATAAAGGAAAGCTAGATGGTAGTAGGTTTGACATTTTCAATGTCTATGCTAGAGGGACACCTGGGGACTCTGCCTCTCTGACTCTAACAGCCCTGGACTCCGCACTAGCTAATTGCCCTTCATCAGCAAAAATTATTGTGGGGGGTGATTTTAATTGTACGTTCGAACCCCTCCTCGGAGATGACCCCTTGGGTATTGAAGAGGAGGATTCAAAATGGTCCATCCCAAGTCTATCATTGCCCCCCATTAGGAGGTGGTCGGCTAGGGCAATTCAAATCAATACATTGACCAGGGTCCATAAGTTAAGAGCCCTCAATGGTAGGACTATATCCGATCAGGCAGGGGCATTGACCTTTAATAGGCTTACTGGGCTGTCTCGTATTGACTATATCCTAATGGATATTAGTTTTTGGGCAGAGCTTATTGACATGGAAGTCCTCCCAAGTCAGGATAGCGATCACAATCCTTTGTGCTGCAAGTTTTATTGGGGCACCCATAAAGATAGGAGGATGAATGTCACCATAAAAACATCCAAAGAGATAATCTCCTATAATAGCAACCGTAGATTAAAATGGGATAAGGCTAAACTCAAGGAGGAAGATCTAGGGGCGATAAAGCTGTTGGTGGAGGGCTTGTCTTCTGATCTGGAAGATTGGGTGGATGAAAATAAGACCAGTAGGGTCCCATACCCCTCCCTTGACTCAGCCTATAAAGCTACAATTGATCATGTTGGCAATTTTTTTATCTCGAAAGGGAAATGTAATAGGGATACTGTTAACCTTCCCTCTTCTAATAAACCTTGGTATACACTCTTGTGCAAGGGCAAAAGGAAACAGCTGACAAAAGCCCTGATTTCTGGGGACCCTTTGCTGGTTAGAGCGGCCAGGAAGGAATACCTCAATGTACAATTATTGGCCAAACGTGAGTGGGAAGAACAGCATTGGCAGGACTTATCCAATGCTGTAAATAGTAGGAACCCGAACCACTTTTGGGACCTGATCAATAGATCTAGACATAGTAAATTGCAACCATTGGCTGCACATATAACCAGCCAGCAATGGTTTGACCACTTCTCATCCCTTTATGGTGGAAACGAGGAAACATCCACCCCTGGGGTAGATAGTTTGAGGGATGGAGATTCCTCTGGGGTGGACGATTCTCCATTTACGATCATAGAAGTAGCGACGGCGATCAGGCACCTAACCCCAAAGAAAGCAGCTGGACAGGACGGGATTCCTGGAGACCTGCTGATAGCAGAGCCGCAGGCTTGGGCTAAATTAATTGCCACATTAATGAATTTGATCATCAGGGGTCACCAGGTTCCAGACTCTTGGAAAGGGGCAGAGGTAGTAACTGTGTACAAAAAGGGGGCAAGAGATGACCCTGCGAATTACAGACCTATTAGTCTGATAGACATAATCCAAAAAGTGGTCGGCAGGGTTATCATCTCAAGAGTAGGAGATTGGATGGAGGAGGCCAGTATTCTCTCTCACCTTCAGGCGGGGTTCAGAAGAAAGGTAGGCACGATGGACCAGGTCTTTCGCTTTTTTGTTATCTATTGGAAGGAAGTCACCATCAAGAAAGGAAGTTTATATATGGCCTTCATAGATCTCAAGACGGCATTTGACCTGGTCCCCCGGGCAAAATTATGGGAGATTTTAGGAGAGATGGGATTCCCAAGTGGTCTCCTGAACCTTATCATAAAGCTCCATGAGGGGAATTATGCGAGGGTTAGATGGGGATCCCAGGGACAATTGACAGAGAAGATCCCTGTGCGGAGAGGAGTACGCCAGGGTTGTGTTATGGCGCCGACCCTCTTCTCCCTTTTCGTGAATGGAGTGGTGGACCATCTGAAGGGGGAGGAGACGGATGCCCCATCCCTGGCGGGGGAAAGAATACCCACTCTACTCTTTGCCGACGACACCATTTTAATCTCCAAATCCCCCGTGGGTCTACAAAAACTCTTGAACCGGTTTAGCTCCTTTTGTACCGCCCGAGGCTTAACCATCAATACTTCAAAAACCAAATTGATGGCACTCTCCCCCTCTAAAAGATTCAAAAATAACTTCCTTCTTAATGGTGTTCCCTTGGAGTTGGTTGAGTCCTTTGATTATCTTGGTGTCCGGATAAACAGCTGAATGACCTGGAAGGATCACTTGGCCAAAATGTTACTCAGTCATCAAAGAGTATCGGGGGTGATTCTGAGGGAAATCCGTGAATCAAGTAGTAAACCTGTCTCCCCGGCTATGGCCATATACGAGGGTCAGATTCTCCCAGCTGCATTATATGGCTCCGAACTTTGGGGGTTCGAAAATGTATCAGATCTATCGACAGCGGAAAATAATTTCCTAAGGAAGGTGGTGGCTCTTCCTGCTTCCACCCCACTAATTCCCCTGAGACTAGATCTGGGCAGAAGAGCACTTAAGGATTTGGTAAGGCTACGCCCGTTGCTCTTTTGGACCCGTTTAAGAAGAACGGAAGAGCTCGCAAAATATGCTGAGGGGTTGGACGATCTTCTTCTACTGGATACGGGAAAAAAATCGGATGGCTAAATAAACTGAAAGACCTAGTTCTTAAGTTAGGGCTAAGAGATGCTTGGGAGTCACAATCGCCGCCACCAAAGGATGTGATCAAAAAGTTATACTGGGACTGGGTTCAGAGTAATGTGTGGAGGGTCACGGAAGGGGGCTCACTCACTGACCAATTTTTGCTATTTAAATGTGTGAGGAAATTGGAGCCCTTCCTCGACCTGATAACTAAACCCCTTGATCGCGCACTATACTTAAAATTGCGATACGGGACGCTTCTGGTGCATGACTTTACGGTGAGATGGTCAAACTCTGGTGCCCCCCTGCGTTCATGCCCGGGCTGTGCAGCACCAACAGAGTCTGTGGCCCATCTATTTTTTGCCTGCCCAGCTTACAAAGGGGCGCGCAAATTCTGGCTGAAACCTGTGTGCAGGGAACTGGGATTGAGGTGCCATAGTCAGGCTCTTCGTGTACTCTCTACGGACTCTACATCTTCTTTTATGATTTGTGGGGTAGCAAAGTTCTTGGGAAGTGCATGGATGACGCGATCCCGTTTACTGAAATGGCAGTCGGGGGGCTTAACGGTCTGAAGCTATATCTGCTGGTAGTATATCAGTGATTGTGTTGCACCTTATTTTTTTATTCTGTATTTTAAATATTTTATCGTGTATTGGAAATGTATTTTATATGTCTTCTTTTATGGTGATTAAGTTGCCGAATAAAGATATAACATATTTATTAGCCATTAGTCACAAGAGCTCCCAGGAACTGACAAACAGGAATCCTAGGACAGTATTCAAAGCTAAACATTCTGTATCCATAGGAATGGACATGACCCGGTAATGTTCTGATAAAACATAGACATAGAAGAAGGAGACTAGATTACTACAATATGTCTTCTATGCCTGAATTAAGATGCTCTTGCTCAGATGTTTATTATATATTTGTGTTATGTGTTGTATATTCTGTCTCTGAGTATTGCTTAGAAACCTTTACTGTTTCTACAGGCTATTAAGAGGGATTTTCTGCTGTTCAATAAAATAGTGTCTCTTCACATCAGCGCTAGTCTTCTGCTTTTTCAAATGGAGTCTGTAGTTTTTTTTTTTGCAGTAGCGGATCCTTCACTTTGGCGGAGGAACGTTGCCCCTCCTGCCACCCTCAAAAGTTGAAAAATAAAACGATAGTAAAACAAGTTTATTATCATTTTATTTTTCAACTTCTACATGTTACGTCCTGTGGGTGGGTTCACCGTAGGGCAGTCAAGAGAGGGAGTGGTGGGCAGCACTGCTGTCAGTGCACATGTGGGTTTGGCCGGCCGTATCAGGCTTGCCAAAACCACATGCTCACTGAGCTGTCTCCAACCCAGCTGCGTTGCCAGGTTGGTGACGGCAAAGCACAGGCTCCCAGTCGGTCTAGGAGCACAAATTACCAGTGGTCAGGCCAATCCTATTGCAGCTTTCAAACATAAAGGCAGCGTCAGGATTGGCCACAGGGGAGGCTGGGAGCCTGTGCTGCAGCGAGGGCACGGAACGGAGTGTCAAGCGGCAGGTGGAAGGTAAGTTTAAAAAAAAAAGCTTGTTATCCGTTTGCCCTCCCCCCCCACCTCCCCGTCGTCCATTGTCTCCCCTGAGAGCCTACTCTTCCCACACACCGGCCGCTACTGGTTTCTGGATTAAATAATCATCTCTCAGCATTTTTGTCACAGCTGTCTTTGTTTTCGGAGCAGGTGGTCATCTATTCTAAGCCTAACATGGATAACAGCTATGTGAGGGCCTACAGGCATTTTTCAGACTGCTTATTATAGACCAGTATAGATCACTGAAAAAATTAGTTTTAGCTAATACATATGTTCTATTAGACCTAGTAGCTACTGTATGTGAGTGGGCACTGAACCCATCAGTGCTTAATTTAGGCCGGTGGTTTCTGGTGCTCGGCTCCGGCACTTTTAATTGCCAGCATAGACACTTATGACAGTCTGCCACATAGTGGCGCTGTCTATCTAATTTGGGTATGAGCACAACAACAGCTGTTTAAAATGCAATTTACAATTGCAATGCCTCCTAAACTATTCCTTTAGCTTTTGGGTCTGGAATATTATGAATCGTCCTACTTGTAAGAGTGTGATGGTTAGTTGCTGTGTTGGTACTGTCATTGGCAATGGTGGCAGGGACAACAGATGGTGCAAGCTGTAGTGTCCTTATGATGAGGGCCCTGGCACAAATTATTTTTACAAATTAAGCACTGGAACCCATTCATCATAACCGACAGGGTATTTTCTCATGAGTGCCAAATTTATATGGGCACCTTCAGAGACCTGTAAAGTTGCATGTACTGCATTTGTAAATAAAATACCTTGTCACCGACCAAAAATACTTAGTAGGTATGTAAAAATGCATATTTAAGACTGTGCGTTAACACAATCCATCTATTGTTGATACCTGCACTAAAGTAAGAGAGCGACATATTAAAGTACACAAAAACTGAGGTGACATGGTGTGCAAAATAACAATGGATTAAGATGCGGCCCGAGTAATTACCAGTGGCTGAGATTAATTGAGGCATTCCATCCATCAGCAAAGTACTTAGTTTATCACCCTAAACAAAGAGAGTCACGTCGATTAACAGCAATAAAGTTATTCTTATATTGATTAGCACAGAATGGGTCGAAAAGAGGGTCGGATTAACAGGGGTGGCTGCAACAGGCGGAGGGCCTTAATGATGGAGGTTATTATCATATTAAAGGTTTCCTAAAAATCAATAAATAATAATTTTCAAGTTGATCTTTAAAATGGTTAATATTACCACTTCCGGAGAATCAGTTCTATGGAAGAAGACTGTGATAGGGTAAATCAGTGTGAGAGGATAGGGTAAAGGGAACAAGTGATGAGAATCTAAAGAAGCACACGTAAATATAAATCAGCCTTCTTTCTGATGCATTCAGTTTAAATCTGAATTGTTTTCAATTTGCTATATTTCTTGCCTTGGCCCCTGGACTTTAAGTGGGATGGGTCCTCCCGTTGCTCAGCACCAGCAGTTCTAAAAAGCAGGTTCTGAGACGGGTCCCTATAGGGCTTTCCATCTTTGCCTGCATCCTTAGAGTGAAAAAGAATCTTAACTCTGCAGCAGCGCCACCCTTCACTGCCTTTGATGTAACTTCAAAGAGACTCGTTATAGTTCTTTCACAGTCTCATCATTTCAGAACTGAAGCATTTTCACTATTCCATACATCAAAGCCATTGTTGTTCCTTATTTGTCTCATGCAACTAACAACCATTGATAAAGCCAATTCTCCTACATTGTTGTAGGTGCAATGTTACTTGTTGTATTATATATCTGGATGCAATGACAGAAGCAGCAAAATACCAGTCGGCATGTGCACTATGCTAAGCACAGATTTTTAGCTTATGTGTTTTTAAGCCACCCCATTAATTACATCGACCACGCCCCTTTGAGAGACCCCTGCTTGGTCCTCAATATAAATGACCCACAATTAAGTAGAGGTAATCCATCTACAAGTCCATTGACTTGGCTGTCTTACTAGCCAAGCGTTCTATATCCATTGAGATCTCCTTGTGCCCCCATTGTGATGGCATGGAGGTCTAAATTATGTAAGTGTGCTGCGATGTCTATATTGCATCAATGCAGCCTGCAGAGAACAGACAGTCGCACATGTATTAAGATGCCTTCTTACTTGAGCGTGTCCCAAAATAAGACAAACAACCAGCATGAAATTGCTGAGGTAGATGTGCACAGGTAGTCCCAAATGGGATCCTTCCCATGTCTGCCTATTGATGTTCATAGCTTGTACCAGTGGTTAATTTGTAAAATAATGAGTGTAGGTGGTTTCTTTGAATACTGCTGAGACTGCACAGGGGGACTACAGCCTCCAGCTCCAGCTGCCTACCGGCCGCGCACGGCCGCACCGTCATCCTGCAGAGCCAGGGGAGCTTTAAAAGTCCCCGCTCACTCCCGCAATGCGGGTGGCGCGCTCGGACCGCGTCCGGACGAATCCCGGACCAAGGGCAGGCCTGTCTAAGCCCATCCGAGACCAGACGAGGCCAGGCCGGGCCCACCCTCTAAGCTGGTTACTACTACAAGGTCAGTCAAGTTTGATATACGGTTGGCCGCAGAGAAGACGTAATTAATTAGGGTGGTTGAAACTTTCAAGCTGTCATTTATTTGACCCTCTCACCACCCTAGGAAGTATAGAGAGAATGTGTTCGCGTGAGGGGAAAGGGAAAACTGTACAGCCCTCTGGTAGCGTTGTGGGGACTCTGGATCAGTTCCTAATCAGAGCTAGCTCTGTTCTCGCTCATGAGATAGCATTGACAGAGCGTTGTCTATCTCTTGATACACAAACAGCTAAACAATCATCCTTGGGTGCCATAGCTTGTGCACACACTCTGGATTGTTCCCTGGTTGCAGATGCTGATCCCCTTGCTAAAGGAAGTGATCTTGGATTGTCCTTGAATAAACCGCTGGAATTACAAGGTGGACAGGGAACACATAACTTTTTACCATATGTCGAATCGGTTGAGGTCATTATTGAAAGCATCCGAAGTACCCCATGTATTGCCACAAGACACCCACGAGACACCCATGGGTATTCGTTCGCGCTCTATAAATGTCAATAAATAAATAAATAAATAAATAAATAAGATCTGCACCCCATGGTAAAGTTATTCCCCCAGCCGCAATTCCAGATCTTTTGCAAAAGAGGAAGCAGGGAGGGGGTCCACAGAGACAGAAACCGGCAAAAATTAAAAGGACAAATAAAAATGGTGGAACTGCAGCATTGCCATCCCCAGTAACGGTGGATCCACAGTCAAGTCCGCCAAATTTATCCGGTGACTTTAATTTAGACATTTTGGGAGAGTCCTCTGTAAAAAATAACGATATTATGTGGTCCAGATTGGAAATTTTAATTACATCATCTCTGTCCCCAATTATGCATAGGTTGTCCAAAATAGAGGAAAGACTAACTGTTTTTTAATCTAAGGTTAATCAGAATTTTGGCAATCTGGAGGGTTCATTACTACTTAGTAAAAGGGCAATGGCTAGTAGATCTGATGAATCTGGCAATGTGGTATCTGGAAAACCCTCTTCCTCTAATTCCCTTGTAGTAAGGCAAATACCTTTAACATCAAAGGTGCCTGGTAGGAATGTGGATGTTTTAGGTAAACATGATGTTGCTATAGTATATGTGGGTGATGAAGTGGGTGACCCAGGGGTTAACTCTGGCGGTCTCACCCGGACCAGCTCTGGTGTTCAGGGAGGGAAGGTATGTGGATCACGTGCGAGGTCTAGGGGGGATGCATTACCTAGTTCAATATTGGGGTCTCTGCATCAAGGATCGCAACAGACACTTAGGGGAATGGATTGTAGTTCAGCCTTAGAGGGCCCTCAGGTCTTACACCTTCCCCCAGCTGCTGCCCGGTTGGTAGTGGTTCTGCGGAACGTCCCAGTTTTATAGGAAGACCAGATAGAAACTACTGATCAACTGATGGTGAAAACCATGCATTGGTTTTCCACTCACCTGAAGGATGTCAGGGTGTGGGATTTGGACATCTGTAATCAGATGATCATGGCTAGACGTTGTGCCTGGATTGGACACTCTGGGAAGGAAGGAAGAGGGACTGTATAGTTGCAAACTTTAATAATGAGCGAGTAGTGGGACTTTTGCTGAACCGTTTAGGGAGTATAAATTTAGAGTTTAGTTCTAACAAAATTTGTCTCTTGCCATTGGGGTTCTTTAATAGACCCCATTTTATTCAAAATGGATGGTGGACGTCTAGGGCACCAGATAACAAGAGAGCATTACAGGGACTTACCCAGAGACCACCTTTTCTAAATCTAGCTAATAGATTTTCTCCATTGTCTGATTTAGACTGTTGTGACTGACTACATCCCTTAAGTCCCACTTCGCTGGAGAACCTCATCAGTCAGTCTCCCCCGTCTCCCGTGAATGCCCTGTCCATCCAGTTAGACTTATTAGAGGATGCAGGGAGGAGCTTGAGTCAGGAAAATTAAGTCAGTGAGGCTAGTATAGCTTGACGAAAGAGAGGGCTTATTGCAGAAGCCGAGACAAATTGTTCTAGCCAACCACAGTATGAATGTCTAAATATAATGACATGGAATGCAGCTGGGGCAAGGAATAAATTGCAGGATGTAAGCTGGTTAAAAAGTATTGAATATTGTGACATGGTTTTAATACAGGAGACATGGCTTACAGAGGATTTCTTCGTAAACGGGTTCAAGACGATTGCAACAAACACTACTCCATCAAAGGCAGGCAGGGCTAGTGGTGGTTTAGCAGTACTGATTTCATTGTCTTCTAGGCTGATTTAAAAAAATTCTACACAAAGGCACCAAATTTCCAGTTTTTATTTTTCTCAACAGAAGGATTGCAGGATATTATAGTTATTAATTTTTACAATAATATTTTTAATGTTTCGAGACACGAGGTCACTATATCTTTGGATAAAGAGCTGATGGACTTTATGAAGATTGTAGGTCAGGACTGCTCCCTAATTTGGGCGGGAGACTTTAATTTAGAACCTTGTAATCTTATAGCGGGAATTCAATGTGGCTATGAAGAGGAACTAGGTAGTGCCCCTGTACATTTCCCACATACGTTTTTACAAATAGAATCCTATTAAAAATCAATGATTATATTAGAACCTGTCTAGATGAATCAACAAACAGCATGGATATAGTTAAGGCTTTCCTAGGTATGTCTACTGTAATTTCCGATAACTTGCGGAGGAATTGTAAGACAACTGTATTACATTTCCCAAGATGGTTCGACAACCAATGTTCTAGATTAAATAGAGAATTAAAGTCTGCATTAAAAACTATCCTGCGCAATAAGGAGGAGATAAGCGTACTACGGAAATCATACAAAGAAGCCCTCACACTGAGAAAATCAGAGATTAGAAATAATGCGTGGGAGAACTTGATTAAAGCCGCTGACCTTAAAGATTCAGTTCTATTTTGGAAACTTTTGGATTAACCTTTCTTCAAAGATGTTCAATCAGTAAAGATTGACACGGTAGTGACCCCTGCGGAATGGTTAATCCATTTTGAGGCAATTTTTAATGAATCCAAACAGGGTATTTAAAACAATGAGGATAAAACTGTGATAACCTTAAATAAGAACCAAAGTAGGGTGCATAAGTCAAGATGAAATTAGAACAGCCCTTAAGAATAGCGCCAGTTGTAAGGCTGCAGGCCCCGATGGAGTCCCAATTGATGTATTTAAATATAACATGGATCTTTAGGTACCCGTTTTGTTTAAATGTTTTAATGCAACAATTGATGGGGTGATACCAGCCACATAGGCGGAGAGCTTGATAGTTCCCATCTTTAAAAAGGGGGATAGAAGTAGTGCTAGTTGCTATCGTCCAATATCTTTGCTTGACTCAACATCTAAAGTCATGGGCCGAATGCTGTTGGCCAGGCTAGAGCAATGGGTAAATTAAAAGAATATTTTATCTGTAGCTCAGTATGGCTCCAGACGTGGCGTTGGGACAGTTGAACAGTGCCTGAATTTAGAACTAATAGTAGGAAAATATACCTTTGCAGGGGAGGGCTCCCTTCACCTCTGCTTTGTAGATATGTCAAGCGCATTTGACTTGGTGAATCATTCAAAGTTATGGGAGACACTGAAAGGGATGGGTGCCCCGGAGGACATTATTAGTTTCTTATCTCATCTATGTTCAACTATCTGCAAAGATACGTTATGGAATACATGGGGAATGCACGAAGCACTTTAAAATTACTCGCGGAATACGACAGGGCTGTACTTTTGCCCCTCTTTTGTTTTCACTTTATATAAACGGTGTTGATATTCTATGCAGAATTTTGGGGCAGATCTCCCAATGATTGGTAAGCGGGCCACACCCCTATTACTGTACGCCGATGATGCTGTCCTAATTTCTAGGACGGCAAACGGCTTGCAGACTCTGATGGATAAGTTTACAAGTTTTATGACGGAAAAACACTTAAAAATTAACCTGAGTAAGACTTTGGTTATGTCCTGTGGTAAAATAAATATTAAAACAAAATCACATTTCATTAACGGACATTCATAGAGAGAACACTCACATTTTCTAACTTAGGGATTCTTTTTAATAGTAAGGGTATTTGGAACACACACGTAACCCTATGCAAGCTGAAATTTGTGAAAATAGTGGAGGCTATCTTTAGATTCTCCCAAAAATTTGGTAATAAACCTATTCGGGAGATTCTTAAATTATATGGAGCAAAGTGTATTACAGGGAGTTGGTATGGGGGGCCCTATGGGGCCAGACGGATACTACTCCATTACAAATCCTTTAAAACAACATTTTAAGACGCTTGGTAGCCGTCCCTGTGGCTACCCCTTCCATGATCTTGCATAGAGAAACTGGAACCCTGTATATACACGACTCGATTAGTATGGGCACTTTAAATTTGTGGCACCGCGTTTGGACTAGGGAAGAAACTCACTTTACGAGGGATATAATTTTAGATTGTTTGTCCCAAGACTGATGCATGAAAATACCCTGGTTAAGTTATATTACCGGTCTCCTAGAAGAATGCAATATTACTGTGAATTACATTCAACCAGAAGATGCACAATATATTAGTAAGTTTGAAATAAAAAGGAGATTTCTGAGTGCGAGGGCAGCCCTAAGAGATGATGTTCCAAGTTCTATCTTATCTTGAGGGACCTTTTGCAACGGGCTTACAACCGTATCTCGTTTTTATAAGAAATGTACAACATAGATTCTACCTAACCAGAATAAGTTTGAGCACATTACATTATTTATTTGCTTTCCCAAAAAGGGGCAAGTGGTGCTCTAAACTTCCAAACTGTCCGTGTGACGGTAGGTCCAAACAAAGTACCCTTCACTTTTTATTATTTTGTAAATTTTATACAGATATTAGGAAAATGTATCTTTGTCCAATTTTTAAAGTTAACAGCCTGTTCTCCTGTAAAATAGCTTTTAATTATTTACGTAATTTGGAAAACATTTCAGTCTGCAATGGAGTAATTTGTTATATAAAGCTGGCAATGAAACAAAGGGATGATCTTGCTTACTTAGAAAAATTGAATTATGAATTAATGTAAGCATATTTGTATAATGATCCCGCATATTTTTAATTATGTTAAGATGTTGTGTCTTCTGATATACTACTTTGATATATTTTCGTTTTGATTATAATGAATTTTTTTGTATAGTATGCTTTTGTGGACATTTTTGTATGATCCGAATAAAGTTTGATTTGATTTGAGTGCAGGTGGTCAGAGCGCTGGTCAGAAGTCGTGCAATTAAATGTTAGCGCACCGAATACCAAAGATGCGTAGTCCGGAATCTACTTCAGGCCTCTTTAATCTACTGCCAGACACTCCTTGACCCATTTTCTCACTCTGGCAGGTTCCTACTTTTTTCCTTGGTGATGGTTTTTGCGTCTTTCTCTTCCTTCACCTTTCCACTTTGTTTATTTTTCTGTTTCTTGCTCTCGGGGAAATGGCTGATCAGGAAATATAAGTGCTGGTCCCTTAACTTTTTGCAATTGCAGGGGTGTAGCTTGGCCTTGTGCCGCTCGTGGGGGTCCCTGCGTTTGCCGCCCACGGCGGCTGAATGTAAGGGGGCTGCACTGGCGATTTCCGCAATGGCCACAGGTAAGAGTGGGGGATGGTTGAGTTCCCACTGCCTCCAAAACTTGTGCCGCCACCCGTGTCAACTGCCGGCTCAAATTAGGCACTGGCTTGTACCATCCAAGTGTCTCCATTACTTATGCTCTGATTGGTCCATTGCCATTGCTCATCACAGTGACGTTCTTTTATAGGTGGCATGTGAGGCTTGTGCACTTGCATACCACCTATGCCTGGCACCGCTGACTCAGAAGGTTCATTGTTTGTTGATGATTTCACCTGAAATTTGGACTGTAATCATGATTCGGTTACATATTTGCAACTTAAGTTCTTTTTCCTACAAGCAATAAATACAAATGTAAAAAAACCCATTGTATGTCACAAGTTGATCCAAGTGCTTTATGGACTTGGGAATAGCATGGCAACTAAGGTTCTCCTTGAAACAATTCTAATTAGGATTCATCTCTCTGTGCCCATGTGATGAAAAATCGCCGCAAAGCTTGCTTAGCTCCTATCTTAAAGGAGATGGGCTTTAGAAAACGTAAACATGCCTTAATTTTTCTTCAAATGCTCTCATTACTTGTCAGGTGCAGCAGAATTTTTCATTTTTAAAAATCTGCTATTGATTACAGTAAGCCGTTAATTTTCTAATCGACTGCTGTGTAACAGGCCAGTTTAGACTGTATAATCTTACTATTTTTTCCATGCGATTTATTAGTTTTACAAATTGTAAGTACAATATTTGTCACTTTTTAATATTTCATGTTTTATGTACTTTTATGACTATTAACCCATAATCGAATAAAGTTTTGTAAGAAAGAAATAACACGCTAAAATCGGTTATTAGTGCTCTGATTTGACATGTAAATCCATATTTGATGGGCATATAATCCACCTGCCTTTAGGTGGATATGTGCCTACAATTGCTTGCAGTAATACCGCACCCGGGCATGCCATGTGCAGTAACAATCCACGACTTGAAATGGAATTAGCTAGGCACTCTTAATGAGTGATTTAGAGGTGACTATAGAGTAGCCGTTGATTGTAAATGTAAATGTAGTTGAGCTTATATAGCGCACAGCTACCCGCAGTGGGTGTCCCGGCGCTTGCTTAGGGAACCCGTCCTGATATTCCCCTGTGTGATAGCCCCAGCGGGTATCCACAAGGTGAAAGTCAGGCATCCCGCCGCGAGGGGCCGTTGTGGAGATTAAGCAAGCTATTGCCCAGAGTCGCAGAGTGTGAACCCGTGAGTCGAGAAGGCACCGGAGCGAGAATTATCGAGTCCGTGGAATTTTTAGCCCAAGACCCGCCGAGGCGGGGAATTGAACCCTGGTCCAGGACCGATCTCAGCTTCCGGGTCTGCCGCCTCTAACCCCTGAGCCCACTTCCTAGTAATTTCGATATCATGTCTTGAAGACCTAACTGGTGTCTGCTTTTTAATGTGATTCCCTTCAAGTTTGCTAATTCTATCACTGGCATTGCCCAATACCCAATTACTTAGTCTGGTGTGATTTTCCCTGATCACAAAATATTTTTGACTGCAAACTATCTCAGCTGGTTAGTAGACTGTATCATAAAATAGGAGTGTCTTGATTACAGATTTACTAGTAATTTCGATATCATGTCTTGAAGACCTAACTGGTGTCTGCTTTTTAATGTGATTCCCTTCAAGTTTGCTAATTCTATCACTGGCATTGTCCAATACCCAATTACTTAGTCTGGTGTGATTTTCCCTGATCACAAAATATTTTTGACTGCAAACTATCTCAGCTGGTTAGTAGACTGTATCATAAATTAGGAGTGTCTTGATTTAAAGAGAGGTCTGTTGGTAAGCAAAAACGATCTCATGGACTTTTTTTTAGTTCAGCGTTGTTTTTAACAAATGTATTACCCGTTTACTGAATGCTGCCAATTAATTTATTATCATCTTAGTTTGGTGTTTCTCTTGGCAAAAGCATGCTTTAATTCTGGAATCAAAAGACTCTGATGCAATAAAAGATATTCAGCATGTCCTTCTCCCTGATGGAAAGCATGTGATTGGCTAATTCTCATATCGGGAAGCTGACATGCGTACATTGTTGTAATCAGATCAGCAAACGTGTTCATGGAAATAGCTCATGTAAGTTTTGACTTAAAAAACGGTAAATTAAACAAAGACTGGGTTATTCACAAAGGTAATTTATACTTGTGAGTAATTTACAAGTGTCATTTTACTCTTACACTTTTGAGTAACCTTATTATGTTGGACTATTCACAAAATAGGAGTGTAAAGTTACCCAAAAGTGTAGACGTGCACATCTCCACCCCCTGAAAAAGGGATAGCACCAAATTTACAAGTTTAAGTTACTATGGCCAAAAATAAACAGTTGTATATCCAGCACTTCACACGGCCAACCGCTGCAGTACCCTCCTGTTGAAATTAACGGAGGTAGCGACTTAAAATAAAACCACATTGGAAATAGTAAGTTCGATTAAATTATTTAAAATAGTTAAAATATAAACATATATAATTTTTTTGTTTGAAAATATGTAAAAATATAGCATATTCATTATTTCATTATAAAATATTCACACAATTTTTTTAAATTTAAAAATGAATGTAACATTACATTTTAATAAAATATAATTACATTACTTTTTTACCTGCATTCATCAATTTTAAAAATTATTAATGCATAATAATTTTTTTGACTGTAAGTGGCAATTAATTTTTTACTTTGAACTTCAGCAAAATAATTTTTGTTTAACTGAATATATTTAAATTAATTAAAGATTGATTCAAAATGAAGATAATAGTGCTGTAGCATTTTTTTTCTTTAGGTCTACCTTTAAGGTAAACATACATGTGTGGGAATCTCCCGAAAGAAGAGATAAGACAGGTGGGGATTTACACTTGTAGGTTTGTCTGTAGCATTTTGTAGTACTTCAGGAGTACTATTGTAGTACTCCTGAAGTACTACAAAGTGCAGTTTGTGGGTAGGTCCTCCAATCTTCATAGTGCCTCAAATAATCAATCAATCAATCAGGGGTTTGTAAAGTGCGGCTGCTCACCAGTGAGGGTCTCAAGGCTTGGGGGGTGCAGACCCATCTGGGGCGCTGGGTTAATTTGAAGGGTCTGGGCTGTCAATGTCCCCACTCATCCTGCTATGGTGGGTCGGCCGGAAGAACTGGGAGCACAGCAGAGTATTTTAGCTAAAGTCAGACACTGTAGTTGGGCCGAGCTGCAGGTGGTGTGTGCGGGTAGTGTGGATCAGACAGTGACCACACTTTTAAACAGTCTTTAAACTCCCTTGCTTTAAAATTCAGTCACTGTCAGCCAAGTTGGACAGGATAGAAGCTTAGTGGATCTGTCTCCACTTCCACTGCTGTGGAGGCTGGGACTAACGTGGTATATATCTTCTGGCTGTGCATGCATGAATGCACTCACTTTCAACCTTTGCATGTCAAATCCACCTAGCCTCTGCACTCATCTTCTGACTGGCTTCTATTCTGCTGTCGTACCTACAGCAGCAAGCGCCGGCCGCAATGTAGCCGACAGAAAACAATCTGATATGCTTTCAAGTAAATAAGTCAAGGAACAGTTTCTTTAAATCTCCCTCAACTATTTCCAAATGTTGGCATGCATTGGTCTGTGGAAATGAGAAACCCTGGCATCCCGACCTAGCAGACCAAGTGAGAGATGTTTGTAGCCAGGATTGCAACTTGTCTCAGTGAAAAATATTGGCCATTTGGGCATGTTTTGAGATTCTGGAAAGGCCAGGATCAAGACTATGAGTACAATGTATGCAAAACGTTCAACATGCTTTTTTAACACTGCAATTTAGTTGTGCCTCTGTTTGTTTTATTAATCATTAGTGGATAGTTTGGATATCTCTAAACCACGTTTGGAGTGCCATGGATTTTATTTATGTTTGCACTTGAAAATTCAAGTGTTTAATGCTGATAAATGGCATCATGTCTCTACATCAAGACAGCTGGCAGTAGAATGTAGAAACAGGTTTTTGTATGTAAGCGTCCCTGCCACACAGATCCCCATCTATCAGTCAACCTGCAGCTGTCCCTTTCAGATTGTGCCCGCTCTTAGTTCTATTACATCATGACATTTTTTCATACGATTCCAGGTGCAGCATGTTAATACATTAGCACAATATTGCAACTGCCTTTCCCAATGTTTTTACTGACATAGGTAAAAATAATACATCATTCTTTCCAGCCTAGGATCTTGTGTAACGGTCCAGTAACAAATCAGCTGTACATGGCTCTTTCTGCAGCACCACTTTCATCTTGGAAAAAGCCCTCAAGCGGTTCCCAACATACCATAAACATAACACGAACTTCAGATCTACCCAGGTTGCCTAACCAGTTCTAGGATAGAACTAAGTATGCCTATCTATACTACTATTATAAAGGAAGAACTTTGAACCTTTGAGGCGGGTAACCTCGGGAACCACAGTGCCAATCCACACACCTGATACATCGTTGAAATTGTCAGGGTGTGCAGATGGACATAGGCTATATAAATTAAAAAAATATAAGTTATTTAAAAAATGTACGAGAAAAAAAAAGTAGTCCCATGGAAGTAGCGCCAGCCGCAACGTGCATGCTGACCTCAGGAGCGCGGGGAGGTGCGCAGTCCAGGAGCGCGAGGAGGAGCAGCGGACATGAGCGCGAGGAGGAGCGACGGCAGGCGGGGAGGAGTGGGCAGGAGAGGAGCGGGGAGGGGAGGAGCGGGGAGGAGCGGGAAGGAGCAATGAGGAGCGGCGGACTGGTGAACCGGTGAACTCAGGAGCGCGGGGAGGTGCGGCGGATGAGGTAAGGCTTCGGGGGACCTACGGAAAATGTCGGGGCAGGCAGGGGCCCTGAAGCCAAGGTCGGATGGGCTGCTACTCCGGGGGACCCACGGACAATGTCAGGGTGGGCGGGGGCCGGGGTAGGCGGGGGCCCTGAAGCCTGATTGCTCCCGGACAAGGTCGGGACGGGCTGTTACTATTTTATAAGAGAGAAATGGTCGTTGCACTTGGCCATACCTCATTCCAAGAAAAATGTATTTTATATTGATGATTGTTGACTATGCAATTAGATATCCTGTGATCATTCCTTTGCATGGTACTAAGGGCCCTGATCATTGCCCAAGCCATGATTGAAAAATTCTTAATGATTAAGAAGCACTATTTGTTTCCAAATTAGTGGGTCAAATCGGTAGACTCCTCAGATTGAACCAAATAAGGACTGCAAGCTCTCACCCACAGACAACTGGGTTATAGAGCCCACATAACAAAACCCTAAAAGCCCTCTCTGCAAAAGAATCATCTCCTGAGTACAAGAGATTTACTTCATTCTGGATTAATATTGTACAAAGACACAGAGAGGTTAAATGAAGAAAGACCACTCTCAGGATACTTTGTCCAGTTACAAGATAAAATGGAGATCATGAAAGGGCCAGTCCAAGCAAAAACAAAGATATGGCCAGGAAACCCAAATTCAAGAATTCAAACTGGATGACAAATTGCTGATACTGCCTCCCTGTTCTGATGATATACTTATGTCCAAATACCTGGGTTCATATACATTTTTATAAAAGCTCTCCCTAATAACATATAGAGTTGTTCTTTCTCAGCAGAAAAAGAACCTAGCACATGAATTTGCTAAAGTAATACTAAGGGCCTGATTATGAGTTTGGTGGTCCATGGGACCGGCGAACCCGTTGTGATGTGAAGTGGTGGTCGTGGACCGCCTCACGAGGGGTCTAATCGCTGCATTACGAGGAATGCGGTCGAACTGTGAGGGGACTGCCGCAACCGCCGAGGATCTGCTATCCTCAGTGGTGGCGTGGCGTCCGAGGCCGCAAGATGCTTGGTAGTGCCACTGCGACACCACCAAGCAGATTATGAATTTCCTCCCCGCCTCACTTTTAATGGGTGTGTGTCCGCTGGTAAATGTTTGGCAGTGAGGAAACAAAGGGGGCCCTACAGGACCCCCTTGTGCCTCTTTGCCTGGGTACACATGCAGGGGGTAATGGTGTTCCCCCCTGTGTACATGCACCCCCTGTTCCTGCAAGGCATGGACTTAACAGTCCTTGCCATGCAGGAATTGCCTTTGACGTTCCCATTGCAGTACCTTTTTCAAAGGCACCGCCATGGGAATGACAAAGGACTGCCCACCAGACTACAAAAATAGTTGTAATTTGGAGGGCGGCCAGCAGTGGGTTTTGGCAGTGCGGCTGCGTGGCAGCACCTCTCCCACACCACCAAAGTCCGTAATCAAGCCCTTAGTCATATATACAGTTACCTTTGTGAATTTGCCTCATTATCTTCTATACATTTTAATAAATTATCACAGTTTAATTAAATGATGTCTAGAATGTCTTCAGCAACTATCTAAACATTTAATAAAAGAATTCATCCTTATAATATCTGCATTGTGTATCATCAGAGCGAATCATATGCAACTAAGGGAAACATCTGATTTGGTTTTGTTTAGGAAGTAACTAGGTGCTTTTGATTATTCCAAAATTGTATTCAATATGCAAGGAACTCATGTAAAAGGATTGGGTAGCTATAGTAAAATATCATTGCCCTTGCTGATAGTTTCCTTTGGATTCTTCTATTTGAATAGAATGTATAAAATAATTGTTCCACTGCCAATAAAAATAATAAAGATGGAAGTGAATCAGGTTTTATTGTAACACAATATTGTCTAGAGGAATAGGATACAATATTATTGTAGGAATGACACCAAAAGGAGCAATATGTGTGTGTATGTATGTATGTATGTTGTATTTCTATTGCACAGACCTAGCCAAAAAGCTGCATAGTGCTGTGTAAGGTCAAAGACGGGCATAAAGACAAAGAGTGATAGGAGAGGTAGCTGGTTTGTTGAGTATTAATTCATTGTAATGTAGTCTTCAACTCTTTCCTAAATTGGAGCAGCTTTGGGACAGTACTGATGGATAAGGGGGTTGTGTTTGAGATCCTAAGTCCATAGAAAAGGCCTGCTGCCTACTTTTTTCTTTTATTACTCTTCTTAGTCTGCAGTCTGATTGTGACCTGGCTGCGGGTGTGCCGAGAACCACCAGCGAGAACTGCTGGTCATAACGGCTTTCTAAACGATGCAGCTGGTTTTTAAGATGCTGTATGTCACTAAGGGGAGCCAATGGAGTTCCATCAGGATGGGGTTATATCTTTATAGGCCTTAGATGAGACATGCTGATGCATAGAGGATGATCTTACGGGGTGCCAGGGTGGAGTGTGGGAGACCAAAGAGCAGGGTGTTACCATCACCCAGATGCTAGCATGTGAGGCTTGAACAACAGTTCTGAATTTGGTTTCTGGAACAACTGATTTAACTTTCATTAGAAGAAAGAGCTGGTGCCAGGCCATCTTTTTTTTTTTTTTTTTTGGCAGTGTGGTCCTAGAGAGTGAGGTTGGTGCACGGGGTGAATCCAGATGACTTGACATTCACTGAACGTTGGGTTTTGAAGCTGTCAAAGTTCTTGTCATTGAGCCATGTTTAACTATTTGTTGTTGGTTGATCTCGGCAAATAACACTACTTCTGTCTAGGTAGGGCTGAGCTTCAGGTAGGCACCGGCAATCAATTTCTAGATGATATGCAGGCTGTGTTTGAGGCATTGGATTTTTAAAGCAGACGAGCCTTTCATGTAGGTTTGTGAATCTTCAACATATTGGTGAATCTTGATGTTGTTATCTGTGAGTAGAGCACTAAGCTCCATGTAGAGGTTGACGATGACAGGGAACTCCAGGAGACTCCACAGGTATCAGGGATCTTTTGGGACCTGGAAGTCCCCTTGTGAACAAAATGGTATCTTTTGGAAATGTAGGAGGAGACTCAGTAAAGGACATTGCTGGTGAATCCCATTCAAGACTCAATGGTGCATATGAGGTGGGGTGGCTGACTGTGCCAAATGCATCTGAGAAGTAAAGAGGCAGGGGTCATCTTCATCTGTGGTGAGGAGGCCATCATGTACAATGTGTAAGGTAGTAGTGTTCGTTCCGCAGCATGATCTGAAGCCAGACTGGTAGTCATGGAGGAGATGGTTAGCATTATTGTGATCTTGGAGTTAAAGACATACAGTCTTTTCCATGATATATGATAGTTATAGTACTTTGCTTTCCAGCTCTGTCCCCCTCACCGTATCTCCGTGCTTGTGCATATTTATGAAGATAAGCAGTCTCCCTCTCCGCCTCTCCCTGAAATTCTGTTAGTTTGGATCTTATTGAGGCCAAGACGTCCGCAGTAGGGCGGATCTGGTACTCTCTTTCAAGTGCCCCAATTTCTGCCTCTAGCCTCCCAATCGTGGACCTGATATCTCTCAGCACTTCCGTCTTCATGGCGATACAGTTGCCTCTGACAACCACCTTGAAAGCCTCCCACAGTGTACCAGGGGAGTCTACCGTACCCTCATTTAGTTCGAAAGACTCTTCGATTTTCTCTCTAAGGCCCTCTCTGAAGACCTGATCCAATAGAGCGCCTGTTGGAAATCTCCATGTGAATGGCTGCAGGTATGATTCAGGAATGTGCAGACGAACCAGTACTGGTGCATGGTCTGAGAAAGTGCTCGGGAGATGTTCAGCGCTAGCAACTTGTGTATGCATGTCTCTCGACAATAGCCAATAGTCTAAGCGAGACCATGACTGTATATGGTGTGTAATACATGTACCTTCTCTATCTACAGTATGCAAAGCTCTCCATGTGTCAACTAACTGCAAGTCCGGCAGAATATCTCCTAAAGCCTGTGCAGCCCTAGGATGGTGCTCTCTTGCAGTGCCCACCCTGTCAAGCACCGAGGACAGAACCACATTAAAGTCCCCGCCCCACAGAACTGAAACCGGCATGAACACTTGTATTTTCTGGCAGAGGGCATAGAAAAAATCTGGGCTATCACAATTTGGGCCGTATACATTCACAATAACTGTAGGTGTACCATGGAGCGTGCCATGTAACAGGATGAATCTGCCCTCACGGTCTGCTACAGTAGTGTGGGTTTTCCAGGGAACACCTTTACGAATAAGGACTGCGACTCCTCTTGAGTAGGAGGAATAGCCAGACGCAACAATCTCGCCCCAGCACGTATTTTTCAGAGTATCTATCGCATCTGCTCGTAAATGCGTCTCCTGTAGGAGGCCTATATCAATTTCTTTTCGCAACAGATTTGATTGTATAAGTCTTACTTTGCTCCGGTCATTAAGACCTCTCAGGTTCCAGGAAAGGCACTTTAATTGTGCTGCTACTGCAATTTCACCACCAGCATCTTTTACCTCAGGCATGCCCAGTTTTCGTGTAATATGTCGTACCTAAACATCAACTTAACAATGGATAGTACTGACACAGATGTGGCAGCATAGTGTGTGACTGTTGAAACTCGCAAGACAAAACTAACTTTACCCCCCCCCCCCACACCAACCCCCCAATCAGGTTGTGTACGTGCTCTCCCCCTTTAACAAGCCGATTGCAATTTAACCAAGGTTGGGAACTTGCGGGGGTCTTACCTGCGGGGTATATGGGTCGATCAGCTATGCTCCCCTACACTCTTGGCAGGGTGGCCGAGCAGTGGGCAGGCGGTCTTGTCCCCTCCCACAGCATTATAAGCAATTAAGCATAACCAGCTGAATTCAGCACCCAGTCTAAGGATAACATTCCCATGATGGCGCCATTTAGTTATTTTCCAACATTGTCCCGGGAACATAGCTTTTTCCCACCAGCACACCCGGAACCCTGTCTATAGCACTTATCTGTGTCCATGATGCGACGAGCAGCCCCAGTTCACTCAACGTCACTAAGTGGGTTCTCCGGATTTGGGTCAGGCACCCCATCTCGTTGCTTGTGTTCTTTCTACATTTTTTTCGCGTGAGCTAAGGTGGCCTTTGCGTCCGTAAAGAACAGTGGTTTACCATGCCCTTGTATTCTGAGCTTAGCTGGGTAGATCAAAGCGTATCGAGTCCCGATCTGTTGGAAGATTTTTTGGCAGGGAGGAATTTTCTGCAAGCGTTTTGGACTTGTACAGTGAAATCCGGGTAGAGGGCGATGTTGTTGCCCTTGTACTGTATGTCTCCTTTCTCTCTGGCCATTCTCAATATATTGTCTCTGTCTCTGTAATTCAGAACTCGGGCTAATATCGGGCGCGCCGGGGCGCCCTGCTTGGGCCGTGGGCCTAATGATCTGTGGGCGTGCTCGATCAGAAACATGGGCGACAGGTCTTGACCAAAGAGTTCCGTCATCATTTCCTCTATGTATTTTTCCATATTTTGCATGTCCGTCGTCTCCGCAACTCCTGTAATACGTATGTTGTTCTTGCGAGACCTCAATTATAAGTCCTCATTCTTTTGTTTGATTAACTGAAGCACGCCATCCATTCCTCGCAGTTTCTTATCAAGTTCCGTGTGGCCTTCCTCCGTTTCCGTGACTCTCGTCTCTAGCACGCTGACCCTTCCTTCCTGTTTGTCCATGCGTTGCGTAATACGGTCGATTCTCTCTGCAAGAGTGTCCATTTTAGTGTCCAAACTGTGCAGACTAGTTTTTAGGTCTTTGAACATGGAGCGGATATCGTCCTTAGGTGGCGGCTGTTCAGCGGACCCCGTTGGCTGTTCCTGGTGGGTCCCATCTACATCTTTAGCCTTATTCTTTTTCTTGTCAAAGTTTATTTTGGGCTGCCGTGTTTCTGGTTTGCCCATGTTAGCACCTGAGGGATATCGCCCCCGACCCCGGGTCCTCTGCACCAATATCACCGCCCCTCACCATCCCGCCTCTCAATAAGGCTGTGTCCGCTTGGGCCCCGCTCACCATGCATCTGTTTCCTGCGCTTCGCAATCAACAGCTCCAAGCCAGCGGCACCCAGGTTCTCGTGGTATGTTCCAAGCACTGCTGGGCATGTGTTCACGTTCCACGCTGGTGTCTCCCCTCCCGCGAAAATACTGGACAACCAGTCAGCGAGTCTAATCTTACTGTTCGGAGCAGGTGTCACATAGCATGCAAACGGGCTGTCGTCTCACTAATAATGTTGCCCCTGACATATCTCCTGCACCGCAGAGTTGCAGTCACGCTTCGCTTGTGCGTGGTCTCTTCTGCACTATGTTGTGCCCCCAGGTATTGTGTCCCCAGGTGATGGCCCAGGGGGGGGAACCCTGTATCCCCTTGATGTTGTCAATTGCAGATGCCCACAGGGCGCAGAGCCCAGCACAACATGGCAATGTAGCAGCAGTTTCCAAGGACCCGGGGGGTACACAAGATCCACACTCAGTGGGCTTACAATTAGACCCCGATCAGGGCCAGCCTTGTCCGCTAAGGCCAACACCCCTTCCGTCGCCTCAGGTGTCTCCCGGGTACCGCCGACGACCAGGGCCGCGATGATGCGGCACAAAATGGCGGCTCGTCCTCACTACGCTATCCGGCCTGAAATGGCGCCGGAGTGTCAGCAGCTCCTCTCCTCACTTCTTATGGCACATTTGCGGGGGGGGGGGTAAGCAACAGCAGTGCACGAGTCAACTTTGCCGGCGAACCCGTGATGAGCGCTACCATGCGCGGGATGGCCTCTAGCTTACCGTCCCATTCTGTCTCGTCCGGCTCCAGGTATCAGGTCGCCGCCCCTGCGTCCGCCTCGCTTCTCAGGTGACGAATCTGCCTGGCACTCGTCTCCGCGCCAGGGGCCCGATGTCCGCCCCAGAGCGCCGCACCAAGGCAGTGCGACCCTTCTCGCCGGCTGCCCCTCTGCTGATCGTAGTCCGCATTGGGCTCCCCACCTCGTGTGCCTCAAAATTTAGGTCCCGGCTTCTTCCGCGCATCCTAGGCCTCGGGCGGCGTCAGGGAATCAGCTCCTCCGGGCGGCAGCTAATCATCGAGCTCCCAAGTTTCCAAACCACAACTCGCTGGATGCCTTCCTTTATGTTTCCGCCGTGGTTGGGTCAGACCAGCAAGCCGATGAGCGGATTAATGTACGGATTATCCAGTCGGCCGGCGGAGCTGCTCTAACAAGCAGCCATTCCGCAACTCGACCAAGCCACGCCCCCATTGAATAAGAGGTTGATTGCATTGCATGATTCTTTGGAGTGAGGAATAGGTGGGTCATTTGCTGCTGTCCTTGATTGTCTTGATAGGTGCTGGGCTTGTGTTGGTGGCTTAATTGATGGTGTAGTTATAGTACTTTGCTTTGGCTAGTGTGAAGACCTGTCTGTATGTTTTACAGAGGGACTTCAGTATCATGGGGTCATGAGGAGTTTTGTATTTCTTCTTTTTTCTTTCCAGCTTGTGGACAAATTGTTTTTTTGTTAACAAGGTCTTCAGAGTATCAGGCTTTGGCTTGCACATGCATATTTTATTTAGGGCACATAGTTTCCTAATTACATTATGGAAGTAAAAGTAAAATCTTTCACATCGTTTTTCCAAGAAAGTGGTTTAGAAGGATGTTGGTGTCAGACATGGAGTTGATAGTGGTGTCACACAAGGAGTTGATAGGGTGAGGGATGAGTTCAAGCATTTCGTTGTCAATGGCGAAGTCGTTGAAGGATCTGAAGCTATGGTCTTCTCATTTGGGTCGTCCTCAGTTTGTTGGTAGGATGATGAGTTGGGAGAAAGTGACGTGAAATGGGTGGCTTGGGTTGTATTATTGTTGATGTTGAGAAGACAGTGTTTAGGATGTGGCCTTTGGAGTGTGTTAGTTGCATGACTTGCCTTACCCAGTTCAGTGTGTCACTGAGGGTGAGGAACGTGCCTCTTATTTTTTTAATCTTGTATTGTCTCGTATGTTGGAGTCACCCAAGAGCGTGGTGTGGGCATGTCCGATGAACGAAGGGGTGAGGAGATCTGAAAATGTGTAAATGAATTCCTTGTTCTGTCAGGCCTGAAGATGAGATTGAAGGTGATTATCTCAGTAGCGGGATAGTCGGGAACGGCATGCCCACAGCATCATAGAGTTCAGTGTTACATGCTTGCCTAGTGTGCAGGACTAGGAGGACTTATGGAGGACAGTAGGGCCTCCTTCCTTCTTATGTTCACCGTCCATGCAATGGATCCTGTAGCCTGTGGGATGAAGGATGTGTAGAATGCGTGAGATTGTTGGGGTGAAATATGTTTCTGTGATGAGAAGGGAACCAAGCTAGTGGTAAGTGGTGAGGCCTGCAGAGTGAGCATTACTGAGAGTTGGAATGTGTGTATTCTTGTTTGTAGTTAATGTGATGTGTAAGAGGGTAGGTCAGTGTGTTTTGTGAATGCTATATTAGTGTTTGGGTCATCTAAGTATGGATGTGAGTGAAACTGTAATGGGGTGCTGGATGAGGTAAATTAATATATTTTAGCTTGTATGTTTCCGTGAACAGGGGTTCTGCCCTAAGGCCCTCATTTCTCTGTGCCTTTTACTGGTCACTCACGGGAGACCAGACACCCTGAAGAGTTGATTCGAGTAGGGAGAGGGTAGGAGGTGTTGTCACTTCCTGAACAGATGGATGATGGGGAATGAAGTCCACTTGCCTGGATTCTTCTTTTGAAGCCTTGCACTTTCTTTATTTCCTTTCCATAACATGAATATATCATCTATGTACTGATGATACATTAAGATATGGGATTTCCATTCCAGGTTTGATAGAATATGATCCTCCTCAAATCTCTCCATCACGAGATTAGCGTATGATGGTGCCATACAATTCCCCATGGAAGTACCGCTCAATTGGAGGAACCATTCCTCCTTCGACTTAAAATAGCTGTGATAAAGCGAAAAGTTAATCAACTCCATGATTAAGACTTGCATGGTATGTTCAATCTCGAAATGCATTGGAGAATTGATCAAGAATTTATAAAGTTACATGGAATATATTCATTTCTTTTGGAGTGAAGACAAAATGTGCATTTACTTGAAATAATAGAAGGAAATAATACACGTATAAAAAACTACATTGAACTTTGATTGTCATGAAATTATTGAATGAATAAAATTCAATTTGTGAATGAACGTGAAGCTCTTTTTGTGATCACTAGAGGAGTGCCCCACTGGGATTTGTAACCAAGTTTTTTGGAAACACACAATCGTGCATTATTTTTACATTTTATTGGACGGAAAACGTACCCCTGGGAGCAATCTAAAATTGATAAACTGCCTTATGAATATATGTTTCAAAACAAAACGCTTATAATTTTACAGTAAAAACAGGGTGGTGCACTTGCCTCAAGTTATTTATATTATATTAGAAACCCATGATATCACTTGTGTAAATGGATTACTGGAATTAATGAATGTAATATAAATATTTAAACATAATACGTAAATGAATACCAAACTTACTACATAAAAGTAGGTAAAATAGTCCAGTATACACAGTCAATGGCTTTTTCACTGTCTAAAGTCAGGAGACCACTTTTTACAAAGAGAGCTACCCCTCTACATCAAAGGGAGCAGGTTATATCAGTCTTATGTCATTTTTTACACTGTACTAATTGCTAAATAATATGATGACTTTTTTGGGATGGAAGTAAAGGATTTCTGTTGTAACATTGCAATAAAATGTATTAGTGCTATATTGTGAAAGCTCGTTTTAAATTGCAATGTAATGTGTTACAAATATTATTGACACAAAGTGAATTGTATATTTGTGTTAAATAGTGATATACTAGTAATATTTAGTACATAGCTCATTAGAGGTTTTAAGAAAATATTTTCTATATTGATATTTGGCCATTTATGGTTCAAAGTTAGCTCAAAGTGCAGTATAATTTGTTGGATGGCTGATAACACTAAGAGACCACAATGTACATTAAGAGGAAAATCATTTAAGATGTTATGCTTATATAGGCAGTTTGCAAGAATATTTGGTTTTGCCAAAGCTTTCTTTGGGAAGAGAGTGATGATAGTGTTTCAGATTTTCTGGGTTGATTCTGTTTGATAGGAGGCACCTAAAATGGTGTGGTATTGTTTTGTCAGAGGAGAGGAATTACTCCATGCCCAAAGGTACACAGGGCTATGAAGGCAAGTAATTCATTTTATTTTAATGCCCAGTCTCAACATCTCCTCATTTACTGGGGCCTGAATGTGGTAAAGGCAGATTGCAGCTGAGATAGGGTAGACAAAATGTTTCTTTGAGCCATAAGGATGGTGCATTGTTCTTAAATGACGGCTGCTAACCAAGTTCCATTTTCAGTTGACAGCCTGCAAATTCTGCAGTGTAAAACACAGATGACCACCCTAATGCTGCCCTCCGGACCTGGTGTCAACCTTTGCCTGGATAAACTACTGGTGCTGCTAGAACATATGCCTCAGCTTCAAAAACTAAGCCTACGGAACTGGAGCCTGGGGTTTGCTGAGATTATAAAGCTAAGTATGTGAAAGGAACAACTTAAAAAATATATGCTATTTCTCTTGTCCTTCTGCATAGATGATGCTGTTGTATACTCTGATAGCTGTTCCGTCTTTCGAGGTGTAGATTTGGGACTATTAGATGCTTCAGTAGGAGGAAAAGTGCTGAGCTTTAGCGCCTGTTGTTTTCAGTAATTGTCTTAAATAGGGCATTTGTCATCTGATACTTATGTTTTTTTGAGTACAACAGACATAGGGCCAGATGTACGACCCTTACATTTTCTGACTCGCAAATTGCGTTGCTATGCGACTCGCAAAATGCAATTGACAACAGTATCTCAGACACTGTTAGCGATTCCTAATGGGGTCAGAAATAGCCTGTCTCATTAAAATTCACGAGGCAGGTGCTATTTGCGACCCCATTTGGAATGGCCAGCACTCACAGTGATGGTGGCCTGCTGGGGTCAGCAGACCAGCATGTCTGTGACTGCTTTTTTGATATAACATTTTTTTTATATGCAGCCCGTTTTCCTCATCGGATGCATTTCAAAAAATAAACATTTCTGTTTAGTTTTTGAAGAGCAGGCAGTGGTCCCTGGGACCTCTCAGGAATCACAGTTGCAAGACACACCCTTTCACTCACACTCTTGTACTTGTCCACAATAAGATCTGACAGAGACGCAAACAAGTTTAAAATATTTATTTTAACTAACGTGCTCTAATATGCAGTATAAGTGCCATAATAAGCAAGAAAATGCATAACGCAAATATGATCAGCGTAGCAATTAGTCCACAAATCATTAAAGGAGCTGTCATTATGAAAAGACAATATAATCTAACCTCCCTCCCCTTGTATAGAAGCAGAGTGATTGTATATTAGAAGATCTTCTGGCACTATCTGCAGACCCCGTAACTCAGTCTATAGATGATAGACCTACATCATAGGTGCTCTCTTGCTCTTCTCCCTGGAAAGGTCCCACTCCAAGTGTCTGCTACCTATTTGTGTATTCCAATAACACCAAAGTATGTTTTCCAAACAACAGCTGCATCGGTATGTTTTGTCTATGTGCTAGGGCCTGACCAGAACAGAAAAACAAGGGGCATTGTTTATCAACCTTGCTCACAATGTTCAGAGTAAATCCCAAGAACCTGCAGAGTGTTAACACAGCGGTAGGTTCTCATCTGAACATGTCAAAAGAGGTATTTGCTAAATAAACTCACGTTGTAATGTGTGAAAAGTAGCAGACAGTCTGCAGCATGCTCATGCTAACTTAGAGAAGATGACAATGTCGCCACATAGGAAGATCCCATTGTTTCCCTTGGAATTTAAAAGACAACATCTTTTGTCCCTGCAACCTAAAAAGAAGAAAATAGAAATGATATAGTACATTACCTTTTGAAACTTCCTCTGTTCCTTCTTCATCTACAAATATTTGAAACTGGTGAGCGCAATACTGCGTTACGTTACAGTACCAGATTTATTTAAAATGCCAAAGTCCTTAATCAGCCAGTGTCCACTGATGAATAATTTGAAGAGCTAAAACATTCATATTTTTCTTTGACTGTGATCTTGTTTCTTCTTGGCAAACTGCCTGGGTCAATTTCCTAAAGTTCTCATCCGTACTTTAACTGGCAAGCAGGAATGTTTCAAATCATTTCCATAAGATGTACAGCTCATGGCCTCACATACCTGACATCACTGATGACATCATTGATGAAATCAATGATAAAGTCTCCCAAAATAAGGTAGGCCATCCACAATGACCACAATTCATGAGGAATCGAGTCATGGTTGCAGCTGGTTATAAGGACCTTCACTGGTAGTTGAACCCCCACAATTCTATTATTTGTAAGTAGTCATGCACACTTTTTAGATTGTTTCTCACGCGGAAATTGATTTATATTTACTCTTGAAGAGGGCAAGAGCAAAGCATTTTTCCAGAGTGGAAATGGGGAGACAACACACCCTTATTTAATGAGGAAGTATGGGAAAAAAAGCATAAGCTCATTGAGTCATGCTTTCTCACGGGACCAGGTCGAATGTTGCCATGCATGCTTTTTATGTATGTCATTACTTATAGAAATCTTCAATATACGTGCATTTTCAGGAGTACTCTTCTAAATCCTCTCTGCATCCCACAAGTGACCTCTGACACTACCTGCAGGTGAGGTTGGTCTTGGGAAGGGCATCTGATCTTGGTTCTCATCCTCTTCCCCCACCTGTTGAGCTAAGACTTCTTTCTTTGGTTCAGGTTCACCTGAGGCTCACCTGATGAGAGGTCATCTACTTTGTCCTGCTTATCTTCATACTCTTAGAGGGCCTGTACTACTAGATCCTCCTTTCTGGCCGTGACTGTGTAGCCGATACGCCTAAGTTTGCACAAAGCTCTAAAATCCTGGATCCTGAGAGCTGAGAGAGTGATTACTTCGAGACTCTGTGCCCTCTCCATTCTGCTTACCTTATCTAGAAAGTGGGTACTTTTTAAAAAACATTTTAAAACACTTGGGCCTACTTTCTAAAACACTTTTAAACATTTAACTTTTTAAATTTACTGTTGCTAAAGGGATGTAACAAAGGGCCCTGGCAATTTAAATAAAAACTCGATATTTAAAAATTTGGAAAAAATCACTTTTTTATATCTAAAATCAATTGAAGATTTCTCATGCACAAAAAATATACTAATGCCTAAGTGGTGAAGCGAAACACAAGTTCAGGAATTCCACAGCTGAAACACCAATGTTGCAATGTAAAAGTACTATGTGGTATGGCAGGGGTACCTTACATGTAATACTAGCGCAATACACACAGATGGGCCTTGCGTACTCTCTCAGTACACCTTCTCTCAGTCCTGGTAAAGTGGCAAAGAGCAGACAGGCTACTTAGAGCAACATGTGTTAAGCATTTCACATCACCAACATGGACGATAAGTAATTGACACGACTCGAGAGAAATCCAACACTAATCTCTAAAAAGAGCTCTGATTTTTATATATTTTTGACACCAAAATGAAATCAATACATACAGTATAACCAAAGTTATGAATTTTAAAGCATTAAATAAATCAGTACTTTGCATTGTGAAAACAATAATGGTGCAGTCAATGGGAACAACACATATATGCAATTGATTACTTAGAGTGTGAGTCCCTAGACCAGTTCAAGTCAGCTAGCACAAGTTTACCTGGCTTAGGGGAGCTTGTGCAAAGGTGCCCTTTAGCTGTCAGACAGCTGTCAAGCAGGCTTGCAGTATTGGAATAGTTACCTTAGCAAAAAGGTTCTTGAGGGGCGATTTGAGCAAGACTATTTGGAAACAAAGCAAGGAGCTGGTCCTGGACCAGTAGTCTCAAGGCAGATCCATTCAACCTGGCTCGAGGGACTCGGGTGCAGAGGTGGTTGGTCATTTGTGCAGATGAATCTTTTCTTTTGAAGCGTTGATTAAAGCAGGTGGTAGTCGAACTGACCACCAACAAACTTTGGTACCTACAAGCACTCCGGTTGAGGAAATCTTATCCAGAGGACCAAGGGAACATTGTAGAAAGCTGAGCCTTGCTGAGGATTGGCACTACAGTTCCCAGAAGCCACCTGCTCAAGGACTTTGAGTGGCCATTCCGGTCGGCTCAGGGAACAGGGCTTCAAGTTTGTGCACTTAAAGTTTGTACCTGCTGACTGTAAGGGACTACTACCTCTAGTCCTAGGAAATTCCTGTGCAATCTTTCGGTTGCAGAGAGGTTCACCTTCATTTTGGAACAAGTCTCTGGTCCTGGGCTAGTCATAGTCCCGTGGGTGCAGGATTACTATCACAGGTTCAGTACTTTGTGCCTTTCCTTTTGTGCAGTAGTGCTCTTGTGCAGACACAGGTCTCTTTCTGTTTCGCGTGGAATCTAAGGTTCTGGTGTATGGGGTGGCCCTTAAATCCTGGATTTAGTGGGTGTGAGGAATAGTAGCCAATGGGCATCTAGTCCTGCAGCTAATCCACCCCAGTAGCGACGGCAACTGGGGGTGTATGTCACTGAAACTAGGCAGGAGCTGATTTCTAGCTTAAAATAAATATTGTCAAAACCACCCCAGCTGCAACATCCTAGAAGTGTGGTCAGCATTGTGGAGGTAAACACTTGCTAATTTTCTGCCAGCAAAAAACAGTGCCTGGAGTAGTGGGAGGCTTTATCCTTTAGTGGAGGACAAATTCCTTTTTCCAGTGGCACCAGTGAAGCCTTTGAGGCGCACCTGTCTAATCACTAGCCATTCTATGTGGGCGGAGGTGTCACCTCCTGCTCACACAGGTCTTTGTTTCTGGCCTCTGGGAGTGGCACACACTCCCCATTATGAGGTCAGACTTCTGTATTGGCAGCAACCTTCGAAAAAGCCCACCAAGGCACGAGAACACTGGGTTAACTTGGTGGACAGAGACTAAAGTGCCACCTTGGTACATGCTGGTTAAACCTCAACACCACCATCGAGTCGGGGTTACAAAGCACGGTGGTGGACACCAAACACAAAAGAAGTCAGCTGGGCTATCATAGAGCTGGACATATAGTTAATGCCCACATGCCAGCCCATGTCATCCTATGGACCGCCTGTCACTTGCTTTAGAATTACATTTAGAAGGCTACCACTGGGCAATATATGCTTGCACAATCATTTCCACACTTATAATATAATGAACCCTGCCTCCTGGGTTATAGGAGATCTGCCATAGTGATGAATGACATATATTACATGCAATGAGGTTACCCTGTCACACATGGTGTGTGCAGGGTTGAACTTAAGCATGCAAGCTGCTCGTGCATGGCTGACATGGCAGACCTGCAGACTGGTTTTAATCCGGGTGGCACTATAAGTGCTGCAGCACTGGTACCCCTTTTACATCCCTGTCCTCGGTACCACTGGCAGCATATACTAGGGTCTTACAATGATGTAAAAGTGCTTGCCAATTGGGTGAACTCATTCACATTTGGATTTTAAGGGAAAGAGCACCGGTGCTTGGCCTAATTAGCAGGACACAGCAACCTCACAGATTAATTACCACAGCATCTAGCAGTTTAAAATGAAGCAAAAAGTGGGGGAGGGGCATTTGCAAGCAGCCCAGTTTACTATAGTTATGAACCCTCATGATAAAATTAGTGTAGCGAGTGAACAACCAAGAATTAGCTAAAGCATGCTTCAGCTGCCATATTGAGAGCATGGATTCACTGCCGTGACATGGCAGACCTACAGATATCGGTTTTATTCAGGTAACTCAGGGTGGCACTATAAGTGCTGCAGCACTGGTACCCCTTTTACATCCCTGTCCTGGGTACCATTGGTACCATATACTAGGGTCTTTCAGTGGTGTAAAAGTGCCAATTTACATTTACAGTTTAAGGGAAATTGCACTGATGCTTGGCCTGGTTAGCAGGACACTACACACTCTCAGATCAATTACCACAGCATCTAGCAGTTGAAATTGGGTCGAAAAGTCAGGTGGCATCTGCAAGCAGCCCAGTTTACTACAGTTATGAACCCTCATGATATAGTTAGCGTAGCGAGTGAACAACCAAGAACGAGCTGGAGCATGCTTCAGCTGCAATATTGAGAGTGTGGATTCCCTGCCCCCAACTTTTGAGATATATCGCTTGATCACCCAGTCACAATGTGCACACCACTTGTTCGATAATATCAGGTATGCCCCGCACAACAAAGCTGAAAAAGGCTTGGTGGCCCTTTTCCTTTAAACACAATCATAGTGAAATAAGCACAAAGACTAAAGAAAGACATTCATAGACTGAAATGTGTGGTCTTTATGCAGGTACAGCTGACAGAAATCTGTGAAATTGATAAACTGTACTTGCTTCTAATACTGTTCATTAAGAATTCCTACATTGAGGTAACCATGAAGCCGGTGGCAAAAAAATGACTCACTCAGCACCTTGCCATACGATCCCAGGAAATGGAAGTTGTAAACTATGATCATTTCAAGGCCTTCCCAATGTAGAATGATAACAATAGATAAAATATGGTACTAAAGAATATTAGGGCAGGAAACAGCACTTAAAGAGATAAAATGGGGACCAAGACCTACATTGTAATCTTTCCAGATTCTCTCTGGGTGTATTACTGCCAACTAACAAAAAATGTCTCTCAAACGAAATTCATAGATTTTTACAATTTAATGTATTCACAGAGTCTTTAGGATTGGCTAGGCCTCGCAGTTAGTTTGCCATGTAGATGATGCTAGGCCCCAGACAATTGCTTTATCCACCTTACTTTGTACTGCCCTGCGAAATGAAATTTCTGGTTGCAAATATTTAAGATCCATGGCGAAATGATTGACCTCGAACTAGAGATGTCTTCTCTCATCGCCTTGTTGGGATAGGTGAAGGAAATACCTAAACCTCACATTGACTCCTATGGCTAAGAGGAGGATTGCTATGACCTGGAGGCAGCTGTGAATGGATAAAACACTTAACACTGTGTAATACTAATTCCGACCCATATGCGGTGAAGTTACCGAAGTCGTCATAGACTAGAGATATATTGGAAGATCTCTGGGGCCCAGTTGTTGAGTGCAGATGATAATGATAGTGCATGATGAGAAAGCATTGTTAGGTATTATTAAGTACAAATAAATGCTTATCCACTAACAACTGTATTGGTAACCTGCCATTAAGCATACTGCTTTACATAATCAGTAATAAAAATGGGATTCTCTTAAAAACTTTCTGTATTTCAATCTTTACAATGCAATTGTTTTCCTTCTTTTTCCCAACTGATCATGAATGGTTAGTTTAGAAGTTATTTATTCATTTGAGATCATCTTTTTTTTGCTAATAATAATATTTTTTTTCCCTCAGGCTTGCTGTTTCAAAATCACGCTAAAGAACTACTGCACCTGGATTTAGGAGAGAACCTAGTACATAACAACGGATGGCTTTCTTTGATTCGGGCACTGAACAATCAAAAGGACTTAACATATGTAGACTTCAGTAGCCTGAATATATTTAAGCAAGACGCCATATTAATTATGGAACTCAAACGCTTAGCAGATAAGCTCAAATCCTTGTCAGAAATCAAGCTAAATAAATGGGATTTGGATGAGGAAGATAGGAAGATAATAAACAGTGGGAACAAAATCCTGCACATGTGAAGGAATATGCTTTCTCCTAAACTAATATATTTGGAAAAACGTCTATTACAAAGCAGGCATTACATCATAGTTTCTTTACAATGCAGTCAGTACCACGACTGTGACGTTACCATGGGAATGCAGCGTTGGACTGGTGTTGGATTTTAAGTCCCACTCCTTCCTTACTGATGCACTGACTAGAGTTGAAATAGTAATTTAAACTATTCCAAAGTCCAGCACTTCCCTAAAGAAAGTCGTTGTAATGACTTGCATTTTAATGGAACTCGTAGTAACTACACAGTCGTAGTACTCACTGCGTTGTTAAGCCACACGTAGTTTTGGCATGCGTGGTAACAGATGCTATTCCTATATTTGTGATATCCTCATGTAGGAATCCTTAATGGCAGCTGAACGATTCTTAACCAGATGCAATTCTGGGATACGATTGTCCTCCAGCCTCGCAACAGACGTTTCCTGGTGAAGTTATGGGATTCTGGGGTGTACTACTATCAGTGAAGAGTTGTTTTAGACTTTATCACACCTGGTCCCTTCGAAACCAAACACATGGATTTTTCTTTAAAAAAAACTGTATTTAAAGGTTTTACTCCAAACGTGAAACTACAAACATTGATATCACAGCAGTGAACAGAACAGATGGATAAGTATCAGAATGAATAATGAAAACATCTTTAAAATAGTCCTCTAAAATAAAGGATTCGGATGTATCCAAATATTGAATCTGACAACACCAACAAACACAAAAAATAGCATTACATCTTTCACAAAATATTGGAGAAAGAACTTCTTTCTAAGGGGGAAAATAATAAACTTTTTCAGTGTTCCAGCCTAATTTCAACTAAATTGAAGACCAAGAAATGGAAGACAGATTTTACTGACCGGTGTGGTTCTTAACTGTTGTCTATTATGTTATATTGAGCGCATTTCAAAACAAAACACTCAGAGGTAAGAAGACTTGAATTCCTCTTTAAGTGTAACTGATACTAGATTCTGATGTATATAATTTAATGGAAAAAGAAAAACTGTGAAAACACATTGAAGGAAAACCAAATCATGGAAAAACTGTTTTAGGGTAATACAATTTTAAGCAAATGTACATAAACAGGAAATTAAAGGAAACATTTTAAGGAAATAAAATTAAATAAAAGAGCAACAAAACTATTTTTAACATAAACTAAGATCCTATTACTATACCATGTAACTTTACCATTTGCTTTTTTTTCTATTGATTTTCTGTTTTGTTAGCATAAAATAAGAACTTCATAGAACCAGCTTGCATGGTACCGTAGGCCCATGTCAGTAATTCATGAGTGGTGGCTCCTGTGGGAGTAACCCAGTACCACAGGGAAAGACACACAGGGTTTAGCTGGAATAATGCTGGACCCCTAGTGCAAATCAAAAACAAAACACAAAAAACATTTGGTCCCTGGAGGTAAGGGGTCTCCTTTAGGTCCGATCCGTAAGTGCCATGGGGTCAGGGTGGCCTAAGCTTGCCCCAAAATACTCTATTTTATTTTTATATTTTCAGGTAATGTAGTGGTTGCTGCAACATTGTTGACTGGGTTAGGGCCTGCCAGTCAGATTGTTCAGTACTGAAAGGGGCGGCAGGAGAAAAAGCTCTGTCGGCCAATCTGAGCGCCTTATTTTTTAAATTTACAGTATAGCAGGATTCCTGCGGGATCCTTGCTGGACCAACCATCCAACCGCCCAAATATACCTACATTTTTAACTCTTTCAAGGTCAATCCAAGAACCTCTTTGAGTGCAAATTTCTCAAAAATGGTTGAAGAGATTACACCAAATCACAAAAACACCCTTTCTGAGTAAAGTTCTTGCTTTTTGCCAAATTTGGTGTAATTCAGTTCAGCCATTTTTTTCTGCAAAGTTTTCATTGGGAATAATCATTAGAAATCCACCTTTTGTTAAACCTTTTTTTATTGGACCCACTCTTCACTGATAGGGACAAAACTTTCCAGGAAGGAGCTGAGGTGGATGAACTTTTTTGGGGAGATTTTTGTGCACATTTGTTAAATGCTACCCAAGTTAACAAAACAAAAACTATAAGTACACAGCCGCGACTGTCATATATATATTTTTATAAATATATGTGTGTGTGTGGGTGCTTATATATATACATGTATACGCACACATATTAATCACAAAAAATTACTTACATACTTTAATTTGGAAAAAGTGGGGTTTTGGGGTCAAAAATAGATAGGGGATAAAGGATCTCTGTGAACCTTACAGGGAACCAATAAAGGAAACTGTTTTTGAAGATTAATTGGATGTAAATCTTTAAAAAAAAACATGCAAAAGTAGATGTTGTGAAAACAGGAATTCTAAGAATTGGTTTCTAGGAAATGGTAAATGATCATGTAAGTTTAGGTTAAATTGATTCTCCATCTTAGTATTCTAATAAATAATTTTTCTATGAAATCACATACCACTAGATACACAAATGCAGCATTTATGTTCAGTCATTGAGACGCTCCAGAAGAATAAGGTGTATATGTCATTCCATTATGATTTGCTGTTTATGTGCATACCTCAAGTAGCATACAGGCCAACATTTGTCAACAGAGAAGAGGCAGGTTTAGGAAACAAATCAGAAGAATTGAATATCCCAATTAACGTGCAGTGAAGGGGAGGAAGTTTGAAGAAGGACAAAGCTAAAATAAAGGCTTTTTAACTTTAAACGTGTCTAAGTCAGGAATGTACTATTACTAAGAACAAGGGAACCCTCTAGGTAAGCAAGGACCTGAGGTATCAATTGAGAGAAGAACAATGGTCCTTGACAAGGCAGAGTACTGATCTTAATAATTATAGGCCACAATGTGCGCTATAATGAACATAAAGTCCAGCCGGACTTCAAAATTTATTTGATAACTGAATAAATCAAATCAAACAAGACAACAATAAAACAGTGGGACACAATCCTGCATCCACAGTGCTCAACATACAGTACACAGTACAATTAACTAGGGATTTTTCAGGCATTTAGAAAGTCCGGGAGCAAACAAAAGTAATTTAGCAATCTATTTGCTTCACATATGTAGAAAACACATCATTTTTGGCATATAATAGTGAACTAGTGTTTAGACCACATATTTTGTCAACGGCGTTTCGATCCAGTACAGTATGTGGATCATCATCAGGACATTCAGTGCTTGCCTGAATTTGGAAGCCTCAGCATAGAATTTATGAGCCAAGTATAGTAGCCCGGGTAGTCAGGCTACCAGAAGTGGAACATTGCGGGAGTGAGGTAAGGTTCCAATTGGGCTGGAATCCGATTGTGGCAGTAAGGTTAAGGTTCCGATTGGGATAGCAACTGGCTCGAGTGTGTAGAACCTTACGGAGAAGGAGCGCCCCAGTTGTTCGAACAGGATGTGCCACAAAGCAAAGGGATTTGCTGGAGGGCTGATGGATAGATACGGCGTGGGATGCCTATGGGGAGCCTCAAGGTAATTACCCCGGGAAGCACAAGTGACCTTGGCAATTGCGAGGAAGGAGCGCAACCGGTGGCCCAGGGGCCAGTGGGAGATGGCAATCAATGGATGAGAGATCCGGTAGGATTACCTACGGATTTGCAATTTCCAATAACCGGCTATGGAGCGCGGTAGCCTGGGGGTTGGCAGTTTCCAATTCCCGGCTAGGTAGCGCGGTAGCATAAATAAAGGTCCCGAAGTTCGCGATGGAACTTCCGATGGCTTCCCGGTGCACAATCGCGTCTTCGGCACTGCCAACCCCCAGGCTACCGCGCTCCATAGCCGGTTATTGGAAATTGCAAATCCGTAGGTAATCCTACCGGATCTCTCATCCATTGATTGCCATCTCCCATTGGCCCCTGGGCCACCGGTTGCGCTCCTTCCTCGCAATTGCCAAGGTCACTTGTGCTTCCCGGGGTAATTACCTTGAGGCTCCCCATAGGCATCCCACGCTGTATCTATCCAGCAGCCCTCCAGCAAATCCCTTTGCTTCGTGGCTCATCCAGTTCGAACAACTGGGGCGCTCCTTCTCTCTAAGGTTCTACACACTCGAGCCGGTTGCTATCCCAATCGGAACCTTAACCTTACTGCCGCAATCGGATTCCAGCCCAATTGGAACCTTACCTCACTCCCGCAATGTTCCACTTCTGGTAGCCCGACTACCCGGGCTACTATACTTGGCTCATAAATTCTATGCCCGGGCTTCCAAATTCAGGCAAGCACTGAATGTCCTGATGATGATCCACATACTGTACTGGATCGAAACGCCTTCGACAAAATATGTGGTCTAAACACTAGTTCACTATTATGTGCCAAAAATGATGTGTTTTCTACATATGTGAAGCAAATAGATTGCAAAATTACTTTTGTTTGCTCCCGCACTTTCTAAATGCCTGAAAAATCGCTAGTTATTTGTACTGTGTACTGTATGTTGAGCACTGTGGATGCAGGATTGTGTCCCACTGTTTTATTGTTGTCTTGTTTGATTTGATTTATTCAGTTATCAAATAAATTTTGAAGTCCGACTAGACTTTATGTTCATTATAGCGCACATTGTGGCCTATAATTATTAAGCTCAGTACTCTGCCTTGTCAAGGACCATTGTTCTTCTCTCAATTAAGTCAGGAATGTAGTCATGTATGCTCAAGAAGGGCGTGACTACGGGTCCGATGTGGCTGGCAGCATGAGCTCCGCGCCAACCCCTTTGTTTATCCTGTCTGGGGGCCGCTGTTCCCAGAACAAAACTTACCTACCAGCGTGGCTCGCACTCCAGGGGATCCTGGTGTCACTGACTGGCGGGAGTGCCTTCGCAGCCGAGAACCGGAGGCTAAACCGCGGTGGGTCCCTGGTCTCGCACAATGACGCCGGGTCCGGCCGAAACGAAAGTAGCTGCGGGAGGAATGCCGGGGGCTCGGTCTGGCGGCGGAGCGGGTTATCGGGCCGCCGCTGCCGCCTCCTGAGTGGTGGAGCCTTTCGATAAGGTGCGGGATTGGTGCAGCGGATGCGGTGCCGGGAGGCAGCAGTGAAGTGTAGTGGAGCCTTACCCCCCCTCTCTGACCCTCACTGCCCTGTGCTGAGTGGAGTGATCGGGAGGGCATGTCTGCATTAGAGGAAGTCACTGCAGGGATCCCGGTGCGTTGCGGTGGCTGACTGTGGGCCCGCCGGAGAGGATCTCCCCTGCCTGGGACAGCAAGCGGAGCTGTACACGGCTGGTTGCAGTCCCAGCGCGGCCGTAAATCAGTGCGCTGGAAGTGCGGCGCCTCCGATCGGGTGCCTGCTGGGAGGGTCCTCGTCGGGGCTAGGAATTGGATTACAGGGGGGAAGACCCCTGCGGCCCTGATCGCTGAGAGGCAGTTCAGTGCATTAACGACCCAGGACTGAAGGAGTTGTCCAAGTCTGCTGAAGCGGCAGGAGACTGTGGCGAAGTGGCAGGAGTGGACGCCCTGAGGCTGAGGACGGGCTATCAGGGTCTGGCACAGGATCTAGATGCCGGTGGTGACAAGGTGGGAGCGGCTACCACCACTGGAGGCTTTGGGAGACTGGGAACTGACTGCCAACCCATGGGGACCCACTCCCAGGGTGGCGCCTGGGCAAGGAGCGAGGACTGTTGGCTGTGGGCACTGACCAGGGTGTGGAGACTTGGAGTTCGGGACTGCTGCATACCGCCCGGAGAGGTGGCGGAAGAGCTGGGCACTCTGCGCCTGGAGTACTGCGTGTGCATCATGGATGACTGCACCCACTGCTGCTGCATGCAACGTTGAGGGGTGCACCTGGCAGAGGGCACACCAGTAAGACAAGGTGACTGGTTGGGCACCGCGCTGGATGGAGTCGAAGCTGGTTGAAAGATCGAGAGCAGTGGGGACCGTGAGATGTCTGGCCTCCACTGAGAGGCAGGGGGTAGGTGACCCACAGTGAGGGACATTGGGCGCTGTCTCTGGCGGGAGCTGGACATTGTGGGAGAACTGGTAGCCGCACACAGTGTCCTCCGCACCTGGGGAACAGATGACCATGGGAAAGCTGCGGGCAAGCAGGGGGGTGTGCCCCCAGAGCAAGAAGAGGAGGTAACAGACGTTCGGAAGACGAAGGTGTTGGAATCACGCCCTGAGGGGATGGCGCAGCAGCAAGTTGACATGATACTCAAGGCCATTGCGGACACTAGAAGTGCCCTTCAGCAGGACATAGCGCAAGTATCAGTGGGGCTGGGCCTTCTCCGTGCGGTTCATACAAAATTGGCGGACAGGGTGAAGCAAACCGAGACCACGCTGGATATACTGAACCCAGCAAACAAGGCACTTGAAGCACAGATGGTGGACCTGCACCGCCGTTTGCAACCTTTGGAGAAGAGAGCTTAGCAGGCTGAAGGAAGGAACAGGAGGAATAACATACAGGTGGTTGGCCTGCCGGAGGGAGTGGAAGGGACTGCTATGGTGACATATTTGGAGGCCTGGTTGAAATCTGACGTAGCCCCGGAGGGACTGTCCCCTTTCTTCACCCTGGAGAGGGCACATAAGTACCGGCGCACCCACTGAATCCTAGGAGGCCGCCCAGACCTGTGATGGCACGCTTGCTTAATTACAAAGATCGAGACCTGCTGTTGAACAGGGCGCGTACTGTAGGTCCGTTCAAGGTGGATAACAGTAATGTGATGCTGTTTCCCGACTATACCTTTGACGTGCAGTGCCAGCGGGCTTCCTTCTTGGAGGTCAAGAAGGCACTTCGTGCGGAAGGTTTGCAATACTCTCTGATGTTCCCGGCACGATTAAGAGTGGCCATGGACGGTAAAACCTTTTTCTTCAGTACCCCTGAGGAGGCGTGGGATTGGCTGGAGTCCTACAAGGCGGGGAGGAGAGAAGCTGGCCTGAGTCGAGGGGCTGCCGAGGTGATGCCGCGCCCCCCTCGACCACGGCGTTCGGAGAGGCGACGGCTTCGTTCACGGAGACCAACGACGTCCCAGACAGAGAAAGAAAGAACAGCTGCGCTCAGGGCAGTGACGGAGATATCTCAAGAGCAAGATCCAGACTCGAGGGGAGCGGCTGACTCTGAGAAGGGATCAGCTGGGACGGCAACGGGGAGTCGGACTCGGTGAGTGTTACTCTGCCCCATGTCACGCCAGGAACTGCGGATGAACTGGTTGATGCGTAGCACAGTAAGACATTCCTCAGGATTGGGAGGAGTTATGGTGTATTGACATTCCTCTTTAGTTTACTTGATGATGTGGAGGGGGGGTGGTGGTGGGGGGGCGTGGGATGGGAGGGAGGGCTTTGAGGTGCGGGCCCCCCATTGACTCGGGGTGCCGCAGCAGGAGCTGTGGTGTAACGGGGAATGGGGTATGGTGTGAGGCGATGGTGCCATTTTGGTTCAGAGGCGACTGGCCCCTGGGCACCCCCCTGTTATTGTAGTTAGAATTCCACAGTAGCTACAGAGGATGTAGTTTAGTGGAGTATTTTGATGGGTACTGTTTATTTAGGACCTGTTCTGGGGAGGGGTAGTTGGGGAAAGTTGTGTGAGTGGGTTGGGGTTATATGGGCTTCTGGTGTGTCCATAGAGCAGATGCAGAGGTACCAGGAAGTGGAGGACCACTATCGGGACCCTACTTGATGTTAAGTGTCTGACGTGAAATGTGAGAGGGATGCACACTATGCATAAGCGCCACAAGGTACACGCCCATCTGGTACGGAGGGGGCTGCATATAGCCTTCCTACAGGAAACCTACCTTGATAGAGCGGAGTGCAGCACGCTACAGTGAAGGTGGCGGGGGCAGGTCTATTGTACAACGTACTCAGCGTTTGCTAGGGGTGCTTTGATATGGATTAGAGCGGGGTCACCTTTCCAGATGACTCGTCAGTTTGCTGACCCCGAGGGAAGGTTTGTAGTGGTGGAGGGGCGACTGAATGGTTTGGATGTAACATTAGGTAGTATATATGCCCCTAATGTGGACCAGATGGCCTTTTTTACCCTTCTTTCGGGGAAGCTGGCCCCCTATTTGGCCGGCCCTGTGATATTGGGAGGAGATTTCAACTCCATGGTTGATGTAGATATAGATAGGTTGCATCCCCCCTTGCCAGAGGCCCCAGTACATAGAGTGTCTAAGGCAAGAAGAGAATGGCAGGATAGATGGGGAAAGGTAGATACCTGGCGAATGCAACATCTTGAGGATCGTGATTATTCCTTCTCTGCATTGCATGACCTGCACGTGCGCTTGGATGCTATATTGTGCACACCTGATGTGCATGCAAAGGTGATCAATAGTGAGTACTTGGCTAGAACAATATCAGATCACAACCCACTACTCCTAACAATGCGGTGGGTTCAGGAGAGACCTGCAATCCCAATGTGGTGTCTAAGGTCGGAGGCACTAGAAGGTGCTTTTTTTCGTGAGGATATAGCAACGAGAATTGAGCAATATTTTGCTGAGAACAAGGGAACATCGTCTGGATTAGCAATAGAATGGGATGCATTTAAAGTGGTGGAGAGGGGAATGTGTATTGCTAAACAGGCGGGTGTGAGGAAGACGTTGCTCTGGGAGGTGGAAGCGGCAGAAGCCAGATTGCGAGGGGCGGACAGAGAATGACCTGAGCGCCCGGAAGTGCAGGATGAATTGGTGGGGGCGAGGGAGGAGGTGGCGAGTCAAATGGAGAAGTTGCGTTGCCATGATTATAGAGCTTATTTGGCACGGGCACACGCAGAAAGTGACAAGGCAGGTACGCTGCTGGCTAGGCTAGCTAATTCGATTCCCCGGGGCACACCTGTACCGGTGCTGCACTCTCCGTTAGGACTTCTGGTCTATACACAAAGGAGGATTAAATACCTATTCCTAGAATATTATGATGGGTTGTATAGGAGTCGCACAGGGGGCCCCGAGGATGCATTGGAGTAGTTTTTGGCGGGTATACAACTCCCCCGGTTGGAGAAGGAACAGGCGGAGTGGCTAGGGCAGGACATCATGCTGGGAGAAGTACGGAGTGCCATTAAGCACATGGCGTGAAATAAGACACCGGGGTCGGATGGCCTTCCCATTGAATTTTACTTAACCTATATTGAGATACTAGCTCCAAAATTGGTAGGGCTTTATAAAGAGGCCCGGACGGTAGGGAGGCTCCCAGCATCTATGAGGGAGGCTGTTGTTGTCCCACTTCCGAAACCGGGTAGGGACGCGATGGATAGGTTGGTGTACCGTCTGCTGTCCATGCTGACGACCGACTATAAGATATTAAGCAGAATTCTGGCGACTCGACTCTTGCCCCATATGGTTCGCTTGGTTCATAGGGATCAGGCGGGTTTTATTCCAACCCTGAACACAGCTGTTAATACATGGCGCCTCCTCCACATACTGGATGAGGATCATGGGGATACTCCCAGTGCAGCGGTACTCTCAGTGGATGTGGAAAAGGCCTTTGATAGCCTGGAGTGGCCGTATCTATACAGTGCTATGCGCGCATTTGACCTTGGGGAGACCTTTGTGGGGTGGACTGGACTATTGTATTGGGACGCAACGGCTAGGGTGCGGACGGGAATGATAGTATCCACCCCCTGTGCAGTAGGTCGAGGAACGCGACCGGGCTGCCCGCTGTCGTCGCTGTTGTTTGCGCTGGCTAATGAACCGTTGGCGGTACGGGCTAGGCTGGGGCGCCACTATGAGGGCCTGACCCTACGAAGTACGGAACAATATATATCCCTGTATGCTGCTGATCTACTACTTTGTTTGGCTAATACGGGGGCGGCACTGGAAGGGGCAACACAACTACTGCGCAGGTTCGGAGAAATGTCAGGACTGGGGGTTAATTGGGAGAAGACTTGTCTCTTCCCTCTGGTTCCAATGGCGGGAGGCCCTGATCAAGTAGCGGGAATTCGGTGGGAATCGACATGTCTGCCCTATCTTGGGACCAAGATTTATCATACCCAGGCGGACATGCTGGAAGGGAACATGGGCTGCGGGGGAGCCTGACTTTTTGGAGTGCTCTGCCGCTCTCGGTAGCTGAGAGGGTAGCGCTCCTGAAGATGGTGGCGCTACCCCCCTGCTGTATTACTTTCGGACATTGCCGATTTGGATACCGGGGACAATTTCTAGGCAGCTCAGGTCAATGGTTAGCGGCTTCTTATGGAGAAATGGCAGGAAGCGGGTGGCATTATCTACCATGATGAGACCTAGAGAGGAGGGGGGACTGGTGGTACCGGATTTTGAACTTTATTACCTGGCGGCTCAGCTGCAATGTCTGACACAAGCTGTGGCTCAAGAGTTTCGGGGCCCAGAGGACCAAGAGGATCGGTGGATCCTACAACATGTACTTTCATTTATAGTGTTACAACAACCCTTGCACCTTGGGTCGCTCACTGCTGAGGAGCAGACACTACACCAATGTTGGACTCGGAGCCATCGCAGAGTCAACGTTCGCCGCCCATGTTATGTTATGTTATGCTATATTTATTTTTATATAGCGCACGGCTACTCAAAAAGAGTGTCCCGGCGCTTTTAATAAAGAGACCTACAGCAGAATAACACAACACAGTAATAAAAACAAGGTGGAAAGCAGAAACAAAAAAAAACAGAAAACAGCCTAGAGGGCAAACAGCCAGGTTTTGAGGCCTTTCCTGAATGCGAGTAGACTAGTAGCTCCCCGGAGTGTCAGCGGCAAGGTGTTCCACAGCTGTGGCGCCAGCAGTCCAAAGGAGCGGCCTCCAATGCGAGCTCTCTTTACAAGCGGCACAGCCGCCAGAAACAGAGATTCTGATCTGAGAGAGAGAGCCGGTTGGTAAAAGGCGAGTCTCCTTTGGAGATACTTAGCTCCCACAGCATGAAGAGCTTTGTAGGCCAAAGTTAATGCCTTGAAGGCAATCCGTTTACGGATAGGCAGCCAATGTAAGGTCTGCAAAAGACCGGCAGCACTGGCTCGCCTGTTTAGGCCATAAATGGCCCTCGCGGCCGCATTCTGCACAACTTGGAGCCGCTGCAGCAGATACTCTGGCAGGCCCAGATAGAGGACGTTGGAGTAGTCCAATCTAGAGCCTATCAGAGCCTGCACAGTCAGCTTCCTGTGTTCCTCAGACAGAAGCCTCCGCAGCATCTTGAGGAGGCCGAAACATGTACCCGTCACACCTAGGATCTGGGATCTCAGCGTCAGACCCTTGTCCATCTTGACCCCTAGGTTCTTAGCTACTTGGGATGAACAGGACGGAGGAAACATGTTAATGGGACACCAAGCTTGCCAGTCTGGCTCCGCAGCACACCCGAAGAAGAGTACCTCGGACTTATCAGAATTGCACTTGAGGCTGTTCAGCTGGAACCATTTAAAAACAGCCCCAAGGCAATCCCGGATACTCTCTCCATCGAAGTCTCCTCCCTTCTTACAAGAAAAAAGGAGCTGGATGTCGTCGGCGTAGGATACGATCTGGGCCCCGAACGACTCCGCCAGCGGCGCCAAAGGGGTCATAAAGATGTTAAAAAGGGTCGGGCTCAATATAGAGCCCTGCGGAACCCCGACTCCCAGTGGCGGCATCACGGCGGAGTCTGGGGAGGCCCAGACCGTTTGTCCACGGCCAGCTAGGAAAGATGAAAACCAGCTGAGCACCGTCCCTCGTAGGCCAATCTCATAGAGTCTTGCGAGAAGGCCCTCATGGGGGACGGTGTCGAAGGCCGCCGACAAATCCAACATAACCAGCATGGCTTTGCCCCCGGTGTCCAGAACCCCTTTAATGGTTTCTGAGACCTCTAGGAGCACGGTCTCTGTACTGAGATTTGGGCGGAAGCCAGATTGGGTGGCGTGCAGAATCTCGTGTGTTTCTAGAAAATTGGAGAGCACCGTGTGTACATGCTTCTCCAAAATTTTCGTGAGAGCAGGCAACAGGGAGATAGGCCTATAATTGGCCTTAGGATCGAGGCCAGGCTTCTTCAGCAAAGGAATGACCATTGCCTGCTTCCAGGCCTGCGGAACCACTCCCTGGCTCAGCGAGAGATTCAGGAGTGGATTCGCCAGCGGATTTATCACTTCCGCCATTTTTGCCAAGAATTTGGCAGGGCAGGGGTCCAGAGGCGACCCAGATTTAAGATTACATATGTACCGGAGTTGCCCTGGGCATGTGTACTGCACTCCCACACGGGGGGATTGGTCATCATTAGCAGACTTGGAAAGGATGGGGCTCCAGGTCATGGGGGATTTGTATGAAGATGGGGTGTTACTACCGTTTCAGACACTACAGGAAAGGTATGATTTGCCGCAAGGGGACTATTTGCTGCGTGCCGCCCTGGTTGCGGCCATACAGCGCCACTGGAAGGAAGGGCTCTCAGAACCCAAAACTTCTATGACGTGTCAATATGTGGTGATGGCTGCCGGGACATTTAAGGCGATTACGTGCCTTTATAAGCGCTTGAGCTCGGACGGCCTGCACCCACTGACGGAATTGCAAGGAAAGTGGGTGGAGGACTTTGGGAAGGAGATACCGGAAACAACGTGGGCTCAATTGGTCCGAAGGGCCTGGAAGAGCACACGGAACGCTCGGTTTCAATTAATACACTTCTTTATATTGCATAGGGCTTATTTAACCCCAGCCAGAATCAATAGATACCTCCGAACGGATACCGCCCAGTTTCCGCGCTGCGGTCTAGAGGGGGCAGAGTTGTCACATATGCTGTGGACGTGTGGACAATTGGGAACATATTGGAAGGAGGTGGTTGAACTGCTCTGTTCATATCCCCCTGAACCTTTATTTTCTTTTTGAGGAGGATTCTTCAAGACCTCCTTTGTCATAGGAGCCAATTGTTCACATTCCAACAGTCGCAGCAGCTTTGAGGAATGTGTGGAAGCTGTTGGTGCCCCACAATGGCTAAATATGTATGGCTGCTCACTTTATTACTTTGGCACCCGCTGCAGTCTAGCTCTCTTGACAATCAACTTGTTCCAGCTCATTTAACAAGAGCATCAAAACATTCAGAGGTGATAATCTGCTCTGAAGCGATATTCTGTTCCAGTACTTCTGTCTTGTATGACAGAACTCTGTTCACTGGATTAGATTCAGACTGAATATGCTATACGCTATTTATGTCAATTCAACTCTGATACTGACAATCTTTCTCGAGAAATCGTACCAAGCCTACATGATTCTGGAACCCTGAGAAAGCCTGCCTCTTACCATAGTGTACCTCCGATGCCACAAGGGGGCTAAAGACAATTTGTTTTAGACTCTCGTCTTTAAGTTCATCTCTGTTCAGAGCTCTGCTTTGTGCAGAGGTGCTCCTGGGAGCTGCATAAGCTCCAGAAAGCAACACTACCTCTGGGGAAGCCATCATACAGATACCTTCATTTGATGGGAGGAGCTGCTATGGACACATTGGAGTGCTACTCCACAATGTTTGTCAGCCAATTGTCTACTTTTTTAGTTTTTGATTTTATGCTGTTTATTTTACATTTCGTTATGATTCCTTGCAAACTGGAAATAAATATCCAACCTTCCTTGGCTACGGAAACTATTTAATACTGGAATCTCTGTTCAACTAATTTCTCTCCCGACAAACTTCCAGTTGCCTTCGACCATTGACCATCAAAAACTGTTGAATGGCCATGAACATAAAATGGGTTTCTGTACCAACTGAAACAAATAATGAAGATAGGCCTTCACTCTTCCAAAGAGTCCCATATAGCCAGTGTTTTCTTGGCCCAATTCTTTACATGGAGCTTCTCAGCACGTCCCTAACTGTCCCAAAACTCAAGCTTCATCAAAGTGCAGTTAAGACTTAAAGACAACATTTGTGGAGCATATTTAAATACTAGGGGGGTGATTACAATGGCCGGCGGACTTGAGTCCGCCTGCTATCGTAGCGGTGATTGGGACCGCCTGCCTGTACGGTGGCGGTCCTGCACCCCACATTAGGATGCGAATGCTACCATGGGGGTCGCATACAGGCACTTTAACATTGAGGCGGGTGCTGCTGGCAGCAGCACCCTCCGCAATGTTAAATTGCCATGCTGTGCGTTTCCCTGCACTACGTGGCAGGCACCACGCAGTGGACACCACCTCCCCCCAACACAAATGGGCCCCGCAATGGGCCCCCAAAACCAATCCCTGACAGCCTTTCCAGGGCGGTTCCACCGCCATGGAAACGCTGGCTGAAGCCAACATCGTAATTTGACGGACGGTGCCTGCTAGGCACGTCACCATTTTACAGATGCAAACCGCTCCGCCAGGCCATCGGAATGATTGAATTTGGCGGATCCGTGGCGAGCGGTCTTTGCACCCGCCACACTCGCGGTCCGATTCCCCACGCCATCCTAATTTGGCGGGCGGGAAATCGAGGTACAATCGCGGAGGGCCCACCACCGCACAGCTGATGGTGGCGGGCCTTCCGCCATCGTAATCACCCCCTATGTTCCTAGCTCATGAGATTTCAACATTGGAAACATCTATTGATGCTGTCACCAGAGACAGACAGTCTTCCTTGTCGCTACAAAACAACAAATCTAATTCAACCCAGCCTTACTTGTAGAGCTAAAACTCAATGGATTCTCCCCAGCACTGTTATCTGAAATAAATTAATTGGGATTCATCCTGGACACTACTTTATTCCTCTCCTCTCACATAACTAATCTCATGGAATCAGAAATCCTTTTCCTCCCCGCTCTAAGAAAAAGCAGGAAATTCCTCGGCCAACTACAACTTTGGGAGAGGATGTAGCCTAACAGCTAGAGCGGTCGTCCTCGAAGCTAGGGAACCAGGTTCGAGTTTCGGCAACGACGCTCAGCATCCTGGGATTCTGGGCAAATCACTAAATCTTCCCATGCCTAACAAAAATGAATGTGTCTGACTGTAACAAAACTGGTGCTCATGTAAAGCGCTCTGAGTTCTCGCTATATAAAACAAAAAAAACAAAAAACTGAAATTCACAGCTCATGCTACGGTTGATCTTGCCACTGGACTCTTGAAATGCCTTGCTTGTCAGCGTTCCCCAATGAATCGTTCCCATACAGGGCAATATTTAGAGACACAATTTATAGGCACCTTTATATATTTCTCAGGCACAATGAAGGCTAAAAAACCCATTCATGTGGAACTTAATGGGCCTTTTCCAAAGCAGACCCAATAGGCAGTCTCCCCATGGGAGACCAATAACAAGCATTTACAATGCAATAGGTCTCGCATTAATTAAGTTTGAGCTATTGGCATTGCTAAATATTGCAACACCAATTGCAACTAAAGTCTATAAATTGTAGGCCAAAAAAATGTGTATTTATTTTTGTAGCAATGGTGGCATGCTGTGCTTTAGATGAATATGTTTAAAAGTAAAGTGCGCCATACTGCGATTGCTATAATAGTTAATTGTGGATGCGTTAACAATTGATGTGTGCACTGATGGCTGGTGGTGTGTGTGCCTGGTGGAAGTGTGCACTGCCAGCTGGTTGTGTGTGTGCCTGGTGGAAGCGTGCACTGACGGCTGGCGGTGTGTGTGCCTGGTGAAAGTGTGCACAGACGGCTGGTGGTATGTGCCTGGTGAAAGCGTGCACTGATGGCTGGTGGTGGGTGTGTGCCTGGTGAAATAATAATAATAATAAGGGAGATTTGTAAAGCGCATGGTTACGCTAAGAAGCGTGTCCCCACGCTAACTGAAACACTCATGAGCGGAAGTGAGGGGTGGACCCGGCTATCTTGAAAATAGGTGTGTTTTCAATTTCCTCCGGAAACTAGATTCAGATGGATCCAGACGAAGATTACGTGGTAGAGCATTCCAGCTCTTTGCCACTAAGTAACAAAAGGATCTTCCTCCCATACGAGCCCTTCTCACCCTAGGGACTTTTAATAGGCCTCCCTGCGAGGAGCGCAAAGCGCGAGATGGTGCATACCTGGTGACTAGGTTCTGAAGTGGTGCTGGCGCCTTCTCAGCAAGGATACGGTGACAGGTGCAGAGGGATTTGAATTCAACTGTGCTCCTTACTGGCAACCAGTGGAGGGTCTGAAGGGCAGCTTTGGAGTCCGATCTTTTAGGGAGTTTTAGTATGAGGCGAGCTGCAGCACTCTGTAGCACCTGAAGGCGATTGATTGCCTTACAGGTAGCTCCCAGATAGAGCAGGTTGCCAAAGTCCAGGCGCGATGTGACGAGAGCATGCACCAGCGTTCTACGGGCGGACGTAGGAAGGAGAGCTAGGATCTTCCGCAGATTTTTTAAAACGCTGAAACAGACGCCCGTCACCCTGTCTATCTGGGGTCCGAAAGACAGGTCTGCATCAAGCCAGACCCCAAGGTTTCTGACTTCTTGCCGGGGTATTGGAGCCTCACCTAGGCATGGAAAGAAATTCTTCTTTTTTGGTATCTGCCCACAATTTTTTCTGGTGTGCACACCGGTGCATGCTTGTAAGAGTGTTGTTCCAATAAAGAGTATCCATTTAGAGAAGAAGGCTATGACACGCTTTCCAAAAATTCCAAATTCCTAACAAAACTTGCAGTTATTGGAAGAAAAGGCGACTTGGAGAAAGAAGAAAGAGAAAAAGTCTCAAGTAAGGTGTCAAAGACACACATACAAGAATTTTGTCAAGAAGAGACTTTAGAGAAGAATTTTAGAACTATCAAATAATTAATTTTTAAGAAATCTCATAATGCAATTGGAACATTCCAGTGTATCCAGAGTAAACATTCAATCATATTGCTGTGAAAAGACTATAGAGAGAAGCAAAATCCTCAGGAGTGATAGGTAAAAGGAAAATGAGAGATGTAGGTACGAATGGGTTTATAACGACAGTGAATAGTAATGAATGTTGAGTTGCGAAAGTGTGAGAAGCGAGAGAACTAAATTAGTATATTGTTGCTTACAGATTTAATGCCCACAGAACACCCAGTCTAGCCGAAAAAACAGTAGATGGTGGTGACTGAAGATGGGTTGAAGATGGCATAACTGACTCTGATGCAGTCTCTCTTTTCTCCCCAATCCTCTTTCCCCCCTGTTTCAATTTGGCTTAGTGAATGAATATTATTCCCTTATTGATTGTCATAGAGGAGTATTGAGGGTCACTCATCTGATCCTGTGGATTCTGGCACAAGGTTAATAAAGTTTCCTGAACATCTGTGTAAGCTGAGTGGTTCTGTGGATGAGAAAGTGCATGTGTGAGTGGGTGTATAAGGTTGTGTGGGTGTGTGAGATGGTGTGTGAGTGGTTCTGTGGATGCTGTCATCAGTGATGTCATTTGAGATGTCATCAGTCATGTCACTGACCATGTCGTGAATGATGTAATATGTGAGGTCATAAGCAGTGCATTGTAGAGGCGTACGTTATAGTTAGCTCCGGTAACTATAACTGCTGAATTTTACCGGTTTTGCAAGAGTGAAATCTGAGCCTTACTTTAACGTCCCTCTAACCTTTTGTTTTTTCCATGAATTTCTATGTTTTTTAATTCTATTTCCTAACTATAACATCCCTGAAACATTTGGTTTTTTTCAGTGAATTTCTAAGGCTTTTTTCTAATACCTAACTTTAATGTCCCTGCAACCTATTGTTTTTTCAGTGACTTTCTAAGGTTATTTTAGAATCTATTTCATAATTATAACGTCCCTGTAAACTTAGGGGCCGATTAGGATGGCGGACGGATCTCCACCGCCATGCAGGCGGTGGCAATCCGTCCGCCATCCGTGACCAACCGCCACCTATTTCCCCCCGCCATATTACAATGGCGGGGGGACCGTGGCGGACGGAAACACCGTCCGCCGCTTTTTCGCAGAAAAGGGTTCATATGGCTGGCAGTGTCTGCAAGACATCGCCAGCCATATTAGGATGGCCTCCTGCAGATGCCCACGGAAAGGCATGCAGTCGTTACTTTGGGGGCCCCCTGCGGGCCCCCATGATGAAGGCGAGAGGGGGGGTGGACATGGGGGGTTCCTGTGGTACCCCCCTGCATTTGCATACACAAAGCGGCAGGCACCGCGCTGTGCCTGCCGCTTTGTGTATGAAAATGCATGCCTGCATTTTTAACATTGCGGCGGGCGGTGCTTTGAGCACCGTCCGCCGCAATGTTAAAAATGCATGATGCGCCCACCAGTGTGGAGAGCGCATCATAATTGGCATGGCGGGACCGCCGATCACGTCGCGGACGGTACCGTTTCCACAGGGATGGCGGACAGGCAAAGTCCGTCCGCCATCCTAATCGGCCCCTTAGTTTTTTTCAGTGAATTTCTACTTTTATAATTTGTAGTTCCTAACTATAATGTCGCTGGAACCTTTGATTTTTCAGTGAATTTCTATAATTTTTTTATAATCTATACCCTAAACAGTATGCTTTTTTATTACATACTGAACTGCATATGTCTGTGTCTGTCATCAGACAGCCATAGTATTAAATAACAATTACAGCATTTCAACATACTTTCTTGAGTATGTTTAGTACTAATATTTTTCATTTTGTGAGAGAAAGTGCTGTTACTATCTAATTCCTTATATTACACTTGTATTAGTTACATTATAATACAGGGTGTTGTAAAATATTCAAAAAATGTTTAAGATATTAATAAATGCTATATACCCACGGTGTTCCTTGTATTGTCAGTGACTCCAACTACTATTACCCCTGTGAGTGATTCTTACCTTGGGCTACTGTTTTAAGTATCTATCATGTCTGTACCACAAGAGATCATTTAGTGTTATTCTTATTCTTTTTAAATTACATTTTTATTATTCACAAATTTGTCACTAAAGGTTGCACTATGTAGATTCCGGTATCGCGATTAGCAGCAAATTCGCCGTGTTTTTTAAAAAGTTTAGAACGCATATATACAAACACATATTGTAATTATTGTTAAGTAATCTTATTGTTGATTACTTTTTTAATTCTATTTCATATATTCGTGACGACGCTGGCCTTTGTGAATATCACATGCCTATGTAACAAAGGGATTTCATTGTACAAGACCTCTACAAAGGAGGTTTTTCTTTTTCACACTTCCAGTGGAGCGATTAGAAGCTTCTTTGTAACTGTCTTGTATTTTCCACTACTGGAAGTGCATTTACTGTTTTTTTTTGTTTTCACTCGACAAATAAAATGGCAACTGGTGGAAGTGATCAGCAAGAGGCATCTAAAAGTTTCAATCGAAAGCACCTTAGAGACAGTTTTTGAAAAATTATTTCAAGACAATAATACTTTTTGCCAATTCTCAGAAAATTCCTTCTGTTGAATGATGAGCTCATGAAATAATTCCAATTTCATCTTTAGAAAAACGCTTCTCTATGGCTGTTGACCAAGGGTACGTTTTCAGTTTGCTCATCGAGACATTGCAACATGTGCTTGTTTAAGGCTGCACACATGGACAGGTCTCAAAGCTCTGAGCTTGGTGGGTTACCCCATCTAATTTGGGGATGTGTAAAAGGAAACAAATGTGGGATCACACTGCTTCACCTCCCGGCGGGTTCGCCCCTAAGCATTATGGTGGATGCAGTTCATCAAGCGTGTGTACTTGCACAAAAGTTCTTTCAAGTGTTTCACCAGGTTGGTGCAGATCAATGCTGGCCATCTCTAGACACGTGTTTCTGGATTATTATCCGTCATCAATAGAGATTAGGCATAAAATGATTTGGGGTTGCTAAGGAGGCTGCCAAAGTCTTCTCGGGTCACAGTACCTCTCGAGGCGCGCAGGTGCCTCTCCACGAGCTCGTCAGCTCAAAGCGGCTTGAGGGAGCCTTTTAAACAGGAAACAAATGTGGGATCACACTGCTTCACCTCCCAACGGGTTCGCCCCTAAGCATTATGGTGGATGCAGTTCATCAAGCGTGTCTACTTGTACAAAAGTTATTTCGAGTGTTTCACCAGGATGGTGCAGATCAATGCTGGCCATCTCTAGACACGTGTTTCTGGATTATTATCCGTCATCAGTAGAGATTAGGAATAAAATTATTTGAACAGGCTGCCAAAGTCTTCTCCAGTCACAGTATCTCTCCAGGCGCGCAGGTGCCTCTCCACAAGCTCGTCGGCTCAAAGCGGCTCGAGGGAGCCTTTTAAATAGGAAACAAATGTGGGATCACACTGCTTCACCTCCCAGCAGGTTCGCCCTTAAGCATTATGGTGGATGCAGTTCATCAAGCGTGTGTACTCGCACAAAGGTTCTTTCGAGTGTTTCACCAGGTTGGTGCAGATCAATGCTGGCCATCTCTAGACACGTGTTTCTGGATTATTATCCGTCATCGGTAGAGATTAGGCATAACATTATTTGGGGTTGCTGAGCAGGCTGCCAAAGTCTTCTCTGGGCACAGTATCTCTCCAGGCGCGCAGGTGCCTCTCCATGAGCTCGTCAGCTCAAAGCAGCTCGAGGGAGCCTTTTAAACAGGAAACAAATGTGGGATCACACTGCTTCACCTCCCAGCGGGTTGGCCCCTAAGCATTATGGGGGATGCAGGTCATCAAGCGTGTGTACTTGCACAAAAGTTCTTTCGAGCAAGCAAGTAACTGAAACTGCTTTTACCACAATGTCAGGGGTGAACCTTGCTGGGAGGTGAAGCGGTGTGCTCCCACCCCTGTTCCTGTTTAATAGTACTCCCGTGAGTCATTGAGCTGACGAGCTTGTGGATGAAGCACCTGCACGCCTGTGAGAGGTACCTGACCTGAGAAAGATGTTGGCAGCCTACTCAGCAAACCCCAAATTTGAAAGCCTGTAATCTTTACTGATGACGGTTAAAGAACCAGAAACACGTGTCTAGAGATCAGCACTATCTGCGCCAACTGTGGCGAAACACTCAAACACTCTTGAAGCAAGTAACTGAAACTGCATTTACCACAATGCCAGAGGCTAACCTTGCTGGGAGGTGAACCGGTGTGCTTCCACCCCTGTTCCTAATTTGGGGATGTGTGACTGGCAAGTCTCAGGTTTGATTCCTAATGCCTCTTCTTTTCTTCCTGACATTGAATAAGTGTTTGTCAATCAGTTGCCAATATTGCCACCTGTTAAGTACTCTGCCAGAAATCTTCACAAATCCAAATCAAAAGAAAATACTTGCAGTAGCAACGCACATCATGCGGTTCTCATATGAAAGGACTGAGCTACATCCATGGAAGCAACCATCACGCCTAAAAAACAAGGCAGTAACTTTTAAATAATTTTTCAACAAATGCAACTGTAGCATTCAAAGGGCACATGAATTCCTTCAAGCTCCATAATACATATGAAGTGTGGCTGATGTGCAATGTCCTGCAAAGAGGTCACACAACAGAAACAGTGCCACCTAATAGCATGTGTTATTATTATAAACACGACCATGCATATCATTTTGTTCTAAAGCCTTCGCAAATACAGTGTGAAATCCACAAAAATATCAGTGTTGTTTTTGAATCCTGCAGGGGGGATGTGCCTTATGAAATGCAACATTTGTTGTGAATGTCTCCAATATTCCTTCATAAAGAATAACCGTGTTCTCTATAATGGTTTTTCCTAAATGTCTATACTCAATATAGTTAGCCTGGCCTGGGTAGTAAAAGGAACAACCTTGAATGGGCCACAAGAGATACATAAGGCAGACAGCAAGGTTACTAGTTGTTCATAGTAACACTGGAACAAGTGTAAGTGAAGCCCTTTTAGCCTAAATGAGTGTTGTGCGCATGCTATAATCAGATGCAAATCTGCACAAGTAGTTGATGATGATGTTAGTGGTTTTCTCCTTGTAAACTTGGAGCCCAAAATGATGAATCGAAGTTTGCAACTAAGCTTGGCAACAAATCAATACATTTAATCAACGGGAAGCACATTCGGCTCTACAAGAAAGACAATGAATGACTACGTTTTCAAACGATAAAGGTTTATTTGGACTTCAGCTTCTCCTAGAAATAAAAGGCCTATAGCAAGAAAGAAGATGACAGCCAAAATTGTAACCATTTTAAATGCAGTCCTATATTATATTCACACGTTATTGTTAATAAAATGCAAGAACGTTTAAGGTGAAAAAAAACTCTTTTAATGAGAAGGTTGCAGCAACTTAGGACACGGTGTGAACTTATTTAAAAATGTAATTCACTAATTCAGTTTATACAGTGAAATCAGTTTATACAGTGAAACCTACCGTGAGCTAGTGTGGTTTCGCTGAACGATTTGGGCATATTCCTACCTGGCCACAAGATGGCAGTAGAACTTAAGAAATTACTATTTATTTGACAATTTTAGACTCAGTACTGATTATTTGTTATTCACACGGCTGCTTCAAACATGTTCAAATCGATCACTATCTATTTGCTAACAGTTGTGCAATAACTTCACAGATCCTGCTTAGTTTTTGTTGACAAAGTGGCACAAATGACCTGCGATGTTTGAAAAATTATAATTCTGCTCTTGGAGTTGGGCATGATTCATAATTTTTCAAGTGCATAAATTTTAACGCCCGCTATCGCTGAATAATATCGCCTGGTTATCGCGTTATTAAGAACACTAACCGCGTAGGCGAAAAAAAATCCAGCAATAGCTGCATTTTGGGAGGTTATCGCTGGTAATGCAGCGATAATACTACAAGGATAGGGATATCCTTGTTGATAGCCCATGGTGGATTTAACCACGTAATCCACCTCCCATTGGATTACATGGCTAAATCTGAAAATTAGCAGACGTAAAAAAGCAGCATTAACCGTGGTTAGCGCTGCTCTTTTTGTCTCTAACAGGGTTAGCATGAAGCTTCATAGGAGAAATGTCGCTTAGCGACATTTCTCCTATTATTTTGCAGTGGAACGCCCACTTTGCATCTCATTAGAGATGCAAAGGGAAGCGTAGTGAAAAAGGGTGCTAACATTTTGCGATTTTGCATGTTAGCACCCTGTTGTTGGTAGGGCGATATTTTTATCTCCGCTTCTTTGGCTTTTAAAGCAAAAAAAGCAGAGATAAAGCCCCTGTTAATATGCCCCTAAATTATTCTGCAAAAAACCATTGCTGTTTTTTTTCAGTTCGGTATGTGGAAAAATATGTTTGAAAAAAGTCTGCATAAAGTAGATTCCAGAGTTTTGTTTAAACAAACCCTTTTTCTCACACTACAGTTAAAATGTTTTGGAAATGTAATATAGTCCACAATTTCAAAACAAATGAGAACAAAGGATTTTCATCTTAGCACACCCATAAAATGAACATCTACAATGATATTGTTTTCTTGGAGGTCAATGACTTATTTAGAGGACAGTGTTACCTTCCCACCTGCTCCAAATTCGAGCCGGGGCAAATAGTATGGGGAAGCTTTGTCCCCTGTTGACGACAACAGTTCCTATGAGTCACAGTCCCACACATTTTTCAGGCACTCATTTCACTCTAGAGCCCTCATTACGTATGGTCAATAAAATAAGACACCTCAGGTGTGTTAATTATCACCTTTTTTTATTTGTTCCTCTGGAAAATGGGGGGATAACATGCACATTTTGGTGTTCAATGCTCCAGAAACTACAGGTCATTGTAAATACTGTACTCTTATCACGTACAGAAATTTAATAAAGGGTGTGGAATTTAAAGCAGCTTGTAATTACTGTGTGTGGTACAGTCTACACAAGTCAGAAATCTGGCCACTGTGCAAATGGAAAACTCAGCCGCACTCATAACCAGGGCCTTAGTCGATGAGAAAAGTTTTTTTTTTCAGTTCAAATATTTGTATTACTTTAATTAAAAAGAAATGCATTTGCAATACAGTAGCAATACATACAAATCAGAAGCAAATATATAAGAAGGAAGAATTAAAAAGGACTACATAACAAAGAACATCTGGCCTGTGATAAAAAGATATCAAAGTTATCCTATAAAAATGATCAGACAAATGTCATGACAGGTATTACAAATTCATCAAATATTAAATATAAACCTCAGAAAGATGGGACAGATGGAAAATCTACATATATCCCAGCAAAGACGAGTGAGTTTGTATTGCTTGGTAAATAGGATCCATCAGCGAGGGGAAAGAAGTGAAAGATGGGAAGAGAGAACGAAGGAGAAAGAGAAAAGGATACTAGAAGGAAGAAAGAAGGATGAGATGGTGGAACGGGACATCTGCTACACCTATAAAAAATAAATTAAGAAACAGATTAAAAAAAATATTGAGCTCCCAACCCCTGAGAAGACAAATCAAAATAATTACCCAAAGAACACCATACACTACCACCAATTTAAGGCGAATAATGTTTCTTTTTAACAAAAGTATGAGCTCCATGATGATATGTGGCCCACGCCCACCAGGTATGGTAAGAAAGGAGATGAAAAGATTTCCATTCTGTGAGTATAATTTTGACTGCAAGGAATAAGAGCAAATCTAAGACCTCCAAACCGGTACTGTCAAGAGGTAAATTAGTATCTATAGCACATGGACCCAGCAAAATCAAAGGTAAAGAGAGAGCTATAGGTGTAGTAAAGATTAATGATAAATGTTTTTGGATCGGGCCTCAAAAGCATTCTAATAGCGTACATTCAAAGAACATATGTTGATGGGTGCCTGAAACTGAAGCCGGCTATACATTAAACCATCTGGAAATTTCAAATAATCACTTCGGCTCAATAGGGATAGAAAAAACGTACATGTCGACGACATTCTTGACCTAGTTACAAGGTGCACCTCAACAGGATAAAGGCCATCAAACATTAGTGACATGGTTCCATTCATATAACTTACAGAGTCTTCTCAGATCCTACACCGTAGGTAAGTGCACAGATGTTAAAGAGAAAACACAAAAATCAAACTTAAATCTAGTAACAGCAGCATATTCTGACTTTTAGGTGTACACTGCTCACTGTGTCCCTCCCGCCCCACCAACCTCCATCAGCCCGTCCCGTGGCCCCATAGGCTAACTTCACCACCCAGAGACCACAACGATGTTCACCTTGGGCGTCAGATGGTGCACGTGTGTGTACATGGCGTTGTAAATGTCCCCTGGCGGGTTATCAATCACTCTCCATAAGGGCGCCTCCCCGTGTTCAGGTCGCCCCTCTGGACTGTCCCCCACGGTGTGTGTCAAGGCCAGGAGTAGTTCCTCCCAATGTGTCACAATAGGTGTCTTCCGGAGTCCCATTGTCTCTTATTCCCTCTGCTGTGGCCCATGCTAGGAGTGAATACCTCCATGCCTGTATGTGCGGCAGGTCTTGCGCCTTCCACCTCTTACTTAGAAGTCTCTTAGCTACCAACAGGAGGAAACTTTTGTATCTGGGGTCCTGCGAAATTGGTGTAACAGGTAAACAGACCATTCAAAAGGTATGGTGCGGCCTTTACATGTGCGCAGCGCCTCCCCCACCGCCCACCAATAGGGATATTACTTGTGACAGCTCCACAACATGTGTATCAATCCAGCCTCCACCTCTGTACAGCGAGGACACACCACATCTGTGCGGTGAAAGTACCTATTTATCTTCTCAGGAGTAAGGTATGCACAGTGAACTATAAACAGCTGTATTTGGTGGAACCTCATGTTTCTGGGTATACGCGTTGGGCTCTTTAGTATCTTATCCCAATCCCTATTCTTCAGTGGTCGTTCCAGGTCTGTTTCCCATTTTCGGCATAGTAGTTCCAGAATTATCGTTGTGTGTGTACGTAAGGAAGCCGCAAACCAACGAATCAAATGTCGACCACGCCCCATAACCTAAAGGTACTGTATGGTGAGGTGCTGCCTCGGCTCCTCTGTCATGTCCCCCCACTTAGAGGTCAGTGTCGCGATCAGGGAGTAGTGACGCAGAAATTGCCCTGGTGGCAGCCCCGTCTCTTCAACCAGGGATTCATATGGTATGAGTGTGCCGTCTCAATACAAATCTCCCAAGGTCTGTATGTAAGCCTCTTGCCACTCCGCAAGTTCAGAAGGTGTGAGCACCCCAGGCCCGCTGGGGGAACCCTCTAGTTGTATGGCAGGTGCACAGGGGACAAGCACTCTGGTGAGGTATAGACTGCGACTGTAGCATTTATAGGCCACCGTCATGAGGAGCGGTGTCGGTGTTGGAGCTTTATAGGTTGAGTGAAAGAGTTTGGTAATATAGTCCAGTGAGAGGGGGGGTTGTGGACGCAGTGTCTTTGCGGCCTCTGTCTGCTAGCCAACGAGCGATCCACTGTAATTGTGAGGCCAGATAGTAGTGCTCAAAACAAGGCGCAGCAAGGCCTGCCTGATCAGTGGGCAAGTACAACTTAGCCAGTGCAATCCTGTGACATGTGTTGCCCCAGAGGAAGTCCCTGTGTAGTTTAGTGAGTGTGGTAAAGAAGGCCGCCGGGATATAGATTGGCATGTTAGCAAAATAGTGTAGTAGGCGGTAAGAATCACCATCTTAGATAATGCTGCCAGTGACTGTTAATGGGAGCATTTTCCAGGAGTGTACTTGTGACTTGATGGCTGTCACGGCCCGTCCCAGATTACCATCAATAAGGTCTGCTGGTTGACGGTATATCTGGATTCCTATATAACGGAAAATATCCGCTTTCTACTGCTCCCATGTACCATCTAGGATGTATCCCGGGTCTTGAGTGTCCCCCCCAAACACATAAAGGCAAGACTTATTGGCATTTACTCTGATAGGGAGGGGAAGTCACGCAATGTATGCGCCAGCTGGGCAGGTATGTTTCCCACATCCCTCACGAAGACCAATAGGTCGTCCGCATACAATGACACCTAGTGTGTTGCATCACCTAGGGTTATTCCATCTCCCAACGTCCCTCGTAGTGCCGCTGCCAGGGGGTTCAATTGCTAGCGTAAGCAGGAAGGGTGAAATCGTTCACCCCTGCCTGGTGCCCCTGCATATTGGTATTGCATCAGAGATGTATGCCCCATCCGTACTCTAACAGTGGGATTCTTGTATAGTAGGTTGACCATCTGGAGAAAGCTCAAGCCCAGCCCCTACCGCAACAGCACTGCCGCCAAGTAGCTCCACTCCAGACAGTCGAAGGCTTACTCGAGGTCCAGCACAAGGCAGCCCGCTCTGGGCCATTCCCGCACACTATCCAACGCCACTCTGGAAAACCTCCGCAAATTCAGTGATGTACTACGCTTGGGCACAAAGCCATTTTGGTCACTATGGACTACCTCAGGTTCCTCTGGCACCAGGCGTTCCGCCAACACATTGGCAAATATTTTATAGTCCACATTGAGGAGTGTCAGAGGTCTGTAGGATCCCAAGCTTTCAGGTTCTCTATTTGGTTTGAGCAGGGACACCAGGTAGGCCTCGCGCATTGATGGAGGCAGCGTGTGCTCTTCCAAGCCTGTGGTGTAAAGGGTATACAGTTGCGGCGTTAAAATCTCCCGGTAGGCCATATAATATTCAGCAGGTAGGCCATCTGGTACCGGCGTTTTCCCAGATGCCATGGACCCAATTGCCTCCCCGATTTCCTCTAAAGTGAGGGGGCCATCTAGCACCTCTTGGTGTGCTTCTGAGACCGTGGGTAGGTGGGTAGGCTCTAAAAACCTCTCCAGATCTGGGCCAGAGCAACACCCTTTGGATTGGTACAGTTGCGCGTAGTGATCAGGCATCACCCTGTGTATCTCTTGCTGTGTTTATACCAGGGCTCGTTAAAGTGTGCATATGGCTCCGATTGGGGTGCGGTTGCTTTCCTGTTTTAGCAGCCAGGCTAACAAGCGGCCTGCCCTATCTGCTGTAGCATGGGTACGAGACGTAGCGGAGTAATTGGGACTTGAGATGGGTGAGTGATAATGTCAGTTGTTTGCGTATGTTCCATGTGGCACCGAGACAGCGACCCCTGACAACTATCTTGGGAGCATCCCATTCGATCATGTCTTACTCGCTGTTCCTCCGTTAAGTTCAAAATACTCCAGAACGGCCGTCTCCAGGGATGCATGGAATTCTGGGTCTTCCAGAGCAGCCGACTGGAGTCGCCAAGCGGGTTTGGGAGAACCATTGGGTTCCCAGTTTAGCTGCAGCCTCATAGGGTTGTGGTCAGAGTGCGTCCGCCCTAAGTATTCCGCAATCTCAACCATTGGGATTAATGACTGGGAGCCCACCACTCTGTTCAAGCTGATATGTAAGTTGCGGACTGCAGCGTAATAAGAATAGATGTGGTCATTGGGATGTAAAGCACATCACAAGTCTAGTTGTGCCCAGTGTGATAGCTAGTCTGTGAGCGTCTGCGCATTTGATACAGCTGATGTCTTTCGGAGGGGTGGGAAGGATCTGTCCGTGTGCACGTCTAACACCAAATTAAAATCCCCACCTAGTAGCCAGGGAAGTCAAACATAGGGGATCAGCTTTGTGGACAATTGTGCAAGGAAGGAGGATTGGTCAGTGTTCGGAGCGTATATGGAGCCCAGCAATATTTGTTGGCCATTAAGTGTCCCCCTCACTAGTGTGTATCTGCCATCAGGGTCTGTCACTGTGTCCGCGCTGATAAATGGGGTGCCCTCTCTCACCCAGATTAATGTGCCCCTCGTGTGTGCCGAGTATGTTGTGCCGTATACTTGACCCCTCCAGCGCCTTCGCAGCCTGTCTAGTTCCAGTTGTGTCATATGTGTTTCCTGCAGAAGTGCGATTGCAGCCGAGTGTCTCTGGAGGTATGTGAATATAGAGTAGCAACCGCGCAGGTGTGTACATGCCACGTATGTTCCATGCAATTATGTCAGCTTGTGTCGTCCCAAATTAGTTGAATCGATAAGGAACCTGGGGCCGGGACGCGTTGCAGGGTGTGGAGGTCAGGGAGAGCCCCTGGTCTGTCGGTGTGCTGCAACAAAAACAATAGATGAACTAAGAACAACATAACATCTGGGGCAGACATTTTGTGATGTCTGTCCAAACCTCAATAACTGGCAAGTAGCGTGAACTAGGTCAGTGTGTTGCCCAGTGGGGTCCGCACACTAGTGGTGTTATGTTATGGCTCCCCCTCAATTCCTGTATGTGTGATGTGCCATCCATATAAAATCCTATGTCGCTTAGTGGGACCAGTAATGTGTGGGCCTAGCCAGCAAATGAGGAGAGTGTTGTTCCCCCTCCCTCTTTCCTGGTAGCATTCCTATTGCCACGATGTTCTCATCAGCAGATTGGAGGAAGCCGGGGTGGTGGGCCTGGCCAGAGACTGGCTGGTCTCCTATCTTCGGGATCGACACCAAGTAGTGGCTCTACCGCCTTTTAGATCTGGGACTAAAAGAGTGGGGCAAGGGGTACCTCAGGGGTCGGCCATCAGTCCCATTTTATTCAATCTTTACCTCTGCCCCTTAGTTAAGCTGATTAAGTCATTTGGTATCTCGGTTATTAACTATGCCGATGACACTCAGCTTACTTTTTCATTGGAAGGTAAAGAGGCTGTGTCTCAGGAGACTTTTCACTGCTGCATGACAGCCACTGCAAATTGGCTGTGTACCAACTCTCTTCAGTTCAATGGCTCAAAAACTGAGGTGTTGCACTGCTCCTTGGATCGCATTCCACGGCCTCTGCCAGCAGATTTTTGGCCTACTGCTTTCCAGGGCACAGTTGCGGCAGCAGACTCCGCCCGTAATCTGGGCGTTACGTTTGTACCTAATCTGCAACTGAATGTTTTTGTAAATAAAACTGTTGCCACTTGCATGGGGCTGCTCCGCATTCTGCGCAAAATTCTCTCTATGCTTCCGGCTCAAGCCAGACCAGAGGTAGTGCGTAGCATTATCATCAGTAGGCTTGACTACTGTAACGCACTACTTCTGGGTGCCCCTGGCACTCTGATCGGAAAACTGCAGCGGATCCAGAATATGGCCGCTAAACTGGCCCGTTCTCGACCGCGCTCGGCCTCTTCATCCCAGGCGCTTAGGGACCTCCACTGGCTACCTGTCCATCAGCGCATCTGTTTTAAAGCATTATGCATAGTGTTTAGGGCCCTCCATGATCAGGGGCCTGTCCCGCTACAAGAGCTTTTTTCCTGGTACTCGACCTCCAGAACCCTGCGCTCTTCATCCGCACATTTGGTTACAATCCCTAAGATTCAGAGGATACGGATGGGAGGCCGTTCCTTTGGATACACTGCGGCCAAACTTTGGAACTCTCTGCCAGTGACCCTAAGGAACACGGGGGAATTCTTTTCATTTAAAAAAGGGCTGAAGTCCCACCTATTCCCCAGGGCAGTGTAGTGATGTGTTCTGTGTTGGTCTGTATAAGTCAAAGCGCCAGGATACCCTTTGGGTGACAGTCTGCGCTATACAAGTATGCAATACAATAGAATACAATACATTGTGGTCAGTGGCGGGCATGTTGTTGCTGTACTAACTCTGTGTGAGTCGAACATTTCGTTCAAGCCAGTAGACCCATCCCACCGCCCAGCAACACACAGGAGCGCAAACGATGACGAACAGTGTTCTACTTGCGGGGGCAGTCAATGAGAGAGCCCAACTCGATGGTACCAGTTCATATAATGCGATGTTTGTGGGGATTACCACTGGTAAACCGAGGTTGTCGGATACCTCCGTTGATGGCGATGAGGAGCCACTTGGCATTAACGTGTTGCCTGCGTAGAAGTTGAGTCTGTCTTTGGGGTGTGGGGATCTGAGAGTTGTGACCGCTTCAAGGCATCCTGCCTTTCCCTCCTTATGTTCTCCGGGCTCGGGGCTGCTGTCCCAGGTTTTGCGTTCCTCATGATTCCCCGTCACCGCTGTCTTCTGATTCTCCTGCCCGCTGAGTTGTCGCCATTTGAGCCCGAGGGTCTCGCACCCGACCATAGTCCTAACTCCTCCAGCCAGTCCCGCACCTCCTCAGGCGAGTCAAAGAAGCAGGTCCCCGCCTTTGTGACTACTCGTAGCTGGGCTGGAAACAGTAATGAGTATGGCAGATCTAGGGTTCTGAGCTGACGTTTCACCACTGTATAGTAGCTTCTACACCTCTGTACCAAAGCGGTTTAGTCTGGGAAGAGCATCACTTGGCTGCCGCTCACTTTCAGGTTGTCCATCTTGTGTGTCTCACGGAGCACCACATCTCTATCTCTGTAATTGAGTAATTTAAATATGAACGGATGTGGTCAGGCTCCTGGTGGGGGTTTCTGTGCTGGTATGCAGTGGGCTCTTTCAAAAGCGAACTGCATTGACAATGTTCCCTGGGGAAGGATATCTCGCAGCCATCACTCCATGAATTGCTCCGGCTTTCTTCTTCGCCTTCTGGCAGGCCCAACACGCTGATGTTGTTGCGACGGGAACGGCCCTCCACATATTCTGATCTGTCTTCCAGGTCGTGGACAGGGTTTATCTGGTCTTGCAGCGCTGCTGCATGACTCTGAGTGACAGGCTGGAGCTCCTTCAGTGCTGAGCCTTGCGTGGTGACTTTTTCTACCAGCTTACGGTGGTCTGCGTGGAGGAGGATGAAGTCTGAGGTGACTTTGTCTATCCTGATTTCCAAAGAGGTCCTGGTGTGTTTCAGCGCGTCACCTATCTTTTCTACTGCCGCAAGTACTGAGTCCATTTTGGCTGCCAGAGCTGTGGTCGTAGGTTCTGTCACCCCTCCGGTATTCATATTCATGGGGTCCAAGCTGCTTGCGCGCAGTGGTCCCTGCTGCATCTTGGCTCTCATCTGTCCCATTACAAGCTGCTGCGCCGTGGGCATTCGCGGATTGTCACCAGAAGGGGCGATGCACCGGTGGTAATATTACTGTTGGAGGGATCTGTTCCTGTGAGGCCTGCACCGGCGGTTTAGCCAGGTGGGGTGCTATGCGACCGCCACGCCACTCTCTGCTGTCTGCGTATAGGGCACGTGAGCCGACCTATGGGGTCCGTGCACCGACTCCGCTTCAGTTATGTGCAGCAAGGACAGTTCTCCTCACTGTCCCACGATGGCAAAGCTCAAGGCCACAATAGTGTATGCGGATCCGTGTGCAGGGCTGGTAGTTTTCACAGCTACAAGGTGGCACAGTCAATACTGGGCTTCCCAGAGGTGCTCGCCCTCGTGGGCTCCGAATTCCCCAGCAGCCTCGGTCCTAGAATCGTGGAAGTGGGCCCGCAGTTTTTGCGCACAATCAGCACCTGTACCGCACTCTCTTACTGTGGTCTTTAGTGATTACCACAGCGCAGACAGTGACCACGGACAAGCAGCCATTCAGCTGCGGAAATCTCGTGCAGGCTCCCACCCACGTCATCTCACTTTGTTGTCTGTGTCAGCGGCATGGCGATGGCCCATCTCACAGGCCCTGGCTGGAGGCCTCTCGGCCCACGCGATTGGTGTGACTGTCTGCCTGTACCAGATTAGACCCGCTCAGGCTCCTTGCACCATGCACCGTGAACCCCACTGCCCTCACTTCCTCCTTAGTGCGCAGTGCATAGGCTTGTTAGAGCTATTTGCACAGGTTGTCTGTGCGCAGCGGCCTACCTCAGTACTAGGCCGCTCCAGCCTCTTCCTCACGTCCTCGATGGTTGTCTCACCGGCACCCCGTAGGCCCGCCGCACCTCAAGCACATGCACTCCTCAGCCACGATGCCATTCCAAGGGCCCCCGGTTCACCAGGATCTGCACTGCTTAGATCTGTTGGGATATTCAATGCGTGTCTCTGCGCCTCCGTAGTCCCAGGTGCCTGTACGAGTGCGCCGAGCCCCACATTCACTGCTCACAGTGCCCCAGACGGTCTCCCCGCCCCCTGGGTGCAGCCCCTGTTTTATCATTGGTTTCTTGGGCTCTAGGCGGTACCTCTGCCGTAGGTGTGATCGCGGCAGACAGGGGGGGCACGGATTTGGGAGCTGTAGCAGAAACAGTGTCTCCGCTGCCAGGACTCACGTAGTGCTGGCGCGAGGGTTTGGCCCGCGGCCCGCCAGCTCCTCTACCGCCGCTCAGCTTGGGAAGACGCACCTCCTGTCGGGCGAGTCCACAGTCTCGTCCTTCGGTAACTGTGATTCTGGGAAGAGGGGCAGCATGATTTTTCGTTCTGCGCACACCGCGGCGTTCCCATTGCTGAACTCCTCCTGGGTCCGGGCTGGGTGGATGCCGTTTACTGCCGCAGGAGCACTAAGACGCGGGCGGCCGGCCATCTTATAGCTTGGAGCGCCCGCACGAAGGCTCACGATAGGCAGGGCCGCGCTTTCCTCCCCCTCACCAGCACGAACTCAGTGGGCCAAATGATACGATACAGGGCTCACCGGGTGCAGGAAATCTTCCGCTGTCAGGTTCCAGTTAGCAGTGACGTGGATGGCATATTTCAGGATAAGTTTACCGGATTACAGGGGGATAACAGTCTGAGCGCTAGAAACTCACGTCGGCCATGTTGGCTGGCTAGCCACGCCACCCCAGCGAAGGAGCAATGTTATTACATAAAGATAATTTCCCTATCAGTTGCCAGGTATCCTGTGAAATATGTTTTAAAAAGTTGTCCTCAAAATGCTGAGACCATTTAACAGAAGTAACTGTGGATTGTGAAGGCAGAGGGGCAGATAAGAATTTATAAATTTTAGAAGAGGTATGGCCTGAGTGTACCCACATAGAAAGAAGTGAGACAGTAACTGAATCTGTAGAAAGGGGTACCTTAGAAAGTTTTATTTTAACTTCAAAAAAGTATAAAAATACATGTTATTTAGATGAAATGTTTTTACTAAAAAGGAAATAGAAAGAGGATCTTGATTAGTATCATACAGGTCTTTCACCAGTCTGATGCACTTGTCGGCCCACGAAAGAGCCATGTTGGGTTTAGTGTCAGTAACAAGCTTAGGATTATACCATAAAGATGTCCATCTTGACTTCTAAATAGGCTTCAAAACTTTCCGATCAATGTATTTCCAAGCATTAACCGTATCTGATATAATACGCTGAGAGTGTGCTAATGTAATTTGTAAGGCTGTGAGCAAATAAAGAGTGGAGAAGGGAGCACACAATTCTCATTCTATATAAATCCAGGGAGGTATTTGTTGGGGTACTGGTGAGAACTAAATTGCTCCCTGAGCAGGAAAGAAAGAAATCTGGTAGAGATTCTAGTCTGGGAGGTTACATCCTCCCAATATAGAGGGTTTCCTAAGATATTTGTAAGCAATTCTAGCTCTCTAATCATTCCATAAAAATCTTGAAGTGATTACATCAATCTTATGAAAGACAATAGAAGAAAGCTTTATAAGTAGCATAAAGGATAACTATATAATGATTGGGGTTATCATCATTTTAAGAGTTTGCAAACTACCCCAGCACAAAATATATTTAGGAGACCAAGAGGACAAGAGATCCTAAACTTTATTTATTATATGGGATTTATTATAAGTAACAGTATCTGTAAGATTTTTACAGAACCAGATTCCAATATATTTAAATTGCCATTTAAAGCCTGAATCACCCAAGTGAGAAGGAAGACACAAAGAATTCATAGGAAACAATTAAATTTTCTCTTTGTTAAGAGTATAGCCAGAAACGATCAGAAAAGCACGAATAAGATTAGAAATAGAAGGGATCACTGATTTAATGTCTTCTGAATAAATAAGAACATTGTCAGCATAAGCAGCCGTATTAAGTCTATGTATTCCAAATTGGAATCTTTTAATGTCCGGGTTCAGATTAAGTAAATGGAGAAGTGGATTAATAGACAAAAGAAAAAGAAGGGGTGAAAGTGGTCACCCTTGTCTAGTGCCTTGGCGAAGATTAAAAAGGAGGACGTTGTGCCATTAATCCTAATTTTAGCCCTCGGTTGCGCATAAAAAGCCATAACCATAATAATAAAAGAGCTACCAAGATTGTGAGAGTTTAGTACCAATTGTAAAAAAAAGTCAAGATACCTTGTTGAATGCCTTTTTGACGTCAAAAATGGCAATGAGGAAAGTTTTGCTTTTTCTAAAATGTGACAGAACGTACGAACATTTCCCCTAGCAAGCCTACCCTTGACAAAGTCTGTTTGGGAGACATGAATGAGATTAGGAATATGACATTCTATATGATTTGCTAACATTTTTGCTAAAATGTTTGCTTCCATATTTATCGGACAGAAGTTTTTTTTGGATCAGAATGATCCTTAGCTTCTTTTGGTATGACTACAATAGTAGCCTAAGTGGCCGTACTGGAAACCTTGCCAGAAAGAACATCGTTGTCGAAAATCTTTTTAAGGTATTTAATTATGGTAGAAGTAAATGTTATAAAAGGCAATAGGAAAGCCTTCTGGACCAGGAGCTTTCCTCGATCAAGTAGCCTTAATAGCCCGAAAAATCGCCTCAAACTCTATTGTCTTACCCAACTCGATCATATCGTCTTTCGAAATAGTTGTAGTATGAAGAGAGTTAAGGAATTGTTAGCAGTTAAGCTTAGTACATTGACTTCAAGGAGTATATTCATTTTCATAAAATTATCAAAAGACTCCAAGAATTTATTGGGTATGAAAATTTCTCGAACCAGTTTTATCAGTAATATAAGAAATATAAGTAGTACTGGTATTCTGATATTTGAGTGTAGCAGCTAACAACTTGCCAGCTCTATTCCGTAGTAATAATTGACAAGATATCTGAGCATGTACTCCAATATAAGCCCTTTTAGTAACTATGGAATTAAATGAGTATTTCAAATGTTTAATATGTTGCAAGAGAGATTTGTCATTAGTATGTCTATATAATTCCTCTTTTCGCTTAATATTGTCTCCCAGAGATTGAAGAGATTTCCTAATATTGCTGTTCATTTTGGCCATTTTTTTAATGACGTGGCCTATTATAGTACACTAAAATGCAAACCATAGGACCATTGGAGAGTTCACTGATAATTCATTATCTTTAAAAAAAACTAACAATCTCGTCATTATGATCCTTAACCTCAGAATCATTCTCCAATATTTCTGTGTATAGACGCCAATTACAGGGTCCTTTAGTATCCGTAACATTGAGGATAGTTAACGAAACTGCAGCATGGTCAGCAACAACTATTGGAAGAATCAAGACATTTATGGTATTTTTTAAAAGAGAAGTGTCATCCAGAAGATAATCAATATGAGAAAAGCTAGAATGAAGGGAGGAGAAAATAGTGAAGTCGCTACCTATAGGATTGTGTAATCTCCAAGCATCCAAAAGATGGTGTGACGAACATGTATTGAGCAACTGTTTATGTGCCCTTGGGGATCGAAATTTAAAAGCTGATTGCTTATCTAAAATAGGATCGAAAGGACAATTAAAAGATCACCCAACAATTGTTCTTGAATTTTGTGGAATGTCTGTACGTTTTTTATTTATCTCACGCCAAAAATCTGGTTCATCTATATTTGGAGCATATATATTCATAATATATAGGTCAACCATTAGTCAGACGAGTCAGTAACCATCTTCTGTTGGAATCATGTTCAGCTGCAATTATAGATAAATTAGATCTCTTAGAGATAAGAGTAATAACCCTGTTTTTCTTCCCAGAAGGCTCAAAACATGTAACATCTAATACCCAGTCTTTCCTAATAAGAAGAACTTCTTTAAAGGTTATCTTAGTCTCTTGAAGCAAAACCAAGTCATGAGATAAACTCTTTCAGTAATTTAGAATCTTGGCTCTCTTAACCAGTGATTTAAACCTCTAGCATTAAGGGAGACTAAATTTATACCAGGCATTGAAGTAGATAGAATATAAATAACGAATATTTCTGGTGAAAGAGTATATTAGTGGATAAAATATACTTAAAGACCACAAAAAGTGATGCAGATGTCCCAATATTAAGGTGAGGATAAAGGGGAGAAATGAAGAATAGGAAAAAGAAAAGAGGGTTCAATTGCACTCCAGAAAAGTCCAGAGCCACATCGAGACCCAACCCCACCAGGGAATGTTTGCAATTGACATGTTACTTCGGGAAACAACGTGGATGAGCAGCAGCAGAGACTACCATCAACGGTTTAGGCAACTCGAGTATAAATAAAACGCAGAGCAGCAGAACAAATGTTACCAACACAAATATATAACCATATCAAGTACATCACTTTGGTATAAAGTTAGGAGACAGGAGACTGAATAAATATAAATGTAACGTCTGCAAGGAGATGACAATTCATAAGCAAACAAAGCACAGCTGTAATAGCATAGTGATTCCAGCGTATACATATTTCAACCCAACCCTAAAGTTCATTAAATGAACTTCCAAATTGATATGTACAATATATAAAAAATAATGATCCAACAATCAAGTTAGAACAGACTATAAGCTTATATATTAAAGATGTATCTCGTAAATATTATAACATTAATTGTAGGGGCTGAAAATGGAAAATAAATAAATAAATAAAATTTAAATGAATACACTATGGGATAACATTGGTATATCCACAGTGGGAGACCTGTGGGAAAAAGGTACAGTGATCCCCTTCGCCCAGCTGCGACAGCAATACGAGCTGGGACCCACGGAATCGTTCCGGTATGTGAAGATCCCGCACGCCTTACTTACAGCCATCCCACACGAGGCAGAGGTCCCAGAGGCATCTCCCCTTGAAGATCGCCTCCTCACAGACTGCATGCAGGATCATGCTACATCCCTCACCTACCGCAAATTGATAAACAACTTAGCGGATCCAATGGTACAACTGAGAGACAAATGAGTGGTGGACTTAGGAGAAATGGACGGTTCCGAATGGAACGAAGCACTAGCGTCGCCTAGGGAGGTGGGAATATCGGCAAAATTCCGGCTCGTGCAGCTCAAGATTTTACACAGGGTGTACTATACGAGAACGACACTACACTTAATACAGCGGGCACAGCATCCCTATTGTCTTCGCGGCTGCGGGGAGGAGGGACCGTTATTCCACACTATCTGGGAATGCCCACGCATCCAGGAGTACTGGAGACAAACAATGCGTACCATATCACAAACATTGGGGGTGTCCTTGGTCCCCGAGCCACGGAAGTGCCTGTTAAATATCTGGGAGCGGAACGACCTCTCCAGACATGGCCAACAGTGGTCCACTTTAGGTATGATGATAGCAAAATGTGACATAGCACAGAAGTGGGGTGCGGTAGAGGTCCCCACGTTGGCACAATGGTGTACAAACATGGACAGGGTAATGATAACAGAGAGGGCAGTGTATACAAATAGGGCATGTCCACGCAAATGGAATAAGATATGGACCCCGTGGAATGTGTTCAGGGGGGAGATATGTGAACCCTTGCAGGAAGACGACACACTGACATCAGATGAGGAGGGGGAATACGAATAGGAGGAATGGCAGAAAGGGGGCGGGCTTGGGGACCTTGAGTCCCACCCAGATACAAGATTGGGAGGGGGTGGGAATGGTGAACGGTTTAGCCTGCCTTCACGGATTACTATACAGAGGCACCTAACTGTAAGGGAATGTGGTAACAGACGACCCCATGGTAATGGTTTTACTCACCCATAACAGACATTCCAGGAGTACAAGATGGGATAGGGGATGTGCACTCATTTCCTAGTTTGCCATACGACTTATTGTGGTAACTTCTTGTTTATGCTGTTTATTGTTATAAAATTTAAAACCTGACCTATATAGATCCATAATCTCAATGCGTGTTCTGTGCACACGCTGTTATATACTGCTGCCGTACCCCCGGGCTGTGTAATCCAGATAATACTGAACGCAGGTGAAAGTGACGCGGCCGGCACCTGGGGTTGTAGGCCAGAAGCTGTGTATGGTTTGAAAGGCACAATAAAGGTCTTGGAAAAAAAAATGTAAATGAAACGTCAGCCCTGAGATAACATATCATAGGTAAACAAATCCTTACTGAAGCACCATATAAAGTCCAGCTTATACATACTTCAACCTAAATATACAGATTCATTCAAATAAAATCCAAATGATTTTATTTGAACAGCCGAAGAACATGGCCACAACCTAGAGAGGCTCCGTGCTCCCTAACGTGAGCCCAGTCAATCCGTGTATTTTTCCGCAACCCTTTTGGCCCCTAAACGTAGGACAGGGAAGAGGAAGGTGTCCGGTATCAAGTGATCGTGCTTTGGCTGTTGTGAGTGGCTCCCTGAGATAGCAGCGGCATGCGACACACTGGTGTAGTGACGGCAGCCGGGACCTCGAGTTTGACGGCTGTCCCACAGTGGAGACCTGAAGCCCGGATCGGAAAGGTGAGGGAGGAGCGGTTGATGGTGCGCAACCCCCTACGAGGCACGGCGTGCAGTGGTGCCCGTCCACGTCGCCAAGAAGCTGCAAGGTGGGTGCTGGGGCACTCTTTCATCACAGCCCATGATTAATACATGCTTCTCGTGGCGGCCGGGATGGGGATAACTGATCGTATCTCTGAGGCGGCGGAGTTCTGAATGCCTGGCATTAATAACGATTAGACCCAAACTAATGGAGGCTGTGCTAGTTATTTACTCTGCACTAAAAGCCTCCACGTGTTCATGAGCATAATCTTTTACCACAAGGCAAGCGGCCTCACCTATTTGTGGGATTTGAGGAAGGAAGGCTCTGTTACAGACTTGACAGAAGAGGTATAATTACCTGTGGCACATTTGAAATCTATAGATTGCACAGCTGTTATCCCTGCTAACTTCGGACACTCGTATTGGCCACGTCCTGCTAAGTGGTGGAGGGCGGTGGGGGAGTGCACCATTTCGCCCCATTGCCTTCACGCACCGGTATACTTTTGGCGGCACGTCCATTTAGTACAGCTGAAGGAGGATCTGAGGAGCAGGGGTTTCGCGAAAGTCGACAGGCCGTGTGAGAAAAGAGTGCTCTCAGGCAGGCGGCGGAGATTAGCGACCCTAGCCCGCGCAGGACAAATACCTGAAGTGCCGCCATGAGCAACAGGAATGCAAAGGGTGCTAACCACTCAAAGCTGTAGAAATTTGCATATACAAAATCGCAGGTGGATGCACAAGACAAAGATGTCCATCCTCAAACGGTGCAAGTGGAGGTGTCTCACAGGAGGTGACCTTACAGGATATTATGACCACCCTGAACAAGGTAGATTCACGTATTGGGACTCTTGCGGTTGATCTTGCCCTGATCAGTGCTGACTTCAACAAGATGTCCACCAAAGTGTCGGAGGTTGAAACTACAGCAGCGGCCCTACTGTCTGACATCTCCACCCTTAAAAAGCAGGTACAACAGCTGGTGGCAGACAACAAACTTCTGGCGGCTAAACTGTAGGATCAGGAGGGGCGATCAAGGCGGAACAACATCCGTTTATTGGCGTGCCAGAGACGACAGGCGGCCCAGCCCAGGATCTCTTTGTGGAGGACTTGATCGCGACCCATCTTCAACCACGGGGATTGTCCAATTTCTTCTCCGTTGAGAGAGTGCACCGGGTCCCTGGTGGAAGACGGAAGCCTGTGGCCCCGCCACGGCCCATTCTGGCCCGTATCTTTTATTTCAGAGAAAGGTATGCGATCCTGCAGACCACCTGTAAAAATCCTCCGATCCGAATTGACAATGCCACTATTACAATTTTTTCAGACTACACTGCAGCAGTCACGAAACAACGCAGAGGATTTCTCGACGTTAAAAAGGCTCTCCGGGAACGGGTGGTAAAGTACTCCATGCTGTTCCCTGCCAAACTGCGAGTTGAAGCTGAAGGTAATGCGAGGTTCTTTTCGACGCCTGAAGAGGTGCAGGAATGGCCAGAAAAATGGCGCAAGGCCACGCGAACAGGCCGCACAGCGGCGACCACCAGACGGAAATGGAACAAGAATGAACACAATGCTCTGGCATGGCGCAAACTGCTGTGTGGCGAATGGCCATGAACAGCCATGGTATTGCCACTACTCTACTTCATGGGATACTTGTAGTTCTAGTACCTTTGAGTTGTTCCAAGCGGAGACGACTATAGAGCTAATATTCTAATCTGCTCCTGGTCAGGTACTTTTTGAGGTAAACTGTCGGTGGGGCCCACCATGATGGTACTATTGAGCCCTTTCAACTGTTAGTTCCTTTAGTTTTTCTTGGACAAAGAACTCAGGAGGGGCAATGGGTTTATAAGTATTTGCGGGTGGGGGGCTCTGGGGGGCGGAGGTCATGTTCTCTTACCCCCGTTGTTTAGAACTGGGAAAAGGTAATAAGCACTCTGCTTTGTTGGGGTGGCGGGTAGTTATGAATCTGTCGAGCAGGGAGGGGATTGGTAGGGGGGGCAGTTGCTGAGAGTTGTTTTGTGGTTTGATGTTTCGTTCCAAAGGGCGAGAACAACGAAATGTATACTTGTTACAGTTTTTTGGGCATACTGCATTAATGATGGTTTGAAGTACTACACTATTCATGGCATCAGGAACAATGTCGACACATTCAAAGGTTGATTTGTGTGACCCCCCGATGTCCCCGGTGCCTCCCTTGTCGTTGGTCACCTGGAATGTGCATGGACTGGGTGATAAGATAAAAAGGGGCTTGGTGTTGCAGTATTTGAGGTGATGAGCGCCAGCAGTGGCCTTGTTACAGGAGATGCACTTGGTGGGTTCAGCGTGTAGGGCCATGGATCGCTGGGGATTTAAAATGGTAGTGCACTCAGAGTTCTCGTCTGGCTCTAGGGGTGTGGGGATTTTGGTGCGTAAACAATTCCCATTGATCATACATCAAACCCAGACAGATGACCAGGGTTGATTTGCAGCCATAATGTGTCATTGGGAAGGGAGGTGCTTTAATATAGTGTCAGTGTATATTCCGCCAGCCCTCCAGGCTGTGGCCTTCCTGGCGTTTAGCGCATTTAAACTGGGTCTTCCGGAGGGAGAGCTGATTGTAGGGGGTGATTTTAATACATTGGTGGATGGAACCAGGGACTGCTACACCCCCATGAAAGACATAACGAGCAATTCCTGCATGGAGGGATTTATAGATGGGAAAACACACAAGGTGCTGGACAGAATGTTGCACATTGGCAAAACATTCACCCCCAGTCACAGATCTGGGTTTAATCCATCGTTATTTTGCTCACCACGCCACCCCAGTTCAGACATGGCCATATGCAAATTAGTCTTGACCCTGTGCCTCATGGGAACAGTCCAGACCGAACTGCCAAGCTATGTCTTCCCTGGACAGGAATCAAGCATCCTAGGACTGGTTTCTGGCTATCAGCCGTCTTCAGCCAGGATAGCTTGACTCCAGTGGCGCAGTGAGCACGGAACCCACGTCTGGGCATACCCTTCCGACATAGGGTGAACAGCAAAACACACAAGGTGATGGACGGAATGTTGCACATTGGCAAAACATTCACCCCCAGTCACAGATCTGGGTTTATTCCATTGTTATTTTGCTCACCACGCCACCCCAATTCAGGCATGGCCATATGCAAATTAGTCTTGACCCTGTGCCTCATGGGAATAGTCCAGACCGAACTGCCAAGCCATATCTTCCCTGGACAGGAATCAAGCATCCTAGGACCGGTTTCTGGCTATCAGCCGTCTTCAGCCAGGATAGCTTGACTCCAGTGGCGTAGTGAGCACGGGACCCATGTCTGTGCATGCCCTTCCCACATTGGGCGAACAGCAAAACACACAAGGTGATGGACGGAATGCTCATCAATTCTCATCAATTCCGCCGCGTAGGCGCGGAATTGATGCAACGTGGGCGGAGCGGCCGCGGCGTGACAGAACCACTCCGTCATAAGCACAGCGCGGATGTGGCTCGTGACGGAGTGGTTCCGTCACAAGCACAGAACGGGTTAATAAATATGCATCTGAGAATGACATTCCATAAATGGTGGTAGTGAAAACAAAACAAAAGAAAAACATGAAACAATAGGAGATCATTGGTAGAGAATAACGTATTTCATTGATGACCAATGAGGTAACCAAAGAATAAATAGCAAATACACAAACTCCATAAATCAAGGGAGCAAAGAAAAAAGGAAAGAGGTAGAATACTTACCTGTAACGAAGGAGTTATAAATAGAGAGGTAGAAATAAGGAAATATTTCTTAAACAAAGTCATTCAAATAGTAAAATATATCTAAAAGAAACCGTACCAGTAGGTATACCAACTTAATATAGGACATATCTACATACAGGAGTATTATCCTAAGCAGAATGAAATACAACTTAAGGTACTGTATGATACTGTGTAAAATATCAATTAGCAGAGTCTGGCTTATCCATAGTATGAGAAGCATCAGCATAGTTACAGCAAGATGTATTATAATCTCAAATGTAAGCAAAAGTGTAACAAAGGCTGCAAGTAAACATACAATAGGAACATCATAGACATGGTTATATGGAATCGTATACGTATATGAGTATACAATGGTATGGCCAAATACTATACAGCAACAAAAGGAAAAAGGTTATATGGAAAACAAGGAAGCAGACCAGGTCATCCTATAAAGGTAGATAAAAACAGGAAGTACCAGGTAAAGAGTCCGAGTCCATCTGGGACTCAGATTGGTTATCCAAGAAAGTAGAAAGGTCTGTAGGTGCATTAAAAAAATCTGTGAATGGCCTTTGAAAATGATCTGGAATCATGAGGGCCCAGCAATAGAAAAAAGAATGCCCATATCAGTGAGCCTTCTGCGTAAATTGAGAAAGCCGATGAATTATGGTGTCTCTAGCAAAAAAGTCTTGCGAAATAGAGATTTTATGACCTTCCGACCGAACCATCATGATCTTCCCCATTTGTGCTAAGATTTGATCTGTGTGTTGATGTCACAAAGGTTTAAAAATCAACGGCCTTGGTATCTTAATTTAGTGATGACAGCCATTGTATTTGTTATTGTTCTCCCTAAATTCAGGTGTTCACAAACACTAGAGTTGCGGGCAGTAGAGACTACAACTTCCTTACAGAATATGTCTGTTTTGGTAGGAGAATGCAGTCCTCCATTTTACAGTACAGTAATCACAATTGTTTGGTATATTTCTGAACTAATAGAAAGTGCTCATAATTGCATGTCTATTTTTCTGTGTTTTTTGTGTTCAGGTTTGTGTGACTTTTTTCATCATTTAGTGATCATGAATAGTATACAGTGTGCAAAGTCAGCAACCTGGTTTTACCACTTTGTTGTGTCGCATTACAATTTCAGTATTGGGTTTTGGGTTCTGTCGGTTGTCCGAATTCCCATCTGTGTTGAAAATATATTTATACAATTTTGAAAGACGTGTGTACTCACAACTCTGGATTAAAGTTCATAACTTTTTTGCAGCTGTGAAATTTGTGTTGTAATGTACCCAGACTTGCCCTACACAGTCTTCCTCTAGCTAGGGATTGGCTGCTGCCCCACCTCACCCAGAGGGTGAAGGAGGTGTGGGCCAACTTGCAAATGCAAACTGATTACTTGGCTGCAGTGGCCTGTAAATTTTCCCGGCAGTTGTGATGTACCAATACTCAATATTTCTGTGCACAGCCTGTCATGATGGAAATTGATAAAATGATGTCTTAATGTTTTTCCATGTTGTAATACGGACTGGCAATTAGGTCACGATAACTGGAAAGACTTTCAAGGGTTCTTGCTATACTTTGGCATTTCTAACAAATTATCACACCACTGGAGCCCCTGGCTAGTGGAATGGTTGATCAAATTTCTGGCCAGGATAAAAGTAAATAAACAAGAGTGACTCCCAGTCACTTGTCAGTGGCACAAGCAATCTTTTAGGTGCTACAGAAAAACAAGAACTGACCTCACAGCTCTACTGAGTAGAGTATTCCTGAGATGATGATTGGATGATCCACCCACACTGCCCTTCTGCAGCTATCCTCACTGCAAGACCACAGTGTCATAAAGGAGAACGCTGGGGATTTGAAAGCCTCACGGGAAATAATAGGGAAAAAAATCAAATACACCCCAACATGGGCCAATTTCACATGGTGGGTGTATTGTTAATAGTCATTTAAAGACGTTCAGTTTTCCTTTAACAGAGATGAGGCAGGATGGAGAGAATCCCAATAAAGGGCGGTTGTTGCATGAGGATAGCCATGAATAGCCTCATCTAATAAACAAAGTTTAAAGCTGATAAAAGGTAATCTTGGTTTTTTTCTCTACTGGATCCATTCCTTTGTCATTAATAGCTGCTAGGATCATTACCAAGATTTGACACGTTTTGGGCGCCAAGTCAGTGCATGTGAGAATCTAGCGTCTCATTAACTGCGTTTTTGGGAATGGATGGACTTACAGCCTAGCTCTGAACAATGTTGCCACTGGTGGTTTATTCACCCTGGTAGCTCTCATGCCTGACCCAACAAATGAGCTTCATGGATTTCTGTGGGCTTCTCAGTCTACATAAAATATCCACTATGTTCAGAGTGTCTACTAGAAAAACGTGATTAACAGACTCTGGTTATTTCACACACAGATGTTTCGCGAAATAAACAGAAACATAGCTTTTCTGGTGACATGCACAAGTTGATTACTGACAAGTTAAGAATATGGATACAGAGTCACATACTAATTTACCTTTAAAAGGGAATCTTCTCAGAACCTAACTCCCGTTGGAGGTAGGTTCTTTATTGATAGTTCTCTAAAGTAGTGTATTTTAATCTCGATTTCAATGGGTCAGGAGTGTTCCCTGCAGATCTAGCAGAGCCTAGAGCTGAGTTCAAACAATGCATGTACATCTTATTTCCTTGGCATTATACAATCTTTTGCATGTTCGGCTGCAGATGTGCTCGTGGACATTAAATCCCAGGTCAACCAATCCTAGCAGTTCAAGGTGTTCTCATCTCTGGTAAAGACCCTAATGCTCAGTCCTTTGCATTACATGGCACAGTGAGACATATGTTTTTGCTCTTGTCTATTGCTCCTTGGAAGTATTGTAGACCATCCTAACTTTCACAAGACCTAACAAAGGAATTCCAATTGAGGTTCTAGCAACAAGCTTCAAAGGGAATGGAAGATGGAGGAGAGTAATTAACTGATGTCATGCTGAAGAAAAACATCTGAAAAGAAGACCATCACAAACTGAGAAATATGTGTGAGAGTTGAACAGAGAGTAGAAAGAGATCACGAATGCTCAGAGATCTGTAGACTCCCTGTATTATGAGCTGCCTTTGCAGAGAGTGATTGTGCACATGTGCGTGCTACACACACACACACACACACGCATGAACACCCACACACGTGTTACTGTGTATACACCATCTTCAAGGGAAAGCTGGCTGTGGTCCAAAGAGAGCTATTAAGAGTTGACAGGCTCCAAGAAATTGCTGAGCTCACTGCCTCCTGTCCAGATTTAGTCAAACATTTGCCTCTTTTGTAGGGGTACCACCTACCCAGACAATTAGATGGGAAAAAAGGAACAAGAGTGGGGAACATTTTTATTGCTGTGGGTGTCTCTAAAGTAAACGTATGTCACACAAGAGGCAAGCTTTGCCACCATTACGCATGATGTACCTCAACCAGAAAAGGAAGGCATTTCCAATTTCACCAACCTCCATACTTTTGTAAACCCTGTATAAAGGTCTGTCTCTACTTTCCTTATTACAGTCAAGTTGTGATGTGCATAGTCACCTGTATTGACGAAACGATGCGAGTGCTTTACTGTAATAAATCATTACTGTTGAGTTGTGCTTTAAAATATATTGCAAGTCACCCTACATTCCCATGACATTATCCAGGAACTCGGTCTTTGGCCTCATTTGTCTATATGGCCACAAGAAATCCCCAATGACTTGCAATATCCTTAAGATTAACGGCAGGGTATACTTTTTCGTATACCATGATTTAATTATTGTTTTGTATAGCTGTAATACAGAACCCTGAACGATTGCAGTGAAGGCAATGCCTGACTGGAGCAAGGATTATTAGCCTTGGTGCTGACCTAAATAAAGCCCTTTTTCGGATACTTGCTGATACTTCGGAATGCAATCTTTTGTGCAAAGTGGTGGAGGAAGCAAAGTGGTGGAGGAAGCACGTTCAAACATCTGCTTGACTTTACCTGAAAGGTGTGTGTGGTAACAATGGGGGTTCTGGCTCCAACGCAGTAAGGCTGCGCCAATGTAAGAGTCAACAAGAAAATGCCAGTACTGCACTTCAATTCAATGATTTCTTCTAATTGAGTAACAATCCTCAATTATAAAAGACCAATCTTTTAGTCTGATTTTTTATGAATATTTCTTTTTATTATTTGATTATTATTCCTTATGTTTTTTATATTTTTGTTGGACCTTATTTTTCAACAAGAATTATATCACAAAAATAGAGACTTGAAAGGTATATACAAAAACAAACAATATATATCAAAGATTGTCACAACTCAAATATGATGTATATCACTTTGCAAAAAACATTCAGTGGACACAATAGACATTCAAGGGACAACATTAAGTGCACTTAGAGACATGAATATACAAGACTGGACAAATTGACAACACATTAACAAATGAACCTGTTCAGAAACTAGTGTACACGCCCTGTATTGGATGAAGTTTTTTGGAGAACAGGTGCGGGTACTAGTGATTAGTACCAGATTTGTTTACGCATGTTTTCATATACTAGACCATCTGATAATTCAGTTTTCAAGTTATAATCCTGGGGAGATTGGTCTATTTGAGAAAACGGAGGTGAAGAGAACAGGGGTCGACGCGTTTCGAATCCCTTATGTGCCAGGGATTCTCATCAGGACCGTGAAGACTCAATCTACAGAAGTAAAATAAAAAACATTCTGTCAGTCATCCTCAGAACACTCAACTTCTGTCAGTCACACACACTCTCTTAGATCATACCTGTGTTTATGGTTCAGTGGTCGGTCTCTCAACAGAGTGGCTACTCGTGTAGCTGTAATATTAAGAATTCAATGGGCATAATTAGTATTGGTTGGCCAGTAACGCAGGCACATTGGTGTCGGTCATTAATCAAGGTACTTACATGAATAGGCGGTGTGACCGCGTGGTCAGTATGCTATCGATTTCATCAAACAATCCTGTAGTGAAGAGAAGAGAAATGTCCTATTGACTTTGGCAATCATGAGCTCAGTGATAAACATGTCTCGGTTGTGCTCATGTTAAAAAAACCGGGTTTGGTGGGACGGATGTAATCGAGCTCTTGTATTTGATTAAACACCTCTAGCGCTGTTTTTAGGTGCCGGGTCTGTGAATCAATGGAGTTTGTGAGCGTTTGGTGTCATTCATTTATATTCGGTTGGGAAGAATTAAAATTGCCTTGGGTCCAGCTACGTTCTAAAATTGCATGGCATGTCTATGCTCATGTTCGAAGGGCAGATTTCATCAGGCGGTAATCATAAGTGCACCGATGGATTGACGCTCGGGAATTCTTACCGGTAATCCTTTGTCAAGTCTCCTCCATACGCGGCTCCGTTCAGCAGTGAGGCGCGTTTGTGTTGGTACCGGTTGACCCGGTAGTATAAGTGATTTGAACTTGCTGCTAAGGCTTCTGGGGAGCGTAGTTTTTTTGATTGCTGGATTTGTTATGAAGTCGGAAAGAGCATCTTTTAGTCCGTTTGTTTGGTGGATCGTGCCAATTCCATAGGTCAAAAGGGTTATTGTTGGCTGTTGCTTGGCAACAGAGTCGGACAGGTTGTGCTGATTAAAATGTTGGGAGTGTGCAAAAGCATGTTATAGTCCGTTTTTTGCGGTGGAATATGCCGATTCCAAATGTCTGGGGGTTGTTGTTAGTTGTTGCTTGGCAACCAATATGAGTGCATTATAGATCGAATTGATGATGGTGGAGAGTATCATTGTTAACTAATGGGTCCATTGATTCTTACCACAGTGGATGTTTAATGGGGAGAGAGAGAGAAAAGCCTACCACTCTGTTTATAAGTTGTAAAGTTCCGACATTTCGTTCAAGCCCTGAGTGGCCGAATTGAATTTTAGGATCAGCATTGCTTCTCTTTGTTTTAGTTTGGCCTCTAAATCTCCGCCCCTCTGGTCACGCTCTAATTTCGAAATGACGGTCCATCTGAAGTCCAGGTCTCCGTGTGACTCGTCAATCCAATGTTGTACAAGAGGTGCTGAGGTGATTTTTTTCTTTATTCTTGATTTATGTTGAGAGATTCTCTGTCTGATTTCCTGATTCGTTTTCCCTATGTACAATTTGGGGCATGGACATAGAATGGCATAGATCAAGTTTTTTGATTTGCAGTTCGTAAAGGTGTTGTGTTTCCATGAGATTCCTTCATATTGGAATACATTCCCCTCAATCGTGGAGTTACAACACATGCATGTTCCACACTTCTTGTGGCCTGTAACTGGAGGTAAATTGACAAATTCACGTATTGTGGGGGTCTTCTTGACAGGGACTGCAGCCCTGACGACTTGGTTCGCAATGCTCTTATCTTTTTTGAAGGCAAAGAGTGGTTTGGCGTTCAACTGTATGTCAATGTCCTTTATTAGATGCCAGTTCTGGTTGATGACCTTCTTGAGAAAGTTAGATGATGCCCCAAAGGTAGTAACACAAACTGTCCGTTCAAGTTTTTTCTTTTCTTTCTTTCTCAAGAGTTCTTCTCGTGGTGTCCACCACGCGCGTTTGATTGCTTGTTTGACCAGTTTAGATGGATATCCCCGGTCTAAAAGTCTCTCCATGAGCAAGTTTGCGTGGTACATATACTCGTCTTTGAATGAACAATTTCGACGTATACGGAGAAATTGGCCTATTGGTAAATTTTCTTTCAAACTGCGTGGGTGGTTGCTAGAGAAATGCAAGGATTTGTTGCGGTCAGTCTCTTTTCTGAAGAGGGTAGTCACCAACTGTCCATCTGTGCAATAAACTTCCACATCTAAAAAGGAAAGTCTTGTGGGTGATGACTGGATACTGAATTTAATATCCCTTGTGCGGCTGTTGAGCCATCCATGGAAGTCTGTTAATTGTTCCACTGTTCCGGACCATGTGAAAAAAATGTCGTCTATGAAACGAACCCAGCCCCCTATCCATTGTGAGAAGGGGTTGTTATTGTGTACGTATCTGTCCTCATATACACTCATAAAGAGTATAGCCAGCTCCGGGGCAAAGGGACAGCCCATGGCTACTCCCTTAATTTGGAGAAAGAAGTCGTCGTGGAATTTAAAATAGTTTTTTGTTAGAGCCATTCTTGCCAATTCCAAAATGAAGTCCGTAGGAACTCTCATTGGACGGTCTCTTTTGTCCAAGAAGATTTCAACTACTTCCAAGGCCTGGTCTTGGGGAATTTGGGTATATAGTGAGACTATATCCATACTTACTAGTAAGTCCTGGCCCTCGGTAAATGGTAATTGTTGTAATTTACACAGAAAATCTGAGGTGTCTCTCAAAAAAGATTGTACTGTTAATGTGAAAGGTTTAAGGAAGAAGTCAATAAACTTAGAAATGGGTTCAAACAGTGAATCGCACCCGGATATTATGGGGCGGCCTGGTGGTGATTTGGCATTCTTGTGTACCTTTGGGAGTACATAGAATAATGGTGTTCTTGGATGTTTGTTTACTAAATAACTGAATTCTTGTTTGCCCAAAAAACCTTGTTCAAAGCCATTCTGTAGGATTTTTTCAAGTTCGCTCTGAAATTCAGTCGTTGGATCAGATCGTAATTTCCGATAGCATTCGATGTCTAATAGCTGTCGATTGGCTTCCGCTATATATTCGTTGGTGCCCCAAATAACAATCGATCCGCCTTTGTCGGCTTGCTTGACTATAATATTCTCATCATTTCTGAGAGAATGTAGTGCGTCTTTTTCTTTTTTTGTCAAATTGTGTTTGGTAAAGGATTTGTTCTTTTTTTCTTCTGAGGAAATCGCTGACAACACAGTTTTTTCGAAGTATGTCACTTCTTTAGGTATTTTAAAAGTCGGTGGACAAAAGGTTGATTTTTTCTTTAGACCCGTGGTTTCTGTTTGCGACATTAATTCTTTGCCTGAAAAGAATGCAATCAAACGAATCTTCCTGCAGAACTCAATAAATTCCAGTTTGAGTCTAACAAAGTCTGGAGGTTTTGCAGGGACAAAAGAGAGTCCCTTTTCTAATACACTTGTTTCAGACGAGGAAAGAACTCTGTTAGAAAGGTTGATGACTGATGAGGTACCTAGTTTTTGTAATTTTGTCTCCTCGTGGACATTTCCCATGGCTGGTTGTATCTTGTTTTTCCGCGAGTTTTCTGTTGGCCTTGGTCTAAAAAAGGCTGTTGTTGTTGTTGTTGTTTATTTTGTTGAAAGTTTTGTTGGTATTGTTGCTGTTGGTATCCTCCACGTCGGTTAAACTGGGGTCTATATGTCCCTGGTTCAGAGTCGCTTCCTCCTGATGATGATGTATCCGAGAAGGTTAGATATTTAGTTCTTGATCGACCTTGGTTGTCCGATAAGAAGCGTCTCGCTTCTGGGCGAGAGTAAAATTCTTGTTGCAGATAGGGATAGGCTTTTTCAAGAGAAAAATTCCGTTTGTCTCTATCAAAATTATTTTCTTTTTGTTGCACCGTATAGTCTTTGAATTCCAAAATTTCCTTGTCAACTTTTTCAAGAAGAGTCTTAGAGTCTTGAATCAAGGGGTTGACTTTAATTTCTGATTCTAATTTTTCGATTTCTTCCAATTGTGCTATGGATAACCTTTGTGCGGTTTCAATGGTTAGAACCATGAGGTCTCTACTACATTTGGTTTCAATGTAACTGAAGCCTTTTTTGTAGATATTATCCTCCGTAAAGATCACGGGTATATTTTTAACAATCAAGCCTGTAGGTATTGTGCCTGACCTGAGGTGTTGGAGAAGGTAGTGGCCGTGCAAATCCGTCCGGATTTGTTTTTTCTTTAACCGAATAAGTTTGTCTGATTCGTTATTTGTTTGTGCGGTACTACTAAGAGTAGCGGAACCGAAGGAAGGAGGGTTCTTTAGGAGATTTTTTATGTGATCTTCGCTGTAGGCAAAGGTTTGTTCTTCTGTCATGTTCAGTCAGTAGTCCAAAGGTGGAGTAAGTCAACAGTCATTTAGTGGGGCCCCAAATGCAGTCATTCACACAAACACACACCAATCACACACTCATAGGACATAAATAAACAATCACTGGAAAAATAAGGATCAATGCAAGATAGAGAAAAGAAGGGGGGTTCTAACTGGAGGAGGAATCCGGCAGTGAACCAAAGAACACCTGTTTAAATGTTCAATGCTTGAGCAGCGGTATTGGGAACCTCGCGGGTGGACACCCGCTATAACAAGTGGTAACAATGGGGGTTCTGGCTCCAACGCAGTAAGGCTGCGCCAATGTAAGAGTCAACAAGAAAATGCCAGTACTGCACTTCAATTCAATGATTTCTTCTAATTGAGTAACAATCCTCAATTATAAAAGACCAATCTTTTAGTCTGATTTTTTATGAATATTTCTTTTTATTATTTGATTATTATTCCTTATGTTTTTTATATTTTTGTTGGACCTTATTTTTCAACAAGAATTATATCACAAAAATAGAGACTTGAAAGGTATATACAAAAACAAACAATATATATCAAAGATTGTCACAACTCAAATATGATGTATATCACTTTGCAAAAAACATTCAGTGGACACAATAGACATTCAAGGGACAACATTAAGTGCACTTAGAGACATGAATATACAAGACTGGACAAATTGACAACACATTAACAAATGAACCTGTTCAGAAACTAGTGTACACGCCCTGTATTGGATGAAGTTTTTTGGAGAACAGGTGCGGGTACTAGTGATTAGTACCAGATTTGTTTACGCATGTTTTCATATACTAGACCATCTGATAATTCAGTTTTCAAGTTATAATCCTGGGGAGATTGGTCTATTTGAGAAAACGGAGGTGAAGAGAACAGGGGTCGACGCGTTTCGAATCCCTTATGTGCCAGGGATTCTCATCAGGACCGTGAAGACTCAATCTACAGAAGTAAAATAAAAAACATTCTGTCAGTCATCCTCAGAACACTCAACTTCTGTCAGTCACACACACTCTCTTAGATCATACCTGTGTTTATGGTTCAGTGGTCGGTCTCTCAACAGAGTGGCTACTCGTGTAGCTGTAATATTAAGAATTCAATGGGCATAATTAGTATTGGTTGGCCAGTAACGCAGGCACATTGGTGTCGGTCATTAATCAAGGTACTTACATGAATAGGCGGTGTGACCGCGTGGTCAGTATGCTATCGATTTCATCAAACAATCCTGTAGTGAAGAGAAGAGAAATGTCCTATTGACTTTGGCAATCATGAGCTCAGTGATAAACATGTCTCGGTTGTGCTCATGTTAAAAAAAACCGGGTTTGGTGGGACGGATGTAATCGAGCTCTTGTATTTGATTAAACACCTCTAGCGCTGTTTTTAGGTGCCGGGTCTGTGAATCAATGGAGTTTGTGAGCGTTTGGTGTCATTCATTTATATTCGGTTGGGAAGAATTAAAATTGCCTTGGGTCCAGCTACGTTCTAAAATTGCATGGCATGTCTATGCTCATGTTCGAAGGGCAGATTTCATCAGGCGGTAATCATAAGTGCACCGATGGATTGACGCTCGGGAATTCTTACCGGTAATCCTTTGTCAAGTCTCCTCCATACGCGGCTCCGTTCAGCAGTGAGGCGCGTTTGTGTTGGTACCGGTTGACCCGGTAGTATAAGTGATTTGAACTTGCTGCTAAGGCTTCTGGGGAGCGTAGTTTTTTTGATTGCTGGATTTGTTATGAAGTCGGAAAGAGCATCTTTTAGTCCGTTTGTTTGGTGGATCGTGCCAATTCCATAGGTCAAAAGGGTTATTGTTGGCTGTTGCTTGGCAACAGAGTCGGACAGGTTGTGCTGATTAAAATGTTGGGAGTGTGCAAAAGCATGTTATAGTCCGTTTTTTGCGGTGGAATATGCGGCCGATTCCAAATGTCTGGGGGTTGTTGTTAGTTGTTGCTTTTCAAGCAACACCCACAATCTTTGTCAGGGTGAACCACAAAAGTCACTAAATTAACCATTGCTTAACCCTCTGGTAGCTTGGCACAAAATCAGTCACTAACAACTTAGAGGCAATGTGTAAAGTAGGTATGCAGCATTTAAACAGTAATAAAGTAAAAACACAACACAAGAAAAATCCCACAATTTAGAAAAATAAAGTAAAATGTATTAAATTATTTGACACCAAAATGACAAAATTCCAATCAGTAGAACCGCAGTTATGATTTTTTTTTAAAGTGTTTAGTTAAAACTAGTACCTAAAAGATCAAAGCGCCAACTGCTGACATCTAGTTGTGCGAAACCGGGCAAAATTGAAAGGTATGGCTAACCACAATGGAACGCAGTTCAGGTACATGGGTGGCTTCGGCCAGCTTTCCACAAACTGAACTTAAACTATACAAACAGGAGGAATACTAAAGTTATAGTTATAATTTAAAATTCTATTTACCCATCACTAGTTAAAAGTTACAATGATGAGCTAAGCACCACCTTTAATTTACTATAGGTTGTGCATCCCGGCACGCATTCTTCTCGCATCAATCACCACACTACATTAACTATAACTCGCCCTTTCTCCATGCTAAGGTTATACCCTTCCATATTATATAGCTTATAGCATGTGAAATTATAGCAGTTATAATAGAACTTATGACATCTGAAATTACATCATTTCTCAGAACACATTGCATGGTAAAGTGGTGAGCTATAGTTAATGTAGTGTGGCGTAGTGTACATTGGCGTGTCGTAAACTGGAGTGGTGTTTAGTGGATTAACCATATATTGGAGTGGTGTACAGTGGACTAGAATAAAGTGACAATGGCCTACAGGGGAGTGGAGTAGATTGTGGAGTGGCATAGAGTGGAGTGGAGTAGATTGGAGTGGGATGGAGTGGAGAGTTGTACAGTGGAATGGCGTATGGTGGAGTGGTGTACAGAGTAGTGGCATGAAGTGGAGTGGCAAACAGAATAGCGGACACTAGAGTAGCATACACTAAAATAGTGTACAGTGGAGAAGCAAAAAGTGGAGTGGCGTAGACTAGAGTGCCATACACGGCAGTGGTGTAAATTGGAATAGCGTACACTGGAGTGGTGTAGAGTGTAGTGCCATACAGAGCAGTAGCATAGAGTGTAGTGGGTACAATGGAGTACCATAAAGTGGAATAGCGTACACAGGAGTGGTGTACAGTGGAGTTAGGTAAAGTGGAGTGGCATAGAGTTGGATAGTGTAGAGTTTAGCGACGTAGAGTCGAGTGGGGTGCAAGTGAAGTGGCGCAGAGTGGCAAATTGCACAGTGGAGTGTTGTAGAGTGTAAAGGTGCAGAGGTAGTGGCGTACAGTAGAACAGCATACATTGGAGTGTGGTAGAGTATAACAGTGTACAATGGAGCCGCAGTGGCGTGGAGCAGCATACAGTGGAGTGAGGTACAGTGTAGTGGTGTAAACTGAAATAGTGTACAGTGGTGTTTTGTAGAGTATAGTTGTTAGGCCTGTCAGCCTTAGGGTGGTCCTCCCCCAAACTTTTTGCCTTCTTCTACAATGTTTGCTGATCTTATTTTTGCTGGCCTGGGGACCCTGTGTAGTTTACTACTACTATCCTGTGCTAAAGTGCATGTGTTCACTCTTTAACCCCTTCCCTGCGGGGCATTTTTTCCTGCTGTGCGGGGGGAGGGGGGCCACGCGCGGCGCCGCCGTGCTCATGACGAGCTCAGCTCGTCATGAGGTGCAGTGGAGCTGCACTCATGACGAGCTGAGCTCGTCACGGCCACACCCGTTTTGGAACGTTCAGCACAGCGGGGAAATTATCCCCGCATGCGGACGTTCCAACGGCCGTGACGAGCTCAGCTCATCATGAGTGCAGCTCAACCGTGCCTCATGACAAGCTGAGCTCGTTATTAGCATGCAACGGGTTAAAACATGATTACATTGGCTTATCCCAAATTGGCATATTTAATGTACTTCTGAATCCCTGTTAAAGTGGTACCACGTGTACCCAGAGCCAGTAAATTAGTTGCTACTAGTGGGCATGTAGCACTTATTGTGCTACTTACTAAAGCAGTCCTTTAAACATGTATCAGGCCTGCCTTTGTAGCCTGGGTATGCAGTTTTAAACTGCCATTTAATTTTGACCTGACAAAGTAAAACTTTTGCCAGGCCTATTTTTTAATACACATACGTTACCCCTGCTGTAGGCCCAGGACAACCTAGTGGGCAGGGTGCAGTGCATTTTAAAAGTAGGACATGTAGTTTTAGGTTTTACATGTCCTAGTAGTGGAAAACTCCTAAATTCGTTTTTCACTTCTGCAAGGCCTACTTCTCCCATAGGATAACATTTAAGTTTCCTTATTACATTTTATAAGCTGTACTTCCAAATGAGAGCAGGTCACTAGTTCATGTTTGATGTCTTTGGAATTGAAATGAAACACTCTCTTTTATGGTAAAGTTGAATTTTAAATTACAATTTTGAAAATGTCAGTTCTAAAAAGTTGAAATGTTCATGCCTTAGCGGCTTAGTGCCTCTTTCCTGTCCTTGAGTAACATGACTGGGTGTAGATGACAGGGGGCTTTGTGTATTCTTCCTAGACAGTCACACACAATAGAGAGCTCAGGTGTGCATGGATGGGCCATCCCTGGCTAAATGTGAATGCGTTGCTGGGCACAGCCCTACCTACATTTGAATAGGCTGTGTCCCGACTCCACACAATGGGCTACATACCCTCTATAGTTAGTCTAGAGCCAGGACAGGAAAGGCAGGATGCATGGGGACTTCAAAGGGAAACCTCTAGAAGTTTCTCTCACCTTCCAGGGGAAGAACACCAGGTTTAAATACTGGGCCTCAGAAACCACCACTTCAAGACTCGCCTGGACCAGTTGATACTTTGCCAGGAAGAAGGGCTACTGTGCTGCTTAAAAACCTGCCACTCTGCTGGACTGCTGCCCTGCTGTTCTGACCTGCTGCCTGCTTCCTTCGTACCTGCGTGAGAAGGGCTGTACCTGCATCTGTTGAATCCAGAAGCCAGAAATTACTCCAAGGGCTAGTTGGCTGGCCTTCTGACTAGAGCCTCAGGGCCTGGACTCTGCCATCTGTGAGTACTACCAAGCCAAGTGGTGCCACCCAAGTCATGGACCCTTGGAAGTGGGCCTGAAGGTGCTCTGCGAGTCCATCTGTACACCCAGCAGAACCAATCCATCTCTTCTGCTTTGCCACGCAAACCTGAGCAGAACCAACACATCACTACTGCTGCAAGGGTTCTCCCGACGCCAAGGATTCCATATCGACCCCACAGCCATATCAGAACCACTACCAGTGTAAAGCGTTCACGACAAAAGCCCTTGCATTCCTAGATAATGGCTGCCTTGACAATGACACATGTTTTTGCATTGAAGCCTCACAGCTCCTCGGAACTGATGCATCATCTCAACTGTGTGACATATCTTAGACGCCAAACTGCACATCACAAGCCCCCATTGATGGGATCTTCGACATTGATACAGGACCTCACATCAGAGCTCCACAGCACCTCAGCACCAACACATAGCTGTGGCTGTGCAATGTATCCTCAGCGCAAAGCCTTTCAATGCTCGGCAAGCAGGGCCTATGGTACTTTGTTTAGCAGGCCTAACTGGGCCCCTGTAGCCAGCCTGCGCTCCATTGAGGTCGACTTGAACTTGTGACTCTGTCCCGGTCTGGCGTGACCAGATGCCCACAGTTGGCACTCTGTGCTTTTTCGTACTATTTTCATCAAAATCTTTAAACCTACCTATCTCCAGTTCTACTGATTTGATTTGTGTTGTTTTGGTCTTGTTTTATTCATTGAAAGTTACTCTGTCTTTCTAAACTGGTGCGGGGTGTTTTTTTGATTCGTTTTTACTGTGTTACTGTTTGAAGTATTGCACAAATACTTAATAATTTGTCTCTCAGTTAAGCGGAACTGCACTGTGCCAAGCTTTCCGAGGGGTGAGCACGGGTTAATTTAGAATTTGCTTGTGACTTCACCCAGACACAATTGGGGTTTCTGCTTGAGTAAGGTTTCTTTCCCCTCAACGAGTAACCCAATTTCTTACAGTTGTTGCATAGAATGGAGTGGGGTACAGTAGAATAGCGTACAGTGGAGTAACACGGAGTTCAGTGGCATACAGTGGCGTGCCACACAGTGGAGTGAGGTACATTATATTGGCATACAGTAGAATAGCGTAGAATGTAGCGTCATAGAGTGGAGTGGTGTTAATTGAAATAGCGTATAGTGGCGTACAGTGAAGTGACATAGAGTGGAGTAGCATGGAATGGAATAGAGTGCAGTGAAGTGGCGTAGATTGAAGTTGCATACAAAAGAATAGTGCACAGGGGAGTGGCATACAGTAGAGTGTTGTAGACTGGAGTGGTGTAGGGTGGAATAGTGTAGAGTGGAGTGGCAACAGTGTAGGAGTGTACAGTGGAATAGCATAGAATGGAGTAGCGTAGAGTAGAGTAGTATAGGCTGGACTGGTGAAGAGTGAAGTCACCTAGAGTGGGGTGCAATTGAGTGGAGTGGGGTAGAGTGAAGTGTTGTAGAGTGGAACGGAGTAGAGTGTAGTGGAATATATTGTAGTGGCGTATTGTGTAATAGCATGCTGTGGAATGGTGTACAGCAGTAGAGTGTTGTATAGTTGAGTGGAGTGCAGTGGAAAAGCATAGAGTCTTATGGCATAGAGAGGAGTGGTGTTGAGTGGAGTGGCATACTATTGAGTAGTGTACAGTGGAGTGATGTAGAATGGAATAATGTTGAGTTTACTGGCATACAGTGTACTGACATGGAGTGGAGTGCCATTATGTGAAGTAGCGTAGAGTACAGGGGCATAGTGTGGAGTGTTGTACAGTTGAACAGCATAGAGTGCAATGACGTAGAGTGGAGTGATGTAGAGTGGAGTGGTGTAGAATGGAGTTGTGTACATATATCGTACAGTGGATTGTCATAGAATATAGTGGTTTATAGCGGAGAGGCGCACACTGGAATAGCGTATAGTGCAGTGGTGTACACTGAAATGGCTTAGTTTTGGAGTGGCATAGAGTACAATAGCATAGACTGTAGTGGTGCTTAGTGGAGTTGTGTACAGTGGAAAAGCAGCCAATGGAGTAGCATAGAGTGCAGGGGCGTAGACTGGAGTGGCATCAACTGGAGTGTCATAGAACGGAGTGGCATAGCATATAATAGAATACCGTGGAGTGGTGTAGTGTGGAGTGGCATGGCATAGAGTGGAGTGGAGTGGTGTATGTTGATTGGCATACAGTGGAGTGACGTAGGCTGGTATGACATAGAGTGTAATAGTGTAGAGTGTAATGGTGTAGAGTGGAGTGGCGTAGAGTGGAATGTGGTAATTAAGACAGACGTAACGTGAAAGTGCCTGAATCAATGTAGATAAGATGTGTCAGGAAAAACCATTATGAGGTGATCGCCTTGCCTCTGTGCTTAGTCAGTAAGTTTGATGAACCAAACCTTACTTAATAAAAGTTATAAAAGATATTATTATTAGTTAATTGCCTATCACCTTGGTGAAGGGTTGCGCGACGAGACAAAGGAGAGGTTACGCAGGGTGAAGCCAATTAGCTTATCGCTAATACCTTAGAATGCACCTTAATGCTATTAATTACTAATTAATTAATATCAAATAACTTACTATTTAATTCAATATTAATTAATCATTACTGGGAGAGTCATGAGTTTAGAAAACTTTCTGAGTCTTACGTTTAACAAGCATTGGCAACACAAATAGGTCTGTCTTTAACTGAATGCATGTAATGAGAAGCATTACAAGTATATAGCATGGGAAAGGTATTATTTCTGTGGAAGCGAAGAACCATATAATAATATTGGTGTAGATTAAAAGGTTATGTAACAGTTGCACTGTCAAGCCAGACCTAAGCATCCATGTAGGTTAACAACTGCCCTTCTCCCACCTGTGCTGCTGCTAGAGGAACACACCATACATTATCTAGTTATCTAAGACAATTTAAATGCATTATGTCATGTGGGTGTCCTGGAAAGGTCAAGCTCATTCAGCTGGATAAATAAACAAAATAATCAAAGCTGTGATGGGCAAGCACTTTTTGTGGAAGCACAAAACTTCTGTCCAATCAAACTATGTACTCCTGGCTCTCAAAATGTGGGTGGAGCCAAAACCCCTCTATAGTGATACTCACATAATTGTGTGGCGACAGGTGTGCTGTCTACTCAGACCTTAAAAAGAACTAAAATGAACATTATGACGTCTCCTTTTCTACCAGCTAAGCAACTTTTGTTAATATGTAGCATACATGATATCATACTGAAAGCCTTTAGATGAGCTAAACAGCATCAGCAAAATTTGTGCTGGTCAAAATCTTGTTTAGTAGCAAAGTATTATTAGATCACATCATTCAGTTAGGGGTAACTTGCCTCTACTGATAGATTTTGCCCTCTTTCTGAGCGAGCTGATTGGTCAGCCTGAACATTCTGTAACATGTTATAATATCCAATCCACATTGCTGTGACAACATAGCGTCAATTACGATGTCTAGACGTAACATCCTTGTTTTTTAATGCCATTTAAATATTGATGCATATCAAGATATTCACTAATGTAATAACTAAGGTATTAGATGAACTCCACAAGAGAAGTGCACTGGGACATGTATATGGCAATTAAAAACCCTGCAAGGCCTCGATGATTAAAAATCAGCCTGAAGCTTTTGGTTCGGATTAATGTTGCAGCTTTACAATTAACACGAGGGAGTCTTAAAGGGAAATTCCTGAAAGTAACCTTTCTTTCTCTAAAATGACCCATTGCGTGACTTCCCTTTGCAAGAGCAGTCGTGCAATGAACTCCTGAAGCCGTAATCTGAACTGGTGTCAGTGAAAAGTAACTTTCTCTGCTGTCTCCCGGTTCCCCGGGAGTCTGTCACTCAAATGAAATCTGCTCTGCCCGGATCTAAGCCGCTTTCCGCTTTGTTTTATTTGGACGGCTTCCCACAGGGCGCTTAAATGTGCCCCTAATACTTCCTAGGCGCGAGCTGATGAGATTACAAGGATAATTGTAATGTTTGCTGAGCGCTGGGCAATAGACGGCTAATCCACAGGTGGGCCACGCCAAGCAGTCCCAGGGCCTCCTCAGAAACAGTAGCGCTTGTTAGCCGTCAGCCGCTTAGGGCTTTCTCGCCGCTAATTAACATTCTCGAACAAAAGAGCTTGGCGCACCGTGACTCTGGGACGGGGCCCGCTTTCAAATGAAGCTCTGTGGTGGCAGTCGCAGTGAAGCGAGGCGGCCATTACATGGGCTAAACCTTCAGCGCTCGCGCCCCCTGCTCGAGGCCTCTAATGACCAACTCGCACGCAAGGGCAGGTTCAGTCTTCTCATGGCACAGGACTTTGCACGCAACCACCACAGCTTGTTAATTGGACGAGAAACGCTAAAAGAGAAAGGCAATATTTTGATGCCTGGGAAGGTCCCACTTCTTCATTCGGGGGTGTGGTGGAGAAAACCTTTGTAATATTGCCCTTAGCCAAAAGTCCTGGCTTGTTGTAGGTGTAATGTTACTTGTTGTATTATATATCTGGAGGCAATGACAGAAGCAACAAAATACCAGTCGGGTGGGACACTATGATAAGTACAGATTGTTAGCTTAAGTGTTTTAAGCCACTCCCTTCATTTCACTGACCACGCCCCTTTTAGAGACCCCCCAGTTTATTCATCCCACTTAACCCCCTGACTGCGGCGGTAATTCCGCCGCAGCGCTAGTGGGGAGGGGGGGCCGCGCGGCATGGCCATGCTCGTGATGGAACCACTCCGACACGAGCCTCGGGCGTGCTGTGCTTGTGACGGAGTGGTTCTGTCACGGCCCCGCCCGCTCAATAGAACGCTCAGCGCAGGCGCGAAATCGCTGCCGCGCAGGCGGGGCGACCGGGCCGTGACAGAACCACTCCGTCATTAGCACAGCCCATCCGTGGCTGGTGACGGAGTGGTTCCGTCACCAGCTTGCAAAGGGTTAAAGCCCTGGGTGGAGGACATGGCATTGTAGACCCCTCTATATCATATGGCGTGGGGTGGTTGAGCAATCCAGTTTGATATCGCCACGGCCTCCCCTCAGACCCCCAACAGATGGAGGACACAGTAGATTTTCAAAATTTGTGCCACAACATGTTAGGCACCCTTCAAATTGGGTCGAGGAGCTCTGAGATTTCTCCTTCCTTTGTTAGACAACCACAGCAGGCATTAAAGACCACTCTCCCAGGTCACCTCGCAGACATGCAAAAGAATTGGGTTGATCAGGGACACTGGGGTGAAGTGGCTTGGCACCGGAACAGCTGGAACTTCTGATGCCCGCATTGTTCCTCTGGCTCTCTCTCTCTTGTAGAAATTTTGGATGAGCAGAGCTAATATATTGTCATCAGGAACCCTTGGGCTTATTTACAAGCCCCTTGCACCTCCAGTGCGTCACTTTTAAAATGGGAAAACATGACGTACTAGCGGCCAGGGGGCTTCTACAAAGCCGCCTGGTTTGTAGCAGCATCCGAACGGTGGTCTCTCCCAAGTTAATATTGTATTAAAACTGACAATGGAACTTCTTTCACACAGCGTGTGATGGCCTGCAGTCAAATGCCACAGGCTCGTCAGGGATCTATTTAGGTCTCAAGGCCGGTGCCTTGTTTTACATGAGGGCATATATACGAAAGAGCTTTAGAGAAACCCTTACTATGTTCTAACTGGGTAAACTATGCCTTCTATTTCAACACCTGTTATACCAGGAAATGTTCTTCTTCCCCAAAACGGAACATAAAACACAACAGACGGTCATCCAAATACATGATTGGAAAATCTACTAACATCAAAATGTGTCAGTAAAGCAGTACTTAAAGATATTGGGGCAGATTTTTCAAGAATTGTACCAGTATAAAGTCAAGGAAAGTGATGCAAACTGGTGCAAATCATTGATAACCTATTTGGTATGCTGGTGCTTAATATAGCCTTATAGTCTGCTGTAGTGGGCTATACTGGCTATTAAAGGCCCGTTTCCTTTAACCTCTTGAGCGCTCATGACGAGGTCAGCTCGTCATGAGCCACGGCGCTCCGGTGCTCATGACAAGCTGAGCTCGTCATGACCGTGCCCGTTAGATGGAACGCTCGCATGCAGGGCTAATTCCCCCGCTGTGCTGAGCGTTCCATTAAAACGGGCGCGGTCATGACAAGCTCAGCTCGTCATGAGCACCGGACCGCCGTGGCTCATGACGAGCTGACCTCATCATGAGCATGGGGGCACTGTACGCGCCCCCCGCCCCCCCTCCCCCCAGCACAGCAGGGGAATCCCGACAGCGGTGAAGGGGTTATCAAGGGAGCTGGACTTTAATAGCCTGTATAGCCCTGCTACAAAGGGCTATAAGGCTATTGGAACATTCTGCCACCAGGGGGCAGAATGTTCTAACAAATAAAACAAAGGTCTCTCGGAGCCTGAGAGGGTTTAAATCCCCTCGGGCTCAGAAAGGCTTTGTAAAACAACATTAGAATGTTGCTTCGCAGGCTTTTACCATCCCGTAGAAGCTCAGAGCTCTGCAATGTATTCAATGGAGTGCTCCACATTCCAATGTTCTAATTCGTAGTAAGATAAGTGGGTGGGCAGTTTGCACCACCCATTGCTTCTGCCAGCACTGCCAATAACAGTAACAAAACATCTACTAACCTTCACACTCCTATGAGTGTGACATTTCAGACTATTCCAGGTCCACAAAGGCATAAAAAGGGCTTGAGTGGCATCTATCAGTTGTTTTTAATGTATATTGAATTAATAAACAACTGCCATTCTGCTCATCACTAAATTACACAAACCATATGCCAGGCATAGGCATACTAGCATAGGCAGACTGTCATAAGTACTGGCATTGATAATTAAGTGCCAGTGCCCAGCACTGGAAACCACAAGATAAAATTAAGCATTTGCCCTGCCTAAAATTGAAAACAAATTTATTAGGAAAGTCAAAAATATTTTTGGGTCTCAAAAAGCACACATTGTAATAGTCCCTGCACTGAAGGGAATACTTTGTGTGTGGATGTGCTCTTGTGAAAGAGTGCCTTCACTAGGAGTGAAGTTGGACAAGGGTTGAAATGACCATTTACCCCATGTTGTATGTTGTAGTGGGTGGAAGAAAAATGTGAATGGCACAATTACAGACCAATGAATGAAGTGGCTGAAAGTCACTATAAGAAAATATGTTATGCATATAATGTTAGTAAAATTAAAATGCCTTGACTAACATCAGACCAAAAGACATTACTAATATGGTTAGGTACACGACCAGTAATGAGTTCATATCCGTCCCCATCCATTCCTCCCATAGCATCTGCAGTCTACTTTACACACTATGCAATTGACATCATCATCACTTGCCACTGTCTCATGAGTGGACCTCTCGAACCATATAAGTAAGCTGAATATATAATGTCTATCACTATGAGTTGCTCCGAGTAGCTCCTAAGTGGACTTCTCAGCGTTTTACAGTGACTGGTTGCACCTCTGCTGCTTCTGTTTAGAATCCATGTAGAAGTCTCTGGTGTGATTAACTGATCCTTCAGGGTTTGAGCCTGCACCACTCCTGTCTGGGGATTGGTGTCACTACAACGCAGGCTTTTACAACGCCTGCTGTTACAACGCGGTTTTTACATCGCATACCACTACAACGCATAGTGCTTTTAAACGCTGGATAGTGATTTATTTAATTTACTATTCCAACTCCAGTCCCCGTGGATAGTAGGGAAGGTGTTGGATAGTAAATTAAATATATTCCCTATCCTAGAGCGCCCCCCAGCGCAATGCGTTGTAATGGTTTGCGTTGTAATGGTTGCGTTGTAATGGTAGTGCGTTGTAATAAATGCGTTGTAAGTGATGTTCCCCCTGTCTGGACTTCATAAAGCCAGTGCTTAATCTGAGCTGGTGCTTTCAGGTGCTCAGCACCAGCACTTAATTGGTTTCTGGTGCTCAGCACCAGCACCTAATTGTCAACACTATATTTAGAACAGTCTGCCACATGGTGGTGCTGCTCATCAGTGCAGTAGTGTGGCTCACTGGTTAGAGGCGGCAGACCCGAGAGCAGAGGACGGCCCGGGACCAGGGTTCGATTCCCGACGCGGCAGGTTTCTGGACCAGGGTCAGCGGACTCGATAATTCTCTCGCCTCGGTGCCCACTCTGATCAGCGATCACACTCGGCAACTCTGGGCATAAGCTTGCCTCATCTGCACTAACGGCCCCACCAGACCGCCGGGGATGCCTGGTCTCACCCTGGAGATACCCATTAAGGGACCATCTCTCAGGGAAGCCAGGAAGGGTTTCGCAGCGGTCGAAGCGCGGAGATACTCCTCCGGGAGTCGATCCTAGCGCTATATAAACTTGCAATTAATTAATTTAATTAATCTAATTTAGAGATGAGCAGAACAACGGTTGTTTAGGAATACAATATACATTAACATTGCTAATACCTGCCTCCCCAGACATTCCTTTAGCTTTGGCCAACTTGAATAATCTGAACTGTAGCATTTACATGTGAGAGAGATGGTTAGTAGTTGTTTTGGCAGCGATGACACGGGCGATGGGTGGTTCAAGCTGCAGTGACCTCCCTGTCAGAGCCCTGGCACTTAACATTTTACAAACTAAGCACTGCATGTAGCATTTAATATTGTTGGGTTACATATAAATACCTTGATGGGTTTGCACCTGTCACTCTTAAGAGGGCTCTGTATAATATAGCATGCCTGCTTTACAATGCCTCTGGAGGTTGGGCTTGTCTCGCTTAGGGGCATGATTACACTGGTTTTATGTTGTTTCGTAGATCTGCCTTCGGTGGTTTCACTTATGTAACTCCTGCATGGACCAAACTTATTATTTTCAGGTTGCTGAATCGTGTACTTGGGGGATTGGACCTGTGTCACTCTTAGAGGGTCTCCAATTAGCATTCTCTGGTTGCTTAACTGTGCATCCAGGGTTTTGGTTTGTTGCTCATGTATGGACTCCATATAGTATTTAGAATTCCCTAGCAGCTTACTGTATCTCCATGAGCTGGTCATCTGTGTGTCTTAGGTGAAATGTATGTAGCATTCTCATGTTGCTTAACCACGTTTTCTGTGGTTGGGTTTGTGTCGCTTCTGAGATATCTCCATACAATCTTTTTGGTTGCTTAACTGTGCCTTCATAGGGTTGGCCTTGTGTCACTCTTCACTCTTGGAGTGACTTCACTTTGTGGTTTCTGGTTGTTTAATAAGTCTTTAGTAGATGGTCTTCTCTTGCTTTGGATGAATTCCACATAGTATTTTCAGGTTGCTTCCATTGCCTTTATAGGTTGACGTGTGCCGCTTCTGGGCTTATATTCCACTTATTATTCTGTAATTGCTTAAAAGTTTTCCATGGGTGGGTCTCCTAGCACTCCTGGGTGGACTCCTAATAGTACTCTCTTGTTGCTTAACCACGATTTCAAAGGCTGGACTTGTTTTGCTCCAGGGCCTACTCAGGGGTTTTCTGTCGTTTTTAACCCTGTCCCCAGGGATTTGGCTTGAGTTGCTACTGGGTGGATTTCACCTAGTAGGATCTTTTTGCTTTGCCATGAATCCAGGGTTTTATCCTTTAGAGCTCCTGGTAGACCAACAAAATATATTACTTGTGGAGCCCACTGAACATCATCAATGATGGCTTCTACTTTATGATTCGCACCAGTCTAAAACTGGTAATTATTCCCTTTTTTAAACTCATTTTACTCCCAGACTGTACGTAAGTAAGCACAGCGACACTACCACAGAATGTTTAGAGCACGTCTCTACCACACTACATTTAGAGGCCGTCATTATTTTTAATGTGTAAGAATTGGCTTTTGTAGTTTGGTTTGCCCTGTTCCCATCATGCACTGGGACAGGAACAGACTAATTTGCATACAGCCAGGTTCTGAAACTGGGATGGTGCAGTGAGCTAAAAAACGGTGTTGGATCTAGCCCTGATCTTTTGACTGGGTGAGAGTATTCTGTTTAATTCAGAGACTCTGTCCCTCACCACCCCTTGTTGTAAATATGTCATTATTTTTAAAGCATCTTGGGGAGCTTCACTATTAAACAAGCATTTGCAATGCAATAGGTCTAGCATTTATGAGAGTTTGAGCTATTGGCATTGTAAATGAAAATGCCTTTTATTTATGTGTTCTTTTTAAAACAGATAAATAAAAGGTATTGTCATTGACAATGCCACTAGCTTAAACTGTCACAAATTCAAGACATATTACATTGCAAATGCTTACTATACATTTTTTTTAAAAGCCTTAGGACAGAGCGTGTCCTGCCTGCTGCCTGCAGCAGCAGACAGGACAACGCTATTTGAGAAAATAGTGCTCGGAAGCTGTTATTAAAGCCTTCGGAGTAACAACACACATAACGGGGGTCGCCATGAGAGGTTACAAAATGAGACAAGGTGGTACTAAGGAGGGACTTCTAAGCCTTTTGACTAATGAACAGCCACAGTTTACAGTGAACAATCGCACAAGCCAATGAAAAATATGGGTGGAGAGTGGATGAAGCTTCAATTGCCTACCTGAATACAGCATGCCTCGCAGAGCAGTGCATTCTCTGCCCAGGCTCGACCTAAAAAGGCCAATTTAGATCCACTTGACGGGCTGACGTGGGGCTGTTGCTGTAACACTTTCTCACGACAAGATCTTAGGGATTTTAGTGACCCAATGGCTCACCCTACATCCAGAGGAACATAAAGTGCTGGGAAATTTTCAAGTCGGCTAGAAGGGGAGCACAGAGAAAAATAGGCTGTATGTTAGGAAAAGGCTACTTGAGGAGGCGGACGTAGGGCCCAGCGATGCTTTTAGGATGTCTGTGCATCTCAACCGTTTTTATTAACATCATCAATCACCCACCCTTTTTTCTAGCTAATAACCGAAGTCTCTTCGTTCTCTCTTAAATTGTTTTAGGCATTTCTCTCTAATAAGCATTTCAAATATATGAGGTATGACAATGCGGCCCCAGTATAGGGTGCATTGTGGATTTGCACTGGGTTATCCCCTCTTTCCTGTATTATTTACCAACTCTTTGAAGCCATTGCATGCTCTCTTGTCTTCGTGTGGGATTGGTTTCCACATACATGCCGATGACATTCAACTGATTCTACCGTCCTTTGCTTCGGCTCTTTGCAAACTTGGGAATAAAATCCTTAGGAGAGTTACTAGATAACCAACTCTCCGGGTAAGCAGAGGCAAACTCCCCCGCTACATTTTGTGCTTTCAATATTCATGTGTTGGGCAGACCCTGGAGAAGTAGAACGCTTTTAAAGCAAATGGTGGTCCAGGCCAAGTGGGTGTTCCGCATCAAAAAGTAAGGACGTGATAGAGACTGAATGTTTGCCAGGTGCTGGTTAACAGGTTTTGATTTGGCATTTGGAATTTGTCACAGTTTGTTTCGTCAGTGTAGGCTAGAAGACAGATTGGGAATGACCCGTCTTTTTACCGAGGATCTTACTGTTTACGCATTGATTTGTAGCTGTTAGTAAAGCCTGTTTATTATGTTTTTTCCACATTCAATGAATGTACTACAAGAGATATACGTTTATGTTTATAGCAGTGGCCGCTTGGGGGCAGTGTTTCTTCACAAAAGTAAAGAGAAGGATTATTTCTCGCGGCGGCAAAAATTGTAGCAAGTTAATTTGAATTTCTCACACCACAGGGTTTAAATGAAGTTCGTATTGAAGAAGAACCTTCACGTGTTGTTTTTTTGGTACAGGTCCGACCACATTTAGAAATGAAACTAAGGTTAATTTTATTGATTGTACCGTCTGGATTTAACCTGAAATGAAATCGCCCTTTGTGTTCCGGTAATAGCAACCCAAAACACAAGTTGTTTGTGAAAAAGGCCTTTTAAGACAGTGAGCTATGCATCACAATTTACAACACTGGCCATAGTCTGACAAACTAAACGCAAACTCACTAAATAGAAAGCATTCCTGTAGTGACCGGCTGGTCACTGTCAAGTTTGTAGTGACCCGGATGGTCACTGTTCTAGTGTTTCTCTACGAATGTTTTTACAAGGGCTTGAGGACATGTGACCCTGTCATTAAAAGGGGGCAGGCGCACATGCCCAGGGCCAGTTCCAGATACCATACAACTGGCACTGTACTTTAAGTGTATGGGGTCCTAGGGCCCGACTCTTTAGTGTTTCTACAATAATGTGTTTCCACCAGCCACTCATTGAGGACTGGCTTCCACACTCACCCCATACCCATCCATCACAGGTGTCACTGGTCAGGTGACCCTGCTAATGAAAGGGGCTGGGCACACGTGCCCTGGGCCAGTTCCTGACAGTAACACTATGGGGCAGATTTACAATAACTGGCGCATCCCTGCATATCAGCAGGGATGCGCCAGTTATTGTGTGCCACTCCTTACGCAGGCACAGGGTTTTCACGCAGCATGGGCTCAAAAGTGACAGAGTGAAATCTTGTAGATTTCACTCAGCCACTTTTAGGAGGCGTTCCTCCACATGAACGCCTCCCCCCCACCCTACGCAGGAACGCCTCCTCTGGTGCAGGGCTTTACAACGTGACGCATCTCCCAGTTGAGTCATGTTGTAAATATCCCGCAGCATGGCACATCTTTTGCGCCGCCGCTGCTTCACAAAAGTGCACAATGTGAAATCCAAGCTTCCCAACTTAATATTTTATTTCACTGTTCCTCCTTTTTTATTCATGATCACATATTTGAGTGCCATCAAATATGTGAGTGCAAGATATGCGTTGTACATAAAATACTCTTGTGTTTTATTTAATGGCACATCATTTAGCGCCATCTATAATAAAAATCTAGGCAACATACATAGTATACACGAGAAGTCTCCTCTCCAAGAATTAGACTTTTGTAACTGCTTGAGGACGAGTTCGACAAAGGATCCTAGGATTGTAATAGCCATTTAAGGGACAAAGCACAGGTTCCTCATGTGCACGAAGGCCAAAGGAGTCTGAAATAATTATGACTTCTTACAGTCAGAGTCGGGTAGCAATAAAGTGAGGGTGGAGAAGCTGTGGCAACATCCCAGCCACCACAAAATGTGTCAGCATATTAATGACAACCCCTCGTTTCATCGACCTGGGAGGCTCTGACAGTGCACCCAGTAGCTGCAGGCTCGCAACTGACACTGGGAACCACACCGTCGCACTAAGAAAGCCTTATGCAATTCAGAGAGGAGCTGCAAATGCGTCACAATGCATTTCATTGCAGTGAAGCGGGAACCAGCGTTGAAATGTGTTAGTGTCACTTGTGATGCGTGGCACTTGGCAGGGCTGTCTCACCACGTGCCAGGCGTGCATTTTCTTCTTTCAGGCACACGGAGCTTCAAGAGAAGGAGGAAAAGAGAGGGAGAGGGAGAAAGAGTGATGGAAAGAGAGCGAGAATCACCGAGGGAAAAGACAGAGAAGAAATAAGGAGGATGAATGACTGGGGAGAGAGAAAAGTGGAAGGGAGCAGGGCTGGTTTGAGCATTTTTGTCATAGCCTATTTTGGCCACTAGTCTTACATCAACCATGAACCTTTAGTTTAATTTTTCCTATCTTAAATCTCCCAGCCCAACACCAGACTTTACTTCTGAATGCTTCCATCTGAAATTCATCAATTGCCCTGTCCTCCACTCCCAGCCTCCCCTTGAGTTGGTGTGCCCGATCAGTAGTCTGTTATGTTTGCATTGGTAGGCTACACCAATGCTGTGGAAAGGGAGGAGTGTTGGTGACCAGGTCCCTGCACGGCCGGTCTAGATGGTATGGACCGCGACGTAAGAATGAAAGAAATAAAGACTCAACAGCAGTTAGCTGGAGAGAGTTACAAGTATACACAAGTTTGTGGGCTCCTTTTCTTTTATGCACGTATAGGCCCACATGCTTACTGCAGACCTCTTAACTCAGCAACTGCCGGCGAGGGCAGTCTGCACCTGCCGCCATACCGTGTGCTGACTCCAATGCGCTGTTCATCCCTGTGGCGCATGCAGGGTCGGCGGATCCAGCCTTATGGTGCTGCGCGGCAGGAGTGTCATGTATCCAGTGTGGCTCCTCATCGGGCGTATCGGCGGGTGGCACTCAATTCAATTCAATTCAAAGATAGCTTTGTTTGGTATTTGTAAAAAAAAACATAAAAGCACATTAAAATGTACATAAAAATGTAAAAACATTTCATCCATATCATACATTTAATCACATTGATACTCTAAGTTTTTAATTTAAAAAATGTTTAAAAAATGTAGGTGAGACATGAAAAAAGACAATTCATAAAGCAGTTGAAAAGGGACCTAGATTATTGTAATGTACTATTAAATGTAATAAGGTACAATATAATACAAACATACAAGAATTATTTGTCATTAGGCCATCGTCCCTCTGCATCTCACTGCATATTTCAAGAATGTAATGGCTGCATGCATGGTAAGTTCATCTTGCAACAAATAAAGTCTGATCAAGGCTGGTTTACATTGCCTCAGTCCCCACTTCTTAAGGATGGGTAACAAATAGCGCTTTCTACCCCACTCATAATATTTGCAAAAAAAGATGCAATGAATGTTTGACTGGGTTGATGTGTCATCGCAAGGACAATTTATTAAACTAGCAGACCAGTCATTTGGGGCGGGGAATGATATCAGCCTGTAAAAGCAATCTGTTCTCATCCGTGTCAATAGCATTCTGTGGTAGCTGGAGAATGCCGGGGCCAGGTAAGGATGTAAGCCCGGCCCGTGAAGAATAAGACGGTTGGAAATGATAGTAGACTTTTTACCATCCAGATACCACCGCCTGTCTTCTAGTAGCGTAAAACAAATTTCCTTTAAGGCTTTTTTGGACATTAAAGTACATAAGCTTGGAGTTGTGTAAAGTTCTGGATGGCCGATAGAATGTAGAAATTTTTTGACATAAGAAAGCCAAGTGAACTTACTAGCAGCTGATTGATTCATGCAGTCTTGAATGACATCCCTGCTAAAAGCTGTGTCCTTTGATGACCATATCTTGTGCCACAACATCACTGGGGTTATCTTTATAATATCAGTGATGTGGACTCGATCTAGTTCTTTGTGACATATGGGCGTCAAAATAGTTCTTGGGACTGCAAGCAGAAACTTAAAAAAAGCATTTTCCACTAGTTGGATTTGGGTGCAGTCGGCTGTCCCCCATATGCCTGCACCATATATTGCAGTAGAGACGCACTTCGCTGCATAGATCTTGAGCAGAGTATCAATTGGTTTCCCGCCCAATCTCTTGGCGAATTGTTTTACTGCGCCTATGGTGCGGGTGAAGGCCAGACTGCGAGTGGTGACGGCTGTGGTCCATGTTCCCCTATTGTTAAAAGTAATACCTAAATATGAGAACGTTTTTGTCAAGCCTATCTTTGTTTGGTTAACGAACGTTTTGCAGTCAATTTTAGAATTATTTGTTGAGGTGCAGCACATGGTGAATGTTTTACCCACGTTAATCTTTAGCCCTCTAGTGCTCATGAAGGTTGAAAACCCAGTTAGGGCCTTCTGAAGGCCTATCTGAGTTCGTGACATAATAACGGCGTCTTCGGCATATAATAGTAATGGTACCGATTCGCCGTTAATTTTGGGATAATCAACTTCCAAATTTGTTAAAAAATCTGCCACTTCGTTAATATATAAATTAAAAAAAAAAGGGGCGAGGATGCAGCCCTGCCGTACACCCTTTTCTATGGGAAACTTTTTAGTTTGTTCGCCATTTTTGCCATATCTTACCGTTGTGCCTGCATCTCTGTAAAGTTCCTTAATAAAATTTAGAACGTATGGGTCTATCCCCATCTTGGTCAGGGTGTTCCATAGCACTTTGTGATCTAAACAATCAAAAGCCGAACTAAGATCGACGAACGTCAAAAACAAGTTCCCTTTTTTGACTGACGTATATTTGTTCATTATTAATGTCAAATTGAGACCCTGCTCGACTGTGCCCAGGCCGCTCTTAAAACCGTATTGGAGTTTGGAGAGAACCCCTTTACGTTTAGGCCAGGTTTGCAATTTTGTCAATAAGACCCTGCCTGCTACCTTCATCAGGGAGTCGAGCAAAGAAATGGGTCTATAGCATTTTGGGTCCTGCCTATCACCTTTTTTATAGATAGGGATTACAATGGCTTCTTGCCATGTGGCAGGAAAACCTGTTTGGCTATAAGTATTTAATACGTTAGTCAGAAGTGGGGCCCAAAGTTCTAGGTTTTCTTTGAATAGATCAATAGGTATTCCGTCTGGCCCTGGGGCTTTTGAGTTGGCACTCTCTCTAATGGCTTGCTCGACCTCTAATGGGGAGAAAACAATATTCAATGGAAAGGAGTTCAGAGTGATTGGTACATCAGACTGTAAGACGGTGTCAGAATGTTGTGGGGTCACAGAATAGTTTGGCATCACTAGATCGTCATTTTTATACAAAGCCGTGAAGTAGCTAACCCATACGTCTTCGGCTATGGCGATCTCCATTGAATCGGTCTTACTCTCAGCAAAGAAGGGAACGTTGACTTCTCTCCAGAATGAGATGTTATCCCTAAGGGCGCTAGCCTTAATTAGGGCCTCCCAGGCTAGGGTTTTAAGTTCATTTTTCCTATGTTGTAAAGTCCATTTATAATGTGACCTGGCAGTTCTAACTAAGCTAGTGTCTTTCGGTAAGGTCTTTATTGCCTGTATGAGAGCTTTATGGGCTTTAGTACAGGCCGAATCAAACCAGCCAGCTAATCTGGGTTTCTCTCCAACTTTTTGTTTCCTGGTTAGTTTATCGTTTATGGTAGCAACTATTTTAGCATAAGCCGCTCTGATCAATTGGGGATTAGGATTTTGCTCTAAGCACGTTATAAAGTGCTCATGCTCCTTGATAATTACCTCTTCTAAGAATTTTTTGGGGTCGACTTTGGCCCACTTAATGGCGTACCCATTTTTTCTAGACAGGGAAATGGAGTGACGATATAGTCTTTCAGATGTACTGATTTCATGGCTGTCATGGCTACCCGCATCGAGACTGACACTTATTGGGAAATGGTCGCTCATAGCTAGTTCTTCAAATTTAAACCCTTTTAATGAGCCCTGGTTTTTATTGGACATCAACACAAAATCTATCACGGAACCTGCCCCTCGGCCGTGGAAAGTAGGTTGAAATGCCACCATGGGCTCACTCAGTTCGTTAGCGTATCCTAGGTCCCAGACGTGCATAAGTTGGTTTAACATATTTCCAAATACAGTATGTTCAAAATGCGTGCAAGGTTCCCCTTTTAAATTTGTTAAGCCGCAAATTTTTGAATCACCGTGGGGGCATAAGTGGCAATTAAAGTTCCCAACTATGAGAATGCAATCAGCCTCCCCCACACCTTTGTTTAGGATAGAAGTCAACTCGCTTATGAAGGCTTTGGCGCCCTCCCTCTGAATATTATTATATAAATTAATCAGAAGAAGGCGCCACCCTTTCCCTTTTACCAAAAAGCCCTGCAGTGCATTATACTCTCTGTTTTTAGGCTCCTCCACTTCATATCTCTTCACTGACAGATTAGCCAGGTTGGAGATATATGTACACAGACCTCCAGATCCCCTACCTCGATTTCCCTGAGTGGCAGGGGTGAAGAGGGTTCTAAAGCCTGAAGGACTGGGTTCTTTAAGACCCAGCGGTGCCAGGGGACAACACCTGAAACCTTCGTGGGTTACCTGTTCCGGCGTACGAATGACAGAGACACGGGACACTTCCTTCGGCGTCAAAGATTCAAGGTTTATTTACTGCAGGGAACACAGAAGTCACGACAAGTACAACACGTGCAACTTGGGGAGACTGCTTCAAATTGGTTCTGTGGATCGCTCCTTTTATACAGAATTTACCCATAGGACAACATGACACACAAAGGTTTACAACCCGGTTCCCATAATTATCCCCCAGAGGGGTCGCTTTGGTCACTTTGATACACACAACGTCCGGAACATAAGTGCGGAAACATTTGGCGGTTCCCAACTGTAAAAACCCATCTTCCCAACATTTAGTGCATTCCAATCGGCAGTAAAACAGATCGAAATAGGAACAAAGACAGGTGCAGAGGAAGACGGAGACAGTGGGGAAATCGGAAAGGGTGTAAAAGGGGAGGTATCGGGAAACATGAGATACAGGCATCAAAGGGACGTGCCTAATGAGATGCACGGCTGAGACAATAAGTCCGTGCGGCAAGATGAGCCTCGAGCGGCGCCATCTGCCTTACAGTATCATCCCCCTCGTCATAAAGACACTCATAAAGAACATGTGTCTTCCGCAAATATCTTGAGAGTCCCAGGGTCGCGAAGCGGACAGCATCCGTTCGCTGGCTACTTGAGGGCAAGAGAAAAAATGGATGCCGTATCTAAGATGGAACCCGTGGGTACAGATGAAAAACCCACATAACAAACGAACGGTTTAAGTTAGCACAGCGAAACTGCGCACACTTACCAAACTCGTCATTTGCGGTTCATAGATACCAGACTCGACCATATTCGTGCGAGTCGAAAACACCACTTACAATTGTCACGGAACCTCAGACGCTCCTTTTGCCCTCATGTAGGCAAGCACTAGTCAGAGTCATATTCGATATTCATCAGACCATCGAGATGTTGTTGTAGCATAGCTCTGTCCAACCGAGTCCCCTTGGCAACAGGTGGCTGTCTCATACACGTTGTAGCACAGAGGCCACATAAGGCAGGACCGCACTGCACACAAAGGCAACACGTGAACAGGAACGCCACAACGACTCCGATGATCGTCAGAATCTTCCAACCCCAAGTCGACATCAGGCCCCAAAACCACCCAAGTAGCGTCCAATCCCCTACATCCACGTGTATGGATTCGGAGATCTTATGCAACCTGGAGATGGCTTGATAGACAGTTGGAGCGTTATCTGGAATGAAAATGCAGCAGCTCGAATGGATCACCTTACATACCCCACCTCGATCTGCTAAGATGACATCTAAAACCATACGGTTTTGTAATGTCATAAGCCTATCCGCCTGAAGTTCAGTGGTGATATTACCAAGGGCACTGGCAGTAATATTAGCTGTCGATTCTACCACTCGAGTCAACTGTCTCAGGTTCCTACTATTAACCATAGGTCCCCAAAACGGGAGGAAACCCTTGAAAAAGTCTCCTGCCTCTTGACCGGCAGTATCCTCTTCGCTAATTACGCCTCTCACAACTCTAGTCTTGTGATAATCTGCATCTACAGTAAACGTCGGAGGCAACAAGTTTGCGATAAAACATGAGCCCATGAAGTCAGAGGGCAACCATGCATACGCACGATCATGACAGGTAAAGTATGTACCCTTGGCAGCCAAAAACACAGGGGACGAGACCATCGGCAGAATGTAATTTTCAGTGCAAGCACTCTCTCCAAGTCGGGCTGTCGATCTTCGGCCACGACCTATTAGACAAAAATTACCAATGTGGGGTACGACCCATATCGGAGGCGAGCTTTTAAGCTGTTTTTCACTAGTGAACACACTATATTCGCCTCTACTTAGGACCCTATAGGCTTGTACCTCTTCTTCAGGAATAAGCGAGGGATCATAGATATCGCTATCTAAATCCTCTATTGCTATAGACAAAGGTTTTTGGTACGAGGTAGGACCAGAGTAGGGGGAACGTGGTTCTCGAATGGGGTGGAAACCCAGTGCGCTTCGAAACATTGTTTGAAATGCTCGAGCAGACCCTTGGGAACTATACGGTAACACCAGATATGGAATTCCCTTATCCGTAGTATGTGGCATCAACCCACACACCCAACAATTAGTAGTGTTAACCACTAACTGATGCTGGTGAAGGAGCTGAATAAAGGAATTGTTGCGGAATTCTGCACGTCTAGCCTGCTCGTGTTCAGGTAAGATATGAAAAGAATGGGGAGATACAGTGGAGGTAAGTTTAGGGTCAGGGGTAGGAGTGGGTGTAGCAGAAGGTAAGAAGTAAAACATTGTGTAATACACCCCACCCGCCAGTAATGCAGAAACAGTCAAAAACAATACGAATATTTGGAATTTAAAACATTTGGTACGACTGAGTTGCCACAGCTTGAATCTTTGCTCTTGAGCTCCTTCCAAGTCCGTCAGCTTCGAAAATGCCATTCCCTATTACCGTCCGCAACGTTTCTTGACGCACTTCGTTCTGTGTAGCAGTAGTCAATCCCTAGGAGTTCCCAGGAGCCGACGGTCTTTAACCTAGTGTCAAGACCTACTAACCAGAAGGAAGTACGCGCGCGGCCCTACGGTCTTTATTTCACAAATATATATATATGCGAAAACAATGTCTCTCAGCTGTGGAAGCAAAAATATGAGGAACGAAACTCAATGAATATATATACAAAATAATTACAGTAATACGAGTGTTCGAACTGATCGTGGAAAACGGGATAATGCAATTGTCAGGGGACAGAACAGGATCTTTTATTAGTCTCTGGTGCTAGATCGCAAAAAGTATCGGGTTTTCCCAGGACGTGTCTGTTCGTCAAACAAAGGATCGGTTGAAGGGACAACGTCCTGTTGATCAGTTGAATGTTCTGGTCTCGAGTCTTTTGCTGTCAAATGTTCAACAGTGCCTTTCTGCTGCACTGAGGATTCTCCGACAGGTTGTGCGTCACTGAAAGGTACAAACGCCGGCAATCCTTCGGTTTCAGTTGATGCAATGCCTTTCCTCACCCACGAGTCTGCTGGCAACGGGATAGGGACTTTCTTCGTGTGGGTGGCGTGCACCCAATTCTTCCGCCCCTCAAGACGAACTGCAGTTCTCGTGGCAAGGAGGACCTGGTAGGGTCCAGTGAACCTCGGGTCCAAGTTGTTCTTGCGCGAAAAGTTGCGCGTCACCACCCAATCTCCGGGCTGGAGCTGGTGGCCTGGACCCTCCGTCTGCGTCGGCAATGCGTCGTGAACCTGTTGGTGAATTAACCTCAGTTTAGCAGTCAAGTCATGAAGATAATCGATCAACATTGGATACTCAAGATCACAGAAAATACCCGGTCTAGGGACCCCCCAAACATTAGCAGGACGACCGAACACTATTTCATAGGGACTGAGCCCTACTCGGGAGTGTACAGTTGCCCTTGTTGACAGTAATGCTAAGGGTAAAGCGTCAGGCCACGAGAGACCAGTCGTAGCCTGAATCTTTGCTAGTTTTAGTTTAAGGGTGCCGTTATACCCTTCAACCAAACCAGCTGACTGGGGATGATTGGCGCTATGGAATTTCTGATTAATTCCAAGGCCCTTACACACACTTTTCATCACACTACCCACAAACTCACTTCCGTTATCTGACCACACGACTCTAGGCATTCCATACCGAGGAAAATATTCCTTCAGTAGGATTTTCGCAGTAGACAAAGCAGTGTTGTCTTTGAGAGGATAAGCCTCGATCCATCGGGAGAATGCGCAAACCACAACTAAGACGTATTTCAAGTTATTGCATCGCTCCATATGGATGAAGTCCAATTGGATCACTTCAAAGGGACATGAAGGGGGAGCAAAACTACCAGGAGGAGTTGGGGTTCCCTTACCAGGATTGTACAACATACATACCATACAATTCTTAACCAAGCGTTCAGCACATTTCGTAATACCATCATTCTTCCACACAGGAGACAGTAATTTACAAATACCTTTCGCACTAATATGTGCTACCCCATGCGCCATAGTCACAACAGCCAGCACATACGCATCCGGTAACATCCATCTTTTCTGATCAGACAAATCAATCCAACAACCATTCGCATCCAACTTTCCCGTACTTTCTTTCCACTTCGTCTTTTCAGTGTCGGTGGCCTCATTCTGAATTGCTTTCACACTCTCGGTAGTGTCCTCACACATACTCGATTCTGTAGGCCACCTAACCGAGCTCGTCACATACATTCGTATGCTAAGGTTCCGGGCAGTCTCCTTAGCAGTCTCATCCGCAAAAGCATTACCACGACCAACATCATCCGTCACCTTACGATGCGCACTACATTTAACAATTGCCACTTGCTTAGGCAACGTAAGCGCATCCAAAAGATCATTCACAAGCTGGCCATGCTGAATCTTCGTACCATGCGATGTTAGAAAACCTCTCTCTCTCCACAACCGTCCAAAACTATGTGCGACGCCAAAGGCATATTGGCTATCGGTAAACACATTCACACGTTTCCCTTTTGCTAACACACACGCTCTAGTAAGAGCGATCAGCTCTGCAGCTTGGGCAGAATTCTGATTTAATCTCGCAGTCTCAACAACAGTATTCAACGTTACAACAGCATATGCAGTAGTCACATCGCCATTCGGCAACTTGAAACATGAACCATCCACATACAGTGTACCGTCTGGGTCTTCCAATGGGGTGTTTTTAAGGTCCACTCGACCTTTTGTTTCCTCCTCTGTCCTCAAATAACAATCGTGTTCTGTTATTTCATCTGACTCTGAGCTAATTGGTAACAAAGTTGCCGGGTTCAGAACATTACAACGTTTTATTCGAATGTTGCTTGCCAACAGCGTCAACTCGTACCCAGACAACCTCGCACTCGTCAAGTGCTGAGTTTTCGTACGATTTAAAAGAGTATCGACTGCATGCGGAACCATCACCGTAAGCATATTATCCATGACCAACCCTGCTGATTGTCGGATGGAGACCGCGGCTGCCGCCGTCGCTCACAAACAACTCGGCAATGCTCTAGCTACCGGGTCCAAAGTCGAGGAAAAATATGCACATGGACGTTGCTTACCACCAAAAGGTTGCGTTAAAACACTCAACGCACAACCTTCCCTCTCGTGAACATATAATGTGAACGGCTTGCTATAGTCAGGAGTACCTAACACAGGAGCCGAACACAATGAATCACGTAATTCAGAAAAACTTTTCTGACATTCTTCCGTCCATGGTAAAGGAGTCGAAACATCCTTGCACGTAAGAGCCACTAATGGTTTCGCTAGTAATGAAAAATTAGGAATCCATTGCCTGCAGTACGACGTAATACCTAAAAGGGCACACACATCTCTTTGGGTTGTTGGCACAGCCATTCGCGCAATCGCCGCAATTCTCTCTGGGGTCAACCGCCTTCCCTCCTTCGACAATAAGTGACCTAAATAGGTTACTTCTTGACAACAATATTGGAGTTTAGAAGGCGACACCTTGTGATTTAACTCGCAGAGATGTTGCAGCAGCGATACTGTAGCAATTTTGCAAATGTCCTGAGTATCAGCAGCTACCAATAGGTCATCGACGTATTGGATTAAGGCCGCACCAGCCGGCAGCGTAAACGCATCCAGTTGACCCTTCAAGGCTTGACTGTAAATCGATGGACTTTCACAGTAGCCCTGAGGAGCGCGTTTAAACCGGAAGCTGCGTCCACCAAGAGAGAAACCGAAAAGGTCTCTACTCTCTTCTGCAATCGGGATGCTGAAGAACGCATTCTTCAAGTCAATCACCGAAAACCACGATGCAGAAGCTGGAATCAGAGTCAGTAGCGCCGTGATGTCAGGCACGACGGGGAACTGAGGAATCACAATTTTATTCACCTCCCGTAAATCGATAACAAAACGATAAACAGGTGGTTTCGAAGGATCAGTACGTTTTAGAATGGGCAGTACAGGGCTGTTGCACACGTTTCCCCGTGTTTCCTCAATAACGTCTTTCTCGATCAAATCATAGATGATCGCTAACAGCGCTCGTTCACCATCAAGAGAGATACGATACTGGGGAATACGTGGCAACCGCACATTAGATTTCAACTGAACAACATATGGTGAGATATCAAGCAGGCCCACATCATTGGGACCTGTTGCCCACAAAGACGCAGGAAGAGAACTCAATTCCGGTGGAAGCTTGTCGAGAGACAAGTACATAGGAGAGACAACCCTCTCTCCCAACGTAAGCTTTACACCCGCAGGAGAACAATACAAAGTCGCATACAAACGTTTAAGCAAATCCAGGCCCAAAAGATTTTCACCACAACCCGTGGTTAAAATCAACGGAGCTTCGAGCTCACGAGGCCCAATTTTAAGGGGCAAAGGGCGCGAAACTGGATTGCTAACGGGGGCGCCAGAGAATCCAACGGAAACATTTGTTAAGCCAGACAAAGGTGCGCCAGGGAGTTTCGAATGCTTTATGGAACTTTTCGCTGCACCAGTGTCCAACAGAAAAGGCTCAACGACGCCCGATGTAGCAACTGCGACGTAAGGCCCTCTCTGATCAACCGGAACTGATACCACTCCCTCTCCTTGTCTTTGGCTGTCCTAGTAATTACTGTCGTCAGTTCCCTGATCGACGTAATAATCGTCTACATTGTATTGCGCAGATCGTCCTTGCGACGATCCACGTTGATCAAAACAATTATCGGAGTTGGATGAGTTATCTGAGCGATCATTCTGAGCACCACGACCTCTGCCACGTGGAGCCTGCTGCGAACCACCACGACCTCCTCTAGATGAATTACCACTATTACGTTTGTTTAGAACAGGACAATTAAATTTGATATGTCCCTCCTGTCTACAATAAGCACATTGATTGTACCCTAACGAGGATCTTTGGGAAGAAGAGTCATTGCGAGATTGTGATCGGTTCGATTGCGGCTGCGATCGATTTTGTTGCGAAGTAGTCTGATTAGAACGTGGAGGATACGCTTGCTGAAGCAACACTTTAGTTTTAAGCTCTTTCGTCTTTTTATCAACACGGTCGTTCTCTTCTTTCTCTCTGTTCTCATAATATTGTGCCGTGGCCAATATCTGAGCTGAAGTAGAAACGGCCCATGCACTTTCTGAATTCTTCAATTTATTGCTCAAATCGGGCAATAAGTTCGAAACGAATTTATCTACGAACAACCTTTGACCACCCTCAGTGCCCATATCCTGACCACTATGATCAATGAATGACTCCTCAAACCTCGTAAAGAAGTCGGAAACACTCTCGTCCTTCTTTTGCTTACAAGCTGACAATTTGTCCCAGTTCACCCTCATAGCTGGCATAAGAGTTTTCATTAATGTTATAATTCTTTGAGGAAGGTCAACAATCAGCTGGTCGGGTTTAGCAGCAGCCGTTTGTCCGGCATCTGCCGCTACAATGGCAGCCCAAGCACCACCTAATTCATTCGGATGGTTTTCATGACGAATCTTAGCCCATACCGGTTGCGGTACGACATTGCCGAACAACATATCGATATCGGCAAGATTCATTACCGTAGCATCTACGAGCTGCGATAATTCTTTGTAATACCCTGTAGGATTCTTGCGTGGGTCAGGCAAAGATTGCTTCACCTGCAATACTTCCGAGCGTTTCCATGGGAGATGTATCCATACTCTCTGGAAATGCGCCAATACCGGGGGTTGAGCATTAGGATCAGCTGGTATCCAAACCGGTGGAACTTCTCGCATAGGAAATTGACCAGACTCGTCTGGCTGTCTTTCAATATCCTCAACAAACAAGGCTTGAGGTATAGGAGTGGGACGAAAAGATAGCAACCGTTCAACGGCTCGTCGAACGTTGGTATCCACTATCAGTCCAGCCGAAAACTGAAGCTGTAAATCAGACAACGCGGTCAGCACCTCGTCAGGTGCGTCGGCCGATATCTGATCACGAAGGACCTTGCACATTTCCTCGAATACAAATCTCTGGGTTGGTATATTGAACTGACAAAACGTGTCGAGTACAATACGGGGTGGATTTCTAAACGGGTGCGTCATCCAACTTATCGCCATATTATATAGCGAAGCACGTTCCCTATTACCTGGAAGCTGGCTACGTCTCTGAGGACCATCTGAACCAGCGGACCCAAGAACAGGTCCGAGCGAATGAAAGAAGCTAGCCGCAAGAGGAGAATTACGACTACGAGTAGAGGGAGAAGTATAGGACACAGGACTAACAAGCGAAGGAGTAGAAACAGAAGCAACAGCAGGAGTTAACAGAACAGGAGCAGCAGCGTGAGCGGAAGTATGTGGAAGCGGAGGAGCAGTAGGGATGGCAACAGACAAAGAAGCAGGAACAGTCGGAAAAACGGGTGCAGGTTGAGGAACAGGCGGAGGAAGAATAGGTGCAGGAACAGGTACAGGGGGAATCACAGGGGCTGTGGTACCCTGTACGTACGGAGGTGGCGACTTCATAAGATAGGACATTAAGGGATCCTCAACTGACTCATCCTTCTTTTCCGACTCCGTAGGCAAAGCAGGATAGCATTTATCTATAGTCATACGCTGTAATCTGTCAAACACTTCCTTTTCCCTAATCTCCTTATCATGCTGAAACTGCTCTGCTTTCTTTACAATGGTACCAGCACTCTCTCTCTGATTTCGCTTAGTCTGTCTGATTTCTTTCTGTCGGGCTTCTTTGCGCCACAACCGAAAGGCATCAAACATGGCCGGCCTTGACTTTTTCGCGAACAATTTAACCTCTAGATTATCTAAGATCGGGGCCTCGAAGCTACCATGTGGTGGCCAACGAAGGTCACCATCTTTCTTTGTGTATTTGATCCAGTATTCATTAAAAGTAATCGGGCCTAGCCCATGTTTACTGTACAGTTCATAAGTCGGGGTTCCAACCGGAGGTATCGGACACGAGTCCTCCAGTCGGGAATCCGTACCACAAGGTCTGAAACAACTAAACAAAGTACTGCGACCGGGCATCTTGCACACTAGCCGAGTTTCACAAACTTCAAGGGTTACGGGATTTACCAAGTCCCAGCAAAGAACAAAAACCCTCGGTTTTTGGCGGCTGCAGTCGTCAAATAACACAACAAAGTACGCTAGCAAAGTGTCACCGACAAAAACACTCACACAGCGTTAACAACAAAAACACCCGCTAAAGTGTCAACAACTAAGGACTCTGGGAGCGACCCACAAATACTTAACTCAAAGATCGATGGCGTCACCAGGAAGGCCCGTCAATCGTCTCGCTATACCAAGGTCTACGCCAGGCGCCAAAACAGGTCTACAGTCAGGGCAGCAGTCCGTCGCAGCCGTCAGGAGGCGGGAATCTTCGCGGGAAAAGTCTTCGGGCCACTTGTTTCGACAACAGGATCGATGAAGCGGAGTGCACTTTCCCTCGGAGATTTCACACGAAGTTCCTCACGATCGTCGGGCTTGGACCGGTACCACTGATGCAGCCCCACGTTGGGCGCCAACTGAAGGACTGGGTTCTTTAAGACCCAGCGGTGCCAGGGGACAACACCTGAAACCTTCGTGGGTTACCTGTTCCGGCGTACGAATGACAGAGACACGGGACACTTCCTTCGGCGTCAAAGATTCAAGGTTTATTTACTGCAGGGAACACAGAAGTCACGACAAGTACAACACGTGCAACTTGGGGAGACTGCTTCAAATTGGTTCTGTGGATCGCTCCTTTTATACAGAATTTACCCATAGGACAACATGACACACAAAGGTTTACAACCCGGTTCCCATAATTATCCCCCAGAGGGGTCGCTTTGGTCACTTTGATACACACAACGTCCGGAACATAAGTGCGGAAACATTTGGCGGTTCCCAACTGTAAAAACCCATCTTCCCAACATTTAGTGCATTCCAATCGGCAGTAAAACAGATCGAAATAGGAACAAAGACAGGTGCAGAGGAAGACGGAGACAGTGGGGAAATCGGAAAGGGTGTAAAAGGGGAGGTATCGGGAAACATGAGATACAGGCATCAAAGGGACGTGCCTAATGAGATGCACGGCTGAGACAATAAGTCCGTGCGGCAAGATGAGCCTCGAGCGGCGCCATCTGCCTTACAGTATCATCCCCCTCGTCATAAAGACACTCATAAAGAACATGTGTCTTCCGCAAATATCTTGAGAGTCCCAGGGTCGCGAAGCGGACAGCATCCGTTCGCTGGCTACTTGAGGGCAAGAGAAAAAATGGATGCCGTATCTAAGATGGAACCCGTGGGTACAGATGAAAAACCCACATAACAAACGAACGGTTTAAGTTAGCACAGCGAAACTGCGCACACTTACCAAACTCGTCATTTGCGGTTCATAGATACCAGACTCGACCATATTCGTGCGAGTCGAAAACACCACTTACAATTGTCACGGAACCTCAAGCCCTCTATATGGGTCACCTCTTGGTCCCAACACTCCTGAAGACATATGATATCAAATTTGTCCACGAAAGCTAAGAAAGTTTGGTCCTTAGATTTTTTGGACAGGCCAGCGATGTTCCATGATGTTATTGTCACGCTGGCTCTCCTCTCGGACTGTGATGGGCCGTCTTTCAATTGGAGTAGACTCGTGGTGGTAACTACATTCTGCCGTGGCTTATTCAGAATGTCTGTGGTTGTATTGTCACGGGACAATGTGTCAATATACCCATTTGTATCTGTTATGAGGAGACCCTCAGGAGTTGGTTCTATGACTAGGTGTTGGGAAGGAAGCTGGGCCTGGAGTACTGGTACACGACTCGAGATGGTGGTAGTGTTTGACAGTGTCAGACTAATATGATAAGGAGTCTGTTTAATATTATACGAGTTGTGTTCTATTCCTGGAATTAAGGGAACGGGTGAGGTGCTAGGTGCCTGATATACCCCTTGTATATGCCCAGTTGGTCAATCGACCATGTCTAGACAGTCGAACCTGTTTCTTGTAGGAAAACCCCTCCAGCCTTCCAAGTTGGGTTGTTCTCTTCTGGGAAACCAGGACCGTGGTTCCCAGTCTCTGGCCCAATTTCTGTTTCTATGACTATTCCAATGGCCCACCTGGTTCCAAGACCAGTCTGGACCCTCATCCCAGCTTGGGGGTTCTCCATACTCATATAGATTCGAAGGTGGATAAAAGAAGGACAGGCGGTGTGCGTCAATCCCCCCCTTCTTTGCCAAGGCAGGCCAGGAGCAAATATAGTCAACCGTGGAAGGATCATCACAGTTGACTATAATGCAATCGCCCTGTATACTTTTTTTAGATTCTCCTATCCAGGGCACTCTTCGTACCGAGGAGATTCTACTAAGGTTTGGGGATTGAAGAGGTCTATTTTGGCTCAGCCACTGCAGAACCTTATTACGAAGGGACCAGGGGGGTTCGTCTGTATTATCCGACAGCTCTGGGACCCCCGTAAGAATGACAGTGTATGAGGTCGCCTCAGGTGGCAAGTGTGTCGGACGCCTGAACCTCTCTCCCTTCGCCTGGTGGTTGTGGGGCCGGCCATTTCAGGGGTATGGATAGTGTCGCTTTCGGCTTGGCTGCCTGAGTTGGACCTTTAGATGGACCCGGGGATGCCTGAGGGATCTGTGAGGCAGAGTTAAGTTTTGCCTTCCCATCTCCTGTTGTGGTCTGGGGTGTGACTTGTGCAGATTTCTGCTGCTTGTTTGCAATTTTTGGAGTCGGTGTGGGTTTTGCTCGGGTATTAGATTGTACTGGTTGGGCTAATATACAAGAGGCTTTTGGTTTTTCCCCCCCTGCAGTAAGCGGGCCTAATGATTTCTGAGAGAACGGTGGTGTGTTCAATTTTGCCAATTGTTTCTCAATGTTCATAAGACTTTTTTCAACTGGTTGTAGGTAGTGTTTAAAGAGTTCCCCCACGCTCTTTAGAAGCAGTTGGTTGTTTTCTGCGCATGTAATGCATATATTACATGTGACCCCCGCTGCCCCCGCACCAGTTAAGTTCTCGGGTGCTCCTATGGTGTTAATTGGAAGAGTGTTGTAAACATTTGTAGAGGTATGAGGAGACTGATTTGAGACAGATGTTTGAATATTTATAGGGGATGTAGGTTTATTTGAAATAAACGTGTTCTTTTTTTTCTTGACCCTTTTTGCAGTCGCTCCCTCCCTTTTACCCTTAGCCTTTTTCACTGGGGTTTCTGCACGGGAGTGTGATAGTTGTAGGTCGGGGTTTTTTTCCAGGTCTTCACTTGAATGCAAATCAAGAGACAGCTGGGTAGCAGAGAGGTCCACTACACTGGGGACCGTGTGTATCTCTGCAATGGCCTCTGGTGGAAGTAATAGGGGGATGGTCATCCCCTGATGATTGGGGGTTTGGGCAGAAGCGAGGGGTCCCATGGAAGATCTTCTAGCTATTTCCAGTTCATGGGATACTCGGCGCTCCAGTAAAATTATGCTTTGGTCTATCACCTCATTAGTCCGGGTGATGAAGAGGTCTATAGGGCCTCTCACTTGTACAGCGCTTGACGCTGTTTTGCTTCTAGTGCCTCTATTCATGGTTAAACACGGTTTACAGTAATTTACAGATATAGTGTTATGAATGACAGGGTGCTACAGTTAAGGAAAAAGAGTCAGTACACAGATAGGGTGTCCAGGAAACACAAATGCAAGGGACGTGGCCCAGTCCAGTCTTACCCGGTCTTGAACGGGCTTAAACGGGCCCGCCCTTGGCCCGGGCTTCGCCTGGCGTCCCGCGAGACGGAGATGACGTTCTATTTGAGCGCCTCCTGGCGCCAAACGCTGTAGTTTTGAGCCGCTAGGGCTGCTGGGATTTGTAGTTGTCAAGGGCCCGCCCACGCTCCGCTCGGCGGCCCTACTCCACGATGGCTGAGGGAGTTAGGCGGCGAGAGGCGGGCAGGCAAAGACCCCTGGCGCTGTGTGTCGTTTTCCAACCAGGTAGGGTCAGAAACAGGATGCTGGCAAGGTTCACGCAAGTTTGGAAAAAAGGTTCACTCATTTCCTAGCTAGCTCAAAGTGAGCATGCCCATACGCTGGAGCTCTCTCCCCCTCCCTGCATAAACTTTTATCTCTCTGGCTGGAGACCTGTTGCTTGAAGCCTGTTGCGATTGCCGATCCAGTGACATCAGCTGAATCTGTTTGACTCCGCCTGATGGCGGGTCCATCCTGTAGGTACTCTGGCAGGCTGTGTTTTGGCTTTGGTTGCACGTTCCTGGTGGGTTCTCATCTCCAGCCCTGCATCTCCTCATCCCACAGTGTCATTGAACAAGCATGCAAAGTGTATTGGTAGTCTTCTCTTGTGTCTTCCTAGCCAGCCACACCAGCTCTACTACCCCAGGACCATCTGACAGACCCAGTACCTCCTGAATCCCGAGGTGGGTGACAGTTTTCAGGCTGCAATATCAAACCTCCTGTGCAGTCTTCACCGGTTAGAGCGAGATCCTCCACTGGACGCATACACCCACCTGTTTCAGGTCATTCATAGCGGGGGCTGCGCTCAATTTGACTTTGTGGAAGCAAAAGGAAGAGTGAGGATAGTTGGCAATATCTATAACACCACCACCATGACCGCAGTACTGGCTGTGGCACCTTTTCTGATTGCTGGTCTGCCGTCAGCGCATGCTACAAGGTGTAAAGAATGGGTGGTGTGCCTGGAGACCTACTTTGCGGCCATCGATCTGGACCCTGATAGACGACACCCTATGCTTTTACATTTGGTAGGGCCAGTGATACATAAACTGGGGAAATCAGTTGCTGAAGTGGGACCACCCTAACATATGCCACCCTTAAGCAGCACTAACTGCTATTTTGAGCCACTGGCCAATCCTAAATGCAAACGTTTCTTGCTGCATCCAGCCAGGCAGCTACGGGAGAAATCTGTTGACAGCTTCTATGCCCATCTGAGGCAGTTCGCTAGCACATGAACACTACCAGATGAAAATGATGAGATCTGTGCTCAAGTTATTCAGGGTTGTTCCTCAAAAAAACTCCAGGAGAACATCTTTCAAGACTCCGGAATGCCCATTGCGGACATGCTGAACTTGGGTAGGTCAAAAGAATTGTGCAAGGTGCTAGTAGATCACATGGAGGTGGCACTACATCCTCAGATTAAAACGGAACCAGTCAATTCTGTGGCCATTTGAAACCAGGGCATGAAATAGGTCAGTGCCAAAACGACTGCGGCATCCAAGACGTGACGCTTGGCATCCAAGACCTGCTATGGGTGCGGAGGTCTCTCTCCACATCAAGAGGTCTGCCCAGCCCAAGGAAAGTGATGTTCAGCATGCAACAAACTGAGCCACTTCGCCAAAGTCTGCCATTTGTCGGCACCCACAAAATGTCAGAGACCCAACTGGTCAATGCCCTCCATGCTGCAGAAGTCAAAGAGGATGAAGGAGTCTTGGACGATGACGACATCGAAGGTGCAGTGCACGTGATATATGCAATGCAACAAGACGGACGTCTCCAAAAGCACATCCCAATGTGCCCTGTCCTCGTGGTGGTCATCAAGTACAGGGGCTGGTTGACACTGGGGCTTCCATCAACAGCATGGTCCAATCTTGGATGCACACACTTCCTGTTCAACCCACTCTAAAGCCCACCACCATGAAGATGTTCACCTATAGATCCACGTCTCACGTTCCTCTAGCGGGAGTGTTTACAGCCGAGATAGCTCATGAATCTCCTTCAACGAGGGGCCAAGGTATATGTCACCAAAGGAGGCCCCTGGATGCTACTGAGCTGCCACACAGCAGAGCATTTTCAACTTGTTGTGTTTGCTTTCAGCATACACAAGGAAAGAGTGGAAGATATGGTGACTCAGTTCGCATCATTGTTTGAGGACATAGAGTGCCTCAAAAGCTGTTTAATCCGCCTACACATTGATGACTCAATTAAATGGTGGCTTTGAAACATCGATGGGTGACTTTCTACCTCAGGCCCAAGGTGGAGGAGGAATTAAGGAAGCTGGATCAGGCTGACATATTGAAAAGGTGGAGGGCCTGACTAATTTGGTGACCCCAATCCTCGTGGCCCGCCAAACAGCCCGAAGAAGCCCAGTTATGCGTAGACATGAGCTTACCAAATTTGGCCATTAAACGTGAGCGCCATCCAACACCCACGGTTGATTACATTGTATCTGAAGTGAGTGGGTCAAAATGGTTCTCAAAGATTGATCTGACAGCTGGACACCACCAGTTAATGTTGGACCCAGAGTCTTGAGCTATTGCTACTTTTTCCGCCCATGTAGGATTGCAAAGATACAAACGTCTCAGTTTTGGAATATCTAGTGCCACTGAAGTTTTTCAGGATATCATCCGAAGTCTGCTGGCTGGCTTAGATGGAGTCCTCAATGTCAGCAATGATATTCTGGTCCATGTTCCCACGCTTGAAGAACATTTGGATCACTTAAAAGCTGTGTTTCAACGTCTCAAAGAGGACAGTCTCACACTTCACAGAGAAAAGTGTTCTTCAACAGGAAATATTGTTCTTTGAGTACCAATTGTCCCAGGAGTGTGTGCAACTGGATACTGCCAAGGTCCAGGACATCCAAGCTGCCCCAGCTCCTACCACTGTGACCGAGTATGAAGTTTCCTCCGCAGACCGAACTGCTTTGGCTGGACTGTTCCCATGAGGCAAAGGGTCAAGACTGATTTGCATATAGCTGTGTCTGAACTGAGGTGGCAAAGTGAAATAAAGAACGATGATGGATTCAACCCAGATCTGTGACTCGGGTGGGTGTCTGAAAAGTTTCAGCGCTCCGTACATTATCTCCTTGTGTTTGCTTTGTTCGCCCTACGTTGGCAGGGTCCTTTGCTCAATTTGCCACTGGATTCAAGCTAGCCTGGCTGATGAGGGGTGTCCTCTAAAACAGAGATCCTGCTGTTTGGGAAGGCCAAAGCAATCTGGTCTCCCGAGTGGTGGCCTGCTGAGCTGGGGGAAGCCCCCTCTCCTAAGAGTTGAGTGAAGAACCTGGGCATCAGGATAGATAACAAGCTATCAATGGAGGAGCAGGTGAAGACACTGTCAGGCACCTGTTTTGGTACAATGAAGATGCTTAGGAAGATCTTTCCCTGGATCCCTCTTTCAGCAAGAAAAACCCTCATCAGTCACTCTTGGTGAGCCGACTGGACTATGGCAACTCATTGCTGGTGGGAGTAAGGGAAGATCTCCCATCAAAACTACAGGTGGTACAGAATACAACAGCCCGCCTTGCCCTCAACAAACCGGCTCGGACCCCATCTGCCCCCCTGTTGAACCAGCTTCATTGGCTTCGAGCCATTTTTAAGTTGCACTGTGTGGTCTTCAGATCATTACAGGGGAATGGTCCTGCCTAACTCAGAAACAAACTCATATGGTACCAACCAGCCCAACAATTAAGATCTAGCAATGGCAATCTTCTGTGCATTCAAAGAATATACAGGGCAAGGATGGGTGGGAGAGCCTTTACATATTTGGCCGCCAGCCACTGGAAAAACTTGCCGCAGAACATTAGGGCCTGCGGTGAGCTAACCAGCTTTAAGAAACTTTTAAAGACCTGGCTGTTTTAGAAGTATATGCCCAATAATTACCCATCTCTCAAAGCGCTGAGAGATCCCCTTGAGGATGATTTGCCTGCGCTCTATAAATGAGTAAAGTAAGTTACCCCGAAACTGGTCCCAGGATGCTTGTTTCCGGTTCAGTGAAGACCTGCTTGGCAGTTTGGACTGGACTGTTCCCATGAGGCACAGGGTCAAGGCTGATTTGCATATAGCTGGGTCTGAACTGAGGTGGCAAAGTGAGCTAAAGAACGATGATGGATTCAACCCAGAGCTGTGACTGGGGGGGGGGGGGGGAGTGTCTGAAAAGTTGCAGCACTCCGTCCATCATCTCCTTGTGTTTGCTTTGTTCGCCCTAAGTTGACAGGGTATGCCCAGACATGGGTCCCTTGCTCATTTTACCACTGGATTCAAGCTAGCCTGGCTGATGAGGGGTGTTACCCGAAACTGGTCCCAGGATGCTTGTTTCCAGTTCTGTGAAGACCTGGCTTAGCAGTTTGGGCTGCACTGTTCCCATGAGGCACAGGTTCAAGACTGATTTGCATATAGCTGGGTCTGAACTGAGGTGGCAAAGTGAGCTAAAGAACGATTATGGATTGAATCCAGATGTGTGACTAGGGGTGAGTGTCCGAAAAGTTTCAGCGCTCCGCCCATCATCTCCTTGTGTTTGGGCTGGTCAATAACAGACATTCTCGAGGGAAGTTTCTAACACCAGCCCTGGAAGGTGCAAGCAATGCATGAACCATGGTTACTGCTGAGAGAGCTGGAGAGACTATCACAAGAAATGTCTTATTCTTCAAAAGGTTTAATACCCCTGCAAACAAGCCAGAGAACAATTCAGATACCTTGTGGGATTTAGCAACACTTGATGAAGAAGAACTGTTGCCCACTGAGAATCCTGTCTCGCTTTAATTAACAGGGGTGGTTCCTTCATTGTCTGCAGTGGAAGGAGACCATCTGTCTCCTGTGCCTTCAAGCCTGGCATGGTGCCACCTCCTGTCCTGCCCAGTGAGGCGGAGAGAACCTCCTGTCGGCAAGGAATGGAGAGATACCATATTTGGCCCCATCCAGCAAGATCCTCTCGCTTGAATAACATAACTTTGTACTGCATTAAATTGTGTGAAGTAATTCTAATTCTTGCTTTTCTTTTTTTGTCTCTCTCTTCTACTTTATTCTCTCTTGTTTTTTTCATTTTTTTCTCATGTCATGACAGACCCGCACATTGTACTTCACTGTTGTGTTTTTGCCTCTGGGTAAAGGAGGAATGTTATGTTTGCATTGGTGGGCTACACCAACACTGTGGAAATGGGAGGGGTGTTGGTGACCAGGTCCCTGTACGTCCGATCTAGATGGCATGGACTGTGACATAAGGATGAAAGAAATAAAGACACAACAGCAGTGAGCTGGAGTGAGTTACGATTATACACACGTTTGTGGGCTTCTTTTGTTGTATGCATGTACAGGCCTGTGTGCTTACCCAGGCTTGTTACCTCAACATAGACAGCCCAGCTGTTTCTCTAGACCAGTGATTCCCAAACCTACCAACTGAAATCAGCACACATGCTCATTATTGACAACTGCACACTGTCATCTTAATGATTTTGGGGACCCTGGGTAAGACATATTCTATGGGACCCGGAATAGAACACATTTTTATTTCTAGCACCCATTTCAAGCTGCTTCATAGCCTTTGAGGACAAACTATAGCAAATTATATATTAAACTTTAAATGTATCACACAAAAAGTTTGAATTATGTCTTGCTTGAGACCCCAACAATCCTTAGGATGAGAGAAATGTAGCTAGACAAATAGACCAGGCAGAGGTCAAATAGAGAAAGTTCACTTTCCCAGGGGGATCCTTTGGAAGGGGGGGACCCTGGGCAATTGCCCACTTTGCCCATGGCTTAAAATGTCTCTGTAACTGCAAACATAACAACTCCACCATGCATCCCTGTTCCAACAAAACAGCCTTCAAACTTAACTGTGCCCTCTACCTATTCCCCTGAAACATCCTTCCTCAAACCATAACATAGGAACCATGGTGTTTCTGTACATCACCCAAAAACAACCAAACCAAGAGAGGTGGGGCGGTAAAATGTTTTAACCTAACTGCCTTACTGATATCCTAGCAACCAACATAGAAAGAGGCTTTGTCCCAACAGCACATCACCATAAGCCCCTTAAACACTTCCCCTTCAAGCCCCATATGAATCCCCACCCTCTGTTTCCTGAACCGCACCACCTGCCTAAATTACCTGAGGGAGAACTCCCCCAGCTAGTCTCGCGACAAAGCCCCATTAGTATATGTGAATGACTTAGTAGAATTCGGGAACAATGCACGGAGTGAAAAGAAACCTCAGTGTCTTTGCTGACAGTCATCCAGTGATGAATGTAGATGTAAATTCAGCAAAATTAAAGGGGTAATCTAAGTAAAGTCATCTGACCCCTCAGTGATATCTAGGGGAAGATTAGGATTACAGAATGTAGCAAAATTCCAGATGTGCTCTCAGTAACTGTGAGTACTGTTATATGGAGTGGCACATTGTGAATTGTAGGAAGAGCAGTGAAAAGCAGCCACAAGGCACTGCTCCCACCCTTAAATTAATCATGATCCTACAGTTAGTTCTCAGATTAACTGCACGAGCACAGCAAGACCTTTTTAGGTCTCGCGTGGCGTAGGCTGCGCACATGCGCAGTCTCGCTCGCGAGATTTAATGACTCTGAGTAGCGAGGGTTAACCCCGCCCCTCTTCTCCATTGGCTGGCCTCCTAAACGGCGGCCAGCCATTGGAGAAGAGGTCTCAGTGACGTCATTCTCTTCTTCTAAGCCCCGTCTTTTTCGGATTGAGGGGCGTTTTTTTTCAGTTTGTTCTACTTCTTAATCCCATCCTTTTCAGACTGGGGGGGGCATGTTTTTGCTTGTTGTTCACATCCTAGAAAACACGCCCCCCAATCTGAAAAGGACGGGGCTTATACACAAATGGCGAGCGCTTGTTTTTTGTTTTTTAATTTCCTGTTGTGGTTTACTTTGCTTCCGGCAGACAGTCTTCAGCAGACAGTCTTTTATTCACTCACACCATTGAAGGTGATAGGCGGCATCCCAATATAAAAAATAAGAGTTCTTCACTTTCTGTTTTTGAGCTAATTATTTGGTGTAAAAAAAACTCTGATGACTAAAGAAAGACATGGCGCAGCGGTAAGTCAATAATGTCACATTCGTATTTATGGCGGTGAAAAACAGCAAACTTTCAGTGAGGCGCTATTTAACGAAAACACGTTTTTGATTTTTTTTGGGGGGAGGGGTCAGGGCAAGGGATGGGCGTGAGGAAGGTGATGTGGTGAGGTGACAGCCTCGCTGTTTACCGATGTTAGGAACCGCAGCAAAGCCACTTGAAACACTATATAGAAATACTGTTTATATTATTATGTTTGGGGGCTCTCGAAAAGGTGTGTGGCCAGTGAGAAGATGCTGCGCTGTGATGCCCTATTGTTTTACAGCACTTAGAAACCACACCACTGGGGTTGAAGCGCTAAATAAAAGAGGTTAATATTGCTGAGGGCTCCCGTATGGTTGACGCATGGGCCCCGAAAGGAGGTTTCTCTAGAATGTGCTATTTTTTACAGCGGTTAGAAACCAGACAAGTGCAGTTGAAGCTCTACATGAAACAGGTTATCGTTCTCATTACCGGGGCCGTTAGAGGGGGCTGGCTGAGCTGACGGGCTGAATTGAGCGGCTCCCAGGTACAGTCTTGGTTGTCTTGTGCTGCCGCCGCCTCTCCGGCAAGCTCCACTCTAGCGCTGCGCCTGCACCTCTGGGCGCACAGCGAGGCTCGTCTTCAGATGGCACGTGTAAGGGAAGGAAATGCAAGCTTCTCTATGGAGTCACGAGGAACTCGGAAAAAGCGGCGGAGGTTGTATGAGTTTAACAGGGAAAAAAGTATCCACGTGGGACAAAGTTCAGCGGAAAGGTGGTGCGGCAGGCTGCGGCGGGGCTGTCTGACAACGGGGGTGCAGGAATTGGGCCGATAACCATTTACCTTCCAGTCTACCCTATTAAGCAATCCATTATTTGATGGCTGCCTTGTATGGGGCACACTTTGAAAACAGTGTTTTTACTTTGTTAAGTGTCCGATTTGTCGGAAACCCTTTCATTAACACTGGCGCCCACTTCACGTAGATTTAGCACAGTGAAAGCGATCCGAGGCGCTAGCAAATCTTTTCCAAGAATATAATCAGACCGTCTGATTATAGTCTTGGAAAAAGCTTTGCTAGCGCCTCAGGTCGCTTTCACTTCAGATGCCACTCAAGATGCCAGGGACATTATTGGTGGCATAAGAGCGTCCGGAACCGACCGTGCATACCTCTCACTAGACCAGCCCTCCCTCTCTTGTTATTTAACGGATTTAACTTCACTCACTGAAACAGCAGACAGTAAATGTTATCCATTTAATCCAGGCAAATGTTCTACTTTTTAAGCCCGTCCCTTTCAGACTGGGGGGTGTGTTTTTGCTTGTTGTTCACATCCTAGAAAACACGCCCCCCAATCTGAAAAGGACGGGGCTTGTATACAAATGGCGAGCGCTAAAGCTCTTGTTTTTTTTAATTTCCTGTTGTGCATTTCCTTTGCTCCAGCCCCTATCCTGTTGTCAAAGCGACCGCGGCCGCTCTTTCCATTCAAGAGCTCTGCAGGTCACCATTTGCCAGCATGCGGCTGCTAGCGCTTTCATCCCTATCACTCCCCCCTCTCCTACTTCCCCTCTCACCTCCCAAACAGCATCGAGCTGCGAAGACTTGAAGGGAATTCGCTCCCCGCCATGGTCTTCCAACCGCGCCCTTTCTGCCGGTGTGAGGGCTGCGCGCGGCCCCTCCCCCGGCCTGTGCTGCGCACACTGCTTTCCTCGCTCCGGAGAGGTCAGCGGAGGGTTACCGGGGCAGAAAGGAAGCGGGGCGGACCTTGGCTCTCTTCCTGCCGCACGGGCTGCTCCGGAGCCTCCGGGTGAGCTTAAACCAACCCAGGCCCAGGGGGGGGGAGCAGGGCTGCCTGCCACCGCCACCTGGAGGATGTACCGGAGCAGAAGCTACAGCAGTGGTGAGTGCAGACGGGGCTAGAGGGCAGTGGTATGAGGAGAGGTCCAATACCCCCATGGGGCAAAAAAACCACGGAAAAACAGCACATTTGCTCCTAGTATCAAAATCGACCCAGTACATTTTAACGTTTTACTTTAACGGTGTTATCAGCGAGGGTCTGCTCATGTGATTTTAAACCTTAGATTTTCCATTCTTCGGTCATTGAGTACTAGGTCGCTGTTACCGCACAAACTTCAAAGGCAAATCAACCTTGCACCAACAACGCGGCTCGCTTTCTACAGGGCCTTGCATTATTACAGTTGCTTATTCAAGAACCTTAATGTGCAACCAAACCCACTCCCATAGGTGTAAACCATGTTGCTTCATCACACTTAGAACTCGTGTTTTTACACAAGGCTGATCCATAGCAGATTTTCAAGATAAGTACTGACTGCGCGCTCCGCTCTGAGAACTCTGTGTGTGTGTGTGGCTCTGTGTGTGGCTCTGTTTGTGTGGCTCTGTGTGTGTGGCTCTGTGTGTATGTGGCTCTGTGTGTGTGTGTGGCCCTGTGTGTGGGTGGATCCGTGTGTGTGTCTCCGTGTGTGTGGCTCTGTGTGTGTGGCTCTGTGTGTCTGTGTGTGTGGATCTGTGTGTGTGGCTGTGTGTGTGTGTGTGGCTGTGTGTGTGGCTGTGTGTGTGTGGCTCTGTATGTATGTGTGTGTGTGGCTCTCTGTGTGTGGGTGAGGTGGAAATGCAATAGGTCTCGTATTTGCGAGAGATTAAGCTATTGGTATTGTAAATGACAATGCCATTTATTTATCTGTTTTCAAAACCAACACATAAATAAAAAGTTTGTCATTTACAATGCCAATAGCTCTAACTTTTCCGAAGGCGAGACCGTTGCATTGTAAATGCTTGTTGTGTGTGGTTTGAAGCCAGACATCATAGGCGCGTGCAACACGAGAGCCAGAAGTCCCCACAATCGATTAAAGGGCTTGTTTGCCTATTTACTTATAGACATAGCCTAACATCCCAGAATTCCCTCTCTCTAAGTAATGCCCACAGTTTCTTACATCTTCACTACACAGATTTATAAAACACTAGCTTACCCGTTGCGCGTTGCTGTGATCTCAGAAGAAAGGAAATGTAAGGAAACTTGTTATGATAACATTAAATTTACATTGTGTCATTTTTATTGAAACGTATTCATTTTAATATGGAAAATTTTTAAAGTGTTGTTTTAATTCTGTTTATTTATTCGAGTGCTTGTGGATACACGGTTTTTTTTTGTTTTTCCGTCTTTTGCGTACACAAATAAATCCGAAGGTTTTCCAATGCGTGAGCTGGCCACATACAGTTGTCCATGTGAGAAGGACGTATTCTCCAAATCTAGTCCACACACTTGCAACGATTGTCCTTGTGCTTTGTTGATGGTCATTGCAAAAGCGAGTCGAACCGGAAACTGTATACGTTGCGTACACGAATAAATCAGAAGGTTTTCC